>NC_055992.1:2580776-3954896 GCF_018446385.1 Zingiber officinale
TTGATGTACTTCGTTCGGTTACATGTTGCTGCTGTTTCTCGTGGTGGTTTTTCTCATCGCCATTTCGTCGAGCAGTCGGTGCGCGGCGAGGCCGGTGCCCGAGTGTTCCGAGTTCTGCGAGGAGGGCCCTCTGGCGGCGTACCCGAGTGTGTACGAGAAGGCGAAGGCGACGATGGAGACGTTGATAGCGAGGTTGCCGTCGGGGCCGAGCCCCAAAGGCCCTGGACACTAAGGCTTCCGGCCATGTGCATTGAAGACACCAAAGTTCTGTAAAATGAGAATAAAATTATACACGAAAAATAAACAGGAAATGTAAAGGACTCTACTTTTCTTTATTCTTCTTCTTTTACGTGCTGATTATCCATCCAATCTGATGTAATCTTCAAAGGGGCTGCTAATCGATTATAATTAAGGTTATTTGATTTTTTTGGTTTCTCCCTCAGCATTAGGAATTTTAAATTAACATAAATAATTGGAAGGCACTTCGTTCCTTCTCCGATAATCAAGATCCAAAGGAACATATTGTGTGTGGGAATAAACAAGATGTTTGAAACAATAAATCCTTGAAACTCACCTAGTTAATGCAATATGAACAATTGACATTTCATGTAGTTATCGTTCTAAAAAAGCAAAAATATAATTTTCTGTCCGCTACAGTATTAAAGCGACAGATCAATTAAACATGGAACTTTCATATTGCAGATGCACCACTAGGCTTCACCTTTTCCCTCAAGAACTGTTGAATGTGTTCACGCTTCCAATTGTCGATTCTGTTTATTGATGGGAGAAATAAGGAAATGAGTTATAAATCTCCACGGGGGAAAAAAAATGGTGCACAAACAATTACTAAACCAAACAGAATAATGTTTTACTAAAGAAAAATCTTATATTGAATTTCTACGCTTGCATCCTGTATGTAAATAGGCAACTAGTTGGCACGGAGAACAGGGTACGAAACACCAAGTTACGCAGGCTGTGATGTTATATAATTTTAAATTTCAGTATCTAGAGTCCAACAACAGTCCCAAACTTAGCTTGAGAGGAAAATATCAGGAATTCAGAGGAATCTAACCAATTGGAATTTCTGCTGATACTATGAAAGCAATAAAAACAAGTATGCAACACGTCTCCAAGGGCAATTAGAAATAGAACCTCTATTGGTTGAGATAAGAGACAGTTTATGCATGCCTATCATCATCTCCCGAAAATAAGACACAATCGTGGAGAGTTTAAGGCAAAAACAGCCTGTTCAAAATTCTTAATATGAGGTCATATAAACTGGCTGACTTTACCATCTTGGAGATGATCACTTTATATAAATATACAAATGGTCGGTGTGATTTAATGACATAGCTTGGCCCAAAAACTTTCATAATTGGAGATGTTGATAGGTCAGTTACAGGTACATTCTTGTAAGCGAATGCATAATAAATGCTTGATGGAATAATATCGAGTGTGAAGAAATATTGAACATAGATACCATAAAAGCAAAATATTGCGGAAATATGAACGAGTGTCATGTCTGAGTCATGGACGATGAGTTACATCCACGCTGATATATGGCAGAGCACAGACAAAATTGTACCAAATATGACAATGCATGGGCATTAGAGAGATAGGCGGTTACTAAGAAAGTATATGGATGACCTGATGAAAAATAATGCACATGCCTATGGCCTGAAATGTTTTCTCGTTCAAGGTAAAACCAAAAAATATTCAGAATAATAATGAAAGCTACGAGATATCTCATATGACACCATTGTGCAATATGATAGATCCACTGGTTTTACTAGTTAGTGGACTAGATATTTCTCTAGTGTACAAACTCAAATGGAGTGAAATTTATTAAACTGACCTTATGGTTTCCTTAGGATTATTATCACTGTCCAGCATGATAAGTTTTGGTGGAGATGCATAAGCATATTGGATTTTGACATATGGGAATTTATCCTTTTCTTCTTCTATGAATGATACAACTTCAGGATAAAAAACCAGCTTCCTCATGCAGACCTCTAAAATTGCACCGGAGAATGTAACCTGCAGTCCAATTTTAGCAAAAAAAATTAAGTTTATGAAGAATGTTGCTTATCTATGACTTAAGAAAGAAACCATGCCCATGCCATACAATTTTCAGTATGATACTAAATAGAAAGAATCAGCATGGATAAACATGACATATGCTACATAAAGAAACATTGGAACACAGTATATTTGATTAAAAAACCCATTTCTATTGGGTGAATTATATACATTAACAAAATGTATGCAAAATTCTTTGAGGGAAGCACTAGATTCTTTAAACAGGGTATGAAATCCCATGGATAAAAAGTTCAAAACTCTTTATTGTAACGTTCTGCAGTTCCTTCAACTCATTATGCATCCACCAGCCACATAATCCCTATCCTTCCTCCAGAATAGGTTCCATGTTCAGATGTTTTCTTTATAAAATTCAAATCTTAGTATGAGCCAACCTCCATTTGAACAGAGACCTACACCACTTCTAACCATTCTTTACAAAACAAACCAAACAACAAACAATTGATTTTTTCAATGAAAGTAGTAGTGAATGATCCGCAAAATTTAAAATTCACAACATTTATCACAGAACAAAAGAAATTTTAATTCGTTGATGATATGCCAATGTGTATCGAATGGCATTTATTAATTCCTAGCCACAGCAAGACGGTATGAACTCTATGGACAAGCATTTCCAGAGTGGAACGGCAAGGATAACAACTCAAAAGAGCTCCAAGTGCCGCCTTAAATTTTGAACTCACTTTCAATCATACATTTTAGGCAATCTAAATCGAAAAAGGTGTGCCGAATTGTCAACAGGTAAGTATGCAGAAAAAAGTAAACAAGAAATTGATCATATAGTAGGGGCACAACTTTTAGGAAAAATGTATAAACTATAGTGCTAGCCCGATATCCATAAAATTTTAACAAAAAGAGGTTTGATTTATATTCATACCTTACTTATGGAATCATCAGAATCCTCTGAGCAGCATTTACGACAATCAGATACCAATTCTGCAGTAAGAAACAGATCACTTGGCAATGCCATCTTAAACCATTTGGCTTCTTAGGAGCCATTTTAATCTTAAAGTTTGCAACCTAGCTTCCCAAACAATGCACTTAGGATCTCAGCTGTTTGTGTTTATCCAGGGGCATTAAATCGAGAACTTACAGAGTGAAGCAAACAAGCCTACTAAAAGAAAACCCTTCAAACGAAACTAGAATGTGTCTTAATCGAAACAACAATGTGAAGCATGGAACAAAGCTGGAGACTTGCACTCGCTGAGAACGAATTGAAACTGAAAACAAGTTAACGAGGACCTAGATCCAACAATTCCCCAGCAAAAGACTGATTCTTAACATACATACACAAAATAGAGAGAGGGATCAGGTTAACGGAGGCATGCAACTAGGGTCGCTCGATCTGACCTCCAGGGTCAATAGAAAGGAAATGAATCTCGGAAGATTCATAGATCCAATCAAAACAGAGGCCCAAGATTCAATCGGGGAGGAGGGATCTAAAAATGGATGATGGTCAGGGAAATACCTTCGTCCTTGACGTACTCGGCAAGGGTGTTGCAATCGGAGCATAGGGCAAGGCCAGTGAACCCTAAGTCCTCACATTCCTTGGCGCCTAGGCGCTCGTCGGCGCTGATAGCGGCGCCGGCGAGCAAAAGGACGATGAGCGGGCACAGGGCGACGGAGATCGAATCATTGCGCGTCCGATTGAAATGGCTATTGTAACGGTGTTATGATGTTAATATCAGACCCTTGCCCCCCGGGGCTACTGAACCCGGTTCGATTCCAGAATTTTCCTCTAAATCCATGCCATCGCCCGTCGGCTCCTCCCTCCATGGACATCGTGATCGGTGATCCCCCTCTTGCGGAGATGCAAATCCATGGGCCAGTTCCTCCAAATCCATGCCATCGCCGTCAAGATCGTCCAGGACCGCCACGCCCTCGTCCTCTTCAATCTGCTCCGCGTCTCCTCCTTCCTCTGCTCCCTCGAGTACGTCACCCAAATCTTCGACAAACAAGTCTCTTTTATTGAGAAAAACAAACAAGAAAATTATTGTATTTGAAAGGTGACAAACAAATGTATGGTTTGCAGATGCAACCTTTCAACACTTCCAATCTATAAACTCACAGGATGTTGATCAGAAAAGCATGTTGTTTTCTGTATGACAAAACATAGAGAGTTATGAGGATTTGACATGGATCTAATTGTTGAACTAGCAAAACAAACAAAGAATTGTCATGAAGCATCCTGAAGGACCAATATACAGAGCCACTTTCTGTTCCCTCATTTTAAACTTTAAAGTAGCTCGGGCCTTGTATATTTGAACTTGAATTAGAATGTTGTGGTTGGAGCAACAACCATCCTAAGAAATTTAAGATAATCCATCACCTTCTCCACCTAGATGCCGATTATTCATCTAAACTGCTGAAGTCTTGTAGGCAGCATATATTAGAAGTACTGGAATCACGAAGCAATAGACAGGGGAATCGATAAAAGGATTCATATCATAAGCCCTCACCAAATCTCTGCAATTCTGCAAATGAATTAAGAGGAACAATGAGTGAAAACTATTTAACAAAATTACTAATTGGATTGCAATAGGAACACTATTTTTCTGCACAAAGTTCTGGATTAACCAGCTGCAGCGACAGGTTAGGACCTACTTACATCTACAGAATGATATGGTTTTCATGTTTCAGTTCACCTGTAACTCCAAAGAATGAGAGAACTTTACCTTAAAGTGCTTCCACAAGATTAAAGCAATGACCAGAAAAAGTAACTTTCTAATCCACCTTCCATGACATATTCGGTGTGAATAGCAAGAAGTCACATTCTTAGGCTGCCCATTTTTGTCTCTAGAAAAACCATCATCTTTCTTCCCAGATAGTAATAGGAAATACCTTCGATGTGTTGTTCTTTCTGCAACCATTGCTCCGACAACTAAAATAGTTGGTAGAACAACAAAGCAAAGATGAGGTAATACAACCACCATGATATCAGGTACCCCAACATAGCGGAGATCAAGATTTTTGTCAGATTTTGGAATAAACCAACCTTGATAACTCATAGAAGCTTTAGTGTCAAGTTCACCAAAAACATGTCCAAAGAACCAAGGGAAATATGACAAGTAGAGCAAATATAACAGGAACCCCAACCATACTATGGTCATCCTGGGGAACTCCATCAACGCTAATAATGCAGCATCAACTAAATGTTCCTTGTAACTCCTTGCATTTGTAGGTCTAACATACTCATAAGTGAGAAGCTTATTCCAGAATAGAAATAACACTTGTGGAATAACAAGTAACAAGAACATAAATGAGAGGACAGACCAAAAAGCAGGATGGTAAATCGACGGCCAATGTAAGCCCATTACGCGGAACTCTTTCCAGCTCCAACTAACTTGTGCAGCAAGACCATTGATAGAGAATGGTCTTAATTCACTGAAACTGGTTTTACCAAAATTGTCTAAAGCTGTTATTTGCAGCCAATAGCGGCTAGGAGATGGATCTGCAAACGCTCTCCAGTTCCATGGAGCCACATAGAGATCTCCTCTAGTTCTATTGCCTTCAACCTTTTCCATGTTGGAATCTAGCACGATATTAGGAGTTCCATACTGAGTGTCATATATCTTCACAGATACCAACACAATTTTCTGTCTTGAAAACACTAGAGTTCTCACCAACTCATAAGATGAGCCTCTCTCAGGTTGACATTTGAAATCACGGACTGATGAAATTCTTTGCATGAACCTTGAGTCCAAAGGAAAAGTAGGCAATATAATGGTATCCTTAGATCCCAATCTGAAATCTATATCAACATATGAAACATGTCCAGAATCAATAGCCAGCACTCTCATAGTTCTACTCCTTCTCCAGTCGCCCATCTCCCATTCCCAAAATTCATTGAGCGGAACACTTTTGCTTGAGCAATTATGATTATCATTATTACTGAGAAATCCTTCTTGATAATTTACTGAATGGTCTAATTGATGATGGCGCTTCAAGTTGCCAAATTTTGTATGAAGATGCCCACAGAGATAAGCTGACAAAGAGTGCTTAAGGAATACATCTCTTAAGCTTTTGCCTGCATCTGTTAATGTTGAGAAAGATAAAGGGAAGTGCCCAAAGGAAATTTTTGTTACTAATGATTCAGCATCCCATTGTGAAAGTTCCAAATCTATATCTACAAGTAATTTGTCGGTTGGATGCCCAAACACATTTGTTGGCCCACGGAGACTAGTTTCCATCGTGCTATCAAATCCAACAAAAAGATGCCTCCATCTTCCATTCTACATTTGAATGAGAACCCGTTCGTATTAAAATATATCAAGGGAATATGCGATATTATGACTATTTGACAGGAAAACCCTTATGAACTTTGACACTATCTGAATTTGCATGAATATATAAAGTTAAAAAATTACAATACATTGAAAAAGTCTTTTGATATATTGAATATTTGTCATAGTTTCATGATTTCAGTGTTCTCATTAACCATTTCTATAAAAATGTCTACTGTATAGAAAGAACAACAGAAGCGTTCAAAATTTTGCTAACAATGAAAGGGGAAAATGAGGAATCTCAAGTGACCAATGACAATATTGGTTGACATATGACCTTTATGAAAGTAAATAGGAAGGGAAATTTTTTAAAAGGTAAAAGCCAATGCTGGTGATCTAACCTGTAATGTAATGCTCTGGACATTTCCTTTTCGCCCTGTTCTTGCATTTATACTGTACTTGTGATAGTAGTCATAAGCACCACCAGCCTTGGGAACACCAAAACAATCATGGTTCCCTCTAAGGTCATAGAAGATGTCCTTGTTAAGCCCACTTCTTTGAACAATATTATCAACAACGTGCTGATACTCCTTCCACTCCACCTCATCAAGCTTCATGGTCAATAGATCTTTACTCTTCCCATCTGACAGATAAAGAGAAACAGATAACAACTAGTTAGTTGAAAAGGCCATGTTTTGATGTTAAATCATTAATTTACCTAAAACCACCACTAGGGATGGCAACAAGTTAGATACCCTACAGTTTTTAGTACTATGTGAACCGTTTGCATTTAAATATCCATTACTCAAATCATTTAAATAAACATTTGGGATAATAATGGGTACTGAGAAACATGAAAACACCAGACTGAAATGGGTAACATATGTAGGGCCTTCCACAGGTACCCACAAACTAAAGCAAATCCAAACCCACCTCAAACCAAACTTAGATGGGTTAAGTATCTGTAAATGCAGATACCCAATTATTAAGTACTTATTCCCATCCCTAAACACCATACTTCTAGTCCCACCCCAAACCAAGATCAAGATTTAGGCAATGAGGTTATATCTCTTCCCCACCACTTTGAATCAGCATTTTAAACCTGGAACAGACTGACTGATTCAACAGAAAATCAGGTGTTACAAAAACCATTAAAAATGGATTAGCCTAGTTGACTGTTCTCAATTTTCTTTAACCAGTTGCCCATTGTTTGAAAGCTAAGGCTACCAATTGTATTTTATCAAAAACAAAAAAGTTTGATTCAATACAATTGCCAAAAAAAATACATGTCTTAGCTATATGATATATATACCATTGTTGGGTTCTACGAAAAGCCATATATTGTTAGAATGTTAGTAGTAGTCAAATAATTCCAATCGTTTTTAATTATGTTGAAGTGAGTTCTCCATAGCCTCCTTTTACCCTCATACCTTTAACTCAATTGATTTATCAGTCATTATTCATCAGGGTTATATTGATCTTCTTGCTAACAATAGTCTAAAATTTTAAGAAGTGGGTTACTTAACAGAAGCTAAAAGGCTTCTTTGATACATAAATTTGATAGTTGACTCAATTTGAGTTATGATAAATATCATTACCAAGGCGGTTGAGTCTCACATTTTTACATTTGATTGAAAATTTTCAACCTAAAAAGCCACAGGTCAAACTAAAACCAGCCAAATCCAATCCAACTTGTGAACACCATAAGAGATAAGTGAAGTTGAATCACATTATTTAATGAAAACAAAGTCTAAGTTAAAAGTGGGAGATAATTGGACTAATGACTTTTTTTGGCCACTTTTCATCTCTTCTTTCCCTCTTACTTTGTACCAACTTTTGGGGAAAAGTGTTTGTGAGTTTTGAGTGACATGAACTCTCTTCTATCCTTTTTCTTGATATTTGTTACTCAAGCAATGATCCTTGAATTCCTTTCTCTCTTAATTATAACCAAAAAATGGGCAAGCACTCCCTTTCACCCGCTCTTTCCTATCTAAACAGAGCCCAGGTTACTGATACAGTGATAGTGATAAGTTATACATTAAAGCACCCCTGGAAAAAAAAAATGCAATAGAAATGTGCCAACATATGCAGGAGTTATCACCCTCCCTCCAGATTCACATTTGAGGAGAGATTCAAAGGGATGAAGGAAAAGCTTTCATAAAAAGAAAATGACAAATGAAGTTACAAAAGAATTTGTAGCAAAAAAAACACCAGAGAAGCCAATTTTCAACACATACATACTTACATTTTTCATTGCTGAGAAACACTAGCAATCAATTTGCATTTGACGCATTTAATTGCAGAGAAGCACTAGAACTAAACTTTCCTTCATTACAGTAGCAATCAACATTAATTTTTATATATCTAAAGCATTTGAGCGTTAAGCTATTTAGAGTCGTAATGGAAAAAAGGTATTTATGCCCACTGCTAGACTCGGAGCTCGGGTTGCATTGGCGTACTGAATATAAACAATTTGTATCTTAATGCCAAAAAATTAGTTGAAGCAAATAGTTGTGGACACTGATCTGATCAAAATATATTCAGTGTAATTCCAGGCCCAAATGGACACCGCTGCAATAAATCTGGTAATCTAGGACACCACTTTGAAAAACGGCACACAGTGTTATTCAAAATCACAGTGTTCTAGAAGCAATACCGCATGATGCACCATCAAAATTCCTACAACTTGGAGAGAGAAAGAAAAAAATCCGGGCAAAAAAAAAATACCGGTGAGATCGCCGGTGATGAGGACGAGGGAGGGGTTAATCATGGCGAGGGCGGGGCCGAGGTAGCGCTGTAGGTCATAGGCCCTTTCCGGGTGGTGGACGCTTATGTGGAGGTCGGAGAGCTGCACCACCCACACCACCGACTTCGGCCCCTCCTCCACCTCGATCACCCGTCCCCTCGGCGCCGGCGAGTCTTCTCCAGTAGCCATCGGAAGCGTCTGCGCCGTTGCCGCTACGAGCAGGAGGAGCAGCGCCCATTCTAGCGCAGCCATGGAGGTGGGAAGGAGGAGCAGGTAGAGGGAGGAATCGGAGAGGAAGTGGAAAAGAATCGAAGAAACCGAAACCCAAGCTTGGGTTCATGTTTGTGCGGTGACATCACGGAAGAAGGGTGAAATGGGTGCTTGTTTCGAGGGCGATCAGATAAAATGAAATATATTGACGAGACTTATTCCGTGTAATAGGTTATTTCATACGTCAGATGTCCTTTATTTAGAAAAAAAATAAATATAAATACACAGTATCTGTTAGGTAAATACCTTTATTTATAGAATTATAGTATGCTTTTCCCTTTTAAATCAATATTGTTTTATAATTTGAATTATTTAACATTCTTTATGCTTTGTTTTTTTTGAAAGGATATGTGAATTATATCAAGGTGATAAATTACGGAATAAGAGATTTTATCAAAATGATGATCAAATAAGAGATTGTAGTTGAAGTTTGACTACTAAAGTTTGAATTAAAAAAAAAAATTAAATTTGTATTTATTCTATAAATAAAGGAGGAAAAATTATTTGACTTGAGCGTCGGAGGATTTATTCCAGAAATTTTTTTCTGATTTCTGATCTTTACGTTCCGTATACTTGTCTAAGTGTGTGTAGAGCTCAAGTACCACCGGTTCAGTTATCGTCGTCCGTCAGTACCACGTGGGGGTCCGTTCTTGTCGGTGCATATGAGAAAGGTGTCCTAGTCACCTCTCCGTCAACGCCCGTAACAGCTCATCCGGCCTTCATCTAACTCAGATTTCGGACAAGATCAGATAGCATATTTGAATTTCTTACAACCCTAGAAATCCATAGGAACTGAAATGAATACAACCGGAGCTCTCTAGATCCATTAGTGGATTTTAGTCGAAATCTACTGTTGGACCTAGAGACCTCTGATTGCTTCCATTTCAATTCTTGTGGAGTTCAAATATGCTACCCATTGTTTATTTTAACTTCTCAGAGGTGTTAAAATGTAATAAGGAAGAATCGCTAAAATTCTTCACGTTGGGTCCGATATCATTCTATATCAGGCCCACATTAGACCTGATATGATTCCATATTAAACCCAACGTGAAAAATTTTGGTGATTTTTTTTATTACATTTTAACATATCTGAGAAGTCGAAATAAACAATAGATAACATATTAGAAATAGTTGCAACCCCAGGAATCCATAAGACCTGAAATGGGTGCAATCGGAGGTCCATTAGTGAGTTTTGACCAAAATCCACTGATGGACCTAGAGAAATCCGATTGCACTCATTTCAATTTCTGTGAATTTCTAGGATTGCAAGGAGTTCAAATATGCTATCAAAGATGTTAAAATGTTAATTTTTAGAAGAATTGGCGTGCAAAAGAAAGGAAAAAAAAAAGGAGAGGAAGAGAAGAAACGTTGCATGCATAGGAGGAAAGAGAATAGAGAGAAATCACAGCGAAAATAAAAAGAAAAGTAATCAGAATGATAGAATTGGAAAAGTACTGTAAAAAAGATGCATTATTCGATAAATAACAAAGAAGTATGGGTTTTTTGGTAAATTTAAAATTTTGAATATATTTTTTTATATAATCCTAATTAGTCCTCACATTATATGAAGTAAAATAAATTATAAAATTAATTTATAGTACATCAAATAAAAACATTTTAATTGAGTTATGAGGAATAAAGTTTGAATTAACAAAAAATTAAATTGGTATTTATCCTGTAAACAAAGGAGGAAGGCTATATAGAAGATCTGCTAAAATTATATAAGTACTATGTATTAACCTTATGCTTTTGGCAATTAGAGGCGTGATTAACTTTCTCATTTATCTGATAAAAATGTTGGTAAACATCCTAAGCAACAATGTCAACTCCTCCGAGCTTGACGTTCGAACGAGCCATCAACTCCTCACCTGCCCCACCTGAATGTCAAGATATCGTATACATAAGAGTATACCTTCAACAATGCCATCCCCCATGGCTAAACTCTCCTGACCAAAGACCTTTCAATTGGCGAGAGACATCAACCTTCCAAGGCAAATGAAGGCTGTAGCTGTAAGATCGATCTCTCTTCTTCTCATCTTGCAATTAGTCATCTTCTTCTCCTCCGGCGAGGGACGGCAGCTGAGCGAGCGGCGGCGGCCTTGCGACGAGTACTACGTGGCAGAAGAAGGTGACACACTGCAAACCATCAGCGTCATGTGCGATAACATCTTCATCTTGGAAGACAATCCGCAGATCGATGACTCAGATGACATCGGACCAGGGACGGTTCTGTATATGAGGCAACCATGAACTGACCAATCCCGATTGGTGATGATCTCCTCTCTCTCTCTCTCTTTAAGGAAAAAGATATACAAATGTTGTTCTGGAAATAAATCGAACTGGTGTCTGGAATACTTATACAAATTAATGTTTGTTCTATTTTGTATGTTGTCAATGTAAAAAAAAGTGAATGAAAAATTTATTAAAATTGATTAATTCCACTTTTGATTATACGATAGGATTAATTTATATTCGACTGTCAAATGACTAGAGGGTAGGACAATTCAGTCACACAATGAATCCCACATTTATTGAAGTTGATGGAAAAAAGTGAATGAAAAGTTAATTAAAATTGATTAATTCCACTTTGATTATACGATAGGATTAATTTATATCCGACTGCCAAATAACTAGAGGGTAAGACAATTCAGTCACACGATGAATCCCACATTGCTTGTGTATATATAGTAAAATAGAAATACAGCAAGGGTGAAGAACGTGGAAGCACATTGTCATGGGGGTAGGCGAATAAGTGATTATTAAATAGAAAAGAAAGGTGGGATGAATTACATGAACATTTAAATGGTAATTAACTTAATGGAAAAATGAGGTTACTTTCAAGTCAAACAATTGTCAGGAACATAGAAATCCTTCCGCCCTTCTCATCTTTCACTAAATTAATCTTATAATTTATCTTTTTTTTTATATAATTTAGGGATAAATTATGAAAAATGTCGAAAGTGAGTTTAATCACATTTACTATACCTTGAATTTCAAATTCCCTGATTTAAATCCCTTCACGTAATCTAGGACGTCTGGGTGAATACATAGAAACAATCGGTCGGCCCATTTATAAAGGCCCTGCCCGCTTAACGTGAAGCCCTGTCCTTCGTGTGCTATATTAAGTAGACAGTGCAACGAGGGCAGTGGCGCGCTGCGAGCAACTAGGGCTATAAATAAGTCGAATCGAGCCGAGTTTTGAGATGTTCAAACTTATTTAATAAGTTAACCAAGTCGATCCGAGCTGAAATTTAAATGAACTAATCTTTTGAAATGAGTGTTCAAGCTTGATTTGATTTATTTTTTATGAGCTTGAGCTTGTTTGAAGTTTAATTTGAGCTTCGTTTGTTTAAATGTTATCAAGCTCTCAATTTAAGCTTGGCTTGAGCTTGGTTCGAGCTTGACTTGAGTTTAGTTCGAGATTCGTTCGTTTAGATGTTATCAAACTCTTAATTCAATTTTGTTTGATTATTTGAAAATTTTAATTATTTAATTAGTTATTGAACTTAATAATTTAAATTTATTTATTTTATTTTTATTTTATTATTTATTTAGTATATTGAAAACAGTTTTATTAATGAATATGGTTCATGAAAATGAATGTTGTTCACGAATGTTGTTCATGAACATTAACAAGTTGAATACATATATGTTCAAGTTTATTTATTTAGTTTAACGAGCTGTTCAAATTTATTTGTTTAATTAATCTTATGTATATTAAACGAACATACAGAACTTTTAACAAACAGGATATAAAACTTGTTCACAAACGCTTTGATTCATTTACAGCTACCAGCAGCAAAGCAAATGGAATCGGCCCCCTCGCCGCCGCCGCCGCCGCCGCCGTTGCTCCACCCAGCCTCCGATCCTGATCCAGATCACTCTGACCCGCTGCCACGGAGGACGCAGTGCTTCTATCCTTGGAGTTCCTATCCCGGGAAGAGGTCCTCCGCCGCCGCTCCCGGCGGGCGAAGCAGCTCGCCAGATACTACAGGGCTCACTATTGGGCGCTCGTGGAGGAGGTCCGCGTCAAGATTAGTGACTACTACAGGAGCTTCGGCATCGGCCCCCTCGTGGTGGACGCGACGGCGACGCCCGCAGTGGCCGAGGGGAGTGGCGAGAACGACGGAAGGGCTGTGAATAAGGTCTTTTGCCGATTCTCGGACTGCCAATCCACGGCGATGCCACTCACGAGGTACTGCTATCTTCACATACTCTGCGACAGCAAGCAGACGCTTTACAAGCCTTGCACGTTTGCTACCTGCAGGTTTGACCTTGTTCTTAATGTTGTTTTGGTAGAAGCTTTTGGGTGACGGATCATCTATTTTTGTAATGTATATTGAATTGTAGTCAAAATTCATGATTCTCCTTCAGCATAGCGAGATTGATGCAGTTTTTTCAATATTGGCAGTGGGCATCCTTGCCGGAAACCAGTTCTTCGAACTGCAGTGCCTTCTTTCTGCACATTTCACATTCATAAGGCTAAGAAGCATGTCTCAGAAGCTGTCAATAAGGCAGCTCTCAGGTTCTGCTCTTCTGGCAATTGTGCTCCCAATTTTCAGCTTATAGTTATTGAATATGATCATGTCCGAGTGTGAGTAGACGAATGCTGGGAAGATGTCGCTCACATTGGCTGGATGTCGACTGAAGATGGCGTGAACGTCCGGCGAGCTAAGCCTGCACCCATAGAGTCGTTAGTGTCGAGCCAGGGAGAGGTTTCCCAGCGATGACCTTCCGATGCTCAAGTCAATCACCGGCGACAAGCAAATGAAGTAGAGAAGAAAGGAGCAGTGGCGTGACTCTAGCTACAATAGTAAAAACATACCTCCAATGAAGCTTTGGGGTTTCTTATATAGAGCTCCAGGAGACGCGTGCATGCTTCCCAAGATGTGCACGCTTCCCAAAGCATATCTAGAAAGGCCGTGTTAGAAAAGCGTGTCTGGCGCCATACCTTAAGAGCCCGAGCATATTCTTGACGTGACAGTGGAAGCTTCCACCGTACGATTCTCTGTCTGACCACGTCGTCGACTATGTCGCCTGTCGATGACACTGATCCCTAGGAAGATATCGTCAATTGCTCCCTTTGTCTGTTATTGTGCCGAGCGAGAGAGCCGCTCGGCCAATCTGCCGTCCGAGCGATGCAACAGTCGGGCCGAGTGTCCGCTCGGCCGATGAACTGCTGCCGGCTCCACCCCGTCAGGCGAGGGAGTCCCGCCTGCCGGATTGAGACTGCGTCCACTGCCTAGCCGAGCGGGATGGCCACTCGGTCATCATCTCTCCCTGCTTTGAGCTTTATGAGCGTCGGAAGCTCGCCTGACCAAGCTATTGAAGTGTTGGACCGACTGCTCTTCCTGCTGATCGGGTAGGTAGTTCGCCCGCTCGAATGCCTGCCTAGGACGTTGACCACTTTGACCTACTACCGGGAGGTCCCCACCTTACCACTAGATCACAATATATCCACCAGATTCAGATCAATAGAAGAAGAGCACTAAATGCTTCTAATACGAATAATATAATATAGTTAAGCTCGATAATGCTGGTTGAAGACTCTTGTGTTTATCAGTTTAAAGAATGAAGTGCCTGATTTGTGTTTATCAGTTTAAAGAATGAAGTGTCTGATTTTTCTGTAGAGGCTTATCTAATTCTATAGATGGAGATGACCTCATGAAATGAGAAAGTTCATTGTACAAGGTATGACAATGATGTTCTTGTTCTTCAAATAGACTTTTGCTTATTTTTCTATACTCTTTGCCTCATATGTCCATTGAATGAACTTGGCTAAGGTTAGACTAAAAAGAGGAAGAAAGTGTAGTTATTAGCAAGGATGATCATTAACATTGCATTCTCAAAGATTTGTAGTCTAACAACACATGATGCTATCCTTCTCGACGCAACAATCACCCGCACATTGAAGACGCGAGAAATCACAAAGAATAAGAATAAGTGAGATCTAAAGAGGGACAAGACTGGTTCCACAAGCTTGTCACCTGGTTTAAGATATAACATAAATTATAATACATATCATTGCCTAATGGTAGGAAGTATATATAGCCAACACAGAGTAAACACATCCAGAAGTACCCTTTAATATTCATAATATCTTTTTTATCTAGAGTTTCTTTTATTGAGAAAGAAACAAGAATGAGACAATCCATTCCATTACAGCATTATCAACCAAATGAGTTTGAGCTAGTTCTCAATCAGTCAATCTTCTCAATGAGCTGCAGTTAATTTCCATGTGAACTCTTTGAGCTCATCAAATTATTGGGGAAAAAATAAATTAAAACAAAAGGCTTAGACACAGACGACATGATGAAAGTTGCTACCTCACTCAGTAGCCATATATAAGAACAGAGCATCTGTTCCATATATAAGAACAAGCCGGGAGTCCTACCCAGTTAGGATTACAGACTCCTGCAAATGCTAAATTGGTAACTGATTTGACAATTTCAGTAGCCACATTCTTGTTCTACACTCATCAATTCTCTTCATATGCTTTCATTTCGAAATTCAGCTTCAAAGCAACACATGAAACACTGCTCCTTATTGCAAAGGATGGCCAAGCAATGGCTGCTCTTGGATGCAAACTTAATATTTCTGAAATTATTTCTCATAAAAAAAAGATTTAATTTGTTCAAGATGAAACCACTGATCATGAAAAGAGAAGACAATTTTACAAGTCTGGGAACTCATCTGTCGCAGTTCTTAGGTTTTTCCTGTGATACTGTGGGAAAAGCATTTTTTTTATCTTCTTTTCTGCTCCACTTTCAGAAATCACCTGTGTTGATAAATTGATCAATTATAGATTGATACAGACAATTAAAAATATAAAGTAGTTAAGCAGAATATATAAAACTAACTAACCGAGCATGTTGAGTGAAATTGGGATGGAGTAGGGATTCTAAAAAAAAATGATTAATTACGAGCTTGGGGTGCCCCACCGAAGTTTTCCACCGGCCACCGGTTAAAAAAAATCCATGCAAATACGCTATAGTTGGGAATCGAATCGGCTTAGAGTAGGGATTCTAAAAGTCTACGAATGGAGACTCTTTGTACATGAATCAGTTTGGCATTTTTCCAACTCAAAGCAAACCAACATTAGAGGAGATTGTAGTTGCCCATTAACATGGATCCTCTTGCGTTTTACCAATACTGGATCAAAAGAATCACTATCCATATCCATTTAGATGATTGAATATCATCACTAAAGAATGCTACAAGACTGCATAATTGTATAAATCTATGCAGACTATCTTTGACATGAAATAAACGCTCCGTGAAAACATCATCACATTGATTGCAATATGCACAAATTCAATAATACAAGCACAAAGGAGGGGCATTCAGGATATAATATAAAGTAGTAAAGAAAATGAAGAGATCATATGGCTAATGCAATTAGTAAATATTAACTCAACTTGAAGAAACATACATGGAAAAACAATGTTACGACAAATAAATAGGTCCCCACTATGAAAATGCTTACTCTAGCACTAAATGGAAAACGAAGAGTGTGAGCTTCCATCCCACAGTATACTCTTACATCTATGCCAAGACTATCTATGCCGATGAGATTTGCTACCTGGAAATTAACAAAAGGTTAATCAAGAGAGATTCAGGTTCATCCAGAACATGATACTCAAAATAGTGAACAAACTTTAACATAAAAACGATTCAAACTCCATCTTTATAGTATGTCAGGATGACCTTGTAAATATAAATGGAGTCATGTTATCGATAGTATGAAAGAGAACTCCCAAGATAAAATTATCGTTGAACATCATATACTCTATGTAACTTGAGACCTATCCTCACTCAGCAACCATTTTACTAGTTAAAGGACAGCAATCTAACAGACTTATATCACCCGCAAAAAAAAAAACAATGCCAAAAAAAGAAGCCAACAGCTACAAATTCAATCTGCCAAAGTCAAAGGATATGTCTTTCATACAAAAAAGGAGTCACCTCAACATTAAGCCCTTTCCTCCTGCGACAGAGAGCTTTCAGAGCAACACTGCTCTGTGCTCCATATTCGCTAATGCGTTCCATAATTGCTGATGCAGAATTTGCAAGCAGATCAGGTTCTGCATCTTGAAAATCTTGCAGATTAATTGTTGACTGCGAGGATTGAACAGCTGTGTTGTTTAAGAATATGGACCATGGACTTGCAAAGATAATTGTTGTAAAGATAGGTTTTGACAAATCCAAGAAAAAATAGCTCATCTACCAAACTTATAAGTGATCATAGATGATAAATCAGTGTTAGAATTATTAGAGTTATTAGGAATTATGTAGAGTGGGTTCAGCCCCACAGCAAATGTTTTTAGGATTTAAGCAGTCCTATATATACTATGTAATAGGGCCAATTCATGCATCTAACTTAAATTTTAATAATTATTGCTACCTCTTTATTTGTAAATCATCCACAAGTAAAATCCAACTGACTGAAGATATTTCATTTTTAATTTTTTAGAATATGTAGAGATCACTTTTTCTACATTCAGTGTGACCTTTTTTTATACCTTATCCAAACACAAATGTGACCTTTTTTTTATTATTTTTCATTTAACGGAAATCATAAAGAAAATTTTCCCATTATAAATATTCGACATGTTTGGCACTAGTTTTTGCCCTAATCAAAGATTTATAGTACTCAAATGTAATTAATGACAAGTGTTGCACCTGCCAAAATTCTAGTTCCCACATATATAATAAAACCTGATTTCGAGGGCTGAATTTGACAAAGGTCACCACAATTGAATTGTCAATCTTGAATTATTCGCTTCAAAGTGGAGGGTTGAATTTTACCATGTCCTCTAATCCTTTGAAGGTGATTAAAGATGAAGTTTCCGCCCATCAAAAGGGCCAGGATCAACATCAAGTAAAGCTCCATACGAGGGGTAGAATTTGCAATATCTTAAATTCCCCAACCCTTTCTGGAAAGGAGATAAGGTTGAATTCCCTATCTTGCATTCCTTCACCCATGTGGTCATCTCCTGTAAGATTTCAAGTAATCACCCACTACAGCATAACACCGTGGATGCCTTCCTCATGCTCATCTTCCTCATTGTTTTCTTCTGTTGCTGCTTTAACAGGATCCTATCATCCTCCATCCTTTGAACTGACAGTTTCCGGTCCTCCCATATTAATCTAGCCTTAAGCCTTTCGAGCCCATTCTCCTTGATAGGCAAAAGATATCCTAGCTTCCCACTGCCAGCTTCTTCATTTGATATAAATCCCAATCCTCCATTTATTCATCCAGAGCTCACAACTTTCCAGGCACTGTGAAACTTCTTTAGTCTTTTAACTCTTGGGAGTCTTTCTGAAACCTCCTCATCTTTCTTCTCTATGCATTTCATCTGCTTAGCAAACAACCTCCTTGCAGTTTTCTTTCCTACTTACATCTTCAACTGTGGAGTTTCCTGATTGCATTTTCAGCTGAGCAACTTCCACTGTGCCAATTATCAAGCAGTTGTTGAGCCTCTCTTGTTTGCTGTTGGCATCATTCAGACCTCACCTCATCCTGTCTATAAATGTGTGGATCAATCAACACATTGATCTGAACTACATTGTTTTATTTTTTATATATATATATCATTTCTTAGTCAGTTTATGTTCTTGTAATTCTAGTTTATGTAACAAATCGGACACAAATAATTTCTATCCTCCAATTTAAGGGGCTGTAGAGTTATGTAGTAGGTTTACTCTCCCATTGAATGTGAGTTTTAGAGTCATGTTTAGTCCTACATTTTTTATTTTTTTTTAATTGGCACCAGGTATCTTTTAAACGAAAACTAAGCAATAGGTGTCTTTTAACAATAGCACCAATATCATTTTCTTTTCATCCCACTTGACATAGAAAGGATAACTTGCCTGATCACCATATACAGAACTTAAATCCATTGTCATGATCTCCAGCTTGTAAAATGTTGAGCTTATTGTTCTGCCGACATGTTTTGAGTTAAAATTCAGCAAACCCACATCTACATATATATATAGCAGATCAGTTCATACAGCTAGTAGATAGTTGAAAGAAAGGCTTTTTGGAATATTACACTGATGTTGTGCTCACTATATTTTTTACCATAACATCAAAACTAAACTATATTAGGAATAATACAAGAAAATAACAACCATATTTTTTTATCGGAATATTGAATTCACCACCAACCAAAACTTTGTATGAATTACCTCTCCAATCTGAAATATAGTTGTCCTCATCATGGTAAAACAACCTCCTCAAATAAGATTCTTCATCTATAAAAGCAGGTCTTAGACAGCCAAGAAGTTGAAGCCCATTTGATGGAAAGTCCACCTTCTCAAATTTTGTCTGGACAACCTATAGATAACCATATAAAAAAATTTATTGAGTTTACCCTTGATGACATTCATCAACAAAATTCTCAATGTAAGCAATGTGATAAATCTACTCCTTGAAAGAATCAAGTTACTAAGGTTTTCTAAGATTATACTAAGAATTTGATCGCATCAACTAATCTACTTAATCTTGCCAAGGAAACCATTGGAACACATGCAATCACAGTATTACAATTTGTTCACAGAGCATATCAGCACATAATTAAATAAACTTGATAACTACAGATACTATGACTCAAGGAACTTCTTGAATGAACCTATTGGTGAACCCATTGGAAGTTCACTTCATTTCAAATATCTACAGATTAAGCATTTTCAGCACATCTATGACAAAATGAATTGCTCTGTTACAAATAGAGGGGAGAAAAAGTAACACATGGCACAATGTTACCTATGTGATTTGTTTATTGAGTACTTCTGTCAGAGATATGTTAACAATGCTCCAATGATCCATAAATAAGTACACAAACCAACATGAAAAGGCATGTCTGAGTGAGTAAAGGGTCGAGAATCAGGTTTGCAAGGTTGGAAAAATAAATTCCACTTATGAATTAGGCATCCATTTTTTACCTTGGTTATACATTTCGCAAAAAATAGAGGATGTGTGTAACGCAAAGTATCTGGCATGCCCCAACTTATAAGAGTATCAGTTATTTCTGTATCGTCAACCTGTAATAGATGCCGAGAAATGAGACTGAAATAGTTTTAATTATTCAGATTTAGCAACAAAATATTAGTCAGTGAGATTGCAGGCAGGTATTTTGACTGCATAAACCTCCTTGAACTCGGGCAACTCAATACCATCTTCTTCATCCATTTCAAAGGTGTCAAAAAGTGCATTGTTTGCTCCATATATAAGGGAATCATAGCCTATCAGAACTATCTGCAAACATAATTCAACTGGGTAAATTGTAGCATGCCCTTTCCAAATACAAATTACAAAACAGTGATCTATTAGTGCCAGAAAAATTGCTTACCACTGGGCTGCTTGCACTGCGATCTTGCAAAATATTTTCATCATCAAATAACTCAAAAAATATATCTGGAACAAATAGAAGAAAGATGTCAAAAAAAATTGTGTGCCAGCTAGGAAGGATGTTAATCAAGAATCCAACCTCCATAGTCATCAATGACATAATGAAATTCTGCCCATGAAACATGGCGATGCGGTTCATTATGTACCCCTCCAGGAAATATTAGCAAAGCCTTGTTATTAGCCTAAAAAAACAGAAATCCTTAGACCTTGGAAATCATGAACTTTCTCCAATCGAGTAGTCAGATCAGCACATCTAAAGCATTCACACAAAAATAAACTTTACAATTGCACTTTCCAGTGTTAAACATCTTTTTAAATGTGCTAATGTGCCAAAAGAAGAAGAATCGGAACAAACAATATGATACTATGGTAATTCAGAACATTCTGCCTACCATGCATTCACCATAAGAAATGCACATGTTTGGGTAAAAAAACAAAACGTAGCACATCCACAATGTGGAAATTTCCACATCCAAAAACTACAGAGTACCTCAACTACTGTCCTAGCTATTTCGGCATCTGAAAGCTTCATGTTCTTGTTTTTGTTCTTCTTACGTTCTTTCAATTCTTCAAGTGGGTGGTAACCATAATTTCTGTTATGCTCAGATGAATCAGGTACCGAGTCCGAGAAATCTGCAGCAACCTGGACTCTTGAAACAGATAATTCATTTGTCGTGTGCAACCAATAAGATTGCATGGATGTGAAGTAGGTCCTCCTGCATCTAAGATTAAAAAAATAATAAATTATTTAATATTTTTTTGGTGAATTAACATGAATATGTGGAAGAACTCCATGCCAGCACAGCACAAACTTTTTTGAACAAAATAACGAGCAAATATAAATGAACCTAAATCTTAGATCAAAAGGAAGCTGTAGCTCGAGAATATCTTGTAGAATAGTTTATCAATGCTTACAGACATCTAAATTACCCAATGATGAAAATGATTACTTAGAAAGAATCTCAAAATTCAATCTAAGTTAACAGAAGAGACTAGTTGAAGAGCCTAAAGGGGGCATAATAATTGCTACAAATATACTATCTGGTTAGACCAAGAACAGATATCCTCAATTATGCCCAGCATAAGTTAAGAACAGCCAAATCCAGAGAACCTAAAGAAAATCTTTGAACTCAAGCCACATTAGTTAAGCAAACTTGCTAAACTTTTATTTTTAAAATTTTTATTTGATCTGATTGAATCAGTTGAAGAAGAAACTATCAAGTTCAAAACTAAAAACACATATAAGATAGAATAAAGTAAACTGGATTATCATGAAAAAATGCATAATATTTACAACAAGAGTTCATTGTAATTCTAGGTTTTAAAATCTCTTTCCAAACCTGAGTTTAGGTGATCAGTCAGAGTAAGACGATTTAGGTACCATATTGGATTACCGGCACATGGTACCAGTGGCAAATTGGAGGTGGAGGGAGGAAGAAGACGAAGGAAAAAAAAAAAAAAAGGCGAACTCCCATGCTCATGCAGTCCTCCCAAAGCTATTCGTGAGCTAAAGAAACACTCATAGAGCTACATTGCAAGCTGTCCAGTCTATATAGTGAGTTGACACAATGTCCACAAAGTTGTACTAATTAGTAGCAGAACCAGCCTGTATAGTGAGTCGACATGATGCTTACAGAGTTGTACCCTGTATAGTGAATCAAGATGATGTTCACAGAGTAGTAGCAGAACTGGTCTGTATAGTGAGTCAAGATGATGCTCACAGAGTTGTACCGAGTAGTAGCAGAGCTGGTCTGTATATTGAGTCAACATGATGCTCACAAAGTTGTACTAAGTAGTAGCAGAGCTTGATGAAGCTCTCTCTGCTCATAGAAGATATTCACGAGTTATGTGTTGGAACCCCAAGGTGTTTTGATGTGATCAAACAAGCTAAGTTAGGTCCTGCGTTTGTTTAACCCTCGTGTCTAAGTGTGCAGGAGCTTAGGAACACAGGAAGTCGAGCGGAAGACGCGGCTAGCGAGAAGGACGGCACGGGAGAGAGCCGACGGGCTCGGTGCGTCTGAGGGACGAGATGACCGCGGAAGAGTACACCGGTGGACGAGAAGAGCGTGCGCGGCGCTCGAGGGACGATAAACCGGGAAGGAAGGCTGCTCGAGGAGAAGGCCGGAACATGGGTTCGGGAGAACCCTATTCCGGAAGGCCGAGATCACCCAAGCTAGTGGAGCCGGAGCGAACAGACCCGGACCAAGACAAGCCGAACTGAGACGAGCTGAACCGGAGCAGAGAGCCTGGACCAGAGTCAACTTTGTTGACTTGACAGGTCCGGGCGCCCGGATCAATTCCAGGCGCCCGGACCTCCGGGCGCCCGGGGGTTCATATTTGACCAGATCGAAGCTGATCGCGAGCTGACCGTTGGGGGATAAAATTTATCCCCCCAGGGGCGCCCGGAACCCCTTCCAGGCGCCCGGACCAGTACTATAAATATAGTACTGATCTGTACATTCAAAAACAACTACTTGTAATCCAGTGCTTTCATTTGTGTTATTTCTTTCTGTGCTTTCAACGCTGTAAGAGGCTACTCCGCCCAGAGGAGAATCAATTAGTGCGCCTTCTTTGCCTTGGATTAGCAATCCTCTGATTGCAAACCAAGTAATTCCTCTGTGTCTATTTTCTGTTTTAATTAGTCTCTGCCTTTTTAATTACAAGTTCCTTTAAGTTAGTTGAATATCCGAGAAGGGTTTTTGGTTTTATCTTGTAGGGCAATTCACCCCTCCCCTCTTGCCGGCCTCCAAAGGGACCTACAAGTGGTATCAAAGCGAGGGCGCTTCAGGAGGACTAACCGCCGATCGAAGCAACAAGATGGCCGGACCAAAATTCGAGGGGAACTTCGCAGACTGGAAGCGTCGTATGGAGGTATTCCTAAAAACAGATTTTGAAATTCGGTTTATTATGAAATATGGTTTTGTAGCTCCAATAGATAAAGATGGAAAAGAAAAAGAAGAGAACGATTGGACAAAGAAGGAGCAGAATGAGTCGGTAGCAGAACATCACCTGCTGAGCGTGTTACCGCCTCAAGAGGTCAACCGCATCGGAAACTATTTATCTGCTAAAGAACTTTGGGAGAAGTTCTTGGAACTCCACGAAGGCACGTCCGAAGCAAAGCTCGCTAGAAGGGACATCCTCCGCAACAAACTGATGAACATCCGTCTGGAGAAAGGTGAGAAAGTAGCTGGTTTACACGCAAAGGTAAAAGAACTAGTTATTGGTCTCGAGAACCTCGGTGAAACGGTAACAAACCGGGACACTATACGCTACGCGCTCAACGCGTTTCCAAGAACTCCGGAATGGACATCAATCGTCGACGCCTACTACATCTCAAAAGACCTGGAGGTAAGCACTTTAGAAGAGTTGTTTTCTACTCTTGAATTGCATGAAACCAGGTATGCAGGAACGACAAAGGATACAACCCAGACTATGGCGCTGAACGCAACCCAGAAGGATGAACTCGAGTCAGACTCCGAAGACGATCAAGAAGCATACATGGTAAGAAATTTTAAAAAGTTTTTTAGATCTAGTAAATTTAAAATGCAGAATAAAAGGAATAAAAAAGGTGGAAGAAAGGTGCGGTGCTACCAGTGTCAGAAGGAGGGACACCTAAGAGAAGACTGCCCAGAACTCAAAAAGGCCAAAAGGAAGTCTCCCAAGAAACACAACTTAAAAGCAACTTGGGACGACACTTCTTCATCCGAATCAGAAGCTCAAGAATATGCCGGAATAGCACTAATGGCAAGCTACGATAGACAAAATATATCAGAACCTAGCATCGATGAAGGAGGAGCGACCTCGGATGAAAGCAGTGAAGCAGGGAGAGATTCAGGCTTCAAGTCCGACATGGTAAGTGAGGTATGCCTCTTACCCCCTGATCAGCTTTACTCTGGTATCAAAGCTATGACTAAATCCATGTATAAATTAGAAAATAAAAATGCCAAATTAGAAAATGAAATTTTAGAAACAAAGAGAATTTTGGCAAAATCATGTCTTATAGAGGATTTTGAAAAATTGAAAATTGAAAATGAAAAACTAAAAGAAGAAATAGAAAGATTGAAAAAATCTAATGGTTCAAATATTCCTACTTTTAGAAATTTAAATTGGTATATAGATTTCATCAAAGTCAAATTAGAAATATATTAAAAATCTATATACCTAGGAAATACTTGGTTAATCCTGTAGGTAGGAACCTTTACTGGATTCCAAAAACCTGTTTAACTTAAAATTAAAGTCAGACTTAGCATTTTCAGCAAGGAAATTAAACAACTAATTTCTTTATAAGGGTTTGTCTAAGGAAGTGGTTGTTGCTCCAATAACCAAGAAGGCCTAGTGCCTCGCCACGACCTGGAAGCCAACTATCGAAATGAAAAGTTTAATTGACTAACTGAAAAAGCATTAATTTAAATTACTTAATGCTTTAAAAGAGTTATTCAATTTATGTTAGAAAAATAAAAAATTTAAATTTTTTTTAACCTAGAAATTTTTTTTATCTTAGAAATTTTTATGAAAATTGACTTAGAATTGTTTCTTATGAATATTAACTCAGAATTTTTTTTAAATTAGAAATTTTTTTTTTGAATGTTGAGCTAAGTTTCAAAACTTAAAATTTTTTTTCAAACGAAAAATTCTGAAAAGTGTCTTTACTAAATATTTTACACTTAAAAGTTCTTGTTTGAATTTACCTTAGACTTGTTTATAACCCCATGTGATCAAAGGGGGAGAAGTATGTTAAGTCTAAGGGGAGGTACTATAATTTTTCAATTGAAAAATGTTTGGACTTATTTTAATATAAATTGTTTTTATTGCATATGGTTACCCTAACTTAACTTGGGTTGCTCACATCAAAAAGGGGGAGATTGTTGGAACCCCAAGGTGTTTTGATGTGATCAAACAAACTAAGTTAGGTCCTGCGTTTGTTTAACCCTTGTGTCTAAGTGTGCAGGAGCTTAGGAACACAGGAAGTCGAGCGGAAGATGCGGCTAGCGAGAAGGACGGCACGGGAGAGAGCCGACGGGCTCGGTGTGTCTGAGGGACGAGATGACCGCGGAAGAGTACACCGGTGGACGAGAAGAGCGTGCGCGGCGCTCGAGGGACGATAAACCGGGAAGGAAGGCTGCTCGAGGAGAAGGCCGGAACATGGGTTCGGGTGAGCCCCATTCCGGAAGGCCGAGATCACCCAAGCTAGTGGAGCCGGAGCGAACAGACCCGGACCAAGACAAGCCGAACTGAGACGAGCTGAACCGAAGCAGAGAGCCTGGACCAGAGTCAACTTTGTTGACTTGACAGGTCCGGGCGCCCGGATCAATTCCAGGCGCTCGGACCTCCGGGCGCCCGGAACCATTCCGGGCGCCCGGGGGTTCATATTTGACCAGATCGAAGCTGATCGCGAGCTGACCGTTGGGGGATAAAATTTATCCCCCCGGGGGCGCCCGGAACCCCTTCCAGGCGCTCGGACCAGTACTATAAATATAGTACTGATCTGTACATTCAAAAACAACTACTTGTAATCCAGTGCTTTCATTTGTGTTATTTTTTTCTGTGCTTTCAACGCTGTAAGAGGCTACTCCGCCCAGAGGAGAATCAATTAGTGCGCCTTCTTTGCCTTGGATTAGCAATCCTCTGATTGCAAACCAAGTAATTCCTCTGTGTCTATTTTCTGTTTTAATTAGTCTCCGCCTTTTTAATTACAAGTTCTTTTAAGTTAGTTGAATATCCGAGAAGGGTTTTTGGTTTTATCTTGTAGGGCAATTCACCCCTCCCCTCTTGCCGACCTCCAAAGGGACCTACATTATGTAGGGTTATTCTAAGTTATAATACTGGAAAAGACGTTACATGTCCTCTCGCTCACAAAAAAATTGTTTCCAAAGTGCTCACATGTCATGGAAGAAAAATGATTCCATCTTTTGAAATTGTTACATATTTATTAGATTGTCAACTGTTTGGACCTATGACTGACATCAGATATGTACAAATAATGGGTTCAATTATACTTCTTTAATTTCTTTTCTTCATACTTTGTTATTTTATTTCAATCCTGCGGTGCAATTGACAACATTTTAACTAAAGAGGCATTACATTGGACCTGCAAGACTTTTTGAAAATTCCACAATATAAAAATATGCTATTACTTAGTGACCATGTAAACTATCCTTAGATTCAAAGTTCTTAACATGGTCAGTCATTTGGTCAAAGAGAAAGACAAATACATTTCTAAAGAAAATTTTAAATGGGCAGTCTCGTTAAGGCAAGATGTCCCAGCAACAATAAGAGAGCACAATAATTCTCAACATAATAGACAGTTCTTGCCAATTCTATTTAGAGGAAGGAAGAAACCTCAACTAGGCAAAGGAAACCTAAACAATCAGATGCATTTTATTTTCTACTGTGGTTGTATTGCAACAATAAATCTTAACAGCCGTGATGTTTCTTTTACTATTACATTTTTGTATACAATAAATCTATTACGAGATAGTGATAGAAAACAACAGAAGTTATAGCTTGCTAACTCAGGTGGTTCAGCACCCAGATGTCTATGACAAAGATCAAGGGTTCAATCCTGCATTAATCTTAAGTATTGTACTATTTAATATAGTAATTTCTTTTAAAAGCAAATAGCACACCTGAAAAGTGAATAATCAGGTCCTCTTCGACCATCTAAACTAGTGTTGATCCAGCTAGCTGAAATCCCAGCTGACATTGAGCATGAATGCCTTCCGAACCACAGAGGGCAGATACTGGATAAACATGAGTTATGGCTCATGAGAAAAAACGAGATGGAAAATAAATTACATTATGCGCAGAAAAATTTCAATTCAAACAACAAAATGACTAACGCTTGAAGTAAAAAAAACCAAATCAATAACTTAAGAAGTAAAGCTTCATCATATCAATCATCCATAGACAAAAAAAATGTATCTATGAAGAAAGTAAAAATAGCTCCACTACATCTGTTCAATTTCTTAAATTGTGTTGTGTCCTATGAATTGTGTCATAAATATGTCATTCATTTCAATATAAAATCACGTACACTAATAATATAAAAAATAATTAAGCTTTTAAAGAAATAATTTTACATTATAAACAATTAATTAATCTTTCTAAAAAAAATGTTTTCTATAACATAAGAGATTAAAGATTACTACAATTTTAAAATTATTAATTTTAAATGAGTTGAGTCACCTATTTACTATAATCAGTTTGTGCCATGTCATTTCTGGGTTTTCTCTTTGTAAAAGATATTTAAGTAGGGTCTTATTATTGGTTGCAAATATTGTAAGCCATACTTACATGAGAATCAGTTACAAACTGACTGGCACTTTCTCACGGTGCCTAATAAGAATGTTAATTTGCATAGATTTTGTGTGCATCCTCCAAAAGGTGCACCTAGTAGCAAACCCACCTATTGTTGACTGATAAGTGGATAAATATCACTTGAAGCTTCAAGCCTAACTAAGAAGAGCACTGCCAACTATCACAAGATCAACTGATTCCCCCAAGGATGGCTCACCACCCACCTAGCATGCCTGCTTAGCAACTCCAACTCAAATTTACCAACTCGGGCCACTAATCGATAATTTCCTTCAGGTGACTTACCTAGGCATCATCATTAAGAAGTGCAAGGCTCATCCATTGAGACAGCAAGTCTTGATATATGACAGGAGGGACGGTGGCAGACAACTCATAAATGTTATCTCCTCCAATTGTCTCCAAGCACTCCAAGTACAAAAATGGGCTTGACTTCTCTATATCATGTTGAATAAAACATTGTGTCCTTAAAGATACCTTATTCTAATTATCTTTGTGCACTATCCTCTTCTCAATGGCTAACTCATTCTACTATAATCTGATAATATTAAATGCCAATAAATTATAAAAAACGTCAGCTCAGAAGAAATGGATTATTTTTTCTAATCCATTTTTAATCAACTACAAAGGATCAGACAGCTCCAGCCCGATCATATCGAGTATCAATGAATTACAAAAGTTCATTGCTTTCTTTTTATTTTCGTTGGCTCAGAAAAAAATGGAAATTAGTCCTGAAGAAATTACATCTCATCGATAGAAAAACAGAGTAGACCAAAGGAAAAAAAAAAAAAAAAACTTGTTTTAATCAACTGCAAATGGATCGGCCACGGAAAACTTCCAAAGGACACAAAGTGGAATCTTTTTTCATTCTAGCAAGACTCTGGAAAGTAAAGGCTCTGACTTCAGCCCTTCGTTTCGGGAGTCATTAACAATGGCTCGAGGTGGCCCTAGAAAGATAGAGAGGAGCCATTACCGAGGTAAACGGATCCGGAAAGAATCAAAGGAAGGAAGAGAGATCAAGGGCATCCGCGTTCGCCTCAGCCGCCGGAGGAATTCGCCCGCTGCTGCAGTGCAGTGCAGTGCTGCCGCCGTTATCTAGCATTTGGGTTTTTCTTTCTTTCTTTTTTAGTAGAAAAGGACGATGGACATCAGGAAGTAGTTTCCTTTTTAGCCCTTGTTTTTTCTTGTAGACTTTTTTGCATATACATCCCCCTAAGTTTTGTTATATGTAAAACAGACGATTCTATCGTCATTTATTTTTCCGCATTTTACTGCTGGAGGAAGTTTTAATATTATTCATCGTAATTTGAAAAGCACATGTCATATTCCAGTTATACCCCTTCCTACGTTCTATATTTATTTTTTTTATTCAAGTAAGAATTCATTATTCTTAATTTCTAAGGTCCAATTCAGAGTTAGGCTTATTAACTAATTATACGAATGATTGATTTAATCTTATAAAAAATTTTACTAACCATTAGAATAAATCAAAAACTACACATAATAAGTAGTCCAAGAACTCAGTATTTTTTGATTGTACATCTTATTTAAAAAAAATTTCAACAAATACATTATAATTTGAGAATGAATCGTAGCACTATAACTCTCGGGGGACAAGAGCTTCAATGATTCAAAAGACTTGTAGAAGTATATTAGATTGATTTTAAGTTTACATTCATCAATCAATTTTGAATAAAATTAATTGATGAATTTAGAAAACTCTTAATATACTCTTCAAATTTATCCATATCTTCAAATATGAATTCCACTAAGAGACTTAATAAAATTTATCATAATTTATTATAAAATTTAAGACAATGATATTTATTAATTAACATCACCAATAAATTTCTGAAATTCTCTTGGTTCATAAAATATTAAACTTTTAAATGATATAGATTCATCAACGAATTTCTTTCAAAATTGACGGATGGATCTAATTTTTTTAATTATTTTAAATTAAAATTAATATATTCTTATAAATTTTCTTAATATATGTGATCCGATAGTAAGAGTAGGGGGTCCCGCCCTGTGAAGTCAACGCTACGTGGAAGTCACAGTGACAGACGTCCATCCGGAGAGGGTCGGGTCCGACCGAACGGCCGGAGAGGGCAGGGTCCGACCGGACGTTCGGCCGGCCAATGGAATCGAACGGCCAAAGGGATGGGTCCGATCGGCCTGCCGACCGGACGATATACGGCTGACGGTTGCACCGTCGAAATCAGGGTTCCGACGCTCAGGGGAAAAGGTCGTGGGCCGAGCGGACCTCACGCTCGGCCAAAGCCATAAGGTAACACTGCTAACAGTTCTCATAAAGCACATGATGGAGGATCTCCCCAAGTAAACCTTCGCATATGTCCGGCCGGATGTTGAGGGAGATGTCCGCCCGGAAGCCAGATTTGGAGCAAAGGGGAAAAGGACAAGGAACGTCTTTTTCTGACAGCAGGTATGTTTCACGTGTGAGCCATGCTCCAAATCTTGTGACAGGGGATTCCGCTGTCCCATCGAGGACATGCTAAGACTGTAGCAGTATGGGTTAGGGAAGCTCACTGACAAGTCCTTACTGGAGTATGGGCTAGGGACACGTGTACACCTCGGTATGTGTACGCTCACTTCTTCACTGTCCTATATAAAGGCCTTCATTCTTCGTCGGAGGTACGCGGTCTACGAGTTTTAAAGCCACTGTTTCTTTCTTGAGCTTCGCCTGACTTGAGCGTCGGAGGGTCGCTGCCGAGAATCCGTTCCCGGCCCGGCTTCTGTGCAGGTTCGCCGGAACTTTGTACCGCCAGTCGAAAATCCACGCCAGTAGCCGGAAGCACCACGTGCCCAGCGTCCGTTCATTCGGCATTCGGATAGGATCAATATATTTTCATATTTAAATTGAACAGGGTAAAATAAAATCAATAAAATTTTCAATAGGTAAAATAAAAATTTAAGAAATGAGGAGTATAATAAGATTATGATCCGTACTTTTAAAATTATGAAAGTTGAATATGATAATACTAAAATTTTCTGACTCGATTGACTAAATTTCCATTTATTTTTTAAAAAAATCAAAGGAATTCTTTGTTTTAATAAATGCATTGCATTTTTTATTAATATCAATATTCCCAATTCATAATAATATATTTTCACATATGTACTATTAAAATATCGAATTTTCTTTATAATCTTCAATTCTCAAGATTGGCTTTGCCTTTTTAATTTATCAAATAAATCTTTAGATTTCAAAGGTTTAAAATTTTAATTATATCAAAGAATCAAGCAAAACAATCCACTGTGTCATTATAATTTTTTTAGCCAAAAATAAAAAAGAAGCCTAGTTTTTTTTATCGGAAGGATGATTACCCTTATAAAACATAAAGAAATAAACTGTTTTACTAGTTCCATTCGCAAAAAAAATTAAAAAATCTTAACATAAACTATAATTTTATAAAAATAAATAGTTTCATAATCTCCAATTAGTCCAATTAGAATAAAATTTTAAATTTATAAAATAAAAAAAAATAAAGAATTCTATTTAGCACAAAAGAATTCAAGTCCATTAATTAAACAAAAGTGTGGGGGATTTTAGTGATTTTAAAAACTATAGGCGTTTCTTCGCTTACTATTTGTTTCTTAGAACAAAGAGGTTCTTTAAAAAATAAACAAAAAAGGACAAGGAAAAAGTTGGCTCTTGGGATATGAACAATTGGAGATTGGATAGGGGAAATTTAATCCAGCAAATGAGAGCCATTAAATCTGCACAAAGCTCACCTTGAGGAACCGTTGTATGCCATCCGATTGCACTGTGTGACATGGCTTGTTCTTAAACATCTTCTTGATTTATCTGCTTCCTACTCTGACAAATAATATTTTGAATAATAATAATGCATCTTGTATCAGTGATATGCCATACTGTAGGACATGTCCTTAATACTTCGTTGGATAAGGTTCCAAGTTCTTGGAACCCAATTTGAGCATTCTAGATACAATGAACAAGGTCTGGATTACCTGAAGATATCATGAATTGATGTAAGCCATGTTGCCTAGGCATGTGCTTGTTGTCTGCCATTGTTCTTTTGGATTCATTGGCAGTATCTGAGTTGAGGATCCTGAGAACATTTACTTGATTAAACAAAAAGTATAAATCATTAGTATTCATAAAATGGTTGTGATTTGAAACATGATTTCTTGAGAAAGGACCTAACAAAAGCATCAATTTTCTCACCTGGTAGAAATTACAGCTTTTTTGAACTACTAGCAGAAGATAGCTGAGAAAACTGATACACACTAACATAAGGCCTGTACATCTTTTCTATTCAGGGAGGCAAAGGGAAAATGCCAATTCCCCTTGATTGAAAAGAAAAAGAAGAGAAATGAAAGAGAAAATGCTGACAGAAATTTACATGATTGAGGATGACCAAGGACTCTAGCATTGATATATGGAGAAATTCTTCTTCTTCCAGATCGAACTCAGTGTCCTTCCGAGCTTCTTTGATCTTGATTTACAGAACTTGGTTTCTACAGTCACTTGAAGACCACCGTTGCTGTCGATTGGCTGCTGTTGCTGCTTCAGGGTCGGTGGCTCTTGCTGCCGCTGGTCTCTGAAGAGCTTCAATAACTTCTCAGATTTCTCCCTGCCTTTTATAGTTCCATTCACTGATATCGAAACAAGGGATGGTATCACCCCTTCTTGCAAGACCATTTGACTGCACTTCTCATCATCGCAGCACAGAATCAACAGGCAAGACAAGGCCTGCTCTTGTTCTGCGGGCTCACCGAAGTCCAAGACTCCAGCAAGAGCTGAAAATATACCTGGATCCGAAACAATCTCTCTTCTTCCTGCCTGGCTTGATGCTAAATTTATCAAGACTGCTAGGGCCTTCTCGGCCCACATAATGTCTTCAGATGCAGAAGGCAGTCCGAGGAGTGGATGAAGACTCGTGATGATGCCCGACGATACGAGGATAGTGATGTTGGGTGGATGCGTGGAAAGATTATATAGTGTGTACAGCGCATCATACTTGCAGGTGCTCCCATGGTTTCCATCATCTTGTAAAAGCTGAATGAGGAATGGAACAGCTTTGCTTGAGCAAATGAGGGGCTTGGCTTCGCTGAGACGTGAAAGATTGAGGTAGAGAGCTGCTACACAATCACACATTCCAGAATTTGAGATCATTTGTTCTAGCAATGGTATCAATCCAGCTGCTATGAGCATTTCCTTGTTCCTAATATGAAAGGAGCTGTATCAGTGCTTGAAACCAATAACCAAAATAGGCGACCGCAAATAATGAGGATATGCCCAACAACCAAGGTGCAATCTGAGATTGCAATGAACATGCTACTAAGATCCAGAAAAATACTGGTACTTAATGGCAAACGGAAATAGCCATAACTAGAATAGCAGGAAAAAAACTACTATACCAAACTAGTATATCAAGGAACAACCAAATGAGCTTTAGGCTTTAGTACCTATTGCTGTTGACTGCCAGGTTGAAAAGGGCCATGGCAGCAGCTTCTTGAGCCTTTTCATCACCATCGTATATGGATGTTCTCAGGAACAGAATGAGTGGATCCACGGCTCCATTAGCACCCATGAAGATCCTAGCTTCTTCATCTTCCTTCAGTAGATACCTTATCTGCTCCACCACTCTAAATTGCTTCTGTGTACTTTTAGTCTCACCAAGTGCATCTAGTATTCTTCGGTATTTGTCAAACTCATCTGTTCCACAATCCTGATAATAGTTGTTTAAAATTTCAGAATCATTCTCCTTGGTCTCCTCTGGGATGCTACTGCCATCATAAGGAGAAACACTAATACTTTTTGATTTACAAGAATTTGAACCAACAAAGGAACTTGAATCCATAGCTTCACATTGTGAGAGAGACAACCTCCAATAGGTAAAATCCAAGGACCCAGGGGGAGCATTAGGAATGGGAAATCCATTCTGCTCACACCAACTTCCAATCAAGCCTTTGACACAATAGTTTGGCGTTAAACACAAATGAGATAGCTGCTGCTGAGTTTTCGGACAGGTACTATGACCATCATTGAACCATTTCTCAATGCAGATACGCTCATAGGTCTGTCCAGATGAAATAATGACAGGATCAAACATGAGCTGCAATGAAATGGGGCATATGAATTCTTCAGGAGGTATTGGTATATTGCCAGACTTTCCATTTTGTTTGAAATTGAAAGACCGTAATTTAGATAGATGTCTATCAAACGTCTGACTGCTCTTATCAAATGTGTAGCTGTTCCGATGTGGACTAGACACCTCTTCAAATCCCAGTACGGAAGGAGAGCGTGGAGTTGATCCCTGAGAGTCAGTATCATCAGCATACTCACTTCTGAAAAGCTTTGAATACTTTCTCATTAGGTGATATAAGTAAGATACAATAGATTCCTTCCGTTTGTCTTCTTGAGCGCGAGCTCTCTCGATAAGTTTTTTTAGAGATCTCCTTTCGGTCAATGCTGCTCGAGAAGAAGTAATCCCTAGCCTTAAAGCAGCTTGGTGGAAAATTTCAAGCTCTTCACTATCGCTTGAATTACTCTTAAATTTACTGTCTTTCTGAAGCAAAGATATGACTTCATCACCTGCCTGCTTCTCTGACTGGTCCAGCTCAAATACAGTTTCCTCCAGCTCCCCAACAATTTCCATGATCTGATATGAGAGGGGGAAAACAATACAACCTTTAGACAAAAAAAAATTACCATAGGTAAACAAAATGCTTAAATTGAATAATTCTCTGATTTTGCAAGTGTTGGGCTCATATTGATATGTTCCAATGCTCAGCAGAATAATTCATGGCCTATGATAGGTAAATAATCAAAAACATGATAATAGACAAGGATCAAATGCAGCACGTAGAACAATATTGCTTATTTCTTTATGTGCATGTAGGCATGGACATGCAATCTTTTTGTTAGCAAGTGAACTTCAAATTCAAATATTCAACGGAACTGTCATGTCTTAGATTGAGAATGAAAATGTACGACAACAAAAAAATAGAAAAGAGAAATGCCCGCAATTGATAAAGGACCACAGCACCAAATAAGCATAGAGGGAATGAAGGCAAGAGAATAGCGCAACCATTAATTCTTAAAATCCAGAAGGTGATGGAAGTGATCTAATTATTTTCCAACCTATTTTAGAATAATATTTTATAATTGAACTGACATTATTTTAAAGTTTACATTCTCTACTGTAGTATGAATTATTTCTTCAGAATCTGCAGCTCAAACTGAACTGTATAGAACTTCTTTTTTTCAGAAAAGAGTTGTATAGATGACATCAAATTTCAGAGGCTTCTATATAAAAATCCAAAGTTCAATATTGTTTTCAAAATGACTCTCTACAAGTTGAACTTCAATTCGCTCGGCCAGATTAGTTTTATTGTTGCAATAGAAAGCAAGGCAGATCCAGCATAAAAAGCCATTTCACATATAGCATATGGTCACAAAGCGTTCAGGAGATGAGGAAAGGAAAGATGGAGAGTACTAAAGATAAGGGTGGGACCCAAATTTCCTCCGTTGTTTCTCAACAATGTGGAGGGAGGAAGGGAAAAAAGCAGGGAAACATTTTTCCCAGTTTTGAAAGCCCGGACTGGGCAAAATGATGCTAATATTATGCAGAAAAAAAATCAAAATTAAAATATTTTTTGTTTATCTTTTTTTTTAGAAAAAAATCAATTTCACAAAACTATTCCTTCTTTCCCCTCTAAGAAAACAGAATGAGCAAAACAACCATGAGTATAGATCCCTCCCAGAAGCACAGATGAGGGATTGATTTACGTCTCTCCCTCTATATTTCTCTTCCCTCAGTCACTTCTCTTTATGATACTTTGCTTCCCTTGTAGGAAACATGACCAAAGAGAACTTATGCATGTGGCTATATATGAATACTTTGACAATAATAACGAATGAAATAGTTCGGACTAACATGGTTTGGCTTGATGATGTTCATATTTTGACAATGAGAGAGCAATTTATAAAGTGTGCAAACATGGCTGGAGCATACCTGACAGTTAATTGGTTCTGGCACAATTTCTTCAACTCGTCTAAGACTTTCTCCAAGAGCACATTTTACCTTTTCAAACTTTACTAGAATCGATTCTCCAGTAATTGCCTGTGGGTTCAACACATGTGTGAAAACAAGTAACAACATCATCAAACAAAAGCTAGCTTATTAACCTGATATAATGTACATTCACAATCTAGTACTTCATGAAGGAAATGCATATCCAGAGAGATGCTCATGATGGCAATTCTGCTTTGATTTTATATAAAGTAGCTATGTGATAGACAGAAAAAGCTCAGTTTGAGCAACCATAAACAGAGCATGTACAAGGTAGAAGATTGCAGAAGAACATTCATTTTATTAGATCAAAGTAATTGATTAGAACTAAACATATAAGCAGCATGTATGAATCAGAGCTCAAAATATGCAACCTATAATAGGTACGCAATTGAACTAATTTTTGTTACTTAAATTAATAAGTGAATTAAAAGAATCCGAGATGTAAACCCACTTGTTACAAAAAAGAAAAAAAAAAACTCTTCGAGGAGTGTTGATTTGAGTATATATCTAAGCAACCATATTCAGATCAATTTAAGCCAAGATAAACTAAACATTTTCTCTTCGTTTTTTGCTAGTAGCAGGAAGTTAATGAAAAATTTAAGTTCGTGACATTGTGTGTGATTTGAATTCAATATGTTTGGGGAACAATTGTGGAAAAGAAAATTACCAGGTAAAGCTTACTACAGTCTGAGCAATGCTGAAGAAGGCTTTTGGCTTTGTCAAGAGCAACATGCAACGAGCACAGTGCCTGTATGCCAGACTTACTTCTAGGTCTTGCAGCTTCTATAAATGGAAAGATCTCCATTACCCTGCTAACAAATGCATGAAGCAGCCTAAACATTCCCCCGTGTACCTGTTCATACAAATAAATAGATTTAGTTTCATTTTCCAATAGTACTAAACATTAAAACATTTTCTCAAAGCTGATCATTCTTTTTGAGATATTAAAATCTTACCACATAAATAAATACGACACTTTGTGACGCTCTCTTTCAATTTCATCACAGTATTCTTTACAAGAGTTATTAACTATTTTAGGTCGAAACGTCAACATTGCATAACTAGACGACATAGATGGCTGCCAGAACACAACACTTACTTTAATGAAGCTATGGACACAACAAATAGCAATGGCTGCATTGCTAAGGCAGGCTTTTCAAAACCTTTATTCGGGGTGATCTTGCAATGGAGAAAAACAATTTTTTTTCATATATATATATATATATATATATATATATATAGCTGAGCTAAACCAGTCAAGAGAGACTAGTATTGACGATATTATTCCCTTTTTTTTTAAGCCCGTGCTCTTTGGAATCTCATTTCCGTTGGAACAGATTAACAGTAATACCTTTGGATCACCGGCAACGAATATACGCCCTTCCACTTCAGCCGAATCCATCACTCTCAGCGAAGAGATGAATCAACTGCGTTGAGGAAACCGAAAGCAACGATAAGAACAACAAAATTAAACCCCTCACCCAAACTAAAATCCTAATCCCTCGAAAACCAGCTTCCAAAATTTTTTTGGGTTAAGAAAGAGCACAACTGCAAATACAAAAGGTATCATCTCAGATCCAAAATCAAAAAGATATTTTTTTAAGCATGAGAAACACGGACAGGAGGGTGCAGGTCCTCCCATGCTCCAGAACCAGAGAAATCCTCGAAAGAAAGAACACCAAGCTCGAAATCTCATAAAGAAAAATTTTTCGGCTAGTCAATCCAAGACCTACCAACAAAATCAGAATGTCCCAATCATCAGCACCGGAACAGTCGACTCCGCTGAATCTCACGCATTGAATGACATGATCGGGATCTCATCTCCTCCACCTCCCTCGTTAGGGAAAGGGTTTCGAGGAACGTACAAAACAAAACAAAAAACAAACGCCCTTTGCGAGGAGGAGGGAGAATCGAGCGATGCAGAGAAGAGTGAGCACAAAGCGAGAGAGATTCCATCAACCATTCCCCCATTTCGCCTCTCTCTCTCTCTAATATATAGCTGATAAACTTATCGCCATTGATTAACACTGCTAATTAATAGAATATATTTATTGATTAAACAATTATTAATCACTTAACTAAATTAAATTCCCATCAGATCTCTTCACCACAACACTACAATTCTTTTCTGACGTCGACTTACTCTACCTGAGTCTTACCTGCACTTCCATTAGGTGAAAAGATGGGCCTCCTTGGTCTGCACGTAGACCACGTGTTGGGTGAGTCGAAATAGGACGTGTCTTGTTTTGATTCATCCTGACCGTCGACTAGCACCGTATATCAATGATTGATGTGGGGACCTGGGAAACTAACGGTCAGGATCGCATGGATGAGCCAATTTCAAAGCACAATTTGCAATTGTCGGTTGGATTTAATCATTTATTACCGCCTTATGTCTCCCACTACTGAACTTGCCGACCTGCTCGTCGTTTTCTCGGCACGAAAATGCCACTTGAGGTTATTATAATAACAGGTGATTTAATATGGTATTACGTATATTTACCAAAAACATATGGGTAAAATTGGAAACTCAATTTCCAATCACTGGGTACGAAGACCCGGAGATTACGCTGTCGGCTGCCATCGGTTCCTTCAAATTGCTCTATCTGCCACGTGGCATCTACCTCGTCGCCTGTTTTGGCGGGGATCGTTCCCTTTCGTCGCCATCGACGCGCGGATTTCGCTGGACGAGTACGGCTTCGATCGGACGGCTGGCGGTGCAAAAAAAGAATCTGCTTCTCTTACGTAATTTTTCCGTACTTACAAGGTTACCCGCATCGTGATTCCCGAACCAAAGTCGGCCTGGGAAACTCAACCAATTCCGAGGCGGGTTTGGCTTCGAGTGATCGGATTTTGTTTACCGTTAATACTTGGACGCTGAATCTCGGCCGTTCATTTCGGAGGTGGGTCCGAGATCCGAACAAGTACATGTGTCCTCCATAAAGGCGCCCTTTGTTTGTGGCTGTGGGAGATTAGTTAGGTTAAACAACATTCATAATTAATTAAGTTGACCCATTAAGATAAATATTATTTTTTATTCTTTGGTGATTTAATAACCATATTAGGGGAGATGTTATGTCAATTCTCGAAAGCAAGATGCCAACAAATCATTTTGAAACATCATGTATTTGAGAGAAACTATAATAATAATAAAACTTGAGCTTGATTTCCTTTCCCTTTTTAGTTAATTTTCCTAAAGAATTAAGTAAAGCATAGTTATTTGCTCTTTTGAAGAAAGATAATAAATTATGGTTAGTAAGCTCTTATCTATCCTCACTTAGCTTATACTTGATTCAAGCATATAAGAAATGAATTTGAGATTGGGGATATGAATTTCTTAAATAAGAAAATTATATATTTACATTGTTTTTTAAATTTATTTGGCCTACTCATGAGGAATGAAGTGGTTTCCTTCACAAAGTGTTTTTGGCATTTTACTTTTGGAGGGAAAAGTAGCATCCATCACATGAAGTGTGAGATTCATGCAATTAAATTTATGGTTTAATTAAAAAGGGTTTGTAATTATTTAGATATGTCACATGGAAGAATTAGGGATTAGGCAACATTTGGTGCCAAATCGGGTCATTGTTCCTAAGTAAGTATGGCACCAAATGTGCCACCACAGTTGTTTTAATGGTTGATACATAAAAACATATTAATTTTGTTTTAATTATTGAGGTTCATGTGAGTGCCAAAAGATTTCATATAATGGTGGTACATGTTAGGCAAATGGAAGGACATCAATAGATTCAAACACAAGTTTATTTTATATCCCAATAGGTCGCTCGAGCCACATGATGACCAAGTTAGAGTAGGAGGCAATAGGCATGACCTTTCTCGTGCATTCCTTCAAGCATTGGAACCGAATGTGGTTGAAGGCGCGAAGTTGGAGAGCTTAGCAATAAACATGAAAATCACTTTATGAGATTTCGGAAAATAGAATAAGTGCTTAGATATCACATTATAGCACACCAACTTATTCATGTTCCATGTGAGTAGCTATAGACCAAGAAGTAATTAAAGATTCATGACATGTGTGTGAGAGAGAGGGAGAGAGCGAGATAGAGGCCAATCAATTTGCGGTTCTTTTAATTTTAGTGTTTGAGGAATTCATTAATGGCTTTGAGCTCCATCACCATGTGATCCATATGATCATGTTCCCCTTGCAATTCATCCATCTCTCCATTTTCTACATGAATGCCCATCTATCTTTCAATCAATTTTATTTTATATTTTTTATTTTTTGAAATAAAACTTTAATCAAGATAAATTAAAGGAATTTCAAGCCTAAATTGTAAATTGCCATATATGTCTTTCCCCAACTCCTTAGGTTACCAAGTATTGGGCCTAAATGGGCTGGGAACGTCGCCGCAGATTGCAACTTGTTTATTTTTATTTTTTCAATTTTTTTACTTTTTAAATTGTATTTAATTGGTTAGCCAGTCTAATATTTATAAATTTAATTATTTATTTTGACAAATTTTTAAATTTATTTATAAACTTAATCAAAGTTTTAGTAATAAATATGATTTATATATATTTTAAATATTATTCCTAAATAATTCATAATATTTGTATACTTTAAATATACTTATGAGTTATGGATATAAAAATTAATTTATCACATGTATAAAATGCCTAAGTATATGAGTATTTTTTTTATTCACTGGGAGATGATGACCCGACTCAAATTTTCTATTAGCCATCGGATAAATCTGAGAAGTACACATGAGTTATGAAGGGCGATCCAACAACCCGAGTGATTTAAGCATGACATGCGTTTATTTAAACTAAGTGGGAATAAAAAAATATTTAATAGCATATAAGATATGATAAATATATAAGATCCAAATGAATGAAATAGGAGAGGTGAATCTCGTTTTAAAATCAATCAGAGGCGCCTCTTGTTGGCACACATTTAGAGTTAGTATATTGTGTTTCTATACACTTTTGTACAACGAAAAATTAAATATATTTTATGATTTAACAATTCAATCAAAGGATTTAATAATTAAATCAGATGAGTGTTCGTATAGAATTTCGAAATAAACACAAGCATGATCTTTAATCAAGGTATGCATTGTCCTCAAGATTGGCTCAGCTAGTGGCTGCATGGGTAATAGTCGTAGAGGTTAGGAGGGTCAAATCTTGACAGGAGATTTCATCACCCTTTGATGGACCTCCGTCCATGCATTTACTAGTTTGAGTTCTTATATTTACCTCCCCCATATCGGAACTGCTCCATAGGGATGTTGATGTGGTAGTTCTGCATTTTTTAACCAAGGTATACATCGTCCCAAGGATTGGCTCAGCTGGTGGGTGCATGAGTAATACTCGTAGAGGTGAGGGGTCAAATCTTGACAAGGGATTTCATCACCCTTTGTTGGACCTCTGTCCATGCATTTATCAGTTTGGGTTCCTGTATTTACCTTCTTCCATATGTATTAGACCAACTTTAAGGGGATGTTGATGTGGAAGTTTCATATTTTTTTTAATCAAGATATGCATATCAATCTAACCATTAAAGGAAAATCATAAAACACATAATAAAGATAAACTATTGTATAATTTATTCATTCAATGCTAATTTAATCATTTTAATTTAGACATACTAAACTATCTAATTTAAATATACTAGATAAATTAAATATAACCTAAATAAACTATGAACACATGCATTCACATGCATATGAATCAACATATATGTGAAGAATCATATATACCTCCTAAACAACTTTTGTTTACAGATGACTCTAACTATTTCAGGTTCAGAAAAATAGCTCTTCGATGTTTTATCTTGAATCCATGCTTCTTTCTTCTAATTCGGTCGATGATCAGATAATCTTTCTTTCAACACTTTATCACACTAATGATCAAGTGTCATTTTTGTTAAGACGATCGTAATGACTTCCTCAAAATTGAAGAAAATGTTGCCCAATTACCCTTTAACAAGGGGTTGTCCAAAGAGCCCTCAATAAAGACGACGACAATAAAATCTGCAAGTAAAGTGGGTGGCAACCGTCCTTCTTTAAGAAGAAAAATAAGAGACAAAGAGATGAATTTCTCTTGATGGAAAAAGGAAGATCTTTTTTTTTTCCTTTTGAGGAAGGGGCGGGCCTAATATGAACCGCCACCAACAAATATGATGAACCCCAAGACAACGATGGATAGAACCCCAGGAACTAGAAGACAAGAGTGTGAGCCTTGACCTGCAACTAAGAATCAGCACGAACCAAGTCTACAAAGGAAAAAGGAAATGCCACATCCAAGGGCGATAAGTTTTGATGAGTTGAACGTCATGAGAGTAAACTCAATAAGTTTAGAAGTTCTTACAAGAACTTAGAGAGCACCTCCCTTATATAATGGGAGTGACCAAGGAAGATTACAAAATGTATACAAACAAGTAAAATCCCAATATCGCATGCTTCATGCAAAAAATCTAGGACTAGGCCATGCCTAGCACTTGGGATTATCTTGGTCTCTCCTTCTTCATAATCTACCTAATATTTTTTAATTATTCCATTTAACTCTTCCTTGAAACGCTTTGCCTGAAGTCTTATAATTGGGTCTTCCGAAAGTGACAAATGATCTCCAGTAGCTTTAGTACTTGGGCATACATCATTCTCCCATTTTTAAAAATGATTTCCCTCAAATCATCACTTGCATCAAATGAGGACAAATTAGCAACATTAAAAGTAGAATGTACACCATACTCACTGATGCGAATGTCTTATATGGCATAAGGGAGATTACATAGAAGGAGGGGGGGGGGATTTTTGTCGTTAGTGTTGGTGCAATCATGCCCTGGAAGTTTCAATGTGTTGACAATTATTTAAGTTTAGGTTAATACGGTGGAACTAACATGCATTGTGAGTTTGTAGGAGGAGTTTCTTGCAGGTCAGAAGACCAGATGAAAGAGAAGACCAAGAAGGTCGAGGACTGGATTCTTGGCAAAAAGATTTCTTGCAGGTCAGAAGACCAGATGCAAGGCAAGAGAAGTCCAAGAAGGTCGGGGACCGGATTCTTGGCAAGAGAAGCTCCTGCAAGTCACAAGATTATGTGTGTGATAGGCTCACTGTCAGAGATCGACTGGTATATCGATTCGGACATGGCTGTGCGAAAGATTGACTCTGAATCGATCAGCCGATCGATTGAAGGTAAGGCAATCGATTGGCTGATCGATTGGTAAAGTTCTGCGCAGCACAGAATGCATCTGGATCGATCAGCCGATCGATTCAAGGTACTGAATCGATCGGCCGATCGATCCGAGAACATTCTGTGCGAAGCACAGAATCGTTCTGAATCGATCAGTCGATCGATTCAAGGGATTGAATCGATCGGCCGATCGATCCGTGAACATTCTGTGCGAAGCACAGAATCACTCTGAATCGATCAGCCGATCGATTCAAGGTATTGAATCGATCGGCCGATCGATTCACGCAGCTGCGAATTCCATGAGCAAGCGCTTGAATCGATTCAAACGCTGCCCCAATCGATCCAAGTCAAATAAGAGAATCTGCACCGTTGATCTTGACGCGATGGCTTCCAACGGATAGTTGTGAATCGATTGGAATAGAACCTCAATCGATCCACGGCGACGGCGGCGTGAGAAACGGCTAGTTTTCTCAACGTATAAGACACGGGAAGAAACTGGCAAACAACAACAACGAAAAACATATTGTTCCATTGCTCTCCAAGCCTTTTCAAAGCTCTCAAGTGATCAAGATTCAAAGCAAAGGGTTCAAGCTCCTCTCCACTACGCACTGAAATCTCACCTGCAAAGAAGAAGCTGGTTAAAGCTTGTAATCCTTCTCTACTTCTTCCTTGTAGCGTTTGTGATATTTATTTTGAAGAAAAGGGAGAGGTGTATTTCTGTTAAGGTTTCTCCACCTTCGGTGTGATTCCGAGAAGGAGGGTTTTTGATAGTGAAAGAGTGTGAGTGGTGTGGATCCTTGGACTAGTCACCTCCTTGAGGAGGTGGATACCAAGTAAATACCGGTGTTAGCATTGCCTTCAGATTTCCGCTGTGCAAAACAAAGTTGGTCAGCAAAAGAAGTGAGCCATTCACCCTCCCCCCTCTAGGTCAACCGATCCTAACAAGTGGTATCAGAGCGTTGGTTTGCTTTTGAGGATTCATTATCAAGAAAGCACAAGTTAAAGAGCTACAAGATGTCAATGAAGGAGGGACATAGTACTTCACGACCACCATTCTATGAAGGCAGCAATTTTGCTTATTGGAAGAGCCGCATGGAACACTATCTCATGACCAAAATTGATATGTGGTTCTCAATCACGGAGGGATTCATGGCGCCAACTGAAAATGGAAAAATGCTTGAGTCATCCAAGTGGACTGTTGAACAAAAAATGAACGCTCAAGCAAATGCAAAGGCGATTGTGACTCTTCAATGTGGATTAAGCTCGGAACAACTCAACAAAGTTGGACCCTTTAAGAGTGCCAAGGAGTTGTGGGATAAGCTTATTGAACTAAATGAAGGCACCAAGGATTCAAGAATTGCAAAGAGGGATTTGTTGATAAATCAACTTCAAAACTTCACCATGAAGGATGGAGAAACGGTAAGCTCACTACATGGGAGATTCAAGGAACTCCTAAATGGTCTTCATTCAGTTGGAGAGAGTGTGGAGAACCGAGATCTCATAAGGTATGCTTTAAAATCTTTCCCAAGAAACTCTTTATGGTCATCCATGGTGGATGCTTATAAGGTTTCAAGGGATTTGTCAATAGTGAAATTGGATGAATTATTTTGTGAACTTGAATTGCATGAGCAAGCTAACACAAGCCATAAGGAGAAAGGTATAGCCTTGGTTGCAGGTGAAAAGAGCAAAAAGAAGCACAAGGAAAAGAAAAAGGAGAAGAAGGAGTCATCTTCAGAATCCGAACAAGATAGTGATAGTGATAGTGATGAAGAGCTATCATTAAGTGAAATGACAAACTTCGTTCGAAGAATGATGAGACATTCAAAGAAGTTTGACAAAAAGGATGTTAAGAAAATCTTCAATGATGAGAAAAGAAAAGGTAAATCTCTTGTGGATTCTAAGAATAAAACTGATGTAATTTGCTATGAATGTAAGAAAAAGGGGCACTACAAAACGGAGTGTCCAAAGTTGAAGAAGCAAGAGGAAAAGATCAAGAAAAAGAAGAAGGCGTTGAAAGCCACATGGGATGACTCATCATCAAGCTCATCGGAAGAAGATGAAAGGAATAGCTCAAAGCACATGGCTCTCATGGCCTTAAGTCATGTAGAAGATAGTGAAGATGAAGATAGTCATGAAGAAGATGTGGAGTCTTCAAGTGAGTCATCTTCTAGTGATGATGAGGTAATTTCTCCCAAGCTTGATAAGATGTATGCCACCATTGCATGCTTAACCAATGCACTAGCTAAATCAAAAGGGAAGGTCAAAAGATTGCAAAATGAATTGAAATCACTCAAAAATGAAATTGTGCCATGTGAAAGTTGCATGCTTCATGAAAATGACAAAAATGATATTGATGATCTTGAAAAAGAAAATGTATCATTGAAATCACAAGTTGATGATCTTAGATGTGCTCTAGTAAAATTTACTTCAAGCTCAAAATACTTAGACATGATTCTAGGAGCTCAAAGAGGCGTGTACAATAAAGCGGGACTAGGTTTTAAATCTCAAGATAAGGAAGTTAAATTCATGTCCTTAATTAGTAGAAACCATGCTTCAAGGGTTAAGGTTGTTCAAGCTTGGGTACCCAAGCAATTTGTTATTGATGCTACCGGACCCAAAGTGTGGGTACCAAAACATTTGGTTCATCGTGTTTAAACAGGCATGCGCAAAGGGAGAGCATCCAACAACATGGTTTGTAGATAGTGGATGCTCTAAGCATATGACGGGAGACTCATCAAAATTTTCATCATTTAGACACAAAAGTAAAGGTACCGTTTCTTTTGATAATAGTGGTGAGCTAAAAGTTATAGGAATTGGAGATATTAGAATTTCCGAGAAATTTGTAATAAAAAATGTGTTACTAGTAAAAGGCATGGCTTTTAATCTCTTGAGTGTTAGCCAACTATGTGACTCAGGGTATAGAGTTGAGTTCAACTCATCTCAATGCCTAGTCAAACATAGTGAACTAAACACCAATGTTCTCATAGGCCATAGAAAAGAAAATATTTATCAAGTTGAACTATTTGGTGCTACTAATGTGTTTGCTAAGTATCTCATGTCCAAAGAAGAGGAGACGTGGCTTTGGCACCGGAGACTCGCTCACACCAACATGAAGAATATCAAAAATCTCTCAAAGAAGGAGTTGGTGCACGGATTGCCAAAGTTGAAGTTTCAAAAGGACAAAATATGTGATGCATGTCAAATGGGTAAGCAAACCAAAGCTACTCATAAAGGTAAAAATGTTGTAAGTACTTCAAACGCTTTAGAGCTCATTCACATGGATTTATTTGATAGTAGCAAATATATTTCTTTAAATGGTAGTAGATATTGCTTTGTGATTGTGGATGATTACACTAGATATACATGGGTGTTTTTCTTGAAACATAAGGATCAAACTCTAGATACCTTGATTGCTTTTTGTAATAGAGTAGAAAATGAAAAGGCTCATAAGATAAACAAAATAAGAAGTGATCATGGAGGTGAGTTTGAAAATGATAGATTCACAAGTTTTTGTATGGAAAAAGGCTACAAACATGAGTTTTCAACCCCTAGAACACCTCAACAAAATGGAGTTGTTGAGAGGAAAAATAGGGTGTTACAAGAGGCCGCTAGGAGCATGTTAAATGAATATTCACTACATAGTTTCCTATGGGCCGAAGCAATCAATACGGCTTGTTATGTCCAAAATCGAACTTTAATACATAGGTTTCTAGGAAAAACACCTCATGAATTGTGGTTTGTTAAACAGCCTACAATTAAGCATCTTAGAGTATTTAGGTGTAAGGTCTATATTCTAAACACCAAGGATCACTTGGGAAAGTTTTCCGCTAAGGCAGATGAGGGGATTCTTGTAGGTTACTCAAGTCATAGCAAGGCATACCGAATTTACAACAAAAGATCAAAATTAGTTGAAGAATCACTAAATGTTGTATTTGAAGAAAATCCCTCTTTAAACTCTATAAGAACAAACGATGACGAATTACAATTTGAGTTAGAAAAACTAACACTAAATGAGGTAAATCATCAAGGAGAAGAAAATCAAGAGAGTGATGGTGAGAAAAATGAACTTTTGCCACTTGAACCCGAAATTATAACAAATCAAGACTCAAGACCTACTAGGACTCATGTAAATCATCCCTTAGATCAAGTAGTAGGAGACATTACTCAAGGAGTGAGAACTCGATCTTACTTTAGAAATGAAGGAAGTCAAGTTGCCTTAATATCTTAAATAGAACCAAAAACCATTGATGATGCCTTGTTTGATCCGGATTGGATTTTAGCAATGCAAGATGAATTATCTCAATTTGAGAGAAGTCAAGTTTGGGATTTAGTTCCTAGGCCTAACAATCAATTATTGATACAAAATGGGTTTTTAGGAACAAACTTGATGATAAAGGGATAGTGGTGAGAAACAAAGCTAGATTGGTCGCTAGGGGTTTCAATCAAGTAGAAGGGTTGGACTATGATGAAACTTATACACCCGTAGCAAGATTGGAGTCAATTAGAATGATGTTGGCCTTTGCCGCCCACAAGGGTTTCAAATTGTACCAAATGGATGTAAAATTAGCATTTTTAAATGATGTAATAAAAGAAGAAGTATATGTTGAGCAACCACCGGGATTTGAAAATTTGGAGTGTCCAACCCATGTATATAAACTTAAAAAGGCCTTATATGGACTAAAACAAGCTCCTCGGGCTTGGTATGAACGATTGTCAACATTTCTAGTATCAAAAGGGTTTCATAGAGGAAAAATTGATCCTACTTTATTCTTGAAAAATAATGGTAATGACTTGTTTGTGGCCCAAGTATATGTAGATGACATTATTTGTGGTTCCACAAATAAATAATTTTTAAATGAATTCATTAATCACATGGAGAGTGAATTCGAAATGAGTTTGGTTGGTGAGTTGACATTTTTCCTAGGATTACAAATTAAGCAAACAAAAGAAGGCATTTACATTCATCAATCCAAATATGTCAAAGTGCTATTTAAGAAATTTGGAATGGAAAATGCAAAGGAAATATCTACCCCCATGGCCACAAATACTAAGTTGGATAAAGACATTGAAGGGAAAGAAGTTGACTTCAAAGTGTATCGTAGTGCTATAGGAAGTCTTCTCTATCTCACGGCTAGTAGACCGGATATACTTTTCGCCGTAGGTATATGTGCTAGGTATCAATCTTGTGCCAAGGAGTCACATTTGAGTGCCGTTAAGCGAATTCTTCGTTATCTCAAGGGGACTCAAAATGTTGGTCTTTGGTATCCTAGAACCGAAACTTTTGACCTAGTGGGCTATACCGATTCCGATTATGCCGGATGCAAGTTGGATCGCAAAAGCACTAGTGGTAGCTGTCAATTTCTAGGGTCCTCTTTAGTAAGTTGGTTAAGTAGAAAACAACATTGTGTAGCCCTCTCCACAACCGAAGCGGAATATATTGCCATGGGAGAGTGTGTATCGCAATTATTATGGATGACTCATACTCTAGAAGACTATAAACTTACCTATAACAATGTTCAAGTACTTTGTGATAATGTGAGTGCAATCAATTTAACGAAAAATCCCGTTCATCATTCAAGAACGAAACACATAGAGGTTAAACATCATTTTATCCGTGATCATGTAACTCGAGGTGATATCATTTTAAATTATGTTGAATCAAAATCAAACTTAGCAGATATCTTCACCAAACCTCTTCCCGAAGTTGAATTTAGCTTTCTTAGAAGAGAATTGGGAATGTGTTGTATTGATTAAATCAAATCCTCCATGGTCACTTTATAGGTAAAGCTTTTAGGTTCTTCACCTAAATTTTTGCCTCTCACAAACACTTAGGGGGTATCCTCTTTGTGTGATTTAGATGGGGGTGAGAGGTTAGGAGCATTTATCTTGGTCATAATGCTTGTTATGATGCATTAAGTTGATCAAGAAAAATGATTTTAACATGAAACATTCATTTGTCCAATCATAGGGAAAGCAAGTGTACAACTCATGTGCTCGTTGCCCTACGATTATGATTGGAAATTTTCATTTAACCATATAACAAACTTCCTCATATCTTTGAAGGTTGAAGTGTGTTATTAGATGGGGATTATTATGAAACAGATAGATACAAACTTCCTCATATCTTTGAAGGTTTCAATAATTTATGGTTTTGTGTAAGTTTTCACTAAGGCGAGTTCATTTTTATTAAACTTTATTTTTCTTATAATTTGGGACATACATATAGTGTCTATGCAAATTTTCGTGATTTTTGGGGAAGTGTACAATTAGTTGTGTTTTTCCAAATCCTAGGTCTGAAAGTTTTTCAGCTGTGCTGAAAAATCAGGCTTCCCAATCGATTGGTCAATCGATTGGGAGGCTCGCGCTTGACCACAGAAGGCATCTGAATCGATCAATGGATCGATTCAGAGCACCTCGATCGATCAATGGATCGATTGAGACGCCCTTTCGGTTTTCACAGAGGGTATCTGAATCGATCAATGGATCGATACAGCGCACCTCGATCGATCAGTGGATCGATTGAGACGCCCTTTTCGGTTTTCCACAGAAGGCGTCTGAATCGATCCATGGATCGATTCAGCCATTTTTTCGACCTTCACAGAAGCATTGTGAATCGATCGACCGATCGATTCAATTACTCTCAATCGATCGGTCGATCGATCGAGACCTTAAAACCCGTCTTAAACCCTTAGATCCGAATCGATTCGCTCACTCTTGTGTTTTCTTCTTTCTCTCTCTCGACGGGTTTTGCCCTAGGCGATTTCCCAGGCGACTGTTTCTGCCTGTCGTGCTCGTTCCCTCCGACGAGTTTCTCCGGCGAAGGGAGCTCTTCCACCTGTCGTCCGGTTCTGTTCCTTCTCTCTCGGAGAGCGGGCAGCATTCTCTCCTGTCTCCGTGACGCAGACCACATGAGGACTCAAAACCCTAACCCTAAGTAAAGCTCTAAACACTGTCTCTAAGTGTTTTTCTTTGGTTATTGCTTTTATACTTGACCTAATCCATGTGTGTCTTGTGTGTTTTTGTTTTCTCCTCATGCATTGCATTCCGTATTCTGTTCTTGCATTTTTCTTGCCCTCTTTGTTCCGCAAAACCCTATCTTTTGTTCTTTTCTATTTCTTTTTCAATAGAAAGAAACGAAAAGTAGGGGAATCGGGCGAAGGATCGTCTGTCCCTTCCTCACGTCCACAACCTCCCACTGATCCTAGGTTTCCAAATGCTGCAATGCAACAAACTTTCACCAAAAACACCTTCAAACTTATTCCCCCTAGATCAGTGGATTTGCAATATTATAGATCATCTTGTTTTGATACCTATAATAGGTTCAAACATTATAAACTTGACTCCTTGTTGACTTGTGAGAGGGACATCAATATAGGTCTAGTCTCCGAGTTTTATAATAATTTACACACTTCAGATGGTGTAAATTATCGTACTCGTGTAGCTAAACGGAGCCTAGACTTCTCTTATGAGATTCTTCAATCTTATCTTGAATGTCTACCTTCAACTAATGATTTTGTCTTCTATCCCACTCTTCCCGATGAGCTCCCTCCACCTTTTGAGCGTATTAGCATCGCATCCATGCATCAGTTCTTCTTTGGTCGTCCTCGTCCGGATGGGCCAGATGCTCATATCACTAAGTTTTCTTCTCTTGAGTTATCGGCTGAAAATGCCGCTTTGTTTAAAGTGATCATCAACTGTCTTTTCCCCATTGCCTCTCGTGCCCTAGCCATTCTACGACCGCCTCATATGTTTGCTCTCTACGCCATTCGTCATTCCCTCGACATCAACATTTCTCTGAATATCTTTCATTGCATCATCCATTTCACCCAACCCGTGCAGCAGACTATACATATGCCTTTCGGGCATCTGATCACGGATTGGCTGGCGTCTCAGAAGGTTGATGTCTCGCGGGGACGTTTGGAGCACATGCCCGTGGCTTATTCTCGGATTTCTTCACGCTCCTTCAAGAAGTCGGGTCTTATTGGTGGTCCAACTGGAGTTAGATGGATCGACGGCCGTGCTTTTGGGGAGGGACCCCGAGCTCGCCACAGGGGGGAGGCACAGGCCTTGGCTCCTGCGGAGGATGAGGCTGAGGAGGAGTTCCATGGGCCAGCTTCTCCGAGTTTTGAGGAGACAGTTTCCACTCGCCTTGAGGAGCTGACCCTGGAGGTAGCCAGCCTGCGTACCACGATAGATACCGTGGTCCAGCAGCAGACTTCGATGCAGCGGACTCTGGATACTGTGGTCCAGCAGCAGACTTCGATGCAGCGGACTCTGGATACTGTGGTCCAGCAGCAGACTTCGATGCAGCGGACTCTGGATACACTGGTGGACTTAGTGGGCTCGTGGGTGACGGTTCACCCGTCTCAGTCTGGTCCATCCACCGCCCTTGTTCCCCCTGCTGAGGATGCCCCTGATCCTGACTCTGCGGCGGTTCCTGCTCCAGCTACTACGTCCGCTCCAGCTGCTGATCCTGATCCCACTCCTCCTGGAGACGAGCTTATCGAGTTTTATGTTCCTATATGATGTATTTTTATCTTGTTGTATGGATGGTTGTTCTGGAGTCCTTTTTGTGAACTCTCTTTTATTTTGAATGTATGATATATTTTTTTTTGCTACACTCTCCTTTTGATTCTACATATCAGTGTTGTTATGTTCTGTTGATATATGTGTATTTTAGGGGGAGCATTCCTTAGATTTATCGTATTTGCTTTGTGCACTTATTGAGGGGGAGTTATTTGCTTTTAATTTTTGACAAAGGGGGAGATCTATGTTGAAGTTCATGCTTATTGCTTATGCTTATCTAAGTAACTTAAAATCAAGTTTACTGCAATTATGCAATTATTATTTCAGCAAGCTACAATCATTATTGGAAATTAGCCTAAACTTAAATAGATTGTCAAACATCAAAAAGGGGGAGATTGTTGGTGCAATCATGCCCTGAAAGTTTCAATGTGTTGACAATTATTTAAGTTTAGGTTAATACGGTGGAACTAACATGCATTGTGAGTTTGTAGGAGGAGTTTCTTGCAGGTCAGAAGACCAGATGCAAGAGAAGACCAAGAAGGTCGAGGACTGGATTCTTGGCAAAAAGATTTCTTGCAGGTCAGAAGACCAGATGCAAGGCAAGAGAAGTCCAAGAAGGTCGGGGACCGGATTCTTGGCAAGAGAAGCTCCTGCAAGTCACAAGATTATGTGTGTGATAGGCTCACTGTCAGAGATCGACTGGTATATCGATTCGGACATGGCTGTGCGAAAGATTGACTCTGAATCGATCAGCCGATCGATTGAAGGTAAGGCAATCGATTGACTGATCGATTGGTAAAGTTCTGCGCAGCACAGAATGCGTCTGGATCGATCAGCCGATCGATCCGTGAACATTCTGTGCGAAGCACAGAATCGTTCTGAATCGATCAGCCGATCGATTCAAGGGATTGAATCGATCGGCCGATCGATCCGTGAACATTCTGTGCGAAGCACAGAATCACTCTGAATCGATCAGCCGATCGATTCAAGGTATTGAATCGATCGGCCGATCGATTCACGCAGCTGCGAATTCCATGAGCAAGCGCTTGAATCGATTCAAACGCTGCCCCAATCGATCCAAGTCAAATAAGAGAATCTGCACCGTTGATCTTGACGCGATGGCTTCCAACGGATAGTTGTGAATCGATTGGAATAGAACCTCAATCGATCCACGGCGACGGCGGCGTGAGAAACGGCTAGTTTTCTCAACGTATAAGACACGGGAAGAAACTGGCAAACAACAACAACGAAAAACATACTGTTCCATTGCTCTCCAAGCCTTTTCAAAGCTCTCAAGTGATCAAGATTCAAAGCAAAGGGTTCAAGCTCCTCTCCACTACGCACTGAAATCTCACCTGCAAAGAAGAAGCTGGTTAAAGCTTGTAATCCTTCTCTACTTCTTCCTTGTAGCGTTTGTGATATTTATTTTGAAGAAAAGGGAGAGGTGTATTTCTGTTAAGGTTTCTCCACCTTCGGTGTGATTCTGAGAAGGAGGGTTTTTGATAGTGAAAGAGTGTGAGTGGTGTGGATCCTTGGACTAGTCACCTCCTTGAGGAGGTGGATACCAAGTAAATACCGGTGTTAGCATTGCCTTCAGATTTCCGCTGTGTAAAACAAAGTTGGTCAGCAAAAGAAGTGAGCCATTCACCCCCCCCCCCCCTCTAGCTCAACCGATCCTAACAGTTAGGGATGGTTAGGTCTGTAAGGGAGGAACACTGTTGAGGGCAAGAGAGGGAGGCACTTCGTGTAGTTCAGGCCGCCGCCACAAAACAGGAGGGTGACTTCGATGGGTGTTAAGGCAGCCGACTCCCATCCTTCTCCTCTTGGCAGCGTCGTTGACTCCTCTTTTCCTCCTCGCAGTGTCGCCAACTCCTCTCCTCCTCCTCGCACCACTGCTGACAGGAACGAGGAGACCTTTCTTCCTCCTTCCCACATTCCTCGTCGGCCGCCGACGTCGGTTGTTGGCCGCCACCTCTTCTCCTCTCGACTCTTGTGCCCTGAGATTGCCTCCTCGCGGTGACGCCACTGGACGGACTCGACGCCCCTTTGCCCTCACGTACACCACCGATCTCCCTTTGCCGATGCTGCCCGGGTTGTCGACGCTGCCAGGTCGCTTCTCACCTCCGACGCCACCAGCGCTGCTTCCTCCAGCGAGCATTGATGCTTCCTCCAGCCGCCTCACGCCGCCACTGCATGCCGCCTCCAGCGGCTGCGGAGGCCCTTGCCGACGCCCCCGGCAGGGCGTCGACACCTCCTCCATCGGGCGTCGGTGCCTCCCGCCGCTGCCACCGACACCTCCAGTAGCTGCTGACACCGCCTCCAACGAGTGTCGCCTTCGGCAACCACCGTCGCCTCCTCTCGCTGTCACAGCCGCCGTCTCCAGTGGGCGTCGTCACCCTCCGGGCAATCGCCGCCTGCATACTGTTTGTTTGCTCCGACCTTCGAGTCGAGATGGGGTTCCGGCCATCGAGTCGTATTGTGTTTCGCTATTCATATTGTTATCACGCTTGTAAGTTACTTGTATCATCCGACCTGCGAGCCGCTATCATGTCCGACCTACGTGCTATGTGCCGGCCTGTGAGTCTTTATCATATCCCGACCTGTGAGCCATTGTAGTATTCCGGCTCAGGAGTCGCCATCATATTTCAATCGACATGCCGCCTCTGGGATCCATGCTGCACCTGATTCCATGTCGTCGCCCTCAAATCCGACTCCTCAGCTAGCTCACACTCATCTACTCGTTCGGGCCACTACGACTCGATCAGCACCGCGATCAGCTCACCGACCCAGCCGAGGGCACCCTCGGGGCCAGGGTACGTCACTATACTCGTCTTGTATTTATTTAGTTATGCTATTATTATTCGGCTGCTTATATATTTGTGGGACCCGCCTCGAGTATCGGGGTACTAGAGACCGGGGCGGCCCGGTCGCTGGCTGCAGGTAGTGTTAATCAGAGGACATCGGACAACTTGGTCAACACAGAAGACAACTCACCATCCGGGTCATGGAGATGCGATCAACATTCCAGACACGTCATTCCGGCAAGTTCATCTTCTCAGTTTCCCGACAGGAACACTCACCTAGTAGTTTAAGTTTGTAGGCATTATTATTGATGTGCTCCAATACTTGAAATGGGTCATCACCTTGCGATAGAAGTTTAGAATGACATCTTTCCGGGAAATCGCTCCTTTTGGAGGTGCAACCAAACTCATTCTCCCGGTTCAAACATAATTTCTTATGCCCCTTATTAGCTTGTTACATGTATTATTAAATTTTTTTCTCAGTATTCATGAAATAAGTAAATGTATAAATCTACTTTAAGAGGTAAAATTCTCAATCAGCATATCCAAATATAAAACCATAGGAGTTGAGTCCTCTGTAGATAAGGTAAACACCACACTCAAACTTGCATGCACACCTAAAGACATGCATCATACAGGCACAAGTCCACAATCAGCATCACACGGACATAAGTCCACGATCGGACTTATATACACACCTCAATCCATGCATCACACGGACACATGTCATCCGTTGTGATGTTTCTTTATAAGTACATCCAATCACAAGCACAAACACAACTACCTCTTGTTGGTGCGGTTAGCATTAACATTTAACCTAGGTTTTGATGAATGACAAATCAGGTTAAGTTAGTTTGTTGTTGTCTGACACTTTGATCAAGTGTGTAGGAGAAGTCCAGACAGGTCGACGGGCTGACCGGATGTCTGGCACGAAGCCCAGCTAGGTCGACGGGCTGACCGGATAGCTGGCGAGAAGACCAAGCGGGTCGACGGGCTGACCGGACGCTTGGCGAGAAGTCCAGCTAGGTCGACGGCGGCCGGATGGGTCGACGGGTCGACGGGCTGACCAGACGTCTGGCAGGTAAGTGAGGTAAGTCACTGGAGGGGAGTGACTGCGAGGACGCGTTCCCGGGAAGGGAACATTAGGCATCGATCCGGCTTAGATCCATTTCGGATATCTAAGTCGAGATCGTGAATAAATTCCGGTCTCGGAAAGACGGAATCTAAGTCATACTCTTTGCTATTACTTTGTTGAACTTTAATTGTACTAACAATCTGTTTTACAGGATATACATTTGCCTCGGACTAACTCTATTTTGCAGGAGAAGGAGTTCTTGGAAATAGGAGGTCCGGGCGCCCGGAGGTAAGTTTTATCCAAACTCGCGCATCGCCACGTGGAGCTTGCTGGTTGGACCTGCCACGTCCCACCAGGGCGCCCGGAAGGGATCCAGGGCACCCTGAGCCTCATATAAAAGGAGGGTCAGAGGGGAGCTTCAAAACAACAACGAAAAGAAAGTCTTCTACTGCTTGCTCTACTGCTCTGCGCTCCAGCGACGCTAACAGAGATCCGACAATACGCTCCTTTCCTTTAATTCTTGTCGGTATTTTCTTTATTTTGCTAGCATTCCTGTACTTTAAATTGTAATCATTTTCGAATTGCTAGTGATTGCCCAACGAAAGTACTCACGGAGTACGGGCCTTCGAGTAGGAGTCGTCACAGGCTTCGAACGAAGTAAAAAACACCGTGTTCAGTTTGTCTAAGTTTTCTATTATTCCGCTGCGCTTAACTCTTATTAACGCTGTTTTTCGAATCGATATTCACCCCCCCTCTATCGACGTTTCACGATCCAACAAGTGGTATTAGAGCAGGTACCGCTCTGATTTGGTGCAACCACCAATCATACAGGGGGTGAAAAGATTTTTTTTTCTTTTTATTTACGCTTAATTCTAAGTTGATATTATTATTAATTTGGGATTGTTTTCTCGTTGCAATTAAATCTAAATTGGTGCAACACCAACTTAGACACAGCTATTATTTTTTCCCGCACTACTAATCCAATACCAAGTCTTGGAATATTTTTTCGTTGTTTACTTGTGTGCAGAATGTCTCAACTAGAAGGCTTCAGCACAGTACGTCCTCCCCTATTCAACGGGGATGACTTCTCCTACTGGAAGAAAAGAATGGAAGTGTACCTAAAGACGGATTACGATCAGTGGTTCAACGTTATAAAGGCCTACCGAGCTCCAACCGACAACTCTGGAAATCCACTAGACACGGAACAATAGACTCCGGACATGAGGAAAAAGGCGTCGACAGAAAACAAAGCAATCAATACGCTACACTGCGGCCTAACACGAGAAGAGCTGAACCGGGTCGAACCGCATCAGAATGCTAAAGAATTGTGGGACAAATTGATCGAGCTGCACGAAGGAACGAGCGATGCAAAGGTAACAAAAAGAGATTTATTTTTAAATAAAATATTTAATATAAAAATGCAGGAAGGGGAAACGGCAAGTCAACTGCACGCAAGAATCAAGGACATCCTCAACGGACTCCACGCGATAGGCCATCAGATGGAAAACAGAGATTTAATAAGGTATGCACTAAATGCCTTTCCTCGTAATAGCTTATGGGCATCAATCGTAGATGCCTACAAAATTTCGAAAAATCTATCTAAGTTAAAATTAGACGAGCTTTTCTGTGAGTTAGAATTACATGAACAAACTAATGCTGGAGCCGAGAAAGGTATTACTTTATTTGCAGGACCATCCAAAGAAAAGAACAGCAAGTCTGAATCTGAAGAGGATTCCGGTCAAGATTCAGAAGACGAAGAATACCTGGTGAACTTGGTAAGAAAAATGTTCACTAGGAGAAAAAAGAGCTTCAGCAAAAAGGACCTTCAAAAGATCAGTCCTCCCACGGAAAAAAAGAATGTGACTTGCTTCGGATGCAACAAAAAGGGGCACTACAAGAGCGAATGTCCAAGACTGAAGTTCGACAAACCGAAGCCAATCAAAAAGAAGGCCCTCAAAGCAACGTGGGCTAACTCCTCGGACGAATCGGAGGTAGAAGAGCAGAAACACCAGAGCCACCTCGCGCTGATGGCCCGCGAAGCTGAAACGGAAGACGAGTCAGGAGATGAATCGGAAGACAGGTCGGAACCCGAATCAAGCCACGAGTCCGTACTCGTTTCCGAAGGCCCGGATGAGGTATATTTTAATTTAAACAAAAAATTCTTTAAAATTATTTCTTGCTTAAATAGTAAGTTAATTAAAATAGAAAATGAAAACAAATCACTCCTTGAGGAAAATCAAGACCTCAAGGAACAAATAAAAATTTCAAATCCAACTCAAGATCTAATACTTGAAGAGAATTCATCATTAAAATCAGAAATTAATAACTTAAAAGAAATACTAGAAAAATTCACTACAAGATCAAAAAATCTAGACTTAATCCTGAACAATCAAAAAGCATGTTATAATAAAACCGGAGTTGGATACAAGTCGAACTCAAATAAAACCTTTAAGTCATTAATAGCCCAATACAAATCAACTAATCAAGCTTAGGTTCCGAAAGCGTGTTTGACCACGCAAGTAGGAATGAATCAATATTACATACCTAAAGAAAAAATATATTATATAAACTCGAATAAACCAAATCAAAAACCAAAATACAAGTCAAAGAAATCAAAAACTCAACAAAATATAAATTATCACCAAGTTAATTATAATTATAAAAGAAATCGACACAAACCTAAAGCGAAAATTTAAATTAAAAGCCAATAATTTAGGGGGAGGCTCCAGAATAGCTGACACCTCCAAAACTAACTTACCCGACAGGGTAACCTAAACAAACTAACCCGGCAGGGTAATTAGGATTAGTTAAAAAGAGACCAAGTTTAACTTGAATCATGGTACTGGTGAAGTTTTTGGATGATAGTACGTTAGGGAAGCTTGGGCATCGCATGTCTAGAAGGATATGGTTTAGATCTGGTGCATTTGGCCAAGTGGAACTGACCGAAGTTACCCTTAAATAGATCCTAACTAGTTAGACCAAGATTTAGTACTAAGCTCCGTGGATAGGACTATTCGGAAAACCTCGAAAGGTTGGTTACTTCTAATGACGTCCATGTGACTCACCAAGCTTAGAAGTTTATCCGAAGAATGCCTATTTGTAGAGACCAAAGCTAAACCTAAATCTAACACAAGTTAAACCAAACTCTATAATTAAAATCCAACCCATCTCACAAAATTATAGGATTCCCTGATTGAAAACTTAAATCGGGTGAGATGACTAAGGATCAAAATTAAATTTCGAATTAAATTAATTAAAATTAAATTTCAAATTTCAAATGAATTAAAATTAAATTTTGAATTTCAAATTAAATTAAAATTAAATTTTGAATTTCAAATTAAATTTCGAATTTCAAATGAATTAAAATTAAATTTTGAATTTCAAATTAAATTAAATTGAAATTAAATTTTGAATTTCAAATTAAATTTCAAATGAATTAAAATTAAATTAAATTAAAATTAAATTTCAAATTTAAATTAAATTTCGAATTAAAACTAAATTTCTTTTAAACTTTAAAAATTATTTTAAAATTATTTTAACTTTAAAAACTATTTTAAGAATTATTAAATTAACTTTAAAAATAAAAGACTAACCTTAATTCCTACTCATTGTAGGAAATCAAGTGGATTTTGGACAGTGGTTGCTCCAAACACATGACTGGAGATCACACCAAGTTCACTCAACTCACTTACAAAAGCTTAGGAACAGTTGCCTTTGGAAACAACGGCAAACTCAAGGTAATCGGAATAGGTAATATTGAATTAAAAATAGATTTATAATTACAAATGTTCTACTTGTCGAGAATTTTAAATACAATCTCCTGAGTATAAGTCAATTGTGTGATACTAGGTAAAAGGTTAAATTTCTATCCACGGAGTGTTCAATCAAACATCTAGATAATCCTACTATAAGTCTAAAAGGTTTTAGAAAAGACAACATCTATGCTATCAACTTAACCACCTCTTCAATTAAGTGTTATTTAACACAAAAAGAAGAAACTTGGTTATGGCATAGGAGAATGTCACACACCAACTTTAGAAATATAAGTAAATTAAATGGACTAGTGAGAGGCTTACCGAAATTACCTAACCTAGATTCAACCATATGTAATGTTTGTCAACAAGGTAAACAAACAAAATCCACTCACAAACCAACCAATCAGCCACAAACCAACTCGATATTAGAACTTCTACATTTAGACCTTTTTGACTCCCATGGAGTCAAATCCATAAATGGAAACTTATACTGCTTAGTAATAATAGATGACTATTCTAGATTTACTTGGGTTAAATTCTTAAAATATAAAGATGAAACTTTTGAAATCTTTGCAAACTTTTGCAAACAAATTGAAAACGAAAAAGATATTAAAATTAAAAGAATTAGGAGTGACAACGGGGGAGAATTTAAAAATCATAATTTCAACAAGTTCTGTCTTGAGAATGGCTACCATCACGAATTTTCGTGTCCTAAAACCCCCCAACAAAATGGAATTGTAGAAAGAAAAAATAGAACTTTATTAGAAGTTTCTAGAACTATGTTAAATGAATATAACTTACCTAAATATTTTTGGGCAGAAGCTGTTAGTACAGCCTGCTATGTGCAAAACATAACAACATTAAATAAAAGACATAATAAAACTTTCTTTGAACTATTTTATAACAAACAACCCAACATAAAATATTTTAAAGTATTTGAGTGTCCAACCTACATCTTAAATACTAGAGAACACTTAGGAAAATTTACCTCTAAAGTAGAAAATGAAATTTTTGTAGGATATTCTCTAAACAGTAGGGGTTACAGAATATATAATAAAATTACATTAAAAATCGAGGAAACCACAAACGTAAAATTTGAAGAAACCCAAGGACAAAATCAACTTCAACCTATTGAAAATAATAATTCTGAAGAAATCAATCAATCCCTAGATCATGAAGAAGATGAACACACTCAAGCAAATCAACCTCCAAGAACTATAAGAATCAACCCTAACCATCCAACTGATCAAATAATTGGTGACCCAGACCTAAGGGTTCAGACCAGATCATCCTTTAGGAACCTAAGTCAAATTTCTCTAATTTCAAAAATTGAACCCAAAACTGTAGCTGAATCCCTACTTGATCCAGATTGGATCATCGCTATGCAAGAGGAACTAGCTCAATTTGAGCGTAATGAAGTTTGGGATCTAGTACCACCACCTAAAGATAAGAAAATAATAGAAACAAAATGGGTATTTAGAAACAAATTAAGTGAATCTGGGGAAATTACTAGGAATAAGGCTAGGCTAGTTGCCAAAGGGTTCAGTCAAGTTGAAGGACTTGACTACGATGAAACCTATGCCCCAGTAGCCAGATTAGAATCCATTAGAATGTTACTATGTTATGCAGCCCATAAGGGATTCAAATTATATCAAATGAATGTTAAGTCAGCCTTTCTCAATGGACTGATAAAAGAAGAAGTTTATGTAGGTCAGCCTCCTGGATTTGAAAATCTAGAACATCCTGATTATGTCTTTAAATTAAAGAAAGCATTATATGGACTTAAACAAGCACCCAGGGCATGGTATGAAAGGCTAACATCTTACTTAACATCCAAAGGATTCAACCAAAGATAAATTGACCCAACCTTGTTTGTTAAATTACTAAATAATGACATATTTATAGCACAAATATATGTAGATAATATAATATTTGGTTCAACTAACTCAGACTTTTTAGAAGAATTTATCAACCTAATGGAACAAGAATTTGAAATGAGTTTAGTAGGAAAATTGACATATTTTCTAGGATTACAAATTAAACAAACAAATGAAGGAAATTACATTTATCAACATAAATACACTAAAGACTTACTTAAAAAATTCAGAATGGAAAATACAAAAGAAATAAAAACACCTATGGCAGTAAACACAATCTTAGACAATGACCCAAATGGAAAACTAGTGGATCTAAAGTATTATAGAAGTGCAATAGGTAGTCTACTTTACTTAACTGCAAGCCGACCTGATATCATATTTGCAGTTAGTATGTGTGTTAGATACCAAACCTGTGCTAAAGAATCCCATTTGACTCAAGTCAAAAGAATTTTTAGATATCTTAAGGGAACAACAAACATAGAAATTTGGTATCCTAGTACCAATGACTTTGAATTAATAGGATATTCTGATTCAGATTATGCTGGATGCAAATTAGACCGTAAAAGCACAAGTGGTGGATGCTAACTACTAGGCCCATCACTTGTTAGCTGGTTTAGTAGAAAGTAATATTGCGTTGCACTATCTACAGCTGAGTCAGAATACATAGCCATAGGAGAATGTGTAGCCCAATTATTATGGATGATGCACACTTTAAAAGATTTCAACTTAAAAATCACAAATGTCAAAGTTTTAATTGACAATATTAGCTCAATAAATTTAACAAAAAATCCAGTGCATCATTCAAGAACCAAACACATTGAAATCAGGCACCACTTTATCAGGGATCATGTTACTAAGGGTGACATTGAACTCAAATACGTTGAATCCAAGTCAAACTTAGCTGACATATTCACTAAACCACTCCCTGAAAATGAATTTAGCAATTTGCGTAGAAATCTAGGAATGTGCTTAATAGACTAGGAGTTTCAAATTTCAAAAATATCTTTCAAAAATGGTTATTCTCAAATTATAGGTTAAAATATATTTCATTTTCAAAACTTTCCTATTTTTAGATTTTTAAATATATTTTTAGCCTTAGACTAGTTCAAAATCCTTAGAAAGCATGTACCCATAGGACTAGTTTTGAGCATCTCACCAAAACTCTAGGCTTAACTTGCTTGTGATTGACGAACATAGAAAGGGGTGAGATGTATATGTCACTTGCCTAAGACTTAAGATGCTTATTTCAGTGCATCGATATAAGTCTGGGCGTTAAATACAAAATATACATTAATCAAGTTAAGATTGAACTTAACTTGACTAACCAGGTGAAAGCTGCTATCTTCTGATAAGTCAGTCAGTAACAAACTGGTTAGACATTTGAGTTAATGTCAGGTTCAAGGGGAGAAATAAAACTACTTCAGTATTTCAAATTGAATTGTTAAACTTATCTTTGAAAATCAAAGTCTAAACTCAACTTGCTTAAAAATGTGCAATTTTTTTTATTTTTGAAAATTTGATTCTGAAAAAAGAATTTAACAAAATTATTTTGAAAACTCCTTTGTTTTAAAAAAAAAAATATTCTACTTTGAATATTTTTAGCAAATACTTTCAACATTTTATGTTAGTGATTGAAAAATATTTTCTTAAATATTTCTTAAACTTATTTTTGAAAACTAACTCTTATAAAACTAAGTTGTTTTGGGTTTTACTTTTTGTTAAAAAATTGATTTTGAAAATTATATCTAACTTAGTTTTGAAAATTTAATTTTTTTCACTTAATTTTGACAATTTGATTTGAAAGTTAAAATTTTACAAAAATTAGTTTTAAAAATTACTTTGTTATTGAAAATTGTGGAAATTAGATTTTTCAAAACTTAAGTTTACAAACTAAGCTTCTCAAAATCATTTTCCTTCATTTTGAAAATTGAATCTTTTACAAACTTAGTGTTGAAAAATAAATTTCAATCAGTTTTGAAAAATAGATTTTTTCAAACTTAGTTTTGGAATTTTGATTTTGAAAACTTATGTTTGAAACCTTGAATTTTTAACTTTGACCTTAAAAACTATTGATCCTGTCCGAAGCAGGAGTCAACGGACGCTGGGGATGTGGCGCTCCCTGCTGGATCCTCAAGTGCTCCGGCGAACCTGCAACAAAACCGAGCCGGGAGGGGTGTCCCGGCGACGGCCCTCCGACGCTCAAGTCATGCGAGGAATAACAAATAGGTGGCTTCAGAGATTCAGACTTGTGTACCTCCGGTGAAGAAATGGAGACCTTATATAGACCTCTCGAAGGAGCCTGAGCGCGCCAATCAAAGCAATCACCTGCTTTCGACCATGCCCAGGTATGGGTCTGTCAGAAGGGCATCCATAAGGTCATACCGCTACTGTATCAACCTCTCCATGATGTGACGGCAAGACCCTCTATCGTGAAATCTTGTGTACGGCATAATCATCAGACATGCCTTTGCTGACATCCCATATCCCGAGCCGAATGAATAGGCCGCTCGGCTAACCTTTGTATCCTCGCCCTTATCCTGGCCGAACGGACCACCCGCTCGGCCCTTCGGTTCCAGCCGGGCAGACACCCGCTCGGCCATTCAGTCCTCCCGCCTTGGCGTCGGAAACCCAAGCCTATGGCTGGGTTATCTCTAGCTCCGCTCGGACCTGTTCAACTGCTTGACGCGGCCATTACCCGCTTAGTCAGCCCTCCATCCGTCCTCAGGTTGGGACCCTTCAGGAAGTGGGTCCCCCATTCTTACCTCCGGCCGATCGGCTCGGGGGCCTTCGCTCTCGAGCTCCCAGCTCGGTTATAAACCTCCCGGCCGATCGGCTCGGGGGCCTTCGTCCTCGAGTGCTTGGCTCCGATAATTTACCTCCGGCCGAGCGGCACGGGGCCTTCGGACTCGAGCTCCCAGCTCGGTTATAAACCTCCCGGCCGATCGGCTCGGGGGCCTTCGCTCTCGAGCTTCCAGCTCGGTTAAAAACCTCCCGGCCGATCGGCTCGGGGGCCTTCGGACTCGAGCTCTCAGCTCGGTTATAAACCTCCCGGCCGATCGGCTCGGGGGCCTTCGCTCTCGAGCTTCCAGCTCGGTTATAAACCTCCCGGCCGATCGGCTCGGGGGCCTTCGGACTCGAGCTCTCAGCTCGGTTATAAACCTCCCGGCCGATCGGCTCGGGGGCCTTCGCTCTCGAGCTCTCAGCTCGGTTATAAACCTCCCGGCCGATCGGCTCGGGGGCCTTCGCTCTCGAGCTCTCAGCTCGGTTATAAACCTCCCGGCCGATCGGCTCGGGGGCCTTCGCTCTCGAGCTTCCAGCTCGGTTATAAACCTCCCAGCCGATCGGCTCGGGGGCCTTCGGACTCGAGCTCCCAGCTCGGTTATAAACCTCCCGGCCGATCGGCTCGGGGGCCTTCGCTCTCGAGCTTCCAGCTCGGTTATAAACCTCCCGGCCGATCGGCTCGGGGGCCTTCGGACTCGAGCTCTCAGCTCGGTTATAAACCTCCCGGCCGATCGGCTCGGGGGCCTTCGCTCTCGAGCTTCCAGCTCGGTTATAAACCTCCCGGCCGATCGGCTCGGGGGCCTTCGGTTACTAAACCTCCGGCTGATCGGCTCGGGGCCTCGCCTCGAGCTCGGCTCGATTATAAACCTCCCGGCCGATCGGCTCGGGGGCCTTCGCTCTCGAGCTCTCAGCTTGGTTATAAACCTCCCGGCCGATCGACTAGGGGGCCTTCACTCTCGAGCTTCCAGCTCGGTTATAAACCTCTCGGCCGATCGGCTCGGGGGCCTTCGCTCTCGAGCTTCCAGCTCGGTTATAAACCTCCCGGCCGATCGGCTCGGGGGCCTTCGGACTCGAGCTCTCAGCTCGGTTATAAACCTCCCGGCCGATCGGCTCGGGGGCCTTCGCTCTCGAGCTCTCAGCTCGGTTATAAACCTCCCGGCCGATCGGCTCGGGGGCCTTCGCTCTCGAGCTCTCAGCTCGGTTATAAACCTCCCGGCCGATCGGCTCGGGGGCCTTCGCTCTCGAGCTCCCAGCTCGGTTAATTTATATGCCCCTGCTGAATCGGCAAGGGGTCTTCACGCAGTAAGCCGTTCGGCGGAGAATGCTCAATGTGTTCATCTTTTTGCTTCCTGCATTACAAGTATATAGGCGACCGAAATGTATATAAATTTACATTTAGCGCACCTTTCAACCAGCTCGGATAACGTACTCCCGGCCGAACGGCTCGGGGTTTACTTCGTCGAGCGCTTGGCTCGGATATTATACCTCCGGCCGAACGACTCGTGGCCTTCTTTATTGAGTCGGTGGCTCGGATCTTCATCCGCTCGACGGCCCGTCCACCCATCTTCCTATGTAGTCAATTCATCGCTTGACATCAAACTCCCGCTCTTGAGGTTCCAGAAGAGGGGCTTGCTACAAGTTGAATTCGGGAGACGAAGCATCTGCTTTTGAGGGAAATGACTGGGGCAGTCGATGCTTCCGCTCGGCCGCTACCTCTTGGACCACCGGGGACTTCGCATGATGTGCCCAGGATGCCTCAACTCTTGGTCCTCTTGGTGGCTGATGGACAGCGGGCTGCTTCCGTTAGGCTTGGGCCGGACGTTCGGCATGAGTTCCCTTCCGTCGGGCAGCCTCCGCCTCTTCCACATTTATATACTCATTCGCCCGGTGTAGCATGTGGTCGTAGTCTCTGGGCGGTTTGCGAATGAGCGCGCGGAAGAAGTCCCCTTCCACGAGGCCTTGCGTGAAGGCGTTCACCATTGTCTCCGAGGTGGCTGTGGGGATGTCCACCGCTACCTGATTAAATCGCTGTATATACGCCCGGAGAGATTCTCTTGGTTCTTGTTTGATAGTGAACAGGCTGACGCTTGTCCTTTGATAACGTTGGCTGCTCGCAAAGTGATGAAGAAATGCCGTTCGGAACTCCTGGAAACTAGTGATAGAGCCGTCCGGCAACCTCCGAAACCACCTATGTGCCGATTCCGATAGAGTGGTGAGAAATACCTGACACTTTACGCCATCAGAGTACTGATGCAAGGTGGCGATGCTGTCGAACTTCCCCAAATGATCGTCGGGGTCGGTCGTCCCATTGTAAGCTCCGATCGGCGGTGGAGTATAGTATTTTGGTAACGGATCCCGATGTATGGCTTCAGAGAACTGTCGGTGAACCTGCTCGGGCGGTGCGTTCGCTCGGGGAGCTTTGCCCTTCCTATGATCCCGAATGGGAGGCTCATCAGATGAAGATCCTTGCTCCCCGTGAGCGGGCGCGATTTCTGGGGGAGTACGGAAGAGTGCCTGAGGGAACCCTCCTGTTGAAACATATTCCGGGCGGTCCGCTTGCGCCGCCCGGCCTGCTGAAGCCGAGGTTGTTTTCTGTTGCGCTCGCTCAGCTTGTGCTTTCTCCTTTTGCTGCGCCACTATCTTGGCTGCCCTCGCCTCGACTATAGCGTCCAACTCTTCTTGTGAGAGTACCACGGTATGTAGTCTTCCAGCCTCGTCCATTGTCTCTGCTCGGATGCAGGTGCGTTCCCACAGACGGCGCCAAATTGATCCTGTCCGAACCAGGAGTCAATGGACGCTGGGGATGTGACGCTCCCTGCTGGATCCTCGAGTGCTCCGGCGAACCTGCAACAAAACCGAGCCGGGAGGGGTGTCCCGGCGACGGCCCTCCGACGCTCAAGTCAGGCGAGGAATAACAAAGAGGTGGCTTCAGAGATTCAGACTTGTGTACCTCCGGTGAAGAAATGGAGACCTTATATAGACCTCTCGAAGGAGTCTGGGCGCGCCAATCAAAGCAATCACCTGCTTTCGACCATGCCCAGGTATGAGTCTGTCAGAAGGGCATCCATAAGGCCATACCGCTACTGTATCAACCTCTCCATAATGTGACGGCAAGACCCTCTATCGTGAAATCTTGTGTACGGCATAATCATCAGACATGCCTTTGCTGACATCCCATATCCCGAGCCGAATGAATAGGCCGCTCGGCTAACCTTTGTATCCTCGCCCTTATCCTGGCTGAACGGACCACCCGCTCGGCCCTTCGGTTCCAGCCGGGCAGACACCCGCTCGGCCATTCAGTCCTCCCGCCTTGGCGTCGGAAACCCAAGCCTATGGCTGGGTTATCTCTAGCTCCGCTCGGACCTGTTCAACTGCTTGACGCGGCCATTACCCGCTTAGTCAGCCCTCCATCCGTCCTCAGGCTGGGACCCTTCAGGAAGTGGGTCCCCCATTCTTACCGCCGGATCAACTATACTTAAAAAAAATTAGCTATCTTTCAAGACTTATTTTTTTCAAAGATTTAAGAAATAAAAGCAAAATAATCTATGTTTTAAACTCCCCCAGATTAACTTGACATTATTTCTTACTTTGTCTGAAGTCTATGTTTATGCTTACTTAATCCATGCTTATTTTTGATGAATGCCAAAGGAGGAGAGTTAGGTGGTTAAGTTAGCTAAACCAATTTGAAAATATAAACTAACATCTAAAACCACATAAATGCATGTTGTTTCTTGCATATGTTTTCACTAATTTAACCAGGTTGTCATTCCATCAAAAAGGGGGAGATTGTTGGTGCGGTTAGCATTAACGATTTAACCTAGGTTTTGATGAATAACGAATCAGGTTAAGTTAGTTTGTTGTTTTCTGACACTTTGATCAAGTGTGTAGGAGAAGTCCAGACAGGTCGACGGGCTGACCGAATGTCTGGCACGAAGCCCAGCTAGGTCAACGGGCTGACCGGATAGCTGGCGAGAAGACCAAGCTAGGTCACGTGGAGCTTGCTGGTTGGACCTGCCACGTCCCACCAGGGCACCCGGAAGGGATCCAGGGCGCCCCGAGCCTCATATAAAAGGAGGGTCAGAGGGGAGCTTCAAAACAACAACGAAAAGAAAGTCTTCTACTGCTTGCTCTACTGCTCTGCCCTCCAGCGACGCTAACAAAGATCCGACAATACGCTCCTTTCCTTTTCTTTAATTCTTGTCGGTATTTTCTTTATTTTGCTAGCATTCCTGTACTTTAAATTGTAATCATTTTCGAACTGCTAGTGATTGCCCAATGAAAGTACTCACGGAGTACGGGCTTTCGAGTAGGAGTCGTCACAGGCTCCGAACGAAGTAAAAAACACCGTGTCCAATTTGTCTAAGTTTTCTATTATTCCGCTGCGCTTAACTCTTATTAACGCTGTTTTTCGAATCGATATTCACCCCCCCTCTATCGACGTTTCACGATCCAACACCTCTCACAACACTTACAAAAACACGGACACAAACTACATCACACGAACTGAAAATATAGTCAACACTTACAACACAAACCAACACAATAGCACAATCAACAACCATGCTATGCACAGACAATTGTTATACCAAATATAAGTCTATGAACCAATGCATATGGATCTGAATTTTATGGAACATCCACTCAACATCTGGAGCTATTCCTTCATAGCGACATCTATTGCAAGCTTCCCACACAAAGTAGATTCTGCTAGATACATCAAAGTACTGGGTCTTCATCTTCTAGCTGTCACCTTTATAGTGCTTTTCAAAATTCTAATGATACTCACCAACTGAAGGGAAATCATTGCCAATATCCAACCATTGCTTCATCTTGCCCCAAAGAGTACAAGCTATGGGGCATTCAAAGAATAAGTGTTGGTTTGATTCCTCTTGATGTTGACAAAGCATACATGTTTTATTTGGTTCATATTCCATCCTATATGTTGTTCTTAATTTTCCATGTGCTAGCATCCATAAGATAAAGCAATGTTTCGGTATAATTTTAGGTCTCCATACCACTAATGTCCATGTTACCTCAGCGCCTTTAGGCTTGAAGAATCAATATGCTTTTGAAGTCCCTTTACTTTCTGACACAAACCAATCAATCAATCTCAGGTTTGCTGCCTCTACTCCACTTGAGGCCTTTAAAATCATGTTTTAGATGTTAATAAGCCTTTTGATCAACGATAAAACCAAAAGTTTAATATCTTATTGTCAAAAAAATCAACCCCTTTAATATAATGTTGGTGTACCCATTTGACCCATAAGGAATCCATATTGGATTATATTTTCCATAGAGTTTTGCTTAATAATGCTTCATTCCATGCTAGAAGGTCTCAGATTCCATATCCTCTATCTTGCTTTGGAAGGTAAATTTTAGCCCATGATATAGGTGGATATCTGAAAGACCATACAGACATAAGGTAAATAATGTTGATCTTCTCAATTACTCCAGCGTATATAGGAAGTATTGAAAGTCAAAAACACTCTATCCCTTGGAGCACTGTATCTACCAACTCTAATTTACTTGCATATGACAAAGTATGCTTTGGCCACACATTTATTCTTCTTGTAATAGTATCAAGGAGGAGGCATAGTTTGCAATCCGTAATTTTTCCGCCACTAATGAGATCTCCAAATATGGAAAAGGAAAGCTTCCTTCTTGAAAGCCAATGAGATTAAGCAATCAATCTTTCCTGCTTGCATGAACCTCTGCCATGTACACTTGTGACTTTGAAAGGTTAGCTTGCAACCCGGATTCCTTACCAAGAGCTCCAAACAATTTGCAAGCCCCTTGATTGAGGATTAATCCGCTCTAGCAAACAACATTAAGTTATCGACATACATTAGGTGTGTGATTCCAACCTCTTTACACATTGGATGAAAGTGGAATGATGTTAAAGAGGAGGCCACCTACAATCTTTGTGATAACACTTCTAAACATAAATAAATAGAAAGGGAGATAGAGGATCACCTTGTCTTAGGCCTCTTCTTCCATTAAAAAAATCCATAAATACCACCGTTAAGGGAGATAGAATAGGATACTGTTGTAACACACTCCTAAATTCATCCATAATATCGTTGGAAAAAATCAAAACCAACGAGGGCAGTTATAAGGAAATCCCAATCTATCATATCAAAAGTCTTTTTTAGATCCACCTTTATCATGTATCTTGGTTAAATTCTCTTACGAGTATATTTGTATAGTAACTTTTGGGTTAGATTGATGTTATCCCCTATAGATCTCCGATGTATACAAGTCGCTTGTGTTGGATCCAACAAGTTCCACAACACCTCTCCTAATCGATCAGCCAATATCTTAGCAATAACCTTATAAAAAATATTGCAGCAAGAGATAGGTCGATAGTCCAATACACTGACAACATGGTCGGCTTTTGGCACAAGTGAGATTAAAGAATGATTCCACTATTTAAGTAGTTTCCCATATTGAAAAAATTCTTGCATAACTATCATAAAATCATCACCAACAATATCCCAAGTAAAAGTAAAAAATTTCAAATCATAATCATCCAGACCTGGCGCTTTACCCCACCTAATATCATATAGGCCATCCTTCATCTCCTCTATCCTAATCGGTTTGCACAAGTCCATAAATTGGCCATTGGTTGGCCTCCTTCCGAATAGTACATTATTGTCCATAGGGTTGCACATATCCTTTTGGTCAAGTAACTCATGAAAGAAGTCAATGAACTCATTCGTCACTTCACCCAATTATGTTGTTTGGTCACCATTTCTTTTTGTGAGTGTAATGATGACATTTTTTTTGTTGTTTATTTTCACCACATCATTAAAGAACTTGGTACATTTATCGGCACTCTGTAACTAGATATTTTTCATCCTTTGTTGGTAAAATTACTTTTCCACTTCGGCTAGTCGAATGACTTACCTTCGGATGTGACTATACTCCATTGGGCTTGGTCCTCCATCCAAGATGCTCCGTTATACCTCCTCTAGATTTTCTTTAACTTTTCTTGTCTTTTTAGAAATGTATCTAAATTATTTTTTGTTTAACTCTCTCAATTGCCCTTTCAATCTATACAACTTAATCTTAAAAATAAATTGAGCGTTGTCAATAGTCAGGGATGCCCATGAGTCATTCACAATCCTTTTGAAATCTTCATGCGACAACCACATGTTCAAGAACTTGAAAGCACAATTTGAAGGCCGATCTTTCACTAACGTGTACACTATAGTACAAGAGTGGTCCGAAAGGCAACCGAGAGCCGTGAACTCCGCATATGCATCAAAATCTATAATTAACCAAAAAGAATTTACTAAAGCTCCATCCAACTTGCAAAAGACATTACCATTGAACCAAGTAAGCCAACATCTGATGTATCGAAGATCCACTAAACCGCATGCTTGTGCAAAAATATACAAATATCTCATTTCAAAAGTTATGATTAGAGACCCTCTTTGCCTTTCATGAATAGATATAAGTAAGTTAAAATCCCCCATAATCATCCATGCATCAGAAATGATACCACCTAAATCAAATAGTGCTTCCTATAATGGTCTTTGTAAAACAATGGAATGCAATCCATAGACAAATGTCACCAAAAAGCTCATATTGGAAATGCAACATCGAACATGACAATGAATATATTGATTCGTAGTCGTAATGATATTATATCCATCTTCTGTAAGTCTCAAAGAAGCAATATACAACCATGGTTAGAAAAGTCAAAGTTGTTTGCATGCTCTATACCTGAAAATCTTCTTTGTAAAATTGACCCTAGAGAATTTTCATTGAGCTTTGTTTCCATTAAATCCATAATTTGAATATCTTTTTGCTTGAGGAGGTGTTGCACCCCTCCATGTTTTAAGCATTTATAGTCTCTAATGTTCCAAGCGACTATCTTCATTGACAACCCACACGGATTGCTCGCACCCGAAGTTGTCGCCTACTTCGAGGGTCATTGCATCACAGATGCTAGTCTCTAACTCGAGCACCTTTTATCCTTATTTATTAAACAACCCAATTTACTAGGACATATTTAGAATATCTAGTGAATATTGATATATTTCATGATGGTCATCATATTGTACCACTATATCTCACTATACTATATTCAAGTATTTTATTTATGCATCTAGCATGAGTATAAAGATAAAATAAATGTCATATTGAATTAAATTATATTAAAATAAATATTATTTATTTAATGAGTCCATAAAGCCTTAACTAATAGTTGGCTTGTAGGTCACCTACTCTAACAACTCGAACACTGCTCATCCAAGTTTCATTTTTTGCTCTAAGTTCTTGCAAAACATGTTAGTCCAAAAATAACAAAGATACTTGCAAAATAGAATTAGCATATATAATTAAATTATAAATTAGATCCTATCTAACATGACTATGATATAGTCTTGATCTCAACTTAGATTTCCAAAATAATATGCATCAAAACCTGAGTTTGATTATTAGTGTTGACTGCATCAACAGAATAGTTATTACATTTATTGCATCACCCGTTTCCATCTAAACATTTGGTTCACTAGATGACAATGGATAGGATTTGGGTCGGATTTCATATCCTTCGTATCCATCCCCATCAATTATATTCATCCTCATACCTATCTCATACCCGTCAATTATTTAACTTTCATCTTCATCCTCATACCCATCAGAGGATCGGGTATCTATACTCTACCCATTATTATATTACTATATACAATTCTTTTTTTTTTTAAAAAAAAAATGAGATACGTGTTGGTGATAGGGAAGTAAGCTAAAGTTATATATATATATATAGAGAGAGAGAGAGAGAGAGAGAGAGAATTGTTATCCTACGGACCTTTTACTACGGAACTATACGGACAAACTCACGTGGCATATCTTTCTCTTATTTTTCCTTATTTTCTTTTCCTCTCGTCGCCGCCGAAGCCTCAAGCCTCGCGATCCTCCTCCTCTCCGCCATAGCAGTCTCTCGCCGCGCTTGCTCTCTCTCTCTCACCGCGATCCTCCTCACCGCCACAGAAGTCTCTCGCCGAAGCTTCGAGATCCTCCTCACCGCGCCTGCTCTCTCTCCCTCGTCGCAGCCTGCTCTCTCTCTCTCTCTCTCGCTTCAGCCTACTCTCTCTCTCTCTCGTCGCAATGCTCACCGCGCGCCCCCCACCCGCCCGGCCGCCGGCCACCTGCCCACCGCCCTCCTTGCCGCCACAGAAGTCTCTCACCGAAGCTTCGAGATCCTCCTCGCCGCGCCTGCTCTCTCTCCCTCGCCGCAGCCTGCTCTCTTTCTCTCACCGCAATGCTCACCGCGCGCCCCCCACCCGCCCGGCCGCCGGCCACTTGCCCACCGCCCTCCTCGCCGCCACAGAAGTCTCTCGCCGAAGTTTCGAGATCCTCCTCGCCGCGCCTGCTCTCTCTCCCTCGCCGCAGCCTGCTCTCTCTCTCTCTTGCCTCAACCTGCTCTCTCTCTCTCTCGCCGCAATGCTCACCGCGCGCCCCCCACCCGCTCGGCCGCCGGCCACCTGCCCACCGCCAGCAGCCTCCGGCCGCCTGGGCCCACCCACACTATAGCCCAGGGGGTGAACCCGTCGGGGATCGCGACATGGATTCTGGCTGTTGCCACCTGCCCACAGTCGAGCTGAGAGGAATCTCGGTGGCGAGCGGATCTAGTCGCACTGGATTCCGGCCACGATCGCGAGGGTGGCTGGCGCGAGGAGGCGCGACGAGCTTCAGTTCAGCGAGCTTCGCTGTGGCAAGAGAGAGAGCGCCTCTGTTAGCTTGTCGCCGCGAGTCTTGGCGGGGAGGAAGATCGCGAGGCTTCGACAAGAGACTGCTGTGGCGGCGAGGAGGATCGCGACGAGAGAGAGAGCAGGCGCTGTGAGAAATTGCAGTGGCGGCGAGGAGAAATGCGAGGCTTCGGCGACGACGAGAGGAAAATAAAATAAGGAAAAACTACTGTGGCGCGATAAGAAATAACGAGAAAGATATGCCACGTGAGTTTGTGCGTATGGTTCCGTAGCAAAAGGTCCGTAGGATAACGATTATATATATATATATATATTGGGGTATCGAGTAGGGTATAAGTAGGATTTTACCACATCTCCTCCATACCTGAACAAAAAAATATCCATACCGGATTATTTAATCGGGTCTAAAAATTTTCTCCATACCTTTCTCAGTTTGGGTTGGATATTAGATTACTCAGTGGATTCGGAGGAATTTGTCATCGTTACTCATAATTTCAAATTTTAGAGGTGTCTCTCAATTTCATCAAAGGAATGCATATATTTTCACAATAATATAATATTAATCGTTTTGGGCCTAAATTTTCATAAATTTATTGTTGGGATCTATACAAAAAGTCTCATACCAATAGAGATATCTTCTATTTTTAAACTCATGATCTTTTTCATATATATCTAATATGGGACTTTAATTGTAGTCTCAATAATCATCCACTTAAACGAATGACCACCATTATTCCCATGATCCAGGCCTCGCATCAAATATTTGGTCACTCTTGATCTATTCCGGACATCCTCTTAATATCCAGCCACTATTGACCAACTCCATGTCTTCCCTCAAGTATCTAGTCACTATTAACATGTTCCGATCCTCTAAAACTTTTTCACAACTTAGGATTCACTCCCTTAGGATTTTCGCTAAATATCCGGTCATCCTTGACCTACTTAAACTTTTCACCACTTCAGGTATGCTCCTCAAGGATTTCGGCCAAGCATCCGATCATCCTTGATTTGCTTAAAATTTTTATCACCTAGGGTTCACTTCCCAAGATTTCCGCTAAGCATATAGTCATTCTTAAGTTTCTTGGACTTTTTATCATCTCAGGTTCATTTTTTCAGGATTTTCGCTAAGCATTTAGTTATCCTTGACCTAATTGGATTTTTCGTTTAGACTTCACTCCTCTAGGAGCTCTCTTTTCCCTTATTCAAGATTACTTTCTACTCACATGACTTAATCTATATCATGATTCTTTTTTTGGATTATATTCAAAAAGTCTAATAAGAAATCATGATTCTAATACCACTTGTAGGACCAAAAGAATTTATATATTTTTATAATATTATAATATTATTTATTTTAAAATTAAATTATCATAAATTTATTTTTAGATTTTATCCGGAAGATGTTATATTAATAAAATATCTTTTATTTTTTTTTGAACATATACTTTTTATTTACATTTTTAATATAAGAGTTTAATTGTATTCCAATAAATTCTGTACTTTTAATTGTCTAATAAAAAACCTTAAATATTTTCCTTATTTTGTCTGTAGTTGTAGCAAGACAAGGAAGAAAATCTTACAAATCTCCTTGACCTTCTAGGCGCCCCATATAAAACATATTATGCTAATTAAAAAAAGGGGTAAAAATCAAAAGAAATCTTCTTACTTTCATTATTGTCTTATATTGAGATATATAATAATAATAATAATAATAATAATAATAATAAGATTATTTTTTTTACCCTAAAATCATTCTACTTAGTGGGTACACCGTGGGTTAGCAAACGGCGAGTGGCGTTCACCGCAGGAGAGGTTTCTGGGCCGTCTCCACCCACGCTGGGAACGGAATGTGGTACGTGTAAACTGGATAGAGATATGCGCCCTTTCTGTCTCTCGAGATGTACTGGAAACCGAGGGACCGTCTCATCTATACATACCTCCTCTCCTCGCTCTCGATCTCCTCCTCCTTTTCCGATTCCGCTTCGCCGGATTGATTGACGAGTTGTTACGGCTTTCGATCCCCTTCGCCCCCTCTCCCCTCTCGATCCAGGTCCACTCTCGATCACGTTCTCGGTTCGTTTTCTTCCCCTGGTTGTTGTTGGGTTCTCGGAGGAGGATTTTTCTGTTTTTTTTGGATGCGTAGGTTGGCTGAACCATCGGGGAGAGGAGATGGCGTCGCCAAAGAATGAGGGGTTCTTGACGGAGGAGCAGAGGGAGACGCTGAGAATAGCGGCGCAGAACGCGGAGTTGCTCTCCTCGTCGCCCAGATCGCCCAGCAAGACGGGGATCCACGAGTTCCACGAAAAGGGCAAGGGCGGAGGCGGTGGCAGGAGTCCGGTCGCCGGCGCGCGTCACGTGCGGCGCACGCATTCGGGGAAGCTTGTGCGAGTGAAGAAGGGTGAGTGATGATATTCTGTCTTCGCTCTCACTTTGTTTGCTGTTAATTTTGGATTAGGCTCGAGGGAGATGGACAAGATCTGAAACTTGAAATTGCTATTAATACAATTTCGATTGCTGTCACTTAATGTCTGAGGTTGGGCGGATGATTGAGGTATATAGTTTAATTTCTGATTCCCTGAAAGACATGTGTTGTTCATATCTTTGCACGAAATCTGGTTATATTGCCTGATCTTTACTTGAAATATTTTGGTGGTGAAGTAGGTCGACAAATTGAGAAATAGGTGGTGCAAAATACAAAATACATCATATTTCATGCATTATGCACTTGGCTCAGTTGTTCAAAGACCATTGCAAATGTTTGATGGTAGTTTTTTGGTGACACTGGTGCATGGTTTTTCTAAAACTCACGAGAGTTGAACTTTGGAACAAACGCAATGAAGAGAGAACCGAGCAAGTGAAGACTGAGAATCACATCATTTTCAACTTATAAGAATTGCATTAACTCTCTTTCAATCTAAAAATTACTAGAAGATATCTATAATATGTAAGTTCAACACTGGAGGACAGTACACACTAGATTTTTGAAGATTTCAACATTTATAAGACACACATATCCAAACAATTGTAGAATTCTATCTTTGTAGCACTAGGTTACTTACTATCATGAACTTTGTCTTATGGGGCACATTAAAGTAGTATCTAATGGTCAAGGAATAAATTATTTGTAGCAGTAGACTACTTCCTATCAACAACATAGTCTTGTAGGGCACCTTAAAGTAGTATATAATGGTTAAGGAATATTATTACATTCGTAAGTATTGTGACTTGGTCTGATAAGGATGAAGAGTGATCTCTGGAGCAAAGAGCTCGGATAAGGTGCAACTCCTGGTAGGCATCTAAGATGTAGAGGGTAGGGACATATTGAACAAAACAAAGATGGAAAATATGACTGAGCCATAAGTGTCTAATTGGTTGGGTAGCAACTTCATGGTTAAGCATGCTTCATGTGGAGCAATTCAGGATTAGTAACTTTTGGGAAGCTTCTCATTTTGAAGTAAAATTTCATCGTGGTTTAATACTATGAAGCTAATGGTATGAGATATCACCCAAAGTATGACAATACCTCAAGCAGGACCGTTCTATAGGTGTGTAGTTTGAGGATGAACCAAACAGAAGCCGGTGGGCTTGTGGCAACTATCTAATGAGGGAGGGGAGTGATTGTTGGGGCATAAAGCCCAAACAAGGTGCGGCTCTTGGCAAACTTTTGAACAAAGAAATTTAACTAGGTTATAAATAGATTTAGTACGTGCTCTAAATAATGAGATGCTTTTTGGTACAATTAGTTTACTATAAGAACTCCATAGTCAAGCATGCTCCACTTGGAGCAATTTGGGATGGGTGATTTTGCGGCTCCTCGCCTTAAAGTTAAATTTCACCATCATACAAAATTGTGAGGATGATAGTATGGGATATTGACCAAAGCTACCCCTGTGCTAGTGAATGCATGGTGTTACGTTATCTAGGTTTAGGGTTTAGGCATGTGATATAGAACCATGTATAACATTTGATTCACAGGCATATATTCTAAGGTTTAGTTTGAAGGACTATGAGATAATGAAGTCAAGATTCATTTGATCGAATCAATATATAAACGTTCAGAAGTTTTTGAAAATATGGCTCTTGGTTAAATCAACTGAATGAATTGTAAATCCACTGTCCTATTGCTACAATGCCTATCTTTGCTATGTTATGATATGCTTCATTCTACTACCCTTTTATTACCTTTGGTTCTTTAGTGCTACATACTTCAAGGATAGGAATAAAAAAGAACCTGCAACCATATAGGCATGCATTAATAGCAATCATTTAAAATTTTTTTTACCCACCATTAAATTCTTATTAACTTGAGTCTAAGTATTAGGTACATCTAAGGTCTCATGTACTTTGTCTTGATTCATTGGAAAATTTACATCATTAATAATACAAGTAACTTGTTCTATTATTTTGCTATCTCAAAATTAATGGTGTAGTCTTATTGTCTGTGTTTGACATCTATATTCTCCATCCCATATTATAGAGGGTGCTGAGGCATTCTCCCAAATTCAAAATGTTGAGCTGGGAATCATACAAGACTACTTGTCATATCCTCTAAAGAATGAGTAATAAATTTTATGAGTTGCTGTCATCATAATAGAAAATCTACTCTCATCTTATGGTGTAGGCATTAATCAAATCTTTTAGCACTCATCCTTTAAATTCTTCAGCTCTGGTATACTCCACATATTCATTTTGTTAATTCAATTTAACATTCCATACAGTGAGCTAGAACTTGACGATCACATCCCTTACAAAGCTTGGGTGTCCTTTGAAGCATGTTTATGAATTGATAGGACATCTTTTAGTACAATTCTATAGGCTGTGTTTTTTCTCCAAAGAATTTCTAAATGACTTCTAGGTTTCTTATTTATAATTAGTCGTTGACATAGTCATTTCCATGTAAAATATATTTGTATTCATCTGTAATAATTGAATTTTGTGTTGTTCTACTGTATTTCAGGAACATATTAATTTCTACATATATTTAGTGCAAAATATGTCATTATGTTTTCATCTACAGTTGATCAAGTGCTATACTTTTGACGATAGCTGTTATATATTTGAAAAACATCTGAGTCACTCAGAAAATATAAATAAAATTATCAAATCCATTTCAACATGGATTTGGATCATTATCGATCCAATTTCCCATCTCAAACCATCTAAAAGCACCAGGCTGGCTAGTTCTTCTATAGGCTGTGGCCAGAAATGGTTTCATGCTGCTTGTATTGGTTCTCAAAAAAAATTCTAATTTTATTAGACAACTTTTAGATCACATTTCAATCATGTTCTTTTCAATGTGAAAAAGGCAGATAACAGTTTTGCAAATTGAGCTAGATCAAAATTGAGTCTGACGTCCATTTTACTTGACAACAGGGTTAGAAAGAACCCTGCTCACCTCCCAAACTTTGTTAAATTTTCCATTAGGCCGAGAATAGTGTCCTAACTCTTTGTTCTAGTTACTTAACATGGTTATAAAGCCCAGAAAACACTAGCCACTTTCATTGGAAAACTCAGACATAACCTTGATCAGATTGGCTGTGGAACAATAATATGCTTCGTTTGTGCCGACCAGCATGGAACATTATTTTAGACTGTGATATAGGCAACCCAAACATCGTAATTGTGATTTATTCAAATCTTTCTTGATTGAACACAAGCTGAACAATATGCTTTGTTTGTGCTGACCAGCATGGAGCATTATTTGAGACTGTGGTATAGGCAACCAAACCATCGTAATTGTGATTTATTCAAATCTTTTTTATTGAACCAAATCAAATAAAATTCTCAACTAATACTTGCCATAGTCCCTTCTCTATAATAAGGACCTTCATGATATATTATTTTCTTCTCCGTGGAGGATTAGTTTTTGTAATTGTAAAACATTTTATAAGATGATTCTTGTGTGTGTGTGTAACTTGTAAGCGCTAATTTAATCACATTTTTTGCAATTTATTCAATTATATGCATGTTGCACTTACACATATGATATGCTCTACAATATTGATTAATGTTAGATTGTTATATATTATGTATTGTACTTTGTATGGTTAATATGTTTTCTATATGAAATTATGATGGGATAACTTGATAATATTGTTTGCTATACATTGTATTTTTATCGACATGAATAATTATTTTATGTTTTTAAAAATGAACTGCATAAGCGCCCACACGCCATGTTTGCACAATCCAATTAGATTGCTAACATAGTGCTTGCATGTGCTTTTAAATTTTTTTTAAGTGCCTAATAATCATTATTGCTAGAACTACTTTTGGTCAATGGAGATGATCTCTAAGATAGCAAGATGTGCATGTGTGTGTGCATGTGCATATATCCATATTGTATTGGCTCTAAATCAAATCTAACTATGGTAGTAGATATTATTTGAGCAATCAATATTCTATTATAATTTCTTCTGAGGAATGTATTGCCATTAGCATTCCACGTTTTGCTCTCAAAATTGCAGTTTTACAATCTGATAAGTTCTTGTCATAGCATACATCCAATTACCTTTAATGCAATGATGTTAGTGCTCATCATTCACCTGCCAAATTAGAGTCTACATGCTGAAAAATTGCCATCATATATATATGTCCAATTACCTTTGAAGATTTTTGATGTTTTTTATAAATGCCGTCCATATCCATAAGAACAGAAACGATAATTTTGGTGTTTAAATTTATCTATAGGTTCATATGCATTATAATATGACTAGTAAGTTATATGCTTACTATTGTTTACCATTATTACTTTATTAATCTATTAGAAGAGATCTAATTTATAGCAATTTTAATTTATAAAAATAATGTGATATCCCTGTTATGTTTTTTGATATGAATCATTCCTGCAGTTTGTTGATTATTCTGCTGTTATATTATATTTATGACAACCATAATTTTGTCATTCGTCCTATGATTTTGTTCTTACAAATTGGAACATTTGTATCTGGGTTATCCTCAGATGGTGCTGGTGGCAAAGGGACTTGGGGCAAGCTCTTGGATTCTGGGCCTGATTCATACATTGACCCAAACGATCCTAATTATGACAGTGGTGAGGTAATGGCTTTTCTTATTCATTCTCTACTTATGTCAATATATACTGATGTAAAGATGTTTAGCAAATGTTTTCGTTTATACCGTATTGTATGATTTTTATGTTCATTTATACTTCTTACGCTTGTGGTTAATTATTTGATACAATTTCAGGAGCCATATCAGCTAGAGGGTGCCACTGTTTTAAATCCTGTACATGACTATAAGAAATCTATATTAACAATCATTAAAGAGTACTTCAGCACTGGTGATGTAGAATTAGCTACAACAGAACTTAGGGACCTTGATTCTGATGAGCATCATCACTTGTTTGTTAAGAAACTCGTTTCCATGGCAATGGACAGGCATAACAAAGAGAAAGAGATGGCGTCTGTTTTGTTATCCGCTTTGTATGCCAATGTGATAAGTTCAGCTCAAATCAGCCATGGTTTTTTCATGCTACTTGAGTCTGTTGATGATTTGGCACTTGACATACTTGATGCTGTTGATGTGCTGGCTTTATTTCTAGCCCGTGCCGTTGTTGATGAAATCCTACCTCCTGCATTTCTCACTAGGGCAAAGAAAATGCTTCCCAAATCTTCTAAAAGCCTCTGTGTTATTCAAACTGCTGAAAAAAGTTATCTCTCAGCTCCCCATCATGCAGAGTTTGTTGAACAAAAATGGGGTGGCACCACCCATAATACTGTTGAAGAGGTCAAAAAGAAGATTTCAGTATTGTTAAGGGAATATGTAGAGAATGGAGACACAGCAGAGGCTTGCAGGTGCATTAGAGAGTTGGGCGTCTCATTCTTCCATCATGAGGTAGTGAAACGTGCTCTAATCCTTGCTGTGGAAATTCAGACAGCAGAGCCTCTCATACTAAAGCTTTTAAAAAAAGCATCAGAAGAATTCCTAATTAGTCCCAGTCAGATGGCCAAGGGTTTCTCTCGGGTCTCTGAGAGCCTCGATGATCTATCTCTAGATGTTCCTGCTGCGAGAGTGTTGTTTGAAAATATAGTAAACAAAGCAATTTCTGACAGATGGCTTGACCCATCGTTCTGCAAGTCAAGTGGCACAGATGATGAGAAGAGAGATGAAGGTTATGATAAGTCAAGAAAGTATAAAGAAGCCATTGCCGATATAATCCGTGAATATTTTCTCTCTGATGACATACCAGAGCTTATTAGAAGTCTTGAAGACTTAGCTGCTCCAGAATACAATCCTATTTTTATCAAGAAACTGATAACACTCGCTATGGACCGTAAGAAAAGGGAGAAGGAGAAGGCATCTGTTCTTCTCTCAGCACTTAGCATGGAAATAATTTCAAGAGATGACGTTGTTAATGGGTTCATAATGTTGCTTGAATCAGCTGAGGACACAGCATTGGACATTTTGGACGCTTCAAATGAGCTAGCTCTATTCTTAGCTAGGGCTGTGATTGACGATGTCTTAGCACCGCTCAACTTGGAGGAGATCAATAGTAAACTTCCAAAAAATTGCAGGGGTAGAGAAACCGTCTCAATGGCTCGCTCGCTTGTTTCTGCTCGACATGCTGGTGAGAGACTTCTGAGATGCTGGGGAGGTGGCACTGGTTGGGCTGTAGAGGATGCAAAGGACAAGATAATAAAGCTTCTGGAAGAGTATGAGAGTGGAGGCGATATAGGAGAAGCCTGTCAATGCATCCGTGATCTGGCAATGCCTTTCTTCATTCATGAAGTCGTAAAGAAAGCATTGGTTATGGCCATGGAAAAGAAGAATGACAGGTTATTGGATTTACTGCAGAAGTGTTTCAGCGAAGGGCTGATCACCATCTACCAAATGACAAAAGGGTTCTCGAGGGTCAAGGAGGGGCTTGACGATATAGCTCTTGATATTCCTAATGCACAGATAAAGTTCCAATTCTACCTGGAGCACGCCAGACAGCTCGGATGGCTTCTCCCCACTTTTTAACACAATGCAGCTACTAGTTACTTACCTGCCTACTTGTTGGAAAAGAGGCAGCTAGTGGATTCCTATTCATGCGGTTTTCTGTTATATGCTCGTTTTATTGCTTTAAGTTGTAGTAGCTGTGTTTGGAATCCGATCTGTTTCCTGCAAGGGGGGTACATGTAATGGCTTTGTTGGGACCTTTGCGTCTTTGGTGTGGGTTAGAATTTCACTTGGTTTTGATTCCGGTAGCATACATTAATTTTTGATAGATTTAAGATAGGGAAAGTTTCATTTGTCCCATGAAATTTCCTGTTATTTTACCCGCTTGAATTTTGGTTTTGTTGCACAACTGACATGTTTGAATTAAACTCATATTCAGAAATTTGTTTGTGCATGAGTCGTGTTTTTAGTTGGTAGGCAAAATGATGGCATAAAGAGAAACTAAGCATCTATATCAATTTCCTGTTTTTTAAGATAAAAAAATTATTTTATTAAATTTAGATATTTACTTTTTCACTATATCATATATATTAAGAAATAGAATTAATTTTTTAAATTTAGAAAAGTATTATTTATAAATATAAAATTTAGGGAATGAATAAGGTAGTTAATATAAAAAAATTTTAATTAATTTATTTAAAATTTAGGATAAAATTTTTAATTAATTTATTTTTGGACCATAGCCTAGTCCCATGATTTCTTCGTGGATAAATATGTATATCCGGTTCAATTTAGTGTTTGTATATCCGGTTCAATTTAGTGTTTGATTGCGATTCAGTTTGCCAATGGATAAGATTTCTCACGACGATATGGCCTCATACCTTGGTCTAATCTTGTTTCGTTAAATATAGATCATAATAAATTAAAAAAATATATATACAATGTAAGACTATTGCCAACAAATTTTGAAACTTGGAGCTCCAATGTCCAGTAAACATATTCAAATCTCCCTACTAATTTAAGATTCTTTGAGATATTCAAATTCACGATCAAGTGTAAAAAAAAAAAAAACGTTGACCAGAAGAAATTTTCTAACAAGAAATAATCGATGAGTTCGTGTTGAATCCGAATCCGGCATATGCGGCTGAAAAGAGAGCTCAGTCCAGCGGTCTGGTAGAAAAATTCCGGTCCGTCCACGAAAAAATTGCGGTCTAAATCGAATCTGGCACCCACCCACCCCCACGCTCGTGACCCTTACGACAATCACGTGATTTTCGATCGCCCACCACCGACGAAATCCGGATAACCAATGCCTTAACGCCACGTGTTCATTAAAAGCCACGTCGGCATTTCCTTACCCGTCCTCGTTTGAAAACCACGTCAGTCTCCTCCGCCGCCGCTTACTCAGCCGGATCCCACCGACATGTCCTCCTCCGCCGCCGCGGCCAAAGGTGAGTGGATAGGTGGCCGACGCCAGCTCGACCTCTTCCCGCTTCAGCCGGATCGCGTCGACCGCGACACCCCCGTTGCCTCCCTCCTCGAAGACTGCGGCGGGGACACGAATCCTACCCTCGCTGCCGTCCTCGGCGGCGGCAGCGGTGGCACATCTTCTTCGTCACCGTCGATTCGCAGTCGATGAACTGGGAGGATGATGTCGGAGGTGACGCGGATGTGCTCGCGAGGCGAGCGCTCCGGGGCCGGGAGCGGTGGGCGTCCTGGCGCTCCTCCTCGTCTGACGAGGAGGTGGCGACCACCGGCGCCGTCGCCGTCGGAGTGGATCTGTGGCAGGGCGCCACGACGCCCTGATTCCTGGCGCTCAAGCTCGACTACCAGGAGATCCTGGCGGCGTGGTCAGACCGGGGCCCGCTCTACACTGACGGCGTCGACAGGCCTCCGGCCGTCGTCCCAGCCCATCGCGTCCCCGTGTCTCACACATCGTTTAGTTCAAATCTCCTGTTCTCAAATTTCTCTGTCCCCGTGTCCCACACATCGTCCCAGTCCATCGTCGACGGTCTCTAGCCGTTGCCCCGATCAACATTATAATCCTTGGAGAAGGTGAACCCAAGGAGGTCGCCATCGGCACGATCGGCGCCGGAATTTGCCCGGATCTGAGCAGGGACTCAGATCGATGGCAGAGAAAAGTTTGCTCAGATCCGGCCGGATTCCGACGTCGATCGTGCTGATGACGACTCCCTTGGGTTCACCTTCCCTAAGGGTTATAGTGTTGATTGAGGGGCGACAGGAGGTGGCCGGTGGTGGGCAGGGACGATGAGTGTGGTACGTGGACAGGTGATATTGGGGACAGAAGATTTGAACTCCAAGTAATTTAGTTCAAATCTTCTATCCCTAAATTTCTCTGTCCCCGTGTTTCACACGTCGTCCCAGCCCATCGCCGACGACCTCCGACCGTCGCTCCGATCAACACTATAATCCTTGGGGAAGGTGAACCCAAGGGGGTCGCCATCGGCACGATCGGCGTCGGAACCGATCGAATCTGAGCAGGGACTCAGATTGACGGCAGAGGAAAGTCTGCTCAAATCCGGCCGGATTCCGACGCCGATCGTGCCGATAACGACTCCCTTGGGTTCACCTTCCCTAAGGGTTATAGTGTTGATTGAGGCGGCGACAGGAGGCCGCCGGTGGTGGGCAGGGACAATGAGTGGGATACGGGGACAGGTGATATTGGTTACAGAAGATTTAAACTCCGAGTAATTTAATATAACATTAACCATGTTAATATTATATTATTGAATAAGTTGGAGGACAAATTTGATTAGGTTGATTAGAACTTTGAAAACAGAGAATGGTTATTATTCAATTCTAGGCTACGCATAACAAGCAGTTTAAGATTTCACTTTGAGCTTAAACCAGGATAAGTAAAAAATAATAATAAGAATTAAAAAGAGGTATTAAGATTAGGAACATCTGGTTCATAATTTTGCTTAGCCACATGTGCAGTTTATTTTCAAAATACCAATACATAAGTGTGCATATGAGTTACAAATACCAGTGGTTTTAACATCAAGTGCTGAGACACTAGTAGCTAGTATCAGTTTCATTGAACCAGAGATGCTTACATCGAGCTCTTTGTAGCAGAACTATCTTTGATCTCATAACCAAAATGGAGGGAAGTCTGATCTTGATGCTGAGAATAGTGAGAGGATCCCTCCATCATGTTGACATGGTAATAGTTCCTCGAATCATAAGTTGGAAGAGTATCAAATTCCGTGCCAGTCGACTCAATAATCTCTTGCTGTGCTCGCTCACTCTCTGCTACTGCTACCTGAGAGTTTCGAAGCAGATCGAGATACAAGATAGACAGAAACATCTCAGTTTTTTTTTTCAGTTACAGCATTTGCTTGATGTTACCTTGGCTCTTAAGTATACATTATCATTCTGAAGCTCCACTTCCTGTATGATTTTGAAAAGAGAAGGAAGAGCAAGAACAGATGAAAGCTTTTGGATTAACTAATTAAGCGTAACAAAGACTGAAAAAGTTTACCCTTTTCCGCATGTACTCAATCTCTGCAAACAACAGCTCGTGCTGACAAGAAAAATTGTACTTGTTAAAACAAGTCATTGAGAGACAACAAATGTTACTGATTTTCTGTAATGCTACTACAGACATGATTTCTTCTTCCAGTCCAAATGTTGCCAAGGGTAAACTGGAATACCTTTTTTGATCTGATCCTTGTGATGCCTCTTTCAAGTCTGTTTTCCAGTTGCTTTAGCTCTTTTACACTGAGTGAGCTCAAGGATTCACTCATCAAGTGCCTGAAGCCAAAGTGGTAGTAAGTTAAATGATATTTTTTTATTGAAGTGTTTGGTCAGCTACAATTTGCAAAATTACAGTCTCTTTGCAATTCTGACTTTAGAAGTTGCACTTTAAATTGGTCGACTCAACTTTATCAGACAAGCCACCCTATCTAGCAACCTACAGCAACGCCCTTTCCATCTCATTTATTGAGCATAACAGAGTTAATCCTCAAAGGCTATGGCAACCATTCAAACTAATATGTTATTCTTCTCTCTATCATCTATCACTCAAAGCTTTTCTTATTTGTGTTTTTTTGCTTTCTCCTTTGAGCCATCAAATTTTATATGGCATTAGAGCTCTAATTAATGATTTTGGAGGAGATGCAATAGATGTCAACAAGAGGAAAGGATGAAAGATATAAAATTATTAATTTTCAAAGTCTGATGGAGAACAAGGAAAGGGCAAGGTATGTGCGACTATTTTGAAAATGGTGGCTCAAGAGGGAGTTAAAGATGGGACAACTACAAACGTTACACTAGCAAGCACAAGTGAACGATGAGATGAGTCGATCAATCTCACTTCACATAAGGAGTGGTATAATGCAAAGTTTTAATAATAGAAAACATTAGATTGAAGGTAAAGTAGTGGATAGTTATATTATAGGCACAAAGAAAACTAAGTATCTTGTCTAATAAAAAAATTGAAGAGTTCTTAACTATCCAATAACGGGTTATTAATCTCATTAGAAAAATCATAACAATTACCTATATTAGAAGATTAGAAGTTAAAGTAGACCTATGGATCTAAGATGTGTCCTATGGCCTTGTTTTCCAATCTAACTTGATAAGTTGATATTCCTTGTAAAGATGCCAAATGATCATACCCTTAATTAATATCATTAATATTCATCAGGGTTAACTTTAGGCATAAGCCATTAAGGTATATATACCTAGGGCCCCAATTTTCATTAGGACATATTATTTTTAATATATTAGATATATTTTTTATGTATTTTTTAAGAGAATGGAAAAGAATATGACTCAATAAAATATTCGCACAATCTCATTCTTTAAAAACTAGGATCATTATTTTAAATATTATATATATATATATATATATATATATATAAAAAGAGAATAGAAAATAATAGGTCCACGTGATTAAATATTTGTATGATCTTATTCTTTAATCAAAGTTTAGAATTTTACAATATCTCATTATGGTTCTAACGGATAGAGTTATAAGAGAATTTTTTTTTAACATTTTAAATTTATTTTTAATTATGTATGTTCTTTTATAAGATATAATCTATTCCTTTTCAATATTTCTCAATCTTAATCTCTTCTCGTTACATTTCTCTTTCATTAGTGACACTTTCTCCTTTGATCAATAAGAACATAAATTATAAATTTTTTTATCTTATTTATATAATGTAAAATAAAAATACTAATTTTTTTTAGTTCCTCTTCTTTCTCTTTTCCAACTCTCCCTCTCTGTGCTTCTCTCGCTCGTTGAGATTGGGAAGAGAAATCCCACCAAACACTATCATGTTGATCTGATTGATGTCACTATGTTTCTTGCTTCATTAAATTTAAATGTTGATGTATTCGTCCGTATTGTGTCTAAAAAAATGAAGGATTTTATTATTTTTGAGCAATAACGAGTTAGATACCTTTACCATTTTACTTCCTTGATAGATATTAAGTTTGGTTTTTATTTAGATGTATTTACAATCATAAATTATTTAATTTTTTCATTGTCTCCATTCTATCATTTACAACTGTTATGATTTAGATAATAAAAAATATGATTTATTTTTTCTTTTGCTTTGTACTTAAAAAAAGACTCTCTTCTAATTTTTGATAAATGATAACGACCCGTTTGGGCTAGTTGCATTCTTTATTTTATAATGATTGTATTGAGCTTTGTCATTTTGTACATGTAATTTTTATTTATTTGTTTTTTATTCTTCGCAGATGATAATGAGTTGAGCACGGGAGCATGATTTTTCTATTATTGTTCTATTTCATTGTTCTTATTTCCTCAATTTTGATCATTTTTGTAATGATTATTTTCTCTATCTTTCATTTAATTAATTAGATATACTTCTATCTTTCTTTATTTTTAAACAATTCTGAATGCAGTTATTTTTGACTAAGTGAATTCTACACTTATTATCTCCTTGAAATGTATTATATTATATCTAATAATAATAATACAGTGTTTAACACTGTATAGGCTATCAAAACTTGAATATGAAAATTTGATTAATAATTTTACATTTCAAAAAATGAGAAAATTAAATTATATAATATTTAATTAATATTTTAATTAATATTTTAATTTGTTAAATTTTTTTAAGCCACCGTTTTTGGTATAAAATGTAGAACATTAAAATAATAAATCATAATTTTATATTAATGTCGGGGCATATATGTTAAATTTGGAGACAAAGTTAAAAATAAATAAATAAAGGAATTCAATATAATATTTGGTGAAATATGATATTTGTGTGGAATTTAGTGGATGAAATTATAAAATAAAAAAAAATTACTAGGACAATTATCGAGCAGACAATTATAAATTTTGAACAATAAAGCATAATAATATAATTTTTGAAGAAAATATAAGGATAAAAATGAGAAAACTTAAAAACTATATATAATACATCATTTGTCATATAAATTGTTTCTAAAACTATAGATGTAAAAAAAATAATAAAGGATCTAAATTGATGATTGAATCTTCATATTAACTTTTTTATTTTTAAGAAAATTAAATTCAAAAAAAAAAAAGAAGAAGAAAAACACAGTTTCCAAATGGCATTAGCTCCTCTCTTTCTTAGTGCTTGAAGCTAATTAATAATTAGGAGACAAGTTTGAGTTAGAGAACTCACTTGTTTGCATTTTGTAGAATCTGTATCTGGTGGCGCAACTTTGCTGATTCCTGCTGAAAGTATTGCTGCAATATCCATGAATAAATCTTGATTTTATTCACTTGATATTTAATCTGATCAATTAAAGATTAATTATTATAAAATGTAACTCATGAGCTATGAATTACGTACCTGAGAGTTGGTGTCAATAGTGCAGGTTGCATTTGAAGTGTTGGCGCATGCCTTCTTGTACCTCTCTATTGTTGTCTTGGTGCTGAGTTTCAGAAGTTGAACAAAGTTAGAATCTATTGCGACCCTCGAGAAGCTTTGAAGTTGGAGCAAACTGTAGAGGGAATGGACAAAAGATCCCTTGGAGAAGTTTGAAATCCCATTAACTAGCATATAGCTAGAGAGGAGAGGTGAGAAGATCGAGCACATATTTCAAGATGAAACACGGCATTTTGAGGTAAATGTAGTCATCATGCAGACATGCCCCTTCTCAAGCAAACTGACACTAGAAACCTGCAGAATATGAATGCTTCAAGGTGCATGGTAGGTATCAATTTAGCACCAGAAAGGAAAACAGGCTGGGAAAAGACTCAGTTACTTTCCATCTAGCTAATTAAAGACCAAGTTGAATTGTAAATGTGGTTGTTAAATTAATTAATCTGTAATGGAAGATAAAGCTATTGCTTGTTAATCATTCTCACTTTGTTTGATGCATGCACTAAAGAAATTTGTTGGAGACAGGAGAAGAGGGAAAGGAAATTAAGAAAAGAGGTAAATCTGCTTACTAACTTTTGATCTTTTTCATTACATTCATGGATATACAGTACATGAATTTATAGAGAAATGCTTTAGAATTATATTGATTGCATGAAAAATATAAACTGCAGCTAAGCTTTAATTAGCCTAGGAAATAAACTTTGACTACCTAGGAAAGGAAAAGATACTTAATACTCAACTCAACTTGACTCTAAAAACCATAAACATAATTAATGCTTCATGCTAATCAATTACAAATTACTATTTAACACCCCCTCTTAATTTGTAATCTTCATCATATCCTTGAACTGTTGGAGCTTTTCAATAGATACTGCTTTGGTAAGAATATCTGCTGGCTGATCTGTGGTCTTGATAAAATCCAAATGAATTTCCTTCTTTTGAACCATATCACGAATGTAATTATGCCGCAATTCTATATGCTTTGATCTTGCATGAAAGACTGAATTTTTTGTCATTGAAATTGCAGATTGGTTATCACAGTAATTTGAGTAGGATATGTTCCTTTTTGCTGTAAATCAACCAAAATTCTTCTTAACCAGATTGCTTCACGTACAGCTTCATTTGCTGCAATATATTCAGCTTCTGCAGATGATAATGCAACTGAACTTTGTTTTTTTGAACTCCAAGAAATGATTTTAGATCCCAAACAAAATACATATGCTGAAGTGCTTCTTCTATTATCAAGACTTCCGGCCCAATCACTATCGCAAAAGCCAACTAACTTATTGTCCTCTTCTTTCAAATATTTGATTCCCAATGTTTTAGTCCCTTGAAGGTAACGAAGTATCCTCTTTGCTGCTACAAAATGAAGCTTACTTGGAGCATTCATAAACCTAGATATTAAGGCAACATGATATACAATATTAGGTCTTGTATTGGCCAAATAAACCAATGAACCCACAAGGCTTCTATAAATATTTGGATCACACTTTTCTACTCCATCATTCAGCTGTAATTTTTCATTGAAGGTCATAGGAGTTGCTGTTGGTTTGCAATTTTCCATTTGAAATCTTTTGAGCAAATCTGCTACATATTTTGTTTGAGAAATGAAAATCTCTCCTTTTGATTGCTTTACTTGAATTCCAAAAAAATATTTCATCAATCCAAGATCTGTCATTTCATAATCTTTCATCATTGTCTCTTTGAATGATTGCACCATTCTAGCATTAGTTCCTGCATAAATCAGATCATCAACGTAGAGACAAACTATTAAAAAATCACCTTCATATTTCTTCACATAAAGCGATGGTTCAGATGGACTTTTCACAAATCCATGTTGTAGGAAATGAGCATCGATTTTGCTATTCCATGCTCTTGGAGCTTGTTTAAGCCCATAAAGTGCTTTGTGTAGCTTATAAACTTTCTCTTCCTTCCCTTTTATTTCATATCCTTGAGGTTGTTTCACATAAACCTCTTCTTCTAACTCTCCATTCAGAAAAGCCGATTTAACATCAAGTTGAAATACTTGTAATTCTAATTGAGCTGCCAAGGCAAGAAAAATTCTAATAGTCTCCATTTGTACTACGGGAGCAAAAGTTTCATTGAAATCCACACCAGGTTGTTGAAAATACCCTTTTGCCACTAGCCTTGCCTTATGTTTTTGCACACTACCATCTTCATTATACTTGGTCTTATAGACTCATTTTAAGCCAATTGCTTTTTTTTTCTTCTGGAAGATCTATTAACTGCCAAGTATGATTCTTCTCAATGCTCCTTACTTCTTCATTCATGGCTTTTCTCCAGACTTCTTCTTTTACAGCATCCTCAAAATATTGTGGTTCGCAAGTAAAAAATGTAACATTACAGGATTCATAAATATCTGCCAAGGAACGATACCTTCTTGGAGGAGTTCCTGAATCTGAATCATCTTCGTAATTACTTCTTAACGAACCAACAATATCTTTAACTGATTCCTTTGGTTCAAGAAATAAGTCTTCCATAGGTACTTCAGTAACTTCTTGAGTTTCCCATTTCCATGATGTTGTTTCATCAAACATCACATCCCTTGAAAGCACTAATTGATTAGTTAATGGATTGAAAAGTCGATAACCTTTGGATTCATTGGCATAACCAATGAAAATAAGTTTTTTCTCCCTTTTCATCAAACTTTTCTCTATTTTGAACAAGAGCATAAGCAACACACCCAAAAACCTTAAATTGACTTACAATTGATTTTCTGTCATGCCATGCTTCAAAAGGAGTTTTATTTTGAACTGCTTTGGTAGGAGAACGATTGAGAATATGCACAGTAGTATTTACAGCTTCAGTCCAAAACTTATTGGGAAGTCCTTTGCCTTTTAATATGCTTCTGGCCATTTCTACAATTGTTCTATTTTTCCTTTCGGCGACACCATTCTGTTGTGGTGTATGTCTGATTGTAAGTTGTCTTTGAATGCCCTGTTCTTTGCAATAATTGAGAAAAGGTTTGTAAATGAACTCTCCTCCACGATTTGTTCTTAAGGTCTTTATAAGACAACCACTTTGCTTTTCAACTAGTGCTTTAAAGTGTAGAAACTTGGTGAAGGCTTCAGATTTCTTCTCAAGAATATACACCCAAATCATTCTAGTGAAATCATCAACAAAGAACAGAAAATACCTTTTGTTGCCAAGAGAAGGAGTTCTAGTTGGACCACAAATATCTGCATGTACTAGCTCAAGAGGGAAATGAGCTCTCCAGGCTGTTTTTGGAAATGGAAACCGATGCATTTTCCCATAAATGCAACCTTCACAAACCTCATGTTGCTGCTTTATTTCTGGAAGTCCAACAACCATATTCTTTTGTTTCAATAACTGTAGGCCTTTAAGATTCAAATGGCCATATCTCAAATGCCAAAGATAAGATTTATCAACACTTTCACTTCTAAAAGCTGTACTTTAAAATGATTTCATATGAAAAGGAAAAAGGTTATTGGAAGTCAACATCACGATAGCTATTTTTTCTTCAGATTTCTTGTCAAAAATTTCACATTTATCATTATCAAAGATTAACTTGTAACCTTTTCTCATCATTTGTCCAATACTCAAAAGATTCTGGGAAATATTAGGAGAATAATGCACATCATGAATAAATATTTTGTTACCTCCACTTGTATGAACTGCAATAACTCCTTTTCCTTCGATCTTAACTTGCCTTCCGTCACCAAGTTCAACATGCGAAGAGTAATTTTTATCCAGCTCTTCAAATGCTGACTGATTTCCAGTTAAGTGATTGCTGCAACCACTATCTAAATACCAGATTTCTCATCATCCATAGTAGAAAAGAACAATTTATTGTTATCATCTTCTGCTGAAAAGTTAACTACCTTTTTCCCTTTTTGATTTTCTCCCTTTTCTTTATACCAGCAATCCTTATATGAATGATTAAGAATTTTGCATCTAGTGCACTTCAAATAACAATTCTTGGACTCATGGCCAGCTTTCTTACAAATGAAACATGAAGAATCAGAATTACCAGTTTTTTGCTGCCATGAAGATTCTCTTCCACTTGAAGAATCTCTTCCTCCTCTTCCTCTACCTTGAAAATACCTTCCACGACTTCTACTGTCAAACTGTCCATGAACTGAGATCCCTCTTCCTTTTGGTTCTGGTTTGAAATTTCTGGAGTTGTTCACTTTTGCTTGAAAAGCATGCTCCATGGGTTGATTGTTGTATCTGCTTACTCTTTTCTCATGTGCTTCTAAAGATCCCATAAGTTCATATTGTGTAAACTTGGTGAGATCTTTTGTTTCTTCAATAACAGCAACTATATGCTCAAATTTTTGAGGAAGACCTCTTAAGATTTTCTCAACAACTTTCTTTTCAAGGAATAGCATCTCCACAACTCTTGATTTGATTGACAATCTCAGCAACTCTAGAGGAAAAATCTTTAACAAGTCTCCTTCTTTCATTGATAAGTTTTCAAATTCACTCCATAAGCTTTGTAATTTGATGGAGATGACTTTTTCTGACCCTTGAAACTCTATTTTTAGAGTTTCCCAAGCTTCTTTGGCCTTCTTGATGCCATAAATTCTGAGATAAATAGTTTTACTTACCCCTTGTTGGATGATCCTCAATGCTGTAGCATTTTTCTTCACATTCTCCTTGTATTCCTTCTCTTTTTCTCCTGCCTGAGAAGAAGAACCTTGTTGGTCTTGTCTCTCCATATAACCTTCTTCAATCATGTCCCATAAATCTTGTAAAAGAAAGATGATCTCCATTTGAGAATTCCAGTAATCATAATGCTCTCCTTTGAAAACTGGAATCTGACTTGCTGTGTATGAGAAAACAGAGTTTGAATTTGATAGAGACATCTTTTCTGATAATTTGTTCTGATACCAAATTTGTTGGAGACAGGAGAAGAGGGAAAGGAAATTAAGAGAAAAAGTAAATCTGCTTACTAACTTTTGATCTTTTTCATTACATTCATGGATATGCGGTACATGAATTTATAGAGAAATGCTTTAGAATTACATTGATTGCATGAAAAATATAAACTGCAGCTAAGCTTTAATTAGCCTAGGAAATAAACTTTGACTACCTAGGAAAGGAAAAGATACTTAATACTCAACTCAACTTGACTCCTAAAAACCATAAACATAATTAATGCTTCATGCTAATTAATTACAAATTACTATTTAACAAAATTATGTAATTGAGTCAGTAGAAAAGTCACTAGCTCAAACAAATGCATGAGACAAAGAGGAAGGGAAGAACAAAAAAAAACCCCTAAACTTTTAGTTTGTAACCTCACAAATATTTGGTACTTAAGGTGGCAAAACCTCACAAATCCACAGTTCATCTTCTCTAACAAAAGGAAAAGCTATATAAATTAAAGTACTACTGTAAAAACAACAACACAGTATGAAATCAAGAAAGAGGAAATTAAACAAACATTGAGAATTCATCACCTATTGTTGGAGTACTCGTACAGGCGGCCGCGGCTGGAGAAGACGATCAGCGCAAGCTCTGCGTCGCAAAGCACAGACAATTCATAGGCTTTCTTGAGCAACCCGTTCCGCCTCTTGCAGAAGGTAACTTGCCGGCTCGTGTTGTTCTCGATACGCTTGATCTCAATCTTCCCTCTCCCCATGATAATTAATGTTGATTCTTCACTTTTCTCCATGGTCATGACATATATCAAACCAATTCATACGACACCATGGATAGTTAGGGTTTCTCATACAACATGTATGTTAGCTAATTTAATTCATGATCGACTCAAAGTTGCAGCAATCCAACAACATCAGAATGAGAAAATGGGGGGAGATCATCATCAGAAACCCAAGCTAGTAAGTTGTGATAGTCAAGAAAAACTATTTTGACAAGATCTAAAGAGGAAAAGCAAGCTCTTTTTACAAAGGATCAAAGCGTCAAAATCGTGAAGCATGCGCATATATAGTTGCCTAAATATTAAGCAACGACTATGAACAACAAATTAAAAGATGGAGTTAAAAATGGTCCAAAAAGGTTCACGAGAAATTAACCACAAGAGATCCCTTTCCCTTTCCTCCGTTAGAAGAACAAAAATAAAGGTATTCATTCAGTATATATTATTATAGCACAAAAACTAGCTAGCAAGGCATGCAACAAACCTACACTTTTCTGAAGAATTAATAACAGATTTCAAGAACCAAATCCAAGAAAAAAGAAAGGGAAAATAAAGAGAAATTAACCATGGAGCAGTCTATCTAGCTTGCTACTTCAAACTACAAGAAGAATATTAATTTGCTACCTTTTTTTTTAACAAAACAAGGGAATTAATTTAAAAAGGAAATTTGTAGCGAAGAAAATTGAAAGGGATTAAATTAATGTAGCATGCATTACCGGAAGCAGAGAAGATGTAGAGCAGTGGGTGGAAGGAGGGAGGGAAGGAGAGAAGGAAATGGCAACTGCATGGATATAGCTTTGGATCTTGTGGTTTTCCTCTTAAAGAAACCGGGCTTCCTTCTCTGCTTAGCTTGTTCCTGCGGCTTATTGTTACCCCGGCAAACGTGTAGAAGCGAATCTAACGAATTCAGGCAGATTGTTTTTTTATTAATCAACATCTTTGTACAAAAATCCTATATCTAGAATTTAAAATATTTAATTTCAAAGATGGTAAATTAAAAAGGAACTCTAAACTCCAAGGAAAAAATATTTTATTAACTTAAATCTATTATAATTCAACTTCAAAAATTTTAAATTTTAAATATATATAATACTCTGTAAGTATTTAACATTTTTAATTTTGAACACAATAACCTAAGAAGTAAGTTTATAAGAGTAATATTTAGATGGTGAGAAATTAATCCCTCAAGTTTTACTAAAATATTTTTATTTTAAAGGTTCCTCTTCTTGTCTTCTCCTTAATTTTTCCTTTTCGCATCAGCTCGTAGAATAATCATTATCTTATTCGGCATCAATACATTCTAACCCAACTTTTAAATCCTAAAATTTTAAACCCTAAATATATAATATACCCTAAAAAAAGAAACAAAAAATTAAAAAAAAATATTATGCTTGAATCCAGGTGCCCGAATTCAACTTTGGGCGTCTGGATTCAATCTAGGCGCGTGAATTCAACTCTCCGAAGACATGTATCTATAAAAATTTATCTCTTATCCCATTGTATAAGTCTGACATTCTTTAATCAACTGCACATTCGGTCAAAACTTCAAAATCTATACGAATGCAGAAGAAGAAAGGTATTAATTACATTTTGTCATTAGATTCGCTTGTAATTAATTTGGCATGACTAAAGATGTTGAATATTCGACATGATCATAATATTTTTGAAGCTCTGTGATATTTCTATCTAATGGATAAACTTTATTGGAGTTTGGACACAAGTTTTTTGATATGCATTGAACAAAATCATATTCAGTAAATATAGATTTATTCTTTCCATAAAGTTCCGAATTAATTTTAATATTAATTTAAAAAATTACAATGAATTTTTCCATTTCAAAATATAAAAAATAAAGACCAAAATGTAATATTTCTAGTAATTAACTTGTTTATATAAAATTTAAGAACCTTAATGTATAATTTTTATATCATACACAAAGAATTTTAAAAATAAATATAAAATTATAAAAGCACAAACAAAATGAAGCACTTTTTTTTAAAAAAAAATATACAAATTTTATTCTACCATTGATATTTTACAAAAATCAAAAACTCTTTTTGAGAATATTATTTAACCAATTTTTAAAAAGCAAAAAAAAATCTACTTTGACTGTTGCAATCATGCTAAACTAAACTTGTTCTTCGTATTAGTTTTTTATTTTCTAAAAAATAAAAACCATTTAAAGAAAAAATCAATTTCCAAATAAGCCTTTATTATGTTGTTCCATACTTGAACAAGGCTTTGATTACAAAAGGGAAGAATTTACTGAACTTCGCTTAATTATCCAACTAATCAAAAACACCAAATTAACTCTGCAATAGCAAAGAATGCATCAGCATTTAGAGCTCCAACACAGCACAACTTCATTTCATTGCAGCCAATCTCTTCTACCAATTGTCAAGCTCAAATTCCCAGTTTCACCAAAGCAGAGTCTGGCCACAGAGAACGAATCGATCTACACAAGGAAACAATGAAAAAGACTTCAAATAATTTAGATGGGTTAGAAGGGCAGTGATCAATAGCTTTTAATTCCAATCTGACAATGGAGTTGGCATTTCAGATTCCACAACAAGTGCAGTTCTCGTGGTGCATTAATGGAAGAAGCTTGAGGGGACCAAGCCCTAACCACTGTCAAGAGATATACCAAGTCTGAAAAAATCTAATGGACCACTGACCAAAAGAATTATGGTGGAGGTTTCACCAGTAGGTGCATGAAGCTGACAGCAATTTGATGTTCCTACTGCAGAACTGGGACTCATCATTGAGATTGATTTTGTTTTTTTTTTTAAGAAACAATTATAACAGTGTTAGTCCATTACAGTGTTCAAAAGATTCAATAGTACTTCTCTCAAAAATGATGTTGTATGTTGAGCAGCTGTCGCCTTTGCGCTCTTACATTATGTCCTCTAGTGTTGTGTTTGGAAAGGAAGTTAATTATGGGGGACTTTTTCCAACAAGAACAACATATGTAAGGAGGGGTTAAGATAATTAGTGAGATATTTCGTACCCGTTGAAAATCCACTTCAGATCTATTGACAATTACATCTTTGTACGAGCCAAATTGCACTAGCATGTAGGCATGGGCGGAGCCATGCATATTATGACCTACTCGGGTTGTAGCCCGGGGGTTGACAACGTGAGTGGGAGAAAAACTTGAATTTATTGTGGGGAAAAAAAGAAAAATATGAAAGAAAGATGAAGGAGTCGGTGATGGTCTATTTCTATAAGCAACACAGGAGAAGAAAAAGACCGTCAAAATCAAGATTGAGCCATCTTAATTTTAATGGAGGAGATATTCATATATGGTGTTTATTTTCTATGTTAATAAGAATGTTAAATTTTAGAATGAAGTTTAATTACAGGTTTTAAATATTACTTTTACTTCCTTATTTTTTTTTGTTTCAGAAATAGCAATACCTATTTAAAGGATAAATTCCCAAAGAATCATACTTAATTAACTATATTGTTCTCTCTTTGCCACAAATCTTTTGTTGGTTGCAAAACACTGATTTTTTAGAGGATAAATTAAGATTTACATGTCGTCCCAAATGCCCATAACCTAGTTACTTCAAATTCATTTTCGCTTAACCAAGCTTATTTATTTATTTAGTAAACTTATTCAACCTTATTTATTAAGAATAATTTATAAAATATCTTATTTTAAAAAATAATATTTATTAAAAATTATATATATAGAAATTGAATAATACTAATTATAGAGCGTTCATAAAAAAAATTAAAAGCATGAATACTTTGCATCATAAAAAATCTAATCAGTCCGCTTTATTTAATTCATAGGAAGTTTTTTTATCATAATGAAATTTATTAGATTTTTGTTAGATAGTTGGTCGACTTAAGGAAAAGGAAAACACAACAAGTAGATCAACCAAGAATTCCAACAAGCGTATGATCCAGAATTCCAAAGCAAAACTTCAAGCACAGATATCGTCTGCAAGCAGATAGAAAGAAAGAAAACCTAGTGCAAAACCTAGGTTTTCCTCTCGATCTTAAGACCCAACACCCCTTGTGATATGGTTTCAAAAACACATTTATCACCTTCTTCAAGCTTGGTCTCTCTCACCAACTGCTTCCATCCCGTGGTTATGGCCATTTGCTTGCCAACCCAGAGCCGAACCGGCCACAGCCTTCCAAGACAATCTAAGGAGATAATCTCCGACTTCACTGCAGATACCAATCCTTGGGGCAGATACGGTAGATACTGCAATGCATGCAACGAAATTGCACGAGTTTAATGCTGTCTAATGAATTAATATTGATAATCACTCACAATTTGGGCCCTGGCTTGATCAACGTTATAAGATCGAAGTATCCATTCAAATCTGGAAAGTTGTTTGTCTTTCTTCCTCACTCTCTTCTGAGACACCTTGGCCTTCACACCTGTGTTCTCCGAATTCTTCTTCCTCTCCTTGTTTGCAATATTTGTTGCTTGCTTAAAACCTGTAGGAATCAAAATCACAAACAAAATTTAATTAACCGCGAACAATTAAAGTGTGTAGATTTGACTTACTTTCATGGTTAACTGTCAGGTCCTGCACAATACACCTTGGAGCAGAATCTAGATCATTGCAATCACACCAGACGCAACATCCGTCGGAGTGAAATAGTTTCACAGAAAATACCGTGTTGCCTTCGTAACGAAACAGAATAGCATCGCCAGGTTTGAGACGGTGAGCTCGCACAAATAACTCCCAACCTCTACCAAATTGCATGTCGAGCTTATCATCCTGATTATGCAGGACCTGGACATGCCAAAATGTGTGACATGGTGAAACCAAAGTGGCTGTTTTCAGTTCACTATTGGCCAGGTGCTTGACGAAATTACGAGGAATAGCCTGCAAAGAGAGATACATGTAACAAAAATGATGTTTACAATAAAGGCGAGCGCAACAGGTTATGTAGAGTAGGATGTTATACTTACAAGCATAATCAAGGACTTAGGAGACAGTATTTTAATGAAATGAGGGTGTGCTGAAGGATTTATGCCATTTCTCTCAAATGATGCAGCCATGGATGAACGAGGATCTCTTTCTCCACCTAATGTAGTTCATATAATGATATCAAGATAAGGAAGAAGAAAAGCATGATGGTGTTGTATAGAAAGGAAAATGATTACTCTAAGTTCAACGGCAAACAACCCCCACGATGGCCCTTGACTAGCGTGACTACGGTTGAACGGAGAAGGGTTAGTCACCCCGGCGAGGCCAGGTTTGGCATGGCAATGGCAATGGCATCATATAATCTAAAACTTTAACAATAAAGAATTATAATATAATTTCAGAAGAAAATATAAGGACAAAAATGAGAAAACTTAAAAACTATATATATTCTCAAAATTTTATAGACTTAATAATAATTATCATTTGTGGTATAAATTACTTGTCAAACCATAAATAGCTAGTTTCTATATCGATGATAATTGCATCCCTATTAACTTTTATTTTTAAGAAAATAAAATTTGAATAAAAGAACACAGTTCCAAATGGCTCTTAGCTTCTCTCTTTCTTTGTGTTTGAAAATCGAGCACATATTTCAAGATGAAACACAGCATTTTGAGGTAAATGTAGTCATCATGCAGACATGCCCGTTCTCAAGCAAACTGACACTAAAAACCTGCAGAATATGAATGCTTCAAGGTGCATGGTAGGTATCAATTTAGCACCAGAAAGGAAAACAGGCTGGGAAAAGACTCAGTTTCCATCTAGCTAATTAAAGACCAAGTTAAATTGTATATGTGGTTGTTAAATAAATTAATCTATAATGGAAGATAAAGCTGTTGCTTGTAATCATTTCTCACTAGAGTACTAATGTAAAAACAACAACATAAAATGAAATCAAGAAAGAGGAAATTAAACAAACAGTGAGAACTCATGATGACCTGTTGTTGGAGTATTCCATGATCACGACATATATCAAACCAATTCATACGACGACACCATGTATAGTTAGGGTTTCTCATACGATCGACATGTTAGCTAATTTAATTTAAGATCGAATCAAAGCTGCAACAATATCAGTATGAGAAAATGGGGCCTAGAAAATTGTGATAGTCAAGAAAAGCACGCAGGAATTTCCTTCCATGAAGTTCATATCCGAGCATCTGCTTACATTTCGAGACGAACAGAGCTCTTTTTCGTTGAATACAACCTAGCTAAGATTTAGACGCACTCAAATTTGTCTCAAAACTTTTCAAATTCCAGCACCAGTTCACTACTCAGTGATTCAAGAAATTTCTCAAAGAAAGGAGGAAAAGAAAATCAAGGATAAAACGACGAGCCAGCAAAATGAAACCCAAACTCCATGAATCACAAAGACGAGAAGAGACCATACTTGCTGCAATTTGACGAAGGTACACTCGGATCCAAGCCTAGGGATTCGAAATCGCTGCAGATTCCTTCGTGAAAAAGGGCACAAAACCCCTTAAAGAAGAAGAACGGGAGCGCAGTGGAATGTGGGAAGAGATGACGACGACCATGTGGGCCTGCCGGAGGACTTTGGAAACGAGCTATTAATAAGGGAGTCGGTGAAAGAAGCGGGAGCAAGAGAGGGGGTAGCAATCTGACCGTCCATTCGGGCGATGCAACGCTCTCTTCCGTCCAATCAGAAGTCAGAAGACCCCACCTCTCTCGGTCTCTTGACGAGACTGCACGTGCCATGCGACATAAAAAATTATAAATAAAATAAATGCTGGAGAAAAAAAAATCTTCTTCCGAATTATAAGGGCATCGGACTCCCACCGTGGACGTAGCGACACAGGAACTCCTCCTTTTCTAACGGGTAATGGATCGGATTCAATTTGGATTTTATATCCTTATATATGATGATATATTCATACCTATTATTAAAGAATTGAATATTTTTTATAATTTTAATTTTCTTTTGTTTCTATTTAATTATTATTATTCAATAAAAATATATTAAAATTATTCTATTAAAAAAATCTATATATAATTAAAAAATAAATTAAACATCTATATAGTATCCTCCTAATATTAACAAAAAATAATAAATTAATTTTAGAATTCTTTTAATATATGTATATATATTATTTAATCGGATATTGAAGTCAGATATCGAGTATTGATAGTCTCTTCATACCTTCCTTCATTAGGATCGAATATCGAATCCTCCATCTAATTCGGTCCATCTAATCCGGATGAAATTGTTATCCCTACCTATTCCTTCGGCCAGAAACGGTTTCGTGATTTTAGAGTCGTTCCTTTTATATATATATTTTTTTAAAATTTTAAAATGGGTGTTTTAATTTAAATTTAGTGGTGGAGAGGTGTTTTAATTAAGTCTCTCCGATCTGTCGACTTATGTGCCGTTTTTTAAGCTATATCGTCACCGAGCGGGGGATTGAGGTGAACCCTGGCAAAGTGAAGACGCTCCAAGATATACCACCACCCCGCAATCTAAAAGAAGTGCAGAGGCTGACCGGAAGAATCACGACTTTGTCAAGGTTCATTTCCAAGTCATCCTACCGAAGCCTGCCGTTCTTCAAGATTCTGCGGCGAGCAACCAAGTTCCAATGGGATGACTGGTGTGACCATGCCTTTGAAGAGCTCAAGCAATATCTTAGCTCCCTGCCCATCTTGGCTAAACCGATCATGGGGGAGCCGCTTTGGATTTATCTATCATCTACCGAATCTGCGATTGGATCGGCATTAATCAGGCAAGAGGGGGGAATACAACAACCAGTGTATTTTTTGAGCCACATATTGAAAGATGTCGAGTCTCGCTACACCGGTCTCGAAAAGCTCACTTATGCATTAGTTCTCGCCGCCCGAAGGCTCCGACCCTATTTCCTGGCTCACTCCATAATCGTAATGACCAACAGCACCTTGGGTCGAGTATTGCTCAACCCCGAGGCGTCCGGTCGGCTAATCAAGTGGACCACTAAACTCAGTGAGTTTGACATCCAATATCAACCCCGGTCGGCCATAAAAGCACAAGCATTGGCGGACTTCGTCACAGAAGTACAAAATCCAGAATCGAAAGCCTCATGGAAGGTATACGTGGATGGGTCGTCCGCTCGTCAGAGAAGTGGAATTGACATCTTACTCATATCTCCGAGAGAAGACTGGATGCAGTTATCCATTCGGTTGGACTACCGAATCACCAACAACGAAGCTGAGTATGAAGCACTCATAGTCGACCTATAAGCAGCTTGGCATGTCCGTACCACCAAGGTACTCCTACATTCAGACTCACAGTTGGCCGCCCAACAACTGAACGGAACGTTCGAGATCAATAGCGCACAACTCAGGCTATATGCGGAGGCCTTCGAGAAGCTCAAGGCGAACTTCCGAGAAGTTGTCATACACAAAATTCCCTGATTGGAGAACCAAACAACAGATGAACTGGCAAAGCTGGCTATGAAGGCGATCACTTTGTCACATTTGGAAGACAAACGTAAAAACGGCAAAAAGAAGAATGTTAAGAAGAAGACGGGTCCCAATTTTGTCTTAAAGTTTACGCCGATCAGATGAAGTCAAACAGAAAGTACAACCAAAAGACCCCCAAACGAGGCATACAAGGAGATGTCAACACTCATACCAAGTAATTCAGAGCATCGTCTGGAATGGAGTCGTTGAGCTGGTCACAGTCAATGATAGTGCCTTCCAGATCGGCGGGCAGGTGTCCCTTCTTTTTGAGTTGGTCAAAAACGTTGTCAATGGCAAGTCCGAAAAGTTGAAGAATTCGGTCTACGAACTTGTTAACGAAGGTATCAGACCGGATGCAGGCCACCTTCATCTCCTCGAAGCAGCTAGGCTCGCTTTCTTTATGTGTCTCTAGAGCCGACCGGGCGCTCTCCAGGTCTGCCTTCACCACCGCAAGATCGGCATCCTTATCGGACAGCTGGCTCCTTAAAGTGGCTTCTTCGGACTCGCGGGCTTGCCGCTCGGACGCTAGCAGGTCCTCTACCTTCTTCAGCTCGTCCTCGGCCTGTTTCAGCTTCCACTCAAGAGCCCGGGCCTCAACATTCTTCTTTTCCAGATCGTCAACGACCCTTTGCTTGCGGTTAGTGGCGAGCATGATTTTGCTCTCGAAGGTAGTATTCTCCTTCTTGAGTCGGTCGATATACCCGGCCTGCTCAGTACTCTTGCCTCGCTCGGCAATGAGCAGCTCTTCACTCTTGGCCAAATCGACCTGCAGTTGAGCCACCTGAGTGTCGTTCAGGCCATGAGTGGTACCCGACTGCCCGGAAGTTTCCTTCAGCCGTCTTAGCTCATCCTCCACAAAAGCGAGCCTCTGGCACATATCGCCGTTTACCCAAAACTATAGAAATCAAAACCCAGATTAGATCAGAGACAAGGCCAGATTAATTGATACAGGAACTGAAAGAGAAACTCACACTGGTAAGTTGCCTAGTGTGGCTATCTGCTAATACACCCGGGGGGCGCGATCGTCGCTCGGGCACATGCATCCTCCCACACCTCGGCCAATTGGCCTCGAATAATGATCCGATGTTCAATCTGGCCTGCCAAGTCCCTCGTTGCTAAAAAGCTCTTCGGTTGGAAGATGGAGGGTTGCAGTGACGCGTCTCCGGCCAGTGGGGGCTGAATGAGAGGAAGCCGACCGGCCAGCGCGAGAAGAAGAGGGCGCAGGATTGATGCTTGATCTTAAGACGCGACCCTGACTCGATAGTAGCGGCAGACTGGTGATGGGAGGGCCGACAAGAGGGTCGGAGGGTGTCCAGTCAGAGGAGACATGAGTGGCCTCCGGCAATGTTGGTCCAGGAGCACCCATCCGATCGGTGATCCTCACCGCTGAAGAAGCTGAGCGAGCAGCTTTCTCCGCTCGGCGTCTCTTGCGTGTATTCTCAAGCGACGTCTCTGATAGTGAGCCCTCCTCGGGAATGGATTGAGTGGCCGGAGGTTCTGCGATCGGCGCACCAATCACCGCTCCTTCAGTCGGCACTTGACCCGACTCCCCACCAGCCTCTTGAATACCTACGGGCCCGTGATCGATGGGTGATGGCTCTGGAAGATCGTCTGATCGGAACCCGCGCTCGGCCAAAACTTTGACCACTACTTTGTCGACGTCAACAGTAGTAAGCTTCGATTGCCCAATCAGTCGTGCCCTCATCATGATGTCGGCTGCGAGATAAAAAAAGAAATAAGTTAGACAAAAAAGAAAAAAAAAAAGCGAGTCAACGGTTTACCTAAGTTGACTGGCTCGGATGGGCCAACTGGGCGGGGATAGCAAACTCATATTCGGGCGTTCCCTCATCTGCCTGCGAAGAAGCATATCCGACCAGAGTGCCAAGTAGGGAGTAATATTTTCGCACCATTTTTTCTAGTCAGTCGGACTTATAATCTCCTTCGACTAGACTTAAAGGGTAGGCATGTGATCCGGTGGTGACTCAGCAAGGCCCACCTCCAAGGAAGATCAGCGCTTTGATGGTCGCCAAAGTCAAGGGGTGGTTAACTAAGGGACTAGCCGATCGGAATGTCATTCGTCCCCGAGTGGTCGAAAAAGTTCAGAGAGGGTTGGCCGAGCCTCCAACACACCAAGGCAAAGGCATTCAAGCCGATCAGCCCAGACATAGGCGTATGAGGTCAAAGAAGTGGTCGGTCGGACCGATCAAGAGGAATCCAGTCGGACTACTAGCCGACAAATAAGACTAAGGACACTTGACAATATCTTTTTGGGAGTCGGTGTCGCCGACTAACGACACAGATGTACAGAAGATCGTACGGAAGAAGATTCCGTCGCCTTGGCAGAGATGTGTTTGCCCCCGTTATGGTAAGATGTCAGGGATCCTTTCCCGATGATAGCTTTTGGAGAAAGTTTGGGAATACGCATCTGCCCGGGAAGCGTGCAGTCTACCCGTCGAAGCTCTATATAAGGAGGAGAGCAGCCATCCGCGGAGGTATGCATAGACGTCTTCTGGAACCACTGCTTGTTGTTTCCTCTTTGCTTCCTTTGTTTTCCTCACTTGTCGGTGTGTGACTTGAGTGTCGGAGGGCCGTCGCTGGAAATTCCCTCTCAGCTTGGCACTAACGACTTATGATTACAGAAACAGAAGACCATCAGTGAAGATAAGGGGCCGCCTCATCATTACTTCTTGATTGCCATCAACTCAGTTTCAAGATAGGATTACTTAATTTTGCATGACTAAAGATGTTGAATATTGGACATGACAATTAATATTATTGAAGCTCTGTGATATTTTTCAATCTGCTCATCAGTCTATCTTTTTAATTGGAGTTTGGACAAGTGTTTTTGTACATTCGTTGAAAAAAATCATATTAATTCAAATAGTTTTTATAAATAAGGATGAGTAGAATAAAAATAAAATAAGTCAAAATTGCTCTATCAAATTAAACTACTTGCACCTAAAATAAGAACTCAATGACTTCTTTTTCATTGTATTTTTTGAAATGAATTTTCTTCCTTATTTTACAAATGTATATATATTTTCGCTATATATATATATATATATATATATATCTATATATATATATATATATATATATATATAGAACTCCTGCACGCCTGCACAATCACCGCACAGTGCATGACTGTGCATGTGCACAAAAGATCACTCATTTTTTTAATTTTTTAATATTTTAAATTATAGAAATTAATTAAAAAAAATAACATTTTCTTATATAAATTTCTAATACATTAATATATTCCCTCAACATATTACAATACTCAATAAATACTTAAATTTATCTTATTTTATTTTTTTTTTAAAACCAAACACTATAACCTAATTAGAAAGTCTGAACCCTAGAGGTAAAATCTAAAAAAAAATAGCTAAAAAATTATAACTCAATTGGGAAGCCTGGACCCTAGAAATAAAATTTAAAAAAAATATTTTAACGCACCCAATTGAATATTGTAATATGTTGAGGGGATATATTAATGCATTAAAAATTTATATAAGAAAATGTTAATTTTTTTAATTGATATATATATATATATATATATATAAATTTTTTTTTAATATTATATGTATTTTGAATTTAAAATTTTAGGATTTAAGAGTTGGGTTATAATAAATTTAAAGGTTCAGACTTCTCTTTGGATTATAGTGTTCAAGATTAAAAATTTTAGATGCTCACGAAGTACATTATATATATTTAGGGTTTAAAATATTTGAATTTAAAAGTTGTGTTATAATAAGTTTAAAGTTTAAACTAATAGGATTTTCCTTGTAGGGTTCAATCTTTCCTCTTCAGTTATACTGTTCAAGATAAAAAATTTTAGATGTTCACAAAATATAGTATCTATCTTTAAGAAAATGTTGATTTAAAATAAAATTAAAAACATTAAATTTAGGTGTCTCGATTGAATCCAAGCACTTGGATCACTATGACATGTACAGGCACTTGGATCACTTGGATCTCGTCTGCCGCATAGCGCAGCTATATATATATATATATATATATATATATAGTAATTAACTTGTTTATGATAGAAAAATGGATTGAGAAATCTCAATGCAAATCTCATGTATTCTATTTAAATTTTAAGAAATTATAAATTGGATAGACAAAAATCACAAAATTATGGAAGTGTATCAGAATCCATAGTATGCAATCAATTCTGAACAAGATCTTCAATTTACAGATTTTTCTTAATATCCAAAGAGTTTTGTCGATTAGGAAATAAAACAAAAATATTGTCGGCAAACTGGGACCATAACCCTTATTTATAGAAACATAAATTTACTTATTTTTAATTTGACCCCTTAACAAATAAAAAATTATGCACGATATCCATATTAATTTATTCATAACAATTAAACTCTTAAGTCATATTTCTTAATCATAAATTTGATTACATTAACTTATGACTTGACATTAGATATTTATAATTATAATTATGACCCCAACATTTTAATAGTTTAAATAAAATTTGAGACCCTTAATGTATAATTTTTATATCATAGACATAGAATTTTTAAAATAAATATAAAATTATAAAAGCACAATCAAAATGAAGCACTTTTGTTTTTTAAGAAAAAAACAATTCTCACTCTACCATTGATATTTTGCAAAAATCAAAAACTCTTTTTGAGAATATTATTTACCAACTTTTAAAAAGTATAAACAAAAATATACTTTGTTGGTTGCAATCATGCTAAACTAATCTTGTTCTTTGGAATTTACTTGTACTTCATCATTTAGTTTGTGTTTTGTTGAACTCATCTTTCTTTCTCTTCTCAAAAGGGCCGACTGGGCTGGGCCCGTCCCTGCGCCTGAAAGGCCCATTTTACGATTCCTAAAGAAATTCTATTCCAAAAGCTTTCTTTAAAAAAAACAGGAGAAAGAATTTCAGAGTTTATCTTTAATTAATAGTACTGATAATTAAAAAAAAGAAACAATTTGAATATGCAAAATGGCATGTTTTGATGCTTTTAATATTTTAATAATTTTAAAATGGAGAAAATTCAGGTGGGCATTGATTTTTTTTTCCTGATAAAAGTGGAGTTCCTGGTTCGGATCGCACATTACTATCCTACCCGTTTTTTAGCCACTGTTTTATCGACACGTGGATTAATTCTTCTGGGCTCCATGGAACAGCATAGCAGGTGAGCCTTGGGCTGGTTTTATCGTTTTATACCATGTAACGTGATTTATTATCGTGAATGTCGGCGATATATTAATTAGAAATAGAAGCGTATCGCTTTGGAGAACACTGGCCATCGCTTAATCCCACGCGAACCAATCACGTTGCGATATTGACGACGACGCGGCGGCGGCGGCGGCGACGACGACTACGAAGGGATGGCGAGGCGAGGGGGATTGCAGGAGGAGTACGATTATCTGTTCAAGATGGTCTTGATCGGCGACTCGGGCGTTGGCAAATCCAACCTCCTCTCCCGCTTCACCAGAAACCAATTTTCCATCGACTCCAAGTCCACCATCGGCGTCGAATTCGCCACCCGCACCCTCCAGGTCTTGTTCCATATCCAATTTACTATACGAGATATTCAAAGATTTGGCCTTGTTGTCTTCGAGTGGCTTTGAGGGATCTCAAGCTACAGTGTCGCTTCGAGTTCATTAGGTGTTCAAATTTTGATATGTCGATTTTGATGAATCACATTCGGATCTTTCTACGTTTTACTTAATCGAAAATTTTCACTTTTGTTGGATTTAGCAAGTTTCTTGATAGAGATCGGCGCCTAATGTTTGGCTGTTTCTTTCATTTCCTTTGCTATCCACTGGAGTTCGAATATACGAGTTTGGTTATGATTTTAAAATTGATTAGTCATACTTATGGGATGAAAATGAGACGCCCGATCGTTCTTTCATGATAACTATATGATGGAATGAGTTTGAAAAACTGTAAGTCACGAGCTAGTTACTTTTGTTCTTCTAGGTTTCAATAGATTTTTATAAGACAAAAAGGATTACTTGAGAAGTAACATAGTTTAATTTTTGGGGCCAATATCTCGCTTCCTAGTGATTTAACTTAAGGAATATGCTAAAATTGATTTTTCTATCTGGATGAATTTCCAGCTAGAAAAATTTAATGTCTGCCGTCAATAAATTTCTACAGTTCGATTCCATTTCAATTTTAAGCCTCACTTTTAGTGTTTGAAAGAAGAGACTAACACCAAGACTTTATAGTTTGCAAAAACCAAAAGTAGCACCATAATTCCCTTTTCAATCTTCAGTAATTAGTTCAACTTGAATGCATGAATTTGACAGAAAGAACTAGATAACTGCCTTCCACACGACACCTATGCATAAATATGACAGAAAGGAGTAGAAAGTTTTCTTGCACTCGGCATCTTCCTTTTCTGAAGGAAATGGAAGGTGGAAAACCTACCTAAATATAATTTAGAAGGTACAATGTACAATTATATGTGTAAGAAAGAAAATGAAAGAAATCTGTCACTATAGGTAAACATCAACTAGAAATTTAATCGGCCCAAAGTGCTACCATCCTTGTAGGCCATTGGGGGTACTTCGTTTGGTTGTTTGATTTCTCATTTAAGGATCCATAAGCTTCTCTTGAACCTAGTAGCCCGTGGTCATTTGAGAGGAAGTCCTTTCATATTTTTATAGACAATCATCCTCCATCTTCACCTGAAGAAGACAATTAAGTTCTAGATGTAAGAGGGGTTCTGATAACAAAGGGATTTATTCATTAACAACCCATAGCGATAAGATAGCATGAAAACAAATTAAGTGATTACCAGTTCGATTCTTGGAGGAAATTATAGATGGGTCCTGGATAATGCCATTTGTTTTAGTAGTCTTTCATGGGGCTTGTCTCTTTCAATGATCCAAGCCAACAGTTGAACTTCTTTTTTTTTTTTTTTTTTTTTGAGGTTTGGCTGTCCTAGTAGACTTTGCCCAAATCCCATAAGAACGTGTTCTAAAAAATAACCCTACCTTTTGGCGGCAATGCTCATAACTAAAAATTTGTTCTAGGCTATAGATACAGCAGCTTGTTGCATTATAGAACAGTCAAGTTTAAGTATGACCTAATAATATCACCCATGGTTGAGGTCTCTTTCATACTTCTTTAGTGAAACTTGGTCTCTTTCTTTTGATTTTCTTTTTTAAGTTTTGTTTAAGGTTCATATGGATTACTTGTATTTAAAAGGTGTTATTACTCGGTATATTTTGCAAGTTAAGTGATTAGGTTTAAAGTTCCTCATATTTTAACACATGTAAACCAAGTTTCATTTTGGGGGTAACCAGTGAATTATACTTGAATCTTGATTTGATTGTGAAATCTGTAGTCGTTGTCAGTTAGTACTCTGTGTATCTCTCCTCTTTTATTGATTGTGTACTATTTCTTTATTCTCTTCTCAGTAATCTTAAAATCTGCATAAAATTTACTCTTCTTGATAAGGCTGGCTGAAAGTACTAGTCAACTAAGAGGTAATTGTTGATGATACTTCTGTTATGTATTGTATGGTAAAAGGTGAAACTACAAATGTAGCCATTGAATGTTTTCATTCATTGCGTATACGCTAAATTTCATAGAAAATCTGATGGAATTTTGAGCCTTCAAAATTATCATGGGTGGGCTCGAACATCAAATTTCAAGAGGGAGAATGATTCTGATGAAGGTGGATCAACTGATAAAGAGTTAAAGAAGGATTTCTTGTGAATGATATAGTATTTTATAGGTCTGTTTGGAAAACCCATGGTAAGAACTTGTACTAATTATGTTATGAGGCAGCTTTTTATATTTATGCACTTTTCTATTTGTTCATACCTCTACCTTATATCGCTTCTCATCATTGTCCCGTCTTTCTCAGGTTGAAGGCAAGACAGTAAAAGCACAGGTATGGGACACAGCAGGTCAAGAACGATACCGAGCAATCACCAGTGCCTACTACCGCGGTGCCCTTGGTGCACTCCTTGTTTATGATGTAACTAAGCCTAAGTCCTTCGAAAATGCCAGTCGTTGGCTCAAGGAGCTCCGTGATCACGCTGATTCAAACATCACAGTCATGCTCATTGGTAATAAAACTGATCTCAAGCATCTCCGTGCCATCGCCACAGAGGATGCTGAAAGCTTTGCTGAGAAGGAAGGCATTTTCTTCATGGAGACCTCTGCCCTCGAGGCTACCAATGTGGAGAAGGCATTTCAGATCATTCTTTCCGAGATATATACCATCATGTGCAAGAAGTCCCTGATCTCTTCCACAGAACCCAGGCTGAAGCCAGGAGCTTCTGAGAACATAAAGGGAGGAAACACCATTGAGGTGACAGAGACTAATGCTACCAACACACAAAGTAGATGCTGTTCAACATAGCTATCGATATACTCCATCCTATATTGCCTTCACATGATGTATTACCCAGGAATGAAAACAAATATAGTTTTTATTGAAATTATGTGCTCAAATGGAAAGCATTTCCCAAGCTCGCAAGCTGTTGACTAAATCTAATTTGAATGTCATGAAGTTCAGTTCAGTTCAGCCCTTTTGTTCACCCATTTGCCTAAGATTCTCAATCATTACTTCTGTATAATTTTGTTTTCATTTGTTTGATTCAGATGAGGCATCATAAAACAATAACTAGATACAGATCTGATGAACCGAGGCTCTCACATGCACAACAGTCTAAAATAAATTCATTTCTTGGCACCACTCGTCCACACGCTGTCCGAGAACATGCAACTGAGCCCACTTCTGCCAGATCTTCAGGAACAACTCATGAAGTAAGATTCAGATACACTGTTTGTCACTTCAATTGAAAAATATACATAATTTTGTCTGTCGGCTGGTTTCTCAAAAGTTTTATAAACCTTAATGTGACAGAAGTTATCTTGTCTCATTGTGATCCTAGTTAAGTAAAAGATTATGTAGTAGACATCTCAATTGTTGTTATTATCGATGGCGTTGACAGTGAGAGATGGCAATCAAGCTAAAGCTGATAAATTTAATGAGTTTATGTACCTCATAGGGCACGTTTCAACTACTCCAATGTTATTTACTAGTTTCTACGCCCAATACTACAATCATGTACATGATTAAATTTGATAAATAATTGATCTACAGTCATAAGACAGTAACACCTGAACTAACTTGTAAGTCTGCATTTCTTAGGAGTTGGTTGCTCTTATTCTCAGCTAAGATTTGAAGCAATGATTGTAGGATCAGAAAACAGAGATAATTCTTTCAAAAACTTGAATGAAAAAGATTGAAACTCAAGGCAAGTTAGATTGGCATGTCAATGTTTTCGTTGTAGGACAAGCAGTACTTTAGAAGCAATTGTTACTAAAAAAAAATTGAAGAAATTTTTTTCCAGCATTTTATTTATTTATGTTCTTTTTTTTATGTTTAATAATTATCTTGAATGGGATGTCGCATAATGGAGAATACGGCGTAATAAATAAGCCACAGTGGCACATGCAGTCCCGTCTAGAGACCGAGAGAGGTGGGGTCCTCTGACTTCTGATCCGACGGACTAGAGCGTAGCATGGTCCGAATGGACGGTCAGATCGGCACCCCCTCTCTCGCTCCCGCCTCTTTCACCGAATCCCTTATTAATAGCTTGCTTCCAAAGTCCACCGGCAGGCTCACATGGTCGTCATCTCTTCCCACATTCCGCTGCGCTCCAGTTCTTCTTCTTCTTCTTTAAGGGGTTTTGTGCCCTTTTTCATGAAGGAATCTGCGGCGATTTCGAATCCCTAGGCTTGGATCCGAGTGTACTTTCCTCAAATTGCAGTAAGTATGGTCTCTTCTCATCTTGGTGATTCATGGAGTTTGGGTTTCATTTTTCTGGCTCGTCGTTTTATCCTTGATTTTCTTTTCCTCCTTTCTTTGAGAAATTTCTTGAATCGCTGAGTGAACTGGTGCTGGAATTGGAAAAGTTTTGGGACAAATTTGAGGATGTGGCATGGGGCTTCGAGGGGGGCGAAATGCGTCTAAATCTTAGGTTGTATTCAACGAAAAAGAGCTCTGTTCGTCTCGAAATGTAAGCAGATGCTCGGATATGGACGTCTGTGAATTTCTCAGCGCCAGGGAAACTCGCTCTAGTCGTGGTGGGTTATCATCTTAGATTTATGTCGTGCCATAAAAGTCCATGGTTGATGGAACCCCGCTTGAATGCTTGATGACTGAACCCCCAACAAATGTACATCCTTATCGGTTGGGGATGGAGACTTGACCCAACGTCTTTCTTTTGCGAATTTATTTAGGTTTTCCCTTTTTCTCTCATAACTTGATGGGAGACAGTAAAAGGAGCGTGCTTGTTTGAGTTTTGATGAACTCACGTGTAATTATTGTCCTTGAAGACTTGGAGAAGAGGGGGCACTGCATGTAAAGTTTCCAGGCGGTTGCATAAGCAAGGTACATTCTTTTTGATCAAATTAAGCAAGGTACATTTATGATGGGGCAATGATATGTTAAGCTTTAACCATGCCCCTTATGTGAACTTGTGACAGAAAAAAGAGGGAAGATGTGCAAAATAAGACGATAGCTTTCTCCTATGTGAGATGTTTATGAGTTTGGGCCGGTGGCTGTTAGGCAAAAGTCTTCCACTAGTCTAAATCATAAAAGAGGTAACTTGGATCTGGTTAGACTGAAACTAAGAAATTTGAGACTTGATATCATTCAAATGTCTACGTCTGAGTAATTAAACACCTTAAAGCGTCACACTGTAAAGTTTGATTTGTATTTGTATTTGTTGTCAATTAATTGCTTTGTTTGTTGTCAATTAATTGCTTGGCTTGTTGTCATCAAAAGTTAGATTGTTTTCCTTTGTTTGCTATGTGCTACCTTCTTACTAATCTTATTCAATTGTATGTTTAATGACTGATGCTGCTAAATTTTTTTGGTGCAGAATGACATTCAGGAACCAGAAGTATCCCCTCCATGGTTAGTTCTGTTGTTTTTCCTGCTTGACAACTAATCAAATGGCAACTGATGTTGATGAAGCTTATCAAGGATGGTCTCAGGAGCTCTCTGATGGATATGAGTCACATGTAATTTTTTTCCATTATCTACATTCTATAATTTCTTTGATTTCCTGTTCTTGTGCCCTTGAGTTGCATACTACTCAAGCCTTTTTTTATTTGTCCACTCAGGTACTAATGCTATTGATTTGTTTATAACAGAATCATAATTCAGGGTTTTGTTATTAGACAATTTGAAGAATGAAGGGAATAATGATTAGCAGTTGCTAATAGAGGCAATTATGTAAATGAACTTAGTTCATGTAATGAAAGAAAAAATGAAAAAAAAGAGTTTAAAACATTGATAAAACATAAATGAACTGCAAGATTCATGTTCCGAAATTCATAATACGTACTAAAGAAAAGAATATGATTTACTTATTTTGAGAGAGAAAGGAATTCCAAAGGCCAAGAAGGTAGTCTACTTAATGGAATTTCACATAGAATGCACAAATATGTTAGTATCTCAAAAAAGGACTAATACAGACGATAAACATAACAAAAAAAATTTCATGATGCTGGAGCAATCAAGCCATGGACTAGGCTAGTATTTGAACTGAAATTGATCAAAACTTATTATTCTCGTCTCTTGTGATAGAAAAAAGTAGTAACTGATAAGTCTATCTTTGCAGCACATGTTTTCCTTTCATTTGGTATTTTAAGATAACCTTGCTATAGTTCTGCTCATTTGATGGAGCTTTTTGTGCAATTTTGTTATTTTTATGGATAGCTGCAAATCTAGCATTTTTGGCTGTGTTAAGTTTGTATAAACTGAGTATGAATTAGTTGGAACATGCTGTACCAGGTAATGGCAGATCCATGCCCTTTCTATATCACATATTTCCCTTTTCAGAATCAGCATAGATTTGTTATGGCTCCCTGTAATTAGTCTTTAAGTTTTCTTTTTCAGTTTTTTAGTAATTGTGTGACATGGTTTTTCATCAGTTTATGGTCCACAAATTGCTATGCTGGTCTATAATAGACAAAGGCTGCCATTCTTAGACAGTTTTTGAGAACTAATGTTGCAAGTCAAAAATCATACTCATGCAGATGATGGTTACTCTTCACTACTATACAAAATTCCCACTCAATTATGGCTAACTTGTTCCTCCAGGAAATTCCAGCATCTCAAATGCTTGATCACGGTTCCATTTCCTTTGGACGATTTCCAATTGAAACATTGTCATGGGAAAGGAGGTCAGTTTTTACTCACAACAGATGTCAGGAGGAACTAGAGAAGTTCAATGGTCTAGTTGCAAAAAAGAAAGCCTATTTTGAAGAGCGTTATAGAAGGATTAGAGCAAGGAAAGCTGAACAGAATCAGCAAACAGAGCTTACACTGGATTATAGTGGTGATTGTAGTATTTCTAGTCAAAGTGGAGAAGAAGATGCAGCAGCTATACAATATGAAAACATTAGAGATGGGAAAGACTACAGTGTTCATTCTTCCACAGAAGAAGCTGAACCTGGAACAACCTATGAACAAGAAATCAGCCATAGTGAGCCACTTCAAGAAAGATGCTTATGTCCAGATTCCACACTGCCTAATCTTACTTTGCGGATAGAAGTTTTGGATAGCCCTAAGCAAACTAAGAACTCTGACAATATGTTGCTGGTGCAACCATTCGAGACTCCATCACCATTGCGTCATACTGATGATTTAGAGGAGAAATCACAGTTTAGGAGCAATCTTGACCATAAAGAGGTCATGCAGAAACCACAGGACAAGGTATTAGATCTGAAGCCCAGAAGAGTTGCACAAGGGACAACACTAGATACGAGCAAATCAAACTCTCATCAGTCACAATCAATTGTCAAATCCCTGGATTATAAATCAATTTCCCACGTTAAGGTATTGCAGCACTTGTTTTTGACCATTTTTTTCAACGTCAAAAGAGAGACATTTTTTCTTGAATTGTTGCTAAAGAGGCTCTAAAAAAATTAAGAAGGTTGTGACTGATCCTTAATCTCAAGTCCTCTTGTTGATTTAATTGCATGTGTTATATATTGCTATTGAATCCTAGGCACCTTTGCTGAAGCATTTCTGAGCGAAACCTTTATTGACTAATTCTGTTATAAAGATTTACCTATCAAAGGTAGCTGATAAGATGTGCGTCCTTTGAACCAAAATGCAACTCTTGATAGTTAACGTGCAACTATCAAAAGTAAAAATAAATATAGAAATTAATGTCTAAAAAAATTAAAACCTCTATTTTATCTTACATAACTAAGACAACCAATCATTTTTTGTGTGTGCTCAGGACCTTGCTTCAGGTAAAAACATCAGAGGAGAAACTAAGGTGAATGTGGTTCAGTCATCAAAGGGAATAAGAACGACATCAAAGATGGCTAGTCAAACTCCAATCAGGGCAACAACTTGTACGGTCAAAAGCTCTACTAGGCCTACCTCGGTCGCTTCAAGTAGACCACATATAGAAACACACACTATATTAACTACCCCAGGTCTGTTTACACTTGTAATGGAAAGAAGAGCAAGCAAAAGAGGAAGTACAGAAAAGCTGACCTCTGGGGGCTCAAACTTGCATGCATCTAAGCCAATTCACCCTAAGGATAGTTCAAGTTCACAGGTGAATAAATTTGTTTTAAAGTACTGCAAAATATGGTGTTCATTTAAAATAGCCTCATCTAGTTTGTCTTATAAATTTTCTTTCAGATTCTGATTATTTTTAATAATTTCCTCAAGGAATATGATGCTGAACCATTTGTTCTTTGTGCATAAAAATTTATCAAAAAGTACTTCTAACATTTACATATTGCTCGTATGGTAATATTTTGACACGAGCCATTTATATTTTGTTTAATTTTCCTCTAGAGTAGAACTTCTTTTTTGATATTTTAGTTGCATAAATAACATTTTTTTTGCTTACTGCTTCATCTTTCTGTTCTCATCCTTCCATTTTTACAGGTCATGATGAACAAAGACGTTGCAACAAATGGATTGACAAAGAGAAGACCAGAAGTTAAAAGGTAAAAACCATATTATTGACATCTTTGCAGTAAGCTGACGTCTTCCAAATATTGTTTCTTAATCTTTCCCTGCGAACTTTAGGGACAAAAAAGGAGTAAGAAGTATTCCCTTGGCAGTTGATAGTCGGTCTAATAGCTTGAAGCGAACTCAGGCACTTGTTGCACCACCCAAGTCAAGGTGATGTTTGTTTAGGATTCTGATTTTATTGTGTATAAATTCACACGTCTGATTTTTTTTTACATATATAATTGTTCTTTCAGTGCTGTTAGCAAGGTTTAATATTGTCTTAAATTGTTGTTGTTATTAATTTATGAATTAATTACGCTTTTTAGAATCTGAATGCATTTTATTTGAATTTTTCAGGTCAGTTAACCTTCCTTCTCGGACCAAGCTTACAACTTGTGTCAGAGTTGAGACCCAGATTCAAACAACCAAAGGAGCTAAACAAAAAGAGGTATTATTTTATGTAAAATGGGTCTGTTGTCTCAAATTGCACCAATTTGATGAATAAGTAGGGATAGTAATGGGTTTAAAGATGCTATCCAAATCTAATATTGATTAACTATCTCCTATGCCAAATCGATTGCTATCTACTATTTGAAACCAATTAATTACTTTGTACGATAAATGGGTACTCAAACTGATTGATACCTTTTATTTTAAGCAATTGTAAACCTGATCCAAACTCGATTATTAAGGATAACAAGGCTAATCATATCTGACTTAAATAGGTCTGGTACTCATACATACCCAATTATTTGATACCCATTCATATCTAGCCAATGAAGGTCCAGATACAACTTGATCTACTTCTTCCTCTCTCTGATATCCAGATATGGAAGTGCAGATCATTTTCTTCTCCCTCTTCTTTTTTCCCTATCCTCTTGGTTCTTCCTATTCCTTCTTCCTTCCTCTTCTATGCTATCTTTGCATGTTGTTGGTGCATTGTGTCGACCATAAGACCCTTGTCGAGTGAGTTCCTTCTCCCTTTTTATCTTCTATATGTTTCATGCTGTTGTAAGTGTCGCCTCATGGAAAGTCTAAGAGTGATTCCAAGATCTCTCTCTCTCTCTAGTCTCTCTCTGCTTATGATGGTTGTTTTAAAATCAAGGAATTAAAACTTTGGTACTAGTCAAAATTTGGTTTCACTTGTATGCCGATTTTATGTTTACTTTCTCATGCTTATGCTTTCATCATTTCATTTGGTAAGAATTGATCTTATGCTCAATCTTGAAGGAGGGTGTTAAGAGCGCTTTCAGCTATGTACCTGCATTTACCTTCCTCCATATCCGTGGGACCGGCTCTAGGGGGGGCTGCTTATGTGGTGGTTTCACATTTTTTGAAGGAGGGTGTTAAGAGTTTTAAATCTGTTGCATTATTAGTCTAATGGATTTAGTCCCACATTAATTGTTTAGGTTAGGATTTCATATTGGGTCCTATATATATGTGCTATACATCTCTTGAATCAGATTGCAATACAATTTTATCATTCCCACTTGTTCAGCTTTTAGGTACTTATTTCATGCACATGAAACAATAAACAATTTTTTCTCATGATATATTCATCTCTGAAAGTTTGCACTTTCTTGTACTTATTCATTTTCGCTGATTAATCTCATTGAATTTCGATCAGGGAAATGCCAAAGACAGACAGTTTCAACAAATCGATGCAAAGATAGCTCCTATGGTATCTAGGAATCTGACAGCAACTAAGAAGGTCAAGGCTTGTATTGTTTAGAAAATTTTAATGTTATGCTTGTAAAAGTATTTTCATACCTTCCATGGAGCAGATGCATGCATTCCATTCACTTTTCATGCGTTTAATCATGTGGTTTCTAGCTTCCCCTTTGATTTTTCTTCTGAAGTGCCTAGCTCTCAATGGGATTGCTCGGATCCACACATCAGTTGGAGTCGAACGCCTCATTCCTGGGCTAAACTTTTCCTCTCTGCCCTTTGCCAGATCTACTGCCACTTTTATGATACCTTATTTCCATTATTGGCCTGTTGATCTACCAACCTTCACCTAAATTTGCAGCCACTCATCACTCAACAGACGCATTTATCTCAAGGAGGGAGGCAATCAAGGATGGTTGATGATCTATCCGTTGACGGGAGAAAGACAAGGTGCATCATCTTTTGCGCTAATTCAAATTCCTACATCAGGACAAATAAATTCTCTCGGCCATGCTTTTGACTCTGCCATCATTTCTTTCTTCCAAACAGGAGATCAGAGACACCAAAATGGCGATAACCTGAATGTTTGTGAGCCACCTGAAGTAAAACATCATCTGTCATGCACGCCTCCTGTTTTAGGGGGGACCTTGTAGTAGCTTAGCTAGTCTATACAACCGTGTACAAATATGTGACATATTTGTCTCCTTGTAGAGGATCTTGTATTCGCACCTAAATTCATGTTCCCCAATATAAAACTTGTTGACAGTCTCTCGTTCGAATCCAGCTTTATGCAAATACCAGCAAATTTCCTTTCTAGGACTAAATATATCCTTAAGGTTTTGGTTTCCAATAGACTCCTCGACCTTATATTTATATTAACTTATTTTCAATCATCCAAGCACACCCATATAGTTTGTACATTTTCTTAAGATGGAGACCATAACAAAGACCTTCATGAATGGAGAACTTGCAATTGAGGATGCATACAAAGTCATCTTCTTACAATTGGATCCTTCGCATTGGAAAAAAATATATATTACATCGTATAACATGCAGCTGAGAGATACATGCATATAAATGCGCTAAAACATGCAAAGCAATCAATCTTGGGGCCTACCATTGACTAGAAATTTGTGCCCCACAAATAGCCATCCTATTCGATATCTTTTACTGCATCCTGCAACAAACGATGGAAAAAAAAATTCAATTTCCTATCATCCAAAGGACAAAGAGGAAATGAAGAATAAACGTCTCAAAAACGAATATAGTTGGCATAGTTCGTCCGAGGTATTTCTATTGTATCAGCATCAAGATGCACAGGAACGATCTAACTAATAAGGTGACGTTTGATTTACTCTTAAAAATCGAAATAAGAATGAGTATCATAGTATTATGAAATAGAAATGATATGAGCTTGGGTATCATTCTTAAAAATAATGTTTGGTTAGTGTAATATTTTCAATCGGAATGAACCTAAATTTTCTTTTTAACCTTTAGAGGAAAATAAGAGAAAAAATTAGATGGAAGAGAAAGTTGAATGTGAGAAAAATATGATGAGAGAGAATGATGAAAGAGAAAGTGTGATGAGAGAAAAAGTATGATGGAAAAAAAATGAAAAGAGTGAAAGTGTGGTGAGAAAAAATGAGTAAAGATTGAGGAGAGAAAATATGAGGAGAGAGAAAATATGATGGGAAAAAAATGAAAACAGTGAAAGTGGTGAGAAAAAATGAGTAGAGATTGAGGAGAGAGAAACTATGATGAGAGAGAAAATATGCTGAGAGAAAAAGCGTGATGAGAAAAATGAAGAGAGGAAAAGTGTGATGAGAGAAAATGAGGAGAGAGAGTGTGATGGGAGAGAATGAAGAGAGGGAAAGCCTGATGCGAGAAAATGAGGAAAGAGAGTATGGTAGGAGAGATTGAGGAGAGAGAAAGTGTGATGAAAAAAATGAGGAGAAAATGTGTAATGGAAGAAAAAGTGTAATGAAAGAGAAAGTGTGATGGAAGATAATGAAGAGAGAGAAAATAAGGAGAGAGAGTGTGTGTGATGGGAGAGAATACAGGGAGAAAATGATAGAGAATGTGTGATGAGAGAGAATGAGGAGAGAGAAAATATGTTGAGAGGAAGTATGATAAAAGAATGAGGAAAGAAAAAGTATGATGAGAGAGAATAAGGAGAGAGAAATTAAAATGAAAGAAAAATTGAACAAAAATATTAGGGTGACGTTTGGTTATATGATGAGAATGACTATGAGTATGAGTTTGATAGGAAGGTGGAATGAGAATGAGAATGAAACCCACCTAGTTATATGAGTTTGGTTGATTCTCATAAATTTGAAAATCATTTCCAAATTATCATTCCCAAACCCACAATTCAAACACTATCTTTTATTATCATTCAATTCCTTCATTCCCAAACCCACCAACCATACACCCCCTAAGAGTATGTTTATCCAAAACTTAATTTTCATTTCCATTCCTATCAAAATCCAAGGGAAGATGTGAGTTTCATCAATACCCAAGTTTTGGGATTTCATTCCAAAATTTTAATTTCATTCCCATCAATCAAACACAAAGTTTGGGAATGAATCCATTCCCTCATTCCCAAACCCGTAAACCAAACGCGAAGAGTCGATACTGATCTCAAAGTAAATTTTAGGAGTATTTGTTAGTCGAAAAAAAAAATGTTAATAGATCATATAAAATACGAAAGTTTGGGCTAGAAGCTCCTCTGCTCTTAACAATCAGTAATCCGTGTCCAAGAAGCATAGTCTCCTGATGTAGCCACATGGTCTCCTTTTGGCATAGCCACTGGCACAACAAGCCCACCTTTGTATTGACACTTTCTCAATCTCTGTCATATTGCAACCTGGGGCCATCAATATTCAGAATCTCTTTCACCAATATCTTGCTGGAACTTTCATATTGCTATCCTATTGATCTCTCCAGTGCGTTGAAGCTGTTAACTATCACTCTGCAAATGGTCACAAAAGGCCACTTCTTTATTCACTCGACTTCACATTTTCATTCATCGAACCTACTCACAAACCATGTGTCAAATACAGCCCAAATTTTCACTTGATTGATGATCCAAAACAAGATTAACACTAGGAACCAGTTGTGTAGAAGATGTTGGTGGAATTTGTGAGATAAGCTTGACTATAGCAATAGCTATGATAAGGAGACTGCAGCTCACATGTTCTTTCAGTGTCTTGGCCTACGCCGATTGGGTGGAAATGCTCTCCTGCCACTGTTTGAGCTGGAGGACCTTTTCAATTAATGCCCGGCGTGAAGAGGTGGGCTCTATCTTTTCAACATTAATGAATTTCAAATATTTTTGGTCAGGATTAAGTATTCATAGTTTGAAAAGCTGTAAGGAAGAACATCTGGGGGCTAAACCACACTCAGTAGGAGTTGCTACGTAAAATGTCTTCACCACCAGGCTTTATGCTCTTGGTTGCTTCCTATGATTCCTACAGGACAGTCAATGTTTGGATTTTATCAATTATAATCCTTCCCTCTTTAGTGTTAGAGTTGAGCTGGATTTTCACTGAGTTGTCTTGTTGTATCACTATCCATTTACCATTCTTTTTTATACATAATTGGGGGAACCTGTCAATCCTTTTATCATTTTTGAAAAAAAAAAAACAAGTGATCTTTTGTTTAGAAGATTTCGTTTTGTTGTATTTTGTGTTTTTCTGTTAATCTTGCTATTGGAATGCATCTACATTTAAACATAAATGATTTTGATGCAATTTTCAAATGGGTTCATACTAGGTGATAGAACAATGCAAACATAACTTCAAATCCTGAAGGGAGTGGAAGTGCTATATTTTCACTTTAGTTATTTTCTTCCAATCCTTTAATTTGCATATTTGCAGGAGGAATGCAACTCCAAATATAAATGCATGTTCAATCACACTTAGAGCCTACTATCTTCGAAAATTAGAAGCAAAGAAAAGAACCAAGTAATGCGCATACCTCGAAAAGATTGCTTGAAGTTATCAAAAGATTAAGTAATAAATAATAAGGTATGCAGTAGACGGTTGTTACCTTTGCAAGACGAGTAACATAAGCTGCAGCAATGGCTGTGAATAGCAGCCCTAAGCCAAGAGTCAGTAACTGACCATTCCCTCCTGGTAACCCCACATCTGACTCCTCTTGCTGTAATAACAAGAAATAATTAAGCTAAGTTCTTTGAAAGCGTATTATAATGATGACAAAGTCCACGCAGAAATCAACAGTATTTATCCTGAAGTAAAAAATGCCAAGAAAGTAAAATTTCAAGGCGGTGACGATGGATATGGCTAAATGTAATTGTTATGAAACTTTGCACCATAAATAAGAGCCCTTGACCAAGTATTCTTATTTTAATTGAAGTGAATATAGCCAAGAAAGAGGTTGTCTCAAGGTTTGCGTACTTCCAAGTTCCTCAGCAAAACTAGGCCCTCCTGTTCCATATGCAAACCATTCGCACTTTCCAGGTAAGGTATCACTATAGCTATGAAGTAACCAAGCTAGCTTCTTTATTAATGGATGTTAATGCTTGTGTCTTTATTTATGAGTCCTGGAGATAGACTCCTAATTCCTCAGTACCTCATGCGACTATAATCATCCAGAAAGAGAAGAGAAAGGTAATGTTAAGGTGGCAATCTTGACTTGCAATCATATCGCCGCCAAGATCACAATGCTCTATTGTGTTTCTAGAAAAAATTCTTTGTGCAATTCAACTTTCAACATGTCATGGCTAGAGGTTACAGCATTGCTTAGAAGGGATACCCTATGAAAAAACTTGGAGAAGCAAGCATACAGTAGGGGGAAAAATGATGAACAAAGAAAAGCATAGTATGCAAAAATATATGATCATATGAAACATGCACATCAAAGAAGTTCTAGCTGCAAAACTTCATAACTCAGAGAAACTCACAATTACAGCTCGCCCAAATGCACCTGCACTAACATAAGCCCATGTCCCTGGAAGCATTCCCAACCAGCTGCAAACCAGAAAGTTAATCATTAAAAGCTAAAAACATAAGCTTCAGAGAGTTCACATATTTGCTACGAAGGTAATGCCAGAATACGGTCTCCCAGAATAGAGCAGAAGACAATGCAAATACCTTTTAAAAAAAGCAGTGGTCTACCACTGGTAGTCTCTAACTGATATTGAGAAACATTCAGAACATTGAAGTTTATTTAAACATATCCCAATCAACAAGCTTAATTATGATGATTTTTTTTGCCTAGTTAGCCAGATTTTGCATAATAGACTAATAATAAATGTAATCATGCATGGGGCAAATCTAAACTTGTAACTAATTCTTCAATAGGTACCCCCTGCTGATAAATACAATTTAACAAAGAAAATATGAACAAATATACAAAGAAGCATCTAAGTGAATAGAGATGGAGTTTCAATCTAGTAGCTATACATCAAACTATTCAATAATTCAGTAAAGAATTAGAAAATAACAAGTTATGAAATCAACAGAAGCCTCTCAAGTAGAATGACCAATGCAGAGCTCTAGGACAAAGACAAGCAGCCACATTAATCTGCTACTTTGAACTATATCATGTGGGCTCTAGGATAACAACTGTCTAACAAGTGAAAAATCACCAGTAAAATAAGAAATAACAATTATTGGACCATTCTTTCCAAATGCTTTCCATATTCATTTTTGATGGTCTTTTCCACCATATTAAATATGCCATCAATTGTCACTCATTAAGAACAATTATCATGAAACTGCATCCAGAGTAAAAGAAAAACATAGCAAAAGGCAGAAAATGCAAGTGTACATTACAAAAGGATGCAAAATAACACAACTAACCTTCCTAGAACATAAGGCACAAAATTCACTGATGTCAAGCCATATAGATAGTTTCCCAAAGAAAATGGGAGCAAAGGACTCAATCGAAGGAGTGTAACAACTCTAAAGCCATTTTCTCCAATTGCCTTATCAATTGCCAAAAATTTCTTATTTCCCTCAACCAATTTGAGAATCCGTTCCCTTGCAAAATACCTAGCAATAAGAAAAGCTACCGAAGCAGCAATCTAGAAAATCAAACAATTGAAGTAAGAACTTGCAGCTAATGTCAGAAGTTAGCTTGAACCAAAAGGTTGACGCAAACAACTTACCGTCCCACTAATCGATACAATGATGGTTCCAGTCACACTACCAAACAGAAGTCCTGCTGACATGGTTAAGGGAATTGCTGGAATTGCCAAAATCTACAATAAAAACATCCAGAGTTGTGAGCATAAGATGTCAAAATTTAAGTGAGATTGATGTAGGTAAATGTTAGCAACATAACATATGCATCTTTACACCTACAAGTAAAGTCTTGCATATAATTTGGTCCCACAATCACGTATGTTGCATAATCACAACCTAATTAGCTTATCAAGGCTCATCCTCACAAAAAAAAACAAGAGTTAAAAAGGGAAAATAACAAAGGATCAAATTCTGCTCTCTGCTCCTAAATTTTCTAACAGTTCTAAATTGACATAATGGTGAAACAGGGAGACAATCAAATAAGTGTCTAATTAGTTTAACTTATATTAAAGGTAGCAACAGTTTCGTTTTTAAATGGTAGTTTTATTTTTATAATTTTCAAACTAGTCCAACACTTCCAATGATGTTGATAGACATGGAATGTCATGAGATTGTTACAGTCAATGCAAATCCAATATAGGGGTTTCTATTGTCCATTAGTAGTAATGTTTTGCAAGAACTAACCAGCATTAATTCTTACCTCGAGTCCAGAATAAACAAGCACAAATAAAGCGTATCCAGCGGGCCCATAACCTAAAGCATAAACGAGTAGTTAGCTTCAAACACTACAAAAAAACAAATTTTGAACAGTTAATTCACTAGAAGTAACAAATAATGCAACAAAAATCAAAGAAAAAAAAAATGTAAAATCAGCATTCATTTTCGTATTCTCAAGTTAGTAGTTATGACCATATATCTGATTATATAAGTCGCGACAAGGTCCTAAAAAACAATGATAATGTTGTTTTGTTGGATAATTCTCTAAATATATCTTGACACTGAAAGAGACAAGAGTTGCAAGCTCCATGACAGCTGCGCACAATGAATTGCCTTTTGGAGATAGGAAGAGGAGGATTCTATACAAAACATAGCATTGCGTAATAAATTTCAACATTTCAACTTTTCAATGTCCGGTGAACTCGATTGAGACAGGAAAATTAACAAGAAATAAAAAAACTCAAATTTCACAGAACCACATGGACCAACCGATCCCCCCCAAATCCAACAAACAAACAAAATCCAATTTTTCCAAAGGGCAAAGGACCTCACCGTCAATGAAACCGGAGAACTGAGTCAAAAAAGCATTAATCTGCTCCCTGTACACGTACCCAACAGTCCCGAACCCTCCGACGACCCCTACCAAAAGAATCCCCGCAAGGATCGTCCCCTTCAGAGCGGAATCCCCGCCGAGCTCCCCCTCGTCGTCCTCCTCCTCCTTGCGGCCTCCATCGCCCCTTCCCTTTCGGTCTTCGAACCTTATATTCCGGGGGACGTTGGTGGCCTTACGAAGAGTGGCCTTCTTGGACTCCCTGAGGGAGGAGAGCGGACGGAAGATAGTGATGCGCCGCCTACTGACGGTGGAGAAGGAAAAGGAGAAGGAGGAGGCGGAAGGAAAGGGAGATGCGAGGAGGGGCGAGGAGAGGCAAGTCCTCGTCGATTGCATTGTTTAGATGCTGAGGACTGCCATGGAGCGGAGACGAAGCGACGACGGATGTGCCGGCTTCAATATTCTTCAGTCCTCCTTTTATCCTCTTTTTATTTTTATATATTTATTTATTTATTTATTTGGCAGATAAGAGATGGTCCTTGAACTGGAGAACGAGATTTCTCCACGTGTCAAGTCCTCCAATTGAAGAAAATAACTTTAATTTTCTTATTGTGGTGAAAATAAGTTTTGAAAAAGAAAAAATAAGAAAAAGAAAAACACTCTCTCGAAGATGCGGATCTTGAATTAATAATATTCTTTCTCCTAAGAATTGGGAGATGATCAGGATTTTCCAGGAGAAATATATATAGCCGGAAAAAGAAAGGGGAACAAACTAGAAGGAACTTCTGGATCTGTTTTGTCAAGTGAAACGAAGCTGACAAGGATTGTGTTTAATTCTTTGTTGGGTCCATGGTCCGTCGTGTCCTGAGATTTATATTATCATACGTTTATAATCTATGTATCTGTATGGATCTTCCTTCATATTCGTGAGATTATTACTAGGAGGACCGCTAAGATAATTGACCTATCTTTTTTTTCTTTAAATGTAGATGATGTTTCACTGAACCATAAGACTGCATTTGGTAGGGGTGATAGGATTAAAATTCAGTTATTAGGATAGGATTAGGGGTAGGATTATTAATCACTCCTCATGCCTAGGGATTGTGAATCTCACTCTTAGTCAATCCTAATCCTATCCCTAATCAATCCTACCAAACGGCATATTAACAACTTTTTAAAAATATAATCCTAATTTTATCACCCCTACCAAACGCAGCCTAAGTATATGTGTGTCTTGAGTAATAGGGAAAGGAGATGTTTGCCTGACTGCATGCCTTTGTATTAGCTATTTACTGATAAGTTGGTTGATGTGGGTCAGATGTTGATATCAGTGGTCGCTAGCATGGTTGAGGTGTCTTAATTAGGGGTGAAATTCAATACTTAATATTTCAAGTAATAATATTTCCTTAGAAAAATGGTTAAGTGAATAGATTAAGTCGTAGGTTTTATAAATATATGATGAAAAGTACAGCGAGGGCTTCTAAATATATAATATTATTATTTGAGTTTTTGCTCGTGTAATCCTTTCTCAAGAAGTTGATACTGATTGATGAGATAAGAGAGTATAAAATTAATATAAATAAAAATGGGGCTGCAAAATATGCAATAAGTGGTCGTGCCGGAGTGGTTATCGGGCATGACTAGAAATCACGTGGGCTCTGCCCGCGCAGGTTCGAATCCTGCCGACCACGTTTTTCAAAACCAGTAATCCCGATTCACATATGCAACTTTTTATAATAAAATTCATTTTTATAAAATGGTGGAAATATTCATCCACCGCATGTCAACATTTGCCCCCAGGACGTAGCGCAGACGGTGGACGCATAATATTTCTGGCGTAATGGCCTATGTACCTGCATGAATCTCCCTCCATATCCGTGGGGCCCTAAGGGGACCGCTAAAATAACGGATCTACCTTTTTTTTTGTAAAGGAAAAAAACCACAATCCAATATTGTTTTAATTTATTAATTGTTGTAAAAAAATCCTGAAAATCCTGATCCTTCCTGAATTTCATCCCATTTTCGACCCGAAAATATTTCGATCCGATATTTTTCCGACACAAAGGTTCAAGATTTTTCCCGTCCCAATCACTCTCGGGAAAGGGATCGGGAAATTTTTTTTCTCTCGACGAGAATCCCGTCCCGACTCAATTATATTATAATATCATTTTTATATTAAAAATTTAATTTAATATTATTAAAGTACAGCGATGGCTTCTAAATATATAATATTATTATTTAAAAAAAATATCAGCGGGAGTTTTTGCTCGTGTTAATCCTTTCTGAAGAAGTTGCTAGATAAGAGAGTATAAATTTAATATAAATGTAAATGGGGCTGCAATACAAACAATAAGTGGTCGTGCCGGAGTGGTTATCGGGCATGACTAGAAATCACGTGGGCTCTGCCCGCGCAGGTTCGAATCCTGCCGACCACGTTTAGGTAATAATCGACACGATTTTAACTTTTCTTTTTTTTTTCAATTTATTGATATTCTTTAAAGAGTTTCTTTTGTATGTGTGTTAGCTTAGCATTATTTTATACATTTCAGCACAAATAGGATATAACGTATCGCGAGTAATCCCGATTCACATATGCAACTTTTTATAATTAAATTCATTTTTATGAAATGGTGGAAATATTCATCCACCTCATGTCAACATTTGTAAAGGAAAAAAACCACAATCCAATATTGATCCGATTTATTAGTTGGATAATCCATTTCAAATAGTGAAAAAGGTATTCGTAATTTTGATCGATTTAAAAATGCCCACTTTTAGTCTTGCAACTTGCAAGGAGAATTCAAGCTTGGTCGAAGTGTTTTGTTGGGGAAAGAATAGAATTAATAAATAGAATCATTATTAAATACACTACATGAAGGATGACACAAACAACACGCACTTGGAATATCCATAGTACACTTGTTTCATTCTCCCACCAAATCACAAACAGCAAAATTAATTAATAGGCATCAACTGTCACATCAAAATTAGTCAATCACAAAGAAACATGTTCGCAACATTCTATTTGGACATCAAGGCCCGGGTTCAGTTAACACACAAAAACAATGCACAGAATTACATGGTAACCTGATAAAATAACCATTGTTCTTCCTGCCATATTATATACAACACTCACCTCCCCAAACAAGAGAAGATAAACTACAATGAATGTAATGGTCAGCATGCAAGAGGGGGGAAACAATTTGCCATAAGCATTGAATCAGGGGCGGGCGCGGGCGCTTATAGTTAGTCTTCTAATTGTTGTCAGTCACGAAAAACATATACATCCCTTTCACTAGAATCAGTGCTGCAACTTCCAGAACTATTACCATCATGGTTGCGCAAGGATAGATCCCTGACATGAGCTGCCAGACCTGAGCTGTCCATGGTTTGGTCGTTGAAGAAGCTCTCCCTCTCTTTGTGTTGAGATGGAGGTGGTGGTAAATTGGTAGTTGAATGATGTTTGGTTCCTAAATCAATTGAATGGCTGCTTGGCGGGCACGGTTTAACATCAGGATCAGATGATTCAATGCATAGTGGTCTGATGATTGGTCGGCTCATCTTTTCCTTGGGAATAGATCTGAAAACGTGTACTGAGTCATCTGAACTATCCTCGGCGCAAGCTTTTCCTTTTGTTATTCTGTAGTTTCAGGAAAATAATATAACTGAACAAATATGTGAAGCACGAGGAAAACAAGAAGACCATCTTGGTTCAAGATTGTCAGGACAATATATAAACTGTATGTGTTAACTGTTAACTAATATTGACTAAGATGATTTGACCAATTAAGCTCTAACATACTGGAAGACCATCTATAAAAACTTGGGAGTTATTTGGTGTCCAGGCAATTCGACGAATTACCAAAGAATCCGAATTGGGGACGGACCTGTCAAATGGCCCAACTCAAATTGGGACGGACAATTCAACAACAGACTTCTCAAATGACCCACTTTGCCTTCTGAATCTTTTCAGCATATGGAACAAAGAAAATATGAAGCTAATTAATATTACCTTCGCCACAGGCTTTCTGCATCCTCTTCCTCCTCCCCTTCCCCATTGACATCCCAAGTTGGACTTGCTGTAGCATTAACTGAGAGAAGTCTATCATGGTGACTTAATACCTGATGTAACTGCTCATTCAACTCAATGGCCTGAGTAACCAAATTTTCATCCCTGAAGGTATCAAAAACACCAGCTTATATTTGAGGTAGCAACATGTAATTTCTTTTGCAGAGGAAACTCTAGAGCTCTATGACAAGCACTATAAATTATTACCTGGGCTCATCAGATTGTAAAAAAGGCATTCATTTTATTATTACAAAAGGAAATATATGTCAGATGATAAAATGACTGTTGGTTTAACCCTTGTATTAACCATGTATTCAGTTAAATCTTTGATGTAGGAGAACAAATTAGTAATGATGGCAATAATTCAAGATACATAAGTCTCCACTTGGTTGAGAAATTCAACTATCTCTTTAGCTTGAATCTCGTTGCATAACTCTCCACCTAGTTTTCCTCCTAATATATCTTCACTCACACCTTTTTTTTGTTCAATAAATTCAAGATATCTAAATCACATAAATGCAAAGGATTTCCTATCCATCCAAGTTAATTATTCCCTTTCATATGCAAATAACTTATGCCAATGAGAAACTTAGTAGCCTTAGCACTACGAATTATATAATTTTCTATGTCTTCTATGTATTAATATAATTAGTAGGTATTCCTTTATTCTCTCAAACTCACTGTAGTAACCATTTAGGGCCTTTATTCCTAAGTTAGCAAAAATCTTAGTCATATCTTTCTTCTTTAATCCATATTGCTCCATTGTGTTATTAATTAAATAAAATCTATTTTAGATCCAAAACACAAAACTTAATTGATTTTATAAATTTTTGTTTCATCGCTTGTTCTTCTCTTGATCACATTTTGTAAAAGTTTTATAGGACAACTCAACTACGTAATCCTTCCAGCATTAATGTTGTAGGCCACCTTTATTCTTATAAGCAGATATTAAAATAGTTGATCCAATAATTAGACATCTCAATTCTTAGCTTAAGCAACTTATAAATTGATCCTATATCTTCCTTTACCTACTTTCATTTACTTCAAGGGTCAATTTTCTATAGGGAAGGGAAATAAGGACAGGAAGAAAACAAGAAGGCAAAAAGTTTGGCAGTCAAGAATAAGATAAGGTGTTCCCTATTTGTGATTCCTTTAAAGGAAACAAAGAGGGAGGAAAGTTTACATTTTCAAAATTAATTGTTTAAAAACATAATAAAAATTTATGTTTAGATTTTTTAAAAATGTTCTTTGATGCAGATTTTGACCGGAAATAAATCTGGCACAATATTGCTTCCCCACAATGTGAGCAGAAGTAATGCATGCATGTGTTGTGGTAATAATTCCCTGGCATGTTGTTCTCGCCCCAATGAAACAGCAGTCAATAGTGCCTCTTCCATCATAGGAATCACAGCATAAAGCTTCTATACTTGATTTAGCATTACAAACACATTTATGATTCCTAAACTTACCATAATTTTCAACATCCAAAACTAAATTATAAGTAGAGCACTTCTAAAATTAAAATTTAATCGTATTTTAATTGCTTTATCGTTCTCACTATATTCTTTCCCTAGTTTTAGCAATAAAGGAAATACCCTTTGTCTTCCCAACTATGGTAAAATCTCTAAAACTAGCTATCCAACATGAAATATTGTTCACAAAGGAATAAGAAATATCTAAACAAATTAGAATAAGAGAAGCAATCAAAAGAGGGAATCATATTGTTTCACTGTGTTTTGCATTTCATAAAAAAGTTTCGAAACTATTTGTCACACACTGTGCAGAAAAAGAAAAGAAAACAGAATAGCCATGCCCAAAGAAGAAGAAAAAAGGAAAACATTAATACAAATAGATAAAAAGGATGGGAATCTTACCGTGAGGTCATCACTAGCTGCATGATTCGCTGTTTCTGAAATGAGCATTGTTCCACCAGATCCAATACAAATTCATCAGACACGCCCTGCACATACAGTATAAGTTTTTATGTGAACATTCATTTTAAATTCGGGAATGCAAAATCTTCCCTCATTTCCTATGGAGCAAGAATGATGATGTCACTCATTGTAATCTAGACTACTAATTTCTTAAATCTTAATTTAGTGGTTAAGTCATGATTGAAATGTCAAACTTCTTGAATACCAGTGATTTCATAGTAATATGCCAACTTAAATCACTTTACATGTTTAATTAAGAAAATCATACATTATATAAGAGATGCACAAGGAAAGCAAGTTAATATAAATGATACCTGTGGAAGCTTGGGATCTAGAGCATTCAACACATCACGTAGGACTTCCAAGACGCTAGAAGCTTTATGTATTGTGCTGAGAAAACAAGCAAGGAAAAGAATAAATAAGAATGAGTTTAATATTATAAGCCTTTGTTGGAAGAATAAGAACAATGGCAACTGATATTCCAAGAAAAACAGTGCCCTCATATAGGGTGAACATTTTCAAACTCAAATATAGTATGAAGTGCTTGACAGAAAAAAAAAGTGTAATCTTCATGCTGTGAAAAAGTTGATGCATCATCATTTCAAACTATATTTAAACTACATGCTTCCCCACCACGAACATCTCAGTTATTTGTGCTCAAACTTAAGATTTCCATTTGTCATTTGCAGCTTTCTACCTTTAAAGAATATCACACAAGCAATACATTGGATCCAGCACATGAGGTGCCAGTGTAGTAGAATAGATGCGGCTCTATATAAACATTGAGGTAGCATCGTGTGGAAACTTCTAAAATTGATGGAATAAAGCTTAAAACAAATTTCCAGACATTCACATTAACTCACGCACACAAAAAAAATGGTTTCTGCCTCCAACTAAAAATGACACAATAAGCCAAATTATCCAAAGCAAAATTACCAGCTCACTGTACCTAGAGTCAGGTATGGACTGAGTGGCTAGCTGGTTGTCGATATTTCTGTGCTTCTGAAATTGTGGTTCTTGAGAATGAATATTTTCTGCTTCCTTTTCTGGAAAAGGTTCTTGAGATATAGTAACATGAGGTTGGTGGGAAAATTGTACTCCAGAAGACTTGTTGAGTAAGAAAAACTAAATTTCAGTAATGCTTCATCTAAACAATCATACTGAACAAGATAGATGAATTAATCAAAATAAGTAGGCACATAAGATAAAAAAAAAAGTAATGAGACATAAAAAGGGACAAAAATATCCAACTATAGCCAGTTCTGCTGTCTGGTCCTGTAAAACACATTTTGTGGAACTTTGTCTTATTTCATCTATTGTGAGGTTGGAAAATGTAATTAAATAAATAGTTGTAGTAAATTTTGTTTTTAGCTCATACATGAGTTAAATCATGTAAAAAGTGAAGGACAAGACTGATAAGAGTGAAGATGAGCTAGATCAAGATAAATCCATCCACCTCCTCCTCCAACAGCAGCTTTTCTTACTATTTTGCTTCCCAAGTATAATTAGCAGCAGACCACTAAAATTTGAACCTTCATTCAAATTCGACATCTCACTGAGAAAGAATGTCTATCACAGAATGAAAAAATATAGAACTGATTTGGACAAAAGCACAAAATCACACTAGCATCTTTGAAAAAATCACTAGGTAAAAGAGTTAGGATTTCTAGATGTGAATCACTTGCAAATGGATAAAGTTCGAGCTTTCATTACTTACCACCAGATCATAGTATGCAGCATAGTACTGTGGGTATTTTCCAGAGGCTCCACCAAGGGCTGTTTGAGTTGCATCAAGAAGAAGAAATATTCTTTCTCGAACAGGCAAGTCCTTCTGGAACCAAATTAGTCAATAGTTATTTGTTTGTTTAAAATGACAAAATATATTATCAGCATTTGCTAGAAGATAAAATTGAGAAATAACCTTTTTCTTCACAATCTTTACTAGAATTGGCAGAAGTTCATTATCAATCACTTGTTTATGAACTTGCTCTCTGCAGTTATTCATTACCATTTCCAGCAACTGCATAGCAATCAAGTAAAATAGACATATAATCCATCTTGTGGAAGAGAAGAAAGCAAATCAATTGTCGATTTTTATAGTTTAGATGAAGTAATATTTGAAAGAAATCAACTTTCAAAAAAGAATATAAAAGGGAACTTACCATAACAGAGAAATATTGTGTATTAACATTTTTATTCTTTAACCGTTTTTTTATTGACTTGATGACATATTTCAATTGCCTGTAAAAGCAACCAATTGTCGTCATAACTACAAGAGAATGGCGCTTTGAGATTAAAAGCATAATGGACAGAGGAAACATATCCACAAAATGGAAAAACTACATGAAAAACAAATAGCTTTTACAACTTCATATTAGTATAGTTATGACAGTGAGAACCGACTTCAAGCACGTAATATAGATAGTTCTAGAAAGGCAATTGGAGAGTTATAAATGACAAGCACAATAACATAAGTAAATATGGTACTCTGGATCGTGTGTAATAAGTTCACAAATCTCAATATTCTTGGCCCAATCCATCTCTTTTAACTTCTCACTTGTTGCCAAATTTACCATATCGGCAACCATTGATGTCCTGCAAGCAATCAAATGATAAGTGGAAGTAAATACCAAATATTTTCTAAAATAAGATACGTACTCCTGAATAAGTTGAAATTTAGGAAAAGATAAAGACGTGAAATTGAGCACCAAAGGTCAGTTAAAACACAAAGATTAAAAATATGATAACAAATCTATCAGTCCCGTTTAAATAAAATTGAACATCACAAGGAACGAACGCAACTCGATCCGTCATAAGAAGATATCTTCTTCTTTCTTTCTTTTTTCTCAAACACCTAAACAACGGGAAAACAGGAAAACGAAGGTGTCTTAGGGGAGAGCCAAGGCAAGGCACAACACGGCAACAAGAACAAGGTATGCGAAGAAGATTTCAGACACGCAAAAAAAAAAACCCTCACAAACGACAACCAATTCAAGCGGGAATTAGGGTGAAGGTCGGAAAATAAAACCGCAATAACCCCCGCATTTCGCCGCTATTGCTGCTCGATCCAAGCCTCGCCCCTTACTGGTTACCGATCGCTGGCTGTGTGAATCACAGACCGGAAGAGAACCAGAGAGAGTGAACTGAGAGACGGAGGGAGGGAGGGAGGGAAAGAGAGAAGAGGGCGAAGAAGGCGACGACAGCTATGAGACAGGGGTGACACCGGTGGGGCCGAAGGCCCGGCGCAACAGTAGCACCTCTCTCTCTCCTCCCTGGCCGCGAGAAGAATCGATCGCGACCGTTCGATGGAGCGGGGGGCGATCTGCCTGCCGACGTGGGAAAAGGGAGACACAGAGAACGAGAGAGGGCACATTCCCTGGACCATGTTCCGGGAGCGACACAAGTGGTGGAGCGCACATGGGATCGGCGGCTGCCCGGGCCCGACCCAGTTGGCTGTCGCCGACTCGTGGGCCACTGTAACAGCTTTAAGAGTCGTGTCCTGTTGATCAAAATCCGATAAGGGAAGGACGGACTGCCTCCGCAAAAGTAGGTACAAAAGTCTACCTACTTTTAGAAAAACGTAGCAAATCTTTTTAAAATGAGCAAAATCACTTCAAAATTTTCTCATTCGTTAATATTTTTTTTTGAAATATAAATTTCCAAATAATCGCTTTTCATTTTATTGAATGACGAGGTTCAGTGTTGGCACATGGACAGCTGACGATTCTCTGTGAATTAAATGAAGGCGTAGGTAGCGTCTCGAAATGATATATAACTGGTTACGTAGGAGTACACTGCACTCGAAAGTTATTGATGGTCCTTGTAATTCATTCTGCTTTCACTGTGCAAAGTGTTCAAGCTTTAAATTAAGTACGGCTTTGACTTTTCGATCGTCCGTTTGAACAATGCAGTTGACGGTGGGAATAAAAAGTCAAGCGATTGGCTTGATCAATTGCTATTGGTTTGGGCTTTTGTATTGGGCCTCTTTCCTGGGGGGTTTTCTAGAGAGACGGGCTTTTATTATGGTAGCATAAATAAAAGCCCATCTTTCTGATAAAAGCCTACTAAAGATGTCCAATACTCACTTTGAGGACATCCGTCTATCAAAAATTGATCATTTATCTCATTATAATAACTTGTCACCCTTTAGGGTATCTTGTGAGATGTCAAAGGCTTATTTATTGTAGTAAAAAATTATTATGCTTATTTCATGCGTCTTTTACAGTCCTTTCCCAGAGTATGTACTTATCCCATTGTAATAAGATTGTCACTCTTTAATCAATTGGATATCCTGTGGGGATGTTATGTGATGTTGGGTTAAACCAAAATTCAAGAATCAAATTACAAATTAATTTTAATGGTCTCTTCTACTTCTAAAAAAAATAAAGTTCAACTTCATCTCAAGCATCATCCAAAAATCTATAAATATGGATGAAGTGTTACGTATGTAAGTGTGTTGTAGCAATAAGAAGTCTCATACAAAGAAAACCATTTTGCTTCATAATCTTCTTCTTTTTCCTTAAATCTCTTGCTTTAGTTCCTAGCCCTTCTTCTTCGTTCAATATGGTATCAGAACTATGGCCAATGGTGTGGATATGTCTTAAGGACAGAGTAGAAATTAGGAGGGGGAGGAGGGGCAATTTCATCATTACACTAAATGCTTTAATTGGGGGAAGGAAGCACTGTTGAAAGGAGGCTGCTTCGTTGGACTTCTCTGCCGCCACCACAAACAGGGGAGAGGGAGCTTCTTCTTGGTCTCTCGTCATCGCCAACGAGCGACGACCGCCTCCGAGCCGCCTCCTTCTTCCCTTTGCCAGCGACACCAGATTAGCGTCGACACTGCATCTCACAGTCAACATTTCAGCCACCTCATCCGGCAGTCCGTCTGACTCAGTTTCCGGATAGGATCAGCTAATAATCTCATTTCTCTTGAACCTTAATTCAATGGTGAAAATTTTGATTATTGGAGTACTCTCATGAGGTTATGTTTTGAATCACAAGACTTATGGTGTGTTATTGAAGAAGGAGTACTGGAGGAAGAAGATCAATTAACCGAACCACAAAGAAATATTTTGAAGAGCAAGAAACAAAAGGATAGAAAAGCTCTTTTCAAATTTATCAAGCCCTTGAAATTTTAGTTTATGTAAGGATTTCAAAAGCATCGAGTGCTCAAAGAGCATGAGAGATTCTACAAACGACCTATTATGGCCAAGACCAAGAGAAAATGATACACTTACAGTCTCTACTAGCATATTTTGAAAAATTAGATATGAAAGATAATGAAAAAGTTTCAGAGTACTTCACACGAACCAGGTCTATTGTGAATCAATGACATCAAATGGAGAAATCATGGAGACCCAAAGGGTGGTGGAGAAAATCTTGCGAAGCCTATCAAGCAAATTTGATCATATGGTAGTCGCTATTGAAGAACCATAAGATCTTTCACTAATATCCTCGGAAAGTTTACAATGAATATTGGAAGCTCATAAGGTTAGAATTCTTCAATGAAGTCCTCTGATTTCTTCTTTAAATCAAGCTTTAAAATCCCAGGTCACATCCATGAGAGGTCGTGGCTCTTATTGTGTACGTGGAGGAGGTCAAAATCAAAGAAGAGGTGGAAGATTTTCTTACCAACAGTCATAAGAAAAAAGGAATGAAGAGTCTCAAAAAGAGGAGAAATAATTTTCTTACAATTTCCAAAGAGGAAGAGGATGTGGAAATTGCAAAGGTACAAAATATTATATTGAATATCATTATTGTCATAAGCCGGGATGATCATGTCCAGAAACTGAGTCAGATAGACCACGGGGTGAGGTGGATGAAATGTTGACCGAATTGCTATGGTCCGGAGGAAGGGGTATGCTAAGCTAACTTCAATGTTGACCAAGTCGTCAGAAGTCCCCTGATCAACACTACCTATAGCCAGTGACCGGATTGTCCCGATCTCTGGTGCCCCGATGCTCGAGGCAGATCCAACGAATGTATAAGGAATAGGTTAATACTAGAATAATAAAATAAATGGAGAATGAGTACGGTAACGTACCCTGGCCCAGGGGCGCTCTCTTGTGGATCGATGAGTTGATCGAGACGCTGCTCAAGTTGTCGTGACCCAAAAGAGTAGATGACTCTGAGTAGGAGAAAGAGCTGGATCTGACTGTACCTAGTCGAGCGCAGCCTACATCCGGAAGATGGCATACATATCGGGATATGACATCGACACACAGGTCGAGAGATGATAGTGGCATGTAGGTTGCGCTGTGACAACAACAAGCAAGCCAAAATACAATAACAGCACATAGGTCGGAAGTAATAACGGCACGAAGGACGGGATACGCCACACAAACTAGATCGACACAGGGGTCAAAACACAATAGTGACACAGAGTCAGAACTGGGATGATGTCAATGCGTGGACTGCCGACACATGAATTGCCGACACATGGAGGCTACTGGCAAGGGAGGTTGCGGCGCATGGTGACTGTAGGCCCCCGCGGTGACACTGAAAAATGGGGAGGAAGGTGATGCCAAGAGCAACGGCGTGCATGAGGGAGAACCGACGTGCGTCGTGGGGCGACGGAGGTAGCGCTGATGCCCTACGTCGACGTCCGAATGCTTGTCTGGTAGTGGAGGCGGTTGCTAGCGCGAGGTGAGGCAACAAAGGCGATATCGGCGTCGGGAGGTAGCGTCACCTGCTTGGCGGCGTTCATCGGAGGCGCGTGAGGTCCTTGCATCGGCAACATCGTCTAGCGAGAGAGTGAAACCAAGAGAGAGAAGAGGAGGGGCCGAGGTGGTGTTGGTTGGTGGGCTCAAGCGGAGGCGGCGTCCCCCCAACGTGAAGCGGCAGTGGCAATGCGAGTCCGACATAGTTGGTGTCTAAGCTAGTAGCCTCAGGAGGAAGAGAAGGGGAGTGGCACCCGACGTCCTCGTGAAGGGGGTTGCGCAGCGTGTAAGAGGCAGCGGAGGAGATGAAGGACAGGGGCAACAGACCTCGGAGGTGGGCAGAGACGACGATGTTGGCATGAAGAAGGAGAGTGTTGTTTGCATCGACGACATCAGGAAGCGATGTGTGTGTCAAGGAGGAAGGGGGTAATGCGGCTGTATTGGCAGCCCTAGTGGTGTCAGCTCGAAGAAGGAAGCAGCCGTGAGAGGCAGTGTCGGCGGTATTCCGGTGTTGCTGTCGTAGAGAAGGAAGGAGGCGGCTCGGAGGCGATCATCGCTGGCGAGCATCGCTCACTGGCGGTGACGAGAGGCCAAGAAGAAGCTCCCTCTCCCTTGTTTATGGTGGCGGTGGAGAAGTCCAACGAAGCAGCCTCCTTTCAACAGTGTTTCCTTCTCCCAATTAAATCCCTAAATAGTGTAATGACAAAATTACCCCTCCTCCCCCTCCGAATTCCTACTCTACCTTTAAGACATATCCACATTACAAGTCTCCCTTCAAGTTTAGTCGAAGGAGGTGTAAGTTTGACTGACTAGACCAAGCTTAACGTAAAACGGAAGCGCTCTTGAATGTAGAGTTAGATCATTGGGCCTATCGTATAATCATCAAACGAATAACAACGAACGACGAGCGTTTGGCAGAATGACGAGAAAAACATGTGTAGACCGAGCGACAAAAAGCAATGCCAAGCGGATGCTAAGTAAACGATCGGTCGAATACCGAGGGAGACTGACTGATATCAAGAAGATGGTCATGCGATGCTAAGCAGAGCGATCAAGCAATTAGGCAAATACAAAGCAAGAAGTAAAAACAGGTGTCGATCGGGTGGCGAATGTGGGGCAGAGAGACGAGTGAGATGTGAGTGGCGAGTGTCGGGCGGAGCGGCGAGTGAGGCATGAGCGATGAATGAGAGGAATGTCGACCAGTCGACGAATGTCAAATAGAGCAACAAATGAGACCAGCACCTGATCAAGGAAAGAACTCGGCCAACTAGTCATTGTGCCCGATCGAGAGGTCGTTGGCCACGTGAGCCCTGCTCGCTTATAACTCGTTCTCAGGCGAGAGTCTAGAAGACCGATCAAGAGAATTAGATCGAACGACCGAATGATACCCAACATATGCCAAGCGAACGGAAGAATGCCGAGCGTGTATATAAACGGAACAAATCGAAAGACTGAGTAGTGTCGAGCAGGTGGAAAGACGACGGGCGAGCGATGTCGAGTGCATGACTGAGAAAATGTCGATCGAGTGATAGTAAACTACAACCTGACGATCGAAAAATGTGACCAGGCTGTCAAAAAATGTCGACCAAGCAATCAGGAGAACGCTGAGCGGGTGGAAAAACGACGGACAAGCGATTCCGAGTGCGCGGTCGAGAAAGTGCCTACCAGGTAATCGAGAGAATCTCGAGCGGGTGGACGTAAGAATGTCAAGCGATACAAGCGAGTGGTTGAACGGATGTTGGGCGATACTGATCGATCGGCTAAGAGAATGCAGACTGGGCGCTTGAAAGAATGTCGATCGATCGGCTATGAGAGAATGTTGATCAAGCGTCCGAGAGAATGCTAGACAAGCGGCAGAGTGGTAGCAGTGAGCGGCCGAGCGAACGGTCAGACAATATTAATCGAGCGGCTATGAAGATGCCGACCGAGTGACCGAAAGAATGCTGAATGAGCGACCGAGATAATGTCGAGTGGGTAGAAAGAGGATGGGTAAGCAGAACCGAGTGCACAATCGAGAAAGTGCTAACCAAGCAACAGAGACAATGCTGAACAGAACCCAGAGGTCGATGGCGAATAAGAGCGGAACCTGTGACCTGAGGGGGAGCAAATCCTGTGAACGGAGCGGGTGTGGAGCCCATGAGATCGAAGGTGAATAGGAGCAGAACCCTTGAGCCGAGTAGGCGCAGAGCTTGTCAGCCGAGTAGGCGTAAAGCTCGTGAGCCAAGTAGGCGCAGAGCTCGTGAGCCGAGCAGGCGTAGAGCTTGTGAACCGAGGAGGAGCGGATCCTGAGAGATTGAAAAGCACAACGTCGATGCACCGAGCAAGTGTGAAGCCCATCGAAGGCGAATGCAAGAGGGGGCAAACCTGGAGATCCGAGTGGGTACGAAGCCTATGAGCCAAGTGGGCACGAAGCCCGCGAGCCTAGCAGCGAGTGGGACATGTGCTGACTGAGCGGCAAGTGCCGAGAAGAGCAGCGAGTGAGCGAAGAGTGCCGACCGAGCGACAACTGAGAAGAGTACCTGATCGGCTAGTAGATGTGCACTTGGACAGCGCACGCTTATAACTCGCACTGGGGTGAGAGTTTAGAAAGCCTACCGGGAGGTTGTTGGTCGTAAGGGCAAGCTCACTTATAACTCGTATTGAGGCGAGAGTCTGGAATGCCAAGCGGGAGGTCGTTGGTCGCGAAAGCAGGCTCGCTTATAACTCGCACTGGGCAAGAGTCTGGAACGCCGACCGGGATGTCATTAGTCGTGAGAGCATGCTCGCTTATAACTCGCACTGGGGCGAGAGTCTGGAACGTCGACTAGGAGGTTTTTGGTCGTGAGAGCATACTTGCTTATAACTCACACTAGGACGAGAGTTTGGAACGTCAACCGGGAGGTCGTTGGTCGCGAGAACAAGCTTAGTTATAACTTGCACTGAGCGAGAGTCTGGAACGCCAACCGGGAGGTTGTTGGTCGCGAGAGCATGCTTGCTTATAACTCGCACTGGGGCGAGAGTCTAGAACGTTGACTGAGAGATCGTTGGTCGTGAGAGCATGCTTGCTTATAACTTGCACTGAGACGAGAGTCTAGAATGTCAACCGGGAGGTTGTTGATCGCAAGAGCAGGCTCACTTATAACTCGCATTGGGGCAAGAGTCTGGAACGTCGACCGGAAGGTTGTTGGTTGCGAGAGCATGCTCTCTTATAGCTTGCACCGAGGCCAGAGTCTGGAGCTCGACAGAGAGGTCATTGGTCGTGAGAGCATGCTCGCTTATAACTCACATTAGGGCGAGAGTCTGGAACACCGACCTGGAGGTCGTTAGTCTTGAGAGCTTGCTCGCTTATAACTCGCACTCGGGCAAGAGTCTGGAACACCGACCGGGAGGTCATTGGACGCGAGAGTAGGCTCGCTTATAACTCGCACTAGAGCGAGAGTTTGGAATGCCGACCGGGAGGTCATTGGTCGCGAGAGCAGGCTCGCTTATAAGTCGCACTATGATGAGAGTCTAGAATGCGGACCAAAAGGTCGTTGGTCGTGATAGCATGATCGTTTATAACTTGCACTGGGACAAGAGTTTGGAACGCTGACCGGGAGGTCGTTGGTCGCAAGAGTATGCTCGCTTATAACTCGCACTAGGGCGAGAGACTGGAACGCCGATCGGGAGGTCGTTGGTCGCGAGAGCAGACTCACTTATAACTCGAACTGGACGAGAGTCTAAAGCCCAATCGAGTGGTTGTTGGCGATACTCAGGTCCGAGACCGGTGACGATACTCCGGTCCGAGACCAGTGACGATACTTTGGTCCAAGACCAGTGGAGATAGTCCGGTCCAAGACTAGTGACGATACTCTGGTCCGAGATCAGTGGTGATAGTTAGTCCGAGACCGGTGGTGATACTCTGGTCCGAGACCAGTGGCGATAGCTCGACCCCGAACGGTGGAGGTGGAGCCCGATATCAAGAAGTAGGAGAAAATCTCTTTCAAAATAAAGTCCGACAAAATTGACAAAATGCCTGAGGTATTTTATATTCTGGGTTTATAGAGTAATCTAATTAGTATTGGTCATTTATTGAGAAAAAAGTTTTGATATTCATTTTGCTGATAAGTATTGCACCATGAAGAAGGAAAATCAGTATGTGGCAAAGATCAGTTTGAGTTCAAATAATTTATTTTCTCTTAAACTTGATATTATAAATGTTCCTTGTTATCTTACTGCTAATGAAGAAATTTTCAAGTTGTGGCATGCTAGATTTGGACACCTGAATTTTCAGAGCTTAAAGCAGTTAGGAAAAAAAATATTGTTCAAGGATTTTCTAAAATTGATGAGATAAGTGAAGTCTATGAAAAATGTCAGCTTGGAAAACAATTAACATCGAGAGACATTCCCATCTAAATCTAAGTGGGAATCACATTCACCATTAAAACTTATCCACACATATCTTTGTGGACTCATGCGTGTACTATCTTTTGGAGGTAACTTATACTTATTATTTGTTGATGATTACACTAGAAAAACTTAGATATATTTTGTTAAAGAAAAATAAGAAGCTCTCTCTTGCTTTAGAGTCTTCAAAAATACTCAAGTGGAATTTTTTTATTATCAAATAAAAAAATCTGAGAAGTGACCGAGGAGATGAATTCCTATCTTCTTTATTTGAAGAATTTTATCAAATCCATGGTATTGGACATGAATTGACAGCTCGGTATACACTGCAACAAAATTGTATCGCGAAAAGAAAAAATAGGACGATCATAAACATGGTTAGATGCATGCTGAAGAAGAAAAAATTTATTAGATAAATTTTGGGGTAAGGCAACTTCTTGTGTCGTCTACCTAATCAATAGATCGCCAACAAAAAGGTTACAAAATTCTACTCCAAATGAGACATGGTATGGAAAGAAATCAAATGCTACTCATTTAAAAATGTTTGGTTGTCTAGTATATTCACATATTCCTGATGCTTTAAGAACAAAACTTGATGACAAGTTTGATAAGTGCATTTTTATTGAATACAATGAAAGAAGTAAAGCTTACAAGCTTTACAATCCCAAAATAAAAAAATGTGATTGGCAGGGACGCCCACTTTGACGAAAAAGCTTCTTATGTTTTATCAGATTTGGCACGTGCTCACGATCCAATAACTGCAACTTGATATTCCTGAAAGAGACATGTCTCCATCACCATAGCAGAGAAGAACAAGAAGTTTGAGAGATATTTATGATGAGACTGAAGAGCTAAATGTGATAGATCAAGTCATTTTTACATTCTTTGCCGGAGAAGATCAAATCACATATAAAGAAGCATCAAAAGAAAAGAATTTGGTTCATGCTATGAATGAAGAAAAAAGCTCCATTGAGAAAAATGGTACATGAGAGCTCACTACTTTACCACTATACAAATCTCCGATTGCTGTGAAATAGATTTTTAAGACTAAAACCAATCCAAATGGCTTCATTAATAAATATAAAGCAAGATTGATTGCAAAGGGATACAAACAGAAAGAAGGTGAAGATTTCAATGAGGTATTTGCTCATGTTTCTAGACTTAATATAATTTGATTAATTATTGCACTTAATTGCTGTTCAAAATGGTTAGAAATTATTACAAATGGATGTCAAATCGACTTTCTTAAATGATTTTCTTCAAGATGAAATTTATCTTGAACAACCACAAGGTTTTGTGAAAAAAGGTGAAGAAGATAAAGTATATAAGCTCAGAAAGACATTATATGAGTTGAAGCAATCACCTTGTCCATGTATGACTAACTTAATTATTATTTTATCAAATATGATTTTGAAAGATGTCTTTTTGAGCATACTTTTTATATTAAGAAAAATTCTGAATGTGATACTATGCTTGTGAGTCTCTATATGGATGATCTTATTTTCACTGGAAATAATCTAAAAATATTGACAGATTTTAAGAACTCTATGATGAGTGAGTTCAAAATGATAGATTTGGATGAGCTGCATCATTTTCTATACATTAATGTCCAACAATCAGGAGAAAGAATTTTTATCTCGCAAGGATACTATGCAACTCAAATTTTTAAGAGGTTCAACATGAAAAATACAAATCCAGTGTCAACCCCATGCATCATGGGTTTGAAGCTAAGTAAGGATGGTGAAGGAAAGATAGTGAATCCAACCATATTTCGAAGCCTAGTTGGGAACTTAATGTATCTCACTGCCACTATACCCGATATTATGTACATAGTAAGTTTGATTAGTAGATTTATGGAAAAATCTTATTTAAATCATTGGGAAGTGACAAAAAGGATTCTTCAATATGTTAAAGGAATTATTAATTATGACATCTTTTATAAATCACATATGTCTATCAATCTTTTTGGCTATACAGACAGTGATTTTGGAGGAAATATTGATGATTCTCAAAGTACTTCCGATTATATTTTCAATCTTGGTAGTGGAGCAATCTTTTGTTGTTTAAAGAAGCAACAAATTGTAGCACTCTCAATTACTGAAGCTGAATACGTAGCAGCTTCTTCAACAGAGGAATTCTTGAAAGTCTCAAATGTAAGCAAAATAATCCAATAATATCATATTGTGATAACCGTTCTACAATTTATGTATCAAAGGATCAAATACTACATGGAAGAACAAAACGTACACATCCGCTCGCGATTTCATTTCCTAAGAGAACTAGTTAATGAAGTTGAAATCAACTTAGAGTATTATCCTAACAAAGAGTATTATCCTAACAACGAACAACTTACTGATATTTTTACAAAGCCGCTTAGAGGATCTATATTCTCAAAGAATCTTGAAGCTCTAGAAGTAAGAAGCATATTTGGTTTACGGGAGGTATCGTTGGATTAAACCAAAATTCAAGAATCAAATTATAAATTGATTTCAAATGTCACTTCTATTTCTATAAAAGCAAAGTCCAATTTCATTTCAAGTACCTCTTCATGGATTCATTTGTACCTCTTCATGGATTCATGAATCTTATTAGTTAAAGCATTTAATGTTGTTAATGTCTTGTTGATTTTCATGTCATCCAAAAATGTATAAATATGGATGAAATGTTAAGCTGTGACAGTGTTATAGCAACAAGAAGTCTAATACAAACAAAATTCATTTTACTTCTTCTTGTCTTTTAAATATCTTGCTTTAGTTCCTAGCTAGCCCATCTTCTTCTTCCTTCATGTGGGGACGACTAAAGATACATGCAAGAAAGAGTGAGAGATATTATTGGGCCACAACTGAATTGCCGTGTTACTCATTATTACGAGGGTGCCTTATCTTGTAAGGCATGGCATTGGCACCGCATGGCTTTGCATTCTAAGGGAAAGTTTAATTTTCTCCTCTTGCAGAAAAGATCTGAAATGTCTGCCTTCCCCCATCAGTTCTGTACGCACCTGAATGACGCTTGAGAGGCCATTTACGTGCCCTGCCTTCACAAGCCAGTGGAACTTCTCTTATCTGATCGATCGATGTTAGCAAAGGTTTTTCATAATAATTAACCAGTGGAGCCAGTTACTGAATTGTCTGCAGTAGAGTCCATCCAAAGCCTCTTGCTTTTTCTTTTTTGTAAATGATCAATGAGGCGAGCGAGCTTTGTCCGGTTCTCCTTGGAACTTGTTGTGCCATCAATTCCATGGTGAATTGACGAGGATGGCAAAAGTGGACAAGGCGAGGCAGCCTTTTTCTGTGGCATTCATTAATAATCTCTTTTCTCGACAGCATTTTCTAATTCTCAATGCAATTTACTCGACTCTATCGAAGGGATGTTTAATTTAGGAAAATAAGAATAGTAATTATTGATTGACATTATTGATATTTTAATTATAAAAATAAAAATATAAATAAGGGAATGAATTCTTATAATTGAGTAATGATTTATTCTCATGTCTCCCTCCTTCAATGAGTCATTACTTTATTTTTAACAATTAAAATATTCCCTTATTCCAAAAATACCCTTGACTCAGAACTAAAATTTTTCCCCTTAATATCAAATATCAAAATATATTTATTTAATTTTTCTTTCATATCACTTTCTCTATCCTTGTTATCTCTCATCATATTTTCTTTCTCCTTATTTTATCATCAATTTTCTCTCTCCTTAATCTCTCTCATCACATTTTTTTTTCTCATTACATTTTTTTTCTCATCATACTTTCTCTCTCCTTAATATATTCCATCACACTCTCTTTCCTCTTTTTTTTTTACATCACACTTTCACTCTCATCATACTTTTTCTCTCATCAATCTATCGCATCACTCTCTTTTCTCTTTCTTCTCATCACACTTTCTCTCTCATCATGCTTTCTATCTCATCACATTTTCTCTCTCCTCAATTTCTACCATTACACTCTCTCCCTTTTTTTCTCAACACACTTTCTCTCTCATCATGTTTTATTTTTCATCATACCTTCTCTCTCCTCAATCTCTCTCATCGCATTCATTTTCCTATTTTTTCTCATCACACTTTCTCTCTTATTATACTTTCTCTCTCCTCAACCTCTCTCATCACACACTCTCTCATCATTTTTTCTCATTACACTTTCTCTCTCTTCATCCTCTCTCATCATATTTTCTCTCTCATCTTCTATCATCATGCTTTCTCTCATCACACTCTCTTTACTCATTTTCTCTCATTACACTTTCTCTCTCTTCATCCTCTCTCATCATATTTTCTCTCTCATCTTCTAGCATCATGTTCTCTCCCATCATACTCTTTTTACTCATTTTCTCTCATCGCACTTTCTCCCTCTTCATCCTCTCTTATCATTTTTTTTTCTCTCATCTTTTATCATCATGCTCTCTCCCATCACACTCTCTTTCCTCATTTTTTCTCATCGCACTTTCTCTCTCTTCATTCTTTCCCATCACACTTTCTCTCTCTTCATATTTTTCTTTCACATTCAACTTTCTCTCACATATAATTTTTTCTCTTATTTTCCTTCAAGGATAAGAAAGAAAATTTTAATTTATTCTGATAGAAAATATTCAACTAACTAAAAATTATTTTTAAGAGTGATATTCATGCTCATATCCATTCCCATTTCATAATACTATGATTCCTATTCCGATTCTTATTCCTAAGAAAGATCCAAACATACCCTAAGAAGTTGTCGATGGGTGTGATATAATTTATTAAACGATTATTAAGTTTTGTAAACAACTTGATAGAAGGTAATATGACATAGGCATCCGTGCAAATGCTACTTTCAGGATTAGTTGGAGTAGACCTATAGAGAACTCCTACTTTCGACTTGCTTCACCATTGCATATGCTAACATGCCAAGCACCATGTTTATGTTAATGAACTTGAAGTATAACGGAGCTTGAAGTATGGAATGTTTATGTTGTTTGTATTCTGATTCAAGTCAATATATGAACTTGCACAGAGGGGACGGCCCCTATTTATGAAGGGTATACGTTAAGGAGTTTTTTGGTTCAATCAGAATATCTCATATATTCAAGTATTATTTGGTCATCAATTGAACGATCGATCAAAGTGACGAAAAACTTTTGACTTTAAGATTTTTTTTCCAAGAGAATGCATTACTAAGCGTGTAAAAGAGTCCCAGGAAAGAGTACGTAGCGTGAGAAAAGAAGCTCATGATCACATCTCCCTTAGGTTATGGACCATGCAGCTATGCCTAGCTATGTGATCTCTTTATCATTTGTATTTTTTAGATCAACTTTATTAATTTTTCATCAGTGCACCAGAACTTTTATTTAAAAAATAATCATATGTGCATTAATTGATGATATATAACAGTATGAGCTGAGGAAAATGTTTCATAAATATTAATATATATGGCACTGAAGTGACTGTTGAAATAAATTAAATTTTGTACTTTAATTTCCATGTGAAGCAAGAAGTCTGATGAAGGGTCTCCTCTTTTAATTACTGTAATTTTTTTTTAGAAAATTCTTCTTTCACTGAGTCAGTAAATTAACTTGCCTTCAATGAACTTTCTCTTAATCAACAGACAATCTACCATAGAATTGCATAACTATCCGTGCATGTAAATTTAATGAATGAGATATATATATATTTTTTAATTGATATCATATATTTAGTTTTTTAAAATTGATCAATCTCAGGAGTCATCAATTTCATCCCATAAAAATTTTTTATACACAAAATAAATTGAGAAATAGGATCAACATTCTTAAACTTATTATATTTTTATAATTATCTAATAGAGGGTTTCATCATTGCACCAATGCTCCAAAGGCAAATGAGATATCATTTTGCCAACAAAAAAATTATATATTGACCTCGGACGCCCCACACAATCTGTTCCATGATCATATGTAGAGAGATAAATCATGAATAATTCACTGCTATCAGAAATTGACCTCTAAATTTCTTGATAGTAATATCTCATATATTAACCATCTACCTAATCTGTGGGACAAAATAAATAATATCTTCCAGAAATAAAATGAGATAGCATTTTGTGTGACAAAAGACGATTCATTCATATCCCTAGCGTCCCTGTCAATTCGTCTCTAGACCAATATGGAGAAGATAAATTACGAATAACTACTAACTATTAATATAGATGATCAAAATATATAAAAAAAAATATAGTCTGATATACTTAGTTTCGACCCTAAAATTTTATGAGGCAACATCCAAATAAAATGAGATATCAGTTTGATGGCATGCGAAGTGGATTTGTCTGTGCCTATTCCTAATTTGATTTATCACTTTTTTTCCCATTTAATCGGAATTTATATTCACTGATCATTCATCCAGTACAATATAATATTCAATAATCTCCTGTGCATACTGATCAATCAATATGTGTCAATCAACATTACTGACCAAGTACAATGCATTTAAAGGTGTCATCCTTCTTGCACCAAGTAGCTCATTAATTAAGGAGCTAATTAAACTCTTAAATATATTGGGTTAAACGTGCATTAGTGATCAAATAATTGACATACACACCTCCAATGAAATATACTTTCACATTGTAATGCATATTATTGTGTGTGTGTTAATGAGTGAACTTTTATATGCACATCCTTATCCTTATGTGAGCGATCGTAGACAACTTCTAACGTAGCTATCCGACGTGATTTTGATCAAATTTTTTTAATTTCTCAAGTCTCGTCTACATGTAAAAAATTCTTTCTCCTTTGATTACATGCAACATACAAGACCACTGCTATGGTGTTAATATTTAAAAATCAACATCAACACTACATGATGCTGATTTTAACCTAGTGTTGTTCTTATTGGTCTTTAAAAATTAACATCACAGTTTAAATACATTAGCCATAGACCAACACCAAGATAGTACTAATTTTTAAAAACTAGCACTTGGTTAAAAACCAACACCAAGGGTTTGTAAAAATTAGCACTTGGTTCGTAAACCATTGGCGCTATTTTATAGCCTTGGTGTTGGTTTCTACAATCAGTCTTGGTGCTGGTTTCTACAAACCAATCTTAGTGTTGATTTATAGAAATGAGCATTACCTTGGTGCTCATTTCTACAAACTAACACTAAAATGGTGCTGGTTTATAACTTGATACTGGTTTATAACCTTGCTATTGGTTTCGACAAACCAACCTCAAGGTGGTGCTTATTTGCCTTGTGTTGGTTTTTACAAATTACCAATACTACTCTAGTATTGATTTCTACAAACTAGTATCATCTTGCATGTAATTAGAAAGAAAGAAGGTTTGTTACATGCAGATGAGAGTGATTATAATAAAATTAGGTAACGTTTGATTTGTAATTTTTTTTAAATTTTTTTAGAAAATAAAAAATATTGTTAGGTTAGTATTTTACATTTATTTTTTTAGAGAAGAAGATATCATTTTATGAAAAAAATAGAGAAGATCTAAAAATTATCTTTTGAGAAAATGAAAATAGAAACCAAACGCTCTTTTAGATTTTAGTTGTGTCAGATCGTCAATGTCGAATGCCATCCACCTCTATTTTATACATATATAAAAAGCAAAACAGGTTGAATTTCACTTTTATATAGATACATAAATCTCATGCAACTCGCATCACATGATATTTAGCCAAATGGAGCACCTCCACGCTAGGCTTTTGGATTCAAAGAAACCTAAGTCTGGTTTTTCTTTTTCTGGAACTGGAAACCTACATAAATTGAATTTGAATGCTCTGCATGCCTCAATATATATGAGGTCACATTGATTGACAAAATAAAGGAATTAAAGAGAGGTTGATCTCTCTCTAGCCATATGCAAAAGCCTGCCATCTTGATCACGAGAATTCACAGCCGTTTGCCTTCGATCCATCCTCTGATGGCTTCCTGATCAGACTTCGATTCCTCGAGGTGGAGGAGGGTTTTCAGAGCGGAGAGAATGTTCTTGAGGTTGATTGAAATGATACCATTTATTTAACCTAAACACAGTTGAAACTTAATTTAGTGAATATATATATATCTTACAAAAGTAGGCAACGCTTTCGGTAAAGTGATCCTTGATTTCATGTTTAATAAACATTAATAATTCGTCGTCGTTCGTGTGTATATATATATATATATATATTTGTTTACTCTCTCGTGGCTACCCATCGATCACTATTTCCAATTCCTCTTCGCCCATACTCATCGCCTTTTCCTTTTCTTTATGGATAACATCAGCAGCAGCAACAGCAGCAGCGGCTTATGGGATTGCGAGATCATGATGATGATGAGTATGGGGAATCAGTTCCCTCTCGATGCCGCCTCCCAATTCCTTCAGCCCTCCGAGACAGAGCACCGGCGGGCCGCCACGGAGTCCGGCCGGGAAGACGACGACTACGAGGATGAGGAAGATGTGGCTGAGGAGGAGGAGGAGGAGGAGAGTTTGGGCGCGGTGAAGGAGATGATGTACCGGATGGCGGCGATGCAGCCGGTGGACATCGACCCGGCCAGCATCAAGAAGCCCCGCCGCCGCAACGTGCGCATCAGCGACGACCCGCAGAGCGTGGCGGCGCGACTGCGGCGGGAGAGGATCAGCGAGCGGATCCGCATCCTGCAGCGCCTGGTCCCAGGAGGCACCAAGTTGGACACCGCCTCCATGCTCGACGAGGCCATCCGCTACGTCAAGTTTCTCAAGAGACAGGTCCACCAGCTGCAGTCCTTCACTCATAACAACCCCCCTCCGTTCCTCGTCGGAGGCGGCGGCGCCTCCTCTTCCTCCTCCTCCATAGCACTGCCTCCTCCTCCTCCTCCTCCTCCCCCCGGGTTAGGCGGCTTTGCCTTCCATGATCCCACCCACTAAGGACTGATCAATATAGATTATCTAGTAATTTTACGAATATTATTTGTGTTACAAATTAATGTACAAGAATCAACCAACACATGAAATAAGGATTTGGGTAATATAATCAAATCAACTAGTTGTAGAGCTACCTTCTATTGTATGTCTTTTATATTTATATGTTGCTTAGAAGAGATAAATACATAAATATATTTTATTACAACATCTCGTTGACTTAGATAACAGTTCCTTACCAAATTGGCTCACGTTATAGGTTATTGATTCATACGTGATAGATTGAGCACGTTTTATGAAGTTTAAATTTCTGCCCTGTCCTACACCAAATTGATCAGAAACTAAACAGACAGTAATGTTTATCTTATAGGAATCAAAAACTCAGTTCAATACGAGCTATGATTAATTAATTGGTTTCTGAGGATCGATCAATAAAGATATATAAACATTTAAACCGATCGGTAGATACAGTGGAAGTGATAGAGAGGGCGAGTCAATTGCATGCACAAAGAAGGAAGCTCATCATTTTCTGGCAGGTAAAGGAAAAGGAAATGCATTCCGACCATTTGGGTTGCAGGAAAGAGACCAATGGCTGGAATCGAGAACGGTGGAAGGGTGGCTTCAAGTCCCAAAGTAAACGCCAACTCAAAGGCTGCCGTGAAGACTGAACTGGCACGTACAGCAACAGGAAGTGTCAGGTTTGCAACCACTTCCTGCCAATCAGAGCAGCGAGTTCGGGACTCTCCTTCCTTATCGTTAGGAAGCAGAAGGCTCTGCAGAGCCAGCTTTACTAGCGTCTGTCGAACCCCCGAGGAAGGTAACAGACAGCCATAATGAGCAGGCAAATTTGGGGAGGAAAAACAATGAAAGGGCATTAATTAATTAAAAGTTAATAAAATGATTATATATGGAGTTTTTTTTTTATAAAGATATATATTTATTAATTTTAAAATTATACAGCCATTAGCGTATAATTATCTAGTAAATTAATGTGTTTTCAACAGGAGGTAACTTGTGAAGGGATAACATGATCTTTATCATCGTATTCATTGTAGAGGTACGTTTGGGATAATCTACAGTGAAGTGTTTATTATCATTAGTATCATTATTTCTATTATCATGAAATAGATTAAAACTCATTTCTTGATTTGTATAGCCAGCCTCTAAATCATGACTCTCAACATCATGTTCTAAATGTTCGTCACGTGCAAGACGTTTCTCAAGTCATCCAATTCGATGTCATGAAGGTCTCTTTGACAAACTACATGATCATCATCATTTGACCTTTGTCTTCTACAACCAACTATTGGGAACCTGACTCTAATACCAATTTTACATTGAAAAGTGTAGGAGAAATGGGAGGTAATACAAGACATTCTTCTAATAAAGAATCTATCAAAATGTTGAGAGAAATAATCAAGAAGATAATTCTTCTAATAAACTTAAAAGCTTAAATATATTTTAATTTCAAAAACATTCTCTCCCCTAGCAATACAAACTAAAGCCTTTATAGGTGAGACTTGGAAGAATCTTCTAAGATAAGTCAAAATGTATTAAATACTATTTATATTTCCTAAGGCCTCATTAAACTAGGTTTATATTTCCTAAACTTTGAGAATAAAAGTGAGTTTAATAATGAAAAAATATGTAAAGGTATTAGAATATCCACATCAACTTTCCTAAACATAGAAATCTACTTTAAATTTTACATTTTATGTAAATTTATCTTTTTTATAAAATACCCTATCCATTCCCTAAATTTAGATTTCATAAATAGTACTTCTCTAAATTTAGAGAAAAAAAAATCTATTCTCTAAATATTAAAATATCATTTAATTTTGAAGAGAGAAAAAAAATAAAGGGAATAAATTGGGCAATGAAAAGTAGCTAGATATTACATAAGGATAGAGAAAAAATAATTAAAAATTAAAGTGGAAGAAAGAATAAAATAATAAAAAAATAAAGATAACACAAATTTTAGGGTAGATTATGTAGTGCGTAGTGAAAAATGATTGACTAAATTTAATAAAGTGGATGATTCACCCTAAATTTTAGAAATATTATAGAGAAACTGATGTGTATGCTCTCTCATCAACCTTTTCAAGTTCCAAGAATACCAAAAACGTAAATATAAACTCTTCCAATTTTGTAGCAAGATGTCTTTCCCGAGCAATATATCTTTCCTCGAGCAATCTTTTCTTTTCTGAGCAATATACCTTTCTTGAGCAATATATCTTTCCTTGAGGAATCTTTCCCGAGCAATATATATATTCTTCTCGACAAATCTGTCCCAAGCAATTTTTTCAGCCTAACAAACTTCGATCAAAATGGTTATTATTTTTTGTAGGAATATTATTTTTGAGAACTATTTTTTTGTCTGAAACTAGACATTCATAGCTTTCCAATGATATATGGCTAATGGCTTGCCCTATAATTTGTTCCCCATAAAAGCAGATTGGCACAAAAATTTAATGGCTTCTAAAACTTTTCTATGTTAGATATGGAGATAAATAAGAGTGCACATGATAGGTCCTTAACTTGGTCAATATAGACTTCTTAACCGTCGAGCCAACTCAACTAGTGACGCCGAGCGGAATAAAGATTGTTCTAGGGCGTGAAGTTACAGAGGGATTAAGAAGAAACAAGAGAGAAATAACGAAATAAGAAGTAGCTCAAAATAGTTTTTTTTTTAAAAAAAACCTTCTTGAGAAAATAAGAGCGGAAAATAAAGAACAAAAGAGATGTAGCCATAACGTGGTTTAAGCGAAACCAATTGATTCAATATCAAAATAACTTGTCTCTAAACATCATCTAAGCATAGGTTTATATAGCTTTCAAAATCCTCAAAAAAAATCTAAACAGAAAAATAATTAACTAGACTTATTCCCTAAGATTTAGGATAAATTAACTATCAAGACTCGGTTCCTAAGATTTAGGACAAAATTAAATATAAAAAATAAACTAAACTTAATTAACGGATAACTACTTAAAAATTCCCAATTTTGGATTCTCTCCTACATCAGTCGCCTGAAGTTGAAGAGAACTCGTCCTCGAGTTTAGGGTGGGTGTACCCGGTTCCAGAGTACAATGACTTAGGTGTTTTACATTAAAAATATCAGAAGTTTTTAAATGGCTAGGAAGTCGCAACATGTAGGCATTGTCATTAATCTTTTCTAGTATCTCGCAAGGTCCAATCTTTCGATCTTTAAGCTTGTTGTATTCACCAATAGGAAAACGCTTACGAGTTAATACAACCCAAACCATATCACTAATGTCAAAAAGAACCTGACGTCGATGCCGATCTCCCCTGATTTTATATTTAGTGTTGATTTCTTGAATAGCTTGCTTAACCTGCTCATGAATAACTCGAAGATGCTTGGCCATATCCTCAGCCTTGGGGTTAGCTTATCTGAGACGCAAAATAGAGACTAAATCCAGTACCCCGGATGAGTTTCGTCCATAAACAACTTCGAAAGGACTCAAACCAGTGGTCATGTTCTTTGATTTGTTGTATGCGAATTATGCTTGTGGTAAAACTAGATCCCATTGCTTCAGTTTGGTTCCTGTGAGACATCTCAAAAGATTTCCTAAGCTCTGATTCAATACCTCGGTTTGACCATCTGTCTGAGGGTGATAGACGCTGCTAAAGTTTTGCTTCGTCCCTAGCTTTTCCCATAAATTCTTCCAAAATTGACTAACAAATTTAGTATCACGATCCGAACTAATAATTCGAGAAATACTGTGTAAACACACAATCTCTTTAAAGAAGAAGGTGGCAATCCAAACAGTATCTATCGTTTTTCTGCACGCCACAAAGTGAACCATCTTGGAGAATCTGTCCACCACAACTAGAATAGAATCAACATTGGTGAGGGTTCCCTTAGATTGCTGACAAACAAAGCAACGGTCTATGAAATGAGCTACGTCACTAGTTAGCTTGGTCCAATAGAAGTCGGAAGAGATGAGGGCTAATGTCTTGTCTCGGCCAAAGTGTCCTTCGTTATGCAATTCAATGATAATATGCCGCCTTAAGGAACAGTCTGGAATGCACAATCGTAGTCCACGAAATAGATAACCATTGTGCAAAATAAAGTCGTTGTGAAGTCCATTAGTTACCTCCTGAAATATCTTGCCAAAGGAGGGATCATCAACATACATATATGAGAAAGATCCAAAGCCAGTAACCTTAATACTCATGGTAGTAAGTAGGGAAGAGACTACACAAGGGCTCATACTCTCACGAGTATAACCTTGTCTCAATAGCTCCACAACTTGTCGTTATAGTTTTTCAGCATCTTTAGGGCTAACACGGTATGCCGGCCAGTTAGGTAAGATTGACCCTAAAACGAGGTCAATTGGGTGTTGAATGTCTCTCCTAAAGTAAAGTCTTGGAGGAAGGTCTTCAACCATTAAATTAGCAAAGTCGGATAGGAGTCCTCAGCTGGTAGATCCAAGTCTAGGTCTATTTTATCGCTTTTGTAAGGAAGCAAAGTATAGACCATATCTTCGTGCTTCATCTTGTTCAAAAATCTGGGCATAGAAAGTAGTGTAGAGTTATTAGTTACTAAATCTGAAGGGATTCCATCTCGTCCAGACTCCGAATAGAGTGCAACCACGTCAGAAGACCATAAACTCATCATCTTCCTTGTAAGTAGCCTCGATCGTCCTTCTTCTAGATTCAAAAGGAAATTTGGTAGCTTTATTCTCTTCTCGTAACAACTCTAAGGGGAACATAGCCATGTTGGATGGTACAAGATGATTGTGTCACTGGATACTCCTGCATCAGACGCATCAGGTTGAAAAGAACTCGTCCTCGAGTTTAAAATAATGTCTTCAACATCCATAGTCTCCCTTTTCTTCGTATTGTCTTCCAATATGACACAAATTGCATCCTCAAATAAGACCAAAATCTCAAGGTCATCACCATAGAGTACCTCATCAACTTCATCATCAAATATCAGTTCACCTAGTGCTTCGACCTCGTCTTTGTCATAAATTGGATCACCGAATAATTCGATCTTGTCGTCATCTTCGCTGCCTCCTGAAATTAGATGATCAAGAGAGTAGGACTGGTCGTATTCGATGTTGTCGAGGTCCGCATCCTCATGGTTGTCTCCGCCGCCGTGAGAGGAAGGGGGGACGTAGAGGCACTGGGGAGTTGGTGTTCTCTCGAAGTTGTAGGTGGTGGGGTGGTTGAACTCGTATTTCTCGAAACCAAACTTGTGCTTGGACAACTCTTCTCGATTGGAAATTAGAGATTTTTCAAAAGGAGAATAATGGAACTTACGATATTTATGTTCTCGTGTCGCTAGAAGTTGAGATAATTTTTTGACTTGTTTCTGTAGATACTGAATCTCGTCTTGGGTGCCACGACCACAATGTGAGGCTTCCTCAGCCAGAACCTGCATTTCACGATCATGACCACGTCCACGATGACCCTCTATTGGATCTTAATGAGCTCTGATACCAACTGACGCCGAGTAGAATAAAGATTATTTTGGGGCGTGAAGTTACAGAGGGATTAAGAAGAAACAAGAGAGAAATAACGAAATAAGAAGTAGCTCAAGATAGGTTTTAAAAAAAACCTTCTTGAGAAAATAAAAGCAAAAAATAAAGAACAAAAGAGATGTAGCCGTAACGTGACTTAAGCGAAACCAATTGATTTAATATCAAAATAACTTATCTCCAAACATCATCTATGTATAGGTTTATATAGTTCTCAAAACCCTAAAAAAATCTAAACAGAAAAATAATCAACTAGACTTATTATCTAAGTTTAGGATAAATTAACTATTAAGACTCAGTTCCTAAGATTTAAGATAAAATTAAATATAAAAAATAAACTAAACTTAATTAACGGATATCTACTTAAAAAAACCCCAATTTTGGATTCTCTCCTGTATCAACTAGCCAAGTCGTTGACCTCTCCCGAAGAGTCTTCCTAACAAAGGCCTATTCACACATTCGTCAGCTTTGCCTGTACTAGAGACTGGAGGAGGATAGCCAATGTCTACAGGAGGTGATTGTTTGCCATTAATGTCATAGTTTGGTCAATACCTAATCTCCAGTAAAAATAATAATCCCAGTTAGCCTCATTGACTATTTCTGAGGGTGACCGGTCTAGTCCCACGGAAGTTTCCCACCGACCACCAGGGTAAATCGGGAAGCGCATTCAGTGGCTAGTCCAGAAGCCCAACATCCTTTTGGTTACGCCCCCCATTTAGAGGAAAAATTCCTACAAATACGCCGTAACTGGGGTTCAAACCGCGAGTGTCTGGGTGACAATTTGGATGTGGAAGATGAGCAATTGACCATAGTACATTTGATGGTTGATACACAGAGAGAGTGTTGGTATCCATGTGAGCATATGTACGTTACACTTTGATACCTTCTTAGATATAACACTTCGTCAGACATGCCATAAGCATAGACCCCTGGTTATTGTATAGTTATGCATTATTTTAATAATATATATATACTCTTTCATCAAAATTAAAAAACAAAAAACAAAGGCCTACCTATCCCAAGGAGTCTTCCCAATGAAGGTCGACCCGACGCTCTTGTTCATCTCCTCTTGACCTTATTGACCCGATGCTCTTGCTCATCTTCTCTGGTACTCGTTGAATCGACACTCTTGCTCATTTCGTCTCGGCCTCGCTAACCTGACACGCTTGCTCATCTCCTCTCCACCCCGCCAATATGACGCTCTCACTCATCTCCTCTCGACCTAACTCGATGCTCTTGCTCATCTTCTCTCATCCCCGATCGACCTGACACTCTTTTTCATCTCCTCTTGGCCCTGACGATCCGACACTCTTACTCATCTCCTCTTGACCTTGATCGACCGACGCACTTTCTCATCTCCTTTCAGCCCCACTGACCCACGCTCTTGCTCATCTTCTCTCGGCCCCTCCGACTTGACTCTCTTGTGTTGGTTGCTACTCGGAACACCATTCTATTTTCCCTGTACAAAAATTTGTACAAGTACAGAACTTAACCTAGCTACCCATGTGCTCTACTAAAGTTAAACTTGGATTGCAAACGATGCTTAACATTATTAATCCAAGTTACTCTTCAGAAGTTAAACTTGGATTGGAAAAGATACTTAACATTTTTACTTCAAGTTTAACCGATATGATCTTCCTAAGTTAAACCATATTATAGAAGTTGATTAAATATCTATTTCAAAGATTGACTTCCAGCTTAAACATGGCGAGACACTAGGCCTTCTTAGTTATGAGATCATCCACCACTTCCTAGACAAAGCTTTTCAAAAAGATTAGATATTTAACTTCTTACAGTAACCCTAGGTTTAACTACAGAGACCACAATAGAAACACAAGATCGAAACGTAAAATCGAAATATAAAATCGATAGAACGAAATCGAAACATAAAATCGCTAGCCTCTTGTGTTGGTATTTCAGAATCCATCCAAAGAAAACTAACTAATTAATTTGAAGCGGAAACCATTAATTAGTTATACCTTTCTTTGTAGTTAAAGTCCTCTTGATCTTCTGTTATATTCCTCTCCTCCTTTTAGATGTTGTGTGGGCAATGATCTACCAAGATGAAATCCACCCGAACCACTTCTTCTCCTCCAAGACTCTCGAGCCACCAAGGGATGCCAAAATAGGAAATTCCTTCTCTTCTTCTTCCCCTCCAAGCAACCGGCCACCTAGGTACTTCTTGTCTTCTCATTCTTCTTCTTCAAGCTCTAGCCTTAGAAGGAAGAAAAGGAGGAAGAAGGGAATATACATGCCGCCGGCCTTAAGGGAAGAGAGAAGAAAAGGGTCGGCCACAAGCAAGGAGAAGACGAGAATAATAATATGTGTTACACCATAAGACATCACCTCCTCTTCTTTTATAATCCTTGCTCATGGGAAAAAAAGGAAAGTTTTAAACATAATTAAAACTTCCTTATTTGTGGCATTCCTTTAAAAAATTTTTTTTTTACAACAATTAAAATTTCTCTTTTCTAAATTTCCTATTGTACATGGCAATAAAGGAAAGTTTTAAAATTAATCTCTCTCTTTTATGTCATGTAGACATCTACAAAAAAAGGAAAGATTAAAATTAAAACTTCTCTTTTAAATCATGGTTACCAAAAAGGAAAGTTTTGTCAAAAATTAAAATCTCTCTTTTAAGGAAAGATTTTAAAATTTAAAACTTTCTTTTAAAACCATGTGGATAGCTATAAAAGGAAAGATTAAAATCTCTCTTTTAAATTCCCTTAGTAGATGACTATAAAAGGAAAAGTTTTAAACAAAATTAAAATATTTGTTTTAACCATTGTAGATAACTACAAAAAAGGAAAGATTTTAACAAAAATAAAATCTCTCTTTTAACCATTGTAGATAACTACAAATAAGGAAAGATTTTAACAAAATTTTATTTTTAATAAAAAACTTCCTTTTCCTTTTACTTTGGTCGACCCCATGCTTGGTCACCAAGCATGGCTTGGCCGACCCCTACTTGGGCTCCATGAAGGACTTGGACGGCCACATCTTGGACACCAATATGTGCTTGGCCGGCCACAACATGGACTAGAAGATGGGCTTAGGGTGGATACAAGGCTTTATAGAGGCTATAACAGGGACCGAGAGGAAAAATTAGTTTTGGTCTCCCGATGAGCTTGAGCTTCCTGTGTTCGTCCCGAACACCCAACTCAAGTTCATCAATAATAACTCATATCACTAAAGAGTTATTGTTGAACTACCGCACCATTATTGAACTACCACATCAATTCCAAATTACATTATTGACTCCTTCTTAACATGAGTGCGTTAGTCTCCTTGTGTTTAAGATATTGAATGTTTACTAATTAAATGTGTTACTGACAACTCACTTAATTAATATCTAGCTCCAAGAGTAGTACCACTCAACATCATTGTTATGCCAGACTAAGTCCACCTGCAGGGTTTACATGACAATCCTTATGAGCTCCTCAAGGAGACATCATCAACCTAGATTACTAGGACACAGTTTCCTTCTATAATCAACAAGACACCATATAAATAATATCATTTCCCAACTTATCGGGCCTATTGATTTAACGAACTAAATCTCACCCATTGATAAATTAAAGAAATAAATACTAAGTATATGTGCTTGTTATTATATCGGGATTAAGAGTACGTATATCCATAATAATAGAGGTTTTGTTCTTTTATGCAGTCAGTATAAAAATAAACAACCTCAAATGCTCCTGCTCAATACACACATAGTGTACTAGTGTAACTTTATAGTCAAGATAAACTAATACCAAATTACACTACAACCATTCCAATGGTTTGTCCCAATCCATCTTGGTTATGAGTTACTATTTATAATTTATAAAGAACTGATAACATGATCTTCTGTGTTGCACCACACACCATGTTATCTATAATAAAAATTAAATGGATAACTGTATTTAACATAAATGCAGACATTTGACCAATGTGATTCTTATTTCAAAATAAATGTTTACAAAAGCTAAGCTTTTAGTATACATCCTAACAATCTCCCACTTATACTAAAAGACTATGCTACCATATATACTGCCATAGATCTGATTTCCATCCTCTCAACATACCCATCAAAAGCTCTCGCTTGGAAATGCCTTAGAGAAAGGATCTGCCAGATTATCTACTGATGTAATCTTGGCGACAACAACCTCTCCTCGTATTAGGTGGTACCTGCGCTCTATATGTTTACTTGCCTTATGGGCTCGTGGTTCCTTCGAGTTTGCTACTGCACCACTATTATCACAATAAACTGTAATAATTTTGGGTAAACCAGGAATCACATTTAAGTCCATCATGAAGTTTCTGAGCCATACAGCTTCTATGGCTGCCTCAGAGGATGCCGCATACTCAGCTTCCATGGTGAAGTCTGAAACGCATTTATGCTTAACACTCCTCCATTATTATGGCTCCACCTGCTAAAGTAACACAAAACCCCGAGGTCGACTTACTATTGTTCCATTCAGTCCGAATCTGTGTAACCCATAGGGAGCAAATCATTTGCCTTGTAAACTAGCATATAATCTCTAGTCTTTCTCAGGTACTTTAATATATGCTTTATGACAGTTCAGTGTCCTAGTCCTGGGTGACTTTGATATCTACTAACTATACCCACGGTAAAACAGATATCCAGTCTCATACATAGCATTGCATACATTAAGCTTCCTACAATTGAAGCATAAGGAACCACCTTCATCTCCTCTATCTCCTTTGATGTCTGAGGAGACATCTCTTTAAATAAGGGTACTCCATACCGTAAAGTTAAGAAACCTTTCTTGGAGTTTTGCACGCTAAAACGAGCAAGGATAGTATTGATGTATGAAGCTTGGGATAAGGAAAATATCCTTTTCTTACGATCCCTTATTACTTTGATCCCAAGAATATGTCCATATTCTCCCAAGTTCTTCATATCAAAACACTTGAACAACCATACCTTTACGTTTGACAATCACTTTGACATTGTTGCCAATGAGCAAAATGTCATCTACGTATAGTACAAGAAATACCACCACGTTTTCGTCACTTTTCTTGTATACACAAGACACATCCGGTCACTGAATAAATCCATAAGACTGGATCACTTCATTAAACCGGATGTTCCAAGATCTCTTGCTTCATCATATGTCGAGGGATCAAGTTCATGTTCACCAGGGATCAAGTCCAAAGACTTTCCTGAAAACAACCCTCCCACTACGATGAGGCATTACTTGTGCATCATTTGTGACACGTGTTGCAGTTTCTTGTGGTATCTCATCTTGTACCATTGGTACTAAAGTAGACGTGTTTTCTCTAATTTCATCAAAGATAATTTTACTCATGGGCTTGTGGTTTATTACATAGTCACCTTCTAAAATTCGGGCATTGGTGCTAACAATGATCTTCTGATTTTTTAGGACTATAAAATAAACCTTCTTTCGTTCCTTTAGGATAACCCACAAACAGGAAAACTTCTGTATGTGATTCCAACTTATCATTGTCTCCCTTCAGCACATGTGCTGGACTATCCCAGGTCCGAATATGTTTCAGACTAGGCTTAAGCCCATTCCACAATTCTGTGGGAGTAAAGGGTACTGACTTAGAAGATATCAAGTTCAGAATGTACACTGCAATTTCTAGAGCATATCCCTAAAACAAATTTTATTGTATCGTGGGAGTTATTGGATTTAGAGTATGCAAATTGTCAGCCAATGTACCATAACAGATAACTACTCTATTTTCTTTACCAAAAGAAACAGAATATCCATTCATAATTTTTAGAAACTGAATTCAAATTCTTTCTAAAACTTGGTACATAAAGATAATTTCTCAAAATCAATATTTTATTCCTATCTAAAGATAGATAAACATCTCCCACTGCAATAGCCGTTACTTTCGTAGCATTGCCCATGTAGACGGTAATCTCCTCTTCATGTAGTCGAGTTTCCTGGAACCCCTGCAATGAATTGCAGACATGATCAGTGGCTCCCGTATCTACACACCAGGTACCGGTAGATAATGTTGGAGTGTATACTAAAAGCCTAGCTTTTGTAAACATTTATTTTTGAAATAAAAGAATCACATTTGGTCAAAATCTACATTTATTTATTAAATGTAATTGTTCAATTAATTTATATAGTAGATAACATGGAGTGTGGTGTCACACTCAGAAGATCATGTTGTCGGTTCTTTATAAATTATAAACAGTTGCTCACGACTAAGATGGAAAGAAACAAACCATCGGAATAGTCGTAGTGTAATTAAGTATTAGTTTGTCTTGATTAATAAATTACACTGATACACTCTAAGTGTATTGAGTAGGACCATTTAGGTAAGTTCTTTTTGTACTGACTTAATAAAAGAACTAAACCTTAGTTATTATGGAAGTGTGTGCTCTTAATCCTAATATAATAACAAGCACATATATTTAATATTTATTTCTTTGACTTATCAAAGGGTGAGGTTTAGCTCGATAAATCAATATGCCTGATAAGTTGGGAAATAATATTATTTATAGTGTGTGTTGTTGATTATAGAAGAAATCTTTGTCCTAGTTATCTAGGTTGAGAATGTCCCTAAGAGGAGATCATAAGGATTGCCATGTTAAATTCTGCAGGTGGATTTAGTCCGACATGACAATGAAGTTGAGTGATACTACTCTTGGAGCTTGATATTAATTAAGTGAGTTGTCAGTAACTTACTTAATTAGTGGGCATTCGTAATCTTAAACACAGGGAGACTAACACACTCATGATAAGAAGGAGCCCATAATGTAATTTGGGATTGGTCCAGTAGTGCGATAATAACTCTCTAATGGAATGAGTTATTATCGATGAACTTGAGTTGTGTGTTCGGGGCGAACACGGGATACTCAAGCTCATCGGAAGGTCAAAACCAATTTCTCCTCTAGGTCCCTGTCGTAGCCTCATTAAAGCCTCAAGTCCATCCAAAGAAAGGCCCATCTTGGTGTCCAAGAAAGGGGCCGGTCCATTGCTTGGTGACCAAGCAATGGCCGACCACATCTCCTCTTAAAGGGTCGACCCTATTGCTTGGTGATCAAGCATGTAGGGGCCGACCACAATAATTCAAACAAGGAGGGGTGTTTTGAATTTTTAAAATCTTCTCTTTGTAGAAAACTATAAGTTTTAAAAGAGAGATTTTAATTTCAAAAACTTTCCTTATTTAAATTAGGTCACATGTTTTAAAAGAAAGTTTAAAAGATTTTAAAACTTTTCTTTTTAACCATCCTCATGGTTTAAGAAAAAAAAAAAGAAGATAAGTTTTAAAATTTAAATTTTCTATCACCATGTTAAAAAAGAAAATTTTATAAGAGAAATTTTAAATTTTAAAACATGGTTTTAATTTTTAGAACTTTCCTTTTTTAACTCCTACTTTAGGAAAGAGAGCTTATAAAATTTTATAAGAATTTTTCTTCTTGTAAAATTTTATTAAAAAAAGTATTTCCTTCCTCTTATAGGGGCCGGCCACCCTTGCTTGGTGCCCAAGCAAGGTGGCCGGCTGATCCTGTCCGAACGCTGAATCAACGGACGCTGGGCACGTGGCGCTCTCCGGGTCGCCGATGTAGATCTCCGGCTAGTCTCACGAAGCTCCGGCGAACCTGCACAGAAGTCGGGCCGGGAAGGGGTTCCCGGCGGCGACCCTCCGACGCTCAAGTCAGGTAAGCAAGTGGTGGTGGAAAAAGTAGCTCCAAAGTTTGTAGAACGCGTACCTCCGGCGAAGTCTGCAGCTCTTTATATAGAGCGGTGAAAAAGCTTCTACACGCCTACCGAGGCACGTACGTGTCCGCAGCCCATACCTCGGTATGTGTTTGTCAGAAAGCTTACCTGACGCCATACTGCAACAGTCCCATCGCGCCTTCGATGGGACAACAGGACACCCCGTTGTCAGATTAGGAGTATGGCTTAGCCATACGACTTGACGGCTGTCAACAGATGTTCCTGTCCCTATTTACCCACCGCCGGCCAGGACGTCCATCCGGCCGGCTAGACGAAGAGAGCCGTCCGGAAGGCTTTAATTCCCTGCGCCGGCCGGGCGGCGCGCCCATTTCGTCCTGCCTTCTCTTAGGCCTTCCGCTCGGCCACTACTTACTGTTTCATTGAGCGTCGGAACCCCGATCCCTGTCAGGGCGCTTTTTTACTATCAGATGCTTACTGGCAGACCGATCGGCTTGCCCTTTTTTCATGAGTCCGGTTGGCTCACCTTTCTTCGACGGACCACCTGGCCTTTTGACCTCCACGTGGCGTTGACCCCTCGTTAGGGGCCCCTGGCTCTTACCACCGGATCACTTGCCTTCCCCTCGAGTCTAGTCGAAGGAGGCAAAGTCCGACTGACTGGACTGCCGATCTGACTGAGCAATGATCACTGCATTAGTCCGCTCGGCCAGGCATAGGTATACTCATCTGTTCGGCGGTATCTTGTCCGTGCCTTGTGTTCTCTTGGAATCCACGTCCGATGCTCTCCCCTACTACCCGTCACGTGCGCTGCGCACGGTAAAGGGAGCTCATTAAATGCGGCCAGTATCCTGCTGACACGTGGCGATCGTGCGTTTGTCAGCGTATGGCGGTGGCGTCACTTCCGATGGGACAGCCGCCGTTTGAAATGAACGGCTAGATGACGACCTCGATATCGGCGACCTGGATCGGACGACTGAAATTAATAGCGACCGCCCTTATAAAGTGCCGACTTCCGCTTTCCGCCGCATTTCGGCCTCATCTTCTCCCAACGTTTCGCTGCTCCTTTCTTCTCCGGCGACCTTGCGTTCCGGCTCTCCGGCGACCCTACAGCCCCCTTCGATCATCTTCTTCGCCCGTAAGGATTCCTCTTCCTTGCCGCCTCTCCTTTTTTCTCTCTATTAGCTATTTCTTTCATCATCCCGCATTCTTTCCCTGTTTTTATTTCTCCCTCCTTCCATCGCGCGTCCCTCCCTAGCCTTATACCATGACCAACACCTCACAGTCGACCGGCGGTGCTCCGGGTCTTTGGTATTCGACCATGGAAAGCCGGTTCGACGAGGAGGACGCCTTGCGCCTCACTCGAACCTATGATTTGCCGACCGACCACCAAATAGTGTTAGCCTCACCGACCGATCGCCCTCATGAACCGCCGCCCGGCACCGTTTTATTCTTCCGAGACCAATTTTTGGCCGGGCTACGCTTTCCACCCCACAAGTTCTTCTTACAAATCTACAATTATTTTCGCATTCCGCTCGGCCAGGTAGTCCCTAACTCCATTAGGCTGTTGAGCGGAGTGATAGTCCTTTTTAAACTGAACAACATCCCCCTCGACCCTAAGATTTTTCACTACTTTTTTTATCCCAAGCAAGCCGAGTGGGGTACCTTTATTTTCCAATCTAGGATAGGCTTCGTCCTTTTTGATAATATGCCGAGCTCCAACAAACATTGGAAGGAGCACTTTTTCTATGTGCGCTTTCCCGAGCGGCTAACTTTTCGCACCAAATGGCAGACTGCGATGTCGGCGCAACCGGAGCTCGGCAAATTTAGAGGCGATGCGGCCTACCTTCATGCGGCCGAGCGGTTGGTGGGTCAGCGCTATCACATTGATAAGCTGCTCCTCCCAGGAGTAATGTATATATTCGGCTTGTCTTCCACCCCAGCCGATCTGCCCTGCAGCATGAGTAAGCGATTCTCATCTCTCCTTTTTCTTTTGTTCTAATTGATTTAATCTTTGTTTCTGCAGTTGAAGTTATGTGGCGTGCTAAGGCGACCGAGAAACTCAAATTGAAAGCCGCTCAGATTGAGGCGGTGAAGAACAAGGAGGTCGCCGAGCGGGGCCTTGATCCAGCCGATCCGACCGGCGAATTAAGCGAGGGGACTCAGGATGCCCCTGAAGCCTTAGCGGCCACTACCTCTCATGACGAGGCAGCGGGCGACACAGAACCTTCCACCCAAGCCGAGGTGGAGGGTCGTTAGGCCGATAATGTTCCGCTAGTCACTCGGAAGCGCCGACGACCGGAATCTGCATCTGCCTCAATTCCACTTAATGATCCACAGCCGCTTTGATCGCCTCTTCAAAGGTGAGGGAGATCTTGTCAGTAAATTTCTCCCCAAAGGCATCCGAGCGGACGAATGCCTTCCTCACCTCGTCGGAGCGAGCCGACTCCCCTTCTTGATACTCTTTGAGCTCGGCGTTGGCAGCGTCGCTGGCGGCTTGAAGATCCTTCAAATCTCCATCAAATCTTTGAAGATCGGCCGAGCGGCCCTCCTTCTCGGTGGCCAGAAGGGCATCCAGATCCTTGATGCGTTGCTCTAGCCCTCTGATCTCCACCTTCATTCGGTCCATGTCATCGATGGCCTGGCGCTTCCGGGTGATCGCCGTCTTGATCTCCTTATCTCGTTGTTTGACCATTGCTTCGAGCCGAACGACCTTGACCATCCCTCCCGAGGACCTTGCGACCGTGATGGGCGCCATCCTTGATGCTCTTTTTGATTTCGACGCATGAGGCGTGTTTCTTATGAACTTTTTTGTATCCCCGCCGTTCGGCCAAACTTATTTTTGCTGTAACTTTTTTGGTTAGCCCTGTGCTTAATAGATAATCTTTTCCTTTCCTTCAACTTTTGTTTTGGCAAAAAAATTTTCTCTCGTCATAACTAAAGTGTTCTTTAAAACTCCTCCGGTCGGCTCCACGCTCTAACATGGACCCAAGCCGCCTGCCTTCAATAACGCCTTTCGCCACGCAATTAAGCAGCCGCTCGACGCGCGAACGTCACTTGTTCACTTGCTCGCTATTTTAATTCTGATTAACCATCTCTTACTTCGCGCCTTACCTCAAAGGGGTTTTCGCTAGATTTTCGCAATGCGAGCCGCTCGGACGTTTATAGACGCCGGCTTGTCTCTCGATATTTAACGTCGGAGCTCGACGGTCTTTCGCTCGGACGTTTATAGACGCCGGCTCGTCTCTCGATATTTAATCTTCTGAGCTCAACGGTCTTCCGCTCGGACATTTATAGACGCCGGCTCGTCTCTCGATATTTAACGTCGGAGCTTGACGGTCTTCCGCTCAGACGTTTATAGACGCCGGCTCGTCTCTCGATATTTAACGTCGGAGCTCGACGGTCTTCCGCTCGGACGTTTATAGACGCCGGCTCGTCTCTCGATATTTAACGTCGGAGCTCGACGGTCTTCCGCTCGGACGTTTATAGACGCCGGCTCGTCTCTCGATATTTAACGTCGGAGCTCGACGGTCTTTCGCTCGGACGTTTATAGACGCCGGCTCGTCTCTCGATATTTAATCTTCTGAGCTCAACGGTCTTCCGCTCGGACGTTTATAGACGCCGGCTCGTCTCTCAATATTTAACGTCGGAGCTGGACGGTCTTCCGCTCAGACGTTTATAGACGCCGGCTCTTCTCTCGATATTTAACGTCGGAGCTCGACGGTCTTCCGCTCGGATGTTTATAGACGCCGGCTCGTCTCTCGATATTTAACGTCGGAGCTCGACGGTCTTCCGCTCGGACGTTTATAGACGCCGGCTTGTCTCTCGATATTTAACGTCGGAGCTCGACGGTCTCCCGCTCGGACGTTTATAGACGCCGGCTCGTCTCTCGATATTTAACGTCGGAGCTCGACGGTCTTCCGCTCGGACGTTTATAGACGTCGGCTCGTCTCTCGATATTTAATCTTCGGAGCTCGACGGATGTTTATAGACGCCGTCTCGTCTCTCGATATTTAACGTCGGAGCTCGACGGTCTTCCGCTCGGACGTTTATAGACGCTGGCTCGTCTCTCGATATTTAACGTCGGAGCTCGACGGTCTTCCGCTCGGACGTTTATAGACGCCGGCTCGTCTCTCGATATTTAACGTCGGAGCTCGACGGTCTTCCGCTCGGCCACTACTTACTGTTTCATTGAGCGTCGGAACCCCGATCCCTGTCAGGGCGCTTTTTTACTATCAGATGCTTACTGGCAGACCGATCGGCTTGCCCTTTTTTCATGAGTCCGGCCGGCTCACCTTTCTTCGACGGACCACCTGGCCTTTTGACCTCCACGTGGCGTTGACCCCTCGTTAGGGGCCCCTGGCTCTTACCACCGGATCACCGGCCATATTAAAAAAATAAAATCATCATCAATTAATTTTGGTGATTGATTCAATCAAGAGGAAAGAAAAGGAAAAATAAAAGGGAAAAGGAAAAACTCTTGGAAGATTTGAATTTTTGTAAAAAATCTTCCCTTATTTGCCTTGGGCAAGTATTATAAAAGAAGGGGTGAGGAGGCTTCATGAGACACAATTCTTATTCTCTTGCTTGGAGATCATTAAGTGGTCGACCCTCCCTCTCCCCTCTCTTTTCCCTTTTGCTCTATTCTCCTTAGTGGTGGTGGTGACCGGTTTTAGATGAAGAGGAAGGAAGCTTTTGGGTGGTGTTCATCTTGGAAGATCGTCGCCCACACGACGTCCAAGGTGAGGCGAGGAATACGGCAGAAGATCTCGAGGTCATTAGCTTGCAAAGAGAAGGTATAACTAGTAATTTTCTTCTGCATCATACTAGTTATTTTCTTTGTAAGAATTCCTAACACAAGAGGCATTAGATCTAGTTTTTCGAATTAGTTTTTCAAGTTTGTGTTTTCTTATTTTTCAAACTTATGATTCGATTGTTCTTTTTGGTTAACCTAGAGTTATTTAAGGAAATTAAATATTAGCTTTCCTTAAAAGGCTTTGTCTAGGCGGTGGTGGTTGCTCCCATATCCAAGAAGGCCATGTGCCTCGCTATGCAGTCCTGAAAGCCAATTTTGGAAATTAATATTTAATAAAATTAATAACATAGGTGGATTTGAATCAATAGTGTTAAGTTCCGCTTGTGATTCAAATCTAAACCATTAAGAACAGATAAGTTAAATTTGGAATCAATGATGTTAAGTTCCGTCTGCGATTCCTAATTTAACTTCTAAAGAACACAATAGGTTATTTAAGTAAAGGTTCGACACTTATATAAAATTTTTGTACAGTGGAACCGGTACGTTTTCCTAGGACTAACCAACAGATAATACCACTAAACATGTTTTAACTACTAGAGAATAAGATATACCTTTATTATTCTTCTTTCTAAGAGGACAGTCCACCTTCCAATGTCCAGATTGCTTGCATGTGAAGCACTTGCCCTTCGACTTCTTCACACCTGCTTTCTGTCCAATTCTTAGAGATCGATTCACTTTCTTTACTTGTTTCTTCTTCTTCATGCCTTTCGGTTTGGAAGGAGAAACGTTCTCAGCAATGTGAATTTGAGAACTTTGATGAAATAGCCCTTCTGCTGCTTGAAGTTCTGTCAGAAGTTTCGCCAACGAATAAACCTTTTTGTTCATGTTATAGTTCAGACAGAACTGCTCAAAACTTTTTGGCAGCGTTTGGAGAATGATATTGACCTGAGTTTCCCCATCTATTTCTTCTCCAAGGACTTCTATCTCATTCAAAAGAGCCATCATTTTGAGATATGATCCCTCACGGGTGTCCCCTCAGTCATGGTGATCGTCATCAAGTTTCTCATAGCCTCTTGCCTAGCATGTAACAACCCAAATTTCCTCAATTAGAGTCCTAAAAGTAATTTAAAAATATTTAAAAATGCTATAGAAATATTCTAGGGATTTTTAAAAAATTTTAGAGTATTTTTATGTAATTTTTGGAGGTCGTTTGATATTTTTACTAAACGAAAGAAGTTCCGACAATAAAATGTTCAAGTCGGGATTTGAACCGTGGACCTCGGACCTGAACCGAGCCTTAACCGAATCCAGCTAGCCAACTGTTCCAGCGGACGTTTCTTATTAAAGAAGGAGAAATATTCTATTTAAGCAGTAGTTAATGAATAGGAAATAAATTGGAATAAGAAGGGATGCAGCTGAGAATCGAACCCGCGATCAGGGGGTTCGACGGAATCCGGCTAACCAAGTGGGCAAGCGGTCATTACTGATCAAATAAAGGACAAATTTTATTTAAGCAGTAGTTGGCTAATAGAATACATAGTTATAAAAGAAAACTTAAGTATTATCCCGAAAACCTAATTATTTCTCCCGAAACCTCTCTTCCCTCTCGCGTCGGCGCTTCTCGTCGGGCGAAACCGCAGCAGCAAGCAAGGGGCGTTTCCGGCGGCCAGCGAGGGTGTTCTCTGAAGATTTCTTCACCGTCGCGATCCTTGCGTCGAGGAGAAGCCGGGAGCACGAAGAGGGGGCCAAAATCGCCGAGATTTAGAGCTCACCCGAAACCCTAGAGCCTTCCCCTTCGGCTGTAAGTCCAAGAAAACCTAGGGTAAGTGCTTACTCACCTGCGGTAAGATAGTTTCGAGCCTTTGATTTAGAGTTTCTCTTGTTTTGTGAATGTGCCGTGAGGAATTTTGGATTTCTAGGAATTTGGTTTCGTTTTGTTTCCGAATTTTGTTATGGAGATTGTTGTTTAGGGCTTGCTGTCGTGAGCCTCAAAGAAAGAACAAGAAAGGGGTTAAGTATGTTGAGCAAATTGTTTTTTTTAGTCTTATTGCCGTGGCACAGAACAGGGGGGGTTGGTTTTGTGGTTACTGCTACGAACAAGAATAGCTATATGTTTGTAATACCTCAGAATTTAATTTCCTGGCTATTGTGTAATTTCAATTCAGTTATTAGATTGAGGAAAGTGAATGAATTGATTAGATTGGCATGTGGTTGGTAGTTTAGTTGTGTGGGAAATTTTTATACCTGTAGTTTCATGAAGAACAGCTATTTTGTAGGTTCTGTTGCGGCTTTGTTTTGGTATAGCGGTTTTGATTTCTATAGAATAGATTTGAGAAGTTTTGAATCTGAATTATGTTCCTTGCATGGCTTCCATTGGATTGTTGGTTTGAGTTAGTTTCAATAGTTAGGAATGGTTTGAGTTAGTTCTGATGTAGCAAGCTTAAGAAGATTTGTTTGCTCCTTTATGTTCTGTTGTAACATGGTTAAAGAGGCTTTGCTTGTCCTATGAAACCATTGGATTAGTTGGTCTATGTGACACTTATCATGCTAAGTTGGGTAGTATATTTATATATCTCATCTATTGGTTTTTAGGGCTGCCGTGTATTAAAAATGGTTCTATAGGGCTGCCATGTATCCCAACCACTTTAGCTTAATTTGAATATGCAAAAGGGATAAGTTAATACCCTTTAATCTTGGTTTAGGGTTGACGTGTATTAATAGTGGTTCTTTAGGGCTGCTATAGCATAAGGTTGAAGATTTTGTTAAAGATGGGTGCTTTATGTATAGAATTAGGTTTTGGAAGAGGTTAAGAATATCATGCATGTTTATAATAAGCTTGCACAACCTTTTAATATTAAGCATATAGTTTATAGTCTTTCTATTACTGCCGTGGGCATAAACAACATGCATATCACGAAGATGCAGTCCTCCACTTTTAGAGTGCAGATTTGAAGTTTGCTACTTCCTTAATGAGTAAGAATAGTTCTTTAATTTAAAGCATGTGTTCCATTTAATCTTTTTAGAAGATTATGAGTAGTTATAAGTAAAGGGAGACCAAGGTCTTGATAGGAAAAGATTAATATTTTAAAGTATAAGAAGTATAAGTTTTATATAGTTTCAAGTTTTAACTAGTTTAGACCTTTTTAGTGTTATTTAATGGGCAAGGGCAACCCTTTCTGTTTAAAGTATAAGTATTAGTTTTCTCGCTATGAAATGGGCACAAACAACCCCACTTTAAGTTTCGAGGAAGTCTTTAATGAAGATCTTATCCCAGTAGCTGGGGTTTAGCTTGTTTTTCCTTGCTTCCGGATCAGATTGGCCTTCTTCTTTTAGTTGTTTTGGAGATCTTTGTGAAGGGGTAAGCTTTGAATAAGATTACATAGGTTTGCTTTAAAAGTTATAGTGCAGATTCTGAATCTTTAGCATTTTAGATGTCGAACTGATTAGAAATTTCAGTTTTCTCAATTGTATAACATGTAGAGCTATTGGTTTATTAGGCTGATTGGAGGTTGATCCGACAGTGATTTTGGTTTATTTTATGATGAAGTAGGTAGTGTAATCTCTTTGGTGCAGAAGTGTGGATGAAGGGTGAAGATGAGCATATGTAATATGTTGTTTTGGTGAGTATCATGTGTTAAGACTAAAGATGATTTGAATTGATGAAATGAATTTAACAGGTGAGAAGTATGTGAATAATTTAGATATGCAAGTAGTAAGTTCAGAGTAGAAGTTTAGTTTAGAAGATGAGAAAAGAGATGTATATGTTGATCAATATGGATTTTATACGGAGAATTCCTTTCTGACCATAAGTTTAATGGCATAATTGATGTTCAGAATTAAAGTACTTGGATGTGTCGATATCAAGGATTCCATTTGGTCTCAGCCGGTTACTAGAATATGAAATTCTAGGTTTATAATTGCCATGTGAGAATTTTGGTGCAGTTTAGATCTCCTTGAAGTGCAGAATTTTAGTGTAGTTTAGATCCCCTTGTAGTGCAGAATTTTAGTGCAGTTTAGATCCCCTTGTGTGCAGATTTTTAGTTAACATTGAAATGCAAATTTCTGTTAAGCATTGCAGTACAGAATGTTGTTAAGCATTGTAGTGTAGATTTGCTTTAAGTATTTAGTTTCTTTAGCAGTGCAGATTTGCTAATAGATAGTTTATGGATAGCATTGTAGAACAAGGTTTTAGATTTTCCCTTAAATATGCATGATTGTGTGTTACCTAGTTGATTTCACTTATAGATGCATATGGAAAAATATCCTAACAGTATTTTGAGTTTAAGAAAAGTATAAGAAAGATAAAGAAAAGAAAGAAAAATGCCAACACCTTAAGTAGATCCCAAAATCAAGACTTTAGGGATTTTGGCACATAAGGTGCTTGTTAAAATGTCAAGACATTTAAAGAAAAAGTAATTAAGATATTTTACTTTGAAGAGGCTAGTACCCGACTTCGAAGGTTGTCGTTAAAAAAATCCAGGTGACCAATTTCAAAGTCTTGACCCTGGTAAGACCGAGGTCTTTACCCTCGTAGGACTAGTGACTAGCTACCACAGTCTCTATTAGGGAGCGCGCATAAGATGGTACTACGCCTGGGCCCAAGAAGAAGTTTATTATTATTTTGAAGTATTAAAGTATAAGTTTTTTTTTAACAAATGAAACAAGCTTCAAAGATGCTCAGAATCTGTAAGTTTAGTTCTTTAGAATTCTAAGCATTCAGTATTAGTTTTATTTATTTTCCTTATTAGTTTATTGAGCATGATTAGTCTTATTTCTAGCATGCGGTTTAGACTTCCCTATGCTGTTTAGACTTTCCTTTGTTGTTTAGTCTTTCCTTTCTTGTTAGGCTTTTCTTTTCTATTTCGAGCATGAGCAGTATTGAGTTCTTAGTTCTATTTCATTTGCTATTGTATTTACATGCGCATATTTGAGTTTTTGTGAGTTAGATAGCGCTTACTAAGCATTTTTCTTATAGATTGCATTTCCTCTTACTGCAGATACAAAAAAGGAAAAGATTTAGCAAAGGAAGACGACAAGGTGGCGCGGATGGTGTGTGATGCCAGGACTATGGGAGAGACTTGGGATGTTATTGAGTTTTCCGCATTTTAGTGATTAAGATACATTTGAAGTTGTACTTTAAGATTCATGTTATTTGGGATTATTGTTGTTTTAGGTTGCATGCTAAGATGTACTTAGTTTAGTATGTATGTACTTTTGGATTATTTTTTATGTGAGTAGTGTTTGATACTTATTTAACTACGTGAGAGTTTGTTATATGTTCTAGCCATCTGTGGCTGATGTATATTATGTTTGTATCTAAGTTTATGGTCACCGGTATAGGGGAGACTCTGTCAAAATTTTTCGGTAAGGACTCCTTGTGGTTTCGATCATACCGGTTAAGTGGAGTTAGTAGTTAAGTAACAGTCATCCTTAGAGTATAGTAGTAGTAAGAAGGATGGTTGTTACATAGCAGCCCGATTCTGGTGTCCAAAGAGTTTCTTGAGATTGCGCATCATGTCATAAGCAGTAGGCATAGCCTGATGCTGATGTTGCAACACATTTGACATAGAAGCCAAAATATAACACCGCGCCATCTCATCTGCCTTGACCCATTTCTTATGACACTCAATATCCTCTTCACTAGAATCACTATTAGGCAAGCTTGGACAGATCTCAAAAGTACGAACTTATAGCCTTCAGCAGTTAAGACAATGTCCATGTTTCGTTTCCAATTAATTTAATTGGGACCAGTAATTTTGTTCTCTTTCAATATAACATCAAGGGGATTGAAGGTCATCCTAAGAATCACAAAACATTTGGTTAAGACTTTAGAATTTCAAATAATATTGATTTCTCAAACAATATCATTTAAATTCACCAACACCTTAAACACCGTGAATTTTGTATGCCAGATAGTGTGGACGTATACAAAATCAAACATTTGTAAGATGAGGGTTTTACCCATTAATTATCTTGTCAACCTAACTTTATGACAAATAAAATTAACTCAAACACCGTGAATTTTGTATGCCACGATAATGTGGATGTATACAAATTTAAACATTTGTAAGAGGGGGTTTTACCCATTAATTTTATTATCTTGTCAATATGACAAATAAAATTACCTCAAATACCGTGAATTTTGTATGTCACGATAGTGTGGACATATATAAATTTAAACATTTGTAAGAGGAGATTTTACCCATTAATTTTATTATCTTGTCAACCTAACTTTATGACAAATTAATAGTTAGTTTTTCTTCGGTCACACAAATAATAGCAGTGACTCCGATGGGGAGGATACTATTAAATGCGCCTAAGTGTATACCATTACTTGATATTAAGTCCATTAAATATGATTGTGCCCCTTCAGATGGAGAAGATCACACGCTCCTAAATAATTTCCTATAATCATCCATTAAGGAAGTTTGATCTAGTGATCCACAAACAAACTCATCCGATGTGGAGGAAGACACTCAGAGCCAACGCGCAAGTTTTAATGCATCACTTACAAACCAGTAATGGAGACCGTTGAATTTAAATAAAATTCCTCTCCCACTTAGTTATTTAGAGACGAGGAATTTTAACATGCACACAAGCACACAAACACAAGCACACACAGCACAAAAGGCAATAAATAAGAAAAATAATTTTCCAACTATTATGGTCTCATTGAATGCTATCCTCCGTATGCCACCAACCCTAGCCGCCGCCAAAGAGTTTACGTCGTCGCGTCCATCATGCTTCCTTTTTCCGCTACACCTTTGGTCTCAAATAACACCACACCTAGCAAAGATATGATCAGCAACAAAAAATTAAAATTTTACATTTATCGATCCTATATCCCACGAAGGAATGTACATGTAATCTAGATCGAACAGAGTATAAAATCCTAAAACTAATACAGCTCCTGCTGTATTTAATAATTACAATCATGCACACATATAAAATGCTCTCGACATGTCCGAGGGTCCAATCACATACAATCACAATAGGTCATAATAGTTGGAGCCTTCAACCACAGAATTAATCTATTTGCACATTCTACTATTATCCTGCCTAAACTTATGTATGAAAAGTGCATAATTAACTGAAAACCAAACACACAGAGACAAAAAACTAGTTCAGATACCAGTTGTTGGTTGCTACTCGGAACACCGTTCTGTTTCCCCTGTACAAAAATTTGTACAAGGATAGAACTTAACCTAGCTACCCATGTGCTCTACTGAAGTTAAACTTGGATTGCAAACAATGCTTAACATTATTAATTCAAGTTGCTCTTCAGAAGTTAAACTTGGATTGGAAATGATACTTAACATTTTTACTCCAAGTTTAACCAATGTGATCTTCCTAAGTTAAACCATAATACAAAAGTTGATTAAATATCTATTTCAAAGATTGACTTCCAGGTTAAACATGGCGAGGAACTAGACCTTCTTGGTTATGGGATCATCCACCACTTCCTAGACAAAGTCTTTCAAAAAAATTGGATATTTAACTTCTTACAGTAACCCTAGGTTTAACTACAGAGACCATAATAAAAATACAAGATCGAAACACAAAATCGAAATACAAAATCGATAAAACGAAATCGAAACATAAAATCGCTAGCATCTTGTGTTGGTCTTTCAGAATCTATGCAAAGAAAACTGACTAATTAATTTGAAGCGGAAACCATTAATTAGTTATACCTTTCTTTGTAGCTAAAGACCTCTTGATCTTCTGTTGTATTCCTCTCCTCCTCTTGGACGTTGTGTGGGCAACGATCTACCAAGATGAAATCCACCCGAACCACTTCTTCTCCTCCAAGACTCTCGAGCCACCAATGGATGCCAAAATAGGAAACTCCTTCTCTTCTTCTTCCCCTCCAAGCAACCGACCACCTAGGTACTTCTTGTCTTCTCCTCCTTCTTCTTTAAGCTCCGACCTTAGAAGGAAGAAAAGGAGGAAGAAGGGAATATAGATGCCGCTGACCTTAAGGGAAGAGAGAAGGAAAGGCCCGGCCACAAGTAAGGAGAAGAGGAGAATAATAATATGTGTTACATCATAAGACATCACCTCCTCTTCTTTTATAATCCTTGCTTATGGAATAAAAGAAAAGTTTTAAACATAATTAAAACTTCCTTATTTGTGACCTCCCTTTAAAAAAAATAAATTTTAACAATAATTAAAATATCTCTTTTCTAAATTTCCTATTGTACATGGCAATAAAGGAAAGTTTTAAAATTAATCTCTTTCTTTTATGTCATGTAGACATCTACAAAATAGGAAAGATTAAAATTAAAACTTCTCTTTTAAATCATGGTTACCAAAAAGGAAAGTTTTGTCAAAAATTAAAATCTCTCTTTTAAGGAAAGATTTTAAAATTTAAAACTTTCTTTTAAAACCATGTGAATAGCTATAAAAAGAAAGATTAAAATATCTCTTTTAAATTCCCTTAGTAGATGACTATAAAAGGAAAAGTTTTAAACAAAATTAAAATATTTGTTTTAACCATTGTAGATAACTACAAAAAAGGAAAGATTTTAACAAAAATAAAATATCTCTTTTAACCATTGTAGATAACTACAAATAAGGAAAGATTTTAACAAAATTTTATTTTTAATCAAAAACTTCCTTTTCCTTTTACTTTGGCCGACCCCATGCTTGGTCACCAAGCATGGCTTGGCTGGCCCCTACTTGGGCTCCATGAAGGACTTGACCGGCCACATCTTGGATACCAAGATGTGCTTGGCCGGCCACAACATGGACTAGAAGATGGGCTTAGGGTGGATACAAGACTTTATAGAGGCTACGACAGGGACCTAGAGGAGAAATTGGTTTTGGCCTTCCGATGAGCTTGAGTATCCCGTGTTCGCCCCGAACACACAACTCAAGTTCATCGATAATAACTCATTCCACTAGAGAGTTATTATCGTACTACCGGATCAATCCCAAATTACATTATTGGCTCCTTCTTATCATGAGTGTGTTAGTCTCCCTGTGTTTAAGATTACGAATGCCCACTAATTAAGTAAGTTACTGACAACTCACTTAATTAATATCTAGCTCCAAGAGTAGTACCACTCAACTTCATTGTCATATCGGACTAAATCCACCTGCAGGATTTAACATGACAATCCTTATGAGCTCCTCAAGGGGACATCGTCAACCTAGATTACTAAGACACAGTTTCCTTCTATAATCAACAACACACATATAAATAATATTATTTCCCAACTTATCGGGCTTATTGATTTAACAAAATAAATCTCACCCATTGATAAATTAAAGAAATAAATACTAAGTATATGTGTTTGTTATTATATCGGGATTAAGAGTACGCACATCCATAATAACAGAAGTTTTGTTCTTTTATGCAGTCAATATAAAAAGAAACAACCTCAAATGGTTCTGCTCAATACACATATAGTGTATTAGTGTAACTTTATAGTCAAAATAAACTAATACCAAATTACACTACAACCATTCCAATGGGTTTTCCTAATCCATCTTGGTTGTGAGCTACTATTTATAATTTATAAGGAACTCATAACATGATCTTCTGTGTGACACCACACACCATGTTATCTACAATATAAATTAAATGGACAACTGCATTTAACATAAATACAGACATTTGACCAATGTGATTCTTATTTCAAAATAAATGTTTATAAAAAGCTAGGCTTTTAGTATACATCCTAACATCTTGCTCATCTCCCCTCGGCCCCAACTGACCCGATGCTCTTGCTCATCTCCTCTCGGCCCTGTTGACCCGACGCTCTTGCTAAAATGATTAATAAAATTAATATATTTGATCTTGTTTGGAATTTGAATAAGACGGATCACCGGGTGAGGTGGATGGAATGTTGACCGAATCACGATGTCCCAGAGAGGGAGTATGCTGAGATGACTTTTATGTTGACCAAGTCGTCAGAAGTCCTCTGGTCAATGCTACCTGCAGCCCTCGGTCCCTGGTACCCCGATACTCGAGACAGATCCAACGAATATGTAAGGAACAGACTAATATTAGAATAATGAAATGAATGTAAAGTGAGTACGATAACATACCCTGGCCCAAGGGGGCGTCCACAGGTGGATCGGTGAACTGGTCGAGATGTTGCTCGAGTTGTCATGACCTAGAAGAGTAGATGACTCTGAGCAGGATAAAGAGCTGGATCTGACAGCACCTAGTTAAGCACAGTCTGAATTCAGAAGACGACATGCAGGCCGGAACCTAGCCGCGCCACGTTGGCCGGGATATGACATCGGCACGCAAGCTGAGATATGAGATCGACACGTAGACCGAGATATGAGATGAGTACGTAGGCCAAGATAGGATATCATCACGCAGTCCGAGATAGGACATTGGCACGTAGTCCGGGATATAACAACAACTCGAAGGCTAGACACAAATCAGACAGTCCGGAATACTACCGTGGCTCGCAGGCCGGAACACAATAATGATGCAAAGACTAGAACACAGCGGATGTGGAACACGCTCCGATCTGTCCCGATGGAGAGGGAGAATCGTGGCCAACGAAGTTGGCGATCCAGAGGGCAGTGGCGCGGAGCCGACGACCACTAGAGGCGACGAGGCAGTTGCAAGGACCAGCGAGCGATGAGGGAGGTGGCCAGCGCCCACTAATAGCGGTTTGGGGTGCTTGCTAGAAGCGGTGAGGGAGGCAAAGGTCGCTGGAGGTGGCAGAAACTGAGGCAGCAATGGCCGATGATGGACGAGAAAGGAGTAGGAGGAGAGGCGACGGCAAGGCCTCCGACGAAGGCAATAGCTAGCTGGCGTAGGAGATGATGTCTGCCTTGCAATGTGAGAAAGGAGGCAACAAAGTGTGCGTGGATTGTCGGTGTGTCGGTGAGGAGGTGAGGCATCGAGAGCTCAACGAGAAGGAGAGCTAGGGGCATGCCTCACTGGTGGTGGTGGTTGGTCACTACGACGAGAAAGAAGAAGAGGATGTCGTGGCCCACGGTTCCCGTCACAACGACGAGGTGCGTCCATCGGTGTGGGCGTGCGTGCAAGGGCGGGCGATGGTGGTGGCGAAAGCAGCGTCCGCGTGAATGGACCTGTGGCCTCGCGCCTCGGAAACAAAGTCCCTCCCTTCACGAGTGAACAGTACTCTACAAAAGGGGGCTACCCTCAAATGATCAAAACATCTCTCACTTTTTTCTCAAATTCCTCCTAGCCCCTAAGATATATCCAGATCAATATTAAAGAAAAACCTTGAATATAGAGATACGTTAGTAGCTACGAAGTTACAAACATCAAAGCCAATTATTTTTATTGAAAAAATCAGGATATAACATATGGGAGGAAACAAAGTTAATTTGGGGCTTTTTATTTACTAGAATGCTAAATTATACATGTATGACTACATGTATAGGTATATAAATATAGAACGCAAAGAGACAAGAGAAGGCTACGGCAGAGGAATTCGTGGGTTGGCAAGCAAGAACAGGGGCGACTTCCTCGGAGCACTCGCACCGGAAATCTCCATCATGTCCAACTCTTCGGCCTTCATTCCGCCCGGAAGCTTCCAGTCGAAATAGAAGAGCAGGTGAGCCAGCCCGACTTCCACGGACGACAGCCCAAACGTCATGCCGGGGCATATCCTTCGCCCCGCGCCGAACGGCACAAACTCAAAGTTGAATCCTCGAAAATCGACCGAGCCGTCGGCGAATCTCTCCGGCTTGAACCTCTCGGCGTCGCCGCCCCAGTAGCGCTCGTCCCTGCCCAAAGCCCACGCGTTGATGAGCAGGCGAGCCCCCGTCGGCACTCGGTATCCTACGACCTCGCACTCCTCCTTGCACACTCTGGGCAGCAACAGGGGACCCGGAGGATGAAGTCGGAGGGTCTCCTTGATCACTAATTTAAGGTAGTTGAACTTGGCGATGTCATTCTCCTCCAGCTTAGTCTTCCCTTGCATGGCCTCCCTGATCTCCTTTTGAGCTTTCTCCATCGCCTCCGGGTTCTTCATTAGCTCCGACATAGCCCACTCGATCACCGTCGACGATGTCTCTGTTCCTCCGAGAAATATTTCCTGAATAATAATGTATACCAAATTAAGGATCGATTGGTAAATTAATTAATTAAGAGGAATATTTATGATATTAAATTTCAGGAAGTTAACGTACCAATACGATGGCCTTGATGCTGGTGGATGTTATTGGAAATTCTTGGTCATCTTGGTCCTTGAGCCTCAGAAGAACATCGATGATTAGATCCTCCTCTGAAGGGCCTGCTCTCTCGGCCTGGTGCTGTGAGATGATCTCGTCGAACACCTGGTCGATCTGCCCTCGAACTCGCTGTAGCTTAAATTTCAAGCCGGTCAGGGTGTCCAAGAACTTGAGCGAGGGGAACATGTCGGCCACTGCGAAGCTGGTGACCAAACCCACCCCTTCCTTCACCAGTTGCAGGAACTTCCCCTTCTGCTGGCACTTGTCGCCGAACGCTGCTCTCAACACCAGCGCGTTCGTCATGGACATCACCATCTCGCTAAGATTCAGAGGCGTTTGGCCGAACGATGCGGCGCTTGCGATTTCCGCGGTGAGCTTGCGGACCGCATCCTCGCGGATCGTGGCGAAGGACTTGACGCGCCGAGAGTTGAGCAGCTCCATGGCGTAGATCTTCCTCATTTGCTTCCAGTAGCCGCCGTAGGCGGCCATGGCGACGCTGAGGCCGTCGTAGGCCAATATGTTGGCGAAGGTCAAGTCGGATGGCCGGTTGGCGAAGTTGAGGTCGTGACGCTTGATTATCTCCTCCACGGCTTCCACGGAGGAGGCGACGACTAGGTCGACCTGACCGAGCCGGAGAAGCAAGAGCGGGCCATGAACTAGGGAGAGGTGGCGGAGAGTGCGGTGGGGATTGGCACCGGCAAGGTGATGGATGTTTCCGAGGAGGGGAAGCTTTGGAGGGCCCGGCGGAAGAGGTGCCAGTACCTTTTGTGCAGGCTTCCTTTGCTTCTTGAACTGCAGTAGTGTTAGGATGAAGAGGAAGAAGAGGGAGAGAGTGAGGAAGAAGAAGGGAGAAAAGAGATGGGCTTCCATCTTACGTAGGCAGTAGATGATGGTTGATATGATCAGTACTGCACTAATTAATTAATGTTTGTGTGGATTGATCTATCGCTCTTTCTTCCATGTATTTATAGATGTGTTTTCAGGAAATTAAGAGTGATCAGATCGTCATTATCTGTTTACTCAGTCCATCGAGGCGTTCGTTCGTCCTTTTGGGAAATAAACAATAAAAATCTTGCGTCCTCGTTTTAAAATTTTCCAAGTCAAATATTTTAAGCTTCGAATCCATAATAAAGTCAGAAAAGAGAAACACTTAGCTTGGTCAAGTAAATCCAATTTTTAGGATGAAGTTTTATACTGATCTTGATTCAGCTAATCAATAAAAAAAATAGTAAAGGTTTGAAATATGGAAGGTCACTGGAAAATGTTATAGAATTGCAGTTCTTTGATTACTGTTTTTTTTTAAAAAAAAAAAATCATTTCTGAACATGCATATTAGAAATATTAGAAATATTATTAGTAATTTACGAATATGAGAATTAAAGGATAGAAACTCCATTCTATCCCATTTTAAGAAGATAAAATACATAAAAGCTAAATGAACATGGAAGTTCTATTACTTTCAAATACTAGAACTTATGTATACAATTGAACAATGAGATATTATAGAATCATATTTTAGTCCAAATCGAGTCGTAATACTAATATTTATACAATCCAAATTCAAAATATTGTAACTTCTGTGACATCAAGCTTAGACTTGGCGTGAATTAAAAAACAGAAAATCCCAGTAAAGTCTCATTAAGAACGTAAGGATCAAAATGGTTGAAAAACGATGGCCTGTAGAACCTGTAAAATCTGAGTGTTTGAACCTGTAAAATCTGTTAATGTACAGTCAATCCCATGGAATATAATTATATTCTCTGGCTGATTATATCAAATTTCGTTAACAACGGTCCACCATGGACTACTTCAATTATTTTTCAAACACGGCTGCTATATTATTTAAAACCTGACTAATAGAGGAATCGCTGATTCTATTTCTATTAACTTAATTTGTCTGTAGTTGCAATGCAATGAACCATGAGTGAGGTAATTAGGTCAAGTGCGAACCTTCTATTAACTTTCTTTTAATTTACCTAAAACAATTTATATAAAGTATTATTATATTAAATATATATATATATATATATATATATATATATATATATATATATATATATTAAATTTAATCAAAATCGTTTTAATATTATTTTATACAAAGTAATTTTAAAATAATGATATTTTGTATGATGTAGCTCCAAAATTAAGTCCATTATGCGCATGGTGTTGTTCTTTTATAAATTTCAAAAGCAGGGAAAATGGTTATTTATTTTTTAAATAATAATAATAATAAATAATTACGTTTATATTTTTATGAGGTCGTATACTGCTGACCGTATACTGCTGACCGTTTGGATTCTTCGATTACGGCGACTAGATCAATGAAGGGAAACGCTGTTGAAATTAAACGCTCGTCGCGTCAGATTTGTAAATGGAAAATAAATTCCACGTATGACACCTAGCCAGAAAACATTTAAAAAATACCCCAGCCATAACTGAGATCGTCATGGTAAATTTATAGAATTAAACCAGGTCAATTCCGAGTGAATTTAAAGGAAATATCCTTCCATATCATGTACTGTTCGATTTTTTAATTTCACTCTCTATAAATGACGACTCATGTAGGGCATCTGATGCCAACGTATAACCTCTTACAGAATGGATAACAGTCAAAAAATGCCTCTAAATATAAGAGTAAGATAGGAATCTTCTGAGTTCATTTAGTATGGAATAAGTTTTTTTTCATTCAATAGGAATCTTCTGAGTTCATTTATGCCATCTTACGTACGTAGTAGCTAGTTGCACTGCACTAATTAATTAACTGATTGATGGAACTAAGTAATTAATGCTTGTGTGGATTGATCTATCGCTCTTTCATCCATGTATTTATAAATGATTTTTCAGGAAAGATTAATCAGATCGTCATGATCTCTTAGTCCATTGAGGCGTCCGTTCGTCTCTTGCGTCCTCCACGTTTAAAAATTTTTCCAAGTCAACTATTTTAAGTCAGAAAAGAGAAACAAACAGCCATGGCAAATGAAATTGTAGTTTGGCTGGAACGATAGGTCAAGTAAATCCAACTTTAAGAAGAATTTCAAAGAGCTTTTGATTCATGCATGTTCAGATAAAAAAAAATCATTTCTGAATATGCATGTTTTTCCACCATGCTCACTATATATACGTACGATAAATATTTTCCATAATCCTTTAAATAATTTATATAAATATATCTATTGAACTGCGGTAATAAAATGACGACGCCATCTTGCATCTTGTATGTGTCTATATATTAATTAATTATACACTAGCCCTCCTGATGGCAAAAAGGTAAAATAGTAGGTTTAGTAGTTTTTTAAAGACCGATTCTATACATTCTAAACGAAATAAATTAAGAAAATTTATTCAAACCATGTCTCATTGATGACAAGCTCTGCTCGAGTACCAACTCCACTTTACTCATGGAGACAATTGTAAACTAGCCTTGTGATGACTCTTTCGATCACAAAATTAAATTAATCAAGTACATTTTGGAAGTACCAACTCCTCGAAAGAGGGTTTTTTAATTATTAAAACAACACCTCATTTATAATTTGGTACTCGAAATATCCTTCTTCCCTCCTCTTAGAACTTTTATACAAAATAATACTATTTTAGAGCTGTTTGATATGAAACTTTAATTAAAATTGGGCCAAAATTATTTTTAAGTGGAGCAACTTTGTATAAAATAATTTTAAAATGATGTTATTTTACACCAAGTATCTCCAAAATTAAGTGCAATTAATTATAAATTTTAAAAACGTGAGAAAAAGATCACGTGCATATTTATGTTTTTTCAAAAATAAATATAGTAGAGCTGCATGCGTGCATGGCGTTTTGCATGACGTGTATGGCTGGCCGCTTGGGTCTGCATCGATCATGCGACAAGATGGCTCCACGGACTGATGCACATGATTTATGTAACAGTGTTTTGGATAAGAACATCCATAATGACATCAAATATTTCTTCCAAATATTTATGAGGCCCATTTCTATATCATCAATTAAATATCTCACTTATCAAATATCTCAAAACTCACAATAAAATATCCCCTCAACCAAATATTTATGAGCCCCATCTACCAAATACTTTTATCTCTCAATCACAACTTGTGGGGCCCACTTTCCTACCACCCACAATGAAATCACCGGGCACAACTTTGTGCCCGGTGATTTTTATTCTCTTTTCAAATATCCCCACAATGGAGGATATTTAAAAGAAAGGGATATTTAAAGAAATATCCTCTTCAAATATCCCCATTAGAGATGCTCTAAACATGCAGACAGATTCCCAGCTGCTGCGAAAGTTTCGTGGATTATTTCACCTGTTGTATATAAATCTGATTTATAATCGTTGGTTTGACGGCTTAGAACCGTTGATTCAATGGTTCTTAGAGTTGATTTTTAATTTTAATCGTTTAAGATAGTTATGATTTACGATTTGAAATCGTCATTTCATGATTTGAAATTGTTAGTTTATGGTTTGAAATAGTAAATATACTATTCGTGCACGGTTCGTTCACATATCGTGCACGGTATAAAATTATTATTATATTAAAAAAATTATAAATTTATTAAAAAGAGATATACATTTCTTTAAATTATTTATGTATCTTCTTCGGATATACGAGAATTAAAACTTATGGTTATCTTACTTTTTTAGCCTGTTATTTTATATGTGATATTTTTACTCACCTTCATTTTTTTTTTTCTATAGAATTTGGTCCATCCGTATCCAATTCTTCGACTTTATCATTTGAAAATTACATTCTTTGGATTCTCTTTTTTTTTTTTTTTTTTTTGACTCTGGTTAAATCGTCAAATAATATTTAAACTTCCAACGAATCGAAAGACAAAGTCGATCATCCTTCATCCGATATGTTACCGCTATTACTGAACGTCCGTTTCATAGCAATTGTTAACACTGGACAAGTTAAAATTTCTTTAGCGATCATGGAGAGGACTGAATAGTTTTGAGTCTCCTGTGACCACTTTAGAATATCGAAATCTACTTCCCTATATGCTTCATTAAAATCAAAAGAAGTCGTAAAATAATTCTCAAGTTTATGTGTGGAACCCAAAATACTCTAAGAGGGGATGTTGTATATCTTCAAACTAAGTAACATCTGGATTGGGTTAGACTCCTCATTCGGTAAGAAACTTAGGTGGTGTTTGGTTGATGGATTTAGGAATGAGGGAATGAAATGATAGTAAAAGATAGTGTTTGGATTGTGGTTTTAGGAATGACATTTTGGAAATGATTACTAGATTTATGGGAATCAACCAAATCCATATAACTTGATGGGTTTCATTTCAATTCCTATTCCACCCTACTATCAAACTCATACCCATAATCATTCCCTTACAATTTCTTTCCCTTTTTCCTATAACTAAGACATTCTTTTTCTTCTTGCAGTGGAGACAGTGTCCAAGGCTCTTCTTTCCAAAACTATCCAGCTTGATGCAGTTACATTGAATCACCTAGAAAAGGTCATTCTAGACGTGTGGGAGGTCACGCTGGAAACCTCACAACCTAGTCGTCCATAGGTACCGGCCACATCCTCTGAATCTCCTGACTCAGACGTGCCACCCAGATTTAGGCGTAAAAGGTACTAATCCAATGCGCTTGACCCGTTCGTACAGGAGTCAGTGGGCTGAACAAACCCCTATGGCACCTATAGCTTCTGCTTAGGGAAAAGCCCCGATTGAAACTGCACACCCTATTGGTGCAATATCCCTAGGTCAAGGTTGACTTGGTTGACTAAACTTGAGTCTTGATGTTTAACAATACATAGAGATTGCAGATGTAATCGTCCGATTGGGTAGATTGTTGATATAATTCTCCTCTGGTCAAGGGATGACCAATTTGATGTGAAGAAGAGTCAAGTAGGTCAAGGTTGACCGAATACTTGACTAGGAAAGTCCTAATTGGATGTTAGGAAAGGGAAATCCTGGTGAGTAAAGCCAGGTGAAGCCTCGGTGAGTGAAGTTGGGCAGTAAGAAAATCCAGGTGAGTGAAGCTAGGTGAAAACCCTAGTAAGTGAAACTAGGTGAAATCTTGGTGAGTGAAGCGAGACAAATGGAAAGTCCTGATGAGTGAAGTCAGGCAGATGGAAAGTCCTAATGAGTGAAGCTAGGCAGATGGAAAGACCAGGTGAGTGAAGCCAGACACGTGGAGATCTAGGTGGGTCAAGGTTGATCGGACACTTAGTGTTGAGAAGCCCAAGTAGGTCAAATGATTGACTGGATACTTGGCACGAGGAAATCCAGATGGGTCAAGGGTGATCGGGCATCTGGCAGAAGTATAAGTGGGTCATGGAGGACCGGACACTTGGCACGAGACGGTAAGTCCAAGTGAGTCGAGGTTGACCGGACACTTAGCACGAGGAGAAAAGTTCCAGTGGGTCAAAGGGTTGACCGAACACTTGGCTGATCGATTGGCAGCTGGTTTTCTTGCGTGATCGCAAGAAAGCCTAAATCGATCGGTTGATCGATTTAGGCAGCTTCCGGAGAGCACAGAGACGTTATGAAATGATCAACTGATCGATTCAAACCTCTCCAATCGATTGGTCAATCAATTGGGTTGTGACTGTTGCGAAGGAAGCGTCGGGTTTAAAGTCGTCTTCCTCGCAGCGACTCCAATCTTTTCCTCTCCACTTCTTGCGATCATTCTCACAAGTTCACGCCAGTTCTTAAAGCTTCTTGGAGCAAGGTATTGCTGCACTTCCAAGTCAAGAGACGCTCCACACAAGAAGGAGAAGCAAGCTAGAGTTTCCTCATTTGTGTAAATCTTGTAAGATTTATTATTGTATAAGCTTGTTTTCTTTCTTCTTGTATTGAGAAGTTGTACAAGGCTTCTCCCCCTTCAGTAGTTACCAAGAAGGAGCGTTTTATTAGTGGATGAGTGAGTGAGGGCCGGATTCTTGGATTAGTCACCTCTTCTTGAGGTGGATACCAAGTAAGTCCTAGCGTTAGCGTTGCTTGAGAGTTTTTCGCTGCACATCATCATCACGAAGCAAGACAACGAAGTTCGACGAGCTATTCACCCCCCTCTAGCTATAAATCAACCCTAATAAGTGGTATCAAAGCAAGGTCGCTCTTCACCGGAATCATCGCCGGAAGGGGCAACGAGCTAGAGGGAGAAGAAGTTGAAGCACCAATTCAACAAGTCAAAGATTTCATCAAGTCTCAATTTCAAATGGAATTCCAAGATGAACTCAGATTCGACACAAGGGTGCCTCCACTATTCACAATGACGAGTTTCGATTCTTGGAGATCAAGAATCGAAAATTTCTTCATGATGGAGTTAGAGCAATGGTTTGCTCTAATGGAAGATTTTGAGGCTCCAACAAATAGCAAAGGAAAAATTCTCAAGAGGAGCAAGTGGAGACAAGAGCAAATCCAAAGATGTGAAGCCAATGATAAAGTGACCAAGCTATTGGTCAATCTATTGCCTAGCAGCATCTTGAAGCAAATTGGAGAATTTGAAGACGCCAAAGAGCTATGAAGCAAATTGGTCAAAGTCCATGAGATCCCCTCCACTTTACCAAACCAAGAAGAATCCAACGAGGATGACTCATTGGATTAAGATCAAGAGGAAGAGGACTGTAAAGTTGAGAGATGCTCAACTTTTGAAGAAAAAGTCCAAGAAGCTTCATCTTCAATGAGGCACAACAAAAAGGGCAAAGAGGGAGCATACTCTTTGTTCAATGAACAAGAGGATGAAGATGAAGAAGCTTCTACCTCTAGGATTGAGGGGGAGTGTCATTCATTGACACCGGAGCAAGAAGAGGCCTCTACCTCCGGGTCAAGTGAAGAAAATGGTGCAACCTCCACAAGTCAAGAAAAATCATTGGAGGATCGAGTGTCATCCCTACACGTGAAGGTATAACAATTTTAAGTTTAAATAATAAAAATCATATTATATGTTTTGAGTGTAGGGAACATGGGCACTACAAGAGTAAGTGCCCTAAATTGACCAAGAAGAATGGTCAAGTGGCACCAAAGGACAAGGAGAAGCCCAAGAAAACCACCCCCACAATAAAGAAGAGCAAGGAGCATATTATATATTTTTCTTGCAACCAAAAAGGACATTACCAAAGTCAATGTCCAAAGGGGAAGAAACTGGTAAGCTCAAGGGAGGAAGCTCAAATCAAGGGGGAGCTCTCAAAAGCAAACCCAAGGTATCATTTATTAAGCCAATTCCTTTAAATCATGGTAAAAAACATGCTAGTTCTAATTTATATCATTTTAATACTATTTACCATAAAAATAGGAGGCATGATAGTGTTAAAGGAAAATATGTCGTCTATCATGCTAAGACTACCACACCTAAGGCCAAGTAGATAGACAAATTAAGAAATAACTCTAAAGATTTTAATTATAGACCTAAAAATAGAAATGCTCATAGAAATTAAGAAAAAACAAAATCTAGGGATTTAAGGTTGGAAAACCAAGCCTTGAGGTCAAAGCTTGATAAATTAGAAAAGACCCTAAAGAAAATGAAAAAATATTATTAAGCGTCACAATGAGCATAATCTAGGGATAATTAGACAAGAATCATCCAATTGTAGGAGGGGTTTGGGATACAAACCTAAAACCAAGAAGGATGAAGCCTCTTACCATAGGGTTCCATATAATTATGGAGCCAACCCTAGGTTTAGGGGTCAAGTCAAAAGTACAAGGGAAGTTATCCCTAGAAGTATTTTTGCCAAGACCAATGTGACTAAGACTTCTAAGAAGTCAAAGAAAATCACTAAGAATGTCACAAGGGAAGCTATCCCTAGAGTTAACATAGGGGAAGGGGGCCGGTCCAATGCTTGGTAACCAAGCAAGGGTCGGCCACATCCTCTTCCATGGGGGCCGACCATATTGTTTGATGAACAAACTAGTAGGGGCCGGCCACAATAATTCAAACAAGGAGGGTTGTTTTGAATTTTTAAAATCTTCTCTTTGTAGAAAACTATAAGTTTTAAAAGAGAGATTTTAATTTTTTAAAACTTTCCTTATTTGAATTAGGTCACATGTTTTAATAGAGAGTTTTAAAAGTTTTAAAACTTTCCTTTTTTAACTATCCTCATTATTTTAAAAAAAAGGAAGAGAAGTTTTAAAAATTAAAATTTTCTATTCATGTTAAAAGAGGAAATTTTTTGAAGAGAAGTTTTAAATTTTAAAACATGGTTTTAATTTTTAAAAGCTTTCCTTTTTAACATCCACTTTAGGAAAGAGAGTTTATAAAATTTTATAAGAGAATTTTTTCTTATAAAATTTTATAAAAAAAAATATATCCTTCCTCTTTAAAGGGGTCGGCCACCCTTGCTTGGTGCCCAAGCAAGGTGGCCGGCCAAATTGAAAAAAATAAAATCATCAATTAATTTTTGGTGATTGATTCAATCAAGAGGAAAGAAAAGGAAAAATTAAAAGTGAAAAGGAAAAATTAGAGGAAGATTTTAATTTTTGTAAAATTCTTCCCTTATTTGCCTTGGAAACTAATATAAAAGAAGAGGTGAGGAGGCTTCATGAGACACAACTCTTATTCTCTTGCTTGGAGGATCTCTTGGTGGCTGACCCTCTCTCTTCTCCCTTTCCCTTTGCTCTCTTCTCCTTGGTGGTGGTGGTGGCCGGATTTTAGATGAAGAGGAAGAAAGCTTTTGAGTGGTGTTCATCTTAGAGGATCGTCGCCCACACGCCGTCTAAGGCGAGGCGAGGAATAAGATCTCGAGGTCATTAGCATACAAAGAGAAGGTATAATTAGCAATTGTTTTCCACATCATGCTAGTTATTTTTCTTTGTAAGAATTCCAAACACAAGAGACATTAGATCTAGTATTTCGAATTAATTTTTTGAGTTTGTGTTTTCTTTGTTTTCGAATTTGTGATTCGATTGTTCTTTTTGGTTAACCTAGAGTTATTTAAGGAAATTAAATATTAACTTTCCTTAAAATGCTTTGTCTAGGCGGTGGTGGGTGCTCCCATATCCAAGAAGGCCATGTGCCTCGCCATGCAGTCTTGGAAGCTAATTTTAGAAATTAATATTTAATGGAATTAATAACATAGGCGGATTTGAATCAATAGTGTTAAATTCCGCTTGCGATTCAAATCTAAACCATTAAGAATAGATAAGTTAAATTTGGAATCAATGATGTTAAGTTCCATCTACGATTCCTAATTTAACTTCTAAAGAACACAATAAGTTATTTAAGGAAAGGTTCGACACTTGTATAAAATTTTTGTATAGTGGAACAGGTACGTTTTTCCTAGGTCTAACCAACAGGAATGACAAAGAAGAACATCAATGGATGAAAAAGGAGCAAGTCAACTTCGTGACAAACAGCAAGACAGAATTTCATCTGCTGAGTGTTTTACTACCACATGAACTCAACCGGATCAGAGTCTAAGAGTAAGCCAAGGAGCTCTAGGAGAAATTCCTAGAACTACACCAAGGAATCTCGGAGGAAAAACTCACGAGACAGGATCTGCTCCGGAATCATATCAGTAACCTCCGATTAGAAGAAGGTGAAACCATCACACACCACCACTCGAGAATAAAAGAACTCATCACCAGACTCACAAATCTCGGAGAAAAGGTAACCAAATAAGATTCACTAAGGTATGCGCTTAACGCTTTTCCTAGAACATCTGAATGGTCAACCCTAGTAGATGCATATTACATCTCTAGGGACCTAGAGGTAAGTACTTTCGAGAAATTATTTTCTATATTTGAAGTACATGAAACTAGATGTGCGGATCTGAAGAAGGAGACCAAGTACAACATTTCTTTAAAGGAAAAAATGGATGAATTGGATTTTGAGACATCCCTTGACGATGACGAAATGACGTTTCTGGTATGGAAGTTCAAAAAAAAAAATTTAAAGCTAATAATTTCAATCAAGTGCAAGCCAAGAAAAGGAGAAGAAAAGTAAGATGCTATCAATGCAATGAAGAAGGGCATGTCAAAGATAACCATCCAAAATTAAAGAACAAGAAAAAGGACAAGAAGTCGACCCAGACAAAGCACAGAAACCTAAAGGTGACGTGGAACGAAACGTCGTCAAAATCGGAGATCAAAGCCCACACCGGACTTGTGCTGATGGTAAGTCACCAAGAAGAAGAAAACAAAACAAGCTCATCTGAAATGAATATCAAGAGCATCGATAAAGGGGGAGCAATATCAGAAGGAAGCAACACTAAAGAGAGAACTTCAGATAATGAGATCGACAAAGTAAGTCAGGTGCGGTCTCTACCTCTTGACCAGTTATTTAAATTTATTAAAATTTTATCAAAAAATTCTTGTTAATTAGAAAATGATAATAAAAAATTAGTAAAAGAAAATGATGAGTTAAAAGGAACTTTAGCAACATCTTGTCGATTAGAAGATGTCGACAAACTAAATATTGAAAATAAAAAATTGAAAGTAGAAATACAAAATTTAAAGAATTTTGCATGTTCGAATATAGCTATCTCAAATTTTAAAAGGCTAAACTGACACTTTAGATATCATAAGGGTCAAATTAGAAGAATATCACAAAAATATATTTCGAGAATTTTTTATTAATTCGGTAAAAAAGAACTTATATTGGGTTCCAAAATCGTGCTTAAATTAAATTTTTATGCATGTCATACTTTTGAATTGATTTAATATTTGATGTTTGCTTAGAATTATCTAAATAATTTTTATGCATGTCGTACTTGGTATCCACCTTCTTGAGGTGGCTAATCAAAGGATCCACTCTCCTCACTCACAGTATACTATGAAAACCTCCTTCTATGAGATAGAGAAGCCTCGTACAAGCAAATACAAGAAATACAACAAGAAATGCAATAAGAACAATGAAATAAATACAACAATGAAGGACCTTTATTCTTGATCTTTTGCTGCTGATTGCCTCTTAATGCTTAGAAAGTGCAACAATACTTGTCTTCAAAAGGTTTCAAGAATTGGCAGAGGATAGCGGAAAAGAAGAAGTGATGATTTGAATCTATGAATGCCTTTATATCATGCAGATTAGGGTTCCCAATCGATTGGCCTTATCCCTAATTGATTGTCACATCAGATCTAATAAAATCTAGCCATCCAAACCTTGCAATAGCTCGTTTCTTCTTGTCTCAATCAATTACAAGGCTTCTTAATTGATCACTCAATTGATTCAGAAATCCACTGTTCACTCGCGAACTTCTCTCAATCGATCACTTCATTGATTCACGTAGCTCAATTGATCACCTGATCAATTTAGAAGATCATTGTTTGTCATGAGCTTCTCCCAATCAATTGGGCAAGTGCCCAATTGATTCAACACAGTAAAACATGTGCTTCGCAAAAAACTCCACTTCAATCGATTACCCAATCAATTGAAGAGGGTTGAATCGATTAGCCAATCGATTCAACATCTCTCTGTTCTCATGAGAATAGCCCCAATCAATCACATGATCGATTGGCTTTGGCTCAATTGATTACCCAATAGATTGACTAACCATAACTCACTTAACCTGAGTTTAGGGTTTTCTTGCCCTACATCCGGTCAATCATGATCTATTAGGACTTCTTCACCAAGTGTCTAATCAATTTTGACCCACTTGGACTTTCCCTCGTGCCAACTACCCGTTGAACTTTCGATCACAAAGTGTGATCCTCTTTGACCCACTTGGATTTTTCTCTTACCTAACCATAGTTAGAACTTTTATCTTGCCAATGTATGGTCCTCCTTGACCCACTTAGACTTCCCTTTATTTAACACAGTTAGGACTTCCTATAAGTACCCTAGGTTGATTTTGATACTATCAACCGAGTTATGTTAGGTCCTGTGTTATTTTGATGCTCTATGTCTAAGTGTGCAGGAGCATAGGAATACAAGAAGTAGAGCGAAAGATGTAGCGGACGAGAAGAATGGCATGGAAAGCAAGTTGACGGGTTCGGTGTATCTGAGGAATGAGAAGCTATGAAAGAGTACACCAATGGACATGAAAGAACTCACATGACGCATCTGAGGGAAGAGAACCCAAGAAGGAAGTCTGCTCAAGGAGAAGGCCAGAGTGGGATTCATGTGAGCTCAACTCCGGACTGCTGAAGTATCACCCAAAGAAGAGCGAAGAAGATTTAACCGATTTTGAAGGTTAACTGGTCAAGCTAGCTGGTGGAAGACGACCTCAAGGTGGTGGAAGGCACCCTCAAGGTGGTTGGAGGCGCCTCCAGTTGCCATTAAGCTACCAGTTGAATAGGATAAAACTCTATCGCGAAGAGGATAAACTCTATCCTCTTGGAAGTGCCCTAGACCTTTTTGGAGGCGCCTCCAAGCAACGAATACCAATGACTACTTCATCCCAGGAGGATATAAAAAGCCCCTTGGTGTTAGTAATAAAGTAACAACTCTTGTATTCAATTCTTAGTATTTTCTTGAGCTATCAAAGTGTGTAAGAGGCTTCTCCACCTTCAACGAAGGAGATCTTTTAGTTCTTTCAACTGGTTTGGATTAACAACCACCTAAGTTGTAACGAAGCAAATCTTATCCTTCTTACTTATTATTTTTAAGTTGTTATTCTTTTAAATGTTAATTATTTATGCCTAACTAATCTTGTATCCTTGTCTAGTTCAAAAAGCAAGAGATTTTTCCTAATTGTTATTTTAGGGCTATTCACCCCCTCCCCCCTTTTAGCTGGTTATACCGAGACCAACAATTTAGAGCCCGAACTGCTTCAGAAGGACTAATTGCCTGCTAAAGCAAAAAGATGATGACCAAATCTAACATCTACTTGCCAAAATTTGAGGGGGAGTTCACGCTATGGAAGCGAAAAATGGAGGTATAATTTAAAATTGATTTTGATATTTTACTAACTATAAAATATGATTTTGAAGTGCCTATAGATTAGAATAGAGAAGGACAAAGGGCAAAGTCAGTCAAAGCACAAGAACCTCATGGTGACTTAGGATGAGACATCATCATCTGAGTCTGAATTGGAGGAGTATATCAGACTAGCACTAATGATGGGTCACCAAGAGAAGACCATCGATGAAAAGGGATCTACTTCATAGGAAAGCAGGGATGAAGGGGGAATGTCAAACTTTGAGACTGACATGATAAGTGAGGTATGCTTTTTTCCTCCTTTCCAACTTTATGAAGGTATAAAATTAATATCTAAATCATTATGTAAACTTAAAACTAAGAATATCAAATTGAAAAAGGAAAATGTAGATTTGAAAACTATCTTAGTTAAAGCATGTTCACTAGAAGAATTTGATAAAGTTAAAATGAAAAAGTAAAATTAAAAGAACAAATAGAATGTCTTAGAAATCCTGCATGTTTAAATTCTCCTATTCCAAATTTTAAAAACTATAAAGGACTAAATTAGTATTTTAGATTTTACAAGGATCAAATTAGAAATGTAATATGAAAATATATTTAGTATGAAAAAATATCTTATTAATACAGTACGAAAAAAACTTATTTTGGATACCAAATCCGTATTAGATTGTTAAATTAATTTCTTGTGTATGCTAGAAATTTAATTTATTTTGATTTAATAATATTTTTTAGAAAAATTTAAATGGTAGACTTTTTTTCATAATTTCTATCTAATTTTTTCAATTAAAAATAAAAATATTATCGGCTAAACAAAAACTTTTAAAATTTTTTTAACTATTATATCATTTTTATGAATTTTGTAATAAAAAATAGATTTTTAAAATTAAAATTATTTTGAAAATTGATTTTTGAAAGACTTAAATTTTATTTGATAAAACCTTTTGTTTTATATTGAGAAAAATTATTTCTAATTTTTTCAACCATTATATAAATTACTATGAATTTTTTACCAAAAATACTATTTTATTAATTAAAATTTTTCAAAATTTAATTTTTTTAGATAAACATCATATCTTTTATGCTAAAAAAATTATCAAGATTTTTAGATGCCTACAAATATTTTTAAACATTAAATTCTTAATATATATATATATATATATATGTCTCAAAATAATTATTTTGATAATAGAAAAAATAGGATATTTGTGAAAAATTTTATACTGATATGAATACTTATCTTCGACACAAATTTTTTTAATATTTTTCAAAAACTTAAATAATTTTTAGATTATTTTTTGCAAATTTGAATTCTAATTCTTAAAAATTACTTTCTTTGCAAAATAGTTTTGGAAAAAATCCACAACTTTGAGATGTTTGTGTATGACCCCTAGAAATATTTTGAGATTTTTTTTCTAAACTCTGGTTATTTTCCCCTATTTTTTATGTGATCAAAATAAGAGAATATGTTATTAAGTTTAGGGGGAGATTTTATTGCATTTAATACTTTTGCATTTATCTTATTGCATTTAATATTTGCACTTAAATGTCTAATTACATTTTACTTATTTATTTAACTATAATCTTAACTTGGGTTGATGCACATCAAAAATGAGAGATTGTAGGCACTACAAAAAAACAATAATTTAGGGACGAAAGTTTGGGACGAAAAATTTTCGTCCCAAAATCGCAACAATTTTGGCGACAAACACAAAATTTGATCCAAATTAGAAACGAAATCTGCAACAAAATATTTTCGTTGCAAATTCCCAACGAACATTATTTTCGTTGCAAAATTCGTCCCAGATTCTGGGACAAATCCAGGATTCGTCCCAAATTCTGGAACGAATCTAGAATTCGTCCCAGATTCTGGGACGAATCCAGGGTTCGTTCCAGAATCGAAATATATTTCAGAAAAAAAATGAAAAAAATGGGTCAAAATCTGGGACGAATCTTGGATTCGTCCCAGATTTTGGGACGAATCCTGGATTCGTCCCAGATTTTGGGACGAATCCAGGATTCGTCCCAGATTTAAAAAAATTAAAAAATAATAGAAAAATCATTCGGAAGGCATAAATATGGACCTAATGATCTCGGAATTTCATGAAACAAGTTTCTATGGATTCCTAATTTTCTCATGATCATAAAATATCCTAAATTTGAAATTTAATCTAATAAATTAAGTGTGGTGATTTTTTAACATGAATATGACCTAATTTGTAATAAAAAATTCACCGCACTCAATATAATATGTTAAAATTATGGATGAAGATATTTTTAAGATTATAAGAAAATTAGGAACCTATAGAAACTTATTTCATGAAATTCCGAGAAAGTTAGGTCCATATTTAGTGAAACATAGATAGTTTAGTATTAATTAAGTATGTTAGCGTTTAACACATGCTTGAATATGTGTTTAAAACTAAAAATATAGATCTACAAATGTCAGAATTTCATGAAACAAGAGTCTATAAGTTTCTTATTTTCCCTTATTCATAAATATATCCTCTTCCTTAATTTTAAAATAATATATTGTGTTTCGTGTTTTTTTACCTGAATTAGGTCAAATTCGAGTTAAAAAATCACCACGCTAAATATATGAGATTAAAAGTATGGATGAGGGTATTTTTAAGATCATGAGAAAATTAGGAACCCAAAGAAACTTGTTTCATGAAATTCCGAGATCGTTCGGTCCATATATAGGCCTTCGAATGATTTTTCTTTTAATTTTTATTTTTCTTAAATTTGGGACGAATCCTGGATTCGTCCCAAAATTTGGGACGAATCCAGGAATTCGTCCCAAAATTTGGGATGAATTTATGGATTCGTCCCAGATTTTGGGACGAATCTGGAATTCGTCCCAGATTTTGGGACGAATCTTGAATTCGTCCCAAATTTAAAAAAATAAAAAATAAAAGAAAATTTATTTGGAAGGCCTATATATGGACCTAACGATCTCGGAATTTCATGAAACAAGTTTCTATGGGTTCCTAATTTTATCATGATCTTAAAAATATCCTCATCCAAAATTTTAACCTCATATATTTAGTATGGTGATTTTTTAACCCGAATTTGACCAAATTCATAATAAAAAATTCACCGCATTTAATATATTATGTTAAAATTATGGATAAAGATATTTTTAAGATAATGAGAAAATTAGAAATCCATAGAAACTTGTTTCATGAAATTCTGAGATCGTTAGGTCCATATTTAGGCCTTCCAAATAAATTTTCTTTTATATTTTATTTTTCTTAAATTTGGGACGAATCCAGGATTCGTCCCAAATTTAAAAAAAATAAAAAATAATAGAAAAATCATTCTGAAGGCCTAAATATGTACCTAATGATCTCGGAATTTCATGAAACAAGTTTCTATGGATTCCTAATTTTCTCATGATCATAAAAATATCCTAAATCTGAATTTTAACCTAATAAATTAAGTGTGGTGATTTTTTAACATGAATATGACCTAATTTGTAATAAAAAATTCACCGCACTCAATATAATATGCTAAAATTATGGATGAATATATTTTTAAGATTATAAGAAAATTAGGAAGCTATAGAAACTTATTTCATGAAATTCCGAGATCGTTAGGTCCATATTTAGTGAAACATAGATAGTTTAGTATTAATTAAGTATGTTAGTGTGTAACGCATGTTTGAATATGTGTTTAAAACTAAAAATATAGATCTACAAATGTCAGAATTTCATGAAACAAGAGTCTATAAGTTTCTTATTTTCCCTTATTCATAAATATATCCTCTTCCTTAATTTTAAAATTATATATTGTGTTTCGTGTTTTTTTACCTGAATTAGGTCAAATTCGAGTTAAAAAATCACCACGCTAAATATATGAGATTAAAAGTACGGATGAGGGTATTTTTAAGATCATGAGAAAATTAGGAACCCAAAGAAACTTGTTTCATGAAATTCCGAGATCGTTAGGTCCATATATAGGCCTTCTGAATGATTTTTCTTTTAATTTTTATTTTTCTTAAATTTGGGACGAATCCTGGATTCGTCCCAAAATTTGGGACGAATTTCTGGATTCGTCCCAGATTTTGGGACGAATCTGGAATTCGTCCCAAATTTAAAAAAATAAAAAATAAAAGAAAATTTATTTGGAAGGTATATATGGACCTAACGATCTCAGAATTTCATGAAACAAGTTTCTATGGGTTCCTAATTTTCTCATGATCTTAAAATATCCTCATCCAAAATTTTAACCTCATATATTTAGTATGGTAATTTTTAACCCGAATTTGACCAAATTCATAATAAAAATTCACCGCATTTAATATATTATGTTAAAATTATGGATAAAGATATTTTTAAGATCATGAGAAAATTAGAAATCCATAGAAACTTGTTTCATGAAATTCGAGATCGTTAGGTCCATATTTAGGCCTTCTAAATAAATTTTCTTTTATATTTTATTTTTCTTAAATTTGGGACGAATCCTGGATTCGTCCCAAAATCTGGGACGAATCCAGAAATTCGTCCAAAAATCTGGGACAAATTTCTAGATTCGTCCCAGATTTTTGGGACGAATCCAAAATCCGACCCAAATTTAAAAAAAAAAATAATAGAAAAATCATTCTGAAGGCCTAAATATGTACCTAATGATCTCGGAATTTCATAAAACAAGTTTCTATGGATTCCTAATTTTCTCATGATCATAAAAATATCCTAAATCTGAATTTTAACCTAATAAATTAAGTGTGGTGATTTTTTAACATGAATATGACCTAATTTGTAATAAAAAATTCACCGCACTCAATATAATATGTTAAAATTATGGATGAATATATTTTTAAGATTATAAGAAAATTAGGAAGCTATAGAAACTTATTTCATAAAATTCCGAGATCGTTAGGTCCATATTTAGTGAAACATAGATAGTTTAGTATTAATTAAGTATGTTAGCGTGTAACGCATGTTTGAATATGTGTTTAAAACTAAAAATATAGATCTACAAATGTCAGAATTTCATGAAACAAGAGTCTATAAGTTTCTTATTTTCCCTTATTCATAAATATATCCTCTTCCTTAATTTTAAAATTATATATTGTGTTTCGTGTTTTTTAACTGAATTAGGTCAAATTCGGGTTAAAAAATCACCACACTAAATATATGAGATTAAAATTACGGATGAGGGTATTTTTAAGATCATAAGAAAATTAGAAACCCAAAGAAACTTGTTTCATGAAATTCCGAGATCGTTAGGTCCATATTTAGGCCTTCCGAATGATTTTTCTTTTAATTTTTATTTTTCTTAAATTTGGGACGAATCCTGGATTCGTCCCAAAATTTGGGACGAATTTCTGGATTCGTCCCAGATTTTGGGACGAATCTGGAATTCGTCCCAAATTTAAAAAAATAAAAAATAAAAGAAAATTTATTTGGAAGGCCTATATATGGACCTAACGATCTCGGAATTTCATGAAACAAGTTTCTATGGGTTCCTAATTTTCTCATGATCTTAAAAATATCCTCATCCAAAATTTTAACCTCATATATTTAGTATGGTGATTTTTTAACCCGAATTTGACCAAATTCATAATAAAAAATTCACCGCATTTAATATATTATGTTAAAATTATGGATAAAGATATTTTAAGATCATGAGAAAATTAGAATCCATAGAAACTTGTTTCATGAAATTTCGAGATCGTTAGGTCCATATTTAGGCCTTCCAAATAATTTTTTTTTTTTTTTCTAAATTTGTGACGAATCCTGGATTCGTCCCAAAATCTGGGACGAATCCAGAAATTCGTCCCAAAATCTGGGACAAATTTCTAGATTCGTCCCAGATTTTTGGGACGAATCCAGGATTCGTCCCAAATTTTAAAAAAATAAAAAATAATAGAAAAATCATTCTGAAGGCTTAAATATGTACCTAATGATCTCGGAATTTCATAAAACAAGTTTCTATGGATTCCTAATTTTCTCATGATCATAAAAATATCCTAAATCTGAATTTTAACCTAATAAATTAAGTGTGGTGATTTTTTAACATGAATATGACCTAATTTGTAATAAAAAATTCACCGCACTCAATATAATATGTTAAAATTATGGATGAATATATTTTTAAGATTATAAGAAAATTAGGAAGCTATAGAAACTTATTTCATAAAATTCCGAGATCGTTAGGTCCATATTTAGTGAAACATAGATAGTTTAGTATTAATTAAGTATGTTAGCGTGTAACGCATGTTTGAATATGTGTTTAAAACTAAAAATATAGATCTACAAATGTCAGAATTTCATGAAACAAGAGTCTATAAGTTTCTTATTTTCCCTTATTCATAAATATATCCTCTTCCTTAATTTTAAAATTATATATTGTGTTTCGTGTTTTTTTACCTGAATTAAGTCAAATTCGGGTTAAAAAATCACCACACTAAATATATGAGATTAAAATTACGGATGAGGGTATTTTTAAGATCATAAGAAAATTAGAAACCCAAAGAAACTTGTTTCATGAAATTCCGAGATCGTTAGGTCCATATTTAGGCCTTCCGAATGATTTTTTTTAATTTTTATTTTTCTTAAATTTGGGACGAATCCTGGATTCGTCCCAAAATTTGGGACGAATTTCTGGATTCGTCCCAGATTTTGGGACGAATCTGGAATTCGTCCCAAATTTAAAAAAATAAAAAATAAAAGAAAATTTATTTGGAAGGCCTATATATGGACCTAACGATCTCGGAATTTCATGAAACAAGTTTCTATGGGTTCCTAATTTTCTCATGATCTTAAAAATATCCTCATCCAAAATTTTAACCTCATATATTTAGTATGGTGATTTTTTAACCCGAATTTGACCAAATTCATAATAAAAAATTCACCCCATTTAATATATTATGTTAAAATTATGGATAAAGATATTTTTAAGATCATGAGAAAATTAGAAATCCATAGAAACTTGTTTCATGAAATTCCGAGATCGTTAGGTCCATATTTAGGCCTTCCAAATAAATTTTCTTTTATATTTTATTTTTCTTAAATTTGGGACGAATCCTGGATTCGTCCCAAAATCTGGGACGAATCCAGAAATTCGTCCCAAAATCTGGGACAAATTTCTAGATTCGTCCCAGATTTTTGGGACGAATCCAGGATTCGTCCCAAATTTAAAAAAAATAAAAAATAATAGAAAAATCATTCTGAAGGCCTAAATATGTACCTAATGATCTCGGAATTTCATAAAACAAGTTTCTATGGATTCCTAATTTTCTCATGATCATAAAAATATCCTAAATCTGAATTTTAACCTAATAAATTAAGTGTGGTGATTTTTTAACATGAATATGACCTAATTTGTAATAAAAAATTCACCGCACTCAATATAATATGTTAAAATTATGGATGAATATATTTTTAAGATTATAAGAAAATTAGGAAGCTATAGAAACTTATTTCATAAAATTCCGAGATCGTTAGGTCCATATTTAGTGAAACATAGATAGTTTAGTATTAATTAAGTATGTTAGCGTGTAACACATGTTTGAATATGTGTTTAAAACTAAAAATATAGATCTACAAATGTCAGAATTTCATGAAACAAGAGTCTATAAGTTTCTTATTTTCCCTTATTCATAAATATATCCTCTTCCTTAATTTTAAAATTATATATTGTGTTTCGTGTTTTTTTACCTGAATTAGGTCAAATTCGGGTTAAAAAATCACCACACTAAATATATGAGATTAAAATTACGGATGAGGGTATTTTTAAGATCATAAGAAAATTAGAAATCCAAAGAAACTTGTTTCATGAAATTCCGAGATCGTTAGGTCCATATTTAGGCCTTCCGAATGATTTTTCTTTTAATTTTTATTTTTCTTAAATTTGGGACGAATCCTGGATTCGTCCCAAAATTTGGGACGAATCCAGCAATTCGTCCCAAATTTTGGGACGAATTTCTGGATTCGTCCCAGATTTTGGGACGAATCTGGAATTCGTCCCAAATTTAAAAAAATAAAAAATAAAAGAAAATTTATTTGGAAGGCCTATATATGGACCTAACGATCTCGGAATTTCATGAAACAAGTTTCTATGGGTTCCTAATTTTCTCATGATCTTAAAAATATCCTCATCCAAAATTTTAACCTCATATATTTAGTATGGTGATTTTTTAACCTGAATTTGACCAAATTCATAATAAAAAATTCACCGCATTTAATATATTATGTTAAAATTATGGATAAAGATATTTTTAAGATCACGAGAAAATTAGAAATCCATAGAAACTTGTTTCATGAAATTCCGAGATCGTTAGGTCCATATTTATGTCTTCCAAATAAATTTTCTTTTATATTTTATTTTTCTTAAATTTGGGACGAATCCTGGATTCGTCCCAAAATCTGGGACGAATCCAAGATTTGTCCCAGATTTAAAAAAAATAAAAAATAATAGAAAAATCATTCGGAAGGCTTAAATATGGACCTAATGATCTCGGAATTTCATGAAACAAGTTTCTATGGATTCCTAATTTTTTCATGATCATAAAAATATCCTAAATCTGAATTTTAACCTAATAAATTAAGTGTGGTGATTTTTTAACATGAATATGACCTAATTTGTAATAAAAAATTCACCGCACTCAATATAATATGTTAAAATTATGGATGAAGATATTTTTAAGATTATAAGAAAATTAGGAACCTATAGAAACTTATTTCATGAAATTCCGAGATCGTTAGGTCCATATTTAGTGAAACATAGATAGTTTAGTATTAATTAAGTATGTTAGCGTTTAACGCATGTTTGAATATGTGTTTAAAACTAAAAATATAGATCTACAAATGTCAGAATTTCATGAAACAAGAGTCTATAAGTTTCTTATTTTCCCTTATTCATAAATATATCCTCTTCCTTAATTTTAAAATAATATATTGTGTTTCATGTTTTTTTACCTGAATTAGGTCAAATTCGGGTTAAAAAATCACCACACTAAATATATGAGATTAAAATTATGGATGAGGGTATTTTTAAGATCATAAGAAAATTAGGAACCCAAAGAAACTTGTTTCATGAAATTCCGAGATCGTTAGGTCCATATTTAGGCCTTCCGAATGATTTTTCTTTTAATTTTTATTTTTCTTAAATTTGGGACGAATCCTGGATTCGTCCCAAAATTTGGGACAAATCCAGGAATTCGTCCCAAATTTAAAAAAAAAAAATAAAAGAAAATTTATTTGGAAGGCCTAAATATGGACCTAACGATATCGGAATTTTATGAAACAAGTTTCTATGGGTTCCTAATTTTCTCATTATCTTAAAAATATCCTCATCCATAATTTTAACTTCATATATTTAGTATGGTGATTTTTTAACCCGAATTTGACCTAATTCATAATAAAAAAAATTTGCCGCATTTAATATAGTATGTTAAAATTATGGATGAAGATATTTTTAAGATCACGAGAAAATTAGAAATCCATAGAAACTTATTTCACGGAAATCCGATATCTCTAAGTTCATATTTAGTGTTTCCAAATCATTTTTTTATTTTTTTAAAAATTTTATATTTCGGGACGAATTTTGGAATTCGTCCCAGATTTAGGGTCGAATTCTGGAATTCGTCCCAGATTTGGGGACGAATTCCTAGATTCGTCCCAAAATCTGGGACGAATCAAAGATTCGTCCCAAAAAATAAGCAATGGAAAGAAATTTTTTAATTTATAAGTTAACCCTAAATCTCCTCCCACCCATCTGCCCCTTCACTCATCCCTTCACTGGCGGCTGATTCCTTCCCGATCGGCTGCGGCACAGGTAACCCTCTCCCTTCTCCCTTCTCCCCTCTTCCCTCTCCTTTCTCCCACATCCGCCCACTTCTTCTCGCCTGGCCACGCCTTGCCGCGCGTGGCTGCGGCTGGCCGCGCGTGGCCGCGCGTGGGGTCGCCTGGCCACGCGTGGCCGCGGCTGGCCGCGGCTGTCAGCGCCTGGCCGCGCCTGGCCGTGGCTGGCGGCAGTTGGCCGCGAGTCGCCGCTGCTAGCACTGATGTCGCAAGATTTGGAATGGTGGAGTACTGATCTGTGAAATTTAGGGCTTCATTCTTGTTTGTTAACAAAGAAAAGCACTGCAACTCTTGATCACTTAGATGTCAATGACCAATGATCTGTGAAATAGGGTTTAGGGCTGTTTTTGGATAAAGATTTGTAGTTCTTCTTGTATATAGATGTACAGTTTAGGGGTGTGGAAGTAATAAAATCTCAACTACACTAGGGCAAAATTTTGATACTAGGGTTTCGAATCCTAAATGTATGGGGAGCTCCAGTATACCATAGGTATAAATTTACCTTTGATTTTCTGTGTACTGATCCTCTTTATCATTACAAATACTTGTAGGATAGTTTTTAGATTGGAATTAATTAATGGAGGGACAAATTACAATAGAGTTGACATGTTTTTTTTTCTTTGATACAAAATTCAAAGGGTGCTCATTATTATTATTATTGTTAAAAAGATTTTCTTTTAAAGAAAAAAACAGAAGCGACCCTATTCTATTTTTTATCTCAAAAATATCCTTATCAAAATATTTTATTTTTCATCTAAAAAATGTCAATTCTGATCCACAATTGCTCTAATATAGAGAGTAATTTTGTTTTTTTCCAAATTTTGTTCCATTAAAATATTATTATTTCAATTTAATTACAATTGCTTCAACTCTATTAAAATTGTTAGAATAATACTATAATAATTGATAATGTTGCTTGTGCAGGTTTCAATTTGGCATGATCTCAGTGTAGTTGAAGACAACTGTATTTGTTCACGTCTTTTCGGTATTTCTAAGTTCATTAATATGCATTTTATGATCTGTATATAAAGTTAGCTTTAAATAATTATTTTATAGTTGATTAATTGTATTTCTTCTTTTTGATAAGCTTTTCTTTGTTGTTTTGTCTTCAATGATAAGATTTATTTCTGTTAATAATGTTTAACTAAATAGCTGAATTCAGGTAAAATGCAGAATGAGCGAAGTTGGATGTATAACAAGAATTCAAGTATAATGCAGAATGAGGAAGAGGAGGAGGAGGAGGAGGAGGAGGATGATAATCATAATGATGACTTTAATTTTTGACGATGGGTAAGTTTTGTTAGCTTATTTAAAGAAATTTCTCATAATTATGTATGATGATTATTTGTCTCATGTTTACTATTTTACACATTAATCAATGACTTGTTAACTTTTCTAATTTTTATTTTAATTAATATTGTCAATTTATTTTTAACAGGGTTGGTGAGGCGAACTAAAGGTCCGAGAAAAAAAGTAAGTATTAAGTAACATGTTAAACTTTTAATTTTATTTATTTATTTATTTATTTTCTAATTGCTTTTAATTTATTGAAATTTATTACTACTGCTTTATTAGTTCAAATTGCAAATTATGATTAGAGTTTACCTAACAACCAAGTAACCATGATTACTAAAACACTTGTATCACAAAAAAATTAAGTTTAATTAGTTTGTGTTTTCTTCATTTGAGCTATTTTCATATGTTAGGAAATTTTAAGAATATCTTTCATGCTCTCCATGTGATCACATGGACATAGAATATTTGTAGCTATTGATTGATATGGTGAAATAGGTATTATTATAACAATTTGATGTGCCATTTATATTAGGTTGTATCATATTTACGATGTTTTTACTTAGCTTCAAGATACTTCTTATAATTTTATGACATGGATGGTTCATATCGTTGGTAAATAGGACATTTATTTGAATGTTTAAGGAATTTCACAGTTATGTCTTGTTTCCAATCTTTCTTGTTACATGGGCATTTCGTATTATATTTATAATCTTTCTTGTTACACATGATCTGGTTTATTTGTTTGTTGTTATGTAGGCAAAGGAGATTTGAAGGGGTGTAAAGCTTTTGGGCAGACGAAGATGACTTGATGTATTTTTAGTTTATTTACCTCCTTGGATGGATGATGGACTTATATAACATTTGATTGTTGAACTTTATAATATTTTCTAGAAGCTTGAACAAGATAGATCTTGTAAAATTTGTTGAGATCTTTATATTTGTTGAATTATGAGTTGATCGAGTTCAATTATTACTCTTGTATGTGAAATTAAGATGTGTTGAATGTATATAAATGTTATTTGAATTTGGTGTTTATGTATCTATGGATTGAATTGCAAAAAGAAATTTAATTTGGAAAAAAAATTTAGTATTAGGGACGAATTTGGCGACGAAAACGATTTGTTCCCACTCTATCGTAATTGTATCGAACCCAGAATTTGGGACGAATATGTGGATTCGTCCCAGAATTTGGGACGAATTCTGGGACGATTCCACAAATTCGTCCCAAAATTCGTCCCAGATTCTGGGACGAATTTTGGGACGAAAATTTATTTATTAATTAAATTAGTATTTTTGTCCCCAAATTTGTCGCAAATGCTTAAAATTTTGCAACAAATTTATTATTCGTTGCAAAATTAGGGACAAATTTGGCAACAAAAAAAATTTGTCACCGAATTCGTCCCCAAATTCGTTGCAATATTAGGGACAAACTTAGCAACAAAAAATAATTTGTCACTGAATTCGTCCCCAATTTTGTTGCAAAAATAGGGACAAATTTGGCAACAAAAAATTATTTCCTCCGAACTGAATTCATCCCCAAATTCGTTGCTAAGTTTGCAACAAAAAAATTATTCGTTCCTTTTTTGCGACAAATTTGGGGACGAAAATTTTATTCGTTGCCAATTTTGTCCCCAAATTCGTTGCTGAATTTGCAACAAATCATAATTCGTTCCAAAAGTTGGCATCAAACATTTTGGGACGAAAAAATTTTCGTCCCTGATTTCGTCCCAAAAAATTTTGCAACGAATATTTTTGTAAAATTCGTCCCAAAATTCGTCCCAAAATGCCTTATTTTTTGTAGTGAGGTATCTCATGTTGATTTTGATGTGGTCAACCAAGTTATATTAGGTCCTATGTTGTTTTGATGTCTTGTGTCTAAAAGCGAAAGATATAGAGGACAAGAAAGATGAAACGGAAAGCAAGTCGACAGGCTAGGTGTATCCGAGGGACGAGAAGCTACAGAAGAGTACACCGGTGGACCAGAAGGAACCCACACAGCGCATCCGAGGGACAAGAAGTCATGGAGGAAGTCTGCTCGATGAGAAGGTCGAAGTTGAGTTCAAGTAAGCTCAACTCCCGATGGTTGGAGCATCATCCAAAGAAGATTACTGAAGAAAAGTTAACCAGGTTTGAAAGTTAATTGGTTGAGTTAGATGGTAGAAGGTGCCCTCGCGCCAAGTGGAAGGCGCCCTTAGGGTGATGGAAGGTGCCCTTGTGCCTTTTTATAGAAGGCGCCCTCAAGGTGATGGAAGACGCCCTCAGTCTAGTTAAAGGCGCCTCCAATAGTCGTTAAGCTACTGTTTGAAGAGGATAAAACTCTATCACGAAGAGGATAAACTATATCCTCTTGGAGGTGCCCTAGACATCTTTTGAGGCGCCTCCGACGATGAATACCAATGACTATTTCATCCCATGAGGCTATTAAAAGCCCCCTGGTGCTAGGAATAAAGTAACAATTCTTGTATTCAATTCCTAGTCTTTTCTTGAACTATCAAAGTGTGTAAGAGACTTTTTCAACTTCAACGAAAATCTTTTAGTTTTTTCAATTGCTTTGGATTAACAATCACATAGGTTGTAACCGAGTAAATTTTAGTCTTCTTATTGTTTTTAAGTTGTTATTCTTTTAAATGTTAATTGTTTATGCCTAACTAATCTTGTGTCCTTACCTAATTCAAAAAACAAGAGATTTTTTTTCTAACTTTTATTTCAGGGCTATTCACCCTTCTCTAGCCGACCGCACCGGAACCAACACTTTCCTTTGCCAACATGCAGTCCTCCTTGACCCACTTAAACTTTCCTTTGCTTAACTGCAATTATGACTTTCCTTTGTCAACGTACGGTCCTCTTTAATGACTTTCCTTTGACTAACATTTAGTTGGGATTTTATTTTATCTAACCTCCAGTTAGAACTTTACCTTGTCTAACATCCAGTTAGGACTTTACTCTTGTCTAACCCTCGAGTTATAACTTTGTCAGTCAAGTATTCAGTCCTCCACGATCTACTTGTTTTTCTTTTCATATATTGTCAAGTTCCAGTTAATCTTTGCATATTTGACCTCTTTCAAATATTTTCCAAACATATTATCTAAACATCGAAACTCAAGCTTGAATTCACTCAAGCTTAGTCATACTGATCAACCTTAACCTTAGGACAATTACACTAATAATCTTCCAACATGACCCTCATAGCCTAAACACTCGGGGTGCTCGGACGACTAGGTCCAGTCGCCCCAAGTTGTGAGGGTCATCCGATCTGGATCCTAAACTCTAAAACTTAAACCCTAATATATTAGGGTTTAGGGCGCCCATGCAATAATATTTTCCATAATCCTTAATAATTTATATAAATATATCTATTTGAACTGCGATAATAAAATTAAACAATCTTATTGTTTTTACACCAAACACATAAGCCATTGATTAATTTAATAAGCGGAGAACTGATCAGCAATGGTTTTCATCAAAATGGATTTCTTTTCTCAACTCCTTAATCCTAATTGTATTGTTGTCACAATTAAGATCGTTATCCATTCTGCTTTGGCGATATTAATATCCGTTTAATAAGTCAATGATATCGTCATCCGCGTGGCATCGATGACTCGTTTAATAAGTCAATGATATCGTCATCGCTGAATTGTATGTGTATATACTAATTAATTATAAACTAGTCTTTCGATGACTCTAATTTCGATTAAAAGATAATCCGCATTTCAGACGCCGCTTTACTTTCTGTCCCAAGACTTTATAAAAAACAGACAAATCATAATATCGAATGACCTCAGATGAAAAAAAAATTAACTCACAAGCGCAAAAGGCGATTTGTTTATCCTTAGTATTCTTATTAATTTATCTCTAGAATAATATAGAGAGGGTAAATTATAATTGACTATTAACCATTAGTAGAGATAATTAAGACATAAGAAAAAATATACTTAGATGCGTCTAGTTTTGATAAAAAAACTCATATAGTAATATTTCATGTCTTAATTATTATATCATCCTGAGACGGCAGAAGATTCCTACCTTACTCTTATATTTTGAGATACTTTCTTAATTGTTATATCTTATACGGTTGACAGTGATTTGTAAAAAGTTAAATTAAAACATCAATTATCTCAGAGTATTTTCATCAAATTTACTAAGAATTGTCCTGGTTTAATTTTATAAATTTATCGTGACAAATTGATTAGATATTTTTTAATGTTATCGAAAAAAACAATAAACTTAGCTAGTTTTTAGGTGATATGTGATCTCATGAAATTTTTTTATCGGGATAAATTAGTAAGTGTTTATAATTTTTTAATATTATCGTGTTATAAGTAGAAGTCAAATGTCATTATGAATTTATTTTCCATTTACAAATTTGACGCGACGAGCGTTTAATTTCAACAGCGTTTCACTTCATTGATCTAGTCGCCGTAATCGAAGAATTCAAACGGTAAGCAGTATACGACCTCATAAAAATATAAACGTAATTATTTATTATTATTATTTAAAAAATAAATAACCATTTTTCCCTTCTTTTGAAATTTATAAAAAAACAACACCATGCACTTAATTTTGGAGCTACATCATACAAAATACTATTATTTTAAAATTACTTTGTATAAATTAATATTAAAACGATTTTGATTAAATTTAATATATATATATATATATATATATATATATATATATATTGTTTTAGTTAAATTAAAAGAAAGTTAATAGAAAGTTCGCACTTGACCTCACTCATGGTTCATTGCATTGCAACTACAGACAACTTAAGTTAATAGAAAATGAATCAGCGATTCCTCTATTAGTCAGGTTTTAAATAATATAGCAGCCGTGTTTGAAAAATAATTAAGGTAGTCCACGGTGGGCCGTTGTTAACGAAATTTGATATAATCAGCCAGAGAATATAATTATATTTCATGGGATTAACTGTACATTAACAGATTTTACAGGTTCAAACACTCAGAAAATATAAAACTATAGCCATCTACAGGCCATCGTTTTTCAACCATTTTGATCCTTACGTCCTTAATGAGACTTTACTGGGATTTTCTGTTTTTTAATTCATGTCAATTCTAAGCTTGATGTTCACAGAAGTTACATTAGTCTGAACTTGGATTATAGTAATTAATATTAGTATTACGACTCTATTTTGACGAAAATATGATTCTAGAATATCTCATTGTTCATTTGTATTTGAAAGTAATAGAACTTTATGCTCATTTAGGTTTTTTTATATATTTAGTGGTGCTCGAATGAAAGAAAGAATTATTATAGAGAAATTGAAATAAAAATTCTTAATTATTCAGTTTAAAAATAATTCACGGATGGATTTAGCGTCCACAATCTTCTTCTTCTCCTTTTATTCATTTTTTATCTTCTTAAAATTGGATAGAATGGAATTTCTATCCTTTAATTCTCGTATTAGTAAATTACTAATAATATTTACACTATAATAGTTTTAAAATTATATTTTATGGAAAAAGCTAACAAGGGACTGTAGGTTCAGAAATGAAATTAGAAAAGATGAATGTTCAGAAATGATTTTTTTTTTTTAAAAAAAAATCAGTAAACAAAGAACTGCAATTCTATCAGAACATTTTCCAGTGACCTTCCATATTTCAAACCTTTACTATTTTTTTATTGATTAGCTGAATCAAGACCAGTATAAAAATTCATCCTAAAAGTTGGATTTACTTGACCAATTGTTCCCACAAAACTCCAATTGTTTATCTTTTCTGACTTTATTATGGATTCGAAGCTTAAAATATTTGACTTGGAAAATTTTAAGACGTGGAGGACGCAAGATTTTTTATTGTTTATTTTCCCAAAAGGACAAACGAACGCCTCGATGGACTGAGTAAACAGATAATGACGATCTGATCACTCTTTCCTAAAAAAACATTTATCCTGCCTGAAAGTCAGTGATAGATGTTAGAGATATAATATTTACATTGATCTTCTATAGACTTCGTTCTGACTTATAATACAATTGATTTCAATGTCGAGTCAGAAAAAAAACTTCCGATAATGACCCTCCAATACTTAAGTTAATTTCCGGTGAAAAAAAAAGAAACATCAAACAAAACAATAAGAAAACTGTAGTACAACAGTAAAATATCGCATACCTCTGTTGAAATTTGGAATCCCCTTTATATAGAGCTCCGATACCTCCGCCGGAAGTCCACTGTCTGCATGCTCTGCTGTTGGATCGGGCGGGATAGCCGTTCGACCGAAGTCGAACTCTGTTGATGTCATGCCTGCTATCTTACCGAGCGGGGTGGCTACTCGGCTCAGCTTCTGTGTGCCGTCTCTCTTGAGCGTCGATTGTTTGAATGTTTCCCGTGTCGAAGTCGACGACGGGTCGGAGCCCTCTCCTCGGTCGGAGCATGATTCACCCGACCGGCAGATGCCTTCCACTAGTTGACCGTCTTGACCTCCTTTGACCTCCCTCGTGGCAGCGTGGTGGGGCCCTTTATCATCATCGCATCACAAGCCTCCCCTTCAAGTCTAGTCGAAGGAGGCTGTAGTCCGACTGACTGGATAATTGTCCGAGTAAGTTTACTCCAGATCAGCTTTCGACACTGTGTAGTTTTCGATCGGAATAAGACCGACCCTCGTCGATCAGCCTGTTGAAGCTTGTCGTTCGGGCATAGGTATGTTCCCTCGATCCGATCGGCACGACAAAAGTTTGCACTTGTAAAAATTCTTCTTGGGTTGTCTCGAGCGAGCGTGAACCAGGTTGGTGTCACCCTGATTTCTTGAAAATCGTGCAAATCCCCACTCATTAAGATTGAGCACTCTCCCACGTATGCCTTCATTAATTGTCGACCCGTGACGCTGCGCCACGTGTCACGCCCATTGTCGCTGTAAAATACGGTAACCAAATAATAATTAGATAATAAGGTTTAATAGATGAATAATTTTATTGAAATTTTTAGAAATTTTCTAAGAATTTTTCGGAGCTCCTATGACATATTTGGAGGGAATGCATATATAAGCTTGGAAAAAATCTGTTTGGAATACCCAAATATGGGAGTTGATTGAGGAATTTAATCTTAGGTTTAATTATCTAACCTAAGTTATTTTCTATTTCTTTTCTTTTTCTTCTCTCGCGTGCCCTAATCTCACGTCGAACCCGAGCTCTTCATCTTCCCCAACCCGTCGACGCCTCATCTCCCACGAGTACAAAGCCTCGAGCCCTCTTGTAATACCCCGGTTCTGAGATTCTGGTTAAGTATGACTTAAAAGGTTAGATGGTACTATCCATATCACCAAGGTGCACCTTCCTTTTCGGAAGCCCAAACTTAAGAACTCCAAAGTTAAGCGTGCTTGGCTTGGAGAAATCTGAGGATGGGTGACCTCCTGGGAAGTTTTCCAGGGTGCGTGCGAGTGAGGACAAAGTACGCTGAAAGGACCTCCGGTGGTCTGTGGAGCTAGTCATCAAACTGATAGGTAATTCTAGTGTCGTTCCTGGTTCGGTCCGGGTGGGGCCCGCCCGGGCCGGGGCGTTACAGATGGTATCAGAGCGACCTTGCAACCGTGAGTGCGCCTGTGGTAGGAGCACCCAGGGCACCACCTAGCGAGGGAGATTCTGGGATTTGTTTGTGGTGTGATTTGTGGTTACACAACGAGGACGTTGTGTCTTTAAGTGGGGGTGATTGTAATACCCCGGTTCTGAGATTCTGGTTAAGTATGACTTAAAAGGTTAGATGGTACTATCCATATCACCAAGGTGCACCTTCCTTTTCGGAAGCCCAAACTTAAGAACTCCAAAGTTAAGCGTGCTTGGCTTGGAGAAATCTGAGGATGGGTGACCTCCTGGGAAGTTTTCCAGGATGCGTGCGAGTGAGGACAAAGTACGCTGAAAGGACCTCCGGTGGTCTGTGGAGCTAGTCATCAAACTGATAGGTAATTCTAGTGTCGTTCCTGGTTCGGTCCGGGTGGGGCCCGCCCGGGCCGGGGCGTTACACCTCTCCCTTGCCTTGTCTTCTCTCTCACGACACCAGACGCCACTATCAACTCCCGATCCGTCGGCTTCCCTTTCTTCTTCGGCCATCTCCGCACGGAGCTGCGCCAACGCCCCTACAGCCTTCCTCTCCCGATGCTCTCGGTTTCTCCTTGCCTCACACCCCTGATCGATGCCTAAGCACCGGCAGCTGATTCTCTCCTATTCATCGTTGTGCCCTAGCTTTCAGCCCGATTCCCTCTTCACTGGAGCAGGCCACGGTCCCAACCAGGTGCCACCTTCCTGCCACCACTGTTTCGTCAGATCGCCCACTAAGCAATTAGCAAGGTGAGCATCTCCAGTCCTGTCTCTGTGTGATTGCTGACCATGGTACTCACATGAATTGCATTTGGTTATAGATCTGATCTGTAGAACTACAATCATGTTAAATTCCAGCTAACAAGTGTTGATCGGGAATAATTAACAGCCACAACTTCATCTTGGCTCCGACTAAGGTTTCCAACAGCAACTTCTCTAGCTGTGATTCAACAGAGAAGGGCTAAATTGAGTGAGTTGTTGAATTGGATTCTTATTTTAGTTTAATCTGAATTAAGCTAGAAAGATTAGGGATAATTGAACCAAGTGGTTGTTCGAAAACGGTTGAGATTAAATGTTGAATTTAATCTAGGTTTCGAGTTAGATTAGGTTTGTCGAGCTAATCGAGATTAATGAAAGAATTAAGGTTTCTTGGTTTAATAGAAATTTGGATTTAACTATTGGATTTATTTTATGCACATTGTTACAGGACTTGGATTCGAGACGAGCGTCTCGACGTGGGATCTATTTCGGATACGATCTCCATTTTTTAGACGAGTACCTTTGACTTATCTTTTTTATATTGTCATTCTGATATGCTTAGTGAGTTATAACTAGTAGTAATAGTTATGCTTATATCTGCTTGGTATATCACTATTTGATACTCATAGTATGTCCATACTTTTATCTATTATGCATTTATGATGATGTCCTTCTGTTCTTGCATTGTGTACTTATGTAGTGATATATAGTGCATTACCGGATACAGGTCCAGCTACTAGTTTACAGACCCGACCCCGGGCCGGGTCTGGCCCGGACCCGGCCCGGGCCCGTAACCGGGTCAACGGGCCGGTTGCCCGTTGACCCGGTTCGCCGGGCCGGTTCCGGTTCATTAGATGTAAAAACCGGTGAACCGCCGGTTAACCGGCGGGTTGAACCGGCGGTTCAACCATAATTTTTTTTTTTTTAACGGCTTGAACCGCCGGTTAACCGGCGGTTCGTAGCCGTTGGGAGGGTTTTTTAGATATTTTTTTTCAACGGTTAGGATCATTTGACCGTTTTTTGATCAATGACTATGATTTAGTGTCCGTTATCATCAAAACTCTATAAATAGAGAGCTCATTTCATCATTTTTCACACACATCTTCTCTACTCTTAATCTCATTTTCGTATTCTCTAATCTCTACGCGCTTTCGTTTTCAATTACAATGGAAGGAGGCTGCGGAGGTGCATCATCTCGAGCTCGGAAGGGAAAGCAAATAATGAATCCGCGGGAGGAGGACCCCAACATTCAATCTACCGATGACGAGATCGAGCATCTTCCGAATCCGACACCCGAAACACAAGGAAGTACCGATGCAATTGTAACGACCCGCCTTCTACTGACTAAGCTGTAAGGCCGATCGTCACATTATGCCGTGCTAAACTATTCCCTGACCATTACTAAATCTAGATGCGGAAGCTGTACTAAATAAAATTTTGCTAAACTAATAACATTTCTTGATTCTGTACATGCTAAGGGGTGTAATCTAAGTATAACTAACATATACTACATCCCCTAAGGTCAAGGAACTGAAAAATATGTTTCCCAGCTGTTATCGGACCTCCCAATCGATCCACGGATCGATTGGAATAGTCGGATCGATCCGGGGATCGATCCAGACGGCTACTGTACACGGGACATAAGTTGGATCGATCCACTGATCGATCCAGCACGCTACTGTGCTCGGGACGATAATCTGGATCGATCGGCTGATCGATCAAGACTGACCAATCGATCCAGTGATCGATTCCCGAACCTTCTGTTCGCGACAGAAATTGCTGGATCGATCGGATGATCGATCCCGGAACCTTCTGTTTGTGGAGCAACTTGCCCGATCGATCAGCCGATCGATTGGGACCCTCCAATCGATCCACCGATCGATTGGAGTTTCTGATTTCGCACTGAAACTCTGATTTCAGCACTTGGGCGTGCCAAAATCTCACCTATGAGTTATACACTTCATAAGGAACATTCTAACGACATAAAACTAGTATTCTAAACTTAACATGATGTATAATTCACTGATTCATAGCATTACTCAACTAAACGTGCATAAAAATAAAAACACTAAAGAGTTCTACGGTTTAAACTTGCTAAGTCCCCTAGGAATCTTTTATTCCAGTTCCTGCCACACACACCATCTCTGCATTGGCCTCCAGCTTCCTTGCTAGTCCATTTTTCCTTTGCCTTTATCTGCAGTATAAGGAAAGTAGAATCTGTAAGCTTAAAGCTTAGTAAGAAACCATCTACCTCACAAAAACATGCAACGATGCAAATATGATTTTAAATCATGATGTTTAAAACATATGCTGGATATACTGAATAAACTAAGCATGTCATGGCATATAAGCATACAATCATGGCATGTCTAAAGCTGAACATAAAGTCATCATGCATATTCACAGGGAAAAACTAAGCTGACACTAAGAACTGAGCTACGCTAATACTGAGCTACTGCTAGAACTGCACTGAATTCACGAACTAATTTGTGAAAGGTTGAAAACCATATACATATAGTAAGTGAAAATACTAAACATCTTGTATGGGCCCTTGCTATGCGCGCATCTCTAACTAGACCCGGGGTTGCAAGTCCCGAGTTTAGTAGAGCTACTAGGTTATCTAAACCTAGGGACCGACTATGGGAGCCCAGCCCAATGGATATCTAATCCAGTACAGTGCCAACTGAAAAGTAAAATACTGAGTATAGCTAAACTGTTCTAAATTGCTGTTCTAGGTTATCTGAACCTAGAGCTAGGTTGTCTGAACCTAGAGGCGACTGTGGGAGCCCACCCATTGGACCGTAGTCCCATATAAGCTAGAATGAACTGATTTACTAATTTAGGTACTTCTAATGCATTCAACTGTGCTAATAAAAATGCCTAAGTTGCATTCTTTTCTAAGCTGGTTATTTAATCGAACACCTAGTGTGCTGTAACTCCCTTCTCTATTAGGGAGACTACCTTTAGGCACCCAACAACATCTAAACCTCCAACTGAAGGAGAAAAGACGTGTCCGGCCTATCTAAAGGTACTCACTAAATCCCTAAACCTGCGAGGAGGGTTAAATACACCCTATGTGTTGAAAAACTACGCATATAACTAAACTAATGCACAGGAAATCAACGATAGCTATTATACTGCAGGTGAGGGGTTTCTTACCTTATGTGCTAGATTTCTTACAAATCTAATCGCTAGAAATTCCGGTGGAGATGACTTCTCGACGATTCGCTCCCGTCCACGTGCTCTACTCGCGGAGGGGAACGTCCTTGTGTCCGAGATGTCACCGGAAGGCACTCCTTTGGCCCTAAGGATGAAACCCTAGGCGTGCTTGGGTGTTGGCGCCGAGAGAAGGAAGGAGAGGGAGAGGTGGCGTCGGTGAGGGTTTGGAGAGGGAGGAGTTGCCGAACCAAATAAAAATAACCCAAACCAACTTAAGTTTTTAATTTATATTAAGTGGGTAACTAGGCCCAACTCAAATATAAATATAAATGTTTCCCTTCTCTTTTAGCACGGCCCTGCTGGGTTCACCGGTACTAAGGCTAACTAAAGGTTTAGCGGACCCGAGAGGTCCCGGGTTCGATTCCCGCTTAAGCCTTTTTATTCTTCTAATTATTTTTGTCACTTCCGCTACTCGGAAAATTCCGGAAAAATATCTAAAAATTCCAGAAAAATCACAGAATAATTCTAATGCAAGTTTGAGAATTTTCGGGCGTTACAGCAATTACTTCTAAGGTTCGGGAACTTCCTCCTCTAAAGTCTTCTATTTTTACTAAACATTTTGAGAAGGTCACTCTTCCGTCGGGAGAAATGCGTGCAAAATGTAAGCACTGCAATGCTTCCTACAAATTCCAAGCCGGCGGCGGCTATGGGTCGTTGAAACGACATGTAGAAACGAAGCACCCGACGGAATATGGACTCGACCGTTCTCAAACACAATTATCAAGATTTTCTTCAACTAGCGGTAGTACCGATTCCGGTTTATTTTTATATTCGAATAATAAATTAAGAGAATCATTAGCTAAATTTGTTTCCGTAGAACATCTTTCTTTTAGTTTTGGATCTAAATGCACATTTGAAGATTTTTGTAAAGAATCTCTTAATCCATGTGCTAAACGTGTTCCTAGGACTACACTTACTCGTACAATTAAAAAATTAGTAAAACAAGGAAAAAAGAATTTAATTGATGAATTTAGTAAATTAGATAATAAAGTTTCTTTATGTTCCGATATTTGGAGTGATCATTGGCAAACACATTCGTATATGGGTGTGACTTGCCATTGGATCGATAACTCTTGGAACCTCCAAAAAAGATTATTAGCTTATAGAGTTTTTGATGAATCACATAATGCTCATAATATCGCACAATTATTATGTTTAATTTTAGAAGAATATGGTTTAACTCATAAAATATTTTCAATATCATTAGATAATGCTAGTTCTAATACCGCTTGTATAGATGATCTAAAATTTGTTTGTCAACATATTATTGGAGGTTTATTTTTTCATATTCGTTGTGTATGTCATGTTTTAAATTTATGTGTTCAAGATGGTTTAAAAATTTTAGAAAGTTATATTAAACCAATTAGAATTGCAATTTCTTATTTATGGTCTCATCCATCTATAATGAAACAATGGGGTAGGTTTTGTAAAATTAATGGAATGAGACCTAAAAAATTTCCACGTGATGTACCAACACGTTGGAATTCAACATACCAATTATTACAAGATTCATTTCAATATAAAGAATTATTATGTTCATTTTTTTGCACAAAACACTAATACTAATATATATTTATTTTCACAACAATGGAATATTTGTAGTAGTATTTGTGAAATTTTAAAAGTATTTAATGATGCAACCGAACAACTTTCCGGTGTTTATTATCCCACTGCTCAATTAGTTTTAGAAAATTTTTCTAATATAGTATTAGTTTTAAATGAACATATTAATAATGAATCTTTATCTCCTTGCATCTTAGCTATGAAAACTAAATGTGAAAAATATTTTTATTTAATTCCTGAAATTTATTTAATTACATTTGCTTTAGATCCTAGATTTAAATTAGAAGTTTTACAAGAAATGTTAACTTTATATTATGATGCTTTAATTCCAATTAAAGATTCTTCTTCCTCTGATCCAGCTAATATTATATATAATGTTAGAATTTATTTATATGATATTTATAATCAATATTATGCAAAATATGGAACACAAATTAATATTTCTGAAATTCAACAAACTACTAGTAGTAATTTAAAACTTACAAAAGCACAACTCTTATTAAAAGAACGGACAAAACGTCCACGAGGATCCTCAAGTTCCACACAGGAACTTGAGAATTATTTTACGACTTCTTTTGATTTTAATGAAGCAGATAGCGAAAACTTCGATATCTTAAAGTGGTGGTCACAGAAGGCTCAAAGCTTTCCCGTTCTCTCCGTGATCGCAAAAGAAATTTTAGCTTGTCCAGTGTCAACTGTTGCTGTGGAGCAGACGTTCAATGCCGGCGGCAACATATTAGATGAACGACGATCAACTTTGTCTCCCGACTCCTTGGAAGCCCAAGCATTACTGGACGATTGGACCAGAGCGGAGAAAAGAATCCAAGGAATGCAACTTTCAGATGACGAAGTTGAAGATTTTGATACTGAAGGAACAAATATGACAGGAACAGGAAATGGAAGTGAATGAAAATGTAAAAGGATAAAAAATGTAAAAGAACTACGTGCGCTTTGATTCCCCTAAAGGGATACGTAGGCAACTTAAATAAGTGCAAGCCCTTTGTTTAATAAATTTTAATTTCTAATTTTTAATGTTTAATGTTTAATGTTTAATGTTTAATGTTTAATGTTTAATTTTTAATTTTTAATTTTTAATTTTTAATTTTTTTAACATATTAATCTTGAACCGTGACGAACCGTGAACCGAACCATAAATCGGCGGTTCTGAACCGTGAACCATAACCGTCTTGGGCGGTTAAGGTTAAGGGTCGAACTGCCTGGAACCATCGAACCGACGGTTCCGAACCGTCGAACCGTCGGTTCCGAACCGTGGTCAGGTCTACTAGTTTATACTGTAGGACCGTTGCGGCCGGCTAGAAGGGGGGGGTTGAATAGCCCTGTAAAACAAAAACAAAAACACCCTTCTCGAACTCTTAAACTAACACTTGTAAATTAAAGTAAGCAGAAAGTAAATCAGAAAAATGAGGCACCAGATTTGACTTGGTTACAACCAAGGAGGTTGTTAATCCAAGGAATGTCGCACTAGTGTCTCCTTCGGATGGAGAAGCCTCTTACAGCAGTGAAAGCGCAAAATAAAGAAGCTAATCTAAAACTGAAGCGTACAAGCGTTGGAAATGAATTGCTCTGAGTTGTTGAAAAGCTTCTGGACCAAGGTTATATTTATAGCCTTGGTCGGGGCGCCCTGAGGGTTCCAGGCGCCCTGGGGGGGGATAAATTTTATCCCCCAACGTTCAGATCGAGTCAAAGCTCGATCCTGGGAAAAAGTCAACTCCGGGCGCCCCGGTACATTTCGGGCACCCCGGAGGGGTCCGGGCGCCTCGGAGGGGTTCGGGCGCCCCGAACCCAAAAGTCAACTCTGGTTGACTTTTTCGGTCCATGTCCTCTGCTCTGGCTCTGGTCACCTCGGTCTGGGTCTTCAACTCCGGATCCGCTCGCTTGGTTGATCTCGGCCATCCGGAAAAGGGCTCACCCGAACCCAACTTCCGGTCTTCTCGAGTGGGCTTCCGCTCCGACTTCTCGTCCCTCAGAATCGCCGCGTGTTTCCTTCTCGTCTTCGTTAGGGGTGAGCATTCGGTTAATTCGGTCCATAAATTAACCGAAAATCGATTTAGTGTTGGCTAACCGAATCAAATCAAAGTTTTACTAAAACTAAATTAATCGAATTAGTTATTTCAATTAACAACGAATTAACTAAATTTGTTTAAAATAGTAATAAAAAGAATTTATACAAAATTAATATTAAATTAACCGAATTAACCGAATGCTCACCCCTAGTCTTCGTCCCTCGGACGCACCACGTGTCGTCCTTCTCGTTAGCTGCGTCTCTTGCTCCTCGAGCAGTCTTCCGCTCCGGCTTTCGTCCCTCGAAACCACCGCACGCTTCCTTCTCGTCCACCGGCATACTCTTCCGCAGTGCCTCGTCCCTCGGATGGACCACGTGCCGTCCTTCTCGCTAGCTGCGTCTAGCACTCGACTAACTGTGCTCCTAAACTCCTGCACACTTAGACACAAAGTTAGAAACACACAGGACTTAACTTAACTTGTTGATCACACCAAAACAGCCTTGGGATTCCAACAATCTCCCCCTTTTTGGTGTGAGCAACCCAAGTTAAGCTAAGGTAAAAATAGGCATAAAATAAACTTAACTAAATTTGCAATTAAGTGCAAAAATAAAATAAGTTAAATTTTGGTCTACCTCCCCCTAAACTTATACTTTTCCTTCTTCCCCTTTGATCACATAAAAAAATGGGGTTTGTAAAAAAAATCTAAGGGTAAAAAATTAGAAAATTTTGAGATCCTTAAAAAAATTTTACAATAATAAATAGTGTTTGAATAAAACTTAAGTAGAAATTTTCAATTTCAGAATAGCTTTTAACTTAGAAAAAAAATATCTTCTCAATTTTTTTTTTAAGTATAAAGGAGAATTTTTTTAAGAGAAAAATTTTCTAAGTAAAAAATTATTTTTGAAAGGAAACTTAAGTTAAAAAAATATTTTTGAAAAAAAAATTAAGTCTTTGAAAAAAATTATTTTTGAAAAAAAATTCTAACTTAAGATTTTTTTAAGTGTAAAAATATTTTGAAAAAAAATGTTTGAAAAACTTTAAAAGCATTAATTAATTCTAATTTTAATGCTTTAACCGAAAGTTAATTAAACATTTATTTCAATATTTTAGCTTCCAGGTCATGGCAAGGCACTAGGCCTTCTTGGTTATTGGAGCAACAACCACTTCCTTAGACAAAGCCTCATAGAGAAATTCACTGTTTAATTTTCTCACTAAAAGCATTAATTTCGTTTAAGATTTAGACTAAGCAAGATTTAGGAACCCAATATAGGTTCCAGCCTACTGGATTAACTAAATATTTCTTAGGTACATTTTTTCTTGAAATATTCCTAATTTGTCCCTGGTGATATCTATAATACCAATTTAAATTTTTTAAATTTTCTAAAATTAGATGAACATGCATGGTTTTTCAAATTATCTACTTGAATTTTCAGATCTTTATTTTCTGATTTCAATTTCTCATTTTCTAATTTTGATTTGTCTAATTCTTCTAGGGACAAGATTTAGCCAAAATTATTTTTAAGTTTTTAATCTCCTTTTCTAATTTGCAACAGTCTTTTGTTAATAGTTTACCAAACTTAAAGAGTTTATCAGGAGGAAGTGATCGTACCTCACTTACCTTGTCGATCTCGTTGTCCGTTTCTCCCCCTGAACTACTGCTTTCTTCCGACGTAGCTCCCCCTTCATCGATGCTCTCGATGCTCATTTCGGAAGAGCTTGACTCGCAGTCATCATCTTGATGACTTGCCATTAGAGCAAGTCCGGAGAATGCCTCGACTTCCGACTCCGACAACGTATCATCCCACGTCGCCTTCAGGGCCTTTCGCTTTTGGATAGATTTCTTACCCTTCTCCTTGTCATTGTTCTTTAGCTTGGGGTAGTTGTCCTTGACGTGCCCTTCTTCGTCGCATTGGTAGCAGCAGATCATCCTTTTCTTTCTACCCTGTGGATGGTTAGTTTTTCTAGAATTGCATAACTTTTTAAATCGCTTTACCATCATTACCATTTCCTCGTCGTTGAGAGAAGACTCCGACTCAGGTTCGTCTCTCGATGCTTTGAGGGCGACGTTGTTCTTGGGCTCCTTCATTCCTACACATCTTAACTCATGCACTTCAAATGTTGAAAATAATTCTTCTAATGAATTTTTTCTAAATCTTTAGAAATTTAAAATGCATCTACTAATGATGCTCATTTGGTATTTCTAGGAAAGGAATTTAGAGTGTACCTTAGCGAATCTCGGTTACTTACCTTTTCTCCGAGATTCAAGAGTCCGGTGATGATCTCCTTGATTCTCGAGTGCAGGTGCGCAACTGTCTCGTCTTCCCCAAGTCGCATGCTAGTGAGCTGATTGCGAAGTAGATCTCTTCTGGTGAGCTTGGCTTCGGACGTCCCTTCGTGCAGCTCGAGGAACTTCTCCCAAAGTTCCTTTGCCGAGTCGTAGTTCCCGATCCTGTTGACTTCTTGAGGCGGAAGAACGCTTAGCATATGGTATTCTGCTTTGTCGTTCGCCATGAAGTCGGTCTGCTCCATTTTTATCCAATTGGATTTCTCCTTACCTTCCGGTGCTGTAAAACCAAATTCCATTGTAAGCATTAATTCAAAATCGGTGGTAAAGAATACCTGCATCATCTTTTTCCAAGAGGCGAAATCCCCTTTGAATTTCGATGGGTGGATGCTTGGTCCGGCCATCTCGTTGCTTCGTTCAGCGGTTAGTCCTCCTGAAGCGCCCCGGCTCTGATACTACTTGTAGGACCGTTGCGGCCGGCTAGAAGGGGGGTTGAATAGCCCTGTAAAACAAAAACAAAAACACCCTTCTCGAACTCTTAAACTAACACTTGTAAATTAAAGTAAGCAGAAAGTAAATCAGAAAAACGAGGCACCAGATTTAACTTGGTTACAACCAAGGAGGTTGTTAATCCAAGGAATGTCGCACTAGTGTCTCCTTCGGACGGAGAAGCCTCTTACAGCAGTGAAAGCACAAAATAAAGAAGCTAATCTAAAACTGAAGCGTACAAGCGTTGGAAATAAATTGCTCTGAGTTGTTGAAAAGTTTCTGGACCAAGGCTATATTTATAGCCTTGGTCGGGGCGCCCTGAGGGTTCCAGGCGCCCTAGGGGGGATAAGTTTTATCCCCCAACGTTCAGATCGAGTCAAAGCTCGATCATGGGAAAAAGTCAACTCCGGGCGCCCTGGAACGTTCCGGGCGCCCCGGACCCAAAAGTCAACTCTAGTTGACTTTTTCGGTCAGGGCCCTCTGCTCCGGCTCTGGTCGCCTCAGTCCGAATCTTCAACTCCGGATCCGCTCACTTGGGTGATCTCGGCCATCCAGAAAAGGGCTCACCCGAACCCAACTTCTGGTCTTCTCGAGTGGGCTTCCGCTCCGGCTTCTCGTCCCTCGGAATCGCCGCGTGTTTCCTTCTCGTCCACCAGCATACTCATCCGCAGTCTTCGTCCCTCAGACGCACCACGTGTCATCCTTCTCGCTAGGTGCGTCTCTTGCTCCTTGAGCAGTCTTCCGCTCCGGCTTTCGTCCCTCAGAACCACCGCATGCTTCCTTCTCGTTCACCGGCGTACTCTTCCGCAGCGCCTCGTCCCTCGGACGGACCGCGTGCCTTCCTTCTCGCTAGTTGCGTCTTCCACTCGACTACCTGTGCTCCTAAGCTCCTGCACACTTAGACACAAGGTTAAAAACACATAGGACCTAACTTAACTTGTTGATCACACCAAAACAACCTTGGGGTTCTAACATATACTTGGCATATGTACCTTGTTTATTACTTGGCATGTATACCTTGTTTATTAATTGACATGTGTACCTAGGTTTACTACTTGACATGTGTACCTAGGTTTATAATTTAGCATGTGTACCTATATCATTGATTTGGACTTGGTTTCCTTTTTGGTACACATTATGAGGAGGTAGGTATTTGTCAAGATTTACATGCTTAGTGTCATGCACTATCTTGTATGATTACATACTGAGCAATTATCGGCTCCATTATTGTTGAGCACATCGCCGGTTACATGGATCTGTACACACAACCACTCATAGATTAGTGGTATATCAGGCAGGGTGTGTTGCAGCAGGTTGCTCTGTCAAGGGCTCCGCTGGTCCACTCATGGGTAGTGGTGACATAGCATGGTAGCAGGACAGGAATCCCTCCTCTTGACTATGACACTGGGAGATGAGAACATTGAGTTCCCCCACTTATGATTTGGGGTAGGAGGATAGGTGTACTCTGACAACATCCTGTCCACTCGGTCACTCAGGAGTAGTGATGGCATAGTGCACAGTTGTCACAGCCCTACCCACTCGGTCTCACCATCGTGTGTGAGATGGCTGACTAGCGTCAGGGGTTACCAAGACATTTTTGCATCATATGCATGGATTGCATTTTATTGCTTGTGATTGTTGCATTTTGTATGCTGCATTTTGGTAGTTGCATATGATTGACATGCATACAGGAGACATGAGGTATTTGGTCTAACGATCTTTATGTCAGGATAGGAGGCCCAGGTGAGTATAATTCTTTTTTTGTTGTTCAGTTATGCATTTCCTGTTATTGATCAGGAGACTATACTCCATGATTATTATTTATAGATATATCTTACTATGCATGTTAGGTTGATACCCGCTGAATTGTTAAACTCACCCCGTTGCTTTATCTCTATTTCAGGTTGAGGCTGTCAGGAGGTTTCAGTCGCTAGTCTCCCACCTCGTGTAGATATAGTTTTTCTACTTTCAGACTTTGTTTCCTTGTTTTGTGATCTACATACTTGTGATGGATAGATTTTGTACTTGTGGATTTTATTTCGAGTTTTGGTCTACTACCCTTGTTTCCGCTGTGATAGGTTTCCATTGTGGGTTGTGCTTTACTCGTATGAGTAGAGTATGTTTTATATTAAACTGCGTGGTTGTGATGTGTTGTTAGTCAGCCTGAGGCTGTACCATTATAACTGCGTGGATTGTTTACATATTTTTATTGTGTATGTTCCGGCCGCGTTGGCCGAGGATTGAGGGGCCTTAAAGGCTATGTAGTCAAATTTCATATTGTCATAAATACAAGGGAGATGTTGCTGAAATTTCCTCTGGCAGGGACTCTCTCGGGGCGTGATAGACGCCGCATGCCTGATGTGATAGGGTATTGATGTGATATTTGGCGGCTTGAATTCGACGGCTCGATTGCTGCCTTGGCTTCCATGACCTAAATCGGACGGCTTTGGTCGGCCGAACGGAAGTATATAAGTCGGTGGCATCATCTTCTTCTCTACACTTCACCTTCGTCGAATGCTTCTAGTGACCTTCCTGCTCCTGCGCTTCTTTCATTCTCCAGTGATGCGTCGCCTGTGCCCCTGCTATGCTCCTCCTCTCCTGCTTCTCTGAAGACCTTTCTCCCATAAGCCTTCTCCCAATCACGTCTGTCTTTGATCTTTTTCGGTATTTCTTTTTATTCCGGCGACATTCTCGTAGCTTTCTTTTCGTCTTTCTTGATTTTGCAATGGCAAGTTCTTTGCAGCCGTTTGCATCTGTCCTTGGACTCTGGTACACATCCATGGAGTGTAGGTTTGATGGAGGCAACGTTGAGAGTTTGAGGGATGCATTCGAAATTCCTTTTGATCATCAGATCATTTTACCTTCTCCGGGTGATCGGCTTAATTCTTCGTCGACCAGCTGCATTAGTTTCTTCCAGGATCAGTTCATCGTGTTGGTTGCTACTCGGAAAACCTAGAGGTTCCACTGTACAAAAATTTTGTATAAAGGTCTGAACCTTTTCCTAGCTACCATGTGTTCTTTTAAATTAAATTTTGGATCGCCTGCGGAACTTAACACGTTTGATCCAAAACTTAATCTATTCGTTCTTTTAGGTTTTGAATTGGGTCTCCTGCGAAACTTAACACGTTCGACCCAAATCGCCTTAAGTTATTAATTCCATTAAATATTAATTTCCATAATTGGTTCCCAGTACTGACGTGGCGAGGCACATGACCTTCTTGGATATGGGAGCAACCACCACCGACTAGACAAAACCTTTTATAGAAATCTAATATTTAATTTCCTAAAATAACTTTAGGTTAACCGAAAAAAATAATCAAATCACAAGGAAAAAAATAAAACAAAAGAACACAACTTCGAAAAACATATTCGAAATACTAGAACGTAAGCCTCTTGTATTTGGTATTATTTCCATAAATAACAAGTATGATGCGGAAAAGGAAAAACTACTAGTTATATCTTCTAGAAAGACCTCTTGATCTTCTACCGTATTCCTCTTCTAACCTCAGACGTTGTGTGGGCAACGATCTTCCGAGATGAGAAACCACCAACCACCTTCTTCTCCTCCTAGCTAGGTTCGGCCACAAAAAGCTTAACCAAGGATGAAGAACAAAACACCAACCAAGCTCCAAGAGATGCTAGCTTTCTCTTCTTCTTCTTCTTCTTCTTCTCCAAGTAGTATCCGGCCGCCACAAGAGCTCCAAGCCTTTGAGAGTTTCGGCCACCACAAAGAGGGAGAGAGGGAGAGAGGAAGAGGATGGCCGGCCACTCCAAGGAATAAAAGAGGGAGAGAATTAATAGAGGTTGTATCTCATGAAGGCACCCTCACCCTTTCTTTTATATTCCTTGCCCTAGACAAATTAGGAAATTTAATTACAATAAAATTTCCTTAATTCCCTTGACACGATTTAATTGAGAAAAATAAAATAAAATTTCCCCAATTAATCTCTAATGGCCGGCCACATCAAAAGAGATAAATTAGACAAGTTTTAATCAACAATTAAAACTTCCTAATTTGTTTCCGGAAATTTTAAAATTAAAATTTCTCTTTAAAAATCTCTTCATGGTTGATAAAAAGAAATTTCTATAATTTTAATTTTATCAACATGTGGATAATTTTAAAGAGAAAATAAAATATCTCACCAATCTACAAATAAGGAAAGAGATCTAATCTCTTTCTTTAATATTTTGTAGATCTTTTACAAGAGAGATATTTTAATTTAATTCTCTTTAATAAATTATTTCTTCCACATAATAAAAATAAAAATAAAAATTCCTTTTTAATTTAATTTTAATTTTAATTTGGCCGGCCCCCACTAGCTTGGGTTCAAGCTAGGGCCGGCCACCCCAATTTAAACCTAGGTCGGCCCTAGCTTGGTTCCCAAGCTAGCTTGGCCGGCCCCCTATTGGTGGGTATAGAAGGTGGGTATAGGTGGGTATAGTACTCTATAAATAAGAAGCTACGATAGAGACCGAGAGGAGGAATTGGTTTTGGTCTCCCGATAAAATTAAGCATCCCGTGTTCGCCCCGAACACACAACTTAATTTTATCAATAATAATTCATTCCACTAGAGAACTATTATTGAACTACCGCACCAATCCCAAATTACATTTTTGGGCTCCTTCTTATTATAAGTGTGTTAGTCTCCCTGTGTTTAAGATATCGAATGTCCACTAATTAAGTGAGTTACTGACAATTCATTTAATTAATATCTAAGTCCAAGAGTAGTACCACTCAACCTTATTGTCATGTCGGACTAGGTCCACCTGCAGGATTTAACATGACAATCCTTATGAGCTCCTCTTGAGGACATTATCAACCTAGTATCTCTAGGACACAGTTTCCTTCTATAATCAACAACACACACTATAAGTGATACCATTTCCCAACTTATTGGGCTTATTGATTCATCGAACTAAATCTCACCCATTGATAAATTAAAGAAATAAATATCAAATATATGTGCTTGTTATTATATTAGGATTAAGAGCACACACTTCCATAATAACCGAGGTCTTTGTTCCTTTATAAAGTCAATATAAAAGAAACGACCTCAAATGATCCTACTCAATACACTCTGAGTGTACTAGTGTAATTATATAGTCAAGATAAACTAATACCTAATTACACTACGACCTTCTAATGGTTTGTTCCTTTCTATTTTGGTCGTGAGCTACTGTTTATAATTTATAAGGTACTGATAACATCATCTTCTGCATGTGACACCACATACTATGTTATCTACAATATAAATTAAATGAACAACTACAAACAAATATAGACAATTTGACCAAATGTGATTCTTTATTCATAATGAATGTTTACAAAGCTTAGGCTTTCAGTATACACTCCAACAATCTCCCACTTATACTAATGACTAAGCTGTCATATCTTCTACCATACATCTGATTCCCATTCCCTCCACATGCCGATCGAAAGCTTTCGCCGGAAGGGCCTTAGTGAAAGGATCTGCCAGGTTATCTGCTGATGCAATCTTGGCGATGACAACTTCTCCTCGCTTCATGATATCTCGTATCAGGTGGTACTTGCGCTCTATATGTTTACTTGCCTTATAAGCTCGTGGTTCCTTCGAGTTTACAACTGCACCGCTATTATCACAATAAATTGTGATGATTTTGGGCAAACCAGGAATCACATCTAAGTCCATTAGAAAGTTCCCGAGCCATACTGCTTCTTTAGCTGCCTCAGAGACACTCCTCCATGAAATGGCTCCACCTCCTAAAGTAAACACATAGCCTGTCCCTATCTGATTGGAAATCTGAATCCGTGTAACCCACAGGGAGCAAATCGTCTGCTTGGTAAACTAGCATATAATCTCTAGTCCTTCTCAGGTACTTTAATATATGCTTTACCGCAGTCCAATATCCTTGTCCAGGGTTACTCTGATATCTGCTGACCATGCCCACGGCCAAACAAATATCAGGTCTCGTACATAGCATTGCATACATAAGGCTTCCTACAGCCGAGGCATAAGGAACTGCTTTCATGTCTTCTATCTCCTTTGAAGTCTTAGGAGACATCTCTTTAGATAGAGCTATTCCATGCCTGAAAGGTAAGAAACCTTTCTTGGAATCCTGCATGCTAAAACGAGCAAGGATTGTATCTATATATGAAGCTTGGGACAGACACAACATTCTTTTCTTGCGATCCCTTATTACTTTGATCCCAAGTATGTGTGCACACTCTCCTAAGTCCTTCATTTCAAATTGTTTGGACAACCATACCCTTACGTCTGATAATACCTTGACATTGTTGCCAATTAACAAAATATCATCTACGTATAGTACAAGAAATACCACCACGTTTCTGTTACACTTCTTATATACACAAGACTCATCCGGACTTTGAATAAATCCATACGACTGGATTACTTCATTAAACCGGATGTTCCAAGATCTTGAAGCTTGCTTCAGTCCATAAATGGACCGATTGAGCTTACACACTAGATGCTCTTTGCCTTTTTCAATGAACCCTTCTGGTTGCTTCATATGGATGTTCTCTTCAAGACTTTCATTAAGGAAAGCTGTCTTGACATCCATTTGCCAAATCTCATAATCCATATGAGCAGCAATGGATAAGAGTATCCGGATGGACTTAAGCATGACTACCAGTGAAAAGGTTTTCTCATAATCGATTCTCTCTTTCTGAGTGTACCCTTTCGCAACAAGCCTAGCTTTGAAGGTTTCTACCTTCCCGTCTGTCCCTCTTTTCCTTTTGTAGATCCACTTGCATTCAACGGCTTTTACACCATCAGGTGGTTCTACAAGCTCCCAGACCTTATTAGAGTACATAGACTCTATTTCAGAATTCATCGCCTTTTGCCAAGATGTTGCATCTATATCTTGGAGTGATTCGTCATATGTCCGGGGATCAGGTTCATGTTTACCCGGGATCAAGTCCGAAGACTCTCCCAAAAACATGAATCTCTCAGGCTGCCTCACAACCCTCCCACTACGACGAGGCATTGTCTGTGGTTGTGTATCATGTGTGACATGTGTTGCAGTTTATTGTGGTACTTCATCTTGTACTGTTGGTACTAAAGTAGACGTGTCCTCTCTTAGTTCTTCTAAAACAACTTTACTACTGGCTTGTGATTCATTATATAGTCTTCTTCTAAAAACTGAGCATTGGTGCTAACAATGACCTTCTGGTCTTTAGGACTATAAAATAAACCTCCTTTCGTTTCTTTGGGATATCCCACAAACACTCGAACTTCTGTACGAGATTCTAACTTATCAGCATCTGGTTTCAGCACATGTGCTGGACTACCCCAAATCCGAATATGTCTTAGACTGGGTTTTCGCCCATTCCACAATTCTATGAAAGTAGAAGAAACTGATTTAAAAGGTACTAAGTTCAGAACATACACTGTTGTTTCCAGAGCATATCCCCAAAACAAATTTGGTAATTCTGAATAACTCATCATCGATCTAACCATCTCTATAAGAGTCCTATTCCTTCGTTCTGCCACACCATTTTGTTGGGGTGTACCAGGTGCGGACAGTTGGGATTGAATCCCGGCCTCTGATAAGTAATTCCTAAACTCTCCTAAGAGGTATTCGCCACCACGATCTGACCGTAGTGTCTTGATACTTTTACCTAGTCGTTTCTCCACATCAGCCTTGTACTCTTTGAACTTATCAAAGCACTCGGACTTGCGGCGCATTAGGTAAATGTATCCATATCTTGAATAATCGTCTATGAAAGAGACAAAATATTCAAAACCTCCTCTTGCCTGGACAGACATAGGACCACACAAATCAGAGTGAACCAACTCTAACACTTCTTTGGCTCTATACCCCTTGGCCTTGAACGGCCTCTTGGTCATTTTACCTTCCAAGCAGGATTCACAAGTTGGAAAATTTTCCAACTCTAATGAACCCAAAAGTCCATCGGCTATAAGCCTCTGAATCCTACTTAAGTTAATATGACCAAGTCTTAGATGCCAAAGATATGCTTGGTTCATACCCGAAGGTTCTTTTCTTTTATGTGAGTTAGAAGATGAGTTATAAATTTTCATTTTTTGCTTTGTGGAAGAAATTAGATTTAAAGTATACAAATTGCCAACTAATGTACCAGAACAGATAATCACTTTATTTCTCTTAATAACTACATCGTTACTGAAAGAAACTGAATATCCATCTAAAAACAGTTTAGAAACTGAAATTAAATTCTTTCTAAAACTGGGTACATAAAGATAATTTCTTAAAACCAAATTTTTATTTCTACTAAAAGATAAGTAGACGTCTCCCACTGCAACAGCTGCCACCTTAGTAGCATTGCCCATGTAGATAGTAATTTCTCCTTCAGATAGTCGTCGGGTTTCCTGGAACCCCTACAAGGAATTGCAGACATGATCAGTGGCTCCTGTATCTACACACCAGGTGCTGGTAGATAACACCGCTAAACATGTTTCAACAACTAGAGCATGAGATATACCTTTGTTTTGGTTCCTACGAGGACAGTCCGCCTTCCAATGTCCTGGTTGCTTGCAGATGAAGCACTTGCCCTTCGGCTTCTTCACTCCAGCTTTAAATCCCATACTCTGAGACTTATTCACTTTCTTTGCTGAACCGACTTGTTTCTTCTTCTTCTTTCCTCTCGGCTTAGAAGTAGAACCATTTTCAGCATAGTAAATTTGAGCATTGTGACGAAATAATCCTTCTGCTGCCTGAAGTTCTGTCAGTAGTTCCGCCAATGAATATACCCTTTTATTCATATTGTAATTCAGGCGGAATTGCTCAAAACTTCTAGGTAGTGTTTGGAGGATCATATCGATCTGGGTTTCCCCATCAATTTCTCCTCCAAGGATCTGTATCTCGTTCAGATAAGCCATCATCTTTAGGATATGATCCCTCACAGGAGTACTCTCTTGCATGGTGGCTGTCATTATCTTTCTCATGGCTTCTTGTCTATCCTGATGACCAAAGAGTTCCTTGAGATTGTTCATAATATCATAGGCAGTAGGTGCTTCAGGACAAGGCTCAGTCAGTACAAATTTATAGCTTTCAGCAGTAAGAACAATGTCCAGGTTCCTTTTCCAATCTATGTAATTAGGTCCAGTAAGTCTAATCTGTTGAAGTATGATGGACAGTGGGTTGAAAGTCATCCTAAGAATCACAAATAACTTTTGGTCAGAACACTAAATTTAGAATAATATTGATTCCTTAAACAATACTATTTTAAATTAACCAACACCTCAAAACACCGTGAATTTTGTATGTCACGTTAGTGTGGGCGTATACAAATTCATCATTTGTAAAAGGAGGGTTTTAACCCATTAATTTTATTATCTTGTCAACCTAACTTTTTGACAAATAAAATTAATAGTTGGTGTCTTTTGGTCACACAAATAATAGCAGTGACTCATGGGAGGATACTATTAGATGTGTCTAAGTGTATACCATTACTTGACACTAAGTCCATTAATAAGATTATGCCTCTTCCGTTGGGGAAGATCACACGCTCTTAATTAACTTCCTATAGTCATCCAAAAATGGAAGTCTGTTCTAGTGATCCACAAACAAGCTCATCCGTTATGGAGGAAGGCACTCAGAGCCAACGCGCAAGCTTGTTGGCATCACTTACAAACCAGTAATGGAGACCATGGGATTTATTTAAAATCCCTCTCCCACTTAGTTATTTATAAACGAGGAATTTTAACTATGCTAGCCTACTGGTCATGTATACTAACATGCACACAAAGCACAATATAAAAGCAATAAATAGAAAATCTAATTTTCAACTATTATGGCTTTTATCTCTAGTTGTCCTCCGTGTGTTGTCATCCCAAGCTGCTGCCATATTTGGCCACCGCCACCGGGTCTAGCTGTCGCATCCATCTTGCTCCTAGTTCCGCTGCGCCTCTGGTCCTTAGAAGGTTCCAAGCGTTGCAAGATTCGATCCGCGACATAAATAGAATTTTACATTTTGATCCTATATTCCATAAAAGGAATGTACATGTATCTAGATCAAAAATAAAATCCTAATAAAACTAAATACAGCTCCTGCTGTATTTAAATACAATCATGCACACACATATAAATGCCCTTGACATGTCCAAGGGTCCAATCACACACATAATAACTAAAAGGCATAATAGTTGGATCCTGCATCCACAAAGTTAGCACATCCTACTATTAACCTGCCTAAATTATGTATGACATGTGCATAATTAACCTAATACCAAATACACAGAGGCAAAACCCTAGCTCTGATACCAATTGTAGGTTTCTACTCGGAAAATCTAGAGGTTCCACTGTACAAAAATTTTGTACAAAGGTCTGAACCTTTTCCTAACTACCATGTGTTCTTTTAAATTAAATTTTGGATCGCCTACGGAACTTAACACGTTTGATCCAAAACTTAATCTATTCGTTCTTTTAGGTTTTGACTTGGGTCTCCTGCGAAACTTAACACGCTCGACACAAATCGCCTTAAGTTATTAATTCCATTAAATATTAATTTCCATAATTGGTTCCCAGTACTGACGTGGCAAGACACATGGCCTTCTTGGATATGGGAGCAACCACCACCGACTAGACAAAACCTTTTATAGAAATCTAATATTTAATTTCCTAAAATAACTTTAGGTTAACCGAAAAAAACAATCAAATCACAAGGAAAAAAATAAAACAAAAGAACACAACTTCGAAAAACATATTCGAAATACTAGAACGTAAGCCTCTTGTATTTGGTATTATTTCCATAAATAACTATTATGATGCGGAAAAGGAAAAACTACTAGTTATACCTTCTAGAAAGACCTCTTGATCTTCTACCGTATTCCTCTTCTAACCTCGGATGTTGTGTGGGCAACGATCTTCCGAGATGAGAAACCACCAACCACCTTCTTCTCCTCCTAGCTAGGTTCGGCCACAAAAAGCTTAACCAAGGATGAAGAACAAAACACCAACCAAGCTCCAAGAGATGCTAGCTTTCTCTCCTTCTTCTTCTTCTTCTTCTCCAAGTAGTATCCGGCCGCCACAAGAGCTCCAAGCCTTTGAGAGTTTCGGCCACCACAAAGAGGGAGAGGGGAAGAGGATGGCCGGCCACTCCAAGGAATAAAAGAGGGAGAGAATTAATAGAGGTTGTATCTCATGAAGGCACCCTCACCCCTTCTTTTATATTTCTTGCCCTAGGCAAATTAGGAAATTTAATTACAATAAAATTTCCTTAATTCCTTTGACATGATTTAATTGAGAAAAATAAAATAAAATTTTCCCAATTAATCTCTAATGGCCGGCCACATCAAAAGAGATAAATTAGACCAGTTTTAATCAACAATTAAAACTTCCTAATATGTTTCCAGAAATTTTAAAATTAAAATTTCTCTTTAAAAATCTCTTCATGGTTGATAAAAAGAAATTTCTATAATTTTAATTTTATCAACATGTGGATAATTTTAAAGAGAAAATAAAATATCTCACCAATCTACAAATAAGGAAAGAGATCTAATCTCTTTCTTTAATCTTTTGTAGATCTTTTACAAGAGAGATATTTTAATTTAATTCTCTTTAATAAATTATTTCTTCCACATAATAAAAATTAAAATTAAAATTCTTTTTTAATTTAATTTGGCCGGCCCCCACTAGCTTGGGTTCAAGCTAGGGTCGGCCACCCAAGATTAGGCCGGCCCTAGCTTGGTTCCCAAGCTAGCTTGGCCGCCCCCTTTAGGTGGGTATAGAAGGTGGGTTTAGGTGGGTATAGTACTCTATAAATAAGAGGCTACGATAGGGATCGAGAGGAGGAATTGGTTTTGGTCTCCGATAAAATTAAGCATGTTCATTTCGAACACACAACTTAATTTTATCAATAATAATTCATTCCACTAGAGAACTATTATTGAACTACCGTACCAATCCCAAATTACATTTTTGGGCTCCTTCTTATTATGAGTGTGTTAGTCTCCCTGTGTTTAAGATATCGAATGTCCACTAATTAAGTGAGTTACTGACAACTCATTTAATTAATATCTAAGTCCAAAAGTAGTACCACTCAACCTTATTGTCATGTCGGACTAGGTCCACCTGCAGGATTTAACATGACAATCCTTATGAGCTACTCTTGAGGACATTATCAACCTAGTATCTCTAGGACACAGTTTCCTTCTATAATCAACAACACACACTATAAGTGATACCATTTCCCAACTTATCGGGCTTATTGATTCATCGAACTAAATCTCACCCATTGATAAATTAAAGAAATAAATATCAAATATATGTGCTTGTTATTATATTAGGATTAAGAGCACACACTTCCATAATAACCGAGGTATTTGTTCCTTTATAAAGTCAGTATAAAAGAAACGACCTCAAATGGTCCTACTCAATACACTCTGAGTGTACTAGTGTAATTATATAGTCAAAATAAACTAATACCTAATTACACTACGACCTTCTAATGATTTGTTCCTTTCCATTTTGGTCGTGAGCTACTGTTTATAATTTATAAGGTACTGATAACATCATCTTCTGCATGTGACACCACATACTATGTTATCTACAATATAAATTAAATAAACAACTACAAACAAATGTAGACAATTTGACCAAATGTGATTCTTTATTCATAATGAATGTTTACAAAGCTTAGGCTTTCAGTATACACTCCAACACATCGTCGGTCTACAGTTTCCCCTTCATCCCTTTATTCCCGCAGTTTGTAAATATTTTTGCATTTCCCTTCCCCAACTTGTGCCAAACTCCTTCCGGCTGTTGTACGGTGTTGTTATTTTGTTTCATCTGCACGACATCCCCTTTACTCCCCGGGTCTTCCACTATTTTTACTATCCCAAACTGTTCGATCCGGGGACTTTCCTCTTCCAGTCTCGAGTCGGTCTAGTTTTCTTCGACAAGATGTCAACCTCCAACAAGCACTGGAAAGAATATTTTTTCTTCATGCACCTTCTCGAGCGGTCAAACTTCCCGACCCACTAGCAGCTTGAAGTGGCGCCGGCGCCTCAGCCTCCCCTGAAGAGCTACAAGAGCTAATCGGACTACCTAAACGCAGCTTCAATGTTGGCTGGTCAGAAGTATGGCATCCACAAGTTGCTATTGGAAGACGTCATTTATATCTTCGGCTTAAGCTCGATCCGCACCCGGCTGCCGACCAACCTAGGTATGAAGCTCCTTTAATTCTTCCTTTGATGCTAACTGATTTCTCCTTCTCTTTTGCAGCCGAAGTCATGATGCCAGCACATATGGCCGACAGTGTGAAGCTCAAGGACACCACGATCAATACGACAGCTGTTGAAGAACTGGCGAGCCACGGCCTGCAACCATTCAGCTTACATTAAGAGCCCCAGGATGAGAGTGACGTGACGCCCATCCTGGTGAGTGGAGGCGAGGCCGACCATTCGCCCAGCGGAGAAGCGGACATGGGCTCACAACCTCCATCCGAGCAGCGTCCGATCATCCCGGTTGAGGAGCCGTCGGGCTCGGCCTCCTCCGACGTACCACTGAACAGGCGCAAGAGGTGCCGAGCAGAGCCCTCATCGCGCTCCGCTACCTCAGGTGCGCGGTCTGCCGAGCGGGTCGAGACTTCGACCCCTACTCCCCTCCCAGAGATTGCGCTAGCCACATCATCTGATCGAACGCCTTCTCAAGCCGAGCTGCCACAGGGGACTCTCGTCGCACTGCCAGTACCCTTTATGCCACCACCTTCGAAGCCCTCGAAGGTAAAAAAGTTCGGCATCCGTCCGGCGTCCACCTCCCGACCGTCTGGTCGAGCGACATCGGCACAATCGGCCCCGAACGGCCAGCGTCATATCACGGCGATCCTCCACCTACCGACCGAAGACTATCATGAGTCGAGCGCCGAGTTATGAGCCCTCAAGCATCAAATTCACATCCAAGGGCTACTCGCGAAGACCTGGGAGGACGCTCGAGCCCGCGCGGCGATGATACCCTCAAGGGCGCTCGCGGATAGCCATACCCAGATGTCCACTGGGGTAAGTGTTCCCTTTAGTGTACTCTCCTACTTTATTGCTGATCGGCGCTTACCTTTCCTCACTTGACTGCATTATTGGGTAGAGAGTCTGGCTATGTGTCAGAGGCTCACCTTTTTGGAGGAGGAGGTTAAGAAGCTGAAGGCGTCGAGCGACCAATCCTCCTATGCTCAGGAAACAACAGATGCCGAGGTGACCAAGCTGCGAGCCACTCTGGAGAAGAGCGACAAATTGCTTGAGGCCGAATTGGCCAAGAGCGTCGGGTAGGTCACTATGCTGGAGCGTCTCAATAAATAGGTCGCCACTTTTGATAATAAGATTGAGTCGGCCAACCCGCGGAAGAACTGGGCCATCGTCGACCTCGATGAGAAGAATAAAGAGGTCCGGGCCCTCGCCCAAAAGCTTAAGGAAGCTGAGGACTTCCTAGTCGCTGATCGACACAGTCGGTCAGTTGAGGAGGCTACTCTTCGAGGCCAGCTTGCTGATAAAGATAAGGAGTTGTCCACTGCCAAGGACGAACTAGAGGGCTCCCATGTGGCTTTGAGGATTTATCAGGATGCCGAGGCGAGTAGGTTTAATTCTATGAAGCAAGCCTACATCCACTCAGATACATTCTACGACAAAGTCACCGACCGGGCCCTTCGCCTATTCGATTTGGCGATCGACGGGACGATCAATCAGCTACGCGAGGGAGGCCACCTGCCGATCACTCTGACCAGTAATGTCATCAACTGGGACAAGCTCACTGCCGCTCTTCCTGACGATACCTTGGACTATCTTGAGTGAGGTCGAGCGTTCCTGAGTGAGGTTAAGCATTCCTGTAAGATGCAAAATTTTTAAAGTATAAATGCATGCTCGTTCGTTTGAATGAGCTTTACCTTCTTGTATGTTTTTTAACTCTTTTTGATTATTTGCAAGAGTTCGTGGCCTCATTCATAATTATTCTATCAACCGACCGACCCCTCTAGTACTCAAAGTCTATGATTTTGCGATCTCCCGCTCTACCCTGGGAGTATTTTAAAGAATAACGACGAACATTCACTATATTTTGAAGACTTCGAGCTTTTGAGTAGCCCGGGTTCACGGTCGGCTATTCATCGACGCTTGCCCGCTTACTGAGCTTTTGAAGACTGCTCGACCCCGAACTGGGGAGACCAGGAAACCCGTGTGCTGGTCCGAGACCAGGGAAGACCACTCGACGCCGAATGGGGGAGGTTGAAATCCGATGTGCTGGTGCAAGACCAATGAAGCTCACTCGACTTCTAGAGCTCGTGGCTCCAATATAACCTAAAATTCGGCTGATCGGCTCGGGAGTCTCTGACTCGAGGGTTTATAGTCATTGCTCGACTGTTGATGAAGACCCGAGTTTTTTAAGTCGCTGCTCGACCGTTGTTGCAGAATATACGAAGATTCGAGTTTAAGATCGCCGTTTGATCGTTGATGAAGACATGCGTTTAAGGTCGCCACTCGACCGTTGATGGAGACACGCGTTTAAGGTCGCCGCTCGACTGCTGTGTAAACTCGGGTTTAAGGTCACTGCTCGACCCTCGATAGAGATAAGGGTTTAACGTCGCCGCTTGATGGTTGCTGGAGACAAGAGTTTAACATCGCCGCTCGACGATTTGATATGGACTCGCATTTAATGTCGCCGCTTGACGGTTTGAGGTGGACTCGGGTTTAAGGTCGCCGTTCGACTGTTGTTGTGATCTCATGTTTAAGGTCGTCACTCGATTATTATTGTGATCTCAAATTTAAGATCGTCGCTCGATTATTACTGTGACCTCGGGTTGAAGACTTTATAAAAAGGCATAAATCACAATATTGAATGAAAAAAAAAAACTTATTTCTTACTAAATGAACTCAGAAGATTCCTATCCCTACATGCGTCATTTATAGAGTGAAATTAAAAAATCGAACAGTAGATGATATGGAAGGATATTTCCGTTAAATTCACTCGGAATTGACCTGGTTTAATTCTATAAATTTACCATGACAAACTCAGTTATGGCTGGGGTATTTTTTTAATGTTATCTAGGTGTCATACGTGGAATTTATTTTCCATTTCCAAATTTGACGCGCCGAGCGTTTCATTTCAACAACGTTTCAATTGATTGATCTAATCGCCGTAATCGAAGAATCCAAACGGTCAGCAGTATATATACGACATCATAAAAATATAAACGTAATTATTTATTATTATTATTTAAAATATAAATAACCATTTTTTCCTTCTTTTGAAATTTATAAAAAAACAACATCGTGCGCATAGTGCACTTAATTTTGGAGCTACATCATACAAAATACTATTATTTTAAAATTACTTTGTATAAAATAATATTAAAACGATTTTGACTAAATTTAAAAAATATGCATTTTTAATATAACAATACTTTATATAAATTGTTTTAGTTAAGTTAAAAGAAAGTTAATAGAAAGTTCGCACTTGACCTAATTACCTCACTCATGGTTCCATGCATTGCAACTACAGACAAATTAAGTTAATAGAAAATGAATCAGCGATTCTATTAGTCAGGTTTTAAATAATATAGCAGCCGTGTTTGAAAAGTAATTAAGGTAGTCCATGGTGGACCGTTGTTAACGAAATTTGATATAATCAGACAGATAATATAATTATATTCCATGGAATTAACTGTACATTAACAGATTTTACAGGTTAAACACTCAGAAAATATAAAACTATAGCCATCGCCATCGTTTTTCAACCATATTGATCCTTACGTTCTTAATGAGACTTTACTGGGATTTTCTGTTTTTTAATTCATGTCAATTCTAAGCTTCATGTTCACAGAAGTTACAATATTCTGAATTTGGATTGTATAAATATTAGTATTACGACTCTATTTGGACTAAAATATGATTCTAGAATATCTCAGTGTTCAATTGTATACATAAGTTCTAGTATTTGAAAGTAATAGAACTTCCATGTTCATTTAGCTTTTATATATTTTATCTTCTTAAAATGGGATAGAATGGAGTTTCTATCCTTTAATTCTCATATTCGTAAATTACTAATAATATTTCTAATATGTTCATACATATAATTTTTAAACTAAAATAGTTTTAAATTATATTTTATGGAAAAAGCTAACAAAGGACTGTATGTTCAGAAATGAAATTAGAAAAGATGCAAGTTCAGAACATTTTCCAGTGACCTTCCATAATTCAAACCTTTACTATTTTTTTTATTGATTAGCTGAATCAAGATCAGTATAAAAATTCATCCTAAAAGTTGGATTTACTTGACCAATTGTTCCCACAAAACTCCAATTGTTTCTTTTTTCTGACTTTATTATGGATTCGAAGCTTAAAATATTTGACTTGGAAAATTTTAAGACGTGGAGGACGCAAGATTTTTTATTGTTTATTTTCCCAAAAGGACGAACGAACGCCTCAATGGACTGAGTAAACAGATCATGACGATCTGATCACTCTTAATTTCCTGAAAACACATCTATAAATACATGGAAGAAAGAGCGATAGATCAATCCACACAAACATTAATTAATTAGTGCAGTACTGATCATATCAACCATCATCCACTGCGTACGTAAGATGGAAGCCCATCTCTTTTCTCCCTTCTTCTTCGTCACTCTCTCCCTCTTCTTCCTCTTCATCCTAACACTACTGCAGATCAAGAAGCAAAGGAAGCCTGCACAAAAGGTACTGGCACCTCTTCCGCCGGGCCCTCCTAAGCTTCCCCTCATCGGAAACATCCATCACCTTGCCGGTGCCAATCCCCACCGCACTCTCCGCCACCTCTCCCGAGTTCATGGCCCGCTCTTGCTTCTCCGGCTCGGTCAGGTCGACCTAGTCGTCGCCTCCTCCGTGGAAGCCGTGGAGGAGATAATCAAGCGTCACGACCTCAACTTCGCCAACCGGCCATCCGACTTGACCTTCGCCAACATATTGGCCTACGACGGCCTCAGCGTCGCCATGGCCGCCTACGGCGGCTACTGGAAGCAAATGAGGAAGATCTACGCCATGGAGCTGCTCAACTCTCGGCGCGTCAAGTCCTTCGCCACGATCCGCGAGGATGCGGTCCGCAAGCTCACCGCGGAAATCGCAAACGCCGCATCGTTCGGCCAATTCCAAACGCCTCTGAACCTTAGCGAGATGGTGATGTCCATGACGAACGCGCTGGTGTTGAGAGCAGCGTTCGGCGACAAGTGCCAGCAGAAGGGGAAGTTCCTGCAGCTGGTGAAGGAAGGGGTGGGTTTGGTCACCAGCTTCGCAGTGGCCGACATGTTCCCCTCGCTCAAGTTCTTGGACACCCTGACCGGCTTGAAATTTAAGCTACAGCGAGTTCGACGGCAGATCGACCAGGTGTTCGACGAGATCATCTCACAGCACCAGGCCGAGAGAGCCGGCCCTTCAGAGGAGGATCTAATCATCGATGTTCTTCTGAGGCTCAAGGACCAAGATGACCAAGAATTTCCAATAACATCCACCAGCATCAAGGCCATCGTATTGGTACGTTAATTAGTTCCTGAAATTTAATATGCTAATTTATTCAATTAATTTTGTTTTGTTGTGAGACCTCTTAATTAATTTAGTTTACCAATCGATCGATCCTTAATTTGGTATACATTATTCAGGAAATATTTCTCGGAGGAACAGAGACATCGTCGACGGTGATCGAGTGGGCTATGTCGGAGCTAATGAAGAACCCAGAGGTGATGGAGAAAGCTCAAAAGGAGATCAGGGAGGCCATGCAAGGGAAGACTAAGCTGGAAGAGAATGACATCGCCAAGTTCAACTACCTTAAATTAGTGATCAAGGAGACCCTCCGACTTCATCCTCCGGGTCCCCTGTTGCTGCCCAGAGTGTGCAAGGAGGAGTGCGAGGTCGTAGGATACCGAGTGCCGACGGGGGCTCGTCTGCTTATCAACGCGTGGGCTTTGGGCAGGGACGAGCGCTACTGGGGCGGCGACGCCGAGAGGTTCAAGCCGGAGAGATTCGCCGACGGCTCGGTCGATTTTCGGGGATTCAACTTTGAGTTTGTGCCGTTCGGCGCGGGGCGAAGGATATGCCCCGGCATGACGTTTGGGCTGTCGTCCGTGGAAGTCGGGCTGGCTCACCTGCTCTTCTATTTCGACTGGAAGCTTCCGGGCGGAATGAAGGCCGAAGAGTTGGACATGATGGAGATTTCCGGTGCGAGTGCTCCGAGGAAGTCGCCCCTGTTCTTGCTTGCCAACCCACGAATTCCTCTGCCGTAGCCTCCTTATATAAATATAAAATATATATCTATATATTGTCCCTTTGCTTGCGTTATATATCTAGCTACCGCCGGTTTATTCCGGCTTCTAGAATGTTACACATGATTAATGATTAATGAGATTGATTTACTGGTTCCATAGGTTTTGATAAAGTAAAGTAGGTTGCAATTTATGTTGCCAATTGCCATAACTCGTGTTCATGGCCGAGCTCTTTAGCTAGGTCGGAGCTCAGGCGAAAATCTCCGATGTTGACTAATGAAAGGATGAGAAAAGGGTTAAAAGGGAGACAAGGTGTACTTTAGTGAAATCCCTTCGACACTCAAATCAAATTTAGAGAGAAAGAATTGAAGATGAAAGACAATAGTAAAAGAAAATTAAACAATAAAACGCTATCCCCTTGGTCCCTTCTTTTACATTGTCATCGTTACCTTACGTTGAGGGTGAGAAGACTTCAATTCTTGAAAGATGAAACTCATTCCTCTCCCTCAGAAGACACCATCCTTTATAATTGTCATTTGCTATAACTGGTTAGTCCTTTGAGGCTATTGGTGACCTGTTATAACTTATAACTGATGCGATTTTTTAGAGCTGCAGACAACTTACATAATGGTTGCGTCCCTTTTTTTAGGCTACTAGCGGTCTGCATAACGATTAAGGTTATAAATAAATCAAACATTCATGAATAGATTTGATATTCAGTTTAGTAAGAGATTGTTTATGTTCATTCAATATATACAAAATTAATTAAATAAACAAATTTGAACAACTCGTTTAACTAAACAAATAAACATGAACAAATATATGTGTTGGTGCAGAAAATACTAGATAATTAAACCTGATTTTGATATTGGCAAAGGATTCAAAGTTAAATTGTATTGTGATGTAATCAAGTTGATTAAGTGTGCAGGTTGCTCAACTAGAAAATTTTAATAGGTTGAGTTGACTAGATACTAGGCAAGGTAAAAGTTCTAGTAGATATTAGGCAAAAGTAAAAAATCCTAGTAGGTCAAGCTGACTACATACTAGGCAAGGAAAAATCCTAATAGGTCAGCTGGATTGGATACTACGTAGAAGTCTTGGTAGATCAAGTACATACACCAGACGGAAAGTCTAGATAGGTTTGAAGGACCAAACATCTAGGAAGTCCATGGGTCTAGAGGACCAAACATCGAGAGAGACTCCATAGGGTCGGAGGATTAGATGCCGAGCGAGAAGTCTAAACAGGTCTGGAGGATTAGATGTTTGGCAAGTCAAGTAAAATCTCTCGAGAGGAGTAGGTGAGAACGCGTTCCACAGTAAGCGTCGGTCCAACCTAAAGTTTCACTGAAAAATCGAAGGTCAAAATTAGACAGTCCTGATAATGTCAAAATTATGTCATGTTTTATATTATATTTATAATTATGTTATAACTCTGTGATGCAGGTAGTCAAAGAAAATAGCTTGGATGAAATTCCAAACGCTTAGAGAAGGAAACTAGGCCCCCTGGTTTATTTGGAGGTGCTTGGAACCTAGGCACCCTAGGTTGTTTGGAATCCAGGCACTTGACTAGGAAGTTTATCTCAAGATGATAACACACGATTGTATCGGATCGAATGAGGCTCACTAGAGACACTTTGGGTCATTTGAGGCACCCCTGATGCCCTATAAAAACAGTCTTCGACCAACAGCTCTAGACACTACTTTTCTACTCTCAAACGATGTTCGCACTACTTCAAAATTCGTTTTGTTTGTACTCCATTTTGTAGTCGGTATTAGTATTATTTATATTTCTTTTTCATATTATTGTACTTATCGAAAACTTAGTGGATTATCCAATGAAAGTGATTAACGATCGCCAGCCTTGAAGTATTATCACAGGCTGTGAATTAAGTAAAAAAAAAAGAAACAGTGTTAGTATTGTGTTGTATTTGATTTCTATTTCTGCTGCTATCTCTCAAGTTTTTGAAAAATATTTAAAAAGTTAAACAAGCTATTCACCTCCCCTCTAGCGCTTTTTCGATTTTACAATTGGTATCAAAGTAAGGTCATTTTGAATTATTGCAACCACTATTCGAGCACTATTTTTTTTTCTTTCTAGTTTTTAGTTTTTAATTTTTCGCCTTGTGTCTGAATGACGATGCAATCACCTCTTCTGACAAATCTTTTGTCTTGTTGTAATTGTTTGCAATTGGTACAACACCACTCAAGTCATTTTTCACTTCTCGTTAATTTCTTCTCTCGTACTACTAATCTAAGATCTAGTCTTAGTACATTTCTTCTCTTTTATTTTCGTGTCTGCAAGATTTATTTTGATGACCCATCAAGAAGGCTACAGAACCACATGATCGCATCTTTTCTCTAGCGAGAACTTCAGCTATTAGAAGTGGTGAATAGAGTATTATCTCAAGACCCAAGTTGATATATAAATTGTGATCCAGACTAGATTCACATTCCCCGCCAAAAATGGAGTACCACTCACTTGCAACAAATGGGACACGCCAACAAAAAGGAAGATCGAGGCTGACACTAAGGCAACTTAGACTCTACAGTGTGACTTAACCAAAGAGGAGCTGAACCGAATCAGACCATTCACAAGTGTGAAAGACCAAATAGCCAACAACCGAGGCCGAATCAAACCACGAAATCCAAGTCAAAAGTGACTTGCGATTGGTGAAATAAGAAAGGGCACTACAATCTAAACATAAAGGAAACCAAAAAAGGCAAATAAGAAGGAAGGTCATAAAAGCAACGTAGTCTAAATCGAAAGAGACATATAAGGAAGAACAAGCTCAAGCGAGCTTTCTAGCACTACCAACATGAGAACTATTAATGCAGTTAGCACCAATGATCAAACTCAAGTTTTGATGAATGATAAATGGATTAAAGTTAGAGGTTATGTTTATCTGATACTTTTACTGAGTGTGTAGAAATTGACGGGTCTAGAGGACCAGACACCAGGCTAAAGTCTAGATGTGTGATTCTAGCAAGAAGTCCAGTTAGGTCAGTAAGGACCTGACAATTGGCTGAAATTCAGTCGAGATGTTCGATTCCAAATGATTGGTTGAACTCCGGATATGTGATTCTAGTAGGAAAACCTGGTGGATCAAGAGACAAGTCAAGTAACTTCAAATGGTATGTAAAGGTAAGTCACTGGATGAGAGTGATCCAGTGAGAACGAATCCCAAAGGGATTATAGGTGTTGGTCCAACTTATAGTCATTTTGGAAGTCTAAGTTGAGACCATGATTAGATCCTGGTCTTGGTATGACAGAATCTAATTAATAATCATTCTATTTTATTTTGTGTTAACTCTGTTATGTAAGTTATACTTAGTTGTACTAACCTTATGTAGGAAATCAGATAACTGAAAAAGGGTCTTAGGCGCCCGAGAAGGATCCAAGCGTTCGGAGGTCCGAGCGCCCGGATTGAGTCCAGACGCCTGGATTGGCCCGAACCTAGTCACCCGAGCGATGAGTTGGTGCATTCTGATTAGTTATTGTTAGAGTGTATACTAAAAGCCTAGCTTTTGGTATAAACATTTATCTAGAAATAAGAATCACATTGGTCAAATGTCTACATTTATGATATATGTAGTTGTTCAATTAATTTATATTGTAGATAACATGGTGTGTGGTGTCACACACAGAGGATCATGTTATCAGTACCTTATAAATTATAAACAGTAACTCACGACCATAATGGAAAGGAACAAACCATTGGAAGGTCGTAGTGTAATTAGGTATTAGTTTATCTTAACTATATAATTACACTAGTACACTTAGAGTGTATTGAGTAGGACCATTAGAGGTCGTTTCTTTTATACTGACTTTATAAAGAAACAAAGACCTCAGTTATTATGGAAGTGTGTGCTCTTAATCCTAATATAATAACAAGCACATATATTTGATATTTATTTCTTTAATTTATCAATGGGTGAGATTTAGTTCGATGAATCAATAAGCCCGATAAGTTGGGAAATGATATCACTTATAGTGTGTATTGTTGATTATAGAAGGAAAGCGTGTCCTAGTGATCTAGGTTGAGAATGTCCTCAAGAGGAGCTCATAAGGATTGTCATGTTAAACCCTGCAGTGGACTTAGTCCGACATGACGATAAGGTTGAGTGGTACTACTCTTGGACTAAGATATTAATTAAATGAGTTGTCAGTAACTCGCTTAATTAATGGACATTTGACATCTTAAACACAGGAGACTAACACACTCATAATAAGAAGGAGCCCAAAATGTAATTTGGGATTGGTGCGTAGTTCAATAATAGTTCTTTAGTGGAATGAATTATTATTGATGGAATTAAGTTGTGTGTTAGGCGAACACGGAAGCTTAATTTCATCGGAGACCAAACCAATTCCTCCTCTCGGTCCCTATCGTAGCCTCTTGTATATAGAGATTTATACCCACCACATACCCACCTTCTTACCCAACCAATAGGGGCCGGCCAAGCTAAGCTTGAAGCTCAAGCTTAGGGCCGGCCAAGCCTAATGGCCGGCCAATAGCTTGGAGCCCAAGCTTGGGTGGCGGCCACATCATATTAAAAAGGATTTTTATTAAAATTATTTCTTATGTGGATATCATAGTTTTAAAAGAGAGTTTAAAATTAAATCTTTCCTTTTAAAGCTTTCTACAAAGATTAAGAAAAGATTTGAAATCTTTCCTTATTTGTAGATTGAAAGGAGATTTTATTTTAAGAAAAACTTTCCTTTTTAACCATGATAATAATTTAAAAGAGAAGTTTAAAAATTAAATATTCTCTTTTATTAGTTTCTACAAAAGATTAAGAAAAGATTTGATATCTTTCCTTATTTGTAGATTGAAAAGAGATTTTAATTTTTAGAGATAACTTTCCTTTTGGAAATTATCCACATGTTTAAAGAAGAATTTTAATTTATAAAATTTCTTTTTATTAACCAATCATGAAGGGATAAAAATTATTGGAGAAATTTTTATAAATTTCTAGAAACAAATTAGGAAGTTTTAATTCTTGTGTGAATTAAATTTTCCTTGTTTTGGGGAATTAGAAGTGGCCGGCCATTATTATTAAAAGAAGAAAATTGTTTTTTAATTAAAATAATTTTTCTTTATGACAAAAGAATTAAGGAATTTTTTTTATTAAAATTTCCTTATTTGTCAAGACCAAGGATTATAAAAGAGGGGGTAGAGGTGCCTTCACGGGTGATTAACTCTATTATTCTTCTCCTCTCTTTTCCTCCTTGCCCTTGGTGGCCGGCCCTAGCTTCTTCCCCTTCTCTTCTTCTTATGGCCGGCGACAACCTTTCTTGGAGCTCTTGATGGTGGCCGGTTCTAGCTAGGAGAAGAAGGAGAGAAAGGTGGTTTTGTTTCTTGTATCCCTTGGAGCTTGGTGGTGGTGGTTGGACCTCTACTTCTCTTGGAGAATTGTGGTGGCCGAAACTTGCAAGGAAGAAGAAGGTGCTTGGTGGTTCTCATCTCAGAAGATCGTTGCCCACACAACGTCCGAGGTTAGAAGAGGAATACGGTAGAAGATCAAGAGGTTTTTCTAAAAGGTATAACTAGTAATTTTTCTTTCCGCATCATACTAGTTATTTTTGGAAATAATACTAAATACAAGAGGCATATGATTCTAGAGTTTCGAATTTGTTTTCGATATAGTGTTCTTTTGTTTTTCTTGTCCTTGTGATTTGATTGTTCTTTTCGGTTAACCTAAAGTTATTTTAGGAAATTAAATATTAGCTTTCTATAAAAGGTTTTGTCTAGTCGGTGGTGGTTGCTCCCATATCCAAGAAGGTCATGTGCCTCGCCACGTCAGTACTGGGAACCGATTATGGAAATTAATATTTAATGGAGTTAATAACTTAAGGTGACTTGGGTCGAACGTGTTAAGTTTCGCAGGAGATCCAAGTCAAAACCTAAAAGAACAAATAGATTAAGTTTTGGATCAAACGTGTTAAGTTCCGCAGGCGATCCAAAATTTAATTTAAAAGAACACATGGTAGCTAGGAAAAGGTTCAGACCTTTGTACAAAATTTTTATACAGTGGAACCTCTAGGCTTTCCGAGTAGCAACCAACAATTGGTATCAGAGCTAGGGTTTTGCCTCTGTGTATTTGGTATTAGTCTAATGATGCACATGTCATACATAATTTAGGCAGGTTAATAGTAGGATGTGCTAACTTTGTGGATGCAGGATCCAACTATTATGGCTTTTAGTTATTATGTATGTGATTGGACCCTTGGACATGTCAAGGGCATTTATATGTGTGTGCATGATTGTATTATAAAATACAGCAGGAGCTGTATTTAGTTTGATTAGGATTTTATTTTTGATCTAGATACATGTACATTTCTTTTATGGAATATAGGATCAAAAATGTAAAATTCTATTTATGTCACGGATCGAATCTTGCAAAGCGTGGAACCTTCTAAGGACCAGAGGCGCAGCGGAACTAGGAGCAAGATGGATGCGACCCGGTGGCGGTGGCCAAATATGGCAGCAGCTTGGGATGACAACACACGGAGGACAACTAGAGATAAAAGTCATAATAGTTGAAAATTAGATTTTCTATTTATTGCTTTTATATTGTGTTGTGTGTGCATGTTGGTTTACATATTTAGTAGGCTAGCATAGTTAAAATTCCTCATTTATAAATAACTAAGTGGGAGAGGGATTTTTAAGTAAATCTCATGGTCTCCATTACTGGTTTGTAAGTGATGCAAACAAGCTTGCGCGTTGGCTCTGAGTGCCTTCCTCCATAACGGATGAGCTTGTTTGTGGATCACTAGAACAGACTTCCATTTTTGGATGACTATAGGAAGTTAATTAAGAGCGTGTGATCTTCCCCAACGGAAGGGGCATAATCTTATTAATGGACTTAGTGTCAAGTAATGGTATACACTTAGACACATTTAATAGTATCCTCCCCAACGGAGTCACTACTATCACTTGTGTGACCAAAGGGAAACCAACTATTGATTTGTCATAAAACTAGATTGGCAATATAATAAAATTAATAAACCCCTCTTACAAATGTTTGAATTTGTATACGTCCACACTAACGTGGCATACAAGATTCATGGTGAGGTAATTTTATTTGTCAAAAGGTTATATTGACAAGATAGTCAATGGGTAAAACCCTCCTCTTACAAATGATGAATTTGTATACGTCCACACTAACGTGGCATGCAAAATTCACGGTGTTTGAGGTGTTGGTGAATTTAAATAATATTGTTTGAGGAATCAATGTTATTTTAAATTCAAAGAGTTTTGACTAAATATTTGATCAAAGACAGATCAACTATTAATTTTATTCGTCATAAAGTAAAGTTGACGAGATAATAAAATTAATAAAATCTCCTCTTCGATTTTGTATACGCAAAATTTATGGAGATTTTAAGGAGTTGATCTTGACCAAATATTTTTGTGATTCTTAGGATGTTTGTCAATCCCTAGTAGTCATACTATAGAAAAAGACTTAGTAGTCCCAATTGTAATGATTGGAAATAGGACTTGGACATTAAGGTAGACTGTCTTCTTAGAACTAAGAACAATTTAGGTGTATTTAATTCATTAGTTGAAACATGTCTAGTGGTGTTATCTACCAGAACATGGAGTGTAGATACAAGATGCCATTAATCATGTCTGCAATTCATTGCAGGGTTCCAGGAAACCCGACAACTAAATGAAAGGTAAATCACCGTCCACATGGGCACTACTGTAAAAGTGGCAGCTGTTGCAGTGGGAGATGTTTATCTTTTGATAAAAATAAAACATGGATTTTAAGTAATTGTCTTTACGCACCAAGTTTAGAAAGAACTAGTTTTCAGTTTCTAAACTATTCAAAGAACATGATATTCTGTCTCTTTTAATAACAAAGTTGTTATTAAGAAAAGGAGGGAAGTTATCTGTTCTGGTACGTTGGTTGACAATTTATAAATCCAATAACTCTCACGATGCAACAAATGGAAATTAGTAACACATCTTCTAACTTTAAGAGAAAGTAACCTTCGGAAATGAACCAATTATATCTTTGGCATCTAAGGCTAGGTTATATTAACTTGAGTATGATTCATTGGTAGCTGATGAACTTTTGGGTTCATTAGTAGTAGAAATCTTTCCAACCTGTGAGTCTTACTTGGAAGGAAAAATAACCAAGAAGCTTTCAAGTCTATGGGGTATGGAGTCAAAGATATGTTGAAATTGGTTCATTCTGATTTGTGTGATCCTATGACTATCCAAGCAAGAGGTTGTTTCAAATATTTCATCTATTTTATAGACAACTATTTGATATACGGATACATTTACTTGATGTGCCACAAGTCTAAGTGCTTTGATTAGTATGAGGCTGATGTGGAGAAATGTCAAGGTAAAAGTATCAAGACACTACGGTGAGATCGTAGTGGCAAGTCCCTCTTGAGAGATTTTAGGAGTCACTTATCAGTAGTTGGATTTCAATCCCAACTAACTGCATCTGGTACACCCCAACAGAATGGTGTAGTAGAAAGAAGGTAAAGGACTCTTATGGAATAATTAGATAGATGATGAGTAATTCAGAAAATTACCAAATTTGTTTTAAGGATAAAACTCTGAAAACGAAAGTGAACATAGTACCTTCCAAGATAGAACTCTCTACTCATATAGAATTGCTGAATAGGCGTAAGCCTATTTTGAAGCATATTCGGATTCGGGTAATCCAGCACATATGTTAAAGAGAGATAATAATAAGTTGGATAGGAGTTCACTTGTTTGTAAGTTATCCTAGATAAACAAAAGTAGGTTTATAGTCTTAAAAATCAGAAGGTCATTGTTAGCATCAATGACTTATTTTAAAAGGACTATATAATGAACCACGTGCTCATAAGAAAATTTGTTCTTAAGGAAATAATAAAAGACATGTCTAACCTAGTACCAACTGTACAAGATGAGATACCACAAGAAAACTGCAACACGTATCACAAATGATACACAATTGCAGAAAGTGCCTTGTCATAGTGGGAGGGTTGTTAGGCAACCTAAAAAGATTCATGTTTTGGGAGAGTTTTTGGACTCGATCCCTGGAGGAAATGAACCTGATCTCCGGACATATGACGAAGCACTCCAAGATAAAGATGCAATATCTTGGCAAAGAGTAATGAATAACAGAATTAGAATATATGTATTCTAATAAAATCTGGAAGCTTGTAGAACCACCAAATGGTGTAAAAGCCTTTGGGTATAAAAAGGTCTATAATAGGAAAAGAGGGATAGACAGGAAGGTAGAAACCTTCAAAGCAAGGCTTGATGAAAAAGAAACTTTTTTCACTGGTATCCATGCTTAAGTCTATCCGGATTCTTTTATCTATTTGGCAAGTGGATGTCAAGACAGCATTCCTTAATGGAAGTCTTAAAGAAAGCATCCATATAAAGCAACTAGAAGGATTCATTGCAAAGGGCTAAAAGCATCTTGTGTGCAAGCTCAATCAGTCTATGGACTGATACAAAGCTTCAAGGTCTTGGAACATCCAGTTTATCAAAGTAATCCAGACCTTTGGATTCATTTAGTAACTGGATAAGTCTTGTGTATACAAAAGGTGTGATGGAAGCGTGGTGGTATTTCTTGTACTATACGTAGATAACATTTTTGGTAGTTGGAAACAATATCAAAATGTTGTCAGAAGTAAGGGTATGGTTGTCCAAACAATTCGATATAAAGGACTTGGGAGAATGTATATATTCTTGAGATCAAAGTAATAAGGGATCGCAAGAAAAGAATATTTTACTTATTCCAAGCTTCATACATCGGAAAAATCCTTGCTCATTTTAAGCATGCAAAACTCCAAGAAAGGTTTCTTACTTTTTTAGGATGGAGTAACTTTATCTAAAGATATGTCTCTGTAGACATCAAAGGAGATAAAGGAAATAAAGGCAGTTCTTTATGCTTCGGCTATCGGAAGCCTAATATATGCTATGCACGAGATCAGAAATCTGTTTTGCCAAGGGCATAGTTAGCAGATATCAAAGTAATCCTGGACAAGGACAGTGGACTGCAGTAAAGCATATATTGAAGTACCTTAGAGGCACTAGAGATTATATGCTAGCTTACAAGACAGTTAATTTGGTCCTAGTGGGTTGCATGGATTTTGGCTTCCAATCGGATAGGGACAATAATAAGTCGACCTCGGGGTTTTGTGTTTACTTTAAGAGGTAAAGTCATAACTATGGAAGAGTGATAAGCATAGGTGTTTTTCTGGACTCCACCATAGAAGCTTAGTATATGGCAAGCCTCTGAGGTAGCCATAAAAGCTGAATAACTCAATAACCTCAAGATAGACTTAGATATGATTTCTGGTTTGTCCAAAGATTGTTACAATTTATTGTAATAATGTTGGTGCAGTAGCAAACTCGAAGAAACCATAAGTCTATAAGGCAAGTAAACACAATAGAGCGCAAGTACCACCCAATACGAGAAATCGTATAAACGAGGAAAAGTTGTTGCTGTCTAGATTGCATCAGATGATGACCTATAGATCTTTTCACTAAGGTCCTTAAGGCGAAAGCTTTTGATGGACATATTGAAGGGTTGAGAATCAGATGTATGGCAGCAGATATGGCAGCTTAGTCTTTTAGTATAAGTGGGAGATTGTTAGAGTGTATACTAAAAGCCTAGCTTTTGGTATAAACATTTATCTAGAAATAAGAATCACATTGGTCAAATGTCTACATTTATGATATATGTAGTTGTTCAATTAATTTATATTGTAGATAACATGGTGTGTGGTGTCACACACAGAGGATCATGTTATCAGTACCTTATAAATTATAAACAGTAACTCACGACCATAATGGAAAGGAACAAACCATTGGAAGGTCGTAGTGTAATTAGGTATTAGTTTATCTTAACTATATAATTACACTAGTACACTTAGAGTGTATTGAGTAGGACCATTAGAGGTCGTTTCTTTTATCTTGACTTTATAAAGAAACAAAGACCTCGATTATTATGGAAGTGTGTGCTCTTAATCCTAATATAATAACAAGCACATATATTTGATATTTATTTCTTTAATTTATCAATGGGTGAGATTTAGTTCGATGAATCAATAAGCCCGATAAGTTGGGAAATGATATCACTTATAGTGTGTATTGTTGATTATAGAAGGAAACTGTGTCCTAGTGATCTAGGTTGAGAATGTCCTCAAGAGGAGCTCATAAGGATTGTCATGTTAAACCCTGCAGGTGGACTTAGTCCGACATGACGATAAGGTTGAGTGGTACTACTCTTGGACTAAGATATTAATTAAATGAGTTGTCAGTAACTCGCTTAATTAGTGGACATTTGACATCTTAAACACATGGAGACTAACACACTCATAATAAGAAGGAGCCCAAAATGTAATTTGGGATTGGTGCGGTAGTTCAATAATAGTTCTTTAGTGGAATGAATTATTATTGATGGAATTAAGTTGTGTGTTCGGGGCGAACACGGGAAGCTTAATTTCATCAGGAGACCAAAACCAATTCCTCCTCTCGGTCCCTATCGTAGCCTCTTGTATATAGAGATTTATACCCACCACCTACCCCCCTTCTTACCCAACCAATAGGGGCCGACCAAGCTAAGCTTGAAGCTCAGCTTAGGGCCCGCCAAGCCTAAAGTGGCCTTAAGGTGGTCGGCCAATAACTTGGAGCCCAAGCTTAGGTGGTCGGCCACATCATATTAAAAAGAATTTTTTATTAAAATTATTTCTTATGTGGATATCATAGTTTTAAAGAGAGTTTAAAAATTAAATCTTTCCTTTTAAAGCTTTCTACAAAGATTAAGAAAAGATTTGAAATCTTTCCTTATTTGTAGATTGAAAGGAGATTTTATTTTAAGAAAAACTTTCCTTTTTAACCATGATAATAATTTAAAAGAGAAGTTTAAAATTAAATATTCTCTTTTATTAGTTTCTACAAAGATTAAGAAAAGATTTGATATCTTTCCTTATTTGTAGATTGAAAAGAGATTTTAATTTTAGAGATAACTTTCCTTTTGGAAATTATCCACATGTTTAAAGAAGAATTTTAATTTATAAAATTTCCTTTTTATTAACCAATCATGAAGGGATTAAAATTATTGGAGAAATTTTTATAAATTTCTAGAAACAAATTAGGAAGTTTTAATTCTTGTGTGAATTAAATTTTCCTTGTTTTGGGGAGAAAGTGGTCGGCCATATGTATTAAAAGAAGAAAATTAATTTTTAATTAAATAATTTTTCTTTATGACAAAAGAATTAAGGAATTTTTTATTAAAATTTCCTTATTTGTCAAGACCAAGGATTATAAAAGAGGGGTAGAGGTGCCTTCATGGGTATTAACTCTATTCGATTCTTCCTCTCTTTTCCTCTCTGGTGGCCGTCCCTAGCTTCTCCCTCTTCTCTTCTTCTTATGGCCGGCGGCAACCTTTCTTGGAGCTCTTGATGGTGGCCGGTTCTAGCTAGGAGAAGAAGAAGAGAAAGGAGGTTTTGTTTCATGCATCCCTTAGAGCTTGGTGGTGGTGGCCGGACCTCTACTTCTCTTGGAGAATTGTGGTGGCCGAAACCTAGAAGGAAGAAGAAGGTGCTTGGTGGTTCTCATCTCGGAAGATCGTTGCCCACACAACGTCCGAGGTTAGAAGAGGAATACGGTAGAAGATCAAGAGGTTTTTCTAAAAGGTATAACTAGTAATTTTTCTTTCCGCATCATACTAGTTATTTTTGGAAATAATACTAAATACAAGAGGCATATGATTCTAGAGTTTCGAATTTGTTTTCGATATAGTGTTCTTTTGTTTTTCTTGTCCTTGTGATTTGATTGTTCTTTTCGGTTAACCTAAAGTTATTTTAGGAAATTAAATATTAGCTTTCTATAAAAGGTTTTGTCTAGTCGGTGGTGGTTGCTCCCATATCCAAGAAGGTCATGTGCCTCGCCACGTCAGTACTGGGAACCGATTATGGAAATTAATATTTAATGGAGTTAATAACTTAAGGTGACTTGGGTCGAACGTGTTAAGTTTCGCAGGAGATCCAAGTCAAAACCTAAAAGAATAAATAGATTAAGTTTTGGATCAAACGTGTTAAGTTCCGCAGGCGATCCAAAATTTAATTTAAAAGAACACATGGTAGCTAGGAAAAGGTTCAGACCTTTGTACAAAATTTTTGTACAGTGGAACCTCTAGGCTTTCCGAGTAGCAACCAACAGTTATCACACGTCAGAGTTTAGATGCCTGGACCAGCCCGAGCGCCCCGAGATGGATGATTTTTTAGAGATAGAGGTTCGACAAGGCGTGGACATGTCAACGGTCCAAGCGCCCTGACTGAGTCTAAGCGCCCAAACATGGATAAGCCAATGATAAAGCAGGATCAAATATGCCTCAATCCAAACGTCTGGGGGTGATCTAAGTGTCTGGGGGTGATCCAAGCGCCCGGAGATGGCTATAAAAGAGCCTTTGACCAGCAGCCACGAGACAACTTCAATACAAGCTCAAATGATCATTCTACCGCTCCATTCTCCAACGACCACTGTCGGTAAACCGACGCCAACACACGAATGTATCCAGATCTCAATCTTTTATGTTGGTGACAAATTTAATATTATTCTTTTATTATACTTGCTTAAAGGAAGTGTAGTTTGTTACACTATCTTAGTTTCTTCTTGTATTCGATTACTTTACTGAGAGTTTACAGTAGAGAATTTAGTGGATTTTTTATCAATAGGTTCAAGGGACCTGAGTCTTGGAGTAAGAGTTGTCGAAAGCTCTGAATAAAGTAAACCGACTGTGTCTTCGTTTCTTTTCTTGTCTCTGTTTATTTGTTTTTTCGTTGTGCACTCCTTTTAAAAATCAAAAAAGAAAAGTATTTAAAATCACATGATTCATCCCCCCCTTCTCATATGCATTGATCCTACAAGAACAAGTGGTCGAGACTGAGTCCGAGCCCGAGTCCAGATTCGAATCCAAAGCTGAGTCTGAGACAAGCCATGAATCCGTATCTGTTTCAAACGAAACAAACAACGAGGTACATTCTCCCCTAGTCCAAAAAAATTGTAAGATAGTATTCATTATTTGATGCGAAAGTTAGCCCAGTCTAATGTCCAGGTCAAGTCACTCTAAAATAAGATAACAAATCTTAAAGAGAAGACTAACCCAAGTTCTTCGACTGAACAACTTAAAGTGGAACTTTAACTCAAGTATAATAACTTCATGAAGAAAATTCTACTTTGGAAATTGAAATCAAAGAACTTGAAGAATCATTAGAACAATTCATTTTGGACTCCAAAATCTTAATATGATAATTAGAAAGCAAAAATTCATATATAATCAATTCGAATTCAAATAAAAGGCTAACACTCACTTTAAATCATATTTTTATTTAGTACATTATTGAACTACTAGAAATCAAATCCAAATATGAATCCTTAAATCAAGTTTACTTAATAAGTCGGACCAAATCAATATTAGATTATAAGGGTCAAATACATTACCTAAATAAATCATATCGAAATTAGGATCCAAGATAGTTAATAAATTTTTTTTATTATTATTAGATAAATTTATGTGGTTAATTAATTAACTGTTTTACTTTGCATGTGTACCTATTTGATTTAATAAGGACTTTTATGTCAGATAGGATAGCACATGGATGAGTTAAATAAGGACTTCGATGGAAGATAGGATAGCGAAATATCTAGCTAGCTATTGAGTTAATCCGGACTTCTGTAATTTTACACAATTATTGAGATTAATTTACTGCTTCCATATTGATCTCGTCCGAAGGCTGAGTCGGACGGAGGCTGGCCACGGTGGCCTAGTCGTTGACGGAAAGTCGTAGGTGATCCGGCTCCCACGGGTGGCTGACGCTGCTGCAGGACCCTGCGCACACTCAGACAATCTCCCCTCCCACGTTAGAGATCAGAACCCAGGGAAAAAGTCCCCGGATCAGGCCCTCCGACGCTCAAGTCAGGTCCTTTTTCCCCAGAAGAAAACAGAGAGCTCTCCAAATGAAAAGTTGTGAAAGGAAAAAAGAAATGACGAGAGTGCGCGTACCCGCGTACGAGGAATCTCCTCCTTTTTATGCACCCGCCTTGCTTCCAGAACCTGCCATCCTGTCAGAAAACGTTAGACGCTGGGCTTTGTCGTATATCCCCGACACCTGTCGCGCTGCTATTGGTCATGGAGGCATCTTCTTGTTTAGGAACCTCCGCCTTTACACAGGGGTCATGGAGGCATCTTCGCGTTGGCTCTGAGTGCCTTCCTCCATAACGGATGAGCTTGTTTGCGGATCACTAGAACAGACTTCCATTTTTGGATGACTATAGGAAGTTAATTAAGAGCGTGTGATCTTCCCCAACGGAAGGGGCATAATCTTATTAATGGACTTAGTGTCAAGTAATGGTATACACTTAGACACATCTAATAGTATCCTCCCCATCGGAGTCACTGCTATTATTTGTGTGACCAAATGAAACCAACTATTAATTTGTCATAAAACTAGGTTGACAAGATAATAAAATTAAAGGGTTAAAACCCCTCTTACAAATGATTGATTTTGTATACGTCCACACTAACGTGGCATACAAAATTAACGGTGTTTGAGATAATTTTATTTGTCATAAAGTTACGTTGACAAGATAGTTAATGGGTAAAACCCTCCTCTTACAAATGTTGATTTTGTATACGTCCACACTAACGTGGCATGCAAAATTCACGGTGTTTTGAGGTGTTGGTAAATTTAAATAGTATTGTTAGAGGAATCAATATTATTTTAAATTTAGAGTCTTGACCAAATATTTGATTAAAGATAGACCAACTATTAATTTTATTCGTCATAAAGTAAGGATGATGAGATAATAAAATTAAATGATAAAATTTCCTCTTTGAATTTGTATACGTCCACACTAACGTGGCATACAAAATTCATGGAAATTTTAAGGAGTTGGTCTTAACCAAATATTTTGTGATTCTTAGAAAGATGGTCAATCCCTAGCTGATATACTTTAGGATAGACTTAGTGGTCCCAATTATAATTGATTGGAAATAGAATTTGGACATTAAGGTGGTGTCCTCTTAGAACTAAGAACAATATAGGTGTATTTTATTCATTAGTTGATACATGTTTAGTGAAGTTATCTACCGGTACTTGTGTGTAGATATGGGAGCCACTAATCATGTCTGCAATTCATTGCAGGTTCGTGAAACCCGACAACTAAATGAAAATAAAAATACCGTCCACATGGGCACTATTGCAAAAGTAGCAGCTATTGCAGTGGGAGGTTTATTCTCTAATAGAATAAAATTTGGATTATTAGGAATTGTCTTTACATACTAAGTTTAGAAAGAACCGATTTCAGTTTCTAAACTATTATAGAATAGATATTGTGTCTATTTTGATAACAAAGTTGTTATCAAGAAAAATAGGCAAGTTATCTATTCTGGTATGTTGGTCGACAATTTATAATCCAATAACTCTCATGATGCAACAAATGGAAATTAATAACACATCTTCTAACTTAAGAGAAAGCAACCTTCGAAAATGAACCAATTATATCTTTGACATCTAAGGCTAGGTTATATTAACTTAAGTAGGATTCATTGGTAGTTGATGAACTTTTGGGTTCATTAGTAGTGGAAATCTTTCCAACCTGCGAGTCTTACTTGGAAGGAAAATAACCAAGAAGCTTTTAAGTCCAAGGGGTATGGAGTCAAAGATATGTTGAAATCGGTTCATTCTGATTTGTGTGATCCTATGACTATCCAGACAAGAGGTAGTATTGAATATTTCATCTATTTTATAGACAACTATTCAAGATACAAATAAATTTACTTAATGTACCGCAAGACTAAGTACTTTGATTAGTTCAAAGAGTACAAGGCTGATGCGGAGAAATGTTAAAGTAAATGTCACTATGGTAAGATCGTAGTGGCAAGTACCTCTTGGGAGAATTTAGGAGTCACTTATCAAAAGTAGGGATTCAATCCCAACTAACTGCACCTGGTACACCCCAACAGAATGGTGTAGTAGAAAGAAGGTAAATGACTCTTATGAAATAATTAGATAGATGATGAGTTATTTAGAAAATTACCAAATTTGTTTTAAGGATAAACTCTGATAACGAAAGTGAACATAGTACCTTCCAAGTTAGAACTCTTTACTCATATAGAATTGCTGAATAGGTGAAAACCTATTTTGAAGCATATTCGGATTCGGGTAATCCAGCACATATGTTAAAGAGAGACAATGATAAGTTGGATAGGAGTTCACTTGTTTGTAAGTTATCCTAGATAAACAAAATTAGGTTTATAGTCTTAAAATCAGAAGGTCATTGTTAGCATCAATGACTGATTTTTTTAGAAAAGGACTATATAATGAACCACGTGCTCATTTGTTCTTAAGGAAATAATAAAGGACATGTCTAACCTAGTACCAACTGTACAAGATGAGATACCACAAGAAAACTGCAACACGTATCACAAATTGATACACAATTACAGAAAGTGTCTTATTGTAGTGGGAGGGTTGTTATGCAACCTAAATAGGTTCATGTTTTGGGAGAGTTTTTGGACTCGATCCCTGGAGGGCATGAACCTGATCTCCGGTCATATGATGAAGCACTCCAAGATAAAGATGCAACATCTTGGCAAAGAGTAATGAATAAAAGAATTAGAATATATGTATTCTAATAAAATCTGGAAGCTTGTAGAATCACCAAATGGTGTAAAAGCCGTTGGGTATAAAAAGATCTATAATAGGAAAAGAGGATAGACAGGAAGGTAGTAACTTTCAAAGCAAGGCTTGATGGAAAAGGAAACTTTTTCATCTGGTAGTCATGCTTAAGTTTATCTGGATTCTTTTATCTATTTGGCAAGAGAATGTCAAGACATTCCTTAATGGAAGTTTTGAAGAAAGCATCCATATAAAGCAACCGGAAGGGTTCATTGCAAAGGGCTAAGAGCATCTTGTGTAAGCTCAATCAGTCTATGGACTGAGGCAAAGCTTCAAGGTCTTGGAACATCCGGTTTATCAAAGTAATCCAGATCTATGGATTTATTTAGTAACTGGATAAGTCTTGTGTATACAAAAGGTGTGATGGAAGCGTGGTGGTATTTCTTGTACTATACGTAGATAACATTTTGGTAGTTGGAAATAATATCAAAATGTTGTCGAAGTAAGAGTATGGTTGTCCAAATAATTCGATATAAAGGACTTGGGAGAATGTATATATTTTGAGATCAAAATAATAAGGGATCGAAAGAAAAATATATTTTACTTATCCCAAGCTTGATACATCGGAAAATCCTTGCTCGTTTTAAGCATGCAAAACTCCTCGAAAGGTTTCTTACTTTTTAAGGATGGAGTAACTTTATCTAAAGATATGTCTCTGTAGACATCAAAGGAGATAAAGGAAATAAAGGCAGTTCTTTATGCTACGGCTGTTGGAAGCCTAATGTATGCTATGTACGAGATTAGAAATCTGTTTTGCCAAAGGCATAGTTAGCAGATATCAAAGTAACCCTGGACAAGGACAGTGGACTGCAGTAAAGCATATATTGTAGTACCTTAGAGGCACTAGAGATTATATGCTAGCTTACAAAGCAGTTAATTTGGTCCTTGTGGGTTGCATGGATTTTGACTTCCAATCGGATAGGGACAATAATAAGTCAACCTCGGGGTTTTGTGTTTACTTTAGGAGGTAAAGTCATAACTATGGAAGAGTGATAAGCATAGGTGTTTTTCTGGACTCCACCATAGAAGCTTAGTATATGGCAAGCCTCTGAGGTAGCTATAAAAGCTGAATGACTCAATAATCTCAAGATAGACTTAGATATGGTTTATGGTTTGTCAAAGATTATTACAATTTATTTTAATAATATTGGTGCAGTAGCAAACTCGAAGAAACCATAAGTCTATAAAGGCAAGTAAACACAATAGGTACCACCCAATACGAGAAATCGTATAAACGAGGAGAAGTTGTTGCTGCCTAGATTGCATCAGGTGATGACCTATAGATCCTTCCACCGAGGTCCTTAAGGCAAGAGCTTTTGATGGACATGTTGAAGGGTTAGGAATCAGATGTATGGCAGCAGATATGGCAGCTTAGTCTTTTAGTATAAGTGGGAGATTGTTAGGGTGTATACTAAAAGCCTAGCTTTTGGTATAAACATTTATCTAGTAATAAGAATCACATTGGTCAAATGTCTACATTTATGATAAATGTAGTTGTTCAATTAATTTATATTGTAGATAACATGATATGTGATGTCACACACAGAGGATCATGTTATCAGTACCTTATAAATTATAAACAGTAGCTCACGACCAAAATGGAAAGGAACAAACCATTAGAAGGTTGTAGTGTAATTAGGTATCAGTTTATCTTGACTGTATAATTACACTAGTACACTTAGAGTGTATTGAGTAGGACCATTTGAGGCCGTTTCCTTTATACTGATTTTATAAAGAAACAAAGACCTCGGTTATTATGGAAGTGTGTGCTCTTAATCCTAATATAATAACAAGCACATATATTTGATATTTATTTCTTTAATTTATCAATGGGTGAGATTTAGTTTGATGAATCAATAAGCCCGATAAGTTGGGAGATGGTATCACTTATAGTGTGTGTTGTTGATTATAGAAGGAAATTGTGTCCTAGAGATACTAGGTTGATAATGTCCTCAAGAGGAGCTCATAAGGATTGTCATGTTAAACCCTGCAGGTGGACCTAGTCCGACATGATGATAAGGTTGAGTGGTACTACTCTTGGACTAAGATATTAATTAAATGAGTTGTCAGTAACTCACTTAATTAGTGGACATTCGATATCTTAAACACAGGGAGACTAACACACTCATGATAAGAAGGAGCCCAAAATATAATTTGGGATTGGTGCGGTAGTTCAATAATAGTTCTCTAGTGGAATGAATTATTATTGATAAAATTAAGTTGTGTGTTCGGGGCGAGCACGGGATGCTTAATTTTATCGGGAGACCAAAACCAATTTCTACTCTCGGTCCCTATCGTAGCCTCTTGTATATAGAGATTTATACCCACCACATACCCACCTTCTTACCCAACCAATAGGGGCCGGCCAAGCTAAGCTTGAAGCTCAAGCTTAGGGCCGGCCAAGCCTAAAGGTTGGCCTTAAGGTGGCCGGCCAATAGCTTGGAGCCCAAGCTTAGGTGGCCGGCCATATCATATTAAAAAGGATTTTTTTATTAAAATTATTTCTTATGTGGATATCATAGTTTTAAAAGAGAGTTTTAAAAATTAAATCTTTCCTTTTAAAAGCTTTCTACAAATGATTAAGAAAAGATTTGAAATCTTTCCTTATTTGTAGATTGAAAGGAGATTTTATTTTTAAGAAAAACTTTCCTTTTTAACCATGATAATAATTTAAAAGAGAAGTTTAAAAATTAAATATTCTCTTTTATTAGTTTCTACAAAAGATTAAGAAAAGATTTGATATCTTTCCTTATTTGTAGATTGAAAAGAGATTTTAATTTTTAAGAGATAACTTTCCTTTTGGTTTTTATCCACATGTTTAAAAGAAAGATTTTAATTTATTAAATTTCCTTTTTATAAACCAATCATGAAGGGATTAAATTATTGAAGAAATTTTATAAATTTCTGGAGACAAATTAGGAAGTTTTAATTAATTAAAACTCTCCTTGTTTGTAGCTTTGGGGTGGCCGGCCATGTAAATTGAGAAAAGGAAAATTGTTTTAATTAAATAAAATTTTCCTTTTCATGGCAAAAGAATTAAGGAAGTTTTTAATTAAATTTCCTTATTTGCCAAGACCAAGGATTATAAAAGAGGGGGTAGAGGTGCCTTCATGGGTGATCAACTCTATTATTCTTCTCCTCTCTTTTCCTCCTTGGTGGCCGGCCCTAGCTTCTTCCTCTTCTCTTCTTCTTATGGCCGGTGGCAACCTCTCTTGGAGCTCTTGATGGTGGCCGGTTCTAGTTAGGAAAAGAAGGAGAGAAAGGTGGTTTTGTTTCTTGCATCCCTTGGAGTTTGGTGGTGGTGGCCGGACCTCTACTTCTCTTGGAGAATTGTGGTGGCCGAAACTTGTAAGGAAGAAGAAGGTGCTTGGTGGTTCTCATCTCGGAAGATCGTTGTCCACACAACGTCCGAGGTTAGAAGATGAATACGGTAGAAGATCAAGAAGTCTTTTAGAAGGTATAACTAGTAATTTTTCCTTTCCGCATCATGCTAGTTATTTATGGAAATAATACCAAATACAAGAGGCTTACGATTCTAGAATTTCGAATATGTTTTTCGATGTTGTGTTCTTTTGTTTTTTCTTTTCCTTGTGATTTGATTGTTCTTTTCGGTTAACCTAAAGTTATTTTAGGAAATTAAATATTACCTTTCTATAAAAGGTTTTGTCTAGTCGGTGGTGGTTGCTCCCATATCCAAGAAGGTCATGTGCCTCGCCACGTCAGTACTGGGAACCAATTATGGAAATTAATATTTAATGGAATTAATAACTTAAGGTGATTTGGGTCGAACGTGTTAAGTTCCGCAGGAGACCCAAGTCAAAACCTAAAAGAACGAATAGATTAAGTTTTGGATCAAACGTGTTAAGTTCCGCAGGCGATCCAAAATTTAATTTAAAAGAACACATGGTAGCTAGGAAAAGGTTCAGACCTTTATACAAAATTTTTGTACAGTGGAACCTCTAGGTTTTCCGAGTAGCAACCAACAGTAGTGCAGGACATCTGTCAGGCTGTCATTGGTTATGAGAGCATCTTTTCGCTTAGGAACCTCCGCCTTCGCACATCTCCCCTGGTGTGTAATGATTACCCTTGACGGACAATTGTGATGCTTCAACTCCTGCACAGCTTGGCTCATCCTATTTATCGCGGTCTGCATCTACCTCGCACCCTCGACCAGATCCCGCCTCTAAGCGTTACCTGCCAGTTGGGCTGACTCTGACCAGCTCTGCTGCTTCCTACCTGTGAGTTGTGACTTGCACTTCCGGACCTTCGAATCGCAGGCCTGTAAGTCGGGCTACCACTACCCAGCTCTGCCGCTCCTGACCCATGAGTACTTGCTGGCCCTCGCCCGTAAGCCCGTAGATCGGGCTGTCTTTGCACAGCTCTGACGCTGCCGATCTATGATTTGTGACTTGCGCTTCCGTGCCTTCGAACCGCAGGCCTACAAACCGAGTCGTCTCTGCGCAGCTCTGACACTTTCGACCTCTAAGTTGTGGCCTGTCCCTCGATCATAGGCCTGCCGATCAAGCTGCCCCTGCCCCGCTTTACCGATCCCGACCTGCCTCTGCCTGGTTCTGCCGATCCCGCCCTGCGCCCCGTATTCCGCCTGCCACTTTCAACGGCTTCGCCTACTTGAACAACAAGTTTGCCTGACCTCTGCTTATTCCATATGCTAGCCTTTTGACTGCTGAGTCAGCTTGACTATTGACCGCCACGTCTTCCTGACTTTTGACCGCCATATGGCCTTGACCCTTCTCACCCTTTCCTCTTGGGCCCCTCCATTACCAACCGTATCACAAGCCTCCCCCGCAAGTCTAGTCGAAGGAGGACAACAGTCTGACTGACTAGACCTCAGCACATCTCTAAGATCTCAGCATATCTTTGTGACCTCAGCCTATCTCTGTGTCTCTACTTCAGCATATCTCTGCGCGCTCTGATTCCCGCCTCACGCATCAATCTTTGTGTCGCGTCGCCTGGGATACCATGCCTCCTTAATTGCTTCGCCAGTCGCTTGGGATACCATGTCCGCGTAGTTGCTTTGACTTGGCCACTGATCCTCTTTATAAAGAGCCTCACCGTCACTCCTTTACTCTATCCTTCTTCATTCCTGCTCCCCTACTTTCTTCTGCTAACCCTCGTTCTGCCAGCTTCCTTCCCCCGAGATGCATTCTCCTTCCTCTGACGAAGTTGATCAACCGCCCTCCCAAATGCTGATAAATCAACTCACCTCGCTGCTTGCCGCGAGAGAACGTGAACTGGAGCGTGTGTCCCAGGATTGCGCTCGCCAGACGGCTGCCCTGCGCTCCATGGAAGCCGAGTATCGTGTTACGAAGTCTTGCGTGCATTCTGAAAAGGCGAGGAAAGAGGAATGCCAGGCTAGCCTGCAGCGCCAAATCAACCTCCAGGAACGCTTGAAACAAGAGCATGAAACGAAGCTGTCTCTCCTCCGTGCGTATCTCGACGACAAGCAAGACACGATCGCCCGGCAGCAAACAGTCATCGACTCCCTCCACGCGCAACTGGCTCGAGCCTTGAACGCCCCAGGGGCTCCTGAGTCCCCGGACATTTCTTCACGCGGCAGTGCTCATTCTCCATGACCAATCCTTTCCCCGAGTTAAAATTGGCTCAGGCCATAGTTGTCTCGGTGGCTCCTTTGCCGCAAGGCGTTCCCTCTTGTGGCCTTGGCTGTATCACCTGTTTACTGAACTGTGTTACTGTACTCGTATATCTGTCCTTTTCCGGCATAGTCTTTCCTGCTCAATTTTCATCTAACAAGCATTTTTAGAAACTGGTCCGTATGTAAGAGCTAAGAGTTGCCTCATGATTCCTTTTCATGTATGAATTTTAGATAATAAAACCAACATAGTGCTTGAAAATTAAAACTACAATAAACGTGCAAAACCTGATTCCGCAGTTAGCATTGATGTTTCAGGGGTATGGTGGATGGCCTTCCGCATCCCTTGCCCTGCGTATTTGCTGCATATTTGCAATTTGCGTAAAATAAAGCCAGATGTAGCTGACCTGATTATTGAAAATGCTCCGCTCGATGTGAGGCATATCCCTCAGAAAGGTAGTCAGGTGTGGGCGCCGAGCTCACTTATGATTTTCGCAAGAGGGTTGATTTTTGATTCCCGCATGGGGTCCGACCTAAAAGGTCGTTGGGCGTGAGGGCAGAGCTCACTTTTGACTCTCGCTTGGGAGCCGACCTGAAAGGTCATTGGGCGTGAGAACAGAGCTCACTTATAACTCGCACTGAGGCGAGAGTCTGGGACTACCGACCTAAAAAGTCGTTGGGCGTGAGCACAAGGCTCACTTTTAATTCTCGCATGGGAGCCGACCTGAAAGGTCGTTGGGCGTGAGAACATAGCTCATTTATAACTCGCACTGAGGCGAGAGTCTGGGACTACCGACCTAAAAGGTCGTTGGGCGTGAGCACAAGGCTCACTTTTAATTCTCGCATGGGAGCCGACCTGGGCGTGAGAACAGAGCTCACTTTCGATTCTCGCATGGGAACCGACCTAAAAGGCCGTTGGGCGTGAGCACAAGGCTCACTTTTAATTCTCGCATGGGAGCCGACCCTGAAAGGTCGTTGGACGTGAGAACAGAGCTCACTTATAACTCTCACTGATGCGAGAGTCTGGGACTACCGACCTAAAAGGTCGTTGGGCGTGAGCACAAGGCTCACTTTTAATTCTCGCATGGGAGCCGACCTGAAAGGTTGTTGGGCGTGAGAACAGATCTCACTTATAACTCGCCGAGAGAGTGTGGGACTACCGACCTAAAGGTGGTTGGGCGTGAGCACAAGGCTCACTTTAATTCTCGCATGGGGCCGGGCACGAAGGTCGTTGGGCGTGAGCGGATCTCACTTATAACTTCGTGCCGAGGCGAGTGCGGGACTACCGACCTAAAGGTGGTTGGGCGTGAGCACAAGGCTCACTTTTAATTCTCGCATGGGAGCCAACCCGAAAGGTCGTTGGGCGTGAGCAGAGCTCACTTATAACTCGTACAGGGGTCTGGGACTACCGACCTAAAGGTCGTTGGGCGTGAGCACAAGGCTCACTTTTAATTCTCGCATGAGAGCCGTTCGAAGGTCATTGGGCGTGAGCAGAGCTCACTTATAACTTCGACCTGAAGGTCAGGGTCTGAGACCTAAAGGTCGTTGGGCGTGAGCACAAGGGTCACTTTAATTCTTGCATGGGAGCCGACCCGAAGGTCATTGGGCGTGAGCAGAGCTCACTTATAACTTCCAGCGAGTCTGGGACTACCGACCTAAAAGGTCGTTGGGCGTGAGCACAAGGCTCACTTTTAATTCTCGCATGGGAGCCGACCTGAAAGGTCGTTGGTCGTGAGAATAGAGCTCACTTATAACTCGCACTGAGGCGAGAGTCTGGGAATACTCCGGTCCGAGACCGGTGGCGATGGCGCTGGTCTGAGACCAGTAATGGAACTCCGGTCCGAGACCGGTGGCGATGGCGTTGGTCCGAGACCAGTAAGAACCCCAAACGGCGAAGGCATAGATGCATTGCTCTTCTTCGCCTTCATTCGTCTCGCCTGTGCCGACCTGATTGCTTTAGTTGATCTGGTCGTTATTGCTAGCTTTGGGCTTACTCATTTGCGTCGCGCTGCTTCCTTACTCAACCCCCGGGCCACAGTGCCCTTGCAGCTTATGATGACCCCGCAGTTCCCGCGATGCGCTTGGTTAATTGCTCAGATCCTGGGCTGTCTGGGCAGAGTCACTTGCCCAGCTGATCCGAGCGAGGGACACCCCCACAGGCTTGCTCACTACTTGTCTGACCTGGCAATCACTCCCGCTGGCCTGCCCTGTCTTATTTGCAACCTTTTTGAATCGCCTGGATTCTGGGGCTTCATGAAACTTCCCGCCTAGTCCTTGAGCCTTTTACGAAGAATACTTCTTTTTTTGAGGCCACGGCCCTTCATGATTACCTTGCCTTGTCGATCTTTAATGTGTTTCTTCTCGCAATGACACCTGTCCGACGCCTTTACTGCGCACGCCTCCTGACGCCAGCCTCTGACCCTTTTTTGCACCCTTCAGCGCTTATTTCCCATCAGACGGCGCTGGGGCGCGTTACCCCAAAAGATACTCAGCTCGACTCTCGATGCTTCCTAGGAATGAACGGGCTTTATAAACCCTAAAGGCAGTCCGCTTTCCTTACTTCGACGTTTCGCTATCCTCCTCTCCCTTCGTTCGCGGCCGTTTCTGGCAGTGCAACTCCTCGTTCTCCTGCTTGCGCCTGACCTGTGACCTCTCTTGTCTTCATCCCCCTTGCCTGCTTGCTCCTCGTAGTCATGGATGGTAAGGAACTCTTCTGGTATTCGCATTACATCTCTGATTTAGACCATCACGACCTGTTTGCACTGCAATCCAACTTGGGGCTAGGCGCCGCATATGAGTTTCGTCTTCCCTCGCCAAATGAGCATCCTTCTTCTCCTCCCGAGGGGTTTATCACCGTTTTTAGGGGCCAAATCTTAGGTGGTCTTCGCTTTCCTTTGCATCCTTTTTTCTCCGAGTTGAGTCAGTATTGCGGTATTGGTATCTCTCAGTTCGCCCCTAATGCATTCCGAGCGATCTGCGGAACCATCATCTTGTGCCGTATTTATCAAATCCCCTTGACCGCTAGACTATTCCATCACTTCTATTCCTTCCGGCGAGCTGAGGCGGGGATATTCAACGTTCAGGCCAAGCCGGGCCATAAGTTTTTTGATGACCTTCCTTCTTCCAATAAAGGCTGGAGATCTCGCTTTTTCTTCCTCAAACCCCCCGTCCCCTTAGCCGTGCCTTCCCAATGGCATCCTATCCTTGCTTCAGACTTCCCCTCGCATGTCCATGAACCTGCCTGCTCCGCAGCTGCGGACAAGCTGAAGGTGTTGTTGTTCGCTTATTCTGTGTTGATGCTAGAAGGCATTCTGCACGTTTTTGGTCTTAGCCCTGTTTCCACGGGAATCGGAGCTCCTTTTGGTAAGTTGTTATTTATTGTATACTGTTCTTCGCTAACTGAGGTGTTTTTTCTTCTTATTTTTGTAGTGGCTGCCATCCTCCGTTCCTTTGTCAGTCAGGAGACACCCTCGGTGGCCGTTCTGCAAGCTCTGAATGATGAGCTAACACCGAGTCTACCTTCTGATCCCGCCGTCGCCGCCGGTCCGCAGCTTTCGGAACCCCGGACTTCTGATGCGGAGGACGCCCCGATGCTCGCAGAGCTACCAACCCCCAGCCCTATAGACTCAGCCCTACCCCGCACCTCTGATCAACCTGCAGCTGAGTCATCGCCCGCAGGACCAGTGCCTTCTCTCCCTCCAACTATGAAGCTGCGCCTTACGCGCAAGGGCAAGAGAACGGCCCCAGTCACCGCAACTTCTCCTCCACCTCCTCGCCGTCAACGCGTAGTGATTGTTTCCTCTCCCACCAGGTCCTCCGACACGGGCTCGACCCAAGAGACAAGCTTGGCCCGGGAGAAGGCCTCTGATCTGGAGGTGGCAGACCCGCCATCGGACCTGACCGCTCCGCTGCCAATCCAGAGTGTATCACCTGCCCCGCCTTCGTCCTCTGGAGATCAACCCCCGGACTCACTGGTTCCCTCTGCCTCTCCTCTTCTTGCGCCTCCGAGCTTGACCCTGCCGACTCTGGAGCTGCCCTCCGCAGACCTGGCCTTTGAGGCTTCTTGGAGGCTTCCCTCAGAGACCGACCCGGCCTACGCATCCGCTGTTGACCCATCTCCTATCTTTGGTAGGGTCGATTTCTATGGGGACTTGGCTACCTCCTGGCAATCAGCCAATCGGCAGTTCTGGGAGAGCAATTCCCCTTTGGAGGAGCTTGATCAAATTGCCCGCTCCCTGGTAGCAGTAAGCTCTTTCTCTCCTTCTTCCTGGTATCCGTGTGTTTCTGTAACCCCCTTTCTCTTCTTCCGGCCACTTGCAGACCTGCTCCGCGAGTCTGAGCGCCGTGCAACGAGCGGCCGAGCTTTAGCGAGAGAACGCGGCGCTCAAGGCACGGCTTTGGGAACTGGAGCACCCTGCGGCTTCCTCAGCTCCTCATGAGCCTTCACTCGGAAGCTTAGATGCTTATCTGCGTGCCGTCGGAGAATCTGCAGCCTCTGCTCGGGCCATTTCCCATGCCGCCTTCGATAAACTTCAACAGTTGGAGGCGGCTTTGAAAACAAGTGAGGCTTCCTTGGCTTCTGAAACGGATCGTCATCAGGCGACCCTTTCTGAGCTGAAAGCCAAAGAGGCAGAGCTGCTCTCCCAATCAGAGGAGTTGACGCTGCTACGGCAAGGTCAGGAGCTTCTGCAGACGGGGTTGGCCGATGCCCAGGCCCTAGCTAGTGCTACCGCTGGCCGAGAAGCGACCATGCAGACTCAGTGGGAAACTTGTCAAGTCACTCTCGAATCCTTGCGAGCGGAGTTGTCGAAGGCCCAGGAAGCAGTGTCTCAAGGCCAGAGCGACTTGTCCGTGGCACGCGCTGAGGCTGCGGAGAACAAGAACAGTTTGGAGGTGTATCGAGCTGGCGAATCAGAGCGGCTGAAGGCCTACAGGCTAGCCTATGTCAGATCCCCCTTTTTCCTCCAAAAGCTAGGGCGTTGGATGGTCGTGCTGCTGTGTCATGGAGCCGCTGGCGGGGTCAGACAGGCCTTTGAGCAAGGTTTCCTATGCTCGGCACCTTCTGCCACCTTCTTGGACACAGCTCGCCTTACCAGGGAATTGCCGCAGGAAACCTTCCCTTCCTTCGAAGCGGATGAGGGACTCTTCCTCTTGGAGGCTCCTCCCCCTGTGGCCGATCAGGCTCCCATGGATGTTTCTGCCCGGGCCCTGCCTGCTGTTGTTCCTGAAGCGTCTGCAGACCCTGCGTCTTCCGACATAGTGCCAGCCGACCCCGAGCTCCTTCCGCTGGCCTCCGTTGATTCTGCGCCTTCTCCCCCGGATGTCGTATGATGAGCGATGTGTTGTAATGTTACATGTTGATGTTGAACCTCCCGTGATTGTATTTATTCGCGCGGTCTTACTGAACTTTGGATAGCTGTACTTAGCTTGCCTTTGCTTATTTTGTCTTTGTTACGTTGCTCTCCCCCGAATAGTAGCTTTTATACCGAGCCTGGTGAGGGTCCGCTCTTACTTTTTGTCTTTGACGCATGTCCATGAAGCTCGCTGATCTGCTCCACCTTTCTTTCTGATGGCCGCTTTCGCCCACCTTTGTCCTCACGCGGCAATCGCTTGTCCGGCGAAAAGTTGGCTGAACTGAGCGTGCCCCTTTTTCTCCTTTTTTCTCTTTCCTCTTTTTTCGTACCGCATGAGGTGCCTCGTACTTCGAGCCTTTGCCTTTCCTATAATGCCCTCTGGTTATATTCTCGAGGCTCATCGTAGAGCGCTCCTTGTCTATTTCCACCCCTGTATCCACCATCCGTTATTAACGTACGAGAATACCCTTCCTCCACCATACCTATAAGTATCTTCTTCCTCTCTCCCTTCTGTTATGCTTCGTCATCATCACAGAGCGCTCAAACGCCGCCACCGCCGACTAACTTTCTCCGAGATGACGCCGCGCTCCTTCCTTTTTTCCTAGCCCCCTCTTTTCGTTTGTTCCTTCTACCTCCTGAGATAATCTCCCTTGCAATGGCCTCTCCTTCTTGGGTTTCCTTGTTGGCGGAGCACTTCCCCGGCGCTTCAACTTTTGCTGAGTTGGATTGGGATGACCTACGGTACACTTACGAAATCCCTACTAGCTTTCGCCCCATCATCCCTACTGGCGTGAACTTGTACTTCGATCCCCCACCTGGTTTTTGTACTTTCTTTACTGAGCAATTTGTATCTGGCCTTCGTCTACCCCCCCCCCCCGCATCCTTTTCTGTCTGGAGTGTGCCGTTACTTTAAGATCCCCTTAGGTCAGCTAACTCCCAATTCCATAAAGATTTTGTGTGGCTTTGTAATACTCTGCGAAGTTTGCGAGGTTTCCTGGTCCGCTCCCCTCTTTCACTGCTTCTTTGCTCTTGCTCGACACGCTGATGGTCTTTTTGACTTCCAAGCTCGCAGTCATACCGCTTTCTTCTCTCCTCTTCCCCCTCCTAGTGCTAACTGGAGGAAAAAAATTCTTTTTTCTCCGATTTCCCGAAGAAGTAGACTGACCTCTGCGATGGCAATCTGCGCTGCCTATGACTCCGGCGTTGCATGACTTCCATATGGACCTCTCATATACTGTGGCTGCGACTCGCATGGAGGATTGGCGCTTGAATTTGACGAGACTGTTGTCTGAAGACCTACTTTCCTTTTTCCGGCTGAGCTTCGTTTCCTCTGAACATCGCACTCCTTGGGTAAGTTCACGCTGAGCTCCACCTCCCTTGTGATCATATTCTCCGCTAGAATAACCTTTTGTGTTGGTGCCTATAGCTGAGGTTCTGCATCGCGCCTCAGAGGTTATGCTTTTGCCTCTCGATGATCTGGAAATACTGCGACGCGGTCGGGCAATCTTGGAGAGGAGGTCGCTCCCTCATCTTGGATCCGCCTCATTTGGGGCAGCGACTCAGCCTACTCCCAGCCCTGCCTCACACGTCGCTTCTCCTTCGCCTGCCACCACGAGCCGAGGTCGGGGTCGTGATCAAGCCGCTCGCCCGGCCAGATATATCTTTCGAGGAGCCCCCCGGGCCTCCAGGCGTGGTCGCGCAACCCTTCATCGCGCAGGTCGAGGCTCATCTGGTCGAGATGCCACAGACAGGGGTGCGGCAACCTCTTCACAGGGTCGGCCTCGCTCTAATGACTCTGACTCTGATAACCAGCCCCTGCTTCACAGGCGGCGCCGGAGACCAGGTCTGACTTTATTAACGTTTGATTCTGTTCCTTATATTACCACCTTGCCCCTTGCTGCCGTCGTGGCTGGCTCTGACATCACTTCCCTCTTTATTTTTGTTTTCTTTATCCGGCAGCCTCTCCCAACCCCTACAGGGGACGACCAGCTGCGTTCCTCTCTGCCCCTACTACCGCAGAGGACGATAGCCCAGGCAATCGTCAAGACCCCGTGCCAACTGAGCCCGTTCCAGAGCCACCTCCTGCTCCTCCTGGTTCGGACGCCGGCCCTTCTCAACCTTCCTCGTCTTCCCGCCATCGTTACAGGACCACCATCCCCTCTGAAGCTGCTCTAGCTCGGCGGTCTGACGCCCCTACGAGCCTTCTGATGATGAAAGGCTGCCTCGGCAGTTTGTGGGCAGAGAGCATGGATCAAATGGGTAATTTGTCACCATTAGCCCAGATGGATAGGTTCTCAAAGTCCTGGGCTAAAGTACGTACTCCTCACCTTACCCTTGCTATTGTATTGCCTTAACTGAAGGTTATATCTTCGGCCCAGACTCACGCAGAATCTTTGGTGCTGAACCAATCCTTCCACATCCTCCATCATGAGAGCAAAGAGCTCAGGGAGAGAGTCTCAGAATTAGAGCTGCAACTGAACGACCCTGCCCAAGCTAGTTACGCTTTGCGAGCTGAGATTCAAGCCCTAACCAATCAGACCGACCGGCAGAAACGGTCTCTGATACAGGTGAAAGATGAGCTCCGAGCTATGAGGGAGGAGAGAGCTGCCTCCGAGGCGGGGTATCCGCAACAACTAGCCCACCAAGCTCAGGAAATACAGTCTAAGGATACTCTTCTGCAGGAGAAGAACAATAAACTGGAGGCTCAGGCGGCACAGTTGGAGACTCAAGGGGCTGAGCTGGAGGCCCTAAGGGCGGAACTATTCCAGTCTCGGGCGACTTTGACAGGAGTATCCACTGCTCTGGCGGTCTATCAAGAAGGAGAGGCTGATCGTTGCCTGCGAAGTCGAAGGTCCTATCTGAGCTCTCCTGAATTTTTATCCCAGGCTGGGGCACGCTTTGCTGCGACCGTGCCATACACGGCGGCTGGAGTTATCAGGCAACTGCACGCACAGGGCTTCTTGAGGTCACTCCCCTCCGCAGACTTTTTGAATCATGACCAAATCATTCAAGGCTTTCCGGATGAAATTTTTGCTCCTTTCAAATGATCTGTACCAGCCACTTAAACTGAGAAATTGTTACATGTACTCATGTCTTTTCGAATGTTTACTTAACTATCCTACTGTCTCCATGCCCCTCGCCTGACCCGACCTACGTCAACAGAGTCAGCCCCCTCAAACTCGATAGGGCTGTAGGTAGTTAGCACTCCAAGGTCGATCCAGCTTCCTTCCTTGAGCGTCCTGCAAGTAATAGGCCCCCGATGCCAATTTCTTGATAACTTTGTATGGTCCGTCCCATCGAGGAGCCAACTTCGTCACTTCCCCTAAGGGCTTCACCTGCTTCCAGACGAGGTCTCCTTCTCCGAAGAATCGGGGGATCACCCTTCTATTATAGTTTTGCCTCATTCTTTGTCTATAGGCCTCCAACCTGGCAGCTGTTTGTTCACGGATTTCGCTGATGAAATCTAGCTCAGCCAGCCGTCGCTCTGCGTTCCTTTCATCATACATCATTCTTCTCACGGGCGGTAGCCCGACATCCAGAGGTACCACTACTTCATTACCATATACTAAATGGAAAGGTGTCAGACCTGTACTTTCTCGGGATGTCGTATGATAGGCCCACAAAATGCTCGGCAGCTCGTCCACCCAACTGCCTCCCGTGTGATCCAGCTTGACCTTGAGCCCTCGCACTATTTCCCGATTGACCACCTCTGTCTGACCGTTGCTCTGAGGATGCGCCACCGAAGTAAAGGCCTGAGTTATGCCGAACCCCTTGCACCAATTTTGTATTTTGCGTCCTTGAAATTGTCTGCCATTGTCCGACGCCAGTTTGTGAGGCAAGCTGAATCTGCAAAAGATGTTCTTCCATAAGAACTGGATCACCGCATCTTCAGTGATTTTGGCCAAAGCTTCCGCTTCCACCCACTTGGAGAAGTAATCTACCGCCACCAGCAAGAAACGTCTTTGCCCTGTAGCCATCGGGAAAGGTCCCACGATATCCATACCCCATTGGTCAAATGAGCAAGACACTATAGAAGTCCTCAGCAGCTCTGTGGGTCGGTGCGTCAGATTCTGATACTTCTGGCACGACAAACAGGTATTCACCAGCTTCTGTGCGTCCTTCTGCAGGGTAGGCCAGAAATACCCGGCCAATAGCACCTTCCGGGCCAGCATCCTTCCACCTGCGTGGTTGCCACAGCATCCCAAATGTATCTCCCGCAAGGCCTGATCCGCTTCTCCCATATTCAAGCATTTGAGCAGAGGTCTGGAGAAAGACCTTTTGTACAGTTGATCTCCAATCATAATATAAGAATGAGCCTGTCTCCGGAGCATACGTGCCTCTTCTAAGTTGGCGGGTACAATTCCCTGCTGGAGGAAATTCATTATGGGCGCCCTCCAATCAATTACTTCTCCCAAGTTATTCTGCAGATCGATCTGAGCTATAAGGAAGGTCTGCGATATAGATCTATCAAGTACCCAAGTAGTCAGGGAGCTGGCCATTTTAGCTAGTTCATCTGCCCTTTCATTTTCAGACCTGGGAATCTTGGTGACTGTGACTTCTTTAAAATCTTTCCTCATCTTCTCATAGGCTTCCTTGTAAACTTGCATCTTTTCATTGTTTGCCTCAAAATGTCCGGCCACCTGCTGAGTTACTAGCTGCGAATCCGAGTATATTACGACTCTGCTTGCCCCCACATGCCGAGCTGCTTGCAAACCTGCTAATAGGGCTTCATACGCTGCCTCATTGTTGGTAGCTCTGAAATTTAGCAGTACAGCCAGTTGCATAATGTCTCCCTGCGGAGATATTAGAAGTGCACCTACACCGCTTCCCCGCTGGGTAGCTGATCCGTCTACATAAATTTTCCAGACCTCCTCCGAGTTTGCTTGATAAACTTCTGTCAAGAAATCCGCTAGAGCCTGTGCTTTGATCGCGGTTCGGGGCTGATATTGTATATCATATTCCCCTAGCTCGGTCGCCCATTTGATAAGCCGACCCGCTACCTCCACCTTGGTGAGAGCTCGGCCCATTGTACTGTTTGTCAGGACAGTGAAGGGATGCGCCAAAAAATACGGTCGGAGGCGCCGAGCCATTAGAACAAGTCCGTAAACCAACTTTTCCAAGGTCGTGTACCGAGACTCAGCCTTGATAGATGGTGAAAAATACCGGGTTGTACATTGTCCCGCTCTTTCACTACACGGCTCCCACGGCCTCGGGGTGGTGACAAGTAGACCAAAGGGCTCTCCCAACGAGCTTGAGCAGTGATGGCAAGGACTCCGGTATTGCTTTAGCTTCTCAAGGCACTGTGCATTCTTCCGTCCCTGAAACTTGGCGCTTTCACAGGCACTTTGAAGAAGGCGGCTCGATCTGCGGTCGGAGATGAATCGAGGCAGTGTTGTCCAACCAACCGACCTGCGTTTCCTTGAGTTCGAGGGATGCATATTCGCGATGCTTGAACCTTCTCGAGATTGGCTTCTATCCTCGTTCGGTCACGGTAGCGAAACTTCCCTCCTTGGCCCCGACAGACATTTCGAGGATTGACTTTACCCATATTGCCTCGAGTCCCAGGTTTCTTGACGTCTTTTATTAGGCGGGCCTGAGGACTTGATCGAGATGTCATCAACATAGACCTCTACGTTCCGCCCTAACTCGAAAGACTTTGTCCATCATCCTTTGGTAGGTAGCCCAGTTCTGAGCCGAATGGCATGCCAGTATAGCAAAAATACAGTCGGTACATTATGGTGACTTTCTCCGATCCTCCTAGCCAAGGGTATCGATGATATCCTTGATAAGCGTCCATCATGCATATCCTCTCACGGCCGGCGATTAAATCCACCACGATCGATCCGCGGGAGATGATAGCGATCTTTGGGAGTGGCTCATTGAGGTCGCGAAAGTCTATGCACACCCTCCACTTGTTGTTGGGCTTCTTCACCAATACAACGTTAGAAAGCCAGGACGGGAATTGCACCTCTCGAACATGTCTTGCCTTCCTGAGCTGATCCACTTCAGCTCGGATGATCTTATTCTGGTCAGCAGAGAAATTTCTCTTCTTCTGCTTGACTGGCTTGGCCTCGGGTATAATATGCAGCTTGTGCTCAGCTACCACTGTTAGGACCCCTGGCAGCTCTTCCGGTGACCAAGCAAAAACGCCCCTATTGCGGATCAGACACTGTATCAGCTCCAACTTAAGCTCCGATGGTAGGTCACTGGCAATGCGAGTGACGCTCTCTACTCTATCCGCATGCAACCGAATTTGCTCCCAAGGGATAGGCTCCTCGGCAATAGGCAGAGGCTCCTCTTGGATAGCGTGTACTCCCCCATCCTGCGTCCTCCGGCTCTTGCGTGCCTCCACACGGACCATGTCAATGTAGCAGCTGCGGGACACCTTCTGCTCTCCCTTGACTTCCCCGACCTGCTCGCCGACCGGGAACTTGATCTTTTGGTGAAAGGTGGAGGCGGCAGCCCGGAACTCATGCAGAGCTGGCCTTCCCAGGATGATGTTGTAAGAGGAAGGCGAATCCACCACTATAAAGGTACTCCTTCGGGTGCGCACCAGTGGCTCAGTGCCCATGGAAATGGCCAGCTTGATCTGACCCATGGGCTTGACTTCGTTGTCTGTGAACCCGTACAAAGAAGTGGTCACGGGTTGGAGCTTAGCGGCGTCAATCTGCATTTCCTCGAACGCAGCTCTGAATAAAATGTTGACCGAGCTCCCGGTATCCACAAAGACCCGAGCCACTCGGCTGTTAGCGATAACGGCCTTGATTATGAGAGCGTCGTCGTGGGGCAATTCCAGACCCTCCAAATCTTGTGGCCCAAAGCTAATGACAGGGTCAGACGCCTGCTCATGACTGCACCCCACAGCTCCCACATACAATCGCCGCCCATGTGACTTACGGGCTCGGCCTGAGTCCCCGTCAGTGGGCCCTCCTGAAATCATGCCAATCTCTCGCACAGCAGCGTTGCCCCGGTTCTCCAGCTCTCCGGCATCTCTTCGGTCTTCACCGAGGCCAGCTTGGTTAGATGGGCCAGCTAGGTCGGTTCGGGCCTGACGAGCACGTCCGGCCGTGACCCGTTCCTCCTCCATCCTCTGTATTTGCGGCGCTAACTCCGGGGGGGGGGGGCAGACCCTGCTCGGCAGCTCGTCTGGAATCACGAGCGAATTGGAAGCAGTTGTTGAGATCGTGCGTCCTGGACCGATGGTAGGTGCAATATGGTGCTCCCCTTGGTCCAGGTCTGGGTGCGTGTATACGACAACTCGGGTGATCGACTCCACAGGCGGTGAGGCGGGCACAGGTTGAAGCGGAAGAAGGTGGTGTGGTGCCCTCCTTTGGTCGGTTGCGAGTCACCGTCTTTTCGACCTTCCGCTGGCTTGAGCTTCCTCCACCTTGATGTAGCAAGCTTTCTCCACCATATCGTCAAAACTCCGGGCGGGGTTCTTGATGAGGTCCCTAAAGAACTCCCCTTCTCGCAATCCGTGGGAGAAGGCGCTCATCAATATTTCCGAGGTGGCGGAAGGGACGTCATTGGCCACCTGACTGAACCGGTTGATGTAGCTTCGCAAGGGCTCGGTCGAATCCTGCTTGAGAGCAAAAAGACAGTGGTCGGTTTTTTGATACTTACGGCTACTGGCGAAACGGCGTAGGAAGGCCGTTTTGAAATCCATGAAGCGATTGATGGACTCTGGGGGCAACCCATCGAACCACTTCTGCGCCGACCCGGACAGGGTGTGTAGGAATACTCGGCATTTGACAGCATCGCTGTATTGATACAAGATAGCCGCATTCTTGAACTTCCGCAGGTGCTCTTCCGGGTCCTTGCTCCCATCGTATTCTCCAATGTTCGGGGCTCGGTAACCCCTAGGCAGGCTTTCCCTCAGGATTTGAGCCGAGAAAGGTACCTTGTCGTCCGGATCTTCAGGCAGATCTCTGGCAGAGGCTATAGCTTTTCCCTTTCCTGCATCCCGGGGTGGATGCAGAGAGCTTTCTTCCATCGATGCCTGCGGCTCTTCTTTCTTCGGACTATGCTTGCGCGGTCCAGGCTGATGATAGTTGCGGCGAGGCTCTCGGAATGAAGCACGAGGGAGTTCTTCTTGCTGCTTCCTCTTTGAGCCCCTGTCGGAGGCAGGAGCCAGTTCTTTAGACGCTTCGGGCGCCAGGCGAGGTCGTGAAACCGTTCCTTGTTTTTCAGAGGCGGCTTGCTTCCTGACCTCCTTGAAGAGCTCGTACTCCCCCGCAGTCATGGTGACATTAATCCTCCTGCTGGAACTTCGGCCAGAGTCCTCCATCTTCACGCTTCGGATCAGGCTATTGTGTTTCCCACAGACGGCGCCAAATTTGATCCCGTCCGAAGGCTGAGTCGGACGGAGGCTGGCCGCGGTGGCCTGGTCGTTGACGGAAAGTCGTAGGTGATCCGGCTCCCACGGGTGGCTGACGCTGTTGCAGGACCTGCGCACACTCAGACATTCTCCCCTCCCACGTTAGAGACCAGACCCCAGGGAAAAAGTCCCCGGATCAGGCCCTCCAACGCTCGAGTCAGGTCCTTTTTCCCCAGAAGAAAACAGAGAGCTCTCCAAACAAAAAGTTGTGAAAGGAAAAAAGAAATGACGAGAGTGCGCGTACCCGCGTACGAGGAATCTCCTCATTTTTATGCACCCGCCTTGCTTCCAGAACCTGCCATCCTGTCAGAAAACGTTAGACGCTGGGCTTTGTAGTATATCCCCGACACCTGTCGCGCTGCTATTGGTCATGGAGGCATCTTCTTGTTTAGGAACCTCCGCCTTTACACAGAGGTTTTGTCTTGTAGTGCAGGACATCTGTCAGGCCGTCATTGGTTATGAGAGCATCTTTTCGCTTAGGAACCTTCACCTTCGCACATCTCCCCTGGTGTGTAATGATTACCCTTGACGGACAATTGTGATGCTTCAACTCCTGCACAGCTTGGCTCATCCTATTTATCGCGGTCTGCATCTACCTCGCACCCTCGACCAGATCCCGCCTCTAAGCGTTACCTGCCAGTTGGGCTGACTCCGACCAGCTCTGCTGCTTCCGACCTGTGAGTCGTGACTTGCACTTCCGGACCTTCGAATCGCAGGCCTGTAAGTCGGGCTACCACTACCCAGCTCTGCCGCTCTTGACCCATGAGTACTTGCTGGCCCTCGCCCGTAAGCCCGTAGATCGGGTTGTCTTTGCACAGCTCTGACGCTGCCGATCTATGATTTGTGACTTGCGCTTCCGTGCCTTCGAACCGCAAGCCTGCAAACCGAGCCGTCTCTGCGCAGCTCTGACACTTTCGACCTCTGAGTTGTGGCCTGTCCCTCGATCATAGGCCTGTCGATCAAGCTGCCCCTGCCCCGCTTGACCGATCCCGACCTGCCTCTGCCTGGTTCTGCCGATCCCGCCCTGTGCCCCGTATTCCGCCTGCCACTTTCAACGGCTTCGCCTGCTTGAACAACAAGTTTGCCTGACCTCTGCTTATTCCATATGCTAGCCTTTTGACTGCTGAGTCAGCTTGACTATTGACTGTCACGTCTTCCTGACTTTTGACCGTCATATGGCCTTGACCCTTCTCACCCTTTCCTCTTGGGCCCCTCCATTACCAACCGTATCACATATATTAGACAGAATATTATTTTTTTTACTAAGATGACATTTTGTATTTAATTTCTGTGAAAATTATATCATATTAATTTAATTTGTATTTCCATTCATTATATGTTAAATAAAAATATTAAAAAATTATGTGTGAGCTAAGGTTCATGATATGATTAAAATATAAAGTTTTGTCACATGGGTCGAAATTTGGAATGTTTGAGCAAGTTCTTCTTTATGCATTAATTATTTGTAATAATGACTAATAGTTATCCGTGATGTCTTAACTATTTACATTAATGGATAGCAGTTAATCATGATTTAACTCTTCTGTATTCACCTATTAACGAATTGATAGGAGCGCTAAGATGAACGAATCATTGTTCACCACGTGATAATGTTTCGAACCATGATATTTTCTGATAATTGATTATTATCACATAAATATATTAATACATTATGTTGGATGGCGTATAATCTCAATCTCTTCCTCCACTTCTTTATTATCTAATCTCCTCATTACGTGTCACTTTCCAATCCTAAACCTATGCCCACAGACTTAGCTGAGTTGAAAAATGGTAGATTGATTACCATATAAGATCTTAGGATCGAATCTCGGAGATAATGGAGCATAAATCTCTATAATCCGTGTAAATTCACCTCACCTGTCACTTGTCTTTTCAATCACCATAATTTACTTATTCTGTGTTAGTCCTGAAACGGACTGACAGGGATGCTAGGATGAGAATATTCACTTTTTGTCACACTTTCCAATCCTAAACCCTAAATCCAACTAAAATAATATTTACAGACAATTTTAAGAAATTTAACCTTTTATTTAAAAAAATAAAAAAGGTTTTTGCAAAATAAATATAAACTCTTAAGAAATATTTTATAAATAGCATTATAATCTTGAAATCCTATGGCATAATTTTGAAATAAGCATTGAATAATAAACTGAAATTTATTTATTAAATAATTAACAACAAGCTGAATAATAAAATTAATTTTGAAAGCGATGATATGCTTATCTACTCTCGCAAGCAGCGGTTGCTGAGTTGTACGTGACATATTTTTTTAATGATTAGTTGATATTCAATAATTATGAATACATGTCAACTAACGGATAAATTTTTTTATTCGGCGGCGGCTAATAGATAAATAAATTAATCAGTATAAATTAAATATTTAATGTCAACTTAAAAAAATAATCCGACTTGTTTAAGAAAATTTTAATATTATTCATTTTATTTTTTTTAATAATTCTAAATACATGTAGTATATTTCTGTTATATTTTGTTTTGTCTTTCACAAAATAATCCTGCGAGTTTATATATACGTAAGTCTTCAAATTTTTATATTATTTTTGAATTTATGTTATCGAATTTAAATTGAATATATTAATAAGATTTTTAAAAATATACAACAATAACTAAGTATTATCTCACTAGGTGGGATTAACTATAGCTTATATAAATTTTTCTACTTCGTTGAGCTATATCTCCTAGTATATCATCATCTATATTTAAATAAATTTTATCTTATTTTATTTTTATTAATCAAATCTTTTTTGATCTTCCTCTTCCTCATTTGATATGTGTATTTATCATAATTTCACATAGTCTAACTAAAGTATTTATTAGTTGTCTAAGTACATGTTCGTAACATCTTAAACGTGTCTCTCAAACAGTTTTCTCTCAATAAATGCAACTCCGACTTTCTCTCTAATATTCTTATTTCTTATTCTGTCCATCCTCGTATGTCAACACATCTACCTTAACATTCTAATCTATCATCTCTGCAACTCTCATCTTCTGCTCATATGCTCGAGTCATAACCCAACATTCAGCTTCATATAACATAATAGGTCTAACTACGATTTTACAGAACTTTCCTTTAAGTTTTAAAGGTACTTTATGGTCACATAAAACAATCACGCTCTCCTCAATTTAAACCATTCTGCTTATATTCTATGTAAGATATCTCTCTTAATCCCTCTATCATTTTGTAAAAATAATCCTAAATATTTAAAGCTCTCAGTTTCGGACAACTTATTATCTCATATCTTAACAATTGGCTCATTACATCTAATATTGTTAAACTTAAATTTCATATATTCTGTCTTTATTCTACTAAGCCTAAAACTTTTCTTTTCTATTGTTTCCCGTCAATATTCTAATTTAGCATTTACTCCTTCACGTGTTTCATCTGTCAAAATAATATCTGTTATAAGCAACATACACCATGGTACTATGCCTTGAATGTGTATAATGAGTGTGCTCATAATTAATGTAAAAAGATAGAGACTTAGAGTTGATCCTTAATGTAATCCTATCTTTATTGAAAATGTTTTAGTTATTCCTCCTGAAGTATCTACTCTAGTCGTTACATCCTTGTACATATCCTTAATTAGTTGAATATATATTGATCCTACCCTGAAGCTGAGTGGACGACTACCGGGAAATAACGCTGATGTGGATCTCCGTGTGCGGTGGAAACGCCTCGCTCCTGCAATCACAAGTCGTTAGTGCCAAGCCGGGAAGGGGTTCCTGGCGACGACCCTCCGATGCTCAAGTCACACAACAGTAGGAAGGGAAAATAAAGGAAATGAAGAAGTGAATGGTGGTGCTCAAAGATGTATCTGCGCATACCTCCGCGGATGACCACCTCCTCTCTTATATAGAGCTTCCGCAGGCTGACTGCACATTCCCCGAGCAGTCGCGCATTCCCAAAATTTCCCCAAAAGCTAACATCGAGAAAGGGTCCCTGACGTCCTACTATAACGGGGTGAACACCTCTCTGTCAAGGCGGCGAGATCTTCTCCCGTACGATTTTCCGTCCATCAGCGTCGTCAGCCAGCGGCATTGACTCCCAAAAGGATGTTGGCACATATCTCCTGTCTGATTTGTCGGTCGTTAATCTGATTGAACTTCCCTTGATCGTTCTAACCAACCAATTCCATATCCCCTTACGGGTATATCACATCCGAGCGGCGTGAGTGACTTTGGTTTCAGTGCGCCGCAGGCTGACCCAACTCTTCTTGAATTCTTCCTGTTGGTCGGCGAATTCTTTCGGCCGGCCGGCCTGTATAGACGTCTGCTCGGCTAGTCCCTTAGCTGACCGCCTCTTGGTTTTGACGTCCACCTAAGCGTTGCACTTCCTGGGAGGGGGCCCTCCTAGATTATCACCAGATCACATGCCTCCCCTTTAAGTCTAGTCGAAGGAGGCTGTAAGTCCGACTGACTGGACAAAATGTTGTGAAGATGTGATTTCCTGCGGGCATGGCGGTCACCTATGTCGGTCGGCCCCCTTCATGAGCCCGTCGGCCGGCCTGCCGGATTGTTTATCTGCGAGCTTTCTATCTTTGCTCGGTTGGCTTCTGGAGCCTTTGCTAAGGCGCTCCTCGCAAAAATCTCTTCAAAACTTGTATCAGCCCGCGGCATTGATGTGAAGCACACTTCCTTAATTGCTCTGACAACCGCCTTATCAATGCACGCCATGCATCTCCTCATGCTAGCGCACGTTTGAGGTGACAGGATGGGATGTGACCTTTGGGTTATTTGAATTTCAATGATCGGATTTGCCTCTAGGTGTTCGCGCTGTCAATCGGACAGCTAAGCGAGGTCCCTTGATGTTTATAAGCTTGTCGCTGTCGTCTTCCTTCTCTCATGCTTTTGCTTCCAGCGACTTTGTCCGCGTTCTTTGGCGATTTTCCCCGTGTTCCCCGGCGAATACTTCGTGTTCTTCAGTAAATCCTCCTATTCCCTTGTCATTCCCGTTCCTGGTGAGTCCATTGTCTTCTTCTGTAGCCCCTAACTGCTTTGTCTCCTGCGATCTTCCGGTGAGCTCCTTCTCTTGCTTCTGCCCTCTTTTTCTTTTTGCACTTCCTCCCGACTCCTCTCGTTTCCTCCCTTCTATCATGGCTGGTGCATCGCAACCTTCGTCCTCTGCTCCGAGCCCTTGGGACGATAATATGGAGTCGAGATTCGATGAGGATGATGCCCGAACCCTAGCCAATACCTTTGAACTCCCTCCCGGCTAAGAGATCCATGTCCCGCTAGCCACCGATCGGCCTTCCGCTCCGCTGACCGGCTGTGTCTGCTTCTTTCGCGACCAATTTGCTGCCAGTCTGTGGCTTCCTCTTCATCTCTTCATCCTTGATGTTTGTAGATACTTCGGTCTATCCCTTTCTCAGTTAGTCCCTAACTCCTTTCGCCTTCTGTACGGGGTAATTATCCTATTCCGCTTACATCGCATTCCCCTGACCCCTTCGATGTTCCACTTTTTTTATTACCCCAAGCTATCCGATCAACCAGGCACTTTACTCCTACAAGCTCGACCGGGCTTGGTCTTTTTTGATAGGATGCCTTCCTCCAATAGGCATTGGAGAGAACACTTCTTCGTTGTCCACTTCCCCGACCGGCCTTCCTTCCAAACCACTTGGCAACTTTCGCTGGGGCCCCAACCTTCGTTGCCTCACTACAAGAACACTCCCGCCTACTTGCTTGTTGCCTCCATGCTAGCTGGTCAGAAGTTTAACATTCATAAGCTGCTGGAGGAAGGAGTCTTGGCGCTTTTTGGCCTTAGTCCGATCAGCCCCGAAGAGCCGATCAACCTAGGTACACCATCAATTTTCCTCCTTTCTCTTTATCTAACTGATTTCTTTCTTTATTTTGCAGCCGACATCATGATGCGAGCGCACTTGGTCGGGCAATCGAAGCTTACCACTGTCGATGTTGACCAGGTAGTGGTTGAAGTGTTGGCCGAGCGGGGGTTTCAGCCGAAAGATCTCCCCGGACCGGTACTGCCCGAACAGGGGCCTACTCAGGAGACCGGTGGGGAGTCGAACCTGATGCCAGTCAGAGCAGCAGCAACGAGAGTGCCGATCGCGGAGCTTCCGGTAGATCAGCTAGCTCCAGAAAAGAGCTCACAATCGGAAGCGCCACTTGAGAATACGCGCAAGAGGCGTCGCATAAAGAAAGTTGCATGCTCCGCGACTTCGGTGGCGAGGGTTGCCGATCAGACCGGTGCTTCCGGTCAGATACTGTCGGAGGCTGCCAATGTTTCTTCTGACCGGACACCCTCTGCCCCTCTCGTTGCCTCTCCCACCGCTAGTCTGCCGCCACTATCGGCTCAAGGCCGCATCTTAAGGTCAAGCATCAACCCAGTGCCCTCTTCTTCCCGCGCGGGCCGATCAGCCTCTTCCCATTCGGCCACAACTCGTCAGAGACACGTCACGGCCACACTCCACCTTCCTACTGAAGATCTTTTAGCCCCGGGCAGCTCAGCCGATGAGACTGAACACCGGATTATCATTAAAGGCCATTTGGCCGAGATATGGGAAGATGCGCGCGCCCGGGCAACGGCTGCTCCTCCGGGTGTATTAGCGAACAGCTATACTAAGCAGATTATCGGCGTGAGTTCTTCTCTTAACTTCCATACTGATTAATTTGGCCTTGTTTCTGATCCCCTTCCAATCATGACTTTCGTAGTTTTGGGTGGACGGTCTGGCTATGAGCCAGAGACTTGCCTTTGTAGAGGATGAGTTGAAACGGCTGAAGGAAACCCTCGGCCAGTCGGGCACCACTCACAGTCTAAACGACACTCAGGTGGCTCAGCTACAGGCTGACTTAGCCAAGAGTGAAGAGTTGCTGACCGCCGAGCGGGGTAAGAGCGCCGAGCAAGTCGGGTATATTGACCGACTCAAGAAAGAGATCTCCACCTTTGAGGGAAAAATCACTCTAGCCACCAACCGCAAGCAAAGGGTTGTTGAGGATCTGGAGAAGAAAAATGTGGAAGCCCGGGCTCTCGATCAGAAGTTAAAGCAGACGGAAGACAAGCTGAAAAATGTTGAAGGTCTGTTGATGTCCGAGCAGCAAGCTCGCGAGTCTGAAGAGGCCACTTTAAGAAGCTAGCTATCCGACAAGGACGCCGATCTTGCGGTGGTGAAGGCAGATCTGGAGAGCGCCCGATAGGCCTTGGAGGCCTATAAGGAAAGCGAGCCTAGCCGATTCGAAGAGATGAAGGTGGCTTACATCCGGTCTGACACCTTCGTGGATAAGTTCGTTGCCCGAGTTCTCCGACTCTTCGGCCGCGCCGTGGACAACATTTTTTATCAACTCAAGAAAATAGGACATCTGCCTGCCGATCTGCCCGGCTCCACGATTGATCGCAACCAGCTCAATGACTCTATCCACGACGATGCCTTGGCTTATTTGGAGTGAACCCTCTAAAGCGTTTCTGTTCGCTTGGTTTGCTAAGTGCTTATTTTAGTTGTACTAATCGGCCATCGGATGTACCCGGTTGGCATGAACTTTTAAGAAGTAACTGGCTTCTGTGTTATCTTTGACAATTTTCCTCGATATTTTTATCGTCTTTAAATATGATTAGGCAATCATCTTGTTCTTACTCGTCGCTCGATCATACGAGGGTTTAAGGTCGCCGCTCGACCGTCGATGACGCGAGGGTTTAAGGTTGCCGCTCGACCGTTGACGACGCGAGGGTTTAAGGTCGCCGCTCGACCGTCGATGAAGCATTTGATAAGAAGGGGTTAGGAGAGATCTCATTGTTTTCTTCCTGTGTCCAAGGAAACAACATTTAAGCAAGTGTACATGAATTCACTCGCTCACCTCTCATCCGATTCTGTAAGGTTGGAGGTGATTTGCGCTCCACGGTCTCTCCAGCTTCCTTCCCTCCACATCCTCCAAGTAGTATGCACCCGACCGCAACCTTTCTGCTACTTTGAATGGGCCCGTCCATGGAGCTTCCAACTTTTTGACATCTCCGACCGGCTTGACCCTTTTCCAGACTAGGTCGCCCACCTGGAAAGATCTGGGGATCACCCAGCGATTGTAGTTTTGCCTAATCCTTTGTCTATATGTTGTCAGCCGGGCGACCGCTTTGTCGCGCGTCTCATCGACCATGTCGAGCTCCAACCGTCGCCTTTCCCCATTTTCTTCGTCGTAGTGAAGTACCCGATCGGACTCAATCCCAACCTCGACTGGGACGATCACCTCTCCTCCGTATACTAAATGGAATGACGTGAAGCCAGTCCCTTCCTTGGGAGTCATCCGTAGCGCCCATAACACACTGGGTAGCTCGTCCACCCAGTTGCCCCCCATGTGATCGAGCCGAGCGCGCAACGCCTTGAGGATTTCCCGGTTGGTAACTTCAGCATGTCCATTACTTTGAGGGTAGGCCACGGAGGTAAAAGCTTGTTGTATGCCATAACCCGCGCACCATTCCCCCAACTCTTGGCCTGTGAATTATTTCCCATTATCCGAGACAAGTCGGCGTGGTATGCCGAACCGACATATAATATTCTGCCATAAAAACTTCTTGACCATGCTTTCCGTTATTCTCGCCAGCGGTTCGACTTCCACCCATTTTGAAAAATAATCAACGGCCACAAGTAGGAACCTTCTCTGACCGGTTGCCATAGGAAAAGGGTCGACTATGTCCATTCCCCACTGGTCGAATGGACATGCAACAGAGGACACTTTCATTTCGGAGGTCGGTCGGTGAGTCAGATTGCTGTACTTTTGGCAGGATAAGCAAGTGGCTACCAACTTGCTCGCATCTTTCTGGAGTGTTTGCCAAAAATATCCTACTAGGATAACTTCTTCGCTAGTGATCGCCCACCCGGGTGTCCTTCGAAAGAGTCCTGATGTACTTCTTGAAGGATGTATTCAGCGTCCTCAGTTCCCACACATTTGAGCAAAGGGCGTGAGAAAGCTTTTTATACAACTGTTCGCCCACCAGGGTGAACCGAGCGGCTCTCCTTCTTAAGATTCGATCGGCTTCGTGACCTCCTGGTAAGCCTCCTGACTGGAGGAACCTGATGATGGGTGTCCTCCAGTCTCCCGGAAGTGGTATCCCCCTTGACTGGTCAACGTGCGCCACTAGGGAGACCCGCTCAATGGGGGAAGTGGCGATGATCGGCGTCATTGCGCTAGCCAGCTTTGCCAGTTCATCTGCCGCTTGGTTCTCTGATCGAGGAATTTTGCAAATAACGACCTCTTGGAAATTTGCCTTAAGCTTTTTGAAGGTGTCCGCATATAGCCTGAGCCAAGCGCTATTGATCTCGAACGTTCCGTTCAGCTGCTGAGCCGCCAACTGTGAATCCGAATATAAGAGTACCTTCATGGCCCCGACGTGCCGAGCGGCTTGGAGACCAGCTATGAGCGCTTCATACTCAGCCTCGTTGTTGGTGGCTCGGTAATCCAATCGAATGGATAGATGCATTCGGTCTTCTTTTGGGGATATAAGCAAGATGCCTATTCCACTACCCGGTCGGGCGGATGAACCATCCACGTATACCCTCCATGGGGACTTTGGCTCAGGGTCTGGTACTTCTGTGATGAAATCCGCCAACGCCTACGCTCTTATAGTCGACTGGGGTCAGTATTAGATATCGAACTCACTGAACTCAGTGGTCCATTTGATTAACCGGCCAGACGCTTCAGGGTTGAGCAGGACCCGACCCAAGACGCTATTGGTCATCACAATTATAGAGTGGGTCAGAAAATAGGGTCGAAGCTCCGAGCGGCAAGGATCAGAGCGTAAGCGAGCTTCTCAAGAACTGTATAGCGAGACTCAGCGTCTTTCAATATGTGGCTCAAAAAATACACCGATTGCTGCTTCCCCCCTTCTCAGTGATTAACGCTGAACCGATGGCATGCTTGGTTGATGATAAATAAATTAAAAGCGGCTCCCCCACAGCTGGCTTGGCTAAGATGGGCAAGGAGCTGAGATATTGCTTGAGTTCCTCGAACACCTTGTCACACTCGCCATCCCACTGGAACTTGGTCGCTCGCCTCAGAATCTTGAAAAATGTCAGGCTCTGGTCAGCTGATTTAGATATGAACCTTGATAGAGCCGTGATTCTTCTAGTCAGCCTTTGTACTTCTTTCAGGTTGCGAGGCGACGCCATGTCTTGGAGAGCTTTTACTTTACCGGGATTTGCCTCGATTCCCCGTTCGGTGACTATGTAGCCCAGAAACCGTCCACCCTTAGCGCCGAACAGGCACTTGGTTGGGTTGAGTTTGATTCCGTAATTTCACAGCGTCTGGCATGTTTCTTCCACATCTGCACATACGTCGACAGATCGGAGTGACTTAATGAGTATGTCGTCAACGTATACCTCCAAATTCCGTCCGATCTGCTTCCGGAAAACTTTGTTCATCATTCTCTGATAGGTGGCGCCTGCGTTCTTCAACCCGAACGGCATGACCTTGTAACAAAATGTCCCATCAGCCGTGATGAAACTGACCTTCTCCTGGTCTTCGTGCGTGAGTGGAACCTGGTGAAAGCCTTGATAGGCATCGAGCATGCAAATCAGCTCGCATCCGGCCGTTGAATCCACCATTTGGTCTATCCTTGGTAGCGGGTAGGAGTCCTTGGGGCAGACTTTGTTTAAATCCCTGAAATCGATGCATACTCGCCATTTATTACCTGGCTTTGAGACCAGCACTACATTGGCGAGCCAGGTTGGAAACTGAATTTCCTCGATGTGTCCGGCCTCCAATAGCTTTTCTACCTCGGCTCGGATAATCAGGTCTTACTTAGCGCTAAAGTCGTGCTTCCTTTGCTTGACTGGTCGGGCGTCTGGTCGAACGTGCAGCTCATGCAGTGCCACACTTGGATCGACTCCGGGTAGCTCGTGCGTCGACCAGGCAAACACATCATGGTTTCTTTGAAGGCAGGCGACTAACTCCTCCTTTTGCGGGCCGGCCAGATCGGATGCTACAAATGTAGTAGCCTCCGGCCGGCACGGATGTATCTGTACCTCCTCCTTGTTGTCGTATACCAGTGGGGGCGGCTTTTCTCTGATGGCGTTTACTTCCAATCGGGGGCATTTCCTGGCAGCTTTAGCGTCCGCCTTGACCATCTCAACATAACACCGCCGGGTTGCCACTTGGTCCCCTCGAACTTCGCCAACCATATTCCCCACCGGGAATTTAATCTTCTGGCAGTAGGTCGATACTACCGCTCGAAATTCGTTGAGGGTCGGTCGGCCCAATATCACGTTGTACGCCGAGGGCGTATCTACCACGATAAAATTCGTGGTGCGCGTTCTAATCAGGGGCTCCTCTCCAAGCGAGACGGCCAGCCTCGTCTGCCCGATTGGCTAGACTTCATTGCCGGTGAAGCCGTACAACGGTGTTGCCATGGGCAGGAGTTCAACCCGATCAATCTGTAATAAATCAAATGCTTGTTTGAAAATAATGTTTACTGAGCTTCCTGTGTCGATGAAAGTCCGGCGAATGGTGTAATTTGCGATCACCGCCTTGATGATCAGTGCGTCATCATGAGGGATCTCGACCCCCTCCAAGTCTTTAGGGCCAAAACTGATCTCAGGCCCCTCTGCCTTCTCCTTGCTGCACCCTACCGCGTATATGGTCAGCTGCCTCGCGTGGCCCTTCCGGGCACGGTTGGAATCTCCCCCGGTCGGGCCACCTGAGATCATCCCAATTTCTCCACGGGAAGCATTTCTTCTGTTCTCCTCTTCTCGCACCGAATGTCTGTTCTGATCGGCCGAGGCGTGAGTAGGGTTTCTTTCTCGGGGATGATGCTCTCGTGGCTCGTGAGCCCTTCGACCCTCGGTTTTTCAGTCGATTCGGTGCTCGGGCTGCCGATCCGGCGTAGGCGACCGACATCTATACTCCTTTGGCTTGGGCCGATGCACATTAGGGTCGCCTCGGCACTCCCACGTGTTGTGCGTCCCTGATTGATGGAACTTACAGAACATCGGGGTCTACTTCTTACCCTTCTTGAGTTGGGTGGCCTCCATATGGATTGCATGCATTCTCGGCTCGGGATACGGTTGTGACCCCGCGGCCCAGGGATCGGTTGGAGGCTGGTGGTTGCTTGGTCTCCTCTGATCGGCCGCCAGTTGAGGCTCGACAGGCCCTCTTTCCTTTGGGCCGCTTGTGCTTCTTCCACGTTGATGTACTCTGTGGCCTTCCTTTGGAGATGAGGAAATCTTTCGGGGGTCTGCGGATGAGGGATCGGAAGAACTCACCCTCTACGAGCCCTTGAGTGAAAGCGTTTACCAGCACTTCTGATGAGACTGCTGGTATGTTCATCGTCGTCTGGTTAAATCGTTGAATGTATGCTTTGAGCACTTCTCGGGGACCTTGCTTCAGTGAAAACAAGTTGACGCTCGTTTTCTGATGTCGGTGGCTACTCGCGAAGTGGTTCAGGAAAGCGGCCCGAAAATCCTTGAAGCTGTGTATGGACCCAGTCGGCAACCTGGTGAACCACCGTTGAGCTAGTCCCGAAAGCGTTGTCAAGAATACCCTGCACTTCACCCCATCGGTGTACTGATGCAAAGTGACCGCGTTGTCGAACTTGGCCAAGTGATCATCTGGATCGGCGCTCCCATTGTACTCCCCAATCGCCAATGGGGTGTAGTGGCGAGGTAAGGGATCCTCCATGATTCCTCGCGAGAACTGGTCGTTGATCCGTTCGGGCGAATCTCCGTCTCGTGGCACTTTTCCCTTCCTCGCATCCCTTTCGGGCACCTCATCTGACAAGGAACCTCGGTCTCGGCGGGCTCTGCCTCCTTCCTCTGAGGGCGTCCTAAACAATGCTCGGTAAAAAGGGATTGACGCGTTTGGTGCTGGCCCGGTCGTGTCTGATCTCTTGCCCACGTCCGGGAGGGCTATGGGTTTAGCTCTGCGACCAGGATCTACAGGCTGGCTAAATCCTGAGATGGCTGGCTCCTGTGCCAGTCGATCGGCTAGCATTCGCTGCTGTTGTTCCATTGCTCTTGCCACTCCGGCTTGGATCAACCTCTCCAACTCTTCTGTCGTCAGCGTTACGGTTGTTGATCGTCTGGTGTCTTCCATCCTCCGCTTCTGGGTTCAGGTTGAAGTTCCCACAGACGGGGCCAATTTGATCCTGCCCTGAAGCTGAGTGGACGGCTACCGGGAAATAACGCTGATGTGGATCTCCGTGTGCGGTGGAAACGCCTCGCTCCTGCAATCACAAGTCGTTAGTGCCAAGCCGGGAAGGGGTTCCCGGCGACGGCCCTCCGACGCTCAAGTCACACAACAGCATGAAGGGAAAATAAAGGAAATGAAGAAGTGAATGGTGGTGCTCAAAGATGTATCTGCGCATACCTCCGTGGATGACCACCTCCTCTCTTATATAGAGCTTCGGCAGGCTGACTACACATTCCCCGAGCAGTCGCGCATTCCCAAAATTTCTCCAAAAACTAACATCGAGAAAGGGTCCCTGACGTCCTACTATAACGGGGCGAACGCCTCTCTGTTAAGGCGGCGGGATCTTCTCCCGTATGATTTTCCGTCCATCAACGTCGTCAGCCAGCGACATTGACTCCCAAAAGGATGTTGGCACATATCTCCCGTCTGATTTGTCGGCCGTTAATCTGATTGAACTTCCCTTGATCGTTCTGACTAGCCAATTCCATATCCCCTTACGAGTATATCACATCTGAGCGGCATGAGTGACTTTGGTTTCAGTGCGCCGCAGGCTGACTCAACTCTTCTTGAATTCTTCCGGTCGGTCGGTGAATTCTTTCGGTTGATCGACCTGTATAGATGTCCGCTCGGCTAGTCCCTTAGCTGACCGCCTCTTGGTTTTGATGTCCACCTAAGCGTTGCACTTCCTGGGAGGGGGGCCCTCCTAGATTATCACCGGATCATATATTATGCTAACACCTCTTTTTTTTTATAGAATTCTCTATATAATTTCTCTTGCAACTTTATCATAAGTTTTTTCTAAGTCAATGAATATCATGTGTAGATCTTGTTTTTGCTTTCGATATTTTTCAATTAATTATCTAAGAATATATATAACTTCTATTGTCGACCTTCCAGGCATGAATCCAAATTGATTTTCAGTCACTGTGGTTTCCTTCCTTAATCTTTTTTTTATTATTTTTTTCCCAAAGTTTTGTGGTATGACTCATTAGTTTAATGCCCCTATAGTTTGCATAATTTTGTGTGTCTCCCTTATTCTTATATAAGGGAACTAGAGTATTAATCATCTATTGATCAGATATTTTTTCGTTTTAAATATCATGTTAAATAATTTTATAAGTCATTCAATACCTTATTTCACTAGTCGCTTCCTTACCTCTATCAGAATATCATCTAGTCCAACAAATTTTCCTTTGTGCATCCCATTTTCTGAAATTTGAATTCTATGAAAAAAATTTAAATTTCTATACTCATTTGATCTACTTAAATTACCTAAGTTAAGTTAGTTGCCTAAACCTTCATTAAAAAGTTAATGAAAATACTTCTTCTACCGCTCTTTTATTTCTCTATTATTTATAATTACCATATTACATTTTTCTTTAATACATTTTATTTGGATAAGATATCTTGTCTTCCTCACTCTCACTTTAGCTATTTTATAAATGTCTCTTTCCCCTTCTTTTATATCTAATTTTTAATATAAGCGCTCAAAAGTTTTATTATTTACTTCATTCACTAATTTCTTAGCCTCTTTCTTAACTATTATATATATTTTTTAAGCTTTTATCGTTCTAACAAATATATAATTCCTTATAAGCTATTAGTTTTTCATTCACTTTCTGTTGTACTTTCTCATTCCACCACTAAAATTTCTTATTTAGTAGTGTATGTCTCATTGACTCACCAAGTACACTCATAGCTACTATTTTTAACTTTGATGTCATCTTATCCCATGTAATATTAGAGTCACCATATATTTCACCTAATACTTGTACACCTACCCTCTCTTTAAATATATTTTATTTCTCATCCTTTAACTTTCACTACTTAATTCTAAGTCATATATATTTTATTTCTATTGATATTATGCTTGAAGCGTATATCCAATACTACTAAGTTATATTGGGTAGTTAAGATTTCTCCAGAGATGACCTTACAATCTTTATAAATCTTTCTATCCTTCTTCCTAATCATAAGAAAGTCAATTTGTGATTTATTATTCTCACTTTCGAACGTAAGTAAGTGTTCTTCTCTTTTCTTAAAAAATATATTAACTAATATAAGGTCATATATTATCACAAAATTTAATATAGTTTTCCCTTCTTCATTTCTCGTTCCAAACTCATAACCCACATGTACCCTCTCATTTTCCTCATTTTTTACTCCGAAATGCTCATTTAGATCACATCTTATTAAAATCATTTCATTTAGCAGAATATTTTGTAATACTTCATATAAGTTGTCGCAAAACCTTTATTTGATAGCTTCATCTAATTCTACTTATGGTACATATACGCTAATTATGTTCATAGTTTCTGTCGCCACTATTATCTTAAGGGCTATAATTCTATCACATTTTCTAACTACTCTTACAACTTCATTCTTTAAAGAGCTATCTACAACAATACCTGCTTCATTTCTTGCTTTACTCTTTTTCCTGTGTACCATAACTTAAAACTCGAAGTCTCTATTATCTTTGTCTTCTCACCTACCCATTTTGTCTCTTGAACACATAAAATACTAATTCATCTTCTAATCATCGTATCTACTACCTCCATTGATTTACCAGTGAAGGTTCCTATGTTCCATATTTCAAAGCTTAGACTATTAGTTTTCCTATCATATGTATTCTTATCCAACCTATGGTGTGAGAACTCTTGCCTATTTGACATTACACCCAAGTTCTCATGGAAATATAGCGGTCATTGTCGATACGTTACAGTCAGACCCTGCAACATAAACTTTTGTATATTTAGCACTACATCCGAGTTCTGGAGAAGTAGCAATCTTTACCAAAACATTACAGTCAAACTCTATAATGCGTTCATTCCAGGGAATAACCTAACATTAATACAATAGTTTAATGGATTCATTCACTAAACATTTGTCATAATTTTAATGATGGTTGATAATTTAACGCAACTTTCCTCCTTTATCCAGACTTGTGACCGACCATGACTAGTTTACCATGGGCAGAGTTACATATATATATATATATATATATATATATACAGTTTTGTTAAAATGCGGACTTCTGCATGCGGACTCATCCGCGACCTACAGATTTTGCTTTTATATATATATATATATATATTTGATTTTTTTTTTTTTACCTTCCTCGTTCTCCTCTCTCTCGTCGTCGTGTGCATGTGCCAGCCTCGCCAGCCTCCTCGCCGTTGGCCGGCCGGGCACCACCCACCGGTCACCCCGCCTCCTCGCCTCCGGCCGCCCACCACCCGCCGGCAGCCAGAATCCCAACCGAAATCCGGCCGCGATTACGGTCGCTAGCGTGGTGGCCAGATCGCGGCCGGATTTTTGCCGGATTCCGGTTGAAATCCTGCCGGGAATCGGATGGAGTTTGGCAGCGACCGGATTCCGGCCGCGATGGCGCCGGATTCCGGCCGCGATGGCGCCATCGTCTTCGCGACCGCACCTGCCTCCGTCGCGATCGCGTCCGGACGCGCCCGCGTCAGGATTCCGACGAAGGCGCGTCCGGATTCTGGCGCGATCACGGCGGGAATCCGGATGCAACCGCGCCGGAATCTAGTCGCCTGCCCAACACTGTCGGAATCGCCTGTATCGCGGTTGGAATAGAGATGTGGCCGGAATCCATGCCGCGATCCCCGACGGGTTTACACCATGGGCTATAGTGTGGGTGGGTCCAGGCGGCCGAAGGCCGCAGGCGGTGGGCAGATGGCCGGCTGCAGGGCGGGTGGCGGGCGCGCGACGTGAGCTACTTCTAGGCGAAACGCGCCGAGAACGAACGAAGCAGGAGAAAAAAAAATAAAGAAGAAAGAGAAAATTTTTTTATAAAAAATTAATAAAAAAATGACATGACATTAAGTCCGTAGCAATCCGTAAATAATAGTCCGTAGCATATCATTTCTCATATATCCGAGTTCTGGAGAAGTAGCAATCTTTACCAAAACATTACAGTCAAACCCTATAATGCGTTCCTTCCAGGGAATAACCTAACATTAATACAATAGTTTAATGGATTCATTCATTAAACATTTGTCATAATTTTAATGATGACTGATAATTTAACGCAACTTTCCTCCTTTATCCAGACTTATGACCGACCATGACTAGTTTACCATGGGCAGAGTTATATATATATATATATATATATATATATATATATATATTTAAATTTAATATGAGGTAGAATTGTGTAGATATATAGTACAATAATATGATTTTGGTTGAATAAATTCTAGTGATTTATCTTTTTTTTTTTTTTTTTTTTTAAGATAATTCCAGTTAGTTTTATTGACTATTCCTGAGGTGATTAGTCCGACCTTATAGAAGTTTTCTACTGACCATCAAGGTAAATCGATAAGTGCATACGACGGTCAATCCAGAAGCTCGTCATCCTTTGGTTACATCCCCTATTTGAAGGAAAATTTTCTACAAATATATCATAATTAAAATTCAAAATATAAATATCTAAATAATAATCTGAATATCTTACCATATATCATTCCGATTCATCTCAGTTTAAAATACATGAGAAGGAGGGCCGCTATAATAATTGCTTCCCTCTCACCACTAATAAGATGCTGAATGATTAGAGTAAAAATGATAATACCTATTTCAGGCTATTTAATATTGTTAAACTCACAGTTAGATCTATATTGATAAATTATGGAGAATATTTTCTTCTATAATCATCCTTTGTATGAGAGCATCATGCACCTAATATAATTAATTTTAAAATTTATTTTAAAAATATATTAAAGTAAACATTCATATAGTTATTAAACTGTACTCATTCGTAGGGATAGTAAGATATTGAATTATTATAGTAAAATATTATTATATTCATTTTGAACTTCTTACCGTGCATCTTCATATTATACAAGTATCCGGGATATGGTACCATGGTAAAATATTTAGATTGTCATTCAGGTACTTATGATTCGATCCCAGTTACGATGTATTTATAAGAATTTTTCTTCAAATGAAAAGCACAATCAAAAAATGTTAGATATTTGAGTTGGTTGTCGTGGGTGCTTCTCGATTTATTTTAGTGGTCGATGAAAAACTTCCATAGAATTGAATCAATCATCCCCAAAAATAATCAATAAAATTAACTGAAATTATTAATTTATATTATACAACCAGAGTTAAATGACGAAGTTAATCTATATGTGACCGTCTAATTGATTAAGGGTAAAGGATATTTTAATAAGATGCCGAATGAATCATGACATGGCAGGACGTCGAGTCGTCATTTTCATGTCACTGCTGACTACGTGCCATTTTGTTCTAACTCTGATAATAGAACAAATTATCTGTGGAAAGATTCTTTTTCTCTTTTTTTTTTTATTATTTTTATCTCTTTCTCAAATTATCTTTTTTTATATTAATTTTATATAATTCAATCATTAGTTGTTTTTTTTCTTGCATTTACGTGAGTTTAAATATTTTATATTTACAGATAAATATTACATATCTTGACATGTCATTCTACATTAGTCTTCATATTTACTTTATTGCCCGATAGAACAATGAACCATGAACATGTAATATATGATTAATCGAGAATGACACAGACTTAAATATCATTCGCATTTCGTGTATTTAATTTTTATAATACTTAAATTACTTAACATATTTATGACGTACTTCACTTTATTTCCGAAATATCTCTTCTTTCGGATGAACTGGCTAATAAATTAAAAAACTCCAGTCATTTTAAATTAAAATTAATATAATTTTAAAAGTTTTCTTAATATATTTATGCTCATGAATGTAAATTTGATTCTTTCTTTTGTGAGATAATCATGAGATTTTTTATACTTTCTTTTATACATTTGAAACCTATTGCTATCAATTTACACTATCAAATATAAATCCGAATGCATAAATATATTAAAGAGGCTTATGTGAATATATTAATTTCAATTTGAAATAATTCAAAGTTCTCGACGTCTCTTAATCAATTTCATCTGAAATTGTCTATCAATTAAAAAATTCAAAATTTTATTATTTTTTAAAATTATTAGAGTCCTAAAAACACATTATTGATGATGTTAGTTAGTGAATATCATTGTCCTATGCCTATAATATGTTTGTGATAAATTTTATCGAGCCTTTGCAAGTGAAATGGTGAATAATGTGGGGCCCTCCAAGTTGAGTCAAAGTCTCGGAGGCCGGCTAATAGGGCGGTTGAAGTCAAGAGGCGATCAATATTCTAAGCCAACGTTTACCATCATTTTAAACCGAGCTTACCCAATCGTACCCTCCAGCCGGTCAGGCCTCGAGCTCTGATCTCTTAAGCATCGATGAGATTTGAAGTCAAGTATTAACTAGCTTGACTGAGTGCTCCCGTCGATCGGACATATGTCTAATTGGATGTATTAGATGCCTGGTCCACTCGAATTCGTTGTCCAAGTGAAGAAGTCGAGAGAATACCGAGTCACCGACCGCATTCATCAAAGTCGACATGCCGGCTCTTGAAAGTGATGACATGTCGGACTATATTAAGGACTCGGTCGACTTGTCAGGTGAGCCTATTGTGAGCCCATAGCCCAATGGCCTAATATTATATTTTGGCACTTTGTGCCACGGAGGATAGAGAATATTCTGCATGCAAGCTGTACATTCGAAGTTTCATCTCTACCAAATACAGAGATTGTGGGTTCATTTTAGGAAAGGTATCAGAGCATCTTTATGGTCTGTCCCATTTAGAAACACTTTGATATTCGTACACAAACAATGACACTATAAAAAAGAGTCTCTATTTATAGACGCAGATACTCGATGCTACGCAATTACATACACTTATTTTCTACTGTTCATTCCACTATTCACTATCTTTAAACCGATCATTAACTTAAGCGTTGAAGGGTCTATGCCGGGGATCTCTTCCCTAGCCTGGCTGCTAACACTCCTTTTGACACGCATGACAGCGAGGAGTCTTCGTTTGATCAACACCAGAGTCACCTTCCCAGTCAGCCACCTTGGTCATTTTTTGATAAGATTATATTTGGCATTGTCTGTGAAAACTATACCTGCATTCGAAACTTGAAGATGAACGAGACTGGATGACTCACCACCATAACTCTGACATAAGAAGATTTAGAGATATTGATAACCACTTGAGCGATAAGGATGATGCAACAACAACAAGCAACAACCGAGTACCCTTTTTCGAACCACCCCGCAGTATTTGCGACTGGCCAACAAGCCGACCGAGGGATCCAAGTGGAAGGTCCAATCGGGTTCCAACCAATCCACCCTCCCTAGGTCGCCATACCGTAAGTACCTGTGCAGCCGACCAACCTTTCACTTGTGCCTCCTTCGCCAATTGCAAATCACCGGACATTGTTTTGCACGCCCCTTGATGGCATGGGCCTAGCAGAAAGGCCTCAAGGATCTTCTTTAGAGAATGCGCCCGACTGGGACCATCTAAAGGGTAAAGCTCTAATGATTCGTAGCTCCCTCGAGCGGGCAACCATGTCGTTCTCCCAGGAAATCTTGGAAGATACACTGTCAACCCATTTCCAACCCCTGTCTATCGAGGAATATGGAGGTGAGATCGACCCCAAGGATCACTTGCTCAAATTTGAAAAGGCAGCTATCCTCCATCAATATACGGATGAGGTCAAGTGTCGAGTATTTCTCACCATTCTGTCTGACTCGGCTCAGTATGGATGTCCGATTCCTGATGGGCGAAGTCCGGATGTGCGATTCCGATAGGTCCGGATGTGTTATTCCCGACTAGAGAAAATCGAATGTGCGATTCCAGTAGTTCAGGATGTTTGATTCTCAAAATCCGAATGTGCGATTCTAGAAAGTAACTCTACACTCCGTAAGTAGAGGTAAGTCACTGGAGGAGAGTGACTAAGTGAGAACGTGTCCCCGTTCGAAGGGACAATAGGCGGCGGTCCAATTTAGGTCTCTTTCAAAAACCTAAATTGAGATCCTGACTAGATCCTGGTCTTGGTAAGATAGGATCTAACTCATAAATATATATAAACTATTCATGCATATATTCTAACTCTATGTTATAGAGACAAACATAGATCTTTGAATTCTACATGCATGACAACTGATAGAGCTTGATTCCAAGCTCAGAGTCAAAAGATATGGTCTCAGGAAAATTAGTGTGTTGAACCAGCTTGATGGAGGCACCTCTGATCAGCCAGATTCGAACAATAAAGGATAAGGCTGAATTCTCCTCATCTAATCTAAATTTTTGGGATCTGATAAGTTCTGGAGACCCCTCCAAAGGGCTATAAAAGGAGGGGTTTAACAAGCTTTAGAGATACCTTCAATATGAGCTTCTACGCATCCAAACGGCTTTCCGACAGCTCCAGCCTCCTACTGCTGCCCTATTACGACTCTGCTACACCTGACTACTGCCGAGAATCCTACCAAACACCGAGCTCAATCCAATAGACTTCAAACATTGTTTGGTAACCAAAGTTCTTTTATTATACTTAATTTCTACAAATGGGAAGTGTAGCGTGTTACACTTCTCCGACTTTCATTGTACTCGATCCCCTCTTTCTGCGGTTCAGAAGAGATATTTTAGTGGATTAACCATCGATAGATTTGTGGGACCTAGGTCTTGGAGTAGGAGTCGTCGAAGGTTCCGAATCAAGTAAAACCGTTTATGTTCTTGTTCGTTTGCTCATTTTTTACTTCACTTTCTAACTTAGTTTTCCGTCATGCATTTTGACTTCAAAACTAAAAAAAACAAATTTTCAAAACCACGTGATTCACCCTCCCCCCCTTCTCGTGTGTGACTCGATCCAGCACATACTACTCCCACCGCCATTCCCGAGTGTTGAGCGGCCCCCAATGCCCTGCCTCCAAAAGGGCCTCGACCGAGCCCTCTGCCACATCATCATGAACCAAGGTCGCACGTAGTTTAAGATGTAGAGGTCGATTGAACATGCTTCCCTGATCCCCGACAATGGACTCCTATGTTTTTCACTTACCACCACTCGAGGACTCATATAGAAGATTGCTACAATTATAATTAAGAGTTGCGCCGACAGGTTAATTAGGGATTTGCCAACGATCCCTTTCTCCTAACTGTCAACATCACCACCGACCGAATGGACCCTCGGGTCAGAACCCTGCAAGAGCTAATAGAAGCTAGCAGCGGCCCCAACAAAAAAATAACCAAGCACTGGCTTGGGCGTCTACCAAGCGATCTCCACGTCGACCCACTCTGGAGGAAGAAAATCATAGTAATAACGCTCGGGGTGACATCTGTATGATAGCAAGTGGCTCAACCGACGGCGATTCCAATCGAGACAGAAAATCACATACACGCCGATTGGAAATCCACGCAGTCGGGTGTAGTTAGGAGAAAGCACAAGGACCAGAGATTAGTTTAGGTCCTAGACACTTAGAGGGGGTGGAGATACCTCATGACGATACCTTAATTATTAAATTTATGATCACTAACTATAATATTCATCATACTTTTGTTAACATAGGCATCTGGGTCAATATTATTTTCAAGAAGGTATTCGAACAACGTTAGATAGATAAAAGTGAGCTCCAACCAATGATAATGCCCCCTATACGGATTTACTGGTAACGAAGTATAACTAATCGGGCAAGTCTGACTGGCTATCTCTCTTAGTGAAGAGTCACTCATGAGGACTCACCAGTCGAATTTCATCGTGGTGAATGCATCGTCGGCTTATAACATAATTTTGGGGTGGCCAACACTAAACAAATTCCAGGCCATCATCTCCACATTCTGTCGAAAGATAAAATTCCTTGTGGACAACTTGGTCAGAGAAGTTAAAAGAGACCAGCTGGTAGCACGTAAGTGCTGCGTGGAAGTAGTAAAGACCGAGTCTCGGGTTGCTCGGAAGATTCAACGGGTGGAAGTTAATGCAATTCAAGAAGCTCATCCAACCTTAGTCTATGAAGAGAATGAGAAGTACAAATCCATCCTAGCTGACCGGAGACAATCACACAAATAGCTATTGATCTGAGGCCAGAGAATAAAGCAGAGTTGACTGCTTGCTTGATGTGCAATAACGACGTCTTCGCCTGGATGACCCAAGAGCTCCCGGGTATCTCACCAATAGTAATGAAGCCGCGCTACACGTCCGATCGGACTCTCGACCGGTTAAGCAATCAAAGAGAGATTTTGGAGTAGAGTAAAACTAAATCATCCGAGCGAAGGTAGACAAATTACTAAAGGCTAGACATATCCGTGAGGTGCAGTTCTTGAATTGGCTAGCAAATGTGGAACTGGTGTCTAAGCCCCGGAATTATTGAATTATAATTAAAAAAATTCAGTAAAATTTAATTTAATTATTTAATTAAAAATAAAAATTAATAAAATAAATATTTAAAATTTATTTTTCATCACATTTAAGTATAGTGAAGGTGAATTACCGAATTATAGAATAAATATTTATTGTTTAAAACTTTAGAATAATTTTTCCCTAAAAATTCAAAACTGAAAATAAAAATAATTACAAAATATTCTGCTTTTGATTTTCTGCCCTCTTCACTCCTATTAAAAAATATTGAAAATAAATTTTAACTATTTCTTATATTAACTTAATTAGAAAGTATATCTATACATATTAACTATTAATTAAGTATATTACCTTAATTGTTTAGTGATAACGTTCAATAAAATAATTAAGATTTTTTAGTGATATAACATAAATTGTTTGGGCCTTTTGTGCTATAACAATTTCTCAATCTAATCAAAGTCTTATTTACTTCCATCAACAAAATAATGAAGTAGATTCGCATATATTTATCGGCCGTATATTTATTTTAATCTGCTTAGGATGATATTTGCATTTAAAATCAGTGAAATAAAGTGAATTAAGAACAATATATTATTGAAATTAGACAAAGTGCATAGATTCATACCTTGATATTTATTATTATTACTAGTGTGATCGTGCACACACTACTGTGTAATATAATAATATATAAATTATTTAGGCCCAGCAATAAATTATTGTAATGAGCTTCCCTATGAAAATAATTATTTTAATTTAATATTATACTTATCTTAGTAAAAAAATTAAGAAAAATATATTTTTTAACATCGTCGACTTAAAATATTTATAGAAACTTCTTGATTATAGTGTTATCAATTCTAAGATGTGGGACTAAAGAGAACTTTATTTTTTATATATAAAACAATCAGAGAAAATTAATGATAAGAAAAATTCATAATAATACATCGTAGCTGAGTCTCGAACTCTAGATCACTGATTGTTTCGCTTGTGGAATTACTAATAAACCTTTGAATTATTTTTAGTGTGAATAGAAAAAAGGACAGTAACGTAAATTCATTTTAGGTTTCACCAAAATTAGTTAGTAAAGGGGGGAGATTTTTAATAAAATAGTAAAATTATTATTATTATTATAATATTTTCACTGGCAGTAAATTAAGAACAATTATCGAGGGTTCTATATTTTTATTTGGAACACTACTTAATTCATTAGATTCATATAATAATTGATTTGCATTCATTCCTCCAACATAACAATGATAAGATTGACGGGCCTCTTTGTGCATCGGTAGGACATTTTCTAATTTTATCGAGTCTTAATTTGTCAAAATTAATGAATAAATTTTGTTAATAGATGGTTGATTTAAAATGTTGAACTAATAGATCTGCTGTGAGTTCTTACTAATTTATTTTAATGGCCTATGAAAAAAATTTTATGACCAAATTAATTATTTTTAAAATTCTACTAATTTAAATTTAAACTAATTAGGTTGAACTAATGGAAATTACAGGATGATGAATAGATTAAAATTCTACTAATTTAAATTTCTTGTGAAATGTAAATGAATTTAAATAATGACTAGGTTGCTTAAAGATACGCTTCATGATTTGCACGAAATATATAAGTGATCGGCTCTTGTTGGGTCAACTCTGGTCGGATCATCTGTTATCGGTTCGGCTGTTGTGTCGATTGTTAGAAGTTAATGTCATTTGATTCTTAATCCATTAAGATTTTCCTGTCCCTCGGTCCAACTTATCTCTTAATTCATCTGACCTATTAAGATTTTCTTGTCCCTCAGTCAAACCAACTTATCTTGCCCTTATAAGCTTATGATCATTTATATGTGTTTTCAATGTGGAACTTTGTTTACAACAATTGCAACCCAATAATCTTACTATTCACTTGATGTCATTTGATCCTTGACTCATCCCTATCCACTTGATGTCATATGATCTTTGACCTATTAAGACTTTCCTACCTCTCGGTTCAACTTATCCCTCAGTTTACCCTACATACTAGGACTTCTTTGTCCCTCAGTTCAATAAACTTATTTTGTTTTCCTTACCTAGTCACGACTAGAACTTCTCTACCTGATATCTAGGCGTCTTAATCCAGCTCATATCAATTATTAGGGTTAAAACTTTATAATTGTATGATATTATTCACTTTAAACTAAGCCCTTATAAGTTAAATTTTATTTTTAAAATTTATTTAAAATATCTCATATTAATAGGGATATTTTTTTCTTACAAATTGATTATCTTATAAGAGAAACTTTTGCTTATAATGGAGATATTTTTGGACCTCGGTCGAAATATATGGTGGCAAAAGGTAAATACGTTCGCCTTTAGCGCCCGCGTCAACCCGTCTCAGGACCAAAATGGAGGAGGTAAATCACGGACGACTACTATCCTTTGGAATAATGACTAACACATAAGGGAGGTATTTACCTCGGCTTTACCGAGATTCGAACCTCAGACTTCATGATGACAACACCTCATGTGCTAGCTACTAGATCATCCCAAAAGAACACCCTGATTGATATATATGATGCTCAAGACAGATGTGAGAGAAAGAATTGAAGATGTGAGAGAAAGAATTGTAGAGGAAAGAGGATAGTAAAAGAAAATAATAAAACACTATCTCCTTAGTGTCCTCTTTAATGCGGTCACCATTGTTTTATAGAGGGTCAAGCTGACCTCAATCTAGACCTGATCACGGTTCAGAACCGACGGTTCGACAGTTCCAGGCAGGTCGACCCTTAACCTTAACCACCCAAGACGGTTACGGTTCACGGTTCAGAACCGCCGGTTCACGGTTCGGTTCACGGTTCGTCACAGTTCAAGATTAATATGTTAAAAAAAATTAAAAATTAAAAATTAAACATTAAACATTAAAAATTAGAAATTAAAATTTATTAAAAAAAGGACTTGCACTTATTTAAGTTGCCTACGTATCCCTTTAGGGGAATCAAAGCCCACGTAGTTCTTTTACATTTTTATCCTTTTACATTTTCATTCACTTCCATTTCCTGTTCCTGTCATATTTGTTCCTTCAGTATCAAAATCTTCAACTTCGTCATCTGAAAGTTGCATTCCTTGGATTCTTTTCTCCGCTCTGGTCCAATCGTCTAGTAATGCTTGGGCTTCCAATGAGTCGGGAGACAAAGTTGATCGTCGTTCATCTAATATGTTGCCGCCAGCACTGAACGTCTGCTCCACACTGGACAAGCTAAAATTTCTTTGCGATCACGGAGAGAACGGGAAAGCTTTGAGCCTTCTGTGACCACCACTTTAAGATATCGAAATTTTCGCTATCTGCTTCATTAAAATCAAAAGAAGTCGTAAAATAATTCTCAAGTTCCTGTGTGGAACTTGAGGATCCTCGTGGACGTTTTGTCCGTTCTTTTAATAAGAGTTGTGCTTTTGTAAGTTTTAAATTACTACTAGTAGTTTGTTGAATTTCAGAAATATTAATTTGTGTTCCATATTTTGCATAATATTGATTATAAATATCATATAAATAAATTCTAACATTATATATAATATTAACTGGATCAGGGGAAGAAGAATCTTTAATTGGAATTAAAGCGTCATAATATAAAGTTAACATTTCTTGTAAAACTTCTAATTTAAATCTAGGATCTAAAGCAAATGCAATTAAATAAATTTCAGGAATTAAATAAAAATATTTTTCCCATTTAGTTTTCATAGCTAAGATGCAAGGAGATAAAGATTCATTATTAATATGTTCATTTAAAACTAATACTATATTAGAAAAATTTTCTAAAACTAATTGAGCAGGGATAATAAACACAGGAAAGTTGTTCGGTTGCATCATTAAATACTTTTAAAATTTCACAAATACTACTACAAATATTCCATTGTTGTGAAAATAAATATATATTAGTATTAGTGTTTTGTGCAAAAAATGAACATAATGATTCTTTATATTGAAATGAATCTTGTAATAATTAGTATGTTGAATTCCAACGTGTTGGTACATCACGTGGAAATTTTTTAGGTCTCATTCCATTAATTTTACAAAACCTACCACATTGTTTCATTATAAATGGATGAGACCATAAATAAGAAATTACAATTCTAATTGGTTTAATATAACTTTCTAAAATTTTTAAACCATCTTGAACACATAAATTTAAAACATGGCATACACAACGAATATGAAAAAATAAACCTCTAATAATAGGTTGACAAATAAATTTTAGATCATCTATACAAGCGGTATTAGAACTAGCATTATCTAATGATATTGAAAATATTTTATGAGTTAAACCATATTTTTCTAAAATTAAACATAATAATTGTGCGATATTATGAGCATTATGTGATTCATCAAAAACTCTATAAGCTAATAATCTTTTTTGGAGGTTCCAAGAGTTATCGATCCAATGGCAAGTCACACCCATATACGAATGTGTTTGCCAATGATCACTCCAAATATCGGAACATAAAGAAACTTTATTATCTAATTTACTAAATTCATCAATTAAATTCTTTTTTTCCTTGTTTTACTAATTTTTTAATTGTACGAGTAAGTGTAGTCCTAGGAACACGTTTAGCACATGGATTAAGAGATTCTTTACAAAAATCTTCAAATGTGTATTTAGATCCAAAACTAAAAGAAAGATGTTCTACGAAAACAAATTTAGCTAATGATTCTCTTAATTTATTATCCGAATAAAAAAATAAACCGGAATCGGTACTACCGCTAGTTGAAGAAAATCTTGATAATTGTGTTTGAGAACGGTCGAGTCCATATTCCGTCGGGTGCTTCGTTTCTACATGTCGTTTCAACGACCCATAGCCGCCGCCGGCTTGGAATTTGTAGGAAGCATTGCAGTGCTTACATTTTGCACGCATTTCTCCCGACGGAAGAGTGACCTTCTCAAAATGTTTAGTAAAAATAGAAGACTTTAGAGGAGGAAGTTCCCGAACCTTAGAAGTAATTGCATCGGTACTTCCTTGTGTTTCGGGTGTCGGATTCGGAAGATGCTCGATCTCATCATCGGTGGATTGAATGTTGGGGTTGGGGTCCTCCTCCCGCGGATTCATTATTTGCTTTCCCTTCCAAGGTCGAGATGATGCACCTCCGCAGCCTCCTTCCATTGTAATTGAAAATTGAAAACGAAAGCGTGTAGAGATTAGAGAATACAAAAAATGAGATTAAGAGTAGAGAAGATGTGTGTGAAAAATGATGAAATGAGCTCTCTATTTATAGAGTTTTGATAGTAACGGACACTAAATCATAGTCATTGATCAAAAAACGGTCAAATGATCCTAACCGTTGAAAAAAAATACCTAAAAAATCCTCCCAACGGCTACGAACCGCCGGTTAACCGGCGGTTCAAGCCGTTTAAAAAATATATATATATATTTGCGGCTGAACCACCGGTTCAACCCGCCAGTTAACCGGCGGTTTGCCGGTTTTTACACCCAATGAACCGGAACCGGCCCGGCAAGTTGCCGGGCCGGTTCCGGTTCGACCCGGTTACGGGCCCGGGCCGGGTCCAGGCCATACCTGGCCCGGGATCGGGTCTACCTCAATCTCTGCTCTTTCAATTTTTCTATACCTGGCTGATGCAGGGTGTAAGATCATTTTGAAAGATGATCTTACGGGTGATTCCCTTCAAGGTCTTCTTCCAGTCACTTTGAAATTATTTCGGCGATAGTATAGCTTTCACCGATTTCAATTGTTGATGCAGGATCAATCAAAGAAAATTTATTAAATTTTAAAAGATTATAACTTTTGACTCGAATATCAAAATGAGATATTATTTAGTTTGAAACAAAATTGGTTCATAAACATAGGTCAGTTGTTGGGTGGAACTTGTATTCATCAAATTTCGGATTTTAAAAATATCATTTAAGATTTTTTCAGAGGCTTTGAATATTTATTATACTATTTTTAATTATTTCTATTTTCTTATATTTAAGATATTTTTTACAGTTTTATTTATTATGAGTTAAGATTTGTCAGTATAAATATATATTTAGTTGTTTGAGGGATTTTTTTTTTTTTGATAAAATCTAAAAAACAATAAGTGTTTTTTAGCTTTTATTTTCTTGATTTCTATTCTTATTCACTCCCAAACCCTCTAACTTTATACAAGTCCGACATCATAACCATTGCATCCCTTGAGGCTACTGGTGACTTGTTATAACTGTTGATTCTTTTGGAGCTACTGATAATTTACATAACGGTTGTGTCCCTTGCAAGGCCGGAACCACGTTCTAGGCTATCCGGGTTGTAGCCCGGGTAGCCGATGACAGTCAATAAGAAAAAAGTTTAATTAAATTTATCTTGAGAGAAAGAGAGAGTATCTTAGGTGACGGTGTTGACATAGCCTGCAGTCCGAATAGATCACTCAGGCTAACTCCACCAGTGGTCCCTTGGCTTTGTTAGCAGTCTACATAACGGTCTGCATAATGATCGTGTCCTTTAAGGTTGTTGTTGGTCCATATGATGGCAGCATCCTTTAGGGCTGCTAGCAGTCAGGATAACGACAGTATCCTTTGGATTCTAGCAAGTTAGACTTAACCTGATGTGACTCAAATTGACTCGATTAAACTCGGTAGGGAACTGACTATTCTAATTCAAGTTGAGGTGTGAGTAGGATAATTTAATCTAAGTCTCAATTGAACGAATTCAGAAGAAAAAATTATGAAAAGACAGTCAGGATTTGTGCCAAGTTGTATTGTTATCTCCGCCACATCAATAAGGTTTTATTTCTTTTGATTTTTTTATTGCTTAAAAAATAAGTATTAGAAATTATTTTTTCAAACACATTTAAATTTATTAGACATAAATAAAATATAATAAAAATTATTATATTTTTTATTTTTTTTTTAAAAAAGGAAAATGGGAAAAAAAGCAATGCTATAATTATATTAGATCTTCCACTTATTCAACTATCCCAAAGTTAGTTTGATGACTAATTTTCTTTTTTGGTTATTCTGATAGGACGGATATTTGGTTAAAATTGAATGTACAAATTGAGTAGAATAAATATATAAATAAGAACAATTATTAAAATTAGACAAAGTGCATATATTTGTTTATTTTAATAATTTAAGTATTTAGATTTCACCAATTAAATCTAGGACGGTCTTCCTTTAATTTAACTATATCGTTTGCATCCATACATTTATATTTTAATATATAAAAATAATATTATTTTTTGCCGTCCATGATGGGTTTTTTATTATTATTTCACTGGCATTAAATTAAGAGCAATTATTGAGGACTCTATTTTATTATTTGGATATCCACCGATAATTGATATAAAAAATAAATAATAAATAAATAAGAACAACTGTCTTGAGAGTGACATCATCTTCCCATAATCCCATGTTAAGTTATGGCTAATTTTATCCTTTGGTGAACAAATTTTAATCCTTAAAATTCTAATTTATGCTATTAATATTAAGCTTTTAAAAAAACATTAAATTAATCAATAAAAGTTATTAATTTATTAATAAATTATTTTATATCAATATATTTATGCATCCAAGTTATATCATATTAATTTAATTTGTATTTCCATTTATTATATTTTAAATAAAATATTTAAAAAACTGTGTCTAATATTATAATTAGAGAGAACTTTAATGGCCTGTATAAAATAGAAAGATTGATCGTTTTAGATATTTATTTATTATAAAAATAAATGATGGATAAATTTTAAATTAGTTTGTGGACTATAAATTTTCTTTCTCATTTTTTATTCTCCTCCCTTAGTTTTGATAATGTTCATGATAATGTTTTGATCTATGGAGGTTGGCACATGAGTTTTTGGAATTAAAATTTACATATTTGAGTATGTCTCTCTCCATATTTTATCATCTGTACTAGTAATTTGTAGTTATCCGTGATTTACCACTAGGAGGAATAAATCGTTTTTTGCCATATGATAATATTTCGATCCATGATATTTTATGATAATTGATTATTATCATATAAATATATTAATATATTAACTTGTATGGTGTATATCTCAATCTCTTAACTTTTTCAACCCTAAATCCTAAATCCAACTTAAAATAATATTTACAGACAATTTGAAGAAATTTAGCCTTTTATTTTAAAAAATAAATAAAAAATTTTGCAATTGTTTTTAGTTTTTTATTAAAATTTAAAAGTTTTGATTGAATTTGTATTATTTTTATAAATTAATATTGTTTTAAACTTACGTATGTTTAATATAATATTTTTATTAGAATTTAAACTGTGAATGTAAATTTAACTATATCTAAAATGTATCATTTTGAAAGGAAATAAGAAATCCGTTCAAAAGTGTCGTATGCTTAATTTTTAACGATACTTTTTTTTTCTTTGCCATATTCTATATAATTGTAACATATAACAATAATAATTAAGCCTTTTTCCATTAGTTGAGATTGGTTGTATAAATCCTTTTACACCATTGAGCTCTATTTCTTATTTTATAATCATTTATATTTAAATAAATTTTATCTTATTTTATTGTTGCTAACTAAGTCTTTTTTGGTCTTCCTCTTCCTCGTTTGATATGCATGTTTATCATAGTTTCACATCGCCTAACTGGAGCATTTATTGATCGTCTAAGTACATGTTTGTATCATCTTAAACGTGTCTCTTGAAGTTTTTCCTCAATAGATGCAACTCCGACTTTCTCTCTAATGCTCATTTCTTATTTTGTCCATCTTCGTATGTCCACATATCCACCTTAACATCCTCATCTCTGCAGCTCTCATCTTCTACTCATATGCTCGAGTCATATCTTAACATTCAGCTCCATATAACATAGCAGGTCTAACTGCGATTTTATAGAACTTACCTTTAAGTTTAAGAGGTACTTTACGGTCACATAAAACACTCGACGTTCCCCTCCATTTTACCCATCCTGCTTGTATTCTATGTAAGACATCTCTCTCAATCTCTCTATCATTTTGTAAAAATGATCCTAAATATTTAAATCTCTCGGTTCCCGGTAACTCGTCCTCTCCTATCCTAACAATTGTTTCATTACTTCTAATATTGCTAAACTTAAATTCCATATCTTCTGTCTTTAATCTACTAAGTTTAAAAGCTTTCCCTTCTAGTGTTTTCCTCCAAGATTCTAGTTTAGCATTTACTCCTTCACGTGTCTCATCTACCAAAATAATATCATCTGCAAACAACATGCACCACGGTACTGTGTCTTGAATGTGCGCAGTGAGTTTGTCCATAATTAGTGTAAAAAGATAGAGACTTAATTAGAGCTAATCCTTGATGTAACCCTATCTTTATTGGAAATGCTTCAGTTACTCCGCCTGAAGTCTTTACTCTGGTCGTTACATCCTCATACATATCCTTAATTAGTTCAATATATGTTACGCTAACACCTCTTTTTTCTAAAATTCTCCATATAATTTATCTTGGAACTCTATTATAAGCTTTTTCTAAGTCAATGAATATCATGTGTAGATCTTGTTTTTGCTCCCAATCTTTTTCAATTAATTGTTTAAGAAGATGTATAGCTTATATTGTCGACCTTCCAGGCATGAACCCAAATTGATTTTTTGTCACTGTGGTCGCCTTCCTTAATCTTTTTTCTATTACTTTTTCTTAAAGTTTCATAGTATGACTTATTAGTTTAATATCCCTATAGTTTGCATAATTTTGTACGTCTCCCTTTTTCTTATATAAGGGAATTAGAGTACTTATCCTCCATTGATCAGACATTTTTTTCGTTTTCAATATCATGTTAAATAATTTTGTAAGTGATTCAATACCTTGTTTCCCTAAGCACTTCCATACCTCTATCAGAATATCATCTGGTCCAACGACTTTTCCATTGTGCATCTCATTTAAAGTTTGTTTTACTTCTGAAGTTTGAATTCTATGATAAAAATTAAAATTTTTATGCTCATTTGACCTAATTAAATTACCTAAGTTAAATTGTTCACCTAAACCTTTATTAAAAAATTGATGAAAATACCTCTTCCACCGCTCTTTTATTTCTTCATCGTTTACTAATACTCTATTACATTCATCTTTAATACATTTTATTTGGCTAAGATCTCTTGTTTTCCTTTCTCTCACTTTAGCTATTCTATAAATGTCTCTTTCCCCTTCTTTTGTATCCAATTTTTGATATAACTGTTCAAAAGTTTCATTTTTTACTTTACTCACTACTTTCTTAGCTTCTTTCTTGGCTATTTATATTTTTTTAAGTTTTCCTCGTTCTTACAAATATATAATTCCTTATAAGCTATTTATTTTTCCTTCACTTTCTCTTGTACTTTCTCATTCCACCACCAAGATTTTTTACTTAGTGGTGCATGTCCCTTTGATTCACCGAGTACACTCTTAGCTACTATTTTCAACTTTGATACCATCTTATCCCATGTTGTATTAGAGTCATCGTATATTGCACCTAATGCTTGTACTTCTACCTTCTCCTTAAATATATTTTGCTTCCCATCCTTTAACTTCCACCACTTAATTCTAAGAATTATATATATTTTCTTTCTATTGATACTATGTTTGAGGCGTATATCTAACACTACTACTGTTAGGACCTTCGGATGCGGCTAGAGAGGGGGGGTGAATAGCCGACCTCAAATTATCGTTTCTTCCTACAATTTAGGTTAGCGCAGCGGAAATACAATGTAGAAACGAAAGTGGAGAAGATCAAACCTCAAACACGATGATGTAACGAGGTTCGGAGATGATACTCCTACTCCTCGGCGTGTCTGTAAGGTGGACGAAGCCTATCAATCCGTCGGTGGATGAGGCCCCGGATAACCGGCTAATATGAACTCCTTCTAGGTGGAGAAACCTCGCCACAATCTCTTTTGCAACAGCAATAAAGGAGTACAAGAAATAAAGCAAGAAACAATGGATAATATGAATGTAAATACACTCTACCAAGTTTGCTTGCCTTCTTCTCGTCAACTGGAGTCCGTTGATGAAGCAGCAACTTCACGGATGATGCCAACAGCAGCTGATTAACCAGTCGAGGGAAGCTCACACGAAGCTTCAGCAAAGAGGAGCTCAGCAAAGCTCAAATCGCAGTAAGGAGGAAGAGCAAGAACTACAACTTCAGTAGTACCAACCCCCAGAGGATACTGTAGAGGCCTTCTTATATGATCCTGCGAAGAAGAAGAAGAGAAATCTAGCCGTTGTGTCTCAACGGCTAGACCTGGACCGATCAGGCTCCACCTTGATCGGTCCAGGGCTGATCTGATCGGTCGGGGGACCGATCAGGCCCTACGCTGATCGGTCCCCAGACCGATCCCAACTCTCTCACAGAGAGTTGGTAGCGATCCTGATCGGTCTGTGGACCGATCAGGCCCTAGGCTGATCGGTCCCCAGACCGATCCCAACTCTCACGGAGAGTTGGTTGCCAAAGCCCTGATCGGTCTGTGGACCGATCAGGCCATTCCTTCTCCCAATCTGTTTGGTTACTGATCGGTCACCAGATCGATCAGATGACCCAGTGTATCACTGGATCGGTCAGCAGACCGATCCAATTTCCCAGCCTTAAACCCTAAAGCCTTCCTGATCTAGAGAACGAGCTACCGAGCTCTCTCTGACCTAGTCCGGAGAACGAGCTACCGAGCCCTCTCTGACCTAGTCCGGAGAACGAGCTACCAAGCCCTCTCCGACCTAGTTTGGAGAACGAGCTACCGAGCCCTCTCCGACTTCATCCGGTCTAGAGAACGAGCTATCGAGCCCTCTCTGACCTAGTCCGGAGAACGAGCTACTGAGCCCTCTCCGACTTCATCCGGTCCAGAGAACGAGCTACCGAGCCCTCTCTGACCTAGTCCGGAGAATGAGCTGCCGAGCCCTCTCTGACTTCATCTGGTCCAGAGAACGAACTCCCGAGCCCTCTCTGACCTAGTCCGGAGAACGAGCTACCGAGCCCTCTCCGACCTAGTCTGGAGAACGAGCTACCGAGCCCTCTCCGACTTCATCCGGTCCAGAGAACGAGCTACCGAGCCCTCTCTGACCTAGTCCGGAGAACGAGCTACCGAGTCCTCTCCGACTTCATCCGGTCCAGAGAACGAGCTACCGAGCCCTCTCTGACCTAGTCCGGAGAACGAGCTGCCGAGCCCTCTCTGACTTCGTCTGGTCCAGAGAACGAGCTCCCGAGCCCTCTCTGACCTAGTCCGGAGAATGAGCTGCCGAGCCCTCTCCGACTCCCCATGCCAAGCTTCCATACTTGCACTTCTCCCGTGCCAAGCTCCCTACTTGGACTTTTCCGTGCCAAGTCTCCATACTTGGACTTTTCCCGTGCCAAGCTCCCTGCTTGGACTTTTCCGTGCCAAGTCTCCATACTTGGACTTTTCCCCGTGCCAAGCTCCCTGCTTGGACTTTTCCGTGTCAAGTCTCCATACTTGGACTTTTCCCGTGCCAAGTCTCCATACTTGGACTTTACCGAATCAAGTCAACTCAAGTCGGGTCAACCAGGTCAACCTTGACCGAAGGTTGCACCCACAATCTCCCAAGTTTGTATTCTTGTCAAACATCAAGATACAACTTTTCTATTCTCGTCAAACATCAAAATACAACTCGAGTCAGGTCAACTCGAGTCGGGTCAACCAGGTCAACCTTGACCTAAGGTTGCACCAACAATCTCCCCCTTTTTGATGTTTGACAAAAATCATAATCAAGTTAGGTTAACCCAATAACCTAACTTAGGTTTTCCAATAGTTCTCCAATCAATGTTCTTCCTTGAACATTCTCCCCAAACTCTAATGTTCTTCCTTGAACATTCTCTAGACATTTCTCCCCCTTTTTGACACACATCAAAAAGAGTGAATCAAGGTTAAGAGTTTCTTCTTAATGAAAGTCTCATACCTTTCATTGAAACCCTTAATTTCCCCCTTGATACTAAAGTCAACAATCAACTTAGTGATAATCTCATATCACTCATCCTCATAAATCTTGACGAGTAAAAACTCCCCCTAAAAGTCAACTCCCCCTAAAGGTCAACTCCTCCTTGACCATTGCACCAATAATGTCTTGGAGAGTTTCAACCCTTCAGAAATCTAAAACACAACTTCCATAACTGAAATTTCAGACAACAGGCGAAAATCAGCATTTTGGCACGCTCTGATCGGTTACCAGACCGATCAGAACCTCACTGAATTGGTCACCAGACCGATCCACACTTCTCTAGATCGGTCCAGTGACCGATCCAGACTTCCCTGGACCGATCAGGATCCCCTCTGATCGGTCCACAAATCTCTAATAGGGATTTCTGATTTTTCTCCCGAAATTCAGAAACCCCTAAAAAATCACAGAAAATTCCAAAAGTTATAAAATTTTGAGGATACATTCCTCATAACATATATTATCATGGAAAAATAATTTTCTATGAAAATAACTTCCATTTTTAAATATTGATACAAAGTTCGAAAGACTTTGAAATAGCTCAAGGTTAATCCATCTTTGTGTCAACTTGCTCAATGATGAATGCTATCATTAGAAAAGTTTCATCAAGGTTTTTCAAATCAATTTTGAAATGATTTTAAACCATTTAATTTAGGACCACAATCTTAGGGCTAAGTGTACATGACTTGTACGCAAGTTTTCCCTATGATCCTCAATTTTGAATTAGGCCCATCTAGGTACAAGAACTATGCACCTTGATCCTAACTCATAATCCTAATATCTCACACACATCTAAGGTGTATCAAACACATCCAAGTCAATTTTGATGTGAGATATAGGTTTAGGTCATCTTAAGCTAAGTTCTCATGCATTTTCTAAACAACAATTTGATCTCCATATCAAATTGTGTTTTTATCCTTAAATCAATTTAATTGATCATACATGCAAGAGATGATGACATGACATAAAATAATATCATAAGTGGAAACATGTGCTAATGTCATGATGTCATGGCATAAAGTATGAAACTTAAATAAGGCATGATATATAACTAACCTAAGCATTATCATGACATTTCAAATGATAGTAAATTAGATATGATGTCATGGCATGACATATGGCAAACAATATATGGAAAATAACATATAAAGGTATAAAAAATACCTAATTCTAGCTTTAGTTGCCATTTTTGATAATTTTGATAATTTTGTCATAAATTCTATATCCCTAAGTGTAATAGACCTAAAATCATATACTAAAGATTTTTAGATCACTATGTGCCAATTTGATTGACCCTAGGAAACTCCTCAAATGTGGTTGGTACATCCTAATCACCTTAGGAATATTTTTTTTTTCAATTTCATTTTCAAGGCTTGATTACACCTTGAAAATTCCTAAAATGCCACCTTTTGCCATGAGTAGGTTAACTACCTATCCAATTAAGGTTGGCACACCTTAAACCATCTAGCGTGAAGGAATCACGCTCCTAGGAACCCAATACCTATTTGAGCTCATTGGGTTCACTAAATATTCACTAGGGATGACTTCCCTAGCAACCCTCCTAATGACCCTCCTAGGCTTTAAAGCCTTGGTCATTTAGGAATCATCAAGATCAACTCTAGGGGTGACTCCCCTGGTGACCTTGGTGATGGTCTTCCTATCCTTAGGTCTTGTTCCATAATCGAATGGAACATTATGGTAAGTGGGCTTGACCACTTGAGACTTAGGTTTGTGACTCAAACCTCTCATGTCCTTGGGCTTTTGCTTTTGACCCTTAGACCCTAGAGTTGACTTCTCCAAATTCTTAAGAGTCTTTTCTAAGGTGTCAAGTCTTGACCTCAAGACTTGATTTTCCTTCTCTAATACCTCAAGTTTTAATTTGTCATTTTTCTTTGAGGTATTCCTAGGCATATGTCTAGTTGTTTTGGAATTCCTATTTAGGTTTTCCTTAACCTTAGATGAGTTAATTCTAGGGTTGGCATTTCTAGTATTATCCTTACCTAGACTAACATGTTTGGCACCTAAGCACTTGTATCGGTTTCTATGGTTATCATGCTTATCATTCTTGACAATTGCAATAAAACTACTAGCATGTGTCTTATTAGAATTGCAAGAATGTGCCTTAAAGGATACCTTAGGGTTTGCCTTTGCTCCCCCCATAGATGTGCTTGGTCTCTTGTCCTTGTGAGGTTGCCTCCTCCTTGGACATTGACTCCTATAATGTCCCCTTTGCTTGCATTGGAAGCACACCACGTGCTCCTTGCCCTTGCGTATCGGGACTCCGGCTTCCTTGACCTTTGGTGCCGGTAGAGTCTTCCTAATCCTCTTTGGACATTTACTTTTGTAATGCCCATATTCCCTACACTCAAAGCACATTATATGTAATTTACTTGAAATTAAGTTGCTTGAGTTACCTAGGGTTGAGGATGGATGTAAGCTCTCTCCTTCATCCCTTCCGGAGGTAGAGGCTTCTTCTTGCACCAATCTTGATGAAGAACTCTCCTCCTCTTCTTCCTTAGATATTGAGTAGCCCTCAACTTCTAATTCCATACCTCCATGATGTGAGCTACTTGGCTCACTTGACTCCTCTTCATGACTTGAATTGGAGCTCTCCTCATGACACTTAGCCAAGTTGTTCCACAACTCCTTGGCATCGTTGTATCCACCTATCTTACGCAAGACATCATTAGGTAATGAAAATTCAAAGATTTTCGTTACCTCGTCGTTGATCATGGATTGGTGGGTTTGTTCCTTCGTCCACTTCTTCTTCTCTAGAGGTTCTCCTTCTTTATCCACCGGAGGAATAAAACCTACTTGTACACAATTCCAATTTACTAGGTTAGTCATAAGAAAATACTTCATTCTTGCCTTCCAATACGCGAAGTCGTCGCGATCGTAGAAGGGCGGAATCATGATGTCTTCTCCAAGTTGATCCATTCTCTAGCTCGTGCTCCCCTGGGTGTTAATCCGACGAAGAGCAACCTTGCTCTGATACCACTTGTTAGGACCTTCGGATGCGGCTAGAGAGGGGGGGTGAATAGCTGACCTCAAATTATCGTTTCTTCCTACAATTTAGGTTAGCGCAGCGGAAATACAATGTAGAAACGAAAGTGGAGAAGATCAAACCTCAAACACGATGATGTAACGAGGTTCGGAGATGATACTCCTACTCCTCGGCGTGTCCGTAAGGTGGACGAAGCCTATCAATCCGTCGGTGGATGAGGCCCCGGATAACCGACTAATATGAACTCCTTCTGGGTGGAGAAACCTCGCCACAATCTTTTTTGCAACAGCAATAAAGGAGTACAAGAAATAAAGCAAGAAACAATGGATAATATGAATGTAAATACACTCTACCAAGTTTGCTTGCCTTCTTCTCGTCGACTGGAGTCCGTTGATGAAGCAGCAACTTCACGGATGATGCCAACATCAGCTGATCAACCAGTCGAGGGAAGCTCACACGAAGCTTCAACAAAGAGGAGATCAGCAAAGCTCAAATCGCAGTAAGGAGGAAGAGCAAGAACTACAACTTCAGTAGTACCAACCCCCAGAGGATACTGTAGAGGCCTTCTTATATGATCCTGCGAAGAAGAAGAAGAGAAATCTAGCCGTTGTGTCTCAACGGCTAAACTTGGACCGATCAGGCTCCACCCTGATCGGTCCAGGGCTGATCTGATCGGTCGGGGGACCGATCAGGCCCTACGCTGATCGGTCCCCAGACCGATCCCAACTCTCTCACAGAGAGTTGGTTGCCAAAGCCCAGTGTATCACTGGATCGGCCAAAGCCATTCCTTCTCCCAATATGTTTGGTTACTGATCGGTCACCAGATCGATCAGATGACCCAGTGTATCACTGGATCGGTCAGCAGACCGATCCAATTTCCCAGTCTTAAACCCTAAAGCCTTCCTGATCTAGAGAACGAGCTACCGAGCCCTCTCCGACTTCCACGTCCGGTCCAGAGAATGAGCTACCGAGCCCTCTCTGACCTAGTCCGGAGAACGAGCTACCGAGCCCTCTCCGACCTAGTCTGGAGAATGAGCTACCGAGCCCTCTCCGACTTCATCCGGTCCAGAGAACGAGCTACCGAGCCCTCTCTGACCTAGTCCGGAGAACGAGCTACCGAGCCCTCTCCGACTTCATCCGGTCCAGAGAACGAGCTACCAAGCCCTCTCTGACCTAGTCCGGAGAACGAGCTGCCGAGCCCTCTCTGACTTCGTCTGGTCCAGAGAACGAGCTCCCGAGCCCTCTCTGACCTAGTCCGGAGAACGAGCTACCGAGCCCTCTCCGACCTAGTCTGGAGAACGAGCTACCAAGCCCTCTCCGACTTCATCCGGTCCAGAGAACGAGCTACCGAGCCCTCTCTGACTTCATCCGATCCAGAGAACGAGCTACCGAGCCCTCTCTGACCTAGTCTGGAGAACGAGCTGCCGAGCCCTCTCTGACTTCATATGGTCCAGAGAACGAGCTCCCGAGCCCTCTCTGACCTAGTCCGGAGAACGAGCTATCGAGCCCTCTCCGACTCCCCATGCCAAGCTTCCATACTTGGACTTCTCCCGTGCCAATCTCCCTGCTTGGACTTTTCCGTGCCAAGTCTCCATACTTGGACTTTTCCCGTGCCAAGCTCCCTACTTGGACTTTTCCGTGCCAAGTCTCCATACTTGGACTTTTCCCCGTGCCAAGCTCCCTGCTTGGACTTTTCCGTGCCAAGTCTCCATACTTGGACTTTTCCCCGTGCCAAGCTCCCTGCTTGGACTTTTCCGTGCCAAGTCTCCATACTTGGACTTTTCCCGTGCCAAGTCTCCATACTTGGACTTTACCGAATCAAGTCAACTCAAGTCGGGTCAACCAGGTCAACCTTGACCGAAGGTTGCACCCACAATCTCCCAAGTTTGTATTCTTGTCAAACATCAAGATACAACTTTTCTATTCTCGTCAAACATCAAAATACATCTCGAGTCAGGTCAACTCGAGTCGGGTCAACCAGGTCAACCTTGACCTAAGGTTGCACCAACAACTACCCTATGTTGGGTAGTTAAGCTTTATCCAGGGATGACTTTGCAATCTTTACAAATCTTTCTATCCTTCTTCCTAACTATAAGAAAGTCAATTTGTGATTTATTTTTGAATGTGATTAAGTGTTCTTCTCTTTTCTTAAAAAATGTATTAGCTAATATAAGGTCATATGCTATCGCAAAATCTAATATAGTTTTCCCTTCCTCATTCCTCATTCCAAACCCATAACTCCCATGTACTCTCTCATATTCCTCATTTTTCACTCTGACATGTCCATTTAGATCACCTCGTATTAAAATCATTTTATTTGGTAGAATATTTTATAATATTTGATCTAAGTCCTCCCAAAACCTTGATTTGGCAGCTTCATCAAATCCTACTTGTGGTGCATATATGCTAATTATGTTCATAGTTTCTTTCGCCATTATTATCTTAAGGGCTATAATTCTATCCTCTTTTCTAACTACTCCTACAAATTCATCCTTTAACAAACTATCTATAATAATACCCACTCAATTTCTTGCTTTACTCTTTCCAGGGTACCATAACTTAAAACCCGAGTTCTCTATCATATTTGTCTTCTCGCCTGTCCATTTTGTCTCTTGTACACACAAAATACTAATTTTTTTCCTAATCATCAGAAGAGAAAAATAATTTATTTGTTATTCCTAAAGTAGAGAGATATTTTTTAATGATTAGTTGATAGTCAATAATATTGAATAAAAACAGAACTATCTGTTGGAACCCCAAGGTTGTTTTGGTGTGATCAATAAGTTAAGTTAGGTCCTGTGTGTTTATAACCTTGTGTCTAAGTGTGCAGGAGCTTAGGAACACGGGTAATCGAGCGGAAGACCCAGCTAGCGAGAAGGACGGCATGCGGTGCGTCCGAGAGACGAGGCGCTGTGGAAGAGTACACCGACGGACGAGAAGAAAGCGTGCGGTGGTTCCGATGGACGAAAGCCGGAGCGGAAGACTGCTCAGGGAGCAAGAGGCGCAGCTAGCGAGAAGGTCGGCACGGGGTGCGACCGAGGGACGAAGACTGCGGATGAGTACGCTGGTGGACGAGAAGGAAACACGCGACGATTCTGAGGGACGAGAAGCCGGAGCGGAAGGCTGCTCAAGAAGACCAGAAGTTGGGTTCGGGTGAGCCCTATTCCGGATGGCAGAAATCACCCAAGCAATCAGAAGACTCGGTCTGAGGCGAACGGAGCCGGAGCAGAAGACCCGGGGCTGAAAAAAGTCAACGGGGTTGACTTTTTCCCTCCAGGGCGCTCGGAGCTATCTGGGGTGCCCGGACCCCTCCGAGGCGCTCGGAACGTACCGGGGTGCCCGGAAGTCGATATTTGACCAGATCGAGATTTGACTCGATCTAAACGTTGGGGATAAAGTTTTATTCCCCCCCCACCAGGGTGCCCGGAACCCTTAGGGGCGCCCCGACGAAGGCTATAAATATAGCATTGGTTCGGAAGCTTTTCAACGAACTCATGAATTGTAATTCCAACACTTGTGTGCTTTAGTTTAAAGTTAAGTTTCTGTTTCTGCGCTTCATTGTTGTACGAGGCTTCTCCGCCTGAAGGAGTATTTAGTGCTACATTTACCTTAGATTAACAACCTCCCCAGTTGTAACCAAGTAAATATCGTGTGCCTCGTTTTTATGATTTACTTTCTGCTTATTTTATTTTATAAGTGTTAGCTTAAGAGTTCGAGAAGGGTTGGTTTTGTTTTTGTATTTGCAGCCTATCCAACCCCCCTTCTAGCCGGCCGCCATGATCCTACAAGTGGTATAAGAGCCGAGACGCCTCAGAAGGACTAACCACCGTCTGAAGCAACAAAACGATGGCCAGAGATAGCATCTACCCACCAACATTCGAAGGAGAGTTCTCTTTATGGAAGAAACAAATGGAGGTATACCTAAACATTGATTTTGGTATTTGTTTAATAATGAAATCTGGTTATAAAGCACCAAAGACAACGAATGGAGAAGAACTTGATAAACGCCTCTGGAACGAGAAGCAACGTAACGAGTGTATGGCAAAAGCTCGGGCGAAATTTCACCTTCTAATTGAAGATATCGACAGAGTCGGAGAGTACAAAAGCGCAAAAGAATTTTGGGAAAAGTTCTTGAAAATCTACGAAGAACCATTGGAAGCCGACAACTCAATGGACACCGAGCCGCCGACAGAACAGTCCGAGAATGAGGAAACTGTCGAGACAGCCGAACTCCATCCCGAGGACACGGAAAGCTCATCCCAGATAAGCATCGATGAAGGGGGAGAGACTTCGAAACAAAGCAACTCGACAGGGGGAGAATCAACTGCTGATAAGGTAAGTCAGGTATGGTCTCCACCTCCTGAACAATTAGTTAAATCAATCGAAAAGTCGCCGAAAGAATTTTGCGAATTAGAAATTGAATCATCGAAAGAGTTTTTCGGATTAGAAAATCTTCTGTCGAATAAATTTTTACAAATTACAAAATATTTTGTCGAACGAATTCTGCAAATTAGAAATACTGTCGAAAAACTTTATCAAGTTAGAATTTATATTATCGAAATATTTTTGTGAATTAGAAATTCAAAATATAATAAAAAATATTAAGTCAAAAGAAATAGTTTGTCGGTTAAAGAATCTCGACAAACTAAGAATAGAAATTAACATGATACAATTTTTTGCATGTTTAATATTGGTTGCTTTAAATATGAAAAAGTGTGATTTAAGAAGTTATGATAAATTAAAATAGAAATTTAAAACTTTCTAATAAAAGCATTAGAATTTTAAAAATAAAATAAAATAAATGCATAGAAATTTTTTAAATTTTTCTAAATGTTCTCAAATTTTTTTTAAAAATTTTCTTGCATAAAGTTTTTGGCTTAGAAATTTCTTAATTCTTGATGACGAAAACTTAGAAATTTTTCAAAAGTTATGTTTGACTTAGAAATTTTCCTTGACTTAGAAAAATTTTCTAGAAAATCATTGAAATAGATTTTTATAATTTTTCTAAGTGTCAACTCTTAGATTTTTCTCGCAACCCCAATTTTTTATGTGATCAAAGAGGGAGAAGAAAAAATATAAGTCTAGGAGAAGGTAGAAATTAAAAATTAAAATTTTTAAAATTTAATTTTTCTATCTTGTTGCACGTTATTGCAATATAAATTGTTTATTTTTATGTCTATTTTAACCCTAGCTTAACTTGGGTTGATCACATCAAAAAGGGGGAGATTGTTGGAACCCCAAGGTTGTTTTGGTGTGATCAACAAGTTAAGTTAGGTCCTGTGTGTTTCTAACCTTGTGTCCAAGTGTGCAGGAGCTTAGGAGTACAGGTAATCGAGTGGAAGACGCAGCTAGCGAGAAGGACGGCACGCAGTGCGTCCGAGAGACGAGGCGCTGCGGAAGAGTACACCGGCGGACGAGAAGGAAGCGTGCGGTGGTTCCGAGGGACGAAAGCCGGAGCGGAAGATTGCTCGGGTAGCAAGAGACGCAGCTAGCGAGAAGGTCAGCACGGGGTGCGACCGAGGGATGAAGACTGCGGATGAGTACGTTGGTGGACGGGAAGAAAACACGCGACGATTCCGAGGAATGAGAAGCCGGAGCGGAAGGCTGCTCGAGAAGATCGGAAGTTGGGTTCGGGTGAGCCATATTCCGGATGGCAGAAATCACCCAAGCAAGCGGAAGACTCGGTCTAAGGCGAACGGAGCCGGAGCAGAAGACCCGGGGCTAGAAAAAGTCAATGGGGTTGACTTTTTCCCTCCGGGGCACCCGGAGCTGTCTGGGGCGCCCGGAACGTACCGGGGCGCCCGAAAGTCGATATTTGATCAGATCAAGATTTGACTGAATCTAAACGTTGGGGATAAAGTTTTATCCCCCCAGGGCGCCCGGAACCCTTTGGGCCGCCCCGACCAAGGTTATAAATATAGCCTTGGTCCATAAGCTTTTCAACGAACTCACGAATTGTAATTCCAACACTTGTGTGCTTTAGTTTAGAGTTAAGCTTCTGTTTCTGCGCTTCATTGTTGTACGAGGCTTTTCTGCCTGAATGAGTATTTAGTGCTACATTTGTCTTGGATTAACAACCTCTCCGGTTGTAACCAATTAAATATCGTGTGCCTCGTTTTTATGATTTACTTTCTGCTTATTTTATTTTATAAGTGTTAGCTTAAGAGTTTGAGAATGGTTAATTTCATTTTTATATTTGTAGATTATCTAACCCCCCTTCTAGCCAGCCGTCACGGTCCTACACTATCTTCTTAATTTTATAGACATATAAGAATCCAGAGTGAATTAACCGATAAATTAAAAATGCTAAGTTAATGGATCAAATCGGTAATACATCATGACGTCAATTCTTCAAATTTTTATATTAATTTTTACAATTTATTTTTTTATTTATGTTATCGAATTTAAATTGAATATATTAACAAGATTTTTAAAAATATATTAATTTTAATTTGATACGATACAGAATTGTGTAGATATCTGGTTCAGTATGATGGTTTTAATTGAATAAATTTTCATAATTTATCTTTTTATAAAATATATGGGAAGAGGGCCGTTAAAATAATATCATCCCTTTTATCATTACTATTAATTTATTGGAGTAAAAGATCATAATATGAATCATATACAGACAAATAAAGTTGCATTTTCATGTTACTGCAGACTAGATGTCATTTTCTTCTTTTGGACACTATAATCTCACAGTGGCCTTTAAAGATGCCAACTTGTCATCTGTGGAAGATTTTTTTTTCTTTTTCTTTTATTCTCTTTCTCTCAAATTGTCTTATTTTATATAATTTTACCATTAGTTTTTTGGCATTTTCGAGGATTTAGATATAATTTAATTGTATGCACATATGAGAGCATAAATACATTAAAGAGGTTTACTCATTGATTTTGATTTGAAGTTTTTTATAATTCTTTCAGTGATTTTCATCCGAAACAGATGGATAGACTTATACCATTTAAAAATTTAAAAACTTAATATTTTTTAAATAGCAGGAGTCGTAATAATTCATTAGTTATGGAATATAATTGGCATTGATTTTATAATAAGATTGTGATAAATTTTATCAAATTTTTATAAATTTATTATTTTTAATTCATAGGTATAAATCAATTAAAGAGATTTACCAAGTAGTACATTGATTTTTATTTTTATTCAAAGTGATTTAAGATTACTTTATTTGGAAGAGCGAAAATTAAAATTAAGAAAAAATTTCTAGAGTGAAAAAATTTTCGTTGTTTACTTTATTTAAATTTTTAAATGGAAGAGAAATGTAATCATCAACGGATAATTTTGAAACTTCTTAAAATAATTTTCACTAGAAAAAATGACGTATGTATTTTTTTTTATTTAGAAAATTATATTACACGTGGATCTTCCTCTATCAAGATAAATAAATATAAATAAAAAAAAATCTTTACCCTTTCTTTTCTCTCCTTCTTAAAATAATTTTTCACTAGATTTTTTTTTTCCCTTTCTCATCCTCTTTAATTAGAGTAAAAAACGCATTAGAGCTTTGGTGTCCATCACTTTCATGAAAAGAAAGTGACAGAGTGAGAAAGAGCATATCTAAAATATAGATCTTGATTTTGGATGGTCGAATTAATGAAATGCCTACGTTGAAAGATTTTAGAGAGGGATTGTTCATAAGTGTAGGACTGTATAGCCATGTGGAGTAGAGGGGGTGTGCCCGTCCTCTCTCATGTTTTGTTAAAAAAATTAAAACAATATATTTGAAAATCTTCATCGTTTATTTGATTGGCCTATTTACCATTATTTGTTGTCGGAATTAAAATTGATTATATATTACCCCAAGTATAACACAGATAGTAAACATATGATATCTTTGGTATAATAGTTAGGATTGATTCTTAGAAACTGATGATTTGAAGTTTACCCCACCATATACTTGACGTCTGTATATTTACATATACCTCTCTCCATATCCGTAGGACTAACACTAAAAGAACCGTTAATGTAACGGATCTACATTGAAATTGATTACATATTTGAAAAGCCCACAACCTAAGCTATCTATTGGTACATATTTTTATTAGTAAATATCACAACTTAAAATATTAAATATTAAATTTTAATATATATATATATATATAATAAATGGATGAATTAAATCGTAGGACGTGAAATGAGATCACTAAATTAAAATTGAATTGAGTTTGAATTAAATCCAACAGATAGGTGCGGAGATAAAGATTACGTTGGTTTAAATCGAAATTGATTTGAAATTGATTTAGTCAAATTATTACCGAATCACGTTTAAGATTTAAATAAGTTTCATCAATTTAAAATGAATTAAGATATTTTTTCATAAACATTCTATTTCAATTTTTTTTCTCTCTTTTTTATTACATTACAACCCCATTGTACCATATGTCACTCATTTGTCCATCCCTCATTTTTATTCTTCTCTTCTTTTCTTCCCTATTTGTTTATTCTCTTTCTCTTCTCCAACGATAGTAAACATGTAATTTTTTTTTTCCTTTCTCCTTTTCTAAGCATAAGAGTTATTTTTTTTCCTTTTCTCTTCTCCAACAAACAAGAGAAGCAGCATCAAGATAAGCGTTGAAGATTATAAATGATTTTTTTGACTTTGAGTTCTAGATAAATTTTGGGGATGAAGAATTATTATTTCAACTAAATCAAGACTATAGTTAAAAAAAAAAAAAAAAAAAATTAAGTTCATTTCAACTCTCTAAATTTAAAATTTTAATTTTTAGATAGTGAAAATAAATTTATACTAATATTTAAATATTTTTAAAACCATTTCCTCCTCCTTAAAAACACACAATTGTGAAATACGGAGAGAAGATAGACAAAACAGTCGAGAGACCTTGGAGATGGAGCTCCAACTTCTTCCCCCATCACTGTTATTAGCCTTCTTGTTCCTTCTCGCACTCAAATTCCTGCTCAAGAGTCGGCGGTCGGACTCCAAACTCAGACAAGTACTCTCACCGGAGCCGCCTCTGCCTCCCGGCCCCTGGCGGCTGCCCCTCGTCGGCCACCTCCACCACCTGGTCGGCAAGCCCGCCCACCGCTTGCTGCACGACCTCGCCGCCGTCCACGGCCCCGTCATGCTCCTCAAGGTCGGCCAGGTCGACGTCGTCGTCGTCTCCTCCACCGCAGCAGCAGAGGCCGTCGTAAAAACCCACGACGTGAACTGCGCCAACCGCCCGGAGGTCGCCGTCGCCCGCATCGTCGGCTACGGCTGCACCGACATCGCTTTCTCCTCCTACGGCCCCTACTGGCGCCAGATGAAGAAGGTTTGCATCGTCGAGATGCTCAGCGCGCGCCGTGTCAAGTCCTTCGCCGCCGTAAGGGAGCGCAACATACTCGACTTGACGAGGAACATGTCCACCGGATCTCCAGTCAACGTCAGCGAAAAATTCATGACCTTGAGCAGCAACATCATCACCGAATCCTCCGTCGGCAAGATATACGATGGCTTTCTCCCGGTGGTGAGGGAGTTGATGGAAACGCTCACCGGATTCAGCATCGTCGACTCCTTCCCGTCCTGGAAATTCCTAGACGTCATCACCGGAACAACCTCGCGGTTCTGGCAAATCCGACGACGGCTCGACAAAATCATGAATGAGATCATCAAGCACCACCAGACGGAGAAGAAGAGCAATCAATCAGAGGAGGACTTGATCGACGTGCTTCTGAGGATTAAAGAACAGGGCAACCTGGAAATCCCCATCACACTCGACAACGTCAAAGCCTGTATAGTGGTCTGAATCGACAATCAATTCTCATCCCCGTGCTGTATCTGAACTTCATACTAATCTGTAGATTACAGGATATGTTCGTGGGAGGCACGGATACCACGGCGACGACTCTGGAATGGGCGATGTCGGAGTTGATGAGGAATCCCGAGGTGATGAACAAAGCACAGATCGAGGTGAGGGAGGCGCTGAAAGGCAAGGCAAGAGTCGAAGACGGCGACGTGGAGAAGCTGAGCTACTTGAAGATGGTAATCAAGGAGACGCTGAGGCTGCACGCACCGATCCCGCTGCTGCTGCCGAGGATGGCAAAGCAGAGCTGCGAGGTGATGGGATTCAAGATTCCGGAAGAAAGCAGAGTGCTGATCAACGCGTGGGCCATGGGGAGGGACCCGGAGTACTGGGAGGACGCGGAGAGCTTCTGGCCGGAGAGGTTCGCCGGAATTGAGACGGACTACAAGGGGACGTACCTTGAGTACGTGCCGTTCGGCAGCGGGAGGAGGTTATGCCCGGGGTACCAGTTCGCCATGGCCACCATGGAACTGGCGTTGGCGCAGATGCTCCTCTGCTTCGACTGGGAGCTGCCTGGCGGGATGAGGCCGGAGGAGCTGAACATGGAGGAGATGTCTGGGTCGACGGCGTCCAGGAAATCGGCCCTGTGGCTGATTGCTACCCCTCGATTTCCTCCGCCCGCTTGAGACCGTATCTTATCTTCTAAGCATGTTATTTATTACTGGTGTTTACTAAACCCCAACTGGTGGTTAAGCTTAAGACAGTATTACAGAATCTAAACTCCAAGTTGTTCTGTAACAATAATATATATCATAGTCCATTGGGACGCTCAGATCAACTCTAGGAAGGATTCTATATCATAAATCAAGTTTGTTCTAAATCCTTTTGCAGATATTTTTATATGCTCGCACCTCCATTTTGCCATGGCATTTCTTCAAAATGAATATTCCTTGAGATCGCCCTTTGAATCTCCCAGTTCCAAGTCTGCTAGACATTCTTCTGCAGTTAGGGGAGGAAGTTGCCTTGTCTTTCGCTTTAGATTGTGCTTGTGCCAGTCAGATTTAAAGTGTTCTCTATATTGCCTAGCATCTCCCAGTGCAGCATCACAGGTGAAAGTGACTAATAAATCTAAAAAAAAAAAAAAATTTAAATCATTTTAAATTAAAATTAATATATTTACAAAAATCTCCATAATATATTTATGCTCATGAATTTGAACTTAATAATTTCTTTTAAAATAATCATGAAATTTTTCTATATTTTTTTCTTACTCATTCAAAAATTTATTGCTATCAAATTTAGATTTGAATGCATAAATACATTAACAAGATTTCTATGAATATATTGATTTTGATTTGGAATGATTTAGAATTTTTAAGGTCCCTCAATCAATTTAAATTGATGGACCGACTTACATCATTAAAAAATTTAAAATTTTGATATTTTCTAAATTAGGAGAATCTTATACTACAAAAAAATACAGCATTAGAGACGGAATATTCCGTCTCTAATCTGTCACTAAACTAGATTAGAGACTGATTAGCAACGGAATTACTGCGTCGATACGAGTTTTGTCGCTGACTCTATTTAGAGACGGAATTTAATATTTTGTCGTTATTTAGAGACGATATATATATTCCGTCTCTAAAATTTTAGCGATGGGAATTAATCATCAGTCGCTAACTATAGAGTTCCGGCTATAATTAGATTAAAATTCCGTCTCTAGTTAGAGACGGAATTTTAATGATCCGTCGCAAGTATCGACATTTCAGACAATTTCAGAGCACTCAACAACGGAAAATTAAAGTTTCATCGCTAGTTATCGTAATAACAATAATTTCCGGGGAGAAATTAGAGACGGAATTTTAATATTCCGTCTCTAATACCTGGAAATTGTTGGACTTTTTGAGAGCATGAAATAAAAACGAGACGAAAGCGGTAACCAGTCACAGTGATCTCCCGAAGGAATCGCAACTGAAGACGCCAGTCGACGAAGAGGCTGCCGCTGTCGGAAGCACGATCACGGGGCAACCGGAAAACACTTCAAAGTTCACGAGTCAAATCCCAGCCTCTGGACGACTTTCTCCTTTGCTCGATCATAACACCTCACAGCTTCACTTGCTCCTCTGATCACCTTCTGCTGCGCTCTCTTCTCTCGTCTTCTCAAAGGCTTGGACGGACCTTTATAAGAAGACTAAGGAAGACGAAGGGGAAAGGACACCCCTTCGCCTCCTTGGCGTTTGCAACAAAGAGAGAAACGAAGGGAAACCGTGCCCCTTCATCTCCAGTAACGCCCAACAGAAATTCCAGCAACAACATTTTGTTTTTGCAGTCGTCCTTGTTTACATTTCATATCAATCTAAACCATCACATACGATGGTTTTCAAACAACACAATACGTACACAATTAGACAATGACAATACAAAATAATATATGAATGTAAATATCGAACCAAATATCCAATCGAATCACAAAACACAAATACATTACTACAACAACTCCAATAACAATAATCCAAGCACAAAACTAAAACTAAATATCTAATCAAAAAATAAAGATAAATATTCAAACATCTCTAACCATAAACACCTGATTGTATAGTACTACAACATCTGAAATTTAAAAACACAATACAACACCTTGTAGCAAAGAAAATCCAATCCTAAGCTAGAGATTAGAGCAAGTCATTAGTGCCGAGCCGGGAAAGGGTTCCCGGTGACGGCCCTTCGACGGTCAAGTCACACAACAGCAGAAGGAGAGAATAGAGCAAGTAAAAAAGTTAATAGTGGTGCCAAAAGACGTCTGCGCGCGTACCTCCGCGGATGGCCACCTCCCTCCTTATATAGAGCTTCGGCGGGCTGACTGCACACTTCCGGGCAGATGCGCATTCCCAAACTTTCCCCAAAAGCTAACATCGAGAAAGGGTCCCTGACGTCTTACTATAACAGGGCGAACGCATCCCTGTCAAGGTGGCGGAATCTTCTCCCGTACGATTTTCTGTCCATCGGCGCTGTCAGCCGGCGGCATTGACTCCCAAAAGGATGTTGGCACGTATCCCCCGTCTAATTTGTCGACCGTTAGTCTGGTTGAACTTCCCTTGATCGGCCTGGCCAGCCAATTCCCTAACCTCCTTCGAGTATATCTGAGCCGAGCGGCGTGAGTGTCTTTGGTCACAGTGCGCTGTAGGCTCAACCAACCCTTCTTGAGTTCTATAGGTCGATCAGGTTGTAGGCTTGGCCCACCTTCAGCGAACTCTTTTGGTCGATCGCCGAACTCTTCCGGTCGACCAGCTTGTAGGGACTTCGGCTCGGCTAGTCCCTTAGCTGACCACCTCTTGACTTTGACGACCATCTAAGCGTTGAACTTCTTTGGAGATGGGCCGTCCAGAATTATCACCGGATCAGACACCATATTTGAACTCCTTACAATTTTAGAAATCCATAGAAACTGAAATGGGTGTAATCGGAGCTCTCTAGGTCCATCAGTGGGTTTTGACCGAAACCCACTGATCGACCTAGAGAGTTCCGATTGCATTTATTTTAGTTCTAGTAGATTTCTGAAATTGCAAGGAGTTCAAATATGCTATTCGTTATTTATTGTTGCTTCTTCAAATGTATTAAAATGTTATGAAAAAAATTGACTAATGTTATTCATATGTTCTGCTGATAAAAAAAAGAGAAAAGTGAGAAATATAATGAAGAAAAGAAAACGGTAGAAAAGTCAAATTATCATGAGAATAAAATAGGAAATGCACTTTAAAAAATATATTTTTTGATAAATAAAAAAGTAGTGTAATAAATTTAAATCTCTATCTATGTCTTTTAATAAATTGTTTCAAAATATAAATTGTCGATTTTGAAACGAACTATGAATCCGTCCAAAAGTGTCGTATTCTTTATTATTAACCGTATTTTTTTTTTCTTTGTCGTATTCAATTGTAACATAAGAAAAATAATATATTTATTATTTTTGAAGTAGAGAGATTTTTTTTAATGATTAGTTGATAATCAATAATATTGAATAAAAACATATATAACTATCTTCTTAATTTTATAGACATATAAGAATCCAAAGTGAATTAACCGATGAATTAAAAATGCTAAGTTAATGGATCAAATCGGTGATACATCATGACGTCAATTCTTCAAATTTTTATATTAATTTTTACAATTTATTTTTTTATTTATGTTATCGAATTTAAATTGAATATATTAACAAGATTTTTAAAAATATATTAATTTTAATTTGATACGATGCAGAATTGTGTAGATATCTGGTTCAGTATGATGGTTTTAATTGAATAAATTTTTATAATTTATCTTTTTATAAAATATATGAGAAGAGGGCCGTTAAAATAATAGCATCCCTTTTATCACTATTATTAATTTATTGGAGTAAAAGATGATAATATGAATCAGATACGGGCAAATAAAGTTGCATTTTCATGTTACTGCAGACTAGATGTCATTTTCTTCTTTTGGACACTATAATCGCACAGTCGCCTTTAAAGATGCCAACTTGTCATCTGTGGAAGATTTTTTTTTTCTTTTTCTTTTATTCTCTTTCTCTCAAATTGTCTTATTTTATATTAATTTTATATAATTTAATCATTAGTTTTTTTGGCATTTACGTGGATTTAGATATTTTATATTTACAGATAAATATTACATATCTTGGCATATCATTTCTACTGTAAGTAGTCTTTATATTTATTTTATACACCACAAAAGATTATTCCTTTGTCTTTACTATCTTTATCAATTAGTCCCTAGCTTAACATAAATATAAATCATGAGTAATTATTGATCATTAATCATTAATCAGTAATATAAGTGATCAAAAATATGAAGAACTTTATATTTACTTTATAGCCAGATTGAACAATGAACCATCAACGTGTAATATATAAATTATTTGAGAATGGGATTGGTGAAGAATTAAATATCATTCTCATTTGGCATATTTAATTTTTATAATACTCACATTACTTAACATATTTCCAAAATACCTCTCCAAATATCCCTTCTCTTTATTCTAAGTGATCAATAATCTCGGATGAAAGTGACTAATAAATTAAAAAAAACTTTAAATCATTTTAAATTAAAATTAATATATTTTCAAAAGTCTCCATAATATATTTATGCTCATGAATCTGAATTTAATAATTTCTTTTAAAATAATCATGAAATTTTTCTATATTTTTCTCTACTCATTGAAAAATTTATTGTTATCAATTTATACTACTCTCAAATTTAGATTTAATGCATAAATATATTAAGGAGAATTCTATGAATATATTAATATTGATTTGTAGTGATTTAGAATTCTTAAGACCCCTCAGTAAATTTAAATTGATGGACGGACTTACCTCATTAAAAAATTTAAAATTTTGATATTTTTTAAATTATGAGAGTCATAGAATATATTGATGGTGCTAGTTATATTGTCCTATATATTATAATGAATTAGTGATAAATATTATTGAATATTTACCAGTTTAACAATTATTACTCTCCAAGGTTTGCGATGGCGGCCGACAAGAGCAAGAAGGTGAAAGGTGAAAGGGGGGAAGCAGCGGAGATGGGAGGAAGAAAAAGCCTCCACGGAGGTCGGTAAACCTAAACCTTAACTTGCTTTTTCTCAGCGCCTTTTAGCTTTCCTTTTACGCTGAATCCTATTCTCTATGGAGAGGAAAAAGCAATGTTTTTGAAGGATATTTCTCTTTCTCTAAGTTCATCTTCTTACGATGTTATTATGTCGGTCCCTGATGTAGTTTCAGATCCATCCGCGCTAGGGTTTGAGAAATCTCCTCATGATCCTGGGCCTTCTCGCAGTCCTAGGGGCCCTTCATTGGAAAATTTCCCTGATCTTAGGACTTCTGACCCTGAGGTTAGAGTTCCTGCACCTATCAATAATGAACCTAAAAATGGAGTCTCTTCTGGTGGTAATTCCAAATGGATTGATCTTTTCCGTCAGAATCGTACTCGTGCTCCAGGTTGTGATCTTTCTTGTATCCCGCCTGCGGTGAGTTATGGTGTTCGTGTGGTGAAATTTCGCTCTACAGAAGTTCTTAAGGAAACTCAACGGTGGCAACATGCTTTGATTGGTAGTGTTTATGGGTATTCTCCTCATTATAAGCAAATTGAGAATTTTGCTCTTAATCGATCGAAGCAATATGGTCTTTCCTCGGTGATTCAGATTAAGGATAATCTTTTTCTATTTCAATTTGACTCTGATGCTAGTGAAGATAGGGTTCTTAATGATGGTCCTTTCTTTTTTTAATAGTAGGCCTCTCATTCTTAAAGCTTGGATTCCTCGAATGAAGCTTGATCTTTGTGACATTCAGGAGTGTCCTATCTAGATTCAATTACCCTTGCTTCCTTGGGAATTTTGGACAAAGGACATTCTTAGTTGAATTGGTAGTATTCTAGGTAAGTCTCTTTTCTGTGATCTTTGCACTTTCAGACGAGATAAGCTTGGTTTTGCTCGTATTTTGGTTGATATGCATATTGCTAGAGACTTTCCTGATTCTATCATTCTTGAGGATGAATTTGGTGCCCAATTCACCCAGAATGTCATGTATGAATGGAAGCCTATCCCTAGTAGTATTTGTAAACAATTTGGCCATGATAAGCACCTTTGTCCTTCTGCATTGTCTAAATCTAAGCAAGTCTGGAAGGAGAAAGTTAAACATCTTGTTATAGCTGCTGCTACTAATCCTGTTGCCACAAATGTTGTTGCTTCTGTTATCTCTAATTTTGCCTGTGAGATTGCTGCCATGTCTATCTCTTCTGCTAAGATGGCTGCAGTTAAGGGTAAGGCTGCTTTACCCACTGTAGCCTTGTCTAGTAATTGTGAATCTAGATCGACACTCACTTCTAAAAATGATGTGATTGTATCAGCTCCTTTAACTGGTTCTACTCCTGTCATTATCCCTCCTTCTACTGGTGTCATTGGGGAAGGTAGGCCACGGAGAATTGTAAAGCCCCCTGATAGGGGTCAATGATTTGCTCTTGGAATGTCAGGGGATTGAATGATCCCCTTAAGCAATCAGAAGTGTATCCTTTGGTTACAAAATATAAATTGATAGCTTTAGGACTTCTTGAAACAAAAATAAAGCCGGATAATAAAGATAAAGTCCTCACTCGTTTAAAGTTGTGTAATTGGTCTAGCCTTGATAATTTTCATTTGCATGCTCTGGGTAGAATTTTATTGTTTTTTGATGGCTTTAAAATCATTTTTACTGTGGAAAAGGTTACATCTCAGTTTCTTCAATGTAAAGCTTATTTGAGATTCAAAATTTTTTGGTGGACTCTTGTATATGGCTCAAATTCCCCTATAGAGTGTTCTGTTCTTTGGTCTGATCTAGTTGACCTTGCTCTTTCTACTTCTGGTGTTTGGCTAGTGCAGGGAGATTTTAATTCCATTTTGAATAATTCTGAGAGAATTGGAGGTGCCCATATAACAAATTGTGGATCTGAGTTTGAGGCTTGTCTTTTTAGGTGTGGTCTTTCTGAGCTCAGCAACCATGGTTCATTTTTCACTTGGACAAACAACCAGGATGCCAAGTCTCATATCTGGCGAAAGTTGGATAGATGCTTAATCAATTCTGATTGGCTAGATGTGTTTCCTGGGTCTGATTATGAGGTCATTAGTCCAGGATTGTCTGATCATTCCCCTCTTATTGTTCATATTAGGAATTTGATTCCTCGACGTATCTCGCCTTTTAAATTTTTTAATATGTGGACCACTCATCCTCATTTCAAGAAAATTGTTTCTGCGATTTGGAGATCCCCTATCTCTGGCTCTCATATGTTTGTGCTTTGGTCTAAACTCAAGTTGCTTGCTAAGGAGCTTCGTGTTCTTAATAGAGTAGAATTCTTGGATGTCTCTGTTCGTGTTGCTAACTGTAAAGCTTCTTTGGATCATTTGCAGTCAAATCTTCACCAAGCTCCTCTTGATCAAGATCTTTTAGACCAAGAGCGAGCTTTGGTTATTCATTATATATCTCTAAAATTCTATGAAGAGAGCTATTTCAGACAAAAAACTCGTGCTAATTGGTTAAAGTTGGGTAACCAAAACACTAAATATTTTCATCAATCCCTTAAACTTAGATATGCTAAGAACAACATTGTATCTCTTCATCTTCAGGATGGCTCTATGTGTTCTGATCATTCTACTATCTCTCGTGCTATGATTGACTTTTATGAGGACTTATTGGGAGTTGAGTCTCATGCTCGAGTATATTCTGATTCTTCTATTTGGCAGGCTGGTAAGCTTCTTTCTTTTGAGCAAGCTACCTATCTTTGTAGGCCAATAAGCTATGATGAGGTCAAATCCACTCTTATGGGTATGTGAAGTAACAAAGCCCCTGGTGTGGATGGTTTTAACGCTTACTTTTTCAAAAAAAGAATGGGATATGTTGGCCCTTCAGTTTTTGCTACAATTGATAAAATTTTCAAAACTGGGCGTTTATTGAAGCAATTCAATTCCACTGTCCTTGTGGTTATTCCAAAAACTCCCAACCCTTCTGGCCTTACTGATTACAGGCCCATTGCTTGTTGCACTATCATATATAAACTCATTACTAAAATCCTTGCTACTAGAATGTCTCAAGTTATGTCCTCTATCATAGCTTTGAACCAATCTGCTTTCGTTAAAGGTCGCAGAATAGCAGACAACGTTTTATTGGCCCATGAACTTGTACACAACTATCATAGAAATAATGGTAACCCAAGGCTTGTTGGAGTGTATACTGAAAGCCTAAGCTTTTGTAAACATTTGTTTTGAATAAAGAATCACATTTGGTCAAATTATCTACATTTGTTTGTAGTTGTTCAATTAATTTATATTGTAGATAACATAGTATGTGGTGTCACATGCAGAAGATAATGTTATCAGTACCTTATAAATTATAAACAGTAGCTCACGACCAAAATGGAAAGGAACAAATCATTAGAAGGTCGTAGTGTAATTAGGTATCAGTTTATCTTGACTGTATAATTACACTAGTACACTTAGAGTGTATTGAGTAGGACCATTTGAGGTCGTTTCTTTTATACTGACTTTATAAAGGAACAAAAACCTCAGTTATTATGGAAGTGTGTGCTCTTAATTCTAATATAATAACAAGCATATATATTTGATATTTATTTCTTTAATTTATCAATGGGTGAGATTTAGTTCGATGAATCAATAAGCCCGATAAGTTGGGAAATGATATCACTTATAGTTTGTGTTGTTGATTATAGAAGGAAACTGTGTTCTAGAGATACTAGGTTGATAATGTCCCCAAGAGGAGCTCATAAGGATTGTCATGTTAAACCCTGCAGGTGGACTTAGTCCGACATGACGATAAGGTTGAGTGGTACTACTCTTGGACTTAGATATTAATTAAATGAGTTATCAGTAACTCACTTAATTAGTGGACATTCGATATCTTAAACACAGGGAGACTAACATGCTCATAATAAGAAGGAGCCAAAAAATGTAATTTGGGATTGGTGCGGTAGTTCAATAATAGTTCTCTAGTGGAATGAATTATTATTGATAAAATTAAGTTGTGTGTTCGGGGCGAACACGGGATGCTTAATTTTATCGGGAGACCAAAACCAATTCCTCCTCTCGGTCCCTATCGTAGCCTCTTATTTATAGAGTTCTATACCCACCTATACCCACCTTCTATACCCACGCGATAGGGGCCGGCCAAGCTAGCTTGGGAACAAGCTAGGGCCGGATAAAATTGGGTGGCCGGCCCTAGCTTGAACCTAAGCTAGTGGGGGCGGTCAAATTAAATTAAAAGGAATTTTAATTTTAATTTTTATTATGTGGAAGAAATAATTTATTAAAGAGAATTAAAATTAAAATATCTCTTGTAAAAGATCTACAAAGATTAAAGAAAGAGATTAAATCTCTTTCATTATTTGTAGATTGGTGAGATATTTTATTTTCTCTTTAAAATTATCCACATGTTGATAAAATTAAAATTATAGAAATTTCCTTTTATCAACCATGAAGAGATTTTTAAAGAGAAATTTTATTTTAAAATTTCCGGAAACAAATTAGGAAGTTTTAATTTGTTGATTAAAACTTGTCTAATTTATTTCCTCTTGATGTGGCCGGCCATTAGAGATTAATTGGGGAAATATTATTTTATTTTTCTCAATTAAATCATGTCAAGGGAATTAAGGAAATTTTATTGTAATTAAATTTCCTAATTTGCCTAGGCCAAGGAATATAAAAGAAGGGGTGAGGGTGCCTTCACAAGATACAACCTCTATTATTCTCCCTCTCCTATTCTTTGGTGTGGCCGACCAACATCTTCTCCCTTTCTTCCTCTTTGTGGTGGCCGAAATTCTCTATTGCTTGGAGCTCTTGTGGAGGCCGGATACTACTTGGAGAAGAAGAAGAAGAAGGAGAGAAAGCTTGCATCTCTTGGAGCTTGGTTGGTGTTTTTCTTCTTCCTTGGTGAAGCTTTATTTTTTGTGGCCGAACCTAGCTAGGAGGAGAAGAAGGTGGTTGATGGTTTCTCATCTCGGAAGATCGTTGCCCACACAACGTCCGAGGTTAGAAGAGGAATACGGTAGAAGATCAAGAGGTTATTTTTCTACAAGGTATAACTAGTAATTTTTCTTTCCGCATCATACTAGTTATTTATGGAAATAATACCAAATACAAGAGGCTTACGTTCTAGTATTTCGAATATATTTTTCGAAGTTGTGTTCTTTTGTTTTATTTTTCCCTTGTGATTTGATTGTTCTTTTTGGTTAACCTAAAGTTATTTTAGGAAATTAAATATTAGCTTTCTATAAAAGGTTTTGTCTAGTCGGTGGTGGTTGCTCCCATATCCAAGAAGGCCATGTGCCTCGCCACGTCAGTACTGGGAACCAATTATGGAAATTAATATTTAATGGAATTAATAACTTAAGGTGATTTGGGTCGAACGTGTTAAGTTCTGCAGGAGACCCAAGTCAAAACCTAAAAGAACGAATAGATTAAGTTTTGGATCAGACGTGTTAAGTTCCGCAGGCGATCCAAAATTTAATTTAAAAGAACACATGGTAGCTAGGAAAAGGTTCAGACCTTTGTACAAAATTTTTGTACAGTGGAACCTCTAGGTTTTCCGATTAGCAACCAACAAGGCTTACTCTGAAAGTAGATCTACGGAAGGCCTTCGATTCAGTGTCTTGGGATTTTTTAGAAGAAGCTCTTTTGAATCTAGGTTTTCCTTCTCAATTTATCGATTGAGTTATGACATGTGTTAGAACTGTCACCTTTTCCATTGTTATTAATGGGGGTTTGGAGGGCTACTTTTATGGGAAAAAAGGAGTTAGACAGGGTGATCGTATTTCCCCTCTTCTTTTTGTTATTGCTATAGAATACCTTTCTCGTTGTTTTCACCATTTGATCCCACCTGACTTTGGGTTTCACCCTGGATATCGTACTCTTCGAATTACTCATCTCTGTTTTGTCGATGATCTGTTGGTATTCTGTCGTGGTAGTTTTAACTCAGTCACTCAAGTTATGTCCATTCTTAAACATTTTGAACAAGTTTCTAGGCTTCATATCAATGAGGGTAAAAGTCTTGTTTTCTTTTCTGGTGTTATTGATCATATCAAAGTTAAAATCTTGACCATGTTAAACTTCAAGGAAGGTTCCCTTCCTGTGACTTATTTGGGGATTCCTTTAATATCCTCAGGTCTGAAAAAAGAGCATTGTGACAAAATTATTCATAAAATCACTGCTAGAATTACTTGTTGGACTTCTCGTTTTCTCTCTTATGGGGGTAGGATCCAATTGGTGATTTCTGTTTTACAAAGTCTCTATGTCTATATGTGTTCTGTTTTTATGCTTCCAAAATCGATTATTCAGTCTATTGACAGGCTTTGTCGGGATTTTCTCTGGCATGGCAATTCCAATTCCAAATCTAGACATGTTGCTTGGCATGATGTTTGTCTACCTAAAAAAGAAGGTGGCTTGGGACTTAAGCCACTGTCAATCTGGAACTGTGCTGCAGTAGGTAAAAATATATGGTTTCTTTTAACCTCTTATGAAAGTTTATGGGTTGCTTGGATCAGGGCAAATAAGCTTCGAACCTTGAGTTATTGGGGGATAATCAAGCCCCCTGATGCCAGTTGGTGTTGGAGGAAGCTTCTTGATCTTCGCTCTATGTTTAAGGGTTTGCTTTCTTACTGCCTTGGTTCTGGTATGCATTTCAAATTTTGGACTGATCCATGGCTTCGGGGTGTTTCATTGATTGAGAAATTCCCGTCTATCTGTATTGTTGATGCTAATATTTCTAAATCGGCTTATGTTGCTGATGTTTGGCATGATAATCATTGGCAGTTACCTGATCCTATTGATTGTATTACTGATCAAGCTTGGGACTTTATTACTGTCCATTTTACTTGTTCTATTGATTCAGACATTAATTTTTGGAAGCTTACCACTTCTGGTATATACTCAATTGCTTCTGCTTATGAATATTTCAGGCCTAAAAAGCTTGTTGTGACTTGGTATAACTTGATTTGGGGCTCTTCTCATGTCCCTAAATGTAGTTTTATTGCTTGGCTTGCAATTAAGGGGAGACTTGCTACTCGTTCTAGACTGCTCAGATGGGGTCACCTCCTCTGATCTTTGCAGTTTGTGTGGTATTTACAGGGAGACTATTTCTCATCTTTTTTTCGCTTGTCTACTTTCAGCTATGGTTTGGACTAAGATACTACATTCTTGTTCTATCCAAAGAGCCCCTTCACGCTGGAATAGAGAAGTCAGTTGGTTTTCCAGGCATGCTTCTTTTAAGTCCAGACGCTCTCAGATTCGTCGAGCTGCTTTCTGCTCTACTGTATATTGGATTTGGAGAGAGCACAATGATGTTATTTTTAAGGGACAAACTCCTAGCTCTGAGCACATTTTCCTTCATGTGCAAAATTTGATTCGTTTTAGATTTTTTTGATTTATTACATCCCTAGATTGAACATTCTCCTTGGGTTGTATAATTTCTGTGAATTTGGAGGATTATTTCTGTATGTTTTGTTGTATTTCTGTATGAATGACAGTTAATAAAATGAACTTCATAAAAAAAAAAACAATTATTACTCTCAATTTATATTATTGTATGCACATATGAGAGCATAATTAAATACATTAAGGGGGCGCTTGGTTCGGATAAGGGAATGGGAAAGGATATGAGAATGATTGTAAATATTAATGAAATGGGAATAATACCCATACCCCTCATATTACTCAGGAATGACTCATTCCTCTATTTAGAGGAATGAATCCATGGGTCCCACCTTCATTTCCCCAAACCAAGCACAAGTTTTATTCCATTCCTATTCCAAACCCCCCAAATAAACAGCCCCTAAAGTGATTTACTCATTGATTTTGATTTGAAGTTTTTTATAATTCTTTCAGTGATTTTCATCCGAAACAAATGGATAGACTTATACTATTTAAAAATTTAAAAACTTAATATTTTTTATATAGCAGGAGTCGTAATAATTCATTAGTTATGGAATATAATTGGCATTGATTTTATAATAAGATTGTGATAAATTTTATCAAATTTTTATAAATTTATTATTTTTAATTCATAGGTATAAATCAATTAAAGAGATTTATCAAGGAGTACATTGATTTTTATTTTTATTGATTTAAGATTACTTTATTTCGAAGAACGAAAATTAAAATTAAGGAAAAATTTTTACAGTAAAAAAATTTTCTTTGTTTACTTCATTTAAATTTTTAAATGTAAGAGAAATGTAATCATCCACGGATAATTTTAAAACTTCTTAAAATAATTTTCACTAGAAAAAATGATACATGTATCATTTTTTATTTATAAAATTATGTTACATGTGGATCTTCCTTTATCAAAATAAATAAATATACAAAAAAAGGATTTCTTTACCCGTTCTTTTCTCTCCTTTTTAAAATAATTTTTCACTAGAATTTTTTTTTTTTCCCTTTCTCATCCTCTCTAAAAAACGCATTAGAGTTTTGGTGTCCATCACTTTCATGAAAAGAAGTGACAGAGTGAGAAAGAGCATATCTAAAATATAGATCTTGATTTTGGATGGTCGAATTAATGAAATGCCTACGTTGAAAGATTTTAGAGAGGGATTGTTCATAAGTGTAGGACTGTATAGCCATGTGAAGTAGAGGGGGTGTGCCCGTCCTCTCTCATGTTTTGTTTAAAAAATTAAAACAATATATTTGAAAATCTTCATCGTTTATTTGATTGGCCTATTTACCATCATTTGTTGTCGGAATTAAAATTGATTATATATTGTCCCAAGTATACCACAGACAATAAACATATGATATCTTTGATTTAATAGTTAAGATTGATTCTTAGAAATTGATGATTTTGGGTTTACCTCACCATATATCTGACGTCAATATATCTACATGTACCTCCCTCCATATCCGTAGGACTGACACTAAGAGAATCGTTAATGTAACAGATCTATATTGAAATTGATTACATATTTTAAAAGCCCACAATCTAAACTATCTATTGGTACATATTTTTATTAGTAAATATCACAACTTAAAATATTAAATATTGAATTTTAATATATATATATATATATATAAATCCAATAGATAGGTGCGGAGATAAAGATTACGTTGATTTAGATCAAAATTGATTTGGAGTTGATTTAGTCAAATTATTATCGAATCACGTTTAAGATTTAAATAAGTTCCATCAATTTAAAATGAATTAAGATATTTTTTTTCATAAAAGTTCTATTTCAAATTTTTTCTCTCTCTTTTATCATGTTACAACCCCATTGTACCATATGTCACTCATTTGTCCATCCCTCATTTTTATTCTTCTCTTCTTTTCTTCCCTATTTATTTATTCTCCTTCTCTTCTCCAACGATAGTAATCATGTAATTTTTTTTCCTTTCTCCTCTTCTAAGAATAAGGGTTATTTTTTTTCCCTTTCTCTTCTCCAACAAACAAGAGAAGCAACATCAAGATAAGCGTTGAAGATTACAAATCATTTTTTGACTTTGAGTTCTAGATAAATTTTAGGGGTCGATTAATTATTATTTCAACTAAATCAAGGACTATAATAAAAAAAATAATAATAATTTAAGTTCATTTCAAGTCTCTAAATTTAAAATTTTAATTTTTAGATAGTGAAAATAAATTATACTAATATTTAAATATTTTTAAAACCATTTCCTCCTCTTTAAAAACACACAATTGTGAAATGCGGAGAGAAGATAGACAAAACAATCGAGAGACCTTGGAGATGGAGCTCCAACTTCTTCCCCCATCACTGTTATTAGCCTTCTTGTTCCTTCTCGCAATCAAATTCCTGCTCAAGAGTCGGCGGTCGGACTCCAAACTCAGACAAGTACTCTCACCGGAGCCGCCTCTGCCTCCCGGCCCCTGGCGGCTGCCCCTCGTCGGCCACCTCCACCACCTGGTCGGCAAGCCCACCCACCGCTTGCTGCGCGACCTCGCCGCCGTCCACGGCCCCGTCATGCTCCTCAAGGTCGGCCAGGTCGACGTCGTCGTCGTCTCCTCCACCGCAGCAGCAGAGGCCGTCGTAAAAACCCACGACGTGAACTGCGGCAACCGCCCGGAGGTCGCCGTCGCCCGCATCGTCGGCTACGGCTGCACCGACATCGCTTTCTCCTCCTACGGCCCCTACTGGCGCCAGATGAAGAAGGTTTGCATCGTCGAGATGCTCAGCGCGCGCCGTGTCAAGTCCTTCGCCGCCGTAAGGGAGCGCAACATACTCGACTTGACGAGGAACATGTCCACCGGATCTCCAGTCAACGTCAGCGAAAAATTCATGACCTTGAGCAGCAACATCATCACCGAATCCTCCGTCGGCAAGATATACGACGGCTTTCTCCCGGTGGTGAGGGAGTTGATGGAAACGCTCACCGGATTCAGCATCGTCGACTCCTTCCCGTCCTGGAAATTCCTAGACGTCATCACCGGAACAACCTCGCGGTTCTGGCAAATCCGACGACGGCTCGACAAAATCATGAATGAGATCATCAAGCACCACCAGACGGAGAAGAAGAGCAATCAATCAGAGGAGGACTTGATCGACGTGCTTCTGAGGATTAAAGAACAGGGCGACCTGGAAATCCCCATCACACTCGACAACGTCAAAGCCTGTATAGTGGTCTGAATCGACAATCAAATCTCATCCCCGTGCTGTACCCGAACTGTATACTAATCTGTAGATTACAGGATATGTTCGTGGGAGGCACGGATACCACGGCGACGACTCTGGAATGGGCGATGTCGGAGTTGATGAGGAATCCCGAGGTGATGAACAAAGCACAGATCGAGGTGAGGGAGTCACTGAAAGGCAAGGCAAGAGTCGAAGACGGCGACGTGGAGAAGCTGAGCTACTTGAAGATGGTAATCAAGGAGACGCTGAGGCTGCACGCACCGATCCCGCTGCTGCTGCCGAGGATGGCAAAGCAGAGCTGCGAGGTGATGGGATTCAAGATTCCGGAAGAAAGCAGAGTGCTGATCAACGCGTGGGCCATGGGGAGGGACCCGGAGTACTGGGAGGACGCGGAGAGCTTCTGGCCGGAGAGGTTCGCCGGAATTGAGACGGACTACAAGGGGACGTACCTTGAGTACGTGCCGTTCGGCAGCGGGAGGAGGTTATGCCCGGGGTACCAGTTCGCCATGGCCACCATGGAACTGGCGTTGGCGCAGATGCTCCTCTGCTTCGACTGGGAGCTGCCTGGCGGGATGAGGCCGGAGGAGCTGAACATGGAGGAGATGTCTGGGTCGACGGCGTCCAGGAAATCGGCCCTGTGGCTGACTGCTACCGCTCGATTTCCTCCGCCCGCTTGAGACCGTATCTTATCTTCTAAGCATGTTATTTATACTTTCCTCTAATTTGTATTAGTGCTAATTACTTGTGTTTACTAAACCCCAACTGGTGGTTAAGCTTAAGACAGTATTACAGAATCAAAACTCCAAGTTGTTCTGTAACAATAATATATATCATAGTCCATTGGGACGCTCAGATCAACTCTAGGAAGGATTCTATATCATAAATCAAGTTTGTTCTAAATCCTTTTGCAGATATTTTTATATGCTCGCACCTCCATTTTGCCATGGCATTTCTTCAAAATGAATATTCCTTGAGATCGCCCTTTGAATCTCCCAGTTCCAAGTCTGCTAGACATTCTTCTGCAGTTAGGGGAGGAAGTTGCCTTGTCTTTCGCTTTAGGTTGTGCTTGTGCCAGTCAGATTTGAAGTGTTCTCTATATTGCCTAGCATCTCCCAGTGCAGCATCACAGGTGAAAGTGACTAATAAATCTAAAAAAAAAAAAAAAGAAACTTTAAATCATTTTAAATTAAAATTAATATATTTACAAAAATCTCCATAATATATTTATGCTCAAGAATTTGAACTTAATAATTTCTTTTAAAATAATCATGAAATTTTTCTATATTTTTTTCTTACTCATTCAAAAATTTATTGCTATCAAATTTAGATTTGAATGCATAAATACATTAACAAGATTTCTATGAATATATTGATTTTGATTTGGAATGATTTAGAATTTTTAAGGTCCCTCAATCAATTTAAATTGATGGACCGACTTACATCATTAAAAAATTTATAATTTCGATATTTTTTAAATTAGGAGAGTCTTATACTACAAAAAAATACAGCATTAGAGACGGAATATTCCGTCTCTAATCTATCACTAAACTAGATTAGAGACTGATTAGCAACGGAATTACTGCGTCGATACGAGTTTTGTCGCTGACTCTATTTAGAGACGGAATTTAATATTTTGTCGTTATTTAGAGACGAGGTATATATTCTGTCTTTAAAATTTTAGCGATGGGAATTAATCATCAGTCGCTAACTATAGAGTTCCGGCTATAATTAGATTAAAATTCCATCTCTAGTTAGAGACGGAATTTTAATGATCTGTCGCAAGTATCGACATTTCAGACAATTTCAGAGCACTCAACAACGGAAAATTAAAGTTTCATCGCTAGTTATCGTAATAACAATAATTTCCGGGGAGAAATTAGAGACGGAATTTTAATATTCCGTCTCTAATACCTGGAAATTGTTGGACTTTTTGAGAGCATGAAATAAAAACGAGACGAAAGCGGTAACCAGTCACAGTGATCTCCCGAAGAAATCGCAACTGAAGACGCCAGTCGACGAAGAGGCTGCCGCTGTCGGAAGCACGATCACGGGGCAACCGGAAAACACTTCAAAGTTCACGAGTCAAATCCCAGCCTCTGGACTTTCTCCTTTGCTCGACCAAAACACCTCACAGCTTCACTTGCTCCTCTGATCACCTTCTGCTGCGCTCTATTCTCTCGTCTTCTCAAAGGCTTGGACAGACCTTTATAAGAAGACTAAGGAAAACGAAGGGGAAAGGACACCCCTTCGCCTCCTTGGCGTTTGCAACAAAGAGAGAAACGAAGGGAAACCGTGCCCCTTCGTCTCCAGTAACGCCCAACAGAAATTCCAGCAACAACATTTTGTTTTTGCAGTCGTCCTTGTTTACATTTCATATCAATCTAAACCATCACATACGATGGTTTTCAAACAACACAATACGTACACAATTAGACAATGACAATACAAAATAATATATGAATGTAAATATCGAACCAAATATCCAATCGAAGCACAAAACACAAATACATTACTACAACAACTCCAATAACAATAATCCAAGCACAAAACTAAAATTAAATATCTAATCAAAAAATAAAGATAAATATTCAAACATCTCTAACCATAAACACCTGATTGTATAGTACTACAACATCTGAAATTTAAAAACACAATACAACACCTTGTAGCAAAGAAAATCCAATCCTAAGCTAGAGATTAGAGCAAGTCATTAGTGCCGAGCCGAGAAGGGGTTCCCGGTGACGGCCCTTCGACGGTCAAGTCACACAACAGCAGAAGGAGAGAATAGAGCAAGTAAAGAAGTTAATAGTGGTGCCAAAAGACGTCTGCACGCGTACCTCCGCGGATGGCCACCTCCCTCCTTATATAGAGCTTCGGCGGGCTGACTGCACACTTCCGGGCAGATGCGCATTCCCAAACTTTCCCCAAAAGCTAACATCGAGAAAGGGTCCTTGACGTTTTACTATAACAGGGCGAACGCATCCCTGTCAAGGTGGCGGAATCTTCTCCCGTACGATTTTCTGTCCATCGGCGTCGTCAGCCGGCGGCATCGACTCCCAAAAGGATGTTGGCACGTATCCCCCGTCTGATTTGTCGACCGTTAGTCTGGTTGAACTTCCCTTGATCGGCCTGGCCAGCCAATTCCCTAACCTCCTTCGAGTATATCTGAGCCGAGCGGCGTGAGTGTCTTTGGTCACAGTGCGCTGTAGGCTCAACCAACCCTTCTTGAGTTCTATAGGCCGATCAGGTTGTAGGTTTGGCCCACCTTCAGCGAACTCTTTTGGTCGATCGCCGAACTCTTCCGGCCGACCAGCTTGTAGGGACTTCGGCTCGGCTAGTCCCTTAGCTGACCACCTCTTGACTTTGACGGCCATCTAAGCGTTGAACTTCTTTGGAGATGGGCCCTCCAGAATTATCACCGGATCAGACACCATATTTGAACTCCTTACAATTTTAGAAATTCATAAAAACTGAAATGGGTGTAATCGGAGCTCTCTAGGTCCATCAGTGGGTTTTGACCGAAACCCACTGATCGACCTAGAGAGTTCCGATTGCATTTATTTTAGTTCTAGTGGATTTCTGAAATTGCAAGGAGTTCAAATATGCTATTCGTTATTTATTTTTACTTCTTCAAATGTATTAAAATGTTATGAAAAAAATTGACTAATGTTATTCATATGTTCTGCTGATAAAAAAAGAGAAAAGTAAGAAATATAATAAAAAAAAGAAAATGGTAGAAAAAATCAAACTATCATGAGAGTAAGATAGAAAATACACTTAAAAAAATACGTTTTTTGATAAATAAAAAAATAATGTACGTCTTTTAATAAATTTAAATTTTTATCTATGCCTTTTGATAAATTACCTATTTTGAAACGAACTATGAATCCGTCCAAAAGTGTCGTATTCTTTATTATTAACCGTACTGTTTTTTTTCTTTGTCGTATTCAATTGTAACATAAGAAAAATAATATATTTATTATTTTTGAAGTAGAGAGATTTTTTTTAATGATTAGTTGATAATCAATAATATTGAATATAAACATATATAACTATCTTCTTAATTTTATAGACATATAAGAATCCAAAGTCCATTAACCGATGAATTAAAAATGCTAAGTTAATGGATCAAATCGATGATACATCATGACGTCAATTCTTCAAATTTTATATTAATTTTTACAATTTATTTTTTTATTTATGTTATCGAATTTAAATTGAATATATTAACAAGATTTTTAAAAATATATTAATTTTAATTTGATACGATACAGAATTGTGTAGATATCTGGTTCAGTATGATGGTTTTAATTGAATAAATTTTCATAATTTATCTTTTTATAAAATATATGGGAAGAGGGCCGTTAAAATAATAGCATCCCTTTTATCACTACTATTAATTTGTTGAAGTAAAAGATGATAATATGAATCATATACAGACAAATAAAGTTGTATTTTCATCTTACTGCAGATTAGATGTCATTTTCTTCTTTTGGACACTATAATCTCACAGTCGCCTTTAAAGATGCCAACTTGTCATCTGTGGAAGATTTTTTTTTTTCTTTTTCTTTTATTCTCTTTCTCTCAAATTGTCTTATTTTATATTAATTTTATATAATTTAATCATTAGTTTTTTGGCATTTACGTGGATTTAGATATAATTTAATTGTATGCACGCATATGAGAGCATAAATACATTAAAGAGGTTTACTCATTGATTTTGATTTGAAGTTTTTTATAATTCTTTCAGTGATTTTCATCCGAAACAGATGGATAGACTTATACCATTTAAAAATTTAAAAATTTAATATTTTTTAAATAGCAGGAGTCGTAATAATTCATTAGTTATGGAATATAATTGGCATTGATTTTATAATAAGATTGTGATAAATTTTATAAAATTTTTATAAATTTATTATTTTTAATTCATAGGTATAGATCAATTAAAGAGATTTACCAAGGAGTACATTGATTTTTATTTTTATTCAAAGTGATTTAAGATTACTTTATTTGGAAGAACGAAAATTAAAATTAAGGAAAAATTTTTATGAAATTTTTTTTGTTGTTGTTTACTTCATTTAAATTTTTAAATGGAAGAGAAATGTAATACGGATAATTTTGAAACTTCTTAAAATAATTTTCACTAAAAAAAATGATGCATATATCATTTTTTATTTATAAAATTATGTTACATGTGGATTTTCCTCTATCAAGATAAATAAATATACAAAAGAAAGAATTTCTTTACCTTTCTTTTCTCTCCTTTTTAAAATAACTTTTCACTATAATTTTTTTTTCCTTTCTCATCCTCTTTAATTAGAGTAAAAAACGCATTAGAGTTTTGGTGTCCATCACTTTCATGAAAAGAAAGTGACAGAGTGAGAAAGAGCATATCTAAAATATAGATCTTGATTTTGGATGGTCGAATTAATGAAATGCCTACGTTGAAAGATTTTAGAGAGGGATTGTTCATAAGTGTAGGACTGTATAGCCATGTGGCGTAGAGGGGGTGTGCCCGTCCTCTCTCATGTTTTGTTAAAAAATTTAAAACAATATATTTGAAAATCTTCATCGTTTATTTGATTGGCCTATTTACCATCATTTGTTGTCGGAATTAAAATTGATTATATATTGCCCCAAGTATAACACAGACAATAAATATATGATATCTTTGGTATAATAGTTAGGGTTAATTCTTAGAAATTAATGATTTGAGATTTACTTCACCATATACCTGACGTCTATATATCTGCATGTACCTCCCTCCATATCGGACTGACACTAAGAGAACCGTTAATGTAACGGATCTACATTGAAATTGATTACATATTTAAAAAGCCCACAACCTAAGCTATCTATTGGTACATATTTTTATTAGTAAATATCACAACTTAAAATATTAAATATTGAATTTTAATATATATATATATATATATATATATATAAAATAAATGGATGAATTAAATCATAAGACGTGAAATGAGATCACTAAATTAAAATTGAATTAGATTTGTGTTACAACCCCATTGTACCATATGTCACCCATTTATCCATCCCTCATTTTTATTCTTCTCTTCTTTTCTTCCCTATTTGTTTATTTTCCTTTTCTTCTCTAACGATAATAAACATGTAATTTTTTTTCTTTCTCCTCTTCTAAGCATAAGAGTTATTTTTTTCCTTTTCTCTTCTCCAAAAAAAAAAGAGAAGCAGCATCAAGATAAACGTTGAAGATTACAAATGATTTTTTGACTTTAAGTTCTAGATAAATTTTAGGGATCGATGAATTATTATTTCAACTAAATCAAGGACTATAGTAAAAAAAATAATAATTTAAGTTCATTTTAACTCACTAAATTTAAAATTTTAATTTTTAGATAGTGAAAATAAATTTATACTAATATTTAAATATTTTTAAAACCATTTCCTCCTCCTTAAAAACACACAATTGTGAAATACGGAGAGAAGATAGACAAAACAGTCGAGAGACCTTGGAGATGGAGCTCCAACTTCTTCCCCCATCACTGTTATTAGCCTTCTTGTTCCTTCTCGCACTCAAATTCCTGCTCAAGAGTCGGCGGTCGGACTCCAAACTCAGACAAGTACTCTCACCGGAGCCGCCTCTGCCTCCCGGCCCCTGGCGGCTGCCCCTCGTCGGCCACCTCCACCACCTGGTCGGCAAGCCCGCCCACCGCTTGCTGCGCGACCTCGCCGCCGTCCACGGCCCCGTCATGCTCCTCAAGGTCGGCCAGGTCGACGTCGTCGTCGTCTCCTCCACCGCAGCAGCAGAGGCCGTCGTAAAAACCCACGACGTGAACTGCGCCAACCGCCCGGAGGTCGCCGTCGCCCGCATCGTCGCCTACGGCTGCACCGACATCGCTTTCTCCTCCTACGGCCCCTACTGGCGCCAGATGAAGAAGGTTTGCATCGTCGAGATGCTCAGCGCGCGCCGTGTCAAGTCCTTCGCCGCCGTAAGGGAGCGCAACATACTCGACTTGACGAGGAACATGTCCACCGGATCTCCAGTCAACGTCAGCGAAAAATTCATGACCTTGAGCAGCAACATCATCACCGAATCCTCCGTCGGCAAGATATACGATGGCTTTCTCCCGGTGGTGAGGGAGTTGATGGAAACGCTCACCGGATTCAGCATCGTCGACTCCTTCCCGTCCTGGAAATTCTTAGACGTCATCACCGGAACAACCTCGCGGTTCTGGCAAATCCGACGACGGCTCGACAAAATCATGAATGAGATCATCAAGCACCACCAGACGGAGAAGAAGAGCAATCAATCAGAGGAGGACTTGATCGACGTGCTTCTGAGGATTAAAGAACAGGGCAACCTGGAAATCCCCATCACACTCGACAACGTCAAAGCCTGTATAGTGGTCTGAATCGACAATCAAATCTCATCCCCGTGCTGTATCTGAACTGCATACTAATCTGTAGATTACAGGATATGTTCGTGGGAGGCACGGATACCACGGCGACGACTCTGGAATGGGCGATGTCGGAGTTGATGAGGAATCCCGAGGTGATGAACAAAGCACAGATCGAGGTGAGGGAGGCACTGAAAGGCAAGGCAGGAGTCGAAGACGGCGACGTGGAGAAGCTGAGCTACTTGAAGATGGTAATCAAGGAGACGCTGAGGCTGCACGTGCCGATCCCGCTGCTGCTGCCGAGGATGGCAAAGCAGAGCTGCGAGGTGATGGGATTCAAGATTCCGGAAGAAAGCAGAGTGCTGATCAACGCGTGGGCCATGGGGAGGGACCCGGAGTACTGGGAGGACGCGGAGAGCTTCTGGCCGGAGAGGTTCGCCGGAATTGAGACGGACTACAAGGGGACGTACCTTGAGTACGTGCCGTTCGGCAGCGGGAGGAGGTTATGCCCGGGGTACCAGTTCGCCATGGCCACCATGGAACTGGCGTTGGCGCAGATGCTCCTCTGCTTCGACTGGGAGCTGCCTGGCGGGATGAGGCCGGAGGAGCTGAACATGGAGGAGATGTCTGGGTCGACGGCGTCCAGGAAATCGGCCCTGTGGCTGATTGCTACCCCTCGATTTCCTCCGCCCGCTTGAGACCGTATCTTATCTTCTAAGCATGTTATTTGTACTTTCCTCTAATTTGTATTAGTGCTAATTACTGGTGTTTACTAAACCCCAACTGGTGGTTAAGCTTAAGACAGTATTACAGAATCTAAACTCCAAGTTGTTCTGTAACAATAATATATATCATAGTCCATTGGGACGCTCAGATCAACTCCAGGAAGGATTCTATATCATAAATCAAGTTTGTTCTAAATCCTTTTGCAGATATTTTTATATGCTCGCACCTCCATATTGTTGGAAAAACTTGATTGGAAATATGACGTGTGGTTTCAGTCCCACAAAGAAAATAAAGCTTTCTAGTTGATTCAGAACAAAGGGGATAAAAATTCAGGACCCGGATAACATCAACCTGAGGAGTTTTTTGTGAACCCCATTATTTATAACATCAGTCAGACAACTTGTTGACCAGCATACAAGACAAGAAAAGTTGTCAGCTTACCTGCATGCCACGTGGCAAGCTTGCCTGCTCGCCACGTGGCAAGATTGCAAGCAAGCCACAGCTTGCATGCAAGCCACAACGTGGCTTGGTCGTTGTGCTTGCAACGAGTTTGCAAGCAGCAAAACAAAGGCAATAGAGGTCTATATAAGACCTTGAGCGGATTGAAGCAAAAGGTAGAGAGAAAAAGACAGAAAAAGGAGAGAAAAAACTCCAGTGATGTGAGCTTTGTCCTCCTTGAATCCCCATATTTTCATCATTTCTGTTGTGCATTTCTTTTGCTCAACAGACATAGTGATAGTTTTCGGATCTAGTTCAGATCGTCACGACAACCAGTGCTCGGTTGTGCTCGTGATTTTACCGTTTTATCCTGGGAAACAGGCGTCCACCTAATCCTCTGAGCACCGCGGAGGGGCCGAATATGTTTTAAGGAGACAGCGCTCTGCTGGACTCGGCATCCACTCTGAGTTCGTGTTGCAGCTCTCGACATCCTGTCAGCAACTCTCAGCAGCAACGTGGCGCCGCTCGACAACTCACGGTGTCCACGACTCATCTACTCGGCGCGTGGCTCGACTCGCTAGAGTCGACAGTTTGAGATTATCAGCACAAACCTACTTGATTGTAAGTTCTTGTGACTCTGGTACGCACTCAGAAGTGTGGAAAAAAGCTTCTGAGACGATCACACAGATTGTAACGGGTTTACTCCCAACAAAACTTAAAACAGATTCGTTCTGTTACCATGGCGGCAGAAAATGTTGAGATGCAACAGGCTCAACATGTGTTGGCCTCCTCCGCCCCGATTGAGAATGTGTCACTCAATCATGGGGAAAAGCTAGAAAAATTCACAGGAGTGAATTTCAAGCGGTGGCAGCAGAAGATGTTCTTCTACTTAACCACGCTAGGTCTGGCACGTATCTTGACCGAGGAAACTCCCAAGGTTGTTAAGGGTGTAGATGAGGTGAACACTCTCCTTCTGATCGACAAATGGAATGATTCTGAGTTCCTCTATCGAAACTACATCCTTAACAATCTTGACGACTCACTCTATCTTGTGTATTGTGAGATGAAAACGGCAAAGGAACTGTGGGAATCTCTGGACAAGAAATATAAATCGGAGGATGCTGGGGCCAAAAAGTTTATTGTTGGTCGTTTCCTGGACTATAAGATGAGTGACTCGAAGTTTGTAATCAGTCAAGTCCAGGAGCTTCAAGTACTCTTACAAGAAATTCACTCAGAAGATATGACTCTGAGCGAAACCTTCCAAGTGACAGCTATCATCAAAAAGCTACCAACTGGCTGGAAGGACTTTAAGAATTATCTGAAGCACAAGCGGAAGGAAATGAACCTGGAGGAACTTGTTGTTCACCTTCGTATAGAAGAAGACAACAAGAATTCGGAGAGAAAACTGTTCTCTCAGGCTACTGTAAAAGCCAATGTTATTGAGCACGGACAAAGCTCAAAACGGAAGCATCCAAAATCTTCCACGGCGCAACTCAAAGGACAAAACATGAAAAAGAAGTTCTTAGGGAAATGCTACAATTGTGATCGTATGGGTCACAAGGCTTCAGACTGTAAAAGGCCAAAAAAGAAAAAGCCTGAGACCAACCTGGTAGGAGAACAGGATATGGATCTCTGCGCCGTGATCTCTGAGGTGAACCTAATAGGTTCCAATCCTCGGCAATGGTGGATCGATACTGGAGCCACCAGACATGTGTGCTGCAGCAAGGAGCTACTCCACAACTTCGAAGAAGTCACTGGAGATAAACTGTTCATGGGGAACTCAGCAACCTCGGACATAATAGGCCAAGGAAAGGTGGTGCTGAAAATGACCTCGGGCAAGGATCTCACTCTGAACAATGTGTTGTATGTTCCAGAGATTCGAAAGAATCTAGTATCCGGATCACTGTTAAGCAATCATGACTTTCGCATTGTCTTTGAGTCAGACAGAGTTGTACTGTCCAAGAACGGAGTGTTTATAGGAAGGGGTTATGTATCTGATGGGCTGTTTAAGCTCAATGTAATGGCCATTAGGCCCAAGATAAATAAAAATGAAAGCTCTTCCACTTATATGCTTGAGTCTTCGTGTTTGTGGCATGGTAGACTAGGACATGTTAACTATGATGTATTGCGTAGATTAATAAACATGCAAAGCATACCTACATTCCACCTTGACCCAAAACACAAGTGTGAGATTTGTGTTGAAGCGAAAATGACAAGTCATCCTTTCAACATATTGAAAGAAGTAATGAACCACTTGACCTAATCCACACTGATGTGTGCGGCCTAAAAGGTATGCCAACACGTGGTGGTAATAAATATTTCATCACTTTTGTAGATGATAATACAAAATACTGTTATGTGTATCTTCTCAAAAGTAAGGATGAAGTTATAGAGAAATTCGCTCTCTATAAAAATGAAGTTGAAAACCAGCGTAATAGAAAGATTAAGGTGGTTCGAAGTGACCGAGGCGGTAAATATGTATCACCAGTCGCTGAGTTGTGTGTTGAACATGAGATCAGACACGAAACAGCAGCTCCTTATACTCCTCAGCAAATGGAGTTGCTGAGCGAAAAAATCGAACTCTAAAGGAGATGATGAATGCTCTTCTATTAAGCTCTGGACTGCTAGAGTTCATGTGGGGGGAAGCTGTGTTAACAGCTAATTACCTTTTAAATAAGGTGCCCCGGAAGAAAATAGATAAGAGTCCTTATGAGTTATGGAATGGAAGACAACCGTCCTACAAATATTTACGAATGTGGGGGTGTCTTGCCAAAGTGTTGGTGTCCGATCCGAAAAGGATTAAGATAAGACCAAAGAATGTTGATTGCATCTTCATTGGCTATGCACAAAACATCACTGCATATAGATTTTGTGTGTATGAGTCACACATACCGGAGATACACAAGAACTCGATAATCGAATCGAGAAATGCCTCGTTCTTCGAGCATATGTTTCCATATAAGACCCGGGAGGATGCTAGCTCCTCAAAACGGGCAACCGAAACACCAGGCGAAGAAGAAGATGACGATGACGAGGAAACCGTGGAGGTTGAGCCTAGACGGATTAAAAGAGTTCGGGTAGAAAAATCCTATGGATCGGATTTTATCACATTTATGTTGGAAAGTGAGCCCCGAAGTTACTCAGAAGCTGTAAGCTCTTTTGATGGCCCTCACTGGAAAGAGGCAATTGCATCTGAGATAGAATCTATCTTACAAAATCACACTTGGGAACTTGTGGATCTTCCTCCGGGAAGTAAACCACTAGGGTGTGAGTGGATCTTCAAGAAGAAAATGAAATCAGATGGTACAATCGATAAATACAAGGCCAGATTGGTAATCAAAGGATACCGACAAAGAGAAGGCCTTGATTACTTCGATACATACTCTCTGGTATCTAGAATAACTTCCATTAGAGTATTGTTGGCTATCGCTGCTCTATGGAATCTCGAAATACATCAAATGGATGTAAAGACAGCCTTTCTAAACGGGGATTTAGAAGAGGAAATCTATATGACCAACCTGAGGGGTTTTCTGTGTCAGGACAGAAAAACAAGGTCTGTAGATTGGTAAAGTCATTATATGGTTTGAAACAAGCACCAAAACAGTGGCATCAGACATTTAATAATGCCATGAAGGAATGTGGCTTCAAGATCAATGAATGTGATAAATGTGTCTACATGAGAACCACAGAGAGTGACTATGTCATCTTGTGCCTCTATGTAGATAACATACTTATCATTGGAAGTAATGATAAGATAATCGAATCCACTAAAGATATGTTGAACTCAAGATTTGACATGAAAGACATGAGCCTAGCTGATGTGATTCTAGGAATCAAAATTCTTAGAACGACAGAAGGACTTGTTCTTAATCAGTCCCATTACGTGGACAAGATTTTTGAGAAATTCACCAAGGGTGATACTGCGTTGGCACGAACGCCGATAGATACGAGTCAACATCTATCGAAAAATCGAGGTGAAAGTATCTCGCAAATAGAATACTCTCGAGTGATTGGAAGTCTAATGTACTTGATGAGTTGTACACGACCAGACTTAGCCTACACAGTTAGCAGACTGAACAGATACACGAGTAATCCCGGTATTGAGCACTGAAAAGGGATAACAAGAGTACTTAAGGTACACTCGTGAATATGGACTGCACTATACAAGATATCCTGCTGTGATCGAAGGATACAGCGATGCAAGTTGGATATCTGATATACAAGATTATAAGTCTACGAATGGATATGTCTTCACTCTAGCTGGTGCAGCCATTTCCTGAAAATCTTCTAAGCAAACCGTAATAACCAGATCCACAATGGAATCTGAGTTTGTAGCTCTTGACAAATGTGGTGAAGAGGCTGAATGACTATGACAATTCTTAGAAGATATTCCACATTGGCTAAAACCTATGCCGGCGATTTGCATACATTGCGATAGTCGATCAGCAATCGGTCGGGCACAAAGTCATTTGTATAATGGTAAGTCTAGACATATACGTCGTAGACATAATACCATTAGACAACTACTCTCAACTAGTGTTATCATTGTTGACTATGTGAAGTCAAAGGATAACTTAGCAGATCCGTTAACCAAGGGGTTAAATCGAGAGTTAGTTGCAAGCTCATCACAGGGAATGAGCATGATGTCATTGTCAGCAATCAGTGCAGAGGACATCCAACCTATGCTGACTGGAGATCCCAAGAACTAGGTTCAAATGGCCAACTAATCTGCAATGACTAGACACATTGTGGGTAGCCCAATGAAACAGTGACCAGACCAGGGTAAGCTGATAGGCTTTTAATGATCAAGAAGAGTAAAGTGTAACTCTTGAGGGATCACCTATGTGCGAAAGAAGTGAGGCCGCTTCGAAAAGAATTGAAGGCATAATTCTTAGAACTTCTCACAGAATCAGGCGTGTTCATAGCCAAAAACGAACACACTCATAAGACCTGAGCTATATCAGGGAGAGTCGTGGGTACACCCCTGTCCATGCTTACACCAACGACCGAACAGTTCAAAGACCTCACGTCTACTAATCAGCCAGTGAGCAAACAGAGTTTACAAGGGAAGGTTCAAAGGGTAACACCTACCTATCCTATACTCGACTCAACTGTCGAAGACTATCACACATCCTTGTTTCCATTCATGTGGGGGATTATTGGAAAAACTTGAATGGAAATACGACGTGTGAGTTTCAGTCCCACAAAGAAAGTGAAGCCTTCCGGCTGATTCGGAACAAAGGGGATGAAAATCCAGGTCCCGGATGACATCAACTCGAGGGGTCTTTTTGTGAACCCCATTATTTGTAATATCAGTCAGACAACTTGTTGGCCAGTATACAAGACAAGGAAGGTTGTCAGCTTACCTGCACTCCACGTGGCAAGCTTGCCTGCTCGCCACGTGGCAAGCTTGCAAGCAAGCCACAGCTTGCATGCAAGCCACGTTGTGGCTTGCTGGCATTTTTGGCAAGCATGCAAGCCACAACGTGGCTTGCTCGTTGTGCTTGCAACGAGTTTGCAAGCAGCAGAACAAAGGCAACAGAGGTCTATATAAGACCTTGAGCGGATTGAAGCAAAAGGCAGAGAGAAAAAACTCAAGTGATGCGAGCTTTGTTCTCCTTGAATCCCTATGTTTCCTTCCCTTCTGTTGTGCACTTCTTTTGCTCAATAGATATAGTGATAGATTTCGGATCTAGTTCAGATCGTCACGACAACCAGTGCTCGGTTGTGCTTGTGATTTTGTCGTTTTATCCTGGGAAACAGACGTCCACCTAATCCTCTGAGCACCGCGGAGAGGCCGAATCTGTTTTAAGGAGACAGCGCTCTGCTGGACTCGGCATCCACTCTGAGTTCGTGTTGCAGCTCTCGACATCCTGTCAGCAACTCTCAGCAGCAACGTGGCGGCGCTTGACAACTCACGGTGTCCACGACTCATCTACTCGGCGCGTGGCTCGACTCGCTAGAGTCGACAGTTTGAGATTATCAGCTCAAACTTACTTGATTGTAAGTTCTTGTGACTCTGGTACGCACTCAGAAGCGTGGAAAAGAGCTTCTGAGACGATCACACAGAAAATTGTAATGGGTTTACTCCCAACACATTTTGCCATGGCATTTCTTCAAAATGAATATTCCTTGAGATCGCCCTTTGAATCTCCCAGTTCCAAGTCTGCTAGACATTCTTCTACAGTTAGGGGAGGAAGTTGCCTTGTCTTTCGCTTTAGGTTGTGCTTGTGCCAGTCAGATTTGAAGTGTTCTCTATATTGCCTAGCATCTCCCAGTGCAGCATCACAGGTGTTGCATCTGATCTGCTTGGCCTGTTCTTGTCCGCGACTATCCCCAGCAGAAATTTCTTGCTTGTGCAACCTCTCGCCGAGTTGAACGACTGCGTCTGGCTCCTTTGATGAACTTGAAATAAATTCTTCAGTATCATACTGGCTGACATGAGCATCCCCTTCCGTGTGTACTGATACGGCAAGTATTTCCAACCTCCCTTGCAAGCTCCTCATCATGACATCACAATCCCAAAAAAGGCTAGGTTCTAACTCGCAAACCTTCACAATTGAGGATTGGATTAGAGTCATAATGAATAACACTTGACTGGGGGAATCAAAACAAAATTTGATGTTTGAGTTTGATCGGTAGATCCTATACATCACCCTGTATTACAATAAATTAGTTGTACGAGTGCATAAAACCTCACTATTAAGAAATTCAGTGTCAGCCCTTAGTATTTGATCCTAAAATTCGAAATACAAAGATAAAATGAACTTTCAAGCTTGCTTTGAACATTCCTTCAATATATCTTAACATATTTCCAAAATACCTCTCGAAATATCCATTCTCTTTATTCTAAGTGATCAATAATTTCGGATGAAAGTGACTAATAAATCTAAAAAAAAATCATTTTAAATTATAATTAATATATTTCCAAATGTCTCCATAATATATTTATGCTCATGAATTTGAATTTAATAATTTCTTTTAAAATAATCATGAAATTTTTCTATATTTTTTTTCTACTCATTCAAAAATTTATTGCTATCAAATTTAGATTTGAATGCATAAATACATTAAGAAGATTTCTATGAATATATTGATTTTAATTTGAAATGATTTAAAATTTTTAAAGCCCCTCAGTTAATTTAAATTGATGGACGGACTTACATCATTAAAAAATTCAAAATTTTGATATTTTTTAAATTACGAGAGTCGTAGGAATATATGATGGTGTTAGTTACTGAGTATTATTGTCCTATGTCTTATAATGAATTAGTGATAAATTTTATCGAACATTTACAAGTGTAAAAATTATTACTCTCAATTTATATTATTATGTTTACATATGAGAGCATGAATGCATTAAAAAAGGTTTACTGACGCCGAACATAATATAGATTATTCTGGGACGTGAAGTTATAGAGGGATTAAGAAAAAATAAGAGAGAAATAATGAAATAAGAAGTAGCTCAAGATAGTTCTTTAAAAAAAAACTTCTTGAGAAAATAAGAACAGAAAATAAATAACAAAAGAGATGTAGCCGTAACATGACTTAAGCGAAACCAATTGATTCAATATCAAAATAACTTGTCCCCAAACATCATCTAAGCATAGGTTTATATTGTCATGCCTCAGGTAGTCTCTGTCAGAAAAAATTTCGACAGCATCTCTCCTGTACGGATGACAATATGAAACTTCCTACAATGCCCTCAGGGCCATATATACCTCGGCCAACACGGCCGGAATAATAACAATATATATTAAGCAAGCACCCACGCAGTTTAATAGTAAAAACCAAACATAAGCAATGATAAGGAAAACATCTCAAATATACTACTCAACTACACCCATAAAACTCAAAACACCAGCATACATCCAAACGAAAACTCATCGAGAATAAGGGATCATACAAGATCCAAGTGCCAAAAGGTATAAGTCTGGAAACGTAGACGATAACATAATAAGAAAACCAAAGAGAAAATCCAAAACGGAAATCCTCGCAACCTGGAGAGGGAAACTAGCGATTGGAACTCCTCCGGACAGTCTCAACCTGAAATGGTAATAACAGGGGGTGAGTCCAACACTCAGCGGATACCTAGTTGACATGCATAGTAAATAATAACCAGCAGTAAAAAATATGCAAACAGTCTTTAGAAGTAATGAAACAATGCAAAACTGAAGATAAGGGAGAAGCTGTACTCACCAGGACCTCCTATCAGGATAACAAGGTCATCAGATCGAAAATACATGTCCCTGTATTCATGTCAATCATATGCATTCATCCAATATGCAGCAAACAAAGTGCAGCAAACACAAGCAATAAATGCATCATGCATGTGATGCCAATGGCATGTCCTGTGTTGGGGCAATTTCCCTAGGTCAAGTTTGACCAGTTTGACTAAGCTTGAGTTGAGTCAAGCTTGAGTCGAGATTTAAGTTTTGATGTTTGACAATATATGGAGATTGCTAGGGCAATCGTCCGTTTGACAATGTATGGAGATTGTTGGAGCAATCGTCCGATTGTGGAGATGGTCAAGGGATTGACTAGGTTAATGAAAAGACAAGTCAAGTAGGCCGTCAAGATTGACAGGAGACTTGACTGGGAAAGTCTTAATTGGAGATTAGGCAAAGGTAAGTCCAACAGGAAGGTTGGCAAGGGTGAAAATCTAAGTAGATCAGTGTTGACCAGACTTGGTGGTGAAAGTCCTGATAAGTGAGATCAGGCGATTAGAAAGTCATAGTATAGCTAGGCAAAGGGAAAGTCCTGGTGAGGAGCTAGGCAATTGGAAAGTCCAAGTGTGATCTTGGCAAAAGGAAAGTCCTGGTGAGGAGTCAGGCAATTGGAAAGTCCAAGTGTAATCTTGGCAAAGGTTGTAAGTCCAAGCATGTGGTCTTGGCAAGGTAAGTCCTAGTGTGACTTGGCGAGGAGAACTCGACAACTAGGATGAGGCCGATGGAAGCTCCAGAAGGCAAGGCGTGAATGATGGGGAGATATCCGAGGGACGCAAGGCTGATGGAGGAGGCTAGAAGGCTAGTTCGAGGTTGGTCGGGAGTAGCCAAATGCTAGGCGTGCAAACCTAATAGGTCACGGTTGACGGGGAGTTAGGTTTGGGAAGCTAGACTTGAGTTTGAGTCAAGTCCAGGGTGTTCAATCGATCGGGCGATCGATTGAACAGGCTCCAATCGATCAACCGATCGATTGGAGTGTGCACGATTGTTGGAATAACCCAATCGATCAGCCAATCGATTGAGGTAAGGAAATCGCGAGCACAGAAGCTCTCCCAATCGATCGGGCGATCGATTGGGAGCTACCAATCGATCGGTCGATTGATTGGGCAAGGTGTTCTCACGCGATCGCGAGAAGCACAGAATGCTTCCGGATCGATCCACCGATCGATCCAGATGTTCCCAATCGATCAGTCGATTGATTGGGATTCGACCGTTGTGCAGGATGCAGGTGATGGACGGCTAGGATTGTCTAGATGTGACATGGCAATCGATTGGGGATAAATTCAATCGATTGGAGCTACTGTATAAAGCCCAGGCGGAGCTTTTTCTCAGTAGATCTCTTGCGATCTTTTGCGCCGGTCTTTAGCGATTCACAGCGAGCTTCTCCGATCTACTCATGCCAGTTCTTGAAGGCACTTGGGGAGTTTCTCCAAGGTTCAAGAGGCGACGACAAGCACAAGTAAGCAAGAAAAAGGGTGTATTACATTGTATTTTTGTTTCTTCTTCTTGTATTCGTGTTTGTGTTTGTGTGTGAGTACTGTACGAGGCTTCTCCGCCTCCGGCTGCGATCGAGAAGGAGGTTTTCATTAGTGGAGTGAGTGTGTCATGTGGATCCTTGAATTAATTACCTCTTCTTGAGGTGGATATCAAGTAAATCCTTAGTGTTAGCATTGTGTGTGTCTTGTGTTTATTTCCGCTGCATATTATCAAGATGAAACAACCGACAAGCACGACGAAATGCTATTCACCCCCCTCTAGCGGACATCAAGGTCCCAACAATTGGTATCAGAGCGAGGTCACTCTTCTACGGACTAACCGCCAAGAGGCAAGAAGCTAGAGGAAGAAGATGGACTTGGGAGGTCCACTTGGATGGGACATCTGGATTCCTCCTCCATACGACAAGGAAGACTTCGCCTTTTGGAGGAATCGGCTGGAGACATGGTTCCAAATAGATTGGAACCAATGAGTTGTTTTGAGTGACCCATTTGAAGCTCCTACGGACAAGAAGGGTAAATGCCTCCGACCTCGGCATTGGACCGAAGAGCAACGAGAGCAATTGGAGGCGGACAAGGAGGTAACGAGAATTTTGCATAATTTACTACCTTCTAATATTTTGTTGAGTGTAGGTGAAACCACAAATGCAAGTGATCTTTGGAAAAAGATCATTACCTATCATGAAGACCCTACACAAGTCCAAGGAGTGGAAGAGCCCAAGGAGAAGGGTTCATTGGTCTAAAAAGAGAAGGACCAATCCGATGTTAATACAGGGTCAACATCCGAAGAAGAGGAGGAAGAAAAGATGCAATCCGATGTTGACAAGAAGTCAACATTCGAGGAAGAAAAGGAAGAGGAGAAAGAGAAAGAGAAGGAAGAGGTGGAAGAGGAGAGATCTTCCACATCCTTAAGAGATGAAGAAGTGGAAGAGTCCACATCCTCAAGTGAAGAGGAAGAAATAGAAGATGATGCCATCTCTACATTACAAGAAAAATCAAATGGAGGATCAAGCATCAACCCTATAAGCAAAGGTATAAAGATTTCAATTATTAAAGATAAAAATCATATCATTTGCTTTGAGTGTAGGGAGCATGGACACTACAAGAGTAAGTGTCCCAAATTGGCCAAGAAGAATGGCCAAGTAGTACCCAAGGGCAAGGAGAAGCCCAAGGAGATTGGTCCCACGAAATGCAAGAGCAAGGAGTACATTGTGTGCTTCTCATGCAATCAAAATGGGCATTACCGGAGTCAATGCCCTAAAGGGAAGAAGCCAATCAAAGTTAAAGGAGGAACCATAAATCAAGGGGGAGCTTTTAAAAGCAAACCCAAGGTAACCTTTAATAGTGCAATTCCTTTTAGTCATGATGAAATGCATGTTAGAAATAACACTCATCATTTTAATGCAAATTATCATGAAAGCATGATAGCTTTAAGGGAAAATACATACCTCCTCATGCTAGATCTACCATACCTAAGGTTAGGAAGGTAGATAACTACTTAGGCAACAATTCTAAGGATTTTAGATATAAGCCTAAGGCTAGCAATGCTCATAGGAGTCAAGAAAAATCCAAATCTATGGATTTAATGACGGAGAACCAAGTCTTGAGATCAAGACTTGATAACTTAGAAAGAATCCTAGCAAAAATGGAAAATATGCTTAAGGGTCAAAATGAGCTTAACCTAGGGAGAGGCAAGAGTCATCCAATGGCTATAGAAGTTTGGGATACAAACCTAAAGCCAAGAAGAATGTGACTTTCTTTCATAGGGTTCCATATAGTTATGGGACCAACCCTAGGATTAGAGGTCAAGTCAAGGATACTAGGGAAGAAATCCCTAAAAGTCCTTTTGGCAAGACCAATGTGACTAAGACTTCTAAAAAGTCTAATAAAGTCACAAAAAAGGTCACAAGGGAGGTCATCCCTAGAGTTGACCTAGTAAAGGTGACTAAGGCTCCAAAGAGACCAAACAAAGTCACAAATAAGGTTACAAGGGGAGTTAGCCCTAGGAGTGACCTAGTAGAAGTGACCAAGGCTTCTAAGAAGCCTAGAAAGGTCCTTAAGAAGGTATCTAGGGAAGTTATCCCTAGTGAGTACCTAGAGCATCCAAGGAGCACCAATAGGTTTTGGGTTCCTAGAAGTATATTCTCTACACCCTAGATGGGTTTAGAGAGTGTCAACTCCAATTGGAAGGGTAGTTAACCCAACCTTGTTAAAGTTGACACTTGAGAGCATTTTCAAGGTTATTGTTAACCTTTGAAAATGAAAAGGATTGTAGGGTTACTCTTTGAAAGAGTAATATATGTGCCAAAATTTGAAGAGTTGAACTTAATCTAACTTGACATACTTAAGAAAAGTATAAAAAAAAATCAAGTTAGAATTTTGATACTTTCTTAAGGAATTAAGAAAAAACTCATGCTTTAATCAAATGTGATTAAAGCCTTGAAGAGCAAAAATGTGTCAAAATTTGAGGAGTTGAATCTAATTTAAATTGACACACCTGAGAGAAGCAAAAGAAATGTCAAATTGGGAATTCGACATTTTCTTATGGAATTAAGGGAAATGTAAATCTTAATCCAAATTGTTACCCTTGGAAAGAGTAACATGTGTCAAAACCTAAGAAAATTGGACTTAGCTTAACTTGGCACAATTGGGAAAATATAAGAAATACCAAATTGGAGTTTTGGTATTTTCTTAGGGTAATTAAAGGAAAATCTGATTGTGTTTACTCTTTGGAGGAGTAAAATGTGCCGAGTCTTGAGGAATTGGACTTAAATTTAAATTGGCACAAATCCAAAAAGAAATACCAAGTTGGGAATTTAGTATTCTATTGAGGGGTTAAGGGAAAATTTAAACCTTAATCAAATTAATTACTCTTTGGAAGAGTAAGGTGTGCCAAACCTTGAGGAATCACATCAAAGGTAAGTTAGCACACTTGGAGGAAGGATAAGAAATGTCTAGTTGAGATATTAGTATGTTCTTAAGGGATTAAGACCAAAATTAAGTCTCAATCTAAATGTTTGATCCTTAAAAAGAGTAATATGTGCCAAACAAATATTTGAGGATTGAATTCTTAATTTCAATTGGCACAAATAAAAATGGGGTAAAAGAAATGCCAAGTTGGGTTTTGGCATTTCTTCAAGAGATAAGCAATCTAGACTTAATTTTAAGGTTTTAGCTAAGGTTTAAGGATACTTAGATAGATTATCTAGGTATATTTTATTTATGCTAAAATTCCATGATTGATTGCGTATTATATGTCATGACATCATATTCATTTTTGCATTCATTTCTATTATGAAAAACACAAAATAAAAATATCATGTCATGTCATACATACATCATGTAGCTATAACATGCTTTTCTTTTGAAAATTATTTATTTTGATGTATGCTATTGATCATCATGCATTATATTAATTTTTTTGTAATTAAGGACAAAAGACATTTATTAAGAATGGTAAATATCCCAACAAATGAGATTATACCAAATGACATCCTAGGTGGATGATCATAAGTCTCTTAATGCCTAGATAGATATGCATGATCCCTTAGTTTAGGGCAAAACCAAATATACATCTCACAAAGAATCATAAGGTGACTTGTATGTATTTTAGTACACATTAGATATAAGTGAGATGTTAGGATGGTGAACAAAACTCAAGATGTTGATTTAGTGCATCTTGTTAAGTTTTAGGTTCATCAAAACACATAGTTATGTGTCTTCCAATCATTGGGAAAGCTAATGTACAAGTCATGTGCATTGAGCCCAAAGAACATGGTTGGATATTAGTTTTGAAAATCTTTTAAAATACTTTTGGAAAACCTTGGTGAAGACTATCTTTTGATAGTGATTATCATTAAATAGTTAGACACAAGCTTGAAGAAAACACTAAAGTTTTTACAAGTTTTCAAATTTGTGTCAATCTTTGAAAATAAGAAGTATTTTCATATAAAATTATTTTTCCTTGATAAAGTATACCCTAAATAATGTCTACATGAATTTTCATGATTTTTAGAATTTTATAGAATTTCTGGGGAGTTTCTGAATTTCGCTGAAATTAAATTTCAAGAAATCAGAAACCCAATCGATCGATTGGGATGGGTTCGATCGATTGGGCAGCCATTTCCCGCGAACAGAAGGGTATTGAATCGATCAGCCGATCGATTGACCCAGGCTGGATCGATCAGTGGATCGATTCAGAGGGTATTTCTGCAAGCAGTAGCTTGCGGAATCGATCAATAGATCGATTGAAGTGATTTCAATCGATTGAGTCCCAACTTCAATCGATTGGGAAGTCTGATTTTGGCCTGAAAAGGCCTAATTTCAGTACTTCAAGTCACTTCAAGTCTCAATAACCATTCCAAACCCCTTGGAATACAATTGTAGACATTTAGAGGGAGTTTTCATGATGAAAACAAGTATGGATTGGTTAAAAGAAATCAAAGTGAAGTTTAGGATAAGGTTTAGTTTCAATTCTGAATTTTAGAACCTTAAAACTTCAAGCTTTGGTTTTCAAGGGTCATTAACCATTCCTAACCCTTTGGTATACACTTGTATCCATCTAGGTAGAGTTTTCATGTTGAAAGCAAGTATGGATTGGTTAAGGTAGACTTAGGTGAAGTTTAGGTTGAGATTTAACTTCTTTATTGAATTTTGAACTTCAAAACTTCGAGTTTTGATTTTCCTAATTATTTAGGAACCCCAAGTCATTGTTGGTGCAATGATAGAAATTTGACCATGTTCTTAGGGGGAGTGACTCTTTGAAAACATAAAAATCTTTTCAAAGACCTTAGAAGGGGGTTAAACCTTCGTGATGAATTAATACTCAGGGTCGAGTATTGGGGAGCAATGGAAGATTGGTTATCTTCATTGCTAGGATGAGAAATGCTCTCAGATGAGCATTGTGAAGAAGATTACCGCTCAAGGGGAAGCATTGGGTTAATGAAGGGGATCAGACCTTCATTGGTAAAGTGATGCATGCTCTAGGATGAGCATTGTGAAGTGAAGTAGAGCTCACGGGGGAGCTTTGGAGACAATGAAGAATATGAGATCTTCGTTGTGGGGTTGTTAACAATATATGAGGTTATAAACAATGAAGAGTTAACTCTTATGGAGAAGAGTTTGTTTTCTGATTTGATGTGTGACAATAGGGAGAATAGAAGGTTAAGTTAGGCCTTCATGCCAAGCAGAAGGAGTTTGCCCTCTAGGAAAGGGAAAGAATGAAGGAAGCCTTCATTCATGCTTTGTCATGAGAGGATTAAGGCTATGGAATTTAGCCTTAGTATAAAGAAGAGGTTAAGGCTATGGGATTTAGTCTTGGTATAAAGAAGAGGTTAAGGCTATGGGATTTAGCCTTGTGGTATAAAGAAGAGGTTATGGGATTTAGCCTAACTTAGAGAAATTGTCAAACATCAAAAAAGGGGAGATTGTTGGGGCAATTTCCCTAAGTCAAGTTTGACCAGTTTGACTAAGCTTGAGTTGAGTCAAGCTTGAGTCGAGATTTAAGTTTTGATGTTTGACAATATATGGAGATTGCTAGGGCAATCGTCCGTTTGACAATGTATGGAGATTGTTAGAGCAATCATCCGATTGTGAAGATGGTCAAGGGATTGACCAGGTTGATGAAAAGACATATCAAGTAGGTCAAGATTGACAAGAGACTTGACTGGGAAAGTCTTAATTGGAGATTAGGCAAAGGTAAGTCCAACAGAAAGGTTGGCAAGGGTGAAAATCCAAGTAGGTCAGTGTTGACCAGACTTGGTGGCGAAAGTCCTGATAAGTGAGATCAGACGATTAGAAAGTCATAGTATAGCTAGGCAAAGGGAAAGTCCTGGTGAGGAGCTAGGCAATTGGAAAGTCCAAGTATGATCTTGGCAAAAGGAAAGTCCTGGTGAGGAGTCAGGCAATTGGAAAGTCCAAGTGTAATCTTGGCAAAGGTTGTAAGTCCAAGCATGTGGTCTTGGCAAGGTAAGTCCTAGTGTGACTTGGCGAGGAGAACTCGACAACTAGGATGAGGCCGATGGAAGCTCCAGAAGGCAAGGCGTGAATAATGGGGAGATATCCGAGGGACGCAAGGCTGATGGAGGAGGCTAGAAGGCTAGTTCGAGGTTGGTCGGGAGTAGCCAAATGCTAGGCGTGCAAACCTAATAGGTCACGGTTGACGGGGAGTTAGGTTTGGGAAGCTAGACTTGAGTTTGAGTCAAGTCCAGGGTGTTCAATCGATCGGGCGATCGATTGAACAGGCTCCAATCGATCAGCCGATCGATTGGAGTGTGTATGATTGTTGGAATAACCCAATCGATCAGCCAATCGATTGGGGTCAGGAAATCATGAGCATAGAAGCTCTCCCAATCGATCGGGCGATCGATTGGGAGCTGCCAATCGATCGGTAGATCGATTGGGCAGGGGTGTTCTCGCGCGATCGCGAGAAGCACAGAATGCTTCCGGATCGATCCACCGATCGATCCAGATGTTCCCAATCGATCGGTCGATCGATTGAGATTCGACCGTTACGCATGATGCAGGTGATGGACGGCTAGGATTGTCCGGATGTGACGTGGCGATCGATTGGGGATAAATTCAATCGATTGGAGCTACTGTATAAAGCCCAGGCGGAGCTTTTTCTCAGTAGATCTCTTGCGATCTTTTGCGCCGGTCTTCAGCGATTCACAGCGAGCTTCTCCGATCTACTCATGCCAGTTCTTGAAGGCACTTGGGGAGTTTCTCCAAGGTTCAAGAGGCGACGACAAGCACAAGTAAGCAAGAAGAAGGGTGTATTACATTGTATTTTTATTTCTTCTTCTTGTGTTCGTGTTTGTGTTTGTGTGTGAGTACTGTACGAGGCTTTTCCGCCTCCGGTTACGACCGAGAAGGAGGTTTTTGTTGGATCGTGATGTTTCGATAGAGGGGAGGTGAATATCGATTACGAAAATTCTTCGATAAGAGAGTTAAATGCAGCGGAAAAATTAAGCATGCTAACACAGACCAATTTTACTTGGTTCGGAGCCTGTGTCGACACCTACTCCAAGGTCCGCGGTCGTTGACCGCTTTCGGTGAGCAATCACTATCAATTCGAATATTACAAAGTTTAAGTACAAGAATTGATAGAGAAAGAAAATACCGACAACAGAATGAAAACAAAACCACCACTGAGTCGGAAAGCTTTTCGTGGCGTCGCAAGCGCATAGAGGAGCAGATCTTGGATTCTGAGTTGTTGTAGAAGCTCCACCCCTGCCACTTCTTTTATATGAGGCTCGGGGCACCCCGGATCCCTTCCGGGCGCTGTGATGAGACGTGGCAGGTCCAACCAGCAAGCTCCACGTGACGACGACGCGTTCAGGATAAAAGTTGCCTTCCGGGCGCCCAAACCACCTTTCTCCAGAAAACTTCTTCTCCTGCAAGACAAGATTAGTCCAAGGCAAATATATAAATTATAACCTGCAAAACAGAGTGTTAGTTCAGTTTATAGTTTAACAAAGAGAGTATGACTTAGATTCCGTCTTTCCGAGACTGGAATCTAGTCACGATCTCGACTTAGATATCTGAAATGGATCTAAGCCGGATCGACGCCTAATGTTCCCTTCCCGGGAACGCGTCCTCATAGTCACTCCCTTCCAGTGACTTATCTTTACTCACCTGCTAAACGTCCGGTCAGCCCTTCGACCCATCTGGACTTCTCGCCAGCTATCCGGTCAGCCCGTCGACTTAGCTGGACTTCTCGCCAAGCGTCCGGTCAGCCCATCGACCCTCTTGGACTTCTCGCCAGCTATCCGGTCAACCCGTCGACCTAGCCGGACTTCTCGCCAAGCGTCCGGTCAGTCCGTCGACCCGCTTGGACTTCGTGTCAGACATCCGGTCAGCCCGTCGACCTGTCTGGACTTCGCCTGCACACTCGGTTAGAGTGTTAGATCATGACAAACCTAACTTAACCTGATTTGTCATTCATCAAAACCTGAGTTAAACGGTTAGTGCTAACCGCACCAACAATCTCCCCCTTTTTGATGGAATGACAACCTGGTTAAGTTAGTGAAAAAGATATGCAAGTAAACAAACAAGCATGATTTTTAAGGTTTAAGTTAGTTTTTAACTTTGACATTTTGTTTCTCTAACTTAACCGCCTATCCCTCCCCCTTTGGCATTCATCAAACAGGGACATAAGTCAAACACTCAAAAAATACAAAATACAGACAAAGTTAAAATGTAAGGAATGATGTCAAGTTAACTTGGGGGAGTTTAAACTTTTGAAGATTTGTTTAATACATTAGCTTTAGCTTTTAGAAAATAGCTAAGTTTTGAAAAAGTAGCAAGATAACTTAGTGATGAGTATATTTTGATAATTTTTAAAGATAATTTTTGTAAAATTAATTTAATTTTCAGGAATGAATTTACAAACTCAAAGAGAATTTTCTAATCAGAAATTTGAAAAGTTAATTTTCACGTATAAGTGTATAAGTTTCAAATTTTAAGATCAAGTTTTAAATTTTTAAAATACGTTTAAATTTTGAAATATTTTTCAAACATAAGTTTTCAAAATCAAAGTTTCAAGATCAAGGTGTAGATTTTTCAAAATAAGTTTCAACTTTGAAACGTTTTTCAAACCTAAGTTTTCAAGATCAAAATTTCAAAATCAAGGTTTAAATTTTCAAAATAAGTTTCAACTTTGAAACAATGAGTTTTCAAAACCAGAATTTCAAAATTAAGTTTAAAAAAAATCTACTTTTCAAAACTAATTAAGACTAAGTTTGCAAAAGATTCAATTTTTTTTTTAAAAAAAAAACTTAGTTTATAAAATCCAATTTAAAAGCTTAGTTTTATAAAAGCTAGTTTTCAAAAATATATTCATCAAATTAGATTTCCAAAGATCAGATTTAAAAAAAAAATTAAGAAAAGACATTACTTTTAAAGCGGAGAAAATAATTTTGGTACTAAGTATGAAAATAAGTTGATTCAATCCTCCTCCTAAACCTAACATTATTAAAAATATTTGCTAAGAATATTTAATATAAGATTTTCAAAGTAATTTTTTTTAATAAATTGAGGTAGAATTTTCTAAAGAGATTTTTTTTAAAAAAAAAACAACACTTAAGGAGATAAAAAAATAAACCTCCCCCTGAATTTGATACTCCTTTAATTTATTAATCCTCCTTATTTTATTACTCCCCCTTAATATAATGCTAAGGTTTGGGTGTGTTAAATTTCAAAGCCTTAACACATTTTTCTACCTGAGTGTTCTAGGGGATATAGTAACACTTATATTATTTACATAATTATCTCTCTATCCTTTGTATAATTATTTATTTGAGTTTGATTAATCAATAATTAATTTTAGATTCAGGTGCTTAAGCTTCAGTTTAAGGTTAAATAGGATTAAAATTTATTAATTCAGTAATAGTTAACCATTATCAATTATTTATTGATTAATTTTTACTTGATTTAATACTTAGTAAAATAATTTAAATTTAGTATTAATTGATTGATTTGGTCAATGAAAATGTTTGTTAATTTTTTTTTTATATTTACTTCCTTTTAAGTAGGACTAATTTAGTTTGAAGTTAGCATGAAGTTGAAATTATTAAACACAGTTGAGTAAGGTTAATTCAAGTCAATTTTAGTTCTCAAATAAAGTTAGACTTAAACAATTAAGTTCTACTTATTAATTACATAATTAAGTATAAAGTTTAAGTTAATGGAATTTAAGTTTTTAAGTTAGGTGTATAAGTTCTAAAATTTTATTATTATTATTATTATTATTTTTAAGGGATTTCTAAAACAGTGTTTAAAAGAATTTCAAAATGATTTTCATAATATGTTTAATGGCAATTAACATATGTTTAATTCAGTTTTGATTTTAGATTTAAATTAATATTAGTGGTTAATTTAAGTTTAAGTTTAAGTTTAATTTTAAGTTTAGGTTAAGTTTTTTAAATATTAATTGTAATTTCAATATTAAGTTTTAATTTAGGTTTTAATTTTCAGTTAAGTTAAATTAAGTTTAAAAATAATTTTAAGGTTAAAATAATGTGTAAGGTTAAAAATAAGTTTAAAGTCTAAATAATAATTTTTGAAGTTAAAATAATCTATAAAAATAATTTATTTTTTTTTAAGTTAACATAAATTTTATTAAAGTGAAAAATAATATTTAAAAGAATTTTTTTTAAAAAATGACTTTTAAAAGAGTTTTTAAATAATTTTTATTTAAAAGAATTTTAAAATAATTTTAAAAATGATTTTTAAAAGGGTATTTAAATAATTTTTGAAAGAGTTTTTTTTAATAATTTCTAAATAAATTTTACAATGATTTTTAATAGGGTTTTTAAATAATTTTTAAAAGAATATTTAAATAATTTTTAAAATAATTTTTAAAATGATTTTTAATTGTTTTGAAAATAATTTTTAAACAATTTTTTAAAACAAGTTAAAAAAGTTTTTCAAATAATTTTTAAAAGAATTTTAAAAAAAAATTAAAATAATTTTTAAAGAATTTTTAAAGTGAGTTTTAAAAGTTTTTAAAATATTTTTTAAAAGAATTTTTAAAATGATTTTTAAAAGAATTTTTAAAATGATTTTTAAAATAATTTTTTAAAAGAATTTTTAACATGATTTTTAAAAGTTTTTAAAATAATTTTTTTAAAAAAAGTTTTTAGAATGATTTTTAAAAGAAATTTTAAAATGATTTTTAAAAGTTTTTTTTAAAAATAATTTTTAAATAATTTTTAAAATAATTTTTAAAATATTTTTTAAAATAATTTTTTAAATAATTTTTTAAATAATTTTAAAAAGTTTTTAAAATAATTTTATAAAAAATTTTAAAATTATTTTTAAAAGTTTTAAAAATAATTTTTAAAAGAATTATTAAAATAATTTTAAAATTTTTTTAAAATAATTTTTAAAGAATTTTTAAAATGATTTTTAAAATAACTTTTAAAAGAATTTTTAAAATTATTTTTAAAAGTTTTTAAAATAATTTTTAAAGAATTTTTAAAAGTTTTTAAAATAATTTTTAAAGAATTTTTAAAAGTTTTAAAAATATTTTTTAAAGAATTTTTAAAATGATTTTAAAATTATTTTTAAAATTTTTTAAAATAATTTTTAAAGAATTTTTAAAATGATATTTAAAAGTTTTTAAAAGAATTTTTAAAATGTTTTTAAAATAATTTTTAAATAATTTTTAAAATGATTTTTAAAAGTTTTTAAAAGAATTTTTAAAATGATTTTAAAAATAATTTTTAAAGAATTTTTAAAATGATTTTTTAAAGTTTTTAAAATAATTTTTAAATAGATTTTTAAAAGTATTTTAAAATGATTTTTAAATGTTTTTAAAAGAATTATTAGAAGAATTTTTAAAATAATTTTAAAATGTTTTTAAAATAATTTTTAAGTTAATGTAATTTTTAAGTTAAAATAATTTTTAAAGTTTATTTTAAAATAAATTTTTAAATTTTAGGATTTAATTTTAATTTTAAATTTTAATATAAATCTTAAATTTAAATTTAAATTTAATTCAAAATTTAATTTTGATCCTTAATCATCCCACCCGATCTAAATTTTCAATCAGGTAATCCTATATTTTTGTGAAATGAATTTGATTTAATTATAGGGTTTGGTTTAACTTTGTGTTAGATTAAGGTTTAGCTTTGGGCTCAACAAATAGGTATTGTTTGGATAAACTTCTGGGCAATGGTGAGTCACCTGGACATTATTAGAGTAACCATGCTTTCGAGGTTTTCCAAATAGTCTTATCCACTGAACTTAATACAAAACCTTGGTCTAACTGGTTAGGATCCGTAAGGGGTAGCTTCGGCTAGTTCCACTTAGCCAAATGCACCAGGTCGAAGCCATATCTCCCTAGACATGCATAGACTAAGCTTCCCTAACGTTCTATCATCCAAAACTTCACCAGTACCATTGGTCAAATTAAACCTTATCCTTTATTCTAATCCTAATTATCCTACCGGGTAGGTTTATGTTTGGTTACCCTGTCGGGTAGGTTGATTTTGGTTATCCTGCCGGGTAGATTATTGTTGGAGGTGTCAGCTATTCTGGAGCCTCCCCCTAAATTATTGATTTTTCCTTTTAAATTTTTTAGTTTTAGTTAAGATTTAATGTTTAATTTGTAATTTAGATGTAAGTTTTTAATTTTGAATTAATTAAATTGGTCAAATTATCCTTCTTTAAGAGAGTGTATTTATTATTTGAGTTTTCTTTCCATTTTAATTTTATTAAGTTAATTGAGTTGTCTTTTTTTGATGAATTATCGTTAATGATTGAGTTTTTATTAATTTTTGAATTTGAATTAATTAAATTATATTTCTTTAAAGGTTTATCTTTTAATCTTTTATTAACTGTTAATTTTAAATTTTCCAGATTATCTTTGTTTAATATGTTATCTTTAACATTTAATTTTAAATTTGTTAAGTTTATTTTTGATTTTATCAGAGTGTTTGAGTTTATCCTTATATTTTCTTTATCTTTTAAGTTGATATAATTAGTGGAATTTATTAGATAAGTTTTATCTTTAATATTTAATTTTTTGTTAATTCGATTATCTCGAGTTTGGATAAGACTTTCTAGATTAATATTGTCTAGATTAAATAATTTATTAATTTTATTTAGATCAATATTGACCTTGTCATCTTTTTTGTTTGAATTTTCAAATTTGTTTAGGTTTAAATTCGAATTTTTAGATTTATTAATTATTTTTAGGTTTTCTGTATTTTCTAAATTAATTATATTTGTTTTATCAGAAAATATCCTAGGGGTATTTTCTGTATTTTCTGAATTAGTTATGTTTGTTTCATCAGAAAATATCCTAGGGCATTTTTGCAAGTATTGTCATGTACACTATTTTCACATATACTTTCAGACATATCCAAATTAACATGCACATATTTTAAACTACTACTAGCAAGTGTGTTTTGGTAATTATTACTAACCTTGAGCGCAACCCCTAATTCAGCAGGCTTCTCCGTTGGATCTAACTCGAGTTCGAATTCGATTTTAACTTGATCGTCTGACTCCAACGGCTTCTCGTGAAGCTTGATCAACTGGATCCAAAGCTCACACGCATTCTTGCACTTTTCTAGTCTGTATAAACATTGTTAGGTAAAACACTACAAATAATTTTACTTACATTTTTGTTCAGTTCCGAGTCCTGAGAGGGTTTTCTCAATATTAGCACATAATCGAAATCTAAGCTTTCTAAGAAGCATTCCATTAATCGCTTCCAGTAGTTGAAATCTTGATCGTATGATGGTGGTTCGTGGGAGTTCCGTCCTTCTAGAAGAGTCATTGAATGCTGAAGATGGAAAACTAAAAAGTGGTGTCAAAACTTGGTCTTGGATTAGCAGTGCGAGAAGAAAAAAATATAGTATTGCACTAATTTCGAGAAAAATAATAAAATATTAATAAAAATATTATTTCAAAAGTTTGGAAATGTAATATTTTGTCAATATTAAACAATGGTGAAAAGATGATGATGTATTTTTCAAAAATAGTTTTGGAGGGAAAAAACGAAAGGGTGGTACATGCTTTGCCTGATTGGTGGTGAAAAAACGAAAGACAAACGATATCTAAATTTTTCTTTAAAAAACACCCCCTTTGCCTGATTGGTGGTTACACCAAATCAGAGCGCTACATGCTCTGATACCACTTGTTGGATTGTGATGTTTCGATAGAGGGGGGTGAATATCGATTACGAAAATTCTTCGATAAGAGAGTTAAACGCAGCGGAAAAATTAAGCAATGCTAACACAGACCAATTTTACTTGGTTCGGAGCCTGTGTCGACTCCTACTCCAACGCCCACGGTCGTTGACCGCTTTCGTTGGGCAATCACTATTAATTCGAATATTACAAAGTTTAAGTACAAGAATTGATAGAGAAAGAAAATACCGACAACAGAATGAAAACAAAACCACCACTGAGTCGGAAAGCTTTTCGTGGTGTCGCGAGAGCATAGAGGAGAAGATCTTGGATTCTGAGTTGTTGTAGAAGCTCCACCCCTGCCCCTTCTTTTATATGAGGCTCGGAGCACCCCGGATCCCTTCCGGGCACCCTGGCGAGACGTGGCAGGTCCAACCAGCAAGCTCCACGTGGCGACGACGCGTTTAGGATAAAAGTTGCCTTCCGGGCGCCCGGACCACCTTTCTCCAGAAAACTTCTTCTCCTGCAAGACAAGGTTAGTCCGAGGCAAATATATAAATTATAACCTGCAAAACATAGTGTTAGTTCAGTTTATAATTTAACAAAAAGAGTATGACCTAGATTCCGTCTTTCCGAGACCGGAATCTAGTCACGGTCTCGACATAGATATCCGAAATGGATCTAAGCCGGATCGACGCCTAATGTTCCCTTCCCGGGAACGCGTCCTCACAGTCACTCCCTTCCAGTGACTTACCTTTACTCACCTGTCAGACGTCCGGTCAGTCCTTCGACCCGTCTGGACTTCTCGCCAGCTATCCGGTCAGCCCGTCGACCCGCTTGGACTTCGTGCCAGACATCCGGTTAGCCAGTCGACCTGTCTGGACTTCGCCTGCACACTCGGTCAGAGTGTTAGATCACGACAAACCTAACTTAACCTGATTTGTCATTCATCAAAACCTGAGTTAGACCGTTAGTGCTAACCGCACCAACAGTTTTCATTAGTGGAGTGAGCGTGTCGTGTGGATCCTTGGATTAGTCACCTCTTCTTGAGATGGATACCAAGTAAATCCTTAGTGTTAGTGTGTCTTGTGTATATTTCCGCTGCATATTATCAAGACGAAGCAACCGACAAGTGCGACGAAACGCCATTCACCCCCCCTCTAGCGGACATCAAGGTCCCAACATCCTGGTCACCCCTGACGCCAGTAAACCATCTCACACACGATGGTGAAACCAAGTGGGTAGGGCTGTGATAACCGTGCACTCTGCCGTCACTGCTTCTGATGAGTGACCGAGTGAACGGGATGCTGTCGGAGTACACCTATCCTCCTACCCCAAATCATAAGTGGGGGAGCGCAATGCTCTCATCTCCCTGAGACAATCCAGAGGAGGGATCCATGCCGACTACCACACTGCGTCACACTACCCATGAGCGGACCAAAGAAGCTAAACAGAGCAATCTGCTGCAACACACCATGCCTGAATAAAAACCACTAACCCATAAGTGGTTGTATGTACAGATCCATGTAACTGGCGATGTGCTCAACAATAATGGAGTCGACTATCGCACAGCATGCAATCATGTGAGATGGTGCATGACACTAAGCATACAAATCCTGACCATATCTACCTCCATAAAACATGTACCAAAAATAAATGGATCAAATAAACAGATCTAGGTACACAGGTCAGATATGGTAAATGACTAGTCCGGTATATCACATGTCATGGTATGTCATTACCTCTATAACATAAATAATAAACAGGGGCATGAATGCTAAACAGGTAACAAACAAAACATGCTCGGAAACAAATAGTGACATACCAATGCAGATATAAATATAATTATTATTACTTGTTAAAATATGCTAAGCATATCAACATGACATCATCTAAAAGATAAGTCAAGGTACCCACCTCCAATGTAGATCGAGCTAATCAACATCTATGTCGAAGTGCTCGTCCCGAATCCGAATCCTGTAATAAATCGTACGGTTTAGCTAAGTTTTTATTATAAACAAAATAGCTAAACCAAAAAATCCTTATTTACTAGGAACCCTAATTCATTCATTAACCTCGGTTAGCTTCCTAAACGAGTCTAATCCGAGCTTAGTTTAAATTCATTATTTAATCCCTAATTAAATCTAACTCACAAGTTAATTACGGCTAGCTCCATTAACCCTAACCCTTCCAAATCAACTCCAATAAGAAATGAAATTATCTCTAAAACTCACCTAAATCCTCAGCTGTTGACTCACTGTCGGAAGTCGCAGCCGCTGGGAATACCAAAAAACACCACAGTTTGGGATTGAGCACACAAATACCCCACAAATTCCAGATCCACAAAACCCTACACTTGCTGGAAACCACTTACTCTGATCGGATCAAGAAGAATGATCAAGAAATCACAAGACAATCTATTAACAATTAAATTCCAGTTATAACCTGTTCCCATTACCTCTTCTTCGGTGATGGCAACAAGAAATCAGAAGTTGGTGGCTGGAAAACAATTGCTGCTGGAACCTCGTGGTTTCTGTGGCAGCGGCGCGGATGATCACTAATGTCATATTAGTAATCACCAAGAATTAGGGCACGATGGAAATCAAAAGAGGTAGATAGTTAAGGCTAGCTCACCCTTGGATCCCCGAACACCTTCTCACGCCGACGATCTAGGGCACGGGTGAGGTGGAAACTCGGCGTCGACGATCAAGCTCGCAGTTGTCGGCGTCGGAGCTCCATGGTCGACGATCTAGGGTAGAGGGGAGGCACTCGGTGATGAAGATAAAAGAGCTCAAGCCCCCGATGGCCGACGATTGGCTGGCGCTGCTAGAGCCCGAGAGGAGGAGATAGAATCGGGAGGGGAGACAGCGTAGGCTAGGGTACACGAGGAGAGGGATCGGCTTGGTTTTTATACGCTCGGGAAGGAGGAGCGTCATGTTGTCGTCGGTTGAGGAAGAGAAGGAAGCGGCGGAGAAGAGGAAAGGGTGACGCGAGGCTAGGGCACGAGCACGCGGGTTCGGTAGGGGGAGAAAAGAAAAAGAAAATAAAAAAGAAAAAGAAAAATCAACTTTTCCTCGTTTAAATGGGGTAGCCTAAACAGGTTTTCCCTTGGCCCCATATATAATTGATCCTCGTAACCTACATCATACGACCTCCGAAAAATTTCCATAAAATTTCTAAAATTTTCGAAAAATTCCCTTATGGTTATTCGCCATTTTCCGATATTTTACATATATAGCTCTCAAAACTCCTAAAAATATCTAAACAGAAAAATAACCAACTAGACTTATTCACTAAGATTTACGATAAATTAACTATCAAGACTCGGTTCCTAAGATTTAGGATAAAATTAAATATAAAAAATAAATTAAACTTAATTAACGGATAACTACTTAAAAAAACTTCAATTTTAGATTCTCTCCTGCATCAGTCGCCTGGAGTTGAAGAGAACTCGTCCTCGAGTTTAGGGTGGATGTATCAAGCTCCAGATCACAATGACTTAGGTGTTTTACATTAAAAATATCAGAAGTTTTTAAATGGATAGGAAGTCGCAACCTGTAGGCATTGCCATTAATCTTTTATAGTATCTCGCAAGGTCCAAGCTTTCTATCTTTGAGCTTGTTGTATTCACCAACAGGGAAACTGTCACGAGTTAATATAGCCCAAACCATATCACCAATGTCAAAAAGAACCTGACGTCAATATCGATCTACCCTGACTTGTATTCGGTGTTGCTTTCTTGAATAGCTTGCTTAACCTGCGCTTGAATAACTCGAAGATACTCGGCCATCTCCTCAGCCCTGGGGTTAGTTTGTCCGGGACGCGAAATAGGGACTAAATCCAGTACCCCATATGAGTTTCATCCATAAACAACTTTAAAAGGACTCAAACCAGTGGTCTCGTTCTTTGATCTATTGTATGTGAATTCTGTTTGAGGTAAAACTAGATCCCATTGGTTTGGTTTGGTTCCTGTGAGACATTTCAAAAGATTTCCTAAGCTCCGATTCACTATCTCGGTCTGACCATCTGTTTGAGAGTGATAGGCGCTGCTGAAATTTAGCTTTGTCCCTAGCTTTTCCCATAAAGTCTTCCAAAATTGATTGACAAATTTAGTATCACGATCCGAAGTAATAGTTTGAAGAATACTGTGTAAGTGCATAATCTCTTTGAAGAAGAGGGTGGCAATCCGAACAGCATCGATGGTTTTTTTGCTTGCCACAAAGTGAGTTATCTTGGAGAATCGGTCCACCACAACTAGAATAGAGTCTGCATTGGTAAAGGTTCCCTTAGATTACTGACAAATAAAGCAACACTCCATGAAATGAGCTACGTCACTGGTTAGCTTGGTCCAATAGAAGTCGAAAGAGATGAGGGCTAATGTCTTATCTTGGTCAAAGTATCCTTCGTTATGCAATTCACTGATAATGTGTTGTATATCTAAGAAAGATCCAAAGCCGACAACCTTAATGCTCATGGTAGTAAGTAGGGAAGAATAATAACTTAGAGCATCTGCAACATAATTAAGACTCCTGGATGGATGCTTCAGCGTGAATGTGAACTCTGGAAGTGCTAGAACGGGTGTTTCGATCATCTTTTCCTTCACCAGTTGAAAACTAGTTGTAGCCACTTCAGTCCACTTGAACCCGTACCCCTTAAGATACTCAGTGATAAGAGCAATTAAGGTGCTGAAATTCTGGATGAATCGACGATAGAAAGAGGTCAATCCATGAAAATTTTGGATGTCGTGAATGGTTTTTGGCTGCGGCCACTCTAAAATTGTATCTAACTTTGATGGATCTGCACGAACACTATCGATAGACACTATAAATCCAAGAAACAAAACTGAGGTTGTGAAGAAAGAACACTTCCTGTTGTTGATGAACTAGTGTTCCGCCTTTAGCTTCTCAAAAATAGTGCGAAGGTGATCAAGGTGCAAAGCTCGTGTCCGGCTATAAATGAGGATGTCGTCCAAGTATACAAACACGAATCTTCCCATGAAAGGTCGTAAGACTTGATGCATGTCTTCGTGCTTCATCTTGTTCAAAAATCTAGACATAGAAAGTAGTGTAGAGTTATTAGTTACCAAATCTGAAGGGATTCCATCTCGTCCAGACTCTGAATAGAGTGCAACCACGTCAGAAGGCCACAAACTCATCATCTTCTTTGTAAGTGACCTCGATCGTCCCTCTTCTGGATTCAAAAGGAAAGTTGGTAGCTTTATTTTCTTTTTATAACAACTCCAAAGGGAACATAGCCATGTTGGATGGTACGAGATGATTGTGTCACTGGATGCTCCTACATCAGATGCCCCAGGTTGAAAAGAACTTGTCCTGGAGTTCAAAATAATGTCTTCAACATCCATAGTCTCCCTTTTCTTCGCATTGTCTTTTGATACGACATAAACTGCATCCTCAAATAAGACCAAAATCTTATGGTCATCACCATAGAGTACCTCGTCAACTTCATCATCAAATATCGGTTCGCCTAGTGCTTCGATCTCGTCTTCGTCGTAAATTGGATCATCGAATAATTCGATCTTGTCGTCGCCTTCGCTGCCTCCTGCAATTGGATAATCGAGAGAGTAGGACTGGTCGTACTCGATATTGTCGAGGTCTGCATCCTCAAGGTTGTCTCCGTCACCGTGAGAGGAAGGGGGGACGTAGAGGCACTGGAGAGTTGGTGTTCTCTTGAAGTTGTAGGTGTTAGGTTTGCAAGGTTGCAAACATAGTCCCACATTGAAATCATATGGGAAAGATCATGGGTTATTAAGACAAAGATATCTCCATTTGACATGCGGCCTTTTGGGGAGAGTCCAAAAGCAAAACATGAAAGCTTAGGCCCAAAGTGGACAATATCATGTAATTATGGAGATATTTAATTCTTTTCGATCCTACAATTGGTATCAGAGCCCGAACTGCCAGAAGGTTTAACCGTCGATTGTGCACAAGAGCTATGATCTGATTGAGCCATGTGGGTACAATATTGACCTCGAACAAAGAAAGTGAAGGCTCCTATGTTTGGATTAAGAGGACCAGACACCAAGCAGGAAGTCCTAGTAGGTCGGGTGGACCGAAGGGTAGGAAGACTGGTGGGTCGAGGATCGGACGTAGGAAGTCTGTGGTCCTTTGTTTGAGGGGGGATTGTTAGGGTTGCAAGGTTACAAATATAGTCTCACATTAAAAACACATTGGAATGATCATGGGTTATTAAGACAAAAGATATCTCCATTTGACATAAGGTCTTTTGGGGAGAGCCTAAGAGCAAAACCATGAGGGCTTAGGCCCAAAGTGAACAATATCATGTAATTATAGAGATATCTAAATTCTGTTCGATCCTATAGTAGGTGGTGGGGTGGTTGAACCCGTATTTCTCAAAACCAAACTTGTGCTTGGACAACTCTTCTCAAATGGAAATTAGAGACTTTTCAAAAGGGGAATGAAGGAACTTACGATATTTACGTTCTCATGTCGCTAGATGTTGAGATAACTTTGTAATTTATCTCTGTAGATACTGAATCTCGTCTTGGGTGCTACGACCACAATGTGTGGCTTCCTCAGCCGGAGCTTGCCTTTCACGATCATGATCACGCCCACGACGACCCTCTATTGGATCTCAATGAGCTCTGATACCAACTGATGCCGAGCAGAATATAGATTATTCTGGGGTGTGAAGTTTTTGAGGGATTAAGAAGAAACAAGAGAGAAATAACAAAATAAGAAGTAGCTCAAGATAGATTTTTTTTTAAAAAAAAAAACTTCTTGAGAAAATAAGAGCAGAAAATAAAGAACAAAAGAGATGTAGTCATAACGTGACTTAAACGAAACCAATTGATTCAATATCAAAATAACTTATCCCCAAATATCATCTAAGCATAGGTTTATATAGCTCTCAAAATACTCAAAAAAAATCTAAATAGAAAAATAACTAATTAGACTTATTCCCTAAGATTTAGGATAAATTAACTATCAAGACGATTCCTAAGATTTATGATAAAATTAAATATAAAAAATAAATTAAATTTGATTAACGAATAACTACTTAAAAAATCTTCGATTTTTTATTCTTTCCTACATCACTTACTCATTATTTTTTATTTGAAATTATTCGGAATTCTATCCATTAGTTATGGAATATAATTTTCATAGATCTTAGAATAAGATTATAATAAATTTTATCAAACTTGTATCAGTTTAAAAATTATTATTTTTAATTTATTCTATAAATTTAAATTTATAGATATAAATATATTAAAGAGATTTACCAAAGTACATTGTTTTTTTATTTTTATTTAAAGTAAAAATGATTTAAAATTTTCACGTTCATCACTTAATTTTTATGAAAAGAAAGTGACAGAAAGAGAAAAGGGCATTTCTCAAGTATAGATCTTGATTTGTGATTTGTGATTTGTGATTTGGATATTATAAAAGTTAGTTAGGCAAAATGAGACATTTGCATGTGCGAATTAGTAAAATGCCTCCGTTGAAATTAAAGATTTTAGAGAAGGATTGTTCAGATGTAACTCACGATGATAAAAACTGATTATGTTTATCTCCAATGTCTCCGACAATTTATCCCAAGATTATTTAAAGTGATTTAGAATTTTCACGTTCATCACTTTTGAGACATTTGCATGTGCAAGTTAGTAAAATGTCTCCGTATGAGAGTACGTCGTACACTGTCAACTTGGAACCATCCCGAGAGAACATCCTAATTAACTCACGATTGTGAAATCCGGAGAGAAGATATCAATCTCCCAAGACAAGACTGACGGGCGGCCATGGAGATGGAACTCCAACTTCTTCCCCCATCACTGTTATTAGCCTTCTTGTTCCTTCTCGCACTCAAATTCCTGCTCAAGAATCGGCGGTCGGACTCCAAACTCAGACAAGTACTCTCACCGGAGCCGCCTCTGCCTCCCGGCCCCTGGCGGCTGCCCCTCGTCGGCCACCTCCACCACCTGGTCGGCAAGCCCACCCACCGCTTGCTGCGCGACCTCGCCGCCGTCCACGGCCCCGTCATGCTCCTCAAGGTGGGCCAGGTCGACGTCGTCGTCGTCTCCTCCACTGCAGCAGCAGAGGCCGTCGTAAAAACCTACGACGTGAACTGCGCCAACCGCCCGGAGGTCGCCGCCGTCCGCATCGTCGCCTACGGCTGCACCGACATCGCTTTCTCCTCCTACGGCCCCTACTGGCGCCAGATGAAGAAGGTTTGCATCGTCGAGATGCTCAGCGCGCGCCGTGTCAAGTCCTTCGCCGCCGTAAGGGAGCGCAACATACTCGACTTGACGAGGAACATGTCCACCGGATCTCCAGTCAACGTCAGCGAAAAATTCATGACCTTGAGCAGCAACATCATCACCGAATCCTCCGTCGGCAAGATATACGACGGCTTTCTCCCGGTGGTGAGGGAGTTGATGGAAACGCTCACCGGATTCAGCATTGTCGACTCCTTCCCCTCCTGGAAATTCCTAGACGTCCTCACCGGAACAACCTCGCGGTTCTGGCAAATCCGACGACGGCTCGACAAAATCATGAATGAGATCATCCAGCAGCACCAGACGGAGAAGAAGAGCAATCTATCAGAGGAGGACTTGATCGACGTGCTTCTGAGGATTAAAGAACAGGGCGACCTGGAAATCCCCATCACATTCGACAACGTCAAAGCCTGTATAGTGGTCTGAATCGGCAATCAAATCTCATCCCCGTGCTGTATCTGAACTGTTTACTAATCTGTAGATTACAGGATATGTTCGTGGGAGGCACGGATACCACAGCGACGACTCTGGAATGGGCAATGTCGGAGTTGATGAGGAATCCCGAGGTGATGAACAAAGCACAGATCGAGGTGAGGGAGGCACTGAAAGGCAAGGCAGGAGTCGAAGACGGCGACGTGGAGAAGCTGAGCTACTTGAAGATGGTAATCAAGGAGACGCTGAGGCTGCACGTGCCGATCCCGCTGCTGCTGCCGAGGATGGCAAAGCAGAGCTGCGAGGTGATGGGATTCAAGATTCCGGAAGAAAGCAGAGTGCTGATCAACGCGTGGGCCATGGGGAGGGACCCGGAGTACTGGGAGGACGCGGAGAGCTTCTGGCCGGAGAGGTTCGCCGGAATTGAGACGGACTACAAGGGGACGTACCTTGAGTACGTGCCGTTCGGCAGCGGGAGGAGGTTATGCCCGGGGTACCAGTTCGCCATGGCCACCATGGAACTGGCGTTGGCGCAGATGCTCCTCTGCTTCGACTGGGAGCTGCCTGGCGGGATGAGGCCGGAGGAGCTGAACATGGAGGAGATGTCTGGGGCGACGGCGTCCAGGAAGTCGGCCCTGTGGCTGATTGCTACCCCTCGATTTCCTCCGCCCGTTTGAGAACGTATCTTATCTTCTAAGCATGTTATTTATTTGTACTTTCCTCTAATTTGTATTAGTGCTAATTACTGTATCTTATCTTCTAAGCATGTTATTTGTACTTTCCTCTAATTTGTATTAGTGCTAATTACTGGTGTTTACTAAACCCCAACTGGTGGTTTAAGCTTAATACAGTATTACAGAATCTAAACTCCAAGTTGTTCTGTAACAATAATATATATCATAGTACATTGGGACGCTCAGATCAACTCCAGGAAGGATTCTATATCATAATACAAGTTTGTTCTAAATCCTTTTGCAGATATTTTATATGCTCACACCTCCATTTTGCCATGGCATTTCTTCAAAATGAATATTCCTTGAGATCGCCCTGTGAATCTCCCAGTTCCAAGTCTGCTAGACATTCTTCTGCAGTTAGGGGAGGAAGTTGCCTTGTCTTTCGCTTTAGGTTGTGCTTGTGCCAGTCAGATTTGAAGTGTTCTCTATATTGCCTAGTATCTCCCAGTGCAGCATCACAGGTGTTGCATCTGATCTGCTTGGCCTGTTCTTGTCCGCGACTATCCCCAGCAGAAATTTCTTGCTCGTGCAACCTCTCGCCGAGTTGAACAACTGCGTCTAGCTCCTTTGACGAACTTGAAATAAATTCTTCAGTATCATACTGGCTGACATGAGCATCCCCTTCCGTGTGTACTGATACAGCAAGTATTTCCAACCTCCCTTGCAAGCTCCTCATCATGGCATCACAATCCCGAAAAAGGCCAGGTTCTAACTCGCAAACCTTCACAATTGAGGATTGGATTAAAGTCAGAATGAATAGCACTTGACTGGGGGAACCAAAACAAAATTTGATGTTTGAGTTTGATCGGTAGATCCTATACATCATCCTTTATTACAATAAATTAGTTGTACAAGTGTATAAAACCTCACTATTAAGAAATTCAGTGTCAGCCCTTAGTATTTGATCCTAAAATTCGAAATACAAAGATAGAAATGAACTTTCAAGCTTGCTTTGAACATTCCTTCAATATATCCAGCAGCCTAAATAGCTTTTAAGTTGGCTATTTTATCCTAACACCTAGGTGCACTTACATTTCAATTTAACATCGTTTAAGGTCCAAAATGGTAATGGAACAGTAAGCAAGAATGTCCAATGAATTTCAAATAAAGGAGTTAAAAGCGAATGACACAGTGAAACATGTATAACAAAGGTTAATACGTATGTAGTTTCTAACCACATTACTTACAATAGATGGCTCATTTCCAGACTCATCCTTTGAAGTAATATTAGCATTCCAATCACTGAGTTTCTCCATAAGAGTAGAAAACCTTTTCTCTGGTACAACAAGACGCAATCTCATGGGGGATCTTTTGATAGGGAAATGGTTCTGAAGCTCCCTAATAACTTCCAATGCCTACCAAAGGAAACAAAAAACACAAAAAAAAAGTAATGATGCCATTGTTATTCTTCAAATTGATATTGAAGACGTGACAACTTCATGGACCAAATAATAATAATAATAATAATAATAAGAAGAAGAAGAAGAAGAAGAAGAAGAAGAATAAGAATAAACATTTTATTTTATTTTTAGGGAGTCTGAAATATAATTCATCTACAGTTCGGTTCTAAATCACCGTAGATATAAATAGATCTTACAAAAGTCTCATAGGCAACAATTTGATAGGATAAAATTCTTTGGCCAAAAAAAATATGTTTGTGCTGGCAAAAAAAAATGATGCAGCGATAATACTAGATAAGCATGAACTATGATGTTTGGAGTTTTAAAAAGTTTTAAATAAACAAGCTACCTGCTTTTTTGAGCTTTGATTTGGATCCACTGCAAAATGAATCTCATGCATAAGTCGCTCAATCATGCTAATTGTATAGGGATGATGAGTTTCAGGGTTGATCGTTTTCTGCATCACAATAGTTGCAATATCCCGGAACTGACTAGATAACTGAGATTCTCTCTCCTTCCCAGCAACTTGAAGCTCTCCTTTTTCCAAGATCTATCAATCATCCACATTTTAAAGATCTTCCAAATTTACAGAAACTCAAAAGCTTTTTTTTCCTTTATTAAACATGAAGAATATATAAGGAACTTTAAAAATAAAATTTGCATCAATTGTTCAGAATAAGAGAATGTTAGTGATGTATTTATCATGTTAAATCAGAATTACAGATGGGTCAAAGCACAAGGAAAAATTCTTCCCAAATAACCAACATTAAGAAATAAAATTTGCAAATGTGATCAAACATTGGAGTGGAAAAATCATAGTAATATGGTATTTCATGTTAAATCATAATTGTGGATTGGAACTGTCAGAGCACATAAAAAATTTCTAATTTAAATTATATTAATCAGAAGAATCTGTAACATTTACAAGAACTATGACTCAAACCAAACAAAAACACTCTATCCTCCCTCACTTCTTTCATGAGTTCTCGAAAAGGATAAAGAAGACTTTCCATTAGCAAACTCCATGATGCCTCAGCTCAAAGAAGGAAGAACAATCAGATTTCAGGCTTTGTGGACCCCCGATTTTCACTCAGTGATGGAGAATACTTGGAAGGAACCTATCTTTGCAAGCACAACATCTATCTTGAAGAACCAACTATTTTGGCAAAGCTTGTGATCAGCAAAAGAATGCACAAGGAGTGAAACCATAAAGGATATTACAACCATTTATTGACCCTGTAGCCTGATAAGTGATAGGCTTGGGCTCACAGGTGCATGCAGTTTCAAACCATGAACTTCATATGCTGAGGTAGTCTCTCAAGCAAGTCTGCTCAGTGCCTACTTCCAGTCATTCATTTAATCCTTACAGGCCATAAGGAAGTTACCCCCCTTCAACCGTGGGTTTCACATTCCCTGTAAAACCCAAAGCTGATCTTTAGGAGTACACATTGGTCACCTTTCTACAGAGTTTAGTTTCTCACCCTTTGTATTATTCTCAAAGTATAGATGGTGATGCTTATATTAATGTATTCCATTGAATCACATTTGTTCCAGTCCCTTGCCATCTGAGGTATTACTATGCTTACACTGGTTTCATATACTTCATTTTTCGTATTCCATGGGACATTATTTGTTCTGATCGTTATCATCTGAGAAATTACTTGCTTGCTCTAGTTTCAATTCACTACTAATAAATGAAAAAAATGTTGGCTTTTTTGTTCTCAAATTGACAATATATTGCTTATCGAATATATATTTCTCATATAAAAATAGTTCCCAAATCATTACTAGGCACGCTAATCTGTAGTTTTTTTTTTCTTTCAAAAACGTCAGAGAAAAATATAGCATCTCAAGCAAGACAAAAAGACTCCACATATTACCTCCAAACATATTTTTGACTGATCATCGGTACCAAATGCTGCAATCAGTTCTTTTGACTTCGCAAGAATTCCTTTTGAGACATTTGAATAAACTGTTTGTGATTGCAACACTTCATCCAAATCCTTCTCCCTGAATAATAATTGAAGAGATAGTATGACACAAGTGATAATGAACCAACAAATAAAATAGATTTTATAAAGACCAAAACAAACACAAGGGAAACAATAACAAATACAAGAGTCAGAATTGTCCGAGTAAATAAATATAGCAATTTTAGTGAAGGCCAGTTTCCTAAAGCTTCGAAATTTCCATTAATCTAACTACGATATACACAAAAACAATCTCTTTATCCTTGATCCTGTCCGAACCAGAAGTCAACAGACGCTGGGCACGTGGCGCTCCAAGGCTCGCTGATGTAGATCTCCAACTAGTGTCGAGATGCTCCGGCTATCCTGCACAGAAGTCGAGCCGGGAAGGGGATTCCCAGCGACGACCCTCCGACGCTCAAGTCAGGTAAATCACGATGAACAAGGTGGCTCCAGAAGTCTCAGAGTACGTACCAGAATCCCCTGTCGATGAAACCTGAGGTTCTTTATATAGAGCTGTGAAAGGTTTGGGCACGCGTACCAAGGTGCATAAGTGTCCTCTGTCCTATCCTAGGTATGCGTCTGTCAGAAAGCTTACCTGTCCTTTCCTAGGTACGCGGCTGTCAGAAAGTTTACCTGACCCATATCGCTACAGTCAAAGCATGCCCTCGATGGGACAGCAGAATCCCCTGTCACAAGATTTGGAGCATGGCACACACGTGAAACCTACAGGTTGTCAAAGAAAGAAATCCTCTGGCCTTTTCCTTTGCTCCAAACTTGTAGTCCGAGCGGACAGATACCTAAACATCCGACCGGACATCCGCAGTGGTTTACTTGTGCTTTGTGGAGACTAACAAACAGGGTGCTTTATGGCGATGCGGTCGGTCAAAGGTCACTCGGTCCATGACCTTTTAATCAGGCGTCGAACCCGATTTGTGGTGCCTCCAACTATAAGTGCGAGCCGGACCCTCAGTGGCTCGATTCCATCGGCCGTGGCGATCCAATCGGACCGGCCGTCTGGCCGTCCGTCCGGCGGACCACACTCTCCTCCTGGGTGGGCCCGGTGACTTCCTTGGCGTTGACTTTGCAAGAAAAGGGGCCCATACCCGGATCACTTGCCTTCCTTCAAGTCTAGTCGAAGGAGGCGATAATCCGACCTGGATCGTGAGTCTAGCCGAACGGCTCATTCATGATGGTATTCTCCGCCCGGTCAGCCGTAGAGATGTCCTTGAATGAGTCAGTGATGGCCTTCACCGGATCTCCTCGCGTTCTGCGCCAATCTTCGCCATCAAGGTTGATCATACCTTCATTAAATGCTCCGAACGATTGACTGCCACGTGGAGCGATGCTCTCGGAATACGGAGGCGGCAGCGTGATATTTTGATGTGACCGAAGCAATTCGAAATATACGGCTAGATGTATGCTTTGATTCCCGTGACCTAGATCCGACGGTGGAGGCCGCCCGGCCCTCACCCTATAAATTCTTCATTTCCTCCTCACCTTTACACGCCTCCGTCACCTCTACTGTTGCTTTCTGCGCTCTGGAGCTCCGGCGATCTCGCTTTTGCCCTTTGACGCTATCCGGCGCCTTTCTTCGATCCCTCTTCCCCCAGTAAGGTTTTAGATCTTTCCTTTTTCCTTTCCGATATCTAATTCGCACTTCTGCTCTAGTTTTTGAAACTCCATTTCCTCGTCTTTGAAACTTCCTTTTTGATTTCTTCTGTACCGATCATGGCCAGTTCTTCTCATCCCGAAGAACAATCCCTAGGCCCATGGTATACTACCATGCGATCTCGTTTCGAACAACGGGATTTTGATATTTTGGCTGACAATTTCGAAATCCCCGAGGATATCGAAGTTCGCCTAGCTGGTCCTGCCGCTCGGCCTCACAGACCACCGCGCGGCGGTTTCTGTGTCTTTCGCGACCAATTCATCACCGGTCTGCGGTTCCCCGTACATCCTTTTATAGTAGACGTCTGTAACTATTTTAGCGTGCCGCTCGGCAGTTTAGTACCAAATACCTTTCGTCTGCTCTGCGGCGTTGTCGTTTTGTTTAAGATTCACAACATCCCCCTCCGACCAGAGGTCTTTTTTTATTTCTATTATCCTAAGCAAGCCGAGCCGGGCACCTTTATGTTCCAAGCTCGGCCCGGTTTGGTCTTCTTCAATAAACTACCCACTTCCAATAAACATTAGAAGGACTATTATTTCTATATCCGCATGCCCAGTCAGCCAAACTTTCCGACCCAGTGGCAAGTCAGTCTACCTCCCCCTCCCGAACTGAAGAAATTCAAGACCCGATCGGATTATCTTCACGCCGCAAATGTACTAGCCGGTCTACGGCTTGACATCAACAAGCTTCTTCACGAGGGAGTGATGTACATTTTTGGGCTGAGTCCTATACGGACCCCACTTCCGACCGGCTTCGGTAAGAACTTTTTTGGCACTTGCTTTAATTGCTAACCGATTTCTTTTCTTTCCTGCGCTGACATCGTCATGGACTCGGTGATGGCGGCGTTAAAGAGAAAGCGTGGCCGAGGCCGTGGCCAAGGAAATGAAGGTCTTGGGTATTCACCGGTCGGTTCTCACGAAAAAGCGGCACCAGTGAATCGGCCGCTCAGCCTCTCAGCCAGTGGACGGAGCTACCCTCCAGGGAACCAACGGCCCCCGAGGAAGGGTCCGTTCGGGAGGAGGAACTGCAAAAGAGACGCCGAGTGGAGACCCCACTACGCTACCTCCGCGGTCCAACCCTCCGACCGGGCCGCCGCGACTGGAAGGCGCCTGTGCGCGAGACCATTTCGTCCGACCGGACGCCTTCGATTGGGACGAGCCGACTGCTCCGGTCGAGGCCACTCCGATCGAGGCCACTCCGGTCGACACTCTCCCCCCTGCTCGCCGTTCGGTCCAACGTTCGACCATCCATTCGCGATCTTCTGCGCCAGCTTCCGATCCCGGTCGGGCGATCCCTGGTCATGGCCGCACAAGACGGGCTACTCTTCATCTCCCTACTCAAGAGTTGCTGCCAGAAGTTGACCGGACAACCGTGCCCGAGCACACTATTACTTTGAAAGGGCCCCTCGCCGAGATGTGGGCCGACGCCGGCGCGCGTAGCACTGATCCACCTAGCCAACAGCCACATGCAAGCGGCTACGGGGTAAGTTCTTCGTTGTTTTTGTTTTTGTTTTGCCTAAAATATTTCCGCTCGGCTTCTAACAACTGCGCCTTCTCGTTTCGAGGTGGGTGGACAACCGTCTGGCTATGGCGGACGAGGAGATAAGGCAATTGCGGGTGGTCCGAGCGGCTCCCAAGGACCTTCCTACTCCGAGCTGCAAAAGAGCTCAAGAAAGCTCAAACTCTGCTGGCGGAAGAAAACGACTGTGCCCACGCCTAGCCGAGTCCGAGCGGTCAAGTCGCTGACACAAAGATAACTCGCCACCACTCGGAAGAACACAGCCATCTCCGATCCGGAGAAAAAGCGTGGAGGCCCGGGGCTGAGTCGAAGATAAAGAGCCGACGGAGCACTCGATCGGGAGAAGGCAGCCGCTTACCGATCGCGGAGAAGATCGAACGTCGAATGAGGCCCTCACAAGCTCCCAGGTGACCTTCAAAGAATACCGGGATGCCGAGCCGAGCCGAGTCCCGCTCTCCGACAAAACCACATCCGATCGCCCGAGTTCTCGGAGAAAATTTGCGAGCGGATGTACTCGGCTTTCGACTTGGCCATTACGGCTACTATGACCTATCTGAAGTCGAAGGGCCTTCTTCCGGAGTCCACCAATATTCCGGCCGGCGATCAGGTGGAGCTTCTGAGCAACATTCCGAGGGACCTCTACGACTACATCGAGTAATTCTTGTAATTTAGCCGCTCGGCTGATCATGAACCTTTTTGTATTTAGGCCACTCGGCCTAAGGTTTTAATTTTAATGAAATGCTTTCCTTTCGTGTATTTTATCTTCTTGCACTGTCCCCTTGCTAACACTTGTGCTGTCCGCTCATCTCCTGTCACATCACACCTTTGGAGAATCGCTGGAGTATTTTCTCCAGCTCTTCCGTTCGGCCGCACATAATTCTGTGTTGCTACCAAGAATCGCTGGTTATGAGACGATCCGAACCTCTCGATGTTCAACCTCGGAGCTCGACGGTTGGCCTGCTCGGATTATTTATAGACGCCGACTCGTCTCTCGATTTTTAACGACGGAGCTCGTCGGCGCGGTTATTTATAGCCGGACGGCGCGGCTCTCGATCTTTAACGACGGTGCTCGTCGGTCTTCCGCTCGGAGGGTTTATAGACGCCGGCTCGTCTCTTGATCTTTAACGACGGTGCTCGTCGGCGCGGATATTTATAGCCGGACGGCGCGGCTCTCGATCTTTAACGACGGTGCTCGTCGGTCTTCCGCTCGGAGGGTTTATAGACGCCGGCTCGTCTCTTGATCTTTAACGACGGTGCTCGTCGGTCGCGGACGCGACGCCGGCGCGGCTCTCGATCTTTAACGACGGTGCTCGTCGGTCTTCCGCTCGGAGGGTTTATAGACGCCGGCTCGTCTCTTGATCTTTAACGACGGTGCTCGTCGGCGCGGATATTTATAGCCGGTCGGCGCGGCTCTCGATCTTTAACGACGGTGCTCGTCGGTCTTCCGCTCGGAGGGTTTATAGACGCCGGCTCGTCTCTTGATCTTTAACGACGGTGCTCGTCGGCGCGGATATTTATAGCCGGTCGGCGCGGCTCTCGATCTTTAACGACGGTGCTCGTCGGCCTTCCGCTCGGAGGGTTTATAGACGCCGGCTCGTCTCTTGATCTTTAACGACGGTGCTCGTCGGCGCGGATATTTATAGCCGGTCGGCGCGGCTCTACGGTTTAACGTCTGGGCTAGACGGCCGTCAAGGCTAATTTTGACACTTCCGTTCGGCGTAGCTCTTTGTCTTTCCCCCAGCTTAGATAATGCCCTCCTGGCCGCACGGCTCAGGATCTACTTCATCGAGTATTTTGGCTCGGATAATATACCTCCGTTCGAATGGCACGGGGCCTTCGATCTTCGAGCGTTTGGCTCAACCCATTTACCTCCGGCCGAACGGCGCGGGTTCTTTGCTTACAAGTCTGACCACATTTACCTCCCGGCCGATCGGCCTGGGGGCCTTCGCGCTACGATGATAATGCCTTATATTCGCTCCAGTCTTAACCACATAAACCTCCCGGCCGATCGGCTCGGGGGCCTTCGCGCTACGATGATAATGCCTTATATTCGCTCCTTTGACTTTTCATCTCTGCATTTCAAGTATTTAGTCGAAAAATGAAATACACAGGGTGATTTACAGTGATACACCTTTCACCCCGCCCGGTAAGGCTGGAGGTGGTTCGCGCTCCACGGCCTATCTAGCTGCCGTCTCATCCTCCGGATAATACGCTCCGAGCGGAGCTTTTCGATGATTTTGAAAGGCCCGCCCATGGCGCTTCAAGCTTGCCGACGTCGCCGACCGACTTTCTTCCAGACAAGATCGCCGACTTGGAACGATCCGGGATTCTACGCCGGTTGTAGTTTTGCTTCATCCACGACGGCGCCATCACCGAACGGACGCCTTTGCCTCTCCTCTTCTACCAAGTCCCTCCATGTTTCTTCGTTCGGTGTTGTCATCATCATAGTTCGGATCCCGGCCGACTCAACGACCGGAGATAATGACCTCGCCATATACCAAATGGGCAGTGTGACTCGTCCTTCTTTTGGCGCTCGGATAGCCCACAAGACGCCCGGCACTTCATCCGCCAACCTCCTCCCAAATGGTCGAGCCGAGCGCAGAATACGAAGAATTTCCCGGTTGGCGACTTGACCGTTGCTCGAGGATAGGCCACGGACGTGAAATGTTGCTCAATGCCGTAGCTGGCACCAATCCTCCAACATCTTCCTGTGAACCGCCGTTGTCGGACACCGGCGAGGGATGAACCGACAAATGATGTCGCGGATGAATTTTTAACCATTTGCTCGGTGATCTTTGCTAGCGGCTCGGCCTCCACCCACTGGAGAAATAGTCTACCGCCACTAGTAAAATTTCCTCTGCCCGGTCGCCATCGGAAATGGACCCACAATATCCATTCCCCATCGATCGAACGGACACGAGATGGTTGATGCCTTCATCTCCTCGCCGGCCGGTGGGAGAAGTTGTGATACTTCTGAAAGACATGTAGACACTGTCCGAGCGGCATCCGCCAAAGTTGGCCAAAAGTATCCGGCCAAGAGGATCTTCTTGGCTAACGAGAGTCCGCCCGGATGACCTCCACATGATCCTTGATGTACTTCCAGGAGTAAGCTGAGTCCTCCGAGCCTACACATTTTAGCAGAGGACGCGAGAAAGCTTTCTAGTCGATCTCCGATGAGTGTAAACCCACCGGCTCTTCTTCCGAGGAGCCGGCCGCATATTCATCGGATGGTGTGGTGCCCGAACGGAGGAATTCTATAATAGGTGTCCTCCAGTCACTTGGAAACGCGAAGCCTTGCATCCGGTCGACATGCGCCACCATCAGCGTTTTTTCAATTGGTTGCTGAATGGCGACCGACTTGCTAGTTTGGCCAACTCATCGGCCGCCTGGTTCTCCGTTCGGGGAATCTTCTGAATAAGCACTTCGCGGAAAGTAGCTTTGAGTTTTTCAAAGGCCTCAACGTAGAGTTTAAGCCGAGCGCTGTTGATTTCAAAGGTGCCGGAAAGTTGCTGGGCGGCCAACTGTGAATCCGAATAGAGAGTCACCCGACCAGCTCCCACATGCCGTGCTGCCTGTAATCCGGCTATAAGGGCCTCATACTCTGCCTCATTGTTGGTGGCCTTGTAGTCCAGTCGGACGGATAGGTGCATCTTTTCTTCTTGCGGTGAGATAAGCAATATCCCAATCCCGCTTCCGAGTCGAGTGGAAGACCCATCCACATATATCCTCCACAGAGCTTCCGGCTCTGGCCTCTGCACTTCGGTCACAAAATCAGCCAAGGATTGGGCTTTAATCGCCGAGCGGGGCTGGTATTGGATGTCAAACTCACTTAATTCTGCCGTCCACTTGATAAGCCGTCCGGACGATTCTGGATTCAACAGGACTCCGAGTGGACTGCTCGTCCGGACAATGATTGTGTGAGCCAAGAAATACGGTCGGAGGCGCTGAGCCAGAACGAAGGCCAACTTCTCGAGCCCGGTGTAGCGAGATTCAGCATCTTTCAAAATATGGCTCAGAAAATACACCGGTTGCTCTTCACCGTTCGCCCTCACAAGTGCTGAGCCTACAACATGCTCAGTTGACGATAGATACATATAAAGTGACTCACCCCCGATCGGCTTGACAAGTATAGGCAGAGAATTCAGATATGTTTTCAACTCTTCAAATGCTCGGTCACACTCTTCATTCCACTGGAACTTAGTAGCCTTGCGCAGGATCTTGAAGAATGGCAGGCTCCGGTCGGCAGTTTTGGAGATGAATCTGGACAAAGCAGTTATCCGACCGGTCAACCGTTGCACTTCCCTTGTGTTTCTGGGAGGAAGCATGTCTTGCAGAGCTTTCACCTTGCCGGGGTTGGCTTCGATTCCCCGCTCGGTCACTACGTATCCCAAGAAACGTCCTCCCTTTGCTCCGAACAGGCACTTCTGGGGATTCAGCTTGACTCCGTATTTGCGCAGCGTTCGGAATGTCTCTTCCATGTCTTTAAAGAGATCTGCCGCTAGGACGGATTTAATAAGAATGTCGTCCACATAAACTTCCAGATTCCGCCCTATCTGTTCCCTGAACACTTTGTTCATCAAGCGTTGATAGGTGGCCCCGGCATTCTTCAATCCGAACGGCATCACGTTGTAACAGTAAGTGCCGTCGGCAATCACGAAGCTAACCTTTTCCCGATCTTGCCAGCGGTACAGTGATCTAGCCAGCGGTCGGCATCCACCCACTTGGAGAAATAGTCTACCGCCACTAGTAAAAATTTCCTTTGCCCGAAAGTCATCGGAAATGGACCTACAATACCATTCGCCACTGATCGCCTCGCGTATGTGGCCGGCCTCCAGAAGTTTCTCTACTTCCGCCCGTATTATGGCATTCTGCTCGGCGCTAAAATCTCTTTTTTTCTGCTTTACTGGCCGAGCGTCAGGTCGGACATGCAACTCATGTTGCGTTAGGCTTGGCGAAATTCCGGGCAACTCGTGTGTCGACCAAACAAAGACATCATGATTTTGCCGGAGGCATTGGATCAGCTTCTTCTTCTGTTTTTCCTCTAGATCCGAGGCGATGAAAGTGGTGGCCTCCGATCGGGTCGGATGGATCTGCACTTCCTCCTTTTCATCATAAATTAAAGCAGGAGGTTTCGGCTATGGCGTGTACCTCGATTCGGGGGCCTTCTTCTGCTCGGATCATCTCTATATAGCATCGCCGAGCTGCTAGTTGATCTCCACGCACTTCTCCTACTTTGTCTTCCACGGGAACTTTATCTTCGGTGGAAGGTTGAAACAACCGCTCGGAATTCGCCGGTCGCCCCAGAATGACATTGTAGGACGATGGAGAGTCGACCACCACGAAGTTTATTGTCCCGGTCCTCCCGAGCGACTCTTCCCCAAGGAGGTGGCCGGATCTGTCCGACCATCAACTTCGTTGCTCAGAAACCCGTAGAGCGGGTAGTCATGGCAACTGCTCGATCAATTTGCAACGATCAAACGCCTTCTTGAATATGATGTTGACCGAGCTCCTGTGTCAACGAATATGCGATGAATAGTGTAATTTGCTATTACCGCTTTAATGAGCCGCGTCATGGGGCACTTCTACTCCTTCTAAGTCTCCAGGCCCGAAAGTGATTTCCGGTCCACTTGCCCGCTCTTGGCTACTGACCGTGGATCGCATGCCGGACGCCGCCTTTCGCTCGGTTGGAATCTCCTCGGTCGGTCCGCCAGAATAACGCTGATCTCGCCCGGAAGTATTGCTCCTATTTTCCTCCTCCCGAGCGGACGGCCGGGACCGCTCTACCCGGCGACTCTCCTGCCTGGGATCTATGCCGACGCAAGGCCCGTGATGTCGCCCCTATGCGGGTCCGGCCGGCTTCGGGTCCTTTGCCTCCGTCGAGGGGAGGAGACCGTCGTTCGCTCTCCGGGAATGGATCGACACAAAGGAAGGCTTCGCAATCCCTCGTGTCAGGCGATCCGTTTGGTGGAATTTGCGAACATAGGGTCCACCTCTTCTTAGGCTCGAGCGGCCCACTTCAGACGGCGATCCGACGTGAGGATCGAATGCTTCCCTTGGTCCTCCGGGTGGTCACGAGCGGTGTCGCTTCCGCTCGGATGAGCAGTGCGCCTACCGAGTTTCCTTTTTCCGAAGCGGCGCGCTTCTTCCACATTTATATATTCGTTGGCCCGATGTAGCATGTGATCATAATCTCGGGCGGCTTTCGGATGAGCGACCGGAAGAAATCCCCATCCACAAGGCCTGCGTGAAGGCATTCATCATCGTCCACGTGGCCGCTGGGATGTCCATCGCCACTTGGTTGAATCGCGGATGTAAGCTCGAAGCGATTCTTTTGGTTCTTGTTGATGGCGAACAAGCTAACACTTGTTTTCGATAACGCCTGCTAGCGAAGTGGTGGAGGAAGGCCGCTCGGTGAAGCTTGTGATGGATCCGTCCGGCGGAACCACCGCTGAGCCGATCCCGAGAGAGTGGTAAGAAAGACGCGACTTCACTCCATCTGTATGATGGAGCGTGGTCAGATATCAAACTTACCTGATGATCATCCGGTCCGTTGTTCCATCATATTCGCCGATCGTGAGGCACGAGTGCTTGGGCGAGGGTCTCGAAATATCTTCCGAGAATTGGCGATTGGTCCGCCGGAGATGAGTCCGCCCGGGCTTTCCTTTCGTCATCCCGCCTGCATTTCATCCAAGAGGAGCTCTATCTCTTCGAGCTGGTGCGGAGTGCGAAACAAGGCCTGGAATGCGATGTGGCTTCGAGGTGCTTCCGCCGGCTACGACGCAGAATGTCGCTTGTTGCCCTCCGCCGGCGGATGCTTTTTGTTTTGCCCATGAGTTCATGGCCCTTATCTCGACCAGGCGCCGAGTTCCTCCGCTGAAAGCGCCACTGCAGTGTTGTCGCCCACCGCCCATCGTACCGACGGATGCAGGAGCGCCCACGACGGCGCCATTTGATCCCGTCCGAACCGAAGTCAACAGACGCTGGGCACGAGGCTCACTGATGTAGATCTCCAACTAGTGTCGAGATGCTCCGGCTATCCTGCACAGAAGTCGGTCCCGGCCCGACCCTCCGACGCTCAAGTCCGTAAATCACGATGAACAAGGTGGCTCCAAGTCTCGAGTACGTACCAGAATCCCTGTCGATGAAACCCGAGGTTCTTTATATAGAGCTGTGAAAGGTTTGGGCACGCGTACTAAGGTGCATAAGTGTCCTCTGTCCTATCCTAAGTATGAAAGCTTACCTGCCCTTTCCTAGGTACGCTACCGCCGAAAGTTTACCCGACCCATATCACATACCAAAGCATGCCTCGATGGGAGACAGAATCCCCGTCACAAGATTTGGAGCATGGCACACACGTGAAACCTACAGGTTGTCAAAGAAAGAAATCCTCGGCCTTTTCCTTTGCTCCAAACTTGTAGTCCGAGCGGACGGATACCTAAACATCCGACCGGACATCCGCAGTGGTTTACTTGTGCTTGTGGAGACTAACAAACAGGGTGCTTTATGACTGCGGTCGGTCAAAAGGTCCATGACCTTTAATCGAAAGGCCGAACCCGATTTGACAGGGTGCCTCCCAACTATAAGTGCGAGCCGGCCGGACCCCTCAGGGTACTCGATTCCATCGACCGGCCGGCAGTCCAATCGGACCGGCCGTCTACGGCCGTCCGTCCGGGCGGACCACACTCTCCTCTGGGTGGGCGGCTGTTCCGGTGACTTCCCCTTGGCGTTGACTTTGCAAGAAAAAGGGGGGGCCCACTCTTACTACCGGATCAATCCTATTTACCAATGAAAACCTCCTCGCTTCCTTTCCAAGAACAATTTGACAAAACCCGTACCAATTCGGTAAACACGATAACCCCATATGAGAAGCTTTAGTTACATTTTCCAGTGGACGAACAGAAGTTAGATTTTAATCGACATAAGGAAAAAAGAAGGTATCGGGATTCTTACACTCCTGATCGCCACGAAAGGACCTTGTTCTTGTAGCAGGCGATCTCGAACCTTATTCCGTGCTTCTTGAGGCGGACGACTGCCACGTTCGTGAGGCGCTTCTGCCCGATGGGCTGCACCAAGGTCTTCGACATCTTCGCCCCTCGAACAAAATTCTCACCTTCCCAATTCGACCAATTCCTGCGGCTGCGGAGAAACGAGATATATGCGCTCCAAGATTCGTGCAAGTGGTTTCGGGCTGGGCTTCGAATTATTAACGGATCAAATTTAAAATTTAGTGTTGGGCTTACTAAGAACATATTATTTATTTTAATATAAATAAAATTAACAGATCTAATATTTTATTAGCTTTTATTGTTTGGTTTTTTAATTTATTCCTCATCATTATTTGTAATGCTTATAAAGTTCTATTTTTTTTAAAAAAAATTGTATTACAATTTAACATCTCCTTAAAATTATGCTCTATTATCAAATAAGTTTTCTTATACTTGATTACAATAATTTTAATTCCTTAATTATTTGATTATATTATTGGAGAAAATTTAAAAATCAAGTTCCATCCACTGTCTATCTATATAATCAGCATGCAATTTTTTCCACATATAATATTAATTATGCAGTAAAAACTTGAGTTACTTTTGAACTTTGGGTTATTTCTATTGAATGCTCTGCAAGTGCATTAAAGAATTATTTCCTTAAATTGGACTAAGGAGAAGACGAATAAAATCTAATTAAAAATATTAAATCGAAAAATATTAATTTAGGAATAAATCTAAATATCATCACTAGTATAATCAATTTTCTTACCAAATTTTAAGAATTAAGACATACTACCAACTAATTTTTTATTGTAAAAATCTTTAATAGCCAAGTTATTATAATACGATATTTTTATTAACAGTGAATTCCTTCTTCAATTAAAATCAATAATTTTTAGGATAATAAATTAAATAAAATATTATTTGGACATTGATTGCCCCCGACTTTGTCTTACAATCAGTACGGTCCTGACTCATATCAAGTCACATCGACGACCAAAATTTATTTCTCATTTAATGATAGAATCTAATTGTTAATTATTGAACACATGATTAACTCATTTTCATTTTTATTCTTGAATAGGAGGATCCCACCTTGTTACTAGGGTGGAAGTTAAAAGATATCAAAATTAAGATGTTCAATATGTATAGGGCATCATCCGATCGGATGAAGTATTTCTTAATCAGGCAAAGCATTCCTCGATCGAGAGAAGAGATTCGATCTATCGTAGCTCTCGACACGAGGAGCGGTCAAAAATTTAACACTCAAGGGAGAACTACGTGCAGAAGCTGAGCCGAGTGGCTACCCTACTCGACCGAGCAACGGACTCAACATCAACCGAGCACAAAGACAGTGAGCTTCCAGCCGATCGACAATCTCGTTCGGCCTAGCGACAGATCACGACAGAGGATTTCTGGTCGAGCGACTATCCCGCTCGGCCCGACAACAGACAGTACATGGGCAGTGGACTTTTGGCTGAGCGGCTATCCCGCTCGGCCGGACAACAGATAGCACGCGGATAAGGGAGTTCCGGTCGAGCAGCTATTCCGCCTTACCAAGCAACAGACGCGACATGATATTTTTTGACATCCTTTTGGGAGCTTGTACCGCTGACAGATGGCATGGTCAGACGAAGAATCGTACGACAGAAACTTTTACTGTCACTTCAGAGATATGCTCAGTCCGTTAAAGTTCTGTGTCAGAGACACTTTACTGACAAGTCTTTTCAGGGAAAGTTTTGATATGCGTGCTCGCCTTGAGAAACGTGCACGCGGTATTTCGAAACTCTATATAAAGGGAGGTCCAAGCATCGGCGGAGATATACGTTACACGCATTATTTACTATTACGCTACAGTTCTTGCTTCTTGTTTCTTCTTGCTTCGCTGGAGATAGACTTGAACGTTGGATAATCATCACCGGGGACCCCTTCGAGGATCAATTCTTTTTTAAAATCAATAATTCAATTCAAGCAACACATTCATGGCAAAATATGCTACTGCACGATATGGATCAAAAACTAGATAGTAGTGAAGAACATGAGAGATTCTTCTTGGCATGATGATTAAAAAACAGAAAGAAAAGCAAAATGAAAAAGAAAAGATACTTCGTTTTGAATTTTGATGGATCATGAACTCCAAGAGTATTGGAACATCACAATCCTGCTTGATCCTTTGCCCACTTGGCTCTCAGCAACTTCAGCAGAGCTCTGGCCTTGGACTTGGCCCGCTCCCCGCTCTGGCTCTGCAGCAGCAGCAGCAGCTGCGTCAAGACCCCGGCATTAATGGCGTCTGTTCTTGCTTTCTCCGAGTCGCTGCACAGGAGCAGCAGTGCCCCGACCGCGTGCTCGCTGCCTCCCTGATCATCGCAGGGCACCCTGAACACCATCTTCACCAGCACCGCGATCCCGTTCTCCATCTCGCTCATCCGCCTCTTGCCGACTCCCGACGCCAGCAGTCGCTCGAGCGTGCCGACGGCGAGTCTCACGTTCCTGTTCCTCGAACGAGAGGCGTACAGTGCGCTCGACACGTACGCGACGAGGCCGTCCATGGCGCCTTCTCGAATCGCAGTGCTCCTGTTGGCTTCGAGCGAGCAGAGGCTGCAGATCGCTTTCAGGGTGGCCTCCCGGATGTCGGATTTGTCGAGTAGGAGAGAGACCAGCACTTGGAGCAACCTCTCCCTTCTTCCTAAGATGAGGCACAGCTCGTGTGTCAAACTGCACGATGCGATCGCCTCCAGCAAGTTACACAACCTGGCCTTGACCCTGGAACTCCCTTGTTCTAATAGAAACACTAGTCGAACCAAGTTCGATTCATTTCTCAACATGTTTAGCGACTCCAAACCTTTGGAAGAGCTTAGATTGAGGATTCCATCGAGGGCTAGTTCTATGACCTCGGCATTGTCTGCCACAGGGAACTGAAAGAGCACCTGCAGCAGCAGCTCGAACAAACCTTCTCGAATCAAACTAGCCTGCCTTGTGCTCGACTCCGAAGACAGAAGCTTGATGATTCTAAGCGTTTCCAGCTTTGTCATAGTAGTGGATTCTCTGAATTGGAGGTTGTGCTTGAGGGTGGAGAGTGTGAATTCCGTGCTTTCGAGTGGAACAGTAAACATTGAGCTGTGGCCGAGGACCCAATGCTGGATCAAGTGCCGGAGGGTGTGGTTGGGGACTAAGGATGTATCATGGAGCCTCTGCATTGTAACCGGGCATGTTAAGTTGCCACAGGCCAGCCATTTCTCAATGTTTGCCCTGTCATAAGTCTGGCCTGTGCTAAGCGTCACTGGATCACTGAACAAATCCAGGCTAATTGGGCACCTGAGCAACTCAGGAACACTCACCATTTGCAGTGTTCCTACAGCTGATATCTTACAGTAAGAACTGGTTTGCATAACTAAAAAAAGGAGAGTGGGGAGAAAGAAGTACCTGTGGTCATCAGCTCACAGATTTCACTGTGCTCTCAGATATGCACAGAAACTTGAAGAGCTACCCAAACAAATAGAAGGGCTTGGTGGGGAGGAATCAGAGATGCAACAACAAAAGCTGGAGGTGGCAATTGCTTGTCCTTGTCTGGACAATGTCCTCATTCATAATTGAACAAAAAATCATCTGTCTTCGATCCCAAAAATCTGAATTAACTGGTCAAAGTTGGACCATTCCATGAGGTTTTCGATGATCTAATCAATACAATAATATAATTATGAGGTTTTGGATGCACCTGCTTTAAGAAGAAGAATCACAGTGGGTGGAAAATTAACAACACTGACAAACTATGTGCCAAAAATCATACAATTGGGCCATCCATCTACAACATGACAAGAACTTTAGAGCTATCGAATAAAATAACTCCAACCCGTGCACTATCATTTTGACAAATGAATGTTTAGCATCTGAGTCGTGAGCATTAAACAAATGAAATGAGATTATGATAATATGGTAGCTGCTGCGATAACACAAAGGACAAGCTTTCGTGTTGGGTGCCCAGGGTTTAGAAAGAAAAGCCAGCAAGTATCCAAGTAGATGCAAAAGACCTACTGTGCTACTAATTGATGTTGTCCTGCAGAAAAGGTCAAAGAGACAGGATTTTTTAGGATGTCATAGCTGAATAGCATAGGCAATGGAGTAGAAAAATACAGGGTTCTTCCAAAATTTGCTCATATCATTTACATATCTTATCAGAGGAAAGGTATTGACTCTGTCATGCTTGTACTTGAAAACTAAGGATGATTGTTGGTTGAGGAAGGTTATCTGCATCCTAACCATCGTGAATGCTTATTATATTGTGTGGCAGACAAGATAGTGTTCAAAAGTTCTGTAGAGTCATGTTTTTCTCAGGCCTCAGCCAACCAATCATACAGTTTGTCGTTGGAATTTTTAATCATGTCGACAAGGAAAGCAATTTTGTGGGCTGGAGCTGTGGGACTCAAATCTCTCCATTCCTAAGCCACCAATCTTGCTTGCAAGACAGGATATGCACAGACCTTGTCGATCAATCAAATCAGTATTTGGCACTGCAAATATTTGTTTGATGGTGTTTGTTCACGCACATTCAACAGTGGATAATTGGAGACAGAATTCCTAATGCATGATGACAAAAACATGGTGAAAATTCAAAGTAAATGAAAAGTGAGTTCGAAATGCATTGCATTGCGGTTGAAGTGTCAATTCGCTGCTGATTTTTAGAGAAAATATAATCTCTCAAGGAATATCCCTAAGGAACTGCCTCAATCAATCAGTGTATACTATTGTAGGATCGAGTCACATAAGTAGACATTATCTCCTAAACAATAATGTCTTTAAAAACATTAGAATCTACGACCATTTAGTATTCCCATTTCCAGCTTGACTGACCATTAATGCATGTGGATGCTTTTTTTTTTCTCTCTTTGGCATTGATTGTTTGGCAGGGAAAGTTGGTGTTTGAGAATCTCTTCCACAAATTTGTATGCTAGCTGCCAACAGCAAACAAATATTTCTATACTCAGTCGATCCACTCCATCCTCTGTGCGATTTATCATTTATTGCACCTGATGCATCTCAATTCTCAGCTGGACCACCCTCATCGTTCACTGACTACCAAATGGTAGATTTTGGTAGCTCATGAATGATTTGCTCACACTAGAGTTAATCTGTTCCAGAAGAGGATGTGCCTTTTTTATGTGCTTTGTTTCCTATGTCTCATGTAATGGCTTAATTTGGGAGAATGAAGAAACGGTCCGAACAAGAAAGATTAATTGAATTCTTAGTACCTAAGGAAGCCCTGTTTTCAGGACTCGATAAGGTTTCCTCTGAGCAATCTCACAGCGGCATTACAACGAACAGCTAAATAGCAATCGCTAGTCCTTTCTTGCGTGCACGACGACATCAAGCGGCGCAGTAGGCGACGGATACGCACCGGCCGGCAGCATGATCGGGATCGCCACCCTCTTCGTTTTCTTGGTGTTCGTTCAATAACGTGTCGTGTCAATGGAGCTCAAAATCGTATAATCACGTAAGTTTAATCACGTATTTGAACTTGTCAAGCAATGAAGCTTCGATGTGCGATTGTTTCCATAAATTAACAAGATCGATAGCTTCACCCTATGAACAACTACGTGCCGGCAAGCAACGTGCTGTGCAACAAGTATATTCCTCTATTTATTTCAATGTCTCATCAACAACATCATCCAAAATTTGAAGGAGGCAGATTGTAAGAGAGCTGACCATGTCCCTTCAAACCAAGTTTAGGAAATCCAAAGAAAAGAAAGGCGAAGACCAAATCCAGGAGCAACCACCACCGCTCCAGCCGCCGCCGCCGGTTGCTCCGCCATCTTCCTCGTCGTCCCAGCAAGCCATATCTCAAGCGCTAGCGACCACCGCCCACCTGGCCAACCTCCTGCCCACCGGCACTCTGCTCGCCTTCCAGCTCCTCGTGCCGGTCTTCACCAACAACGGCGCCTGCGATGCCGTCACCGTCCTCCTGACGCGCGGGCTGCTGCTGCTCCTCGCCGCCTCCTGCTTCCTCGCCAGCTTCACCGACAGCTTTCGGGCGACCGACGGCCAGCTCTACTATGGCTTCGCGACGCGCCGTGGTATGTGGCTCTTCAACTACGTGGACGAGGGCGGCGCGGGGACTCTGCCGGACTTGACCAAGTACAGGCGGCGGACCAGGGACTGGGTGCACGCGGCGCTGTCTGTGCTGGTGTTCGCGGTGGTGGCGCTGCGGGACCGGAACGTCGTCAGTTGCTTCTACCCGCGGCCGAGCAGGGAGGTTCAGGAGGCGTTGGACATAGTGCCGCTGGGCGTCGGCGTGCTTTGCAGCTTGCTCTTCGTGGTGTTTCCGACGAGTAGGCACGGCATCGGTTACCCTATCACCTCCGGCAACTGATTCATTCCTGAATCTCTTCTTAATTGTTGATGTTCTTAAATTGTTAGAAATCTTGTAATATGATAAAAATCGATCAAATTCACTTTGGTTGATTGAGAAATTTTAAAAATAAATGATAATCCAGTTAATTTCTAAAATAATTGATCAATTTTCCTATGACCATTAGAATAAATCGGGACGTATCAAGAACATTTAGAGGAAAAAAGAACATTTAGAGGAAAAATTAAGTGATTGATCTGGTCTCATAGAAATTTCCCACTAACCATTTAAAATACGTCGTAATTGAAATTTGAATCGTAAATACCTGAATTACAATTTAAATATCCTATTCCAGTACCATGGTCCTGGGGACGAGAAATTCTTTACTGAAGAACAAGTAAACCGTCAACATTCTCACATGCACTCAATTAAGCAAGTTTAATGTAAACAAATAAGGCGAATACTCTACTATAGATATAGTTGACAATAAACTTAGTTCATAAACATGTCCTGAGGGTAGGAACTCTATCAAGCAATCCATTTGGAGAATTGAAAAGCACAAACTAAGAACCATCGTTTTCATCACTACTACCTCAGCAAAAGGGCGACTATGAATCAAGATTAGCTCCCACGCACAATTATTATACAAGTCTTAACTGGATTCACAATATAATATCCATAGGATGGTTCAGACCAATAACAAGCTCTCCACGTTGGAATACAGAAGGTACCTATAGATAATAATCCTTCTATTGAAAATTCAGCATCTACGATATACCGTTGAAGGTGAGATCTCATCATCATTTGCTTTCGTGCAAGTTAGGTTGGATCGGTTGAACGCGGAAGGCCATAGTCATTTGTGGCGCAAACTCCCTATCTTTGTATCCAAGCTCTAGCTCGCGAACGCTTCCATCCATTGTCAATTGATGATGGTGCTGAAGGTACAAAGGCCAAGTGTTACTAGAAAAATTACAAAGAAAATTTTCTAATATACATCAATAAAGCAGAGAGACAATATGGAAATGCTCTAGAATTACATATTATGCATAGCTAGAGATGCCCGTTCTAGTTTCTAAAGTTCCATTAAGATAACTACAAGCGCAATTAGGGTACATGAGTTGGGTTCCTTTGATAGAAAACTTGCTAGAGGTGCTAAAAATAATTCTCTGAAATGTGTATTTCTATAAAATCTATGCATCTAGGAGAATTATAAAATAATGTGTTCCACAAGTGCTAAAACATTTGGACTTGGATAAAATGTTACCCATCAGTAATAAAATTGTGAACAGTGAAACAGGTATAAACATCTGTAAGCTATGAAACATCAACTGATAAGATGTTTACCAGCATATAAGTCAGTTGCTTGTTTTCCTCCTCTAGAAATTTTTCCTATTCGAGAGATGAAAACCATTAAGAGCAGAAACAAAATTAAGACAAAAAAAAACATTCAACAAATTAAAACTCGAGGGAATATGTATGCCAACATTCTTCTTGTGCATCTTCCAGATCTCCATCTAGAATTGGCAAGAAATGAGAATCAATTCAACAGCACAAAGGTAATCTCAATTGAAATGACAAGCAAATACCATTAAACAAATTTCTCACTTGCTTTTCCCTTACGCTGGTGAGCCCAATCTGGAGTGCCTCCTCAATAGGAATCAATTCCTTTGGGTAAAGGGAGTTGAGATCCTCACCCTTAAGATGCCTAATTCGCACAGAACAAAGCCATCATAAGAGAGCACAAACTTCACCAGATGAGTGATACATATGAACCATATGAATCAAACAATAGATTAGCACCCCAAACCTTAGTTCAATCTGCATGTTGTCGTTTTCTTTCTTAACTCGCTCAATTTCAACACTCAGACTCTGCAAAAGACAGCAATTTGCTTCACGGAAAAATGGAAAGAAAAATGATTCATTTGGTGTAGAGAGAAAAAATTGATTTAAAAATGAGATGAATGGAATAAAAAAAATAGAATCTCCATGATTTTGCACAAGATATCAGAAATTTTCTTATTCACCATTTACATTCATGGACGAAACTAGAGTCATCTAAAACAAAGGAAGAGAGAGAGAAAAAGAGCATTTTTAATTTAGCAACGATACCTCATGCTTGGCATCCCAGAGCTTTTCGCCGGAGTTCGTCTGGTACCTCTCCAGAATCTTCGGCAACCTGACACAACGACACCGTCCATTCGGAAACGCCAAAATCGCAAAATCGACAGAGCGCACAAAAAGGTACCGAGATCTTTTTTCATCAGGAAAAAGAAAAAGTGACTCATCGCCGGCATACTCACGTGGTGGAGGGACTGCAGAACTCGGACATCTTCCCGGAGCTGGAGAATATGGCGACGGAGACCTGCGATTCGCAGAGGATGCTGATTTCTCTCGCCTTCTTAATGATCCCATTGCGGCGCTTGGAGAAGGTCACCTGCCGGTTGGTGGAATTCTCGATCCGCTTTATCTCGATCTTCCCGCGCCCCATTTCATCCAACACCAGCACCGTCGCCGCCGCCCTGGCTCCAGCTCGCAGAGGAATAAAAGGAGGAGAGATTGAGCAGCCATGGGGAGAGGAAGTTTGAGTAAAAGAGAAAGGCTTTCCATCCTGAGCTTGGAGCGAAGGAAACTTTCGGGGACGGTACCATAACTAATCCCCAGTCGCTTTAAACCCTAGCGTCCTGTCCAGATCCGACGGGGAAACGAAGGGTTTAAGCAGGTGAAACGCGGAAACCGAATAAAGTTCCTCTCAATTTACCTACTATATGAGTGGCTAATAAGAAAAGGACCGATGCTCCAACTAATTGAGAGACTGGTGAAGACTGGGGTACAACGAATGATGTATTTAAAACGTTGCTGAGTAATGATGGTGGAGTTGTCCCTGTCTCGCCCGCATAGCTTTTCGTCGTGATGGTGCGGTTGGTTCCTTATAATAAAAAAATCGATTTTATATTTAACTTAAAATTAAAAATTGTATAAAAAATTATAATTGCGTTTTTGAAATATCTATATTTAAAACGTTTAAATTAAAGAACTAACTTAACTTAAATTGATAGATAAAATAATAAAAATATCAAAATTAAGGCTTTACGAACTCTAAAGTGTGACGCGACGAGACAGAACTTCGGGGCATGACAAAACGCTCGCGTCAAAGTGTCGAAATTCTGTCTTTTTAAATAATAACAATAATAATACAGTTGATTTTATTATTTTTATTTTTTTAATAAAAATATATTATTTGGTTGATAATTTTTATATTTTTTAAATATTATTTTAAAAAAATAGTTTAAAAGTTATTTTTTTCAGAAAAGTAAAAAAATTTGTAATATGATGAATAAGATAGAGCTCCTAAAGTTAGAAACCGGGGTCGAAGTCAAAAAAATCTAGTTGATATGACAGTCAAAATCAATGATGAGTTAACACTCAGGGTTATCACGGTCATATATCTCAAGTGAATAGTCTAGCCAATCGGATCCGAATCCCTCATGAGCAAGGAAATCTCGAGTCATATTACGTACTACCGTTCAGATATGAGTCATGTGTCTCAATCGAGTGGCTTGTCTGATCTAACCATTGGTCCGATCACACTTGATAAGCATACGACCCTACCAGACTTGTTGGCCAAGAGAAGAGGTTGAGCACAAGTCGAGTTCTCGAAAGGGTCCTCATTCTTTGCTGACCCAACCTCAAGTCCTCAACCACGAGTGAAGATTACAGAGGGAACTCGATTTACCTACCAGCAAAACATATTAAGGGCCCCTCAATCTAACGATCTAATATTTTTTTTAACGTTTTATATAACGGTTGTCAAAGAATCAAGAGAATATTTACTATGCAATCTTTACGATGAAAGTTTCTACCTTATAAAGCACAGAAATAGTGTGTCTATTTTTGGAAAAGTATCATAATATCATAATGGTCAGTCATTTTTTTTGAAATACATGGATATCTGTGCACAGAGGAAAATTGACATTATATAAAGGATCTCCCCCTAAAGGCACAGGTACACAACATTACACACTCATAGCTCATTGTTCTTTTCTACAATCCATTGCATTCCTTTTCCTCTCGGCCACCTATTTGACTTGAGTGTTAGAGTGTCTATGTCGAAGACTCCTTCCTGACCAGGTTGCTGACATTTTCTTCTCTCTATTTCTCTTTTTTGATACACAAGATTACTCAGAATCCTCTACTATATCATCTTCCTCGATTTCAGATCAACATATTTAAAAAAAAAATGAAAAACAGAAAATGAAACCAAATGCTTTGAGAATTTATAAATCTTGAAAAATCTATAGACTTTAATGCGTTAAAAAAAAGTTACTTAATAGTTTAATTGTGGATGATGGTGAGCTTTATTACAATAGAACAATAGGACATGGATGAATTTTGAATAGATATATTTTTAAAAAATATTCCTTCCACTATTAGTTATTTATTTGACAGTTAATTATAAAATTATAAAATGATTTCTTAATTTCTCTTCTTTCATATCATTTAAAGATATACGTAAACATAATCACTTTTTTTGTTATAATTTCATGGCGCTTTCTCAATTTTCATGGCATTATGAATATTTATCAATTATTCTGGTTCTTGATGAAAAATTTTCATAAAGTTAAATTCATCATCTTCAGAATCAGCTGGAGACCTAATCTCAAATAAAAAAATTTATATGTATCCCTCTTTATTATGTGTGGTAAGGTGATAATGCTCCCTCTTTATTATGTGTGGTAAGATGGTAATGCTCACTCACTGTCAAGATATGTGGAAAAATCACAGTATGGAAGAGTCGCCAGTCGTCCAAATGACAGAAATTTATTTCTCAAGGGAATGAATCCCAAAATTTTGAATGCTTCTGTATGATAATTCTATTACTCAACCTGACTATGTCCATGAGAACAACATAGTAAATCCGCGGTCCAGGGGTGGACTTCTCCAAGTAGTGGAGCAGAGGCACAGAATCGTGTCTTTAACACAGTTATGATAGTTATATCCATGTCTCCTAATTTAAATTCTCTTTCTTAGTAATTCATTATCTTTTTTAATTTCTCGACGGTAAAAATGGAAGGTCATCCTGTCCGAACGCTGAATCAATGGACGCTGGGCACGTGGCGCTCTCCGCGTTGCTGACGTAGATCCCCAACCGGTCGTACGGACCTCCGGCGAACCTGCAAAGAAATCGGACCGGGAAGGGGTTCCCGGCGACGATCCTCCAACGCTCAAATCAGGCAAGTGGACAACAAAGGGGTGGCTCCAAGAATCAGAAAAACCGTACCTCAGGCGAAGTGTGAGACCCTTTATATAAGGCTGTGGATAAGCGAATGCACACCCACCAAGGTGTACACGTGTCATTTCCCATACCATAGTATGAGCTTATCAGAGGAGCTTACCTGACACCATATTACTACAGTCTGAGCACGTCTCTGATGGGACAGCGGATCCCTCTGTCGTAAGATTCTGAGTATGGCTTGGTCGTAGAACATGTCCGCTGTCAGAGAAAGATGTTTCCCTTGTCCTTTTGTATCTTCTGTTTCTATGCCGAGCATCCGGCTGGTCGGGTGTCTCCTTACGTCCGACCGGTCTACGATACTGGTCCGCTCGGGAGTTTCCTAATCGCGTGCTCTACTGACTGTTCACAGTATTGCTGTTTTCTGCCTGGTCGAGCGGGCTCCCCGATCGGCCAGTCGACCCTGTTCCATGAGCGTCGAAACCCTGCCTCCTCGCCGGGTGCCTTTGACTCTGATGAGACCCCGTTCGGCCGACCGGTCTCCCCTTCTCCGGTCGGCCGTTCGACCCTTTGACTTCCATGTGGCGTTGACTTCCCCCAGAGGTGGGTCCCTGTTCTTACCACCGGATCACTTGCCTCCGAGCGGCCTTTAAAGAAGCCTCAGTCAACGCCACCATCACTCGGATCTCTTCGAATTCCGCCAATCTCCATCATTAAGGCCTAGCACGCGCTCTGTGCCTCGATAAGGCGCTTATTAAATGCTCTCCCGTGGTGGAATGCCACGTGGCATTACTGCCGTCATCGTACAGCGGCGGCGTCGCAGGCGACGAGACCGAGGCGATTTGAAATAGACGGCCCGATGCGTGCTTCGATTCTCGCGACCTGAATCCGACGGTGGAGGCCGCTCGGGCTCAACCCTATAATGCCTTCGCTTTCTCCACCTTCGCAGCATTTCTGTTGTCGCGTGCTTACCGCTGCTTCTCGCGTTCTAGATTTCCAACGATCTTGCTCTTCTGTTTTCAGCCATCTCCGGTGCTCTTCCCTCGATCCTCCTCTTCGTTGTAAGGTTTTTCTTCTTTCTCTCTTTGGTTCTAGCGTTTTCTTTGCATTTTTTTCCCAAGTTTTCACCCGCAAAGTACTGTTTCGTTGCCATCTTCTTCCTTTTATCCACTTTCTTTCTTCGCCTTTTTTGACTTCATCCGCTCGGACCATGGCTAGCTCTTCCTAGACCCGACCCCGGGCCGGGTCTGGCCCGAACCCGGCCCGGGCCCGTAACCGGGTCAACGGGCCGGTTGCCCGTTGACGCGGTTCGCCGGGTCGAACCGGAACCGGCCTGGCAGATTTGTATAATTTTTTGATCAGTTCTTCACCATGCTAGACCAGTTCATTATTTAACCAACTGTTTGTTGTTGAACTCACTAGTCCAATGCGGTTTCTTAAAAGATGTTTTTTAGGTATTTTAAGCATTAGGATCATTTGACCGTTTTTTTATCAATGGCTATGATTTAGTGTCCGTTACTATCAAAACTCTATAAATAGAGAGCTCATTTCATCATTTCTCACACACATCTTCTCTACTCTTAATCTCATTTTCGTATTCTCTAATCTCTACACGCTTTCGTTTTCAATTTTCAATTACAATGGAAGGAGGCCGCGGAGGTGCATCATCTCGAGCTCGGAAGGGAAAGCAAATAATGAATCCGCGGGAGGAGGACCCCAACCCCAACATTCAATCCACCGATGATGAGATCGAGCATCTTCCTAATCCGACACCCGAAACACAAGGAAGTACCGATGCAATTACTTCTAAGGTTCGGGAACTTTCTCCTCTAAAGTCTTCTATTTTTACTAAACATTTTGAGAAGGTCACTCTTCCGTCGGGAGAAATGCGTGCAAAATGTAAGCACTGCAATGCTTCCTACAAATTCCAAGCCGGCGGCGGCTATGGGTCGTTGAAACGACATGTAGAAACGAAGCACCCGACGAAATATGGACTCGACCGTTCTCAAACACAATTATCAAGATTTTCTTCAACTAGCGGTAGTACCGATTCCGGTTTATTTTTATATTCAGATAATAAATTAAGAGAATCATTAGCTAAATTTGTTTCCGTAGAACATCTTTCTTTTAGTTTTGGATCTAAATGCACATTTGAAGATTTTTTGTAAAGAATCTCTTAATCCATGTGCAAAACGTGTTCCTAGGACTACACTTACTCGTACAACTAAAAAATTAGTAAAACAAGGAAAAAAGAATTTAATTGATGAATTTAGTAAATTAGATAATAAAGTTTCTTTATGTTCCGATATTTGGAGTGATCATTGGCAAACACATTCTTATATGGGTGTGACTTGCCATTGGATCGATAACTCTTGGAACCTCCAAAAAATATTATTAGCTTATAGAGTTTTTGATGAATCACATAATGCTCATAATATCGCACAATTATTATGTTTAATTTTAGAAGAATATGGTTTAACTCATAAAATATTTTCAATATCATTAGATAATGCTAGTTCTAATACCGCTTGTATAGATGATCTAAAATTTGTTTGTCAACCTATTATTGGAGGTTTATTTTTTCATATTCGTTGTGTATGACATGTTTTAAATTTATGTGTTCAAGATGGTTTAAAAATTTTAGAAAGTTATATTAAACCAATTAGAATTGCAATTTCTTATTTATGGTCTCATCCATCTATAATGAAACAATGGGGTAGGTTTTGTAAAATTAATGGAATGAGACCTAAAAAATTTCCACGTGATGTACCAACACGTTGGAATTCAACATACCAATTATTACAAGATTCATTTCAATATAAAGAATTATTATGTTCATTTTTTGCACAAAACACTAATACTAATATATATTTATTTTCACAACAATGGAATATTTGTAGTAGTATTTGTGAAATTTTAAAAGTATTTAATGATACAACCGAACAACTTTTCGGTGTTTATTATCCCACTGCTCAATTAGTTTTAGAAAAATTTTCTAATATAGTATTAGTTTTAAATGAACATATTAATAATGAATCTTTATCTCCTTGCATCTTAGCTATGAAAACTAAATGGGAAAAATATTTTTATTTAATTCCTGAAATTTATTTAATTGCATTTGCTTTAGATCCTAGATTTAAATTAGAAGTTTTACAAAAAATGTTAACTTTATATTATGATGCTTTAATTCCAATTAAAGATTCTTCTTCCCCTGATCCCGTTAATATTATATATAATGTTAGAATTTATTTATATGATATTTATAATCAATATTATGTAAAATATGGAACACAAATTAATATTTCTGAAATTCAACAAACTTACTAGTAGTAATTTAAAACTTACAAAAGCACAACTCTTATTAAAAGAACGGACAAAACGTCCACGGGGATCCTCAAGTTCCACACAGGAACTTGAGAATTATTTTACGACTTCTTTTCATTTTAATGAAGCAGATAGCGAAAACTTAGATATCTTAAAGTGGTGGTCACAGAAGGCTCAAAGCTTTCCCGTTCTCTCCGTGATCGCAAAAGAAATTTTAGCTTGTCCAGTGTCAACTGTTGCTGTGGAGCAGACGTTCAGTGCCGGCGGCAACATATTAGATGAACGACGATCAACTTTGTCTCCCGACTCATTGGAAGCCCAAGCATTACTGGACGATTGGACCAGAGCGGAGAAAAGAATCCAAGGAATGCAACTTTCAGATGACGAAGTTGAAGATTTTGATACTGAAGGAACAAATACGACAGGAACAGGAAATGGAAGTGAATGAAAATGTAAAAGGATAAAAATGTAAAAGAACTACGTGGACTTTGATTCCCCTAAAGGGATACATAGGCAACTTAAATAAGTGCAAGCCCTTTTTTTAATAAATTTTAATTTCTAATTTTTAATGTTTAATGTTTAATTTTTAATTTTTAATTTTTCTTAACATATTAATCTTGAACCGTGACGAACCGTGAACCGGCGGTTCCGAACCGTCGAACCGTCGGTTCCGAACCGTGGTCAAGTCTAGCTCTTCCCAACCACAAGACCAAGCCCTCGGCCCATGGTATACTACCATGGAGTCGCGCTTCGATCGGCGCGACGTCGATCTTTTGATAGAAAATTTTGACATCTTTTCTGATTTTGAAGTCATTTTACCCGGTCCCTCCGCTCGGCCTCATAAATCGCCGCACGGAGCCTTTTGTTTTTTCCGCGACCAGTTCACAGCCGGTCTACGATTTCCCATTCATCCCTTCATCGTTGACGTCTGCAACTTTTTCGGCATTCCGCTCGGAAGCCTAGTCCCCAATACCTTCCGTCTTTTATGCGGCGTCGTTGTCCTGTTCAAAATTCACAATATCCCCCTCCGACCGGAGGTTTTCTATTATTTTTATTACCCTAAACAGTCTGAGCTGGGCACATATATGTTCCAGGCTCGGCACGGTCTAGTTTTCTTCAATAAACTTCCTTCTTCCAATAAGCATTGGAAAGAATTTTATTTATACCTCCGCATGCCCGAGCGGGCCCCCTTCCTGACGAAGTGGCAGATCGGACCACCAACCTCCCCAGAGCTCAAAAGATTCAAGACCCGGCCGGATTATCTACACGCTGCCAATATGCTTGTCAGTTTGCGGTTCGACATCAACAAATTCCTCCCATAAGGGGTTATGTACATATTCGGCTTGAGTCCGATCAGAACCCCCCTTCCGAACGGCTTCGGTAACAATTTTACTTGTGCATTCGCTTTGATTGCTAACTGATTTCCTCCTTTTTCCTTTGCAGCAAACATTGTCATGGAATCGGTGATGGCTAGAATTCTGAAAAAGAAGGCGGCGGCGCTCGAAGCCACGGCAGCCAAGGAAATGGAGACGCTCGGCATCCAACCGGTCGGCTCGCATGAAGGGGAGAGCGGGACTCATGAAGAGTCAGCCGCTCAGGCCTCTCATTAGAACGTGGCAAGCGGAGCCACCCCCAGTGGAGGACCAACTGTCAAAGAGGAAGGTTCCGCTCGAGAAGAGGATCAACCTGGACAAAAGAGGCGCCGAGTGGAGACTCCCCTCCGATAAGCCACGTCTCCGGTCCAACCATCCGAGCGGGTTACTGCAACCGCTCGCGGCAAGGCTCCAGAGGTCGAGGCTATTTCCTCCGACCGGACCCCTTCTCAGTTGGACGCGCCGGCGGACCCTCTTGAGGCCGTTCCAGTCAGCGTCCTTCCACCTGCTCCCCGTCAAGTCCAACGTTCAACCATTTTATCCCAGTTTTCGGCGCCGGCCTCCGATCCTCTCCCATCATCCGCTTGGACGACCCCCGGTCATGACCGCACTGTCCGGGTTACACTTCACCTTCCGACTGAAGAATTGCTACCCGAGGCCGATCGCCCAACCGCGCCCGAGCACACAATCACCCTGAAGGGGCCCCTAGCCGAGATGTGGGCCGACGCTCGGGCGCGCGTCGCGATGATCCCCCTCCGCAATTTGGCTAACATCCATATGCAAGAGGCCACGGGGGTAAGTTCGTTTTCTTCCAAGTTTTGTATGCATTCCTTCCGATCGGCCACTAACAACTTCTATTTTCTTTCTTTTTCGTCAGAGATGGGTGGAGGAGATAGTTGTCTCCAACCGCCTGGCGATGGTGGACGAGGAATTGAGACAACTGAAGGCTGCAAGCGGTCCGTCCGGCTCTTAAGGCCCCTCGTATGTCGACTTACAGAAGGAGCTGAAGAAGGCTCAAGCTTTGCTGGCGGCCGAGTAGAAGAAGACGGCCGATCAGACCCATACCTTGGGTGAGCTCAAGCGGCAAGTCAAGACGTTCGACCAAAAGATAAGCCTAGCCACCACTCGGAAGAACACGGCTATCTCCGATCTGGAGAAAAAGAATGTCGAGGCTCTGGGCTTGAAGCAGAAAGTTAAAGAGCTGACGGACCAATTGGCTAACGAGAAGGTTTCCCGAACGGACGAGGTGGCAAAGTTCGAGGCGGCTTTACAAGAACACAAGGCAGCTGTCGATGCTTCCCGAGCGGCCTTAAAAAAAATTGATCTTGTCCGAACGCTGAATCAACGGACGCTGGGCACGTGGCGCTCTCCGCGTTGCTGACGTAGATTCCCGACCGGTCGTACAGACCTCCGGCGAACCTGCAAAGAAATCGGGCCGGGAAGGGGTTCCCGGCGACAATCCTCCGACGCTCAAGTCAGGCAAGTGGACAACAAAGGGGTGGCTCCAAGAATCGGAAAAACCGTACCTCATGCGAAGTGTGAGACCCTTTATATAGGGTTGTGGAGAAGCGAGTGCACACCCACCAAGGTTTACACGTGTCCTTTCCTATACCGTAGTATGGGCTTGTTAGAGGAGCTTACCTGACACCATACTGTTACAGTCTGAGCACGTCTCTGATGGGACAGCGGATCCCTCTGTCGTAAGATTCTAAGTATGGTCTGGTCGTAGAACATGCCCGCTGTCAGAGAAAGATGTTTCCCTTCTCCTTTTGTATCTTCTGTTTCTATGCCGAGCATCCGGCCGGTCGGGCGTCTCCTTACGTCCGACCGGTCTACGATACCGGTCCACTCGGGAGTTTCCTGATCGCGTGCTCTACTGACTGTTCACAGTATTGTTGTTTTCTGCCTGGTCGAGCGGGCTCCCCGATCGGCCAGTTGACCCTGTTCCATGAGCGTCAGAACCCTACCTCCTCGCCGGGTGCCTTTGACTCTGATGAGACCCCGTTCGGTTGACCGGTCTCCCCTTCTCCGGTCGGCCGTTCGACCCTTTGACTTCCATGTGGCGTTGACTTCCCCAGAGGTGGGTTCCCTGTTCTTACCGCCGGATCACTTGCCACCGAGCGGCCTTTAAAGAATACTAGGAGGCCGAACCAAGCCGGATCGCTGCCGTGCAACAGAAATACATCCGTTCGGCCGAATTTTCGGAGAAGGTCTGCGAGCGGATGTACATGGCCTTTGAGCTTGCCATGAATGCCACGACGGAATACTTGAAGTCCAAGGGGCAACTTCCCGAGTCCGCAGTCATCCCGGCTAAGGACCAGGCGACACTTCTCAACGACATCCCGACGACGCTTTATGATTATTTAGAGTAGTTTATATGTAGTCCAGCCGCCCCGCTAAAAAACTATCACTTTTTGTAACTAGGTCGTTCGGCCTTATTTTCTATAACGCTGCCTTTCCCTTTGCTAATCCATATGCGTGTTGTCCGCTCGGCTTGCTAACTACCGTTTATATTCGCCTGCTTCTCCTCGTAGTTCTCCCTTCATCCCACCTTTCTTGTGTTTGAAAGGGGTTTTTACGAAGTATTTCGCGTGACTAGTTTGCTCGGCTGAAGGTATACTTTTTCGTAAATGGAATTTTTCGCAAGCTGTTCGCCAAGTACCTTTGGTTACTTGGTCGCTCGGCAAAACGATCCCTCAATCGACTTTATTGTCTTAGTCAACGCGACTTAATATTTAACGTCGGAGCTCGACAGTCTTCCGCTCGGATGATTTATAGTCGCCGGCTCGACTCTCGATTTTTAACGTCGGAGCTCGACGGTCTTCCGCTCGGGGACTTTATAGACGCCGGCTCGTCTCTCGATTTTTAACATCGGAGCTCGACGGTCTTCCGCTCGGGGGGTTTATAGACGCCGGCTCGTCTCTCGATTTTTAACGTTGGAGCTCGACGGTCTTCCGCTCGGGGGGTTTATAGACGCCGGTCCGACTCTCGATATTTAACGTCGGAACTCGACGGTCTTTCGGCCGGAGGGTTTATAGTCGCCGGTCCGACTCTCGATATTTAACGTCGGAGCTCGACGGTATTCCGCTCGAGGGGTTTATAGACGCCGGCTCGTCTCTCGATTTTTAAGGAGGGTCTATTCGCCGGAGGGTTTATAGTCGCCCGACTCGATTTTAACATCTGAGCTCGGCCTCCGCTGAGGGTTTATAGTCACGCCCGACTCGATTTTAACGCCGAGCTCGACGGTCTTCCGGGCGGAGGGTTTATAGTCGCCGGTTCGACTCTCGATATTTAACGTCGGAGCTCGATGGTCTTCCGCTCGGAGGGTTTATAGTCGCCGGCTCGATTTTAACGCCGGCTCGTGCGGTCTCCGCTCGGAGGGTTTATAGTTGTCGGCTCGACTCTTGATATTTAACGTCGGAGCTCGACGGTCTTCCGGCCGGAGGGTTTATAGTCGCCGGTCTGACTCTCTTCGCAATCGAGCATTTGGCTCGGATAATTTATATTCCCGGCCGAACGGCGCGGGGTCTTCATAATACATGATTGTAGCTACCCACTCGGTCCGCCAAAATCATGTCTTTGCTTTGTTCTAATAGCTTTTATTCCTGCATTTCAAGTATACAGCCGAACGGAAAGAATATAACATATATTACATTTGGCACACCTTTCGCCCCGCCCGGTGCGCTTCCCCTTGAATGCCGATCGGATCGTTATCTCGGCCCCTTGGTGAGATGTTCTCCGGTCGAAACTCGGCTTCCGCTCGGCCTCCTGACTCTGACGTCGCTTGTTGCTCCATCCGCTTGGCTTGCGCCTTCTGTTTCTGTTGCTCCACAAGCTTAGCTGCTCTTGTCTCGATTAGAGCGTCGAGCTCCTCAGTGGAGAGCATCACCGAGTGCGGTCGTCCAGCTTCGTCCATTGCTTCCGATCGGATGCAGGAGTGTTCCCACAGACGGCGCCAAATTGATCCTGTTCGAACGCTGAATCAACGGACGCTGGGCACGTGGCGCTCTCCGCGTTGCTGACGTAGATCCCCGACCGGTCGTACGGACCTCCGGCGAACCTGCAAAGAAATCGGGCCGGGAAGGAGTTCCTGGCGACGATCCTCCGACGCTCAAGTCAGGCAAGTGGACAACAAAGGGGTGGCTCCAAGAATCGGAAAAACCGTACCTCAGGCGAAGTGTGAGACCCTTTATATAGGGCTGTGGAGAAGCGAGTGCACATCCACCAAGGTGTACACGTGTCCTTTCCCATACCGTAGTATGAGTTTGTTAGAGGAGCTTACCTGACACGATACTGCTACAGTCTGAGCACGTCTCTGATGGGACAACGGATCCCTCTGTCGTAAGATTCTGAGTATGGCTTGGTCGTAGAACATGCCCGCTGTCAGAGAAAGATGTTTCCCTTGTCCTTTTGTATCTTTTGTTTCTATGCCGAGCATCCGGCCGGTCGGGCGTCTCCTTACGTCTGACCGGTCTACGATACTGGTCCGCTCGGGAGTTTCCTAATCGCGTGCTCTACTGACTGTTCACAGTATTGCTGTTTTCTGCCTGGTCGAGCGGGCTCCCCGATCGGCCAGTCGACCCTGTTCCATGAGCGTCGAAACCCTGCCTCCTCGCCGGGTGCCTTTGACTCTGATGAGACCCCGTTCGGCCGACCGGTCTCCCCTTCTCCGGTCGGCCGTTCGACCCTTTGACTTCCATGTGACGTTAACTTTCTTCAGAGATGAGTCCCTGTTCTTACCGCCGGATCATAAGGAGTTTCTGAAATAATAACAGTTTGATTCTTACCCAATATAAATATACGTCCATGACGCTCAAATCAGCAATAATACTTTACCATCCCTCAAGACACATATGTACTTCCCAAGTTTATGAAATGGCCCATGAAAATTTTTCATACCTCTAAATAAATAAAAAGTAAAAATACTTGGACACTTAATAAACTCTTGTAATTTTTTAAAAAATATATGATAAATTACATAGCAATGCAAATCATTTAGTAGTTTATATAAATATTCACATTTTCCTTTGGGTTCCACGCGACCCGAGTCGGTTCACTCATGACTCATCTCGACGACGGCGGCGGCGGCATCTTCAGCAGCCGCCCGATCCCGTCTCTGTATTGAATCCAACGGCTTACGATGCACGCAGTTAGACGAGTCGACTCCGTTTATAGTAAGTTGGCAAGCGGTCGCATCTACCACATCTTCAAAAGGGTTTTCCTAGATAGACGAGGATGTCCTGAAAGGGGTCGCTGGACCCGGTCGGGGGGAATAGACCCGGTTCGACCTGGTTGAAGACCGAATTGGAGGCGGTCGAGAGGCCAAACGGCCGGTCCCATTCGCTGGGCCGCCACCGCGGCTGGCTCTGCACCTCCCGCTCGCACGCCAGCTGCTCCGGCGACAGCACGTGCTCCGAGCAACTCGAGTCCGCGTGGAGCCTCGGCATCGAGTCGGCCGACGGCGCGAAGCTGTACACAAGCTCCGCCGGCACGTGCGCCGGCGGGGCCATTAGGATGGGCTTCTGGTCCTCCGGACTGGACGATGGGCCGGGCCGGATAGTCCTCGAACCGGCCATCTTCGACCCCCTCTGGTCCGACGCGGCGCTGCCGCCTTTCTTGTTGTAGATTCGGCACAACACCCAATCATCCAACTGCAAACAAAATTAAAATTAAAATTTAAAATTACTTCTTTAGAATTAAAATTGATAATCAAAATTATCCGGGCCATACAATATACCCTGAGTGAGTTCTTCTTGCGGGCGGTCCGGTCGACGTCGGCGAGCCGGTACTCGTGCATGATCCAGTTAGTCTTCTCGCCCTTGGGCGCCTTGCCGGAGTAGAACACCAGCGCCTTCTTGATGGCCACCGGCTTCGGCGATCCCACCGGCTTATCCGCCCCGGTCGCCTTCCAGTAACCCGACCCAGCCGCCCGGTTCGGCCTCGAGCCGTTCGGGTATTTCCGGTCCCTGGGCGAGAAAAAATACCACTCCTTTTCCCCGTATAACGCCATCTCTGCAATATCAATTAAATCATTCGACTTCGATTCATCAGCACCGAAGAAATAATACATAATTATTACTGGTGAATTAATTAATAATCAATATACATACCAGGGAGCTGCCATGGGTTAAATTTGTAAAGGTCGAGCTCGGTGACGATGGGGACGGCGATGGGGAGGCCGTCGCACTTCCGGCAGAGGTAGTGCTTGACGAGCTCCTCGTCGGTGGGGTGGAAACGGAACCCGTGGGGCAACTGCAGATCCCCTCCGTTCATTATCGCCCTCCTTGAAATCACAGCCGCACGCGGTCTCTACGATCTCTATCCCACCGGGCAGATGAGAGAAGCTTTAAAACTCAGGAAAGCAAGCGGCGGGCGGCATAAATAGACGGCGGGGAGCGAATAAAGCCGCGTGGTGGAGGACCCCAGGGGCAGGTTCGAGAAGGGCGGGTGGGCGGGCGGGCACACGTGGTGAGTATCTACCGGCCGATGAGGCACTGGGCGCAGATTGCGGCGGGCGGATTCTGTCATTGCTTACGTCGCTCTTTTTGTCGCGGCGCGGTCCGCGCCCGCCCCACTGCCTGCTCGACACGTAGTGCTTCGGGAACGCGGCTCGGGAGCGGAGGCAGAGGTCCGGCGTGCGGTTGGATAAGGATGAAAAGCCATTGGATATGGATAATAATTGTTTTTTTTTTCGGAAAAAGAAAATAAATATTAGCCGAGGATGGAGGTTGAACACGTGCACTGAGAAATAAGCACGCAGTAATTTCCATCGGCACGCGACTTTGGGGCTTAATTCAAGCGTGTTCTTTCGGTTGGTGCAATGTTTTTTAAACGTGTCAAATACGTGGCAGCTGGTAAACAAAATAAAATATATATAGAATCTATTTTTTTTTTTAATCTTGGTGATTCATCGGTTACTACTTAGCGATGTATTTAAATTATAGATGGTGGTTTAGAGATTTGTTCTTATCTTGATTAAATATTTATGTTGATGGCAGCAATTTGTACTTGGAAAATCTTCATTTAATTGATCGTCTATCGTTTGGCTACATGGTCAAATGGATAAGATCATGATGTGGATTTCCCATCCGTAGACACAAGAAATAAAATAATTTAATAAACAAAAAAGTTTTTTAGCAAAAAAAAATCACAATTTGACTGAAGGTAATCTGTCATGATTAAGAGGGAAAGAAAAATATAAGGTTGAATATCTTTAACGAGCAGTCACTAAATGAGTGTTAAATAATTCAAGTTGCATGAAAATTGCCTTCATCATTACCAATAATATTTTATATTTTCTCAAGTACGAGTCCTCAATATAATAGCCTCTAGTTGCTCATCTTCCTAACTATTGAGAAATGAAAAATTGTCTTTAAAATTGACTTCTAAAGCTCTAATAAATTAAATTATGAATGCATCTAATGAGATGAGCAAGGCATGAAATCAACAGCTTAATAAAAATAATTGTGAAAAAAATTAGCCATGTTAGTTTGGTGCAAAAAGAAAATTGAATGGATTTGCTTCTCATTGATATCAACCACTGTTCATTCATTGAGTGGATGGATACCATTTTCACATGGTTTTAGACCTCTTGAGAAGATATTTGTTAGGTACCGATTCAATCGGCTCAATGCTCTCATTTACGCAAGACAAAGAAGAGACGGGCGGAAAGCGAGTTGTGCCCATGATCTTGGTCCCAAATTGTGAACCCCATTCAGTTACTAAGATTCCAAGCTGGTTATATAGCAATTAGAATGTATCTTCGAGCATCTAGTTTAGGTGTCATCAGTCGATTAAAGTATAGTGCTTACTCTTGTTCTAGGGGTTTTGGTAAGGAAATTCCTCTCTGGGCCGGGCCGTGCTGTAAGGAATAACGGGCCATTTGGGCTAAGCTTGGCCAATAAAGCTACTTAAATTTAAATGGCAAAATGAATTATTATTATATTTACTGTATTTTTTTTAAAAAAAAAACTCGTGCCTTTACTTCTTAATTTTAGGGTGGGCAGGTATAATCTTTCTTATTACATTATAAGGTTGATTATTTTGTTTAGTTTAATCTTAAATTTGTAATGTAATGTAATATGAATTACAAAATGTAGTGCAATTTTATAATCTAGATTACAAAACAAACACTATGTAATCCGATTACATTACGAAATTATCGTTTCATTAAAATTTAAATGCTGAATATACCCTTAGTTCGTCACCGGCGGCCGCCGGCCACCCGTCGTCGCCGCCCGCCACCCGAGAGCAATCATGTTAATGAATTTTAAAAAAAATGAATTAAAAAAAAGTAACTCTGAACCCGGGACGATCGATCCAATTCCATGGAAATTTCCCACCGATCGCATGTTAATGAATTAAAAAAAATAATGAATCAGGTAGCACCGAACTTGAGGTGATCGTCCGTCCATGTAGAAGTTTTCCACCGGTCGTTATAATAAATTGGAAAGTGTTTGCGGCGATCTGTCCAGAAATCTAGCATCCCATAGTTGCTCGCCTCATTTAGAGAAAAAATCTTTACAAATATACTATAGCCGAGGATTGAACTATGAATGCATGAGTGACAACTTGATATCCTTCAATTACACCATGGCTCGAGGCAATGCATGTTAATAAAATAAGATTCTATAAAACATAAAATCTGTTGCCCTGGCGGTTCTTTATGACTAGGGCTGGAAAAAAATATCGAAATATCGAAATACCGAAAAATCGTACCGAAAAAATACCGTATATACCGAAATTTTCGGTATATCGAAAAATTCGGTACGGTATCATACCGTACCGAATTTGTCGGTAACGGTAACGGTAACGATTTAAAATATTTCGGTATACCGAAATACCTATTAAATGATTAATTTAGATTCCCCTAAAGCCTAAACCAAACCCTAAACGACCCCAAACCATGTTCTCTCCTTGCGCCGTCGGTGCACACATCGCGACTCGCGATTCTTTCCTTCCACAGTCGACCACCGCACATAGTCGCCGGAGAAGATGCACAACAACTTAGAAACTTCTTCTCCAGCCCTAATATTTTTTTCCCTTTATTGAATCTGAAGAAATCTAATCACCGAGCTCTGTTCTGAGAGTTATGCTTGCGCAAGTTCTTGTCCGATTTTCCGGTGAGTTTTAGCTTTTATTTCTTTGGTGGATTTATGGCGCAAGTTATTTCTGGCAAGATTTCGACAAATCTCCGGCGAGCCACCACCCTAGGACCACTAGCTACTGGTTTAATCTTAAATCTTGCATATTTGGGTCCGAAATCCCAACTCTTGTTCTTATATGATCACTGCCTTCATTACAAGAGAATTATTTTTTATATATTATATGTAATATATATATAACTTCGGCATGACGGTATTTTACCGATACCGTACCGACATTTCGGTATACCGAAATTCGGTATACCGAAATGTCGGTACGGTATCGGTATCATTTCTTAGAATACCGATTTTTTCGGTACGGTATACGGTATTCGATTTTGGGTACGGTATACCGTACCGATCCAGGCCTATTTATGACTGTCTCATTTAGGGGTGCAAATGAGTAAAATCGCTCGTAAGTCGCTTGTGAGCAGCTTGGTTACAACTCGACTCAAACTTAAAGTTGACTGAGCTCATGCCGGCTTGATTAAAAATCGAGCTTAATTATTACTGGCTCGATGACTTGTCGAGCTAAACGAGCACATAGTAATATATATTTTTATAATAATAATAATAATAATAATAAATCAAGCTTGAACTAGAGCTCGAGCCCGTATAAATTGAGTCGAGCCAAGCTCGAGCCTATGCTGACTCAAATTAAACTGGGCTAATTAAGCTCATTTCGATTTATTTATCGTCCTAATTATGGAATCCAAATTAGTAATTGAGAATAATTTATTGGTCTTTGAAAATATAAGAGGAATGCTATTGATTAAAAATGGATAGTTACCTAAGTCATTGCAGCAAAAGGTAAAACCCTTGCCCCCAGGATCTTCACCGATCGGATCCACAATCATTGTGAAGGAAGTAAATCACAGCACCCGAGTTAACATGGGACGGACCGGGTGGGATACAGGGATAGAGAATTTATTCTCTCATTGTCATTGAATTTCGACCCGATGATCTCCTTATAACAATTTCCATCCTATGTCATCTCGAATGACCCACAGGGTCAGGATAGTTACCTAAGTCATGCTTATGCTGATGGTCTTGCTATTAAAACAATTAAAAATTTATTGTTACCCAAGTCATGCATACTTATGTTCTTTCTGTTACTTGTGAAAGAATAGCTATATAATATACATAGTCAGAGGCCTGCTTGATGCTGTCTCTGTCCCTGTTGGGGACGGTGCATCAGTGGCGCTGCGTGGACAAGGACAAATCAGACAGTCAGAGATGAAACCTCAAGCATAGCATGGCATGGGCATGTCTGTGTACCTCCAAAAAAACTCATCATCATGCATCTTCAGTGTTGGCCAATGCAGAGTCCCCTCCCTTCTACTTTTGCACTGCACAAGGGAGTGAAGGGGTAGATGGCCCTCCACTCGCGCACAGTCCTGGCTACCTCCGACATCTCAAGGCTGCTGCCACTGGCTCATGGATTCCCCCCTACTACACAGCCCTAGCAACGGACATGGGGTTTTGTAGGTTGTCCGTGTACTTTACTTGTTTCTATGTTCCCCCGCGAACCTACAACAAATCTATTATACTGTAGTGTGCTGATTGCATGTACATGGATACGCATTTGTAAAATATACTAGAATCCTACCCTCAAAATTCTTAGGTGATCGAGCACGTTCATTCGAGGTGAATGGTCAAGTTAACGTGTGGGTCAAAAGCCGAGAGGAATAGATAGATTTTGTCGGCTCAAGAATTTGAAATTTATGAGCAAGCGGAACATTCAGAAGGTGGAACTAGACCTCATCGTTAGTCATAAAGCGTGTTACTTCTTAGTCGAAAGATGCTCTTTGAGTTTTTTTTTCCATCTTTAATTTTGGACACTTTAACGTGTGGGTCAAAAGCCGAGAGGAATAGATAGATTTTGTCGGCTCAAGAACTTGAAATTTCTGAGAAAGTGGAACATTCAGAAGGTGGAACTAGACCTCATCGTTAGCCATAAATTTGTCCCGTTACTTCTTAGTTGAAAGATGCTCCTTGAGTTTTTTTTTTTCATCTTTAATTTTGGGTACTTCAAAATTAAATTTAATTAAAATCATTATATCAAAGTTAGTTCAAAAAAATATCTTTATTTTTTATTTCCAAAATACGAAACTTTCCCTCGAACACTGATGGGTAGATGCTCGATTCGATCATAGTCTTGTTGTTTTAGATGACTGATGCGGATATATGGGGATGACTCAGATGTAATTAGGAAGGGGAGAAAGGGCAATTTAGTCTTTTGGCATAGGTAGGGTTTTGTTTTAAAGAGATCACTGTTCATGTTCTAGGGGACCGGTTCAGGCTTGTGTTTGGAGGAGGACGACCGCCAACAGGAAGGAGACCTTGCTTCCTCCTCCTCGCGACGCCGTCCATGGTCACTGCTCCTCCTCTTCTTCTCCTCGCAACGCAGGCTCTAGCCCTCTGCCTCACTCTCCTCTTGCCTGTAGATGGCTCCAACTGCCACTCACTAGAACGGAGACGCTGCCACCTCTGCTCCTTCCTTCGCTGTCACCCTCGAGCGCCGGCTGTCGGCCACAGCCAAAGCCTTTCTTCTTCTTCCTCCATTTCTCGACGCCGACCACCAGACAGTTCGTGGGTGCTGCGCTCCCTTTCTCTCTTCGCGCCCTCATCGACGAGGGAAGCACGCCGCAACCCCTGGCCAGCGAGCCATCGCCGCCAGCGGGTCTCCTGCCACCACCTCCACGATGTAGCCAACCGACACCTTCAGTAGGCGTTGCCAACTTCGCATCTGGCGGGCGCAGCTACCTTCGACGAGCGCTGACGTTTCCTCCAGCGGCTACCGGCGCTTCCCGCCGCTACTGCCACCTCCAGCGGCTGCAGATATTGCCACCGACACCTCCAACAGCCGCCGACATCGCCCTCTAGTGAGCACCACCTCCGGCGACAACCGCCGACATCGCCCTCTAGTGAGCGCCGCCTCTGGCGATAGTCGCTGTCACCCGCCGGGCAGCCGCCGTCCGAAGGCTCAGGTTTGTCTGCTTTGGCCCCCTGAGTCAAGATAGTGTTCGGCCTACGAGCCGATGTAATTCCAACCATCAAGCCGCTGTATTTTACTCTGTGCACTGCTATTATAATTGTGGGTGATTGGTCTTATCCGGCCTGCGTGTCTTGTTCCGGCCCGTAAGTCGTTGTGGTATTCCGGCCTACGTGCTGCCTTTTGGACTCTTGCCGCACCGGATTTCATGTTGTCGCGCTTAGATCCAGTTCCTCACCTGGCTCGCACCCATCTACTTGTCTGGGCCGCGACGACTCGATCAGCACCGCGATCGGCTCAACGACCCATCCGAGAGCATCCCCTCGGGGCCAGGGTACGTTCTCGTACTTGCTACTTATTTTATTGCTCTATTTTATGCGACTACTTATATATTCGTGGGACCTGCCTCGAGCATCGAGGTACCAAAGACCGGGACAACTCAGTCGCTGGTTGCAGATAGCGGTGACCAGAGGACTTCCACCGACCTGGTCAACGCAGAGGACAACTCACCATCGGGTCATGGGGATGCGGTCAACCTTCCAGATACGTCACACCGGCAGATCCGTCTTCTCAGCTTCCTGACAGGATCAAATTGACGCCGTTTGTGGGAACACACCTAGTCTGGAACGTGGAGATGGACAACGCCGAAACTTTCTGTCATCCTCGAGACCTCGGTAGATTCCGAAGAATATATCATATTCTCCTCACTCCACGGGTATTCGAGAGTCGAGGAACTGAGTCGTCAAGTCAGTTTTTCCGTTATATTCTTTCAGTTATTTTATCTGCCAAAGTTCCTCGATCGCGGTTCCCCGAGCTGATCGGTCGGGCGTATATTATCCGAGACATAGGCTCGATGGCGAAGACCTCGTGCCGATCGGCCAGGCGTATATTATCCGAGCTATGGACTCGATGGCGAAGACCCCGTGCCGATCGACCGGACGTATATTGTCCGAGCCAGGGGCTCGATGTCGAAGACCCCGTGTCGATCGACCGAGTGTATATTGTCTGAGCCTGGGGCTCGATGTCGAAGACCCTGTGCCGATAGGCCAGGCGTATATTAGTCGAGCCAGGGGCTCGATGTCGAAGACCCCGTGCCGATCGGTCGGGCGTATATTATCCGAGCCAGGGGCTCGATGTCGAAGACCCCGGGCTGATCGACCGGGCGTATATTATCTGAGCTGTGAGCTCATTGTCGAAGACCCCTTACCGATTAGCCGGGTTTGAGTTATGCTAGAAGACGGTCGAGCGGCGACCTTAAACCCTCACGTCATCGACGGTCGAGCGACGACCTTAAACCCTCACGTCATCAGTGGTCGAGCGGTGACCTTAAACCCTCGCGTCATCGGCGGTCAAGTGACGACCTTAAACCCGCGTCTTCACCGACCAGCTTATCAGAGCATCAGATATTCTATCTCCCCTATTCGGGGTCGAGCATTCGTCACTGGTCTCGGACCAACTTCAGATATTTTATCTCCCCCGTTCGGGGGCGAGCGATCGTCACTGGTCTCGGACTAGCTTCAGATATTCTATCTCCATCGTTCGGGGTCGAGCTTATCAGATCATCTAGCTCCCCCGTCCGAGGTCGAGCTATCTCCGATGGTCGCAAACAAGAGTAATCTCCACTGGTTTTGGACCAGAATATCTCAAAGGCTATGCGCCAGGTCGGCTCACTACTTGCGTGTCCATGCGCCTTCGACTCACGGGCTACACTCCAGTTCATCTCATGTACGATACGGTTGTTTGGTCCACGATTTTCGTTTCTGCGCGCACTCGATTTCACAGGCGATGCTCCCGCTTAGTTTTCGGACCCCACTCCTACCCAGCGCTGCTTCCTCTCTCGCTCGGTATTTGTCTAGGTGTTCACTGGCCATTCACCCGACAGCATGCCTGGCAGCCGTGCAACACCATTTTTCGTCGCTCGATTGACACTTTGGGAGCCGCCTGATCCTACGCCCAATCGTCCACTCAACCATGCGTTTGTTTTGCTCGACATTCTCTAGATGATCCGGTTAGCATTTTACGGTTTATTGGTCAGCATTTTCTCGATCGCACATTCGGCATTGCTCGCCTACTCGGTCTAATCACTGTCCTGCGTGTCGCTCGGTCTGCTATCATTGTACTCGCCGTCACTCGACGTTTTGCCACCCGTGCAACATCTGTTCGGTTATCGAATTGGTACCATTCCTCGTAGTCCGCTCGGTGTCACTCGTCTGCTCGGTCTGCTCGTTGCTCGGTTGACACATGTTTTCCTCGCCACTCTGCCAAGCGTGTGTCGTTCTGTCAGCGCTTTCCTCACTCGTCGCTTCGCCATTTGCTCAGCGTCACTACTATCTCTCTTACGACACCCTTACAACAGCGGTCGCTTGCGTGCCATGATACGAGGGGTTCAATGATTTGACTTTGATATCGAGAGTGAGTCAGCCTTTGCGACAGACTGTCTAGTCAGTCGGACTTGCGCCTCCTTCGACTAGACTTGAAAGGGATACTTGTGATGCAGATATATGGGGACTTGCGCCGCCACCGTACAATGACGGCAGCATCGTCACGTGGCATTCGGCCACTGGAAAGCATTTAATGAGCGCGTGCTCGACCTTAACGATGGAGATTGGCGAAAACTTCGAAAAGATACCGAGGAATGTTGGCGTTGACTGGCGTTTTAGCTGCCCCTTGTGACCAAGCGGAGGGTAGTTGCATATGGACGTCGCTCGGCGCAACTGATGGTCCAGTCAGTCGGACTAATCGCCTCCTTCGACTAGACTTGAAGGGGAGGCAAGTGATCTGGCGGTAAGGACGAGGGACCCCCTTTGAGGGGAGTCAACGCCACGTGGAAGTCAAAAGGTCAAAACGGCCGATTGGAGAAGGGGGAACCGATCGGCCGAACGAGGTCTAAGCGGAATCAAAGACAACCCGACGGGGAGTCGGGTCTCCGACGCTCATGGTGAACAGGGTCGCCGGGCCGAGCGGGTAGCCTGCTTGGCCAAGGCATAAAGCAGCAATGCTGTGAACAGTTTCATCCGAGCACACGACCTGGAATCTCCCGAGCGAATCAGTATCTACGTTCGGTCGGACGTGATGGGACTGCCGAGCGGCCGAACGCTCGGCGCGAGAACAGAAGAGACAAAAGGATAAGCGAAACATCTTCTGACAACAGGCGTGTCCAACGACCAAGTCACAAGTCATACGCTGACTTGAACCTCACGACAGAAGGTTCTATCGTCCCATCAGAGAGGTGCTCGGACTGTAGCAGTATGGTGTCAAGCAAGCTCCTCTGACAAGCCCATACTGAGGTATGGTTAGAGGACACGTATTCGCCTCGGTATGTGTGCATGAGCCTCTCCATAGCTCTATATAAGGGTCCTCATACTTCGCCGGAGGTAGGCGCTCTCGCATATTCGGAGCCACTCTCTCATTTTCCTCTCGCCTGACTTGAGCGTTGGAGGGTCTTCGCCGGGAACCCCTTCCCTGCCCTACTTCCTTGCAGGTTCGCCGGAGGTCCATACGACCGGTCGTAGATCCACGTCAGCAGTTCGGAGAGTGCCACGTGCCCAGCGTCCGTTGATTCAGCGTTCGGACAGGATCAGAAATAGCTTTCAAAAGAAAAATTCCTATAACTACATGATGTATGAGTGCATGACATGGTATTTTTATATTTTCATAATAAGAGATGAATGCAAAATACAAAATTAAATATAATGTCATGGCATATCATAGGCAAACAATCGTGGCAAGGTTTAGCATAAATAAAGTACCTAGATTATCTACCTAAGTATCCTTAAACCTTATCTAATTTAAAGATTTAACCTAGATTGTCCTCTAAACCAAACCCTAAATTTGCATTTCTATTTCTCTTGATTAACTTATGCCAATTGAAATTAATCTTGTTCCTCAAATGTTGGCATATTTCGTTCTTTCACAAGAGTAACACTAAGAAAATACCAAAATCCCAACTTGGTAGTTCTTATGATTCCTAAATTGTGCCAATTAGGATTAAAATCAATACTTCTCAAATTTGGCACATTTTACTCTTTCAAAGAGTAAATCACAAATCCATTTCATTTTTCAAAGGTTGATAATCACCTTGAAAATGCTCCTCGAGTGTCAATTTCTTCAAAGTTGGGTTAACTACCATTCTTTTAGAGTTGACACTCTCTAACCCATCTATGGGGTAGAGAAAATGCTCCTAGGAACCCAACACCTATTGGTGCTCCTTGGATGCTCTAGGTATTCACTAGGGATAACTTCCCTAATTACCTTTCTAGTGACCTTGTTTGGCTACTTAGAAGCCTTGGTCATCTTTTCTAGGTCAACTTTAGGGATTGCTTCCCTTGTAACCTTGTGTGTGACTTTCTTAGACATCTTAGAAGTCTTAGTCATATTTATTGCAAAAATACTCTTAGGGATGACCTCCCTAGTATTTTTGGCTTGCCCTCTAGACTTAGGATTGGTTCCATAACTATATAGAACCCTATGATAAGTAGATACATTCTTTTTGATTTTAGGTTTGTATCCCAAACCTCTATGGCCCTTGGATGACCCTTGTTGTCCTAAACCTAGATTTTGCTCATTTTGCCCTTTAAGGATATTTTTTATCCTTTTTAGGGTCTTTTCTAGTTTGTCAAGTCTTGACCTCAAGACTTGATTCTCCATCACTAAGTCCTTAGTTTTTGGTTTTCCATTAAATCCATGAGCATTTTTGTTTCTAGGCTTGTAGCTAAAATCCTTAGAGTTCTTGCCTAGACTTTTACCTACATTCCTAGCCTTAGGTGTAGTAGTTTTAGCATGAAAAGCTATATGTTTTTCCTTAACGCTATCATGCTTCCTATTTTCATGGTAAATAGCATTAAAATGATATAAGTTAGAACTATCATGCTTTTTACCATAATTTAAAGGGGTAGGCGCAATGAAAGTTACCTTTCTTTTTACCTTGGAGGCTCCCCCTTGACTTGAGCTTCCTCCATGAGCCTTGACCACCTTCTTCCCCTTAGGGCATTGACTTCCGTAATGCCCCTTTTGGTTGCAAGAAAAGCACACAATGTGCTCCTTGCTCTTCTTTGTTCCGGGGATGGTCTCCTTGGGCATCTCCTTGCCCTTTTGTGTCACTTGGCCCTTCTTCTTGTCCAATTTAGGGCATTTACTTTTGTAATGCCCTTTTTCCCTACATTCAAAGAATATAATATGATTTTTATTATTAATTAAAATGTTTATACCTTTTTCTGTAGGGATGACACTTTCTCCATTGGATCCGGAGGTAGAGGCTTCCTCTTGTTCCGAAGATGATACTCCTCCATTTGATTTTGCTTGACTTGCGGAGGTGGAAGCTTCTTCATCCTCTTCTTCTCTTGACCCGGATGTGGAGGATTCTTCTTGCTCTTGATCCGGTGTCAATGAAGATTGCTCCCCCTCAATCCTAGAGGTGGAGACTTCACCTTCTTCTTCATCCTTTTGTACATGAAACAAGGAATATACTCCTTCCTTGCTCTTTTGATTGCACTCCTTTGAGGATGAAGCTGTTGGACCCTTTGGAGGCCGGCAAGAGAGGAGGGGTGAATTGCCCTACAAAATAAAACTCAAACCTTTCTCAGATTTCAACTATATCATAAACACTTGTAATAAAAAGTAGAGACTAAGTAAAGAAATCATACACCAGAGATTTACTTGGTTTGCAATCAGAGGATTGCTAATCCAAGGAAAGTAAGCGCACTATGATCTCCTCTGGGCGGAGAAGCCTCTTTACAACGTTGACAGCACAAATGAAAAGAACACAACTGAAAGCACAGAAAGAATTGATTACAAGTGGGATGATCTGAATGTGCAGACCAGTACTCTATTTATAGTACTGGTCCGGGCGCTTGAAAGGAGTTCCGAGCGCCCTGGGAGATAAAATTCTATCCCCAACGATCAAATCGCGTTTGACGCGATCCTGGTCAAAATCCAGGTCCAGGCGCCCGGAAGGGTTCCGGGCGCCCTGGAGCCCGAAGCCAACAATGTTGACTTTTTCACCTCTGGTTCAGCTCGTCTCGGTTCGGGTCTTGTTCGCTCCGGCTCCGCTAGCTTGGGTGATCTCGGCCATCCGGAATAGGGCTCACCCGAACCCAAGTTCCGGCCTTCTCCTCGAGCAGCCTTCCTTCCCGGTTTCTCGTCCCTCGAACGCCGCGCACGTTCTTCTCGTCCACCGGTGTACTCTTCCGCGGTCACCTCGTCCCTCGGACGCACCGAGCCCGTCGTCTCTCTCCCCGTGCCGTCCTTCTCGCTAGCCGCGTCTTCCGCTCGACTTCCTGTGTTCCTAAGCTCCTGCACACTTAGACACAAGGGTTAAACAAACGCAGGACCTAACTTAGCTTGTTTGATCACATCAAAACACCTTGGGGTTCCAACAATCTCCCCCTTTTTGATGTGAGCATCCCAAGTTAAGTTAGGGTAAACATATGCAATAAAAACAATTTATATTCAAATAAGTCCAAATATTTTTCAAATGAAAAATTATATTACCTCCCCCTAGACTTAACATACTTCTCCCCCTTTGATCACATAAAAATTGGGGTTATTAACAAGTCTAAGGTTAATTCAAAAAAAACTTTGAGTGAAAAAAAAAAATCTAAGTAAAGACACTCTTCAGAATATTTCTTTCGAGAAAAATTTAAGTAAAAACATTTTTCACATAAAAACAGTCATAAGTGTTAAAAAAAATTTAAGTTTAAAACTTATCTCAACATTCCAAAAAAAAAATTTCTAATTAAAAAAAATTCTAACTTAATATTCATAAGAAACAATTCTAAGTCAATTATAAGGCAATATTATCATAAAAAATTCTAAGATAACTTTAAAAAAAAATTCTAAGTCAATAAAAATTTCTAAGATAATAAAAAATTTCTAAGTCAATTTTCATAAAAATTTCTAAGATAATAAAAAAATTCTAAGTAAAAAATTTTTAAAAAAAAAATATTTTCTAACACAAATTGAATAACTATTTTAAAGCATTAAGTAATTTAAATTAATGCTTTTTCAGTTAGTCAATTAAACTTTTCATTTCGATACTTGGCTTCCAGATCGTGGCGAGGCACTAGGCCTTCTTGGTAATTGGAGCAACAACCACTTCCTTAGACAAAGCCTCATAAAGAAATTAGTTGTTTAATTTCCTTGCTGAAAATGCTAAGTCTGATTTTAATTTTAAATTAAACAGGTTTTTGGAACCCAGTAGAGGTTCCTACCTACATGATTAACCAAGTATTTCCTAGGTACATAGATTTTTGATATATTTCTAATTTGACTTTGATGAAATCTATAATACCAATTTAAACCTCTATAATTTCTAAAAGTAGAAATATTTGAACCATTATATTTTTTCAATATTTTTATTTCTTCTTTTAGTTTTTCATTTTCAATTTTCAATTTTCAATTTTTCAAAATCCTCTATAAGACATGATTTTGCCAAAATTCTTTTTGTTTCTAGAATTTCATTTTCTAATTTGGTATTTTTATTTTCTAATTTATACATGGATTTAGCCATTGCCTTAATACCAAAATAAAGTTCATCAGGGGGTAAGAGGCATACCTCACTTGCCATATCAGATTTAAAGCCTGAATCTCCCCCTGCTTCGCTACTTCTATCTGAGGTCGCTCCCCCTTATCGATGCTGGGTTCTGATGTACTTTGTCCTTCGTAGCTTGCCATCAGTGCAATCCCCGCATATTCTTGAATCTTAGACTTAGATGAGGAAGTGTCGTCCCAAGTGGCTTTTAGGTTCTTGTGTTTCTTGGGTGTCTTCATTTTGTCCTTCTTTAGTTCTGGGCAATCCTCTCTTAAGTGTCCTTCCTTTTGACACTAGTAGTAGCGCACTTTTCTTCTATTTCTTGGAATCTTTTTATTCTGCATTTCTTTAAATTTATTAGCTCTAAAAAACTTTTTAAAACTTCTTACCATATATGCTTCTTGGTCTTCTTCGGAGTCTGACTCGGGTTCATCCTTCTTGGTTGCGTTCAGCGCCATTATCTGACTTGAGTCTTTTGTTGTAGTTGCACACCTGGTTTCATGTAACTCAAGAGTAGAAAATAATTCTTCTAAAGTACTTACCTCCAGGTCTTTTGAAATATAGTAGGCGTCGACGATTGATGTCCACTCCGGAGTTCTGGGAAATGTGTTGAGTGCATAGCGTATGCTATCACGATTTGTTACCGTTTCTCCGAGGTTCTTGAATCAGTAATCAGTTCTTTTACCTTTGCGTGTAGATTGGCTACCTTCTCACCTTTTTCCAGACGAATGTTCATCAACTTGTTCCGGAGGATGTCTCTTCTTGCGAGCTTCGCTTCAAATGTGCCTTCATGGAGTTCCAGGAACTTCTCCCAGAGTTCTTTAGCAGATGAATAGCTTCCGATGCGGTTGACCTCTTGAGGTGGTAACACACTCAGCAGGTGATACTCCTCACGGCTATTTGCTACAGATTCACTCTGCTCCTTGTTTGTCCAATTGCTCTCTTCTTTTTCTTTTCCATCTTGATTTGTCGGAGCTAAAAAACCATACTTCATTTTAAACCGAATTTCGAAATCAGTTCTTAGGAATACCTCCATACGACGCTTCCAGTCTGCGAAGTTCCCCTCGAATTTTGGTGGGACGATGCTTGGTCCGGCCATCTTGTTGCTTCAATCGGCGGTTAGTCCTCCTAAAGTGCTTTGCTCTGATACCACTTGTTGGTCCCTTTGGAGGCCGGCAAGAGGGGAGGGGTGAATTGCCCTACAAAATAAAACTCGAACCTTTCTCGGATTTCAACTATATCATAAACACTTGTAATAAAAAGTAGAGACTAAGTAAAGAAATCATACACCAGAGATTTACTTGGTTTGCAATCAGAGGATTTCTAATCCAAGGAAAGTAAGCGCACTATGATCTCCTCTGGGCGGAGAAGCCTCTTTACAACGTTGACAGCACAAATGAAAAGAACACAACTGAAAGCACAGAAAGAATTGATTACAAGTGAGATGATCTGAATGTTCAGACCAGTACTCTATTTATAGTACTGGTTCGGGCGCCTGAAAGGAGTTCCGGGCGCCCTGGGGGATAAAATTCTATCCCCAATGATCAGATCGCGTTTGACGCGATCCAGGTCAAAATCCAGGTCCGGGCGCCCGGAAGGGTTCCGGGCGCCCCGGAGCCCGAAGTCAACAATGTTGACTTTTTCGCCTCCGGTTCAGCTCGTCTCGGTCCGGGTCTTGTTCGCTCCGGCTCCGCTAACTTGGGTGATCTCGGCCATCCGGAATAGGGCTCACCCGAACCCAAGTTCCGGCCTTCTCCTCGAGCAGCCTTCCTTCTCGGTTTCTCGTCCCTCGAACGCCGTGCACGTTCTTCTCGTCCACCGGTATACTCTTCCGCGATCACCTCGTCCCTCGGACGCACCGAGCCCGTCGGCTCTCTTCCCGTACCTTCCTTCTCGCTAGCCGCGTCTTCCGCTCGACTTCCTGTGTTCCTAAGCTCCTACACACTTAGACACAAGGGTTAAACAAACGCAAGACCTAATTTAGCTTGTTTGATCACATCAAAACACCTTGGGGTTCCAACAGAAGCTTCTTGGACTTCCTCTTCTTCGGAAGTTGAGCATCTCTCAACTTCGGAATCTTCCTCTTGGTCTTGCTCCAATGAGTCACCCTCTTTGGATTCCTCTTGATTTGGTACAGTGGAGGAGATCTCATGAGTCTTTTCCAATTTGCTCCATAGCTCTTTGGCATCTTCAAAATCTCCAATTTGCTCCAAGATGTTGCTTGGCAATAAATTGACCAAAAGCTTGGTCACTTTGTCATTGGCCTCACATCTTTAGAGTTGCTCCGAGCTCCATTTGCTTTTCTTGAGGAGTTTTCCCTTGGAGTTCGTTTGAGCCTTGAAGCCTTCCATGAGAGCAAATCATTGCTCTATCTCCACCATTAAGAAGTTTTCGATCCTCGATTTCCAAAGATTGAATCTTGTAGATGTGTATGGTGGAGGCACCCTTGTGTCAAATCCAAGTCCATCTTGGAATTGCATCTTGAAGTTGAGCTTCTTGAATTCTGTGACTTTGATGAATTTGCTCCAACTTCTTCACCCTCTAGCTTTACTTGTTTTGTTTGCCCCTTCCGGCGATGACTCCGGTGAAGAACAACCTCGCTCTGATACCACTTGTTGGGATCGAAAAGTAGCTAGAGGGGGGTGAATAGCTCGTCGCGTGCTCGTGTGCTTGGCGTTGTTTGTTTCTTCAAAGATGCAGCGGAAATATACAAGAAAACAACACTCAACGCTAACACTAAGGATTTACTTGGTATCCACCTCACAAGAGGTGACTAATCCAAGGATCCACACACTCACGCACCCTCCACTATGAAAAACACTCCTTTATGGTAACTACCAAAGGCGGAGAAGCCCTACAACACTCTCAGTACAATAAGAAAGAAAGGGTAGCAAGATACAAGCAACAACTTACAAGATGTGCAATCAAAACCCTAACCCTAACTTCTTGTTGTAGCTTTTGATTCGCCTCTTGACTTGGAAGAAACTCCAAGAATCTTCAAGAACTGGCGTGGAGAGCTCTGTGGAGTCGCTGGTGAAGATCTGAGATGAATCGTGAAGTTCTGCGAAAAGCTCTCCCGAAAGAATCGAGCGCCTGCAGCCTTTATCGACGCCAACGGTCGGATCCCGATTGATTGGAATGCTCCCAATTGATCGGGGAGGCTTTAGATCGATCGGTGGATCGATCCAGAGCGCCTCTGTGCTCTAGAAATTCGCCTGGATCGATCAGCTGATCGATCCAGGGCTTATCGCAACAAAACGCGCCACCCCGATCGATCCACTGATCGATCGGGGTCTCTGGATCGATCACCTGATCGATGCCTCTGGATCGATCGGGGTCTCTGGATCGATCACCTGATCGATCCAGAGGCATTCTGTGCTCGCGACATTTCTTCCCAATCGATCGGGCGATCGATTGGGAGGAGCTCTGTTGCAGGGACTCACCCGATTGATCGGCTGATCGATTGGGAAGCATCCAATTGATCAGCTGATCGATCCAGATGCTGGTTTTTGCCCAAAACCAAGTCCCAAAGCCCCCAAACCAACATCCGGTCAATTCTTGACCTGTTGAAACATCATGCCTAGCATCCGGTCACCCTTGACCTACTAGGACTCCCTCACCAAGTGTCCGGTCAATCCCTTTGACCCACTTGGACTTTTCTTCATCTTGCCAAGTATCCGGTCACTCCCTTGACCTACTTAGACTTTTCTTCATGTTGCCAAGTATCCGGTCACTCCCTTGACCTACTTAGACTTTTCTTCATGTTGCCAAGTATCCGGTCACTCCCTTGACCTACTTGGACTTTCACCAGATGTCTGATCAACCTTGATCCATCTGGATTTCCCCCGTGCCTGGCTTCACTCACCAAGACTTCCATTTTGCCTAGCTTCACTCACTAGTGTAGGACCGTGATCGTTCGATAGAGGGGGGGGGGTGAATATCGATTCGAAAACTCGAGAGTGAATGTACGCAGCGGAAAAGTAAATGAACACAATTGATTTTACTTCGTTCGGAGCCTGTGACGACTCCTACTCGAAGGCCTGTGGTCCTTGACCACTTTCGTTGGGCAATCACTAGCAATTCGAATGTAATTACAAAAAGAGTACAAGAAATGCTAATGAAACAAAACACAAAGCTGTACCGACAGAAAAGAAAACTTAAAGAGCAAGGGCGCGTTGTCGGAGCTTTATTGGCGTCGCTGGAGCACAGAGCAGCAAAGCAATCTGGGAATTTTGAGAGATGTGTGTTTTGAAGCTCTACCCCTGGGGCTTCTTTTATATGCTGCTCCGGGCGCCTGGATCCCTTCCGGGCACCCTGGTGCGACGTGGCAAGTCCAGTCAGGATGCTCCATGTGGCGAGGCGACGCAGAGGATAAAACTTGCCTTCGGGCGCCCAGATCCCCTCCGGGCGCCCGGACCACCTTTTTCCAGAGATTCCTTCTCCTGCAAAACAAGATTAGTCCGAGGCAAAATATACCCTGCAACACAGATTGTTAGCACAATGAATTAACAGAAAAAGTATGACTTAGATTCCGTCTTTCCGAGACCGGAATCTAGTCACGATCTCGACTTAGATATCCGAAATGGATCTAAGCCGGATCGACGCCTAATGTTCCCTTCCCGGGAACACGTCCTCGCAATCACTCTCCTCCAGTGACTTACCTTACTTACCTGCCAGACGTCCGGTCAGCCCTTCGACCCATCTGGACTTCTCGCCAGCTATCCGGTCAGCCCGTTGACCTAGCTGGACTTCTTGCCAAGCGTCCGGTCAACCCGTCGACCCGTTTGGACTTCTCGCCAGCTATCCGGTCAGCTCGTCCAGACATCCGGTCAGCCTTGCTGGACTTATCCTGCACACTCGATCAGAGTGTTAGATCAACAATAAACCTAACTTAACCTATTTGTCATTCATCAAAACCTGGGTTAAATCGTTAGTGCTAACCGCACCAACAATCTCCCCCTTTTTGATGGAATGACAACCTGGTTAAGTTAGTGAAGACATTTGCAAGAAAAAAACAGATAACATCATTATGTGGAGGTTTTTTAAGTTAGTTTGTATTTTCAATTGGTTTGGCTAACTTAACCCACCTAACCCTCTCCCTTTGACATTCATCAAAAATAAGCATGTTTAAAGTAATTAAAAAAATAGACTTCAGACAAAGTAAGGAATCATGTCAAGTTACTCTGGGGGAGTTAAACTTAGTAATTTATCTTTTTGTAAAAGAGCTAAGTTTTGAGACAAGTTTAAAAAATCTATTTTTCAAAACTAGGTAAAATTGATTTTTTACCTAAGTACATAAAAGACTTGATTTTTTAAAGCTAGTTTTAAAAAATAGGTGTATATGTATAAAAAAAAAAATCCAGATTTAAAGGCTAAGTTTTGTGAAAAATAGCTAATTTTTCAAGTATAGCTTCTAAGGTTAAGGTTTAAGAATAAGTTCTAAATTTCAAGAAAAATAATTTTTTAAAACAGGTTTCAACTCTTTTCAAACATAAGAAAAATTTCAAAACTAAGTTTTAAAATATATTTCAAGATTGATTGAAGTTTAATTTTCAACACTAAGTTTGTAAAAGATTAAAAATTTTAAAAGGCTTAGTTTATAAACTTACGCTTAGTTTACAACAATTAATTTTTGTAGAATTAAGTAGAATTAAGTAAAGTCAAGTTCTCAGAGCTAGATTTTTAAATTCAACTTTCAAAACTACGTTAAATCTAATTTTGAAATTCAATAGCTTAGTTTTCAAAAATAGGTTTAAGAAATTTTTAATAAAAATGTTTTTAAAAAAATTGAAAAAATTTTAATTGATTCCTCCCCCTGGACCTGACATTAAATCAAATGTCTAACCAGTTAGTTACTGACTGACTTATCAAAAGATAGCAGTTTTCACTTGGTTAGTCAAGTTAAGGTCAATCTTAACTTGATTAATATATATTTTGTTTTTAACGCCCAGACTTATGTCGATGCACTGAAATAAGCATCTTAAGTCTTAGGCAAGTGGCCTATGCATCTCACCCCATTCTATTGTTCGGCAAACACAAGCAAGGTAAACCTAGGGTTTTGGTGAGATGCTCAAAACTAGTCCTATGGGTGCATGTTCTCTAAGGATTTTGAACTAGTCTAAGGCTAAAAGTTTATTTAAAAATCTAAAAATAGGAAGGTTTTTTTTTTAAAACTGACACATGTTTGAACTTATGAGTTGAAAACAATCATCTTTGAAAATATTTCTGAAATTCAAAATTCCTAGGCTATCAAGATAGAACATAATCAATGCAGGTCTGAAATATCACTAGATAGATCCAAAATATTTTACAGGTAGTGTAGCTACAGAAGTGAGTCATAACTAGAGCTACTGAGATGATGAAGGGGGTGGTCCAGATCCCAAGGATCGGAGAAGCGCCATCAGCTCAGTGTGTCGGGTCTCCCCGGCAGCTCGTAACTCGGCAACCTCTCGCCGTATGTCCCGATGAAAATCAGAGTTCTCCTGCTGGAGACTCGCCATAGCTCTCTCTAGTCCGGTCATACGGTCGGCTAGAGTGCGGGGAGCGTGATGTGGTGCTCGAGCTGGGGGCGGTGGTGGAGCCGGTGCGACTTCCTCTGGAAACAGTGCAAGCATGAACTCATCCTCCTGTGCGTCTGGATCGGGCTGGTGTTGTGCCCCCCTCCGCCAAGACATAGTCCCGTCATCCCTATCTACGTGGATACCAGCTAGGGAGAAGTTCCTAGCTGCTATAACATCGAACTCGGTCATATAGGCAATGACTCCTCTAGTGACATCAATGTGCAACGAGGACATATAGGCTGTCAGAATGTGACAAAACGGCATGTGGACTCGTCTATCAGTCACGTATCCAGCCGAGTAGATAATGGTGGAGAAGATATGTAGGCTGATGTCAATATCTAACCTATGACTCAGGGCATAGAGTAAAAATGAATGGAATGGGCGCATCACAGCGATGTCCCGAGTAGTCAGTGGTAAAATGCAAAGGACTAAGACCCTATAAAGAGCGTAGTCCTGGACTCAAAGTTCTACCGACCTAAACTGGGTCACAGTGGGATCTCGCTCTCCCCCCAAAAAATACGAATAAATCGTATCGAGAGTAATATGTGAGTAGGGATCTCCGAATGGTAGATCCCTGGGATGATAGCACAAGAAAGGACAAGTAGATGGACGTAACTCTAAAAACTCTCGGATAGTCGTAGGGGAAAATGTGATATCAGTACCCGCTGCCCTAGTGGTATAGGTGAGATCGTCTACTTTCACTAGGTTATTGCAAAATTCAGCACATAGACTTATGTTTACTGGACTGGTACATTCGACAAGGTTCTTTAAGTTATAGTGGTTTATAACCTCTATAACGGAGGCACATGAACCTAGAAAGAACGATCTATCTATACAGTTAGTCCTAATGGCCTTATAAACGGTTGACTCAAACTTAATCCTTAGTTCATCTGTGGGAAACCTAGGGTCAGTGCTAGCATTAGAGGGTCCAACACCAGTATTTGTTCGTTTCCTACTGTATATAAAAAAGATATTCTAAGAAGAAAAATGAGAAGACAAATTCTAATAAATTTTCAGATAGGGGAAGAAGTTTTACCGAGGAGCCATCGACAAATATAGATTTGACGACCTCGGTTGAATCGCAGCAGCGTCTTCACCGCAAGAAAATTTTGATTTAAAATACTCTCGCACTGAGGTTCGGAGTGAACCTTGGCAAAAGTGAAGATTTTGTGGGGCAAGGGTTGGGGGCGCCCGCTGCCCCTTATTTATAGGGAGCTCCGGGCGCCTGGAGCCATTCCGGACGCCCGGAGTTGATTTTAGGCGGGGCGCCCGGATTCCCTCCCGGGCGCCCCGGAAGTGAATACTAGGTGATGATTTTTTTTTTATTTTTATTTTAAGATTTAGAGATTAGGTTTGAAATTAATTTTTAAGTTTTAAAATTAAAATTTTGAAATTAATTTTTAAGTGTAAAATTAAAATGTTGAAATTAATTTTTAAGTTTAAAATTAAAATTTTGAAATTAATTTTTAAGTTTAAAATTAAAATTTTGAAATTAATTTTTAAGTTTTAAAATTAAAATTTTGAAATTAAGTTTTAAGTGTAAAATTAAAATTTTGAAATTAATTTTTAATTAAACAAATTTAAGCTTTATTCATCTCACCCGATCTATATTATCAATCAGGGAATCCTATGATTTTGTGAGATGAAATTAGATTTTTAATTATGGAGTTTTGGTTTAACTTGTTAGCTAGAGCCCTAGAGCCAATCATTTGATGATTGTATATTGGACTTATTGTATCATATTCTATATAAATAAAGACATTTGGATTTTGGTTATTATACTTACTTGTATTGGTGCCAAATAAACTAAGTATAATAATGTCCCTGAGTAGACGGTTCTCACCTATATCAATCGGTTAGTTGAACCGATAGTGAGATGATATAGGGAACACTACTCTTAATCATTCCTAGTCGAGTATTAACATTCAGGGACAATGTTAATGCAATAAGACTAGCATGTAGGTCAACTCGATGACTTGATCTCACAAGTCATGGATATAGAGATATCAAGTTGACACATGGGTATACATTGGAGAATGTATACTGAATGACCCGCCATGAGAGAGTATCATGGATCGTTATATGAGTGTCATATACTTTCTCATGTGGCTATTAGTATGACTATTAGTCCTTAGACCTGAAGTCGCCATGGATCCCTACATAAGGAGTTATGTACTTTGGTTTCGTCAAACGTCACCCGTAACTGGGTGGACTATAAAGGCGATTACTGGGTATGTAACAAATTATGCAGAGGGATGTGAGTGATGTAGATGAGATCTATCCCTCCCATATGACGGGAGCGACATCAATATTCTTGATAGAGTAAGACCACTAAGTGCATGGCCATGCCCAAATGAGTCAACATTAGATGTTGAGCTCATTTGATCGAGTGAGTCTACTTGGAGTTCAAGATTTAGATTGATTAGAGGATGACACGGTCTATGCCTCACATTGATCAATCTAGATGTCTAGGATAGAAGGACAATGTCACATATTGTGAGGAGTCACAATTAGTAGTCACAAGGTGATGTTGGATCTCAACATTCTTGTAACTTGGGTAGTAATGATGTGTTTCTAGATACCACTCATTACTTATGCTTCTAAATGAGTTTAGGGGCATTGCCAATGTTACAAGAACCTATTGGGTCACACACAAAGAACATGTGGATGGAGATTAGGTTCATATGATGAACCAATTGGATTGGGTTCATCTGATGCACCAAAGATTGTATTCAAACTAGACTTATCGAGTTAGACTCAATTAGATTCAATTGTTGAATGAGTCTAATTTAGATTTGATTCATTGAGTCAATTTATATTAATGAATTGAGATTCATTAAATTAAAATTGACTTGAATCAAAGGTTGGATTTAACTCAACAAGGAAGACAATTGGTCAAGTTTGACTTGACCAAGTAGAAGTTGAAACATCAAGTTTGACTTGATGTATTGCCACATCATAAGGATGACTCATCCTTGCCACATCACCTCCACCTCATGAGGCATGCCACCTCATGGGGGTTACACCCTCCCCTTGGCTTTAATGTGGCCGACCACATTAATGGGGAGGTTACAAGATGTGGCCTGCCACACATTAATGGGGAGGTTTTTGGTTGTGTGGTATTATGGTGCATTCAATTTCATTCTTCTTCCTCCATGCTTCTTCCTCCTCTCCCTCTTGTTGTTGCCGTGTAGTTTTTGAAGGTGAGAAGGTGTTGAGTTTCATCCAAGAAAAGATAAGAGAGTGTGAAGGACACAAGAAGAGGATACTACTAGTTGAGTATGTGAGAGTCTTCTTGTTTTTCTCTCTTTTCTCCCTTTTCAAATTCTATCCGAGAGCTCTAGAAAGTGCTAGCACACTTGGGGCTCTCTTCTCCATCCTTGAGTGCTAGAGAGCACTCCTTGTTCGTGTGGATATCACTAGAGAAGTATCTACCTTGATACTTTGAAGATCCGACATGTACCTTGGACGAGCGGGAATTTTGCGAGGGCACGCTTCAAAGGTAAAAGCTCTCAACACATAGATCTAGGAGTAGATCTAAAGTTTTTGAAACTCGTACTTGTATTTCATTCGGTTTTTTCCTTGCACGGATCTACGACTTTGGGATATTCGGGGTTTCCGCGACGCGAAAAGCGGTTTTCGCGGCCCGAAAAACCCAACAGTGGTATCAGAGCCACGTGCAAGGCTTGTACGAGTTTAATTTTTTGATTTTATGAAAACTAAACCTTCTGTGATTTTCTGTAAAATTTAGTTTTTTATGTTTTTATGAGTAATTTTTCCGTAGAAGCGAAGCACAAGTATCTCGACACTTGTAGGCTTCGGCTACCGGGAAGTTTTTCCTTAAACGGCTTCGTTTTGCTGCAAATCCATTTGGGATAGCGGGCTTGGGTGCCATTAGATCGAAAAGGAGCAACTCACGATGGTTAGATCGTGGGTAGGGGTACTGCCCCTAACCCCGCAAGGGGATTTGCTCCGCGATTGCACCCGAAATCGCTAAAAACGAACCTGCCGGGAAGATTTTTCCGAAACGGCAATGTCTCGACCCAAATCGTTTTGGGACAGCGAGTTTAGGCGCTGTTGGATCGCAAAGGAACCCTCGCGATGGTTAGATCGCGGGTAGGGGCGCTGCCCCTGGCCCCGCAAGGGGATCCGTTCCGCGATTGCGCCCGAAACTGCTAAACGGGACCGCCGGGATATTTTACTCGTAAAAATTGTAAAAAATTAATTTTAAAATTATATAAAATTATGAAAATATATAATTTTGAATTATATATTAATTTTGTGATATTCATGGCCCAAAAACCCAATATGATTGGATTGTGTTGTACTTCATAATACGGCCTGCGTGCCGTTATGTGTTTGCGCGTGTTGTATGTTTTTATTTTTCCGCGACCTGCGCGTCGTGCCTTTCTCATATATTCTGGTTGTAAATTAGATTTAGACTCGAATGTAACTCGAGTTTCAAATTGTAATGTACAAATTGGAGCGGTGGAGGGTCCACACGAGACGGAGTTCCAAGGCGGGCACGAGCAACACAAGGTGGTCAAAGGGAGGAGCTTGGAGAAGCTGTTGACCCTAGGTTGACCATTCGATCTTCTCATTGGCTTGAGAAGATCATAGTGGGGCCATGACTAAATCACAAATAGATTAATTAGTTAATTGCTTATGTATATGATGCATGTTTAATAAGTAATTAATTAATTAGTGACTTACGATTAGATTAGATCTAAGTCGTGCACAAGATTCATCCTTTTCGATTAGATTAGATCTCGATCGAACCAACTCTAAATGCCTAACCGTGCCGTGATACCTATCACTACCTCAATCACATGTATTGTTGAATCTGTCAAAGCAGAGCAATACATATTATCTTGGTAGGGTACGGAGGGACAATCTTGGTCCCGCCTTTCAACGCATGGGTAAATACAAACTCAATTAGATTGAGTATTCCTAGTTGCTCGGTTAGATCGAGTCAACTATAGGCATTCTTCCAACGGTTGGAAAAGATAGGTCAAAATTGTTGGAGGATCGGTGGCCGCTAGAGGGGGGGTGAATAGCGTCTCACCCAAATTGATGGCTTCCTACGTATTCGTTAGTGCGCAAGCGGAATAATACAATACAAATTACGAATACGAAAGCTAAAGATAAAGAAAAGAACAAGCAAACCAATGCACGTCGATGTAACATGGTTCGGAGATGATGCTCCTACTCCACGGCTGTCCGTAAGGTGGACGATCCCTCAATCCGTCGGTGGATTAGTCCCCGGAAACTCCGGCTAGCTCAAACCGCTCCTTGTGGGTGGAGAAACCTCACCACAACTTCAACCAAGAACACTTGGACACAAGAGATCCTTGAGCACTTTGGTGACTACTAATTAGGCTTTAACCAAGTCTAATTTCGTCGTCTTGGCCGGTCATACCAAGCTCCTTCTTATAGAGCTTGGAACAAATCAGAACCTGATTTGCCCGTTACCAGTCGAGTGGTCCTTCCACCAGTCGACTGGTGTCAGCCCAACGACTCTCTCAACGGTTATGCTACAGTGCATCAATCAACTGATCCATCACCAGTCGACTGCTACAGTGCGCTACAGTAACTGCTACAGTGCGCTACAGTAACTGCTACAGTACGCTACAGAAGCTGCAATAGTAGCGCTACAGTGAAATCCTAAAACTAGGATTTTACTTCGAGTACAATCTCTCATGCACTCGTACCCTCACCCTTATGACTCATTTGACGCTTTCTTTGCAGCTTTGACCTCTTTCCTTCAAGCCTACTTCCTTTGGCTCTCGTCCCTCGGATGCATCCAAGCCCGCGGCTTGTCTCCAATGCCATCCTTCGCGTATGCCTCGAAGTCACTTCCCTCAGCCCTTGTCCTCGCTGCCTTGTCCACGGTCCCTCGGATGCTCCATCCTTCACCGGACCCGAAGCCGTCAACCTGAGTCACATGTGTCACCTGCAGTCCTGCACAACTCAAGTACACATATCAAATAACGAGGGTAATCCTAACTTAAACTCTTTGCCCAAACACCAAAACACATGGTCCCGTGGACCATTGGGATTGCTCCAACAAAAATCACATCTATATTAACTCTCGGGCGTATTAGCCAAAGCTAACTCGAGTTTTAATATAAATGCGGATATTGATTTTATAAACAAGAGTTGCATAGAGATGTAATTAGTAATCGTTACCTACCGATCATACTAAGCCTTGGGCGTATTAGCCAAAGCTAACTCAAGGGTTAGTATGATGTGGATCTTGTCCCACAAGAATTATAGAATTCAGTGGGAGCATCATTTAATTAAAGGCCTAATTAAATGATTTTAAAAGAATATGATATTTATTTCTGTAAATTTTCTGTTGTAGATAACCATGACGTCGAATACGAACTCTTTCTCCCTGCGTTCTGTCCTTAAGAAGGACAAGCTCAACGGAGCAAATTTCTGGGGATGCACAGGAACCGAGAATAGTTCTCACTCAGCGAAAGACGCTCGAGCAGCCCATTCCGAGGCTCCTCCCGCCATCGCCACGGCTGGACCGGGATGCTTACAAGAAGCATCAAGATGACGCATTAGATGTATCCTGTCTAATGCTCGCAACCATGAACTCTGAGCTTCAGAAGCAACATGAGTTGATGTGTGCTTACGATATGGTTGAACATCTTCATCAACTATATCAAGGACAAGCAGGGTACTGGAAGAGGAACTTCACAGGATACCTGGAAGATCTTAACAAGAAGAGAAATAAGATTTCTACTTCAGGTATAAATGTTATAGAAGTCAACCTCTCTATTTCTTTGTCGTGGGTATTAGATACCGGATGTGCTTCGCACATTTGTACTAATGTACAAACACTGAGAAATAGCAGAGCATTGACAAAGGGCGAGATAGACCTACAAGTAGGCAATGGAGCACGGGTTGTTGCTGTTGCTGTAGGGACTTATTTTCTATCTCTGCCCTCTGAGCTTATACTAGAGTTAGACGATTGTTGTTATGTGCCTGCATTGACTAAGAACATTATATCAGTTTCTTGTTTGGACAAGAAAGAATTCTCGTTTATAATAAAGAACAAATGTTGTTCTGTCTATTTAAACGATATGTTCTATAGTAGTTGATCCTGTCCGAACCAGGAGTCAACGGACGCTGGGGATGTGGCGCTCCCTGCTGGATCCTCGAGTGCTCCGGCGAACCTGCAACAAAACCGAGCCGGGAGGGGTGTCCCGGCGACGGCCCTCCGACGCTCAAGTCAGGCGAGGAATAACAAAGAGGTGGCTTCAGAGATTCAGACCAGCGTACCTCCAGTGAAGAAATGGAGACCTTATATAGACCTCTCGAAGGAGCCTGGGCGCGCCAATCAAAGCAATCACCTGCTTTCGACCATGCCCAGGTATGGGTCTGTCAGAAGGGCATCCATAAGACCATACCGCTACTGTATCGACCTCTCCATGATGTGACGGCACGACCCTCTATCGTGAAATCTTGTGTACGGCATAATCATCAGACATGCCTTTGCTGACATCCCATATCCCGAGCCGAACGAATAGGCCGCTCGGCTAACCTTTGTATCCTCGCCCTTATCCTGGCCAAACGGACCACCCGCTCGGCCCTTCGGTTCCAGCCGAGAGCCATTTAGTCCTCCTGCCTTGGCGTTGAAACCCAAGCCTATGGCTAGGTTATCTCGGCTCCGCCGGACCGCCAAGCTGACGGCCATTACGCTTAGTCGCCCTCCATCCGTCCTCGGTGGGACCCTTGAAGTGGGTCCCCATTCTTCTGCCGGATCACTTGCCTCCCCTTCAAGTCTAGTCAAGGAGGCGTGAGTCCACTGACTCGACTATGTGTCCGAGCGGGCGTCCGCCTTACCGCCGCTTATAATATCCCTTGAGCCGCTCGGCTTTATGCCACTCGGCTCTTCATTTTGGATGTCTTGGCGCTCAACGTGGATGTTTGCTTGTCTAAATCTTCTCGAAATCACGCAAATCCTTTTCATTAAGTCGAAGCATGCGCGGTATGGGCGCATTAATTGCGCCTGGTGACAGAGCGCCACGTGGCTCTTTTCGCGTGGCGGTGATGATCCGTACGATGGGACGCCGATTGTTTTGAAATGGACGGTTAGATGATGACCTCGTCTCTCGTGACCTGCATCCGACGGACGAGGCCGACCAGCCTCGTTCGCATAAAGCCTTCGTCTTCGCCCTTACGCTGCATTCTCTGTTTAATTGCGCGTCCTCCGTCGAAGGTGCCCACGGCTGCATCGTTCCGGCTATCCTAGTTCTTGCCTCTTGGTGGTTTTCGGCTTTCTGGTGATCCTCTCCGTTCATCTTCCCTCAATAAGCCTCTCCCTTCCTTTCGTTCGGCCTTTCCCTTTCGCGGGGAACTCCTTTCGTCCCCTTGCTTGCGAACTTTTATCTGTCCTCCGTTTCCGAGTTTCTTTCGGCTTCCTTCTTTCTTTTTCTTGGTACTTTAGTCATGGCGAGCACTTCCGTACCCGCTGTTGATGTTCATGGTCCCTGGTATATGACCATGGAGAGTAAATTTGACGAGGAGGGCGCTCGGCGTCTTGTTCGGACGTACGGGATCCCGGACGACCATGAAATAATTGTAGCCGACCCGACCGACCGGCCCCATAACCCGCCGATCGGTACCATTTGTTTTTTTCTGGGGGCTGCCTTAGATTTCCTACCCATCGCTTTGTTTTGGAAGTTTGTAATTATTTTCGCATCCTCGGCCAACTTGTGTCGAATTCCTTTAGGTGAGCGGGGTGGTCGTCCTCTTTAAGCATTCCCCTCGACCCCAAAATATTCCACTACTTCTTCTACCCCAAACAATCCGAGTTGGGTACTTTTATTTTCCAAAGTAGAATAGGCTTCAAATTTTTGAGAATATGCCGACCTCCAACAAGCATGGAAGGAGTTCTTCTTTTATATACGACTTCCGAGCGGCCAAGATTCGTAACCAAATGGCGGCATCATTGTTCCGACCAAGTGAGCTCGACAAATTCGTACAATCCACCTACCTTCATGCGGCAAACCGATTGTCCGGCCACGTACAAAATCGACCGATTGCTTCTCAAGGGGTGTTGTACATTTTGGATTATCTCCTGTTCCAATCTTCCCTACCGCATGGGTAAGGACTCTTTACTCACTTTGCCTTTTGTCTAACTGATTTTATTTTTCTACTGCAATGAAGTCATGTGGCGCTCCAAGGCTACTGATCATCCGAAATTGAAAGCCGTGAAATTGAGGCGGCTACTAAAAAGAACTCGCTGAGCGGGGTCTTATCCCAGCCAGCTCGGGGGAGGAAGGGACACAGTTACTCCACCGCCTCAACGGAGGTTGAGGCGGATCCTGCTTCCTCCTGCTCCCAGAGCCGGAGTCCCCTGTGCCGGATTCGAAGTTCGGCGGAAACGTCGAAGGGACTCCAGCCTTCCGCCGACCCCAGAGGGCGAACCACAAGCGCCGATCGAGATCGCTTCGCCAGATCGCACGCCGTCGCAGATCAGGACCCCCGTGGCCTCACCCACCGCACAGTCCTCTGGCTCTCCTCCACGGACTCGTCGTCGCTTACGACGGATGGGCGAGACTTCAACCATAGGGGAGTCCTCGGGCCAGGCGACTGTGGCTGAGGAAGTGCCGGCCGGCCACCCGACCATCAAGACTACCCTTCGATTCCCATCGGAGGAATATTTATTGTCTGCCGATCGGCCATCAAGCCCCGTTCATGAAATAACCTTGACGGGCCCGCTCGCCAAACTTTTCGAGGATGCCCAGATTCGAGTGGCCCTCATGACGCCAAAGCAGCTCGGCGATAACCACATGCAGCAGGCCACTCAGGTAGGTTCATTTTTCTTCCTGCGCCATGCTACTGTTTGGTTTCTGATTTTATTATTTCACTTACAGCATTGGGCGGAGCAAATCGCCACTAGCCATCGGCTGGCCGAGCTGGAGGATCTCATGGAAAAACTCCAAGTCTCGGGGGGTCCATCGGCCGAGCGGGAGAAACAAGCCCGCGAGGCCGAACAGAAGAAGGCCGCCGACCTGGCTACAGAGGTGGCTCGACTTGAAGGATTGGTGAAGAAACGCGACGCAGACGTGAAGCGCGCCAGTAGCCGGAAGAAGCGGGCGATCGCTGATCTGGACAAGATGAAAGTTGAAGTCCGAGCCCTAAATCAGCAATCTAAGGATCTGGAAGCCCAATTAACTGCCGAACGGGATGAGCGCTCAGCTGAACGCACTAAAGCGGAGGTGGACCAAAAAGTTCTCCAAGATTCATTAATTGCCTCCCGAGCGGCGCTCAGAAAGTACAAGGAGGGAGAGCCGAGTCGCCTAGCAGCAGCGCGCCAAGAATACCTCCGCTCGGAGCGGTTCGGCGCAAAATTTGGTGGCAACGTCTCCTCAACTTTCGCCGAGGCGGTCAAGGTCACCACGGCGTACTGGAAGAAGGGAGGGCACCTTCCTGCTGACCTGAGCATTCCCTCTTCAGATCTGGCGGCTATGATTGACGATATCCCGGACGCCTTTTTTAATTTTGAGGACCCGGAGTGAGGCGAGTTCTTCCAAGTACTTTCTGTATTTCATCCGCTTTGCGGATGTGAAATTTTTGTACGCGCCGTTCGGCATAGTTGTGTTCCTTTGCTTGTATTTTTGTTTGCCCTTCATTGCCCCTTTTTTTTTGTCTGTTTGGTGCTTATCCGTAGAGTCAGTTAAGCTCCACGTGTTCCCCACTAGGCGACCGATCAGGTTAATCAGTTGACTTGTTTTCCTCGAAATCGTTTAGCGCTTGGCTATGCTGTTTGCATTCAGTGAATGCGAAGTATTGGCAAACTGATGGCCGATCGGACTTAATCAATTTAGTACTCGCGAACGCTTGTTATTTGGCGTCCTTAGTTTCGTCCAGTAAGCTCACAGTCACGGGTTCGACTCTCGATCTTTAACGACGGAGCTCGCCGGGGCGGATATTTATAGCCGGTCGGCGCGGCTCTCGATCTTTAACGACGGAGCTCGTCGGCGCGGATATTTATAGCCGGTCGGCGTGGTTCTCGATCTTTAACGACGGAGCTCGTCGGCGCGGATATTTATAGCCGGTCGGCGCGGCTCTCGATCTTTAACGACGGAGCTCGTCGGCGCGGATATTTATAGCCGGTCGGCGCGGCTCTCGATCTTTAACGACGGAGCTCGTCGGTCTTCTGCTCGGGGATTTATAGACGCCGGCTCGTCTCCCGGTTTCCCGGCCGGAGGGTTTATAGACGCCGGACCGTCTCTCGATCTTTAACGACGGAGCTCGTCGGCGCGGCTCTCGATCTTTAACGACGGAGCTCGTCGGTCTTCGGCTCGGGGATTTATAGACGCCGGCTCGTCTCCCGGTTTCCCGGCCGGAGGGTTTATAGACGCCGGACCGTCTCTCGATCTTTAACGACGGAGCTCGTCGGTCTTCGGCTCGGGGATTTATAGACGCCGGCTCGTCTCCCGGTTTCCCGGACGGAGGGTTTATAGACGCCGGACCGTCTCTCGATCTTTAACGACGGAGCTCGTCGGCGCGGATATTTATAGCCGGTCGACGCGGCTCTCGATCTTTAATGACGGAGCTTGTCGGTTTTCCGCTCGGTTTTTATAGCCGGTCGGCGCGGCTCTCGATCTTTAACGACGGAGCTCGTCGGCGTGGATATTTATATCCAGTCGACGCGGTTCTCGATCTTTAACGACGGAGCTCGTCGGCGCGGATATTTATAGCCGGTCGGCGCGGCTCTCGATCTTTAACGACGGAGCTCGTCGGCGCGGATATTTATAGCCGGTCGGCGCGGCTCTCGATCTTTAACGACGGAGCTCGTCGGGCTTTTAAGCCTAATTTGGACAACGTTTACCTGGCCGATCGGCATAGGGTCTTCGGAATCGAGCCTTGGGCTCGTACAATATACCTCCGGCTGAGCAGCTCGGGGCCTTCGTCGTCGAGTGCTTGGCTCCGATAATTTACCTCCGGCCGAGCGGCACGGGGCCTTCGAAGAACTAACCGTTTGGCTATGAACACAGAATGCCTTGGGAATAATTTGTTTCCTGCGATAAAAGGAGTACAGCTATTTTGAATTTACACAAAATAGAGCAAAAGTGCACCTCTCACCCAGCTCTATATGGCTGAAGGTGATTTGCACTCCATGGTCGATCCAGCATCCGACCTTCCGCATCCTTGAGGTAATAAGCGCCCGAACGGAGCTTCTCGACCACTTCAAAGGGTCCTGCCCAGGGAGCTTCCAACTTGCCGACATCTCCGACTGACTTGACTTTCTTCCAAACTAGGTCGCCTACCTGAAAGGCTCTGGGGATCACGCGCCGGTTGTAGTTCTGTTTCATACGTTGCCGGTACGCCATCAGCCGGACGGACGCTTTAGCTCTTTCCTCTTCGACGAAGTCCAGCTCCATGTTCCTCCGTTCGGCGTTATTTTCATCATAATTTTGTACCCGAACGGACTCCACCCCAACTTCAATCGGGATGACTGCTTCGCCTCCATATACCAAGTGAAATGGAGTGACGCCCGTTCCCTCCTTTGGTGTCGTGCGGAGAGCCCATAGGACGCCTGGCAGCTCGTCTACCCAGCTGCCTCCTTCATGGTCGAGCCGAGCCCGTAAAATTTGAGAATATCTCGGTTGGTTACTTCGGCTTGACCGTTACTTTGAGGGTATGCCACCGATGTGAAGTGCTGCTCGATGCCATAACTTTCGCACCATTTCCCGAGCAGCTTCCCAGTGAATTGACGTCCGTTGTCGGAGACGAGTCGTCTTGGGATGCCAAAGCGGCAGATGATATTTTGCCATATGAACTTTTTAACCATCTGCTCGGATATTTTTGCAAGTGGCTCAGCTTCTACCCATTTTGAGAAGTAGTCGACCGCCACCAATAAGAACTTCCGCTGCCCGGTAGCCATGGGGAAGGGTCCCACGATGTCCATCCCCCATTGGTCGAACGGGCAGGCCACAGTTGATGCTTTCATCTCATCTGCCGGTCGGTGGGACATGCTGTGATACTTCTGACAGGATAGACAATTTGCAACGGTCCGGGCAGCATCCTTTTGAAGGGTTGGCCAAAAATACCCGGCTAGCAAAATCTTCTTGGTTAACGACCGTCCGCCTGGATGCCCACCGCACGAACCTTGGTGCACTTCTTGAAGGATGTACTCGGCATCTTCCCAGCTGACGCATTTTAGGAGCGGGCGGGAGAAGGCCTTCTTGTAGAGTTGATCTCCCACGAGGGTGAACCGACTAGCCCTTCTCTTCAATAAATGAGCTTCTTCCCGGTCGGATGGGGTAGCTCCCGAGCGCAAAAACTCCACAATAGTTGTCCTCCAGTCGCTCGGGTATGTGATGCCTTCCATCCGATCGACATGTGCTACTAAAGATACTTGCTCGATCGGCTTCTGAGAGCCGACCGGGGATAACGCGCTTGCCAGCTTGGCCAATTCATCCGCCACTTGATTCTCCGCCCGGGGGATCTTCTGAATAATCACCTCCCTAAAGTTGAGCTTAAGTTTTTCAATGGCCTCCACGTAGAGCTTGAGCCTTGTACTATTTATCTCGAAAATCCCTGAGATTTGCTGAGCAGCCAACTGGGAATCTGAATAGAGGATGACCCGGACGGCTCCAACGTGCCGAGCGGCCTGCAATCCAGCAATAAGGGCTTCATATTCTGCTTCGTTGTTGGTCGCTCGGTAATCTAGCCGGACGGAGAGCTGCATCCGCTCTCCTTGTGGGGACAGCAAAACTATGCCAATTCCGCTCCCGTGTCTAGTGGACGATCCATCCACGAACACTTTCCACACAGCTTCGGGTTCCGGGTCCTGCACCTCCGTAACAAAATCGGCTAAGGCTTGTGCCTTGATAGCCGAGCGGGGCTGATATTGGATATCAAATTTGCTTAGCTCGGTTGTCCATTTGATGAGCCGTCCGGAAGCTTCTGGATTTAAAAGCACTCGTCCCAACGGGCTATTGGTCTTGACGATAATCGTGTGCGCCAGGAAATAAGGACGAAATCTTCGAGCGGCAAGGATCAGAGCAAAGGCCAACTTCTCGAGTCCGGTGTAGCGGGTTTCAACATCTTTCAAGATATGACTAAGGAAATATACAGGTTGCTCCTCACCTCCCGACCGGACTAACGCTGATCCCACAGCCTGCTTGGTCGAGGATAAATAAATGTGCAACGATTCGCCGACAGCTGGCTTGGCCAGCACAGGTAGGGAATTTAAGTACGTCTTCAGTTCTTCAAAGGCCCGATCGCAGTCTTCATTCCATTGGAACTTTGCTGCTTTGCGGAGGATTTTGAAGAACGGAAGGCTCCGGTCGGCAGTCTTGGAGATGAAGCGTGATAGCGCTGTAATCCGACCGGTCAGCCTTTGTACTTCCCTTGTGTTTCTGAGCGGTGGCATGTCCTGAAGAGCCTTCACCTTGCTAGGATTAGCTTCAATACCCCGTTCGGTCACAATATAGCCCAAGAAACACCCTCCTTTGGCGCCGAACAAACACTTATGAAGATTTAGCTTGACCCCATATTTTCTGAGTGTACGGAAGGTTTCTTCCATGTCTTTGCATAAAGTGGCCGCTCTGAAGGATTTGATGAGGATGTCATCTACATAGACCTCCAGGTTGTGTCCGATTTGCTCGCGGAAGACCCTATTCATCAATCGTTGATATGTTGCTCCGGCATTCTTCAGCCCAAACGGCATCACCGTATAGCAATACGTCCCGTCCGGTGTAACGAAGCTAACTTTTTCCTAATCCTTCGGGGCGAGCGACACTTGATGATAGCCTTGGTAGGCGTCCAGCATACATATAAGCTCGCATCCGACTGTAGAATCTACGAGCTGGTCGATTCGGGACAAAGGGTAGAAATCCTTCGGGCAAGCTTTGTTCAGATCTCTGAAGTCGATGCACACCCTCCATTTGTTGCCCGGCTTGGAGACGAGCACCACATTTGCTAACCAGCTTGGGAATTGAACCTCCCGTATGTGGCCGGCCTCTAAGAGTCTTTTTACCTCCGCTCGAATGATAATATTCTGCTCGGCGCTGAAATCTCTTCTCCTTTGTTTTACTAGCCGAGCGTCCGGCCGGACGTGAAGCTTATGTTGGGCTATGCTGGGGGAGACACCGGGCAGCTCATGCGTCGACCAGGCGAAGACGTCATGATTCATCCGGAGGCATTTGACCACTTCTTCTTTCTGTTCGTCCTCCAGGTCGGCGACAATAAAGGTTGTAGCCTCCGATCGGCTCGGATGGATCTGAACCTCCTCCTTTTCATCACAAATTAAAGCAGGAGGTTTCTTGGTTATGGCGTGTACCTCGATCCGTGGAGCCTTTCGCGCTGCGCTGGATTCGGCTCGGACCATTTCCACATAGCATTTCCGAGCGGCCAACTGATCTCCTCGTACTTCACCGATCTTGTCCTCGACCGGGAATTTGATCTTCTGGTAGAACGTCGACACAACAGCTCGGAATTCGCTTAACGCCGGTCGCCCCAGTATCACGTTGTAGGATGAAGGGGAGTCGACTACCACAAAGTTTGTTGTCCTTGTTCTCCGGAGCGGTTCTTCCCCTAAGGAGATAGCCAGTCTTACCTGTCCGACCGGGAGAACCTCGTTGCCCGTAAACCCGTAGAGGGGGGTTGTCATGGGCAGCAGCTCGGCTTGATCGATTTGTAGTTGATCAAAGGCCTTTCTGAAGATGATGTTGACCGAGCTGCCAGTATCAATGAAGATACGATGGATGGTGTAGTTGGCTATCACCGCTTTGATGATAAGGGCATCATCATGCGGCACTTCAACTCCCTCAAGATCCTTGGGCCCGAAACTGATCTCGGGCCCGCTCGCCTTTTCTTGACTGCAACCCACCTCATGGATTCTGAGTTGCCGGGCGCTTGCCTTTCTTGCCCTGTGTGAATCTCCTCCGGTCGGCCCACCCGCAATAATATTGATTTCTCCCCGGGAGGTGTTGTTTCTGTTCTCCTCTTCCCGAGCGACTGCCTAGGTCGCTCATTGGACCGAGAACGATCTTCATGCCTTGGAGGGAAGTGCTGTTCGGGAGATCTCCTATATGTTCGCCGACCGGACTCTTGATGCCGCTGCCGGCGGTCGGGCGAAGGCGGTCGGCGCGGGCCACCCCGTCGTACGGGATGGGTGATTGAAGGCAGGCCCCGACAGTCTCGGGTGTTGTGGGAGTCAGTATTATGGAAAGAGCAAAACATTGGGGTCCATACCCTCTTTTTCTTCGTCTTTGACCGCTCGGCCGCTACCTCTTGGACCACCGGGGACTTCGCATGATGTGCCCGGGATGCCTCAACTCTTGGTCCTCTTGGTGGCTGATGGGCAGCGGGCTGCTTCCGTTCGGCATGGGCCGGACGTTCGGCATGAGTTCCCTTCCGTCGGGCAGCTTCCACCTCTTCCACGTTTATATACTCATTCGCCCGGTGTAGCATGTGGTCGTAGTCTCTGGGCGGTTTGCGAATGAGCGCGCGGAAGAAGTCCCCTTCCACGAGGCCTTGCGTGAAGGCGTTTACCATTATCTTCGAGGTGGCTGTGGGGATGTCCACCGCTACCTGATTAAATCGCTGTATATACGCCTGGAGAGATTCTCTTGGTTCTTGTTTGATGGTGAACAGACTGACGCTTGTCCTTTGATAACGTCGGCTACTCGCAAAGTGATGAAGAAATGCCGTTCGGAACTCCTGGAAACTAGTGATAGAGCCATCCGGCAACCTCCGAAACCACCTATGTGCAGATTCCGATAGAGTGGTGAGAAATACCTGGCACTTTACGCCATCGGAGTACTGATGCAAGGTGGCGATGCTGTCGAACTTCCCCAAATGATCGTCGGGGTCGGTCGTCCCATTGTAAGCTCCGATCGGCGGTGGTGTGTAGTATTTTGGTAACGGATCCCGATGTATGGCTTCAGAGAACTGTCGGTGAACCTGCTCGGGCGGTGCGTTCGCTCGGGGAGCTTTGCCCTTCCTATGATCCCGAACGGGAGGCTCATCAGATTAAGATCCTTGCTCCCCGTGAGCGGACGCGATTTCTAGGGGAGTACGAAAGAGTGCCGGAGTGAACCCTCCTGTTGAAACATATTCCGGGCGGTCTGCTTGCGCCGCCTGGCCTGCTGAAGCCGAGGTTGTTTGCTGTTGCGCTCGCTCAGCTTGTGTCCACAGGATCAATTTGGCTCCTGTCCGAACCAGGAGTCAACGAGCGCTGGGGATGTGGCGCTCCCTGCTGGATCCTCGAGTGCTCCGGCGAACCTGCAACAAAACCGAGCCGGGAGGGGTGTCCCGGCGACGGCCCTCCGACGCTCAAGTCAGGCGAGGAATAACAAAGAGGTGGCTTCAGAGATTCAGACCAGCGTACCTCCGGTGAAGAAATGGAGACCTTATATAGACCTCTCGAAGGAGCCTGGGCGCGCCAATCAAAACAATCACCTGCTTTCGACCATGCCCATGTATGGGTCTGTCAGAAGGGCATCCATAAGGCCATACCGCTACTGTATCGACCTCTCCATGATGTGACGGCACGACCCTCTATCGTGAAATCTTGTGTACGGCATAATCATCAGACATGCCTTTGCTGACATCCCATATCCCGAGCCGAACGAATAGGCCGCTCGGCTAACCTTTGTATCCTCGCCCTTATCCTGGCCAAACGGACCACCCGCTCGGCCCTTCGGTTCCAGCCGGGCAGACACCCGCTCGGCCATTCAGTCCTCCCGCCTTGGCGTCGGAAACCCAAGCCTATGGCTAGGTTATCTCTGGCTGCGCTCGGACCTGCTCAACTGCTTGACGCGGCCATTACCCGCTTAGTCAGCCCTCCATCCGTCCTCAGGCTGGGACCCTTTAGGAAGTGGGTCCCCCATTCTTACCGCCGGATCACTTGCCTCCCCTTCGATGTCAGCAAAGGCATGTCTGATGATTATGCCGTACACAAGATTTCACGATAGAGGGTCGTGTCGTCACATTATGGAGAGGTCGATACAGTAGCGGTATGGCCTTATGGATGCCCTTCTGACAGACCCATACCTGGGCATGGTCGAAAGCAGGTGATTGCTTTGATTGGCGCGCCCAGGCTCCTTCGAGAGGTCTATATAAGGTCTCCATTTCTTCACTGGAGGTACGCTGGTCTGAATCTCTGAAGCCACCTCTTTGTTATTCCTCGCCTGACTTGAGCGTCGGAGGGTCGTCGCCGGGACACCTCGCCGGAGCATTCGAGGATCCAGCAGGGAGCGCCACATCCCCAGCGTCCGTTGACTCCTGGTTCGGACAGGATCAATTTGGCGCCGTCTGTGGGAACGCACCTGCATCCGAGCAGAGGCAATGGACGAAGCTGGAAGACTACATACCGTGGTACTCTCACAAGAAGAGTTGGACGCTATAGTCGAGGTGAGGGCAGCCAAGATAGTGGCGCAGCAAAAGGAGAAAGCACAAGCTGAGCGAGCGCAACAGTAAACAACCTCGGCTTCAGCAGGCCGGGCGGCGCAAGCAGACCGCCCGGAATATGTTTCAACAGGAGGGTTCCCTCCGGCACTCTTCCGTACTCCCCTAGAAATCGCGTCCGCTCACGGGGAGCAAGGATCTTAATCTGATGAGCCTCCCGTTCGGGATCATAGGAAGGGCAAAGCTCCCCGAGCGAACGCACCGCCCGAGCAGGTTCACCGACAGTTCTCTGAAGCCATACATCGGGATCCGTTACCAAAATACTACACACGGAGCTTAGTCACCGAGCAGCTTGGACCAAATTGATCCTGCTGAAGCCAAGGTTGTTTGCTGTTTAGGTTTGGTCTCCACAAATAGGCAATCTTCGGATAAACTTCTAAGCTTGGTGAGTCACATGGACGTCATTAGTAGTAACCAACCTTTCGAGGTTTTCCGAATAGTCCTATCCACGGAGCTTAGTACTAAATCTTGGTCTAACTGGTTAGGATTCATTTAAGGGTAGCTTCGGTCAGTTCCACTTGGCCAAATGCACCAGATCGAAACCATATCTTTCTAGACATGCGATGCCCAAGCTTCCCTAACGTACTATCATCCAAAAACTTCACCAGTACCATGATTCAAGTTAAACTTGGTCTCTTTTTAACTAATCCTAATTACCCTGCCGGGTCAGTTAATTTTGGAGGTGCCAGCTATTCTGGAGTCTCCCCCTGAATTATTGACCTTTAATTTAAATTTTCGTTTTAGGTTTGTGTCTGTTTCTTTTATAGTTATAATTAACTTGGTGATAGTTTATATTTTGTTGAGTTTTAAATTTTGAATTTTTCGATTTAGGTTTGTATTTTGGTTTTTTATTTGGTTTAATCGAGTTTATATAATATAATTTTTCTTTAGGTATATAATATTGATTAAGTCCTACTTGCGTGGTCAGACACGCTTTTGGAACCCAAGCTTGATTAGTTGATTTGTATTGAGTTATTAATGACTTAAAAGTTTTATTTGAGTTCAACTTGTATCCGAGTCCGGTTTTATTATAACATGTTTTTTGATTGTTCAGGATTAAGTCAAGATTTTTTGATCTTGTTGTAAATTTTTCTAGCATTTCTTTTAAATTGTTAATATCATTTTTTAATGATAAATTCTCCTCCTCAAGTGTTAGATCTTGAGTTGGATTTGAATTTTTGATTTGTTCCTTGAGGTTTTGATTTTCCTCAAGAAGTGATTTATTTTCATTTTCTATTTTTATTAATTTACTATTTAAACAGGAAATGATTCTAAAAATTTTTTTTTTTAAATTAAAATATACCTCATTCGGGCCTTCGGAAACGAGTACGGACTCGTGGCTTGTTTCGGGTTCAGACCCGTCTTCATCTTCCGTCTCGTCTTCTATTTCAGCTTCGCGGGCCATCAGTGCGAGGTGGCTCTGATGTTTCTGCTCTTCTTCCTCTGATTCGTCCGAGGAGTCGTCCCACGTTGCTTTGAGGGCCTTCTTTTTGGTTGGCTTCGGTTTGTCGAACTTCAGTTTTGGGCATTCGTTCTTGTAGTGTCCCTTTTTATTGCAGCCGAAGCAAGTCACGTTCTTTTGTTCTGAGGGAGAACTGATCTTTTGAAGGTCCTTTTTGCTGAAACTCCTTTTTCTCCTGGTGAACATTTTTCTTACCAAGTTCACCAGGTGTTCTTCGTCTTCGGAGTCTTGGTCGGAATCTTCTTCATATTCAGGCTTGCTCTTCTTTTCTTTGGAGGAACCTGCAAATAAAGCTATACCTTTCTCGGCTCCAGCATTAGTTTGTTCATGTAATTCTAATTCACAGAAAAGCTCGTCTAATTTTAACTTAGAAAGATTTTTAGAAATTTTGTAGGCATCTACGATTGATGCCCACAAACTATTACGTGGAAAAGCATTTAATGCGTACCTTATTAAGTCTCTATTTTCCATCTGGTGGCCTATCGCATGAAGCCCGTTGAGGATTTCCTTGATCCTCGCGTGGAGCTGATTCGTCGTTTCACCTTCCTGCATTTTTATGTTAAGAATTTTATTTAAAAGCAGGTCCCGTTTTGTTACCTTGGCATTGCTCGTTCCCTCGTGCAGCTCGATCAATTTGTCCCACAGCTCTTTAGCGTTTTTGTGTGGACCGACTCTGTTCAGTTCTTCTCTTGTTAATCCGTACTGTAGAGTGTTGATCGCTTTATTTTCTGTTGACGCCTTTTTCTTCAAATCTGCTGTCCAGTCTTCAGGATCCAGTATATTCCCGGAGCTGTCCACTGGAATTTTATAGGGTCTCGTAACGCTCATCCACTGGTCGAAGTCTGTTTTGAGGTAAACCTCCATGCGCTTCTTCCAGTTCAGAAAATCGTCCCCGTTGAAGAGTGGAGGTCGTACTGTGTTGAATCCTTCTGTCTGAGACATTTTAGTCCCGCGCACAGAAAAAAGAAAAGAAAAACAAAAATCCCAAGACTTGGTCTTGGATTAGTAGTGCGGAAGAAGAAAAATAATAGAAATATCTAAATTGGTGTTGCCACAATTTAGATGTAATTGCAACGAAAAAAAATTCAAAGTAGGTAATAATACCAGTTTGAAATTAAACATAAAATTGAAAACAAAAAAAAAATAATTTTTCACCCCCTGTCTGATTGGTGGTTACACCAAATCAGAGTGATACCTGCTCTGATACCACTTGTAGGACCGTGATCGTTCGATAGAGGGGGGGTGAATATCGATTCGAAAACTCGAGAGTGAAAGTACGCAGCGGAAAAGTAAATGAACACAATTGATTTTACTTCGTTCAGAGCCTGTGACGACTCCTACTCGAAGGCCCGTGGTCCTTGACCACTTTCGTTGGGCAATCACTAGCAATTCGAATGTGATTACAAAAAGAGTATAAGAAATGCTAATAAAACAAAACACAAAGCTGTACCGACAGAAAAGAAAACTTAAAGAGCAAGGGCGCGTTGTCGGAGCTTTGTTGGCGTCACTGGAGCACAGAGGAGCAAAGCAATCTGGGAATTCTGAGAGATGTGTGTTTTGAAGCTCCACCCCTGGGGCTTCTTTTATATGCTACTCCGGGCGCCTGGATCCCTTCCGGGCGCCCTGGTGCGACGTGGCAAGTCCAGTCAGGATGCTCCACGTGGTGAGGTGACGCAGAGGATAAAACTTCCCTCCGAGCGCCAGGACCTCCGGGCGCCAGGACCTCCGGGCGCCCGGACCTCCGAGCGCCCGGATCCCCTCCGGGCGCCCGGATCCCCTCCGGGCGCCCGGACCACCTTTTTCCAGAGATTCCTTCTCCTGCAAAACAAGGTTAGTCCGAGGCAAAATATACCCTGCGATCCTGTCCGAAAGCTGAATCAACGGACACTGGGCACGTGGCGCTCCCCGGCTGCTGACGTGGATCTTTGACTGGTTGCACGAACCTCCGGCGAACCTACACAGAAGTCGGACCGGGAAGGGGTTCCCGGCGGCGACCCTCCGACACTCAAGTCAGGCAAGTAAGTAGTGAAAAAAGTAGCTCCAAAGGTGTCCCACGCGTACCTCCGGCGAAGTATGAGGCTCTTTATATAGAGCGGTGAAAGAGCTCCTGCACGTCCACCGAGGCGCATACGTGTCCGTAGCCCATACCTCGGTATGTGTCTGTCAGAAAGCTTACCTGAAGCCATACTGCTACAGTCCAAGCACGTCTTCGATGGGACAACAGAACACCTCGTTGTCAGACTTGGAGTATGGCCTAGCCATAGGACTTGATAAATGTCATAAGATGTTCTTGTCCTTCTCTACCGACCACAGGCCGGGGCGTCTGGCAGGCCGGCTGGACGGGGAGTCCGTCCGGCCAGCCCTCATCTTACGCGCCGGCCGGACGACACCCACATCATGTCCGGCTTGCCGTTGGCATCGATATGCTGGGGATATTTTCGGTAGGGTGCTATGTAGGGATTGTTTAGCAGTATGTCACCTTCTCTTAGGCCTTCCGCTCGGCTCTTTGCTACTATTCAATTGAGCGTCGGAACCCCGACTTCTGTCGGGGCGACTTTTGCCATCGGCTATTCACCGATCGGCCGGCCGGAAAGTCGGCCCATCCTTCTCCGGTCGGCCACCTGGCCTTTTGACTCCCGCGTGGCATTGACCCCTCAGAATGGGGGTCCCCTGTTCTAACCGCCGGATCACTTGCCTCCCCCTCAAGTCTAGTCGAAGGAGGCGAAGTCCGACTGACTGGACTGCCGATCTGACTGAGTAACGACCGATACATTAGTCCGCTCGGCCAGGCTCAGGGATGCTCATCCGTTCGGCGGTATCTTTCCCGTGCCTTGTATTGCCTTGGAATTCATGCCGAATCCTCTTCTCTACTGCCAACAACGTGCGCTGCGTGCGATACAGGGCACTCATTAAATGTAACCCGTATCTTGCTGACACGTGGCAATCTTACTTTTGTCAGGGTATGGCAGTGGCGTCACCTCCGATGGGACAGCCGCCATTTGAAATGAATGGCTGGATGATGACCTCGTTCTTCACGACCTGAATCGGACGGCTAAGGTCGTACGGGGCAAACGTTATAAATCTCGCGGCCCCCTCTCTCCGCCGCCTTCTTCTTCATCGACCTTCGACCCCCCGCTGTTGTTTCTGCTCCGGCGATCCTTATTCCCCGCCTGTTTGGTGCGCTCGCCATCTTCTTCCTTTCCTCGATCTTTCTCGTACCCGTAAGCCTTCCTTTTCAGCTTCCCTCCTCCTGTATTGCTTTCTTTTTCATTCTGTCGGCATTTTCTTTTAGTTTTTCTGTCAATATCTCTTCTGTTTCGACCATGGCGAGTACTTCTACGCCTACAGTCGGCGCTCCTAGTCTCTGGTATACGACTATGGAGAGCCGATTCGATGAAGAAGACGCACTGCGTCTCATTCGAACGTATAAAATTTCGGCTGACCATGAGATAGTTGTGGCTAGTCCTTCCGATCGGCCTAATGACCCGCCGCCCGGCACCATTTGCTTCTTCCGTGACCAATTTTTGGCCGGGCTGCGCTTTCCTCCACATCCGTTCATCATCAAAAAATGCAACCACTTTCGCCTCCCGCTCGGCCAATTAGTCCCGAACTCGATTAGGTTGCTGAGCGGGGTGATAGTCCTTTTCAAATTGAATGATATCCCCTTGGACCCCCAAGTCTTCCACTATTTCTTCTACCCCAAACAATCCGAGTGGGGGACCTTCATATTTTAATCTAGGTCGGGTTTCGTCCTATTTACCAACATGCCGAGCTCCAATAAGCATTGGAAGGAGCATTTCTTTTTTATGCGTCTCCCCGAACGGTCGGCCTTCCGAACGAAGTGGCAGACAGCGGTGCCGAATCAACCGGGTCTTGGCAAATTCAAGAGCCATCCGGCGTATCTTCATGCGGCCAACCAGCTGGTCGGCCAACGTTACGATATCGACAAGTTGCTCCTTCCTGGAGTAATGTACATATTTGGCTTGTCTCCCATCCAAGCCGATCTGCCTTGTAGCATGAGTAAGCGATTCTTATCTCCCTTTTTCTTTTGTTCTAACTGATTTATTCTTTGTTTCTGCAGCTGAAGTTATGTGGCGTGCTAAGGCAACCGAAAAGCTCAAGCTGAAAGCCACCAATATTGAGGCGATGAAGGACAAAGAGGTAGCCGAACGGGATTTGGTTCTGGCTGTCTCGACAACTGAAGGGGATGGGGGGACTCAGATGGTTCCCACTGATCCGGCCGCCCCTATCTCCGCTGATGACGCCGCACTCGATCCTACTACTACTGATCATGCCGAGGAGGAGGGCCGATCGGCTGACGAAATCCCTCTGGTGACTCATAAATGACGTAGGCTAGAACAAGCCGCTCAACAGCCTCCACCAGGAGAGCAGCTTTCCGAGCGGAGCGATGATGCTCATGTGGTTTTTGAGGCGGTCTCCTCGGAGCACACTCTGACTCAGCTTGAGTTGCCGCCGACTATATCTGAGGCGCGACCTTCCCCCTCTAGGACTCTACGTCGTCTTAGACGACTGGGCGACCGTCCGGTCCCGATCGGCGAGTCCTCTGGCCATGCTGCTACATCTCAAGATGACTCGAGCGGCCCGAGGGTGATTAAAACTGTCCTAAGATTTCCCTCGGAGGAATACCTACTGTCCGCCGATCGGCCATCGGTTCCCGAACAACATATCACCCTCACCGGTCCGCTCGCCAAAGTTTGGGAAGACGCGCGTGTACGCGTCGCGCTCATGTCCCCCAGTCAGCTAGGGGACAGCAACCTGCAGCAGGCGACCGGGGTATGCCTTTCTGCTTTACTGATACTTTTTATTTTAGCTTTTAACTTAACTGCCTTTGTTCGCAGAGTTGGGTAGAGCAGATTGCAGTCAGCAATCGACTGGCTGAGCTGGAGGACGAAATGAAAAAACTCAAACTTTCGGAGGCGAACCAAGGGCAATCCACTGTTGCTCTGGAGAAAAGCAAAAAGCTTTTGGAAGCCGAGCGGAAACGAGCTTCCGATCTGGCGAGCGAGGTCGCTCGACTTGAAGTTGTGGTCAAACAACGGGATAAAGAGATCAAGACGACGACCTCTCGGAAGCGGAAGGCCATTGACGACATGGATCTAATGAAGGTGGAGATCAGAGGGCTAGAGCAACGCGTCAAGGAGCTAGATGCCCTCCTGGCCACCGAGAAGGAGGGCCGCTCGGCCGATCTGCTCAAATTTGAAGGAGACTTGAAGGATCTCCATGCCGCCAACGATGCTTCCCGAGCCGCGCTCCAAGGGTATCAGGATGGGGAGTCGGCCCGCTCTGACGAAGTGAGGAAGGCATTTCTCCGCTCGGATGATTTCGGAGAGAAATTCACCGACAAGATTTCCCTCACTTTCAAAGAGGCGATTAAGGCGGCAGTGGATTACTTGAAGACTAAAGGCCACCTTCCCGCCGAGCTGACCATCCCCCCAGAGGATCTGGCTACCGTGATGTGCGTCATTCCTGATGCTCTTTTTGATTTTGACGCGTGAGGAGTGTTTTTTATCAACTTTTTTGTATCCTCGCCGTTCGGCAAAACTTATTTTTGCTGTAACTTCTTTTGTTTGCCCAGCGTTTGGCGTACATAGATCATCTTTCCGTTCCTGTAACTTTTGTTTTGGCAAGAAATTTTTCTTTCGTCATGTTTAAAGTGTTCTTTAAAACTCTTCCGCTCGGCTTCATACTCTAACATGGACTCAAGCCGATTGTCTTCAAAAAACGTCTTTCGCCATGCGACTGTGTAGCCGCTCGGCGCGCGAACGTCACTCGTTCACGTGCTCACATCTTTAATTCTTATTAGCCATCTTTTGCTTTGCACCTTACCTCAAAGGGGTTTTCCATATATTTTTGCTAAGTGAGCCGCTCGGCCGTATGTTGGCCTTAAAGAACAAGCTCTGTCGTCGGTCGGCTCTTACCGCCGGAATGTATCACGTGGATGGCTATCCGCTCGGAGGTTTTATAGACGCCGGCTCGTCTCTCGATTTTTAACGTCGGAGCTCGACGGTCTTCTGCTCGGAAGTTTATAGACGCCGGTTCGTCTCTCGATATTTAACGTCGGAGCTCGACGGTCTTCCGCTCAGACGTTTATAGACGCCGGCTCGTCTCTCGATATTTAACGTCGGAGCTCGACGGTCTTCCGCTCGGACGTTTATAGACGCCGGCTCGTCTTTCGATATTTAACGTCGGAGCTCGACGGTCTTCCGCTCGGACGTTTATAGACGCTGGCTCGTCTCTCGATATTTAACGTCGGAGCTCGACGGTCTTCCGTTCGGACGTTTATAGACGCCGGTGTTGGGACCGATGTGCCCGCTAGAGGGGGGTGAATAGCGTCTCACCAAAATCGATGGCTTCCTACGTATTCGTTAGTTGCACAGCGGAATAATACGAAACTAAATATGAATATGAAAGCTAAAAGACAAAGAAAGGAAATGCAAACCAATGCACGTCAATGTAACGTGGTTCGGAGATAACTTGCTCCTACTCCACGGCTGTCCGTAAGGTGGACGATCCCGATCCTTCGGTGGATTAACCCCCGGCAAACTCCGGCTACTCACGCAACTCCTTGTGGGTGGAGAAACCTCACCACAACACCAACCAAGAACACTTGGACACAAGAGAACCTTGAGCACGTTTGGTGACTACTAATTAGGCTTTAACCAAGTCTAATTTCGTCACCTTGGCCGGCCATCCCAAGCTCCTTCTTATAGAGCTTGGAATAAATTAGTAAGCTGATTTGCCCGTTACCAGTCGACTGGTGTCAGCCCAACGACTCTCTACAGTGCACCAGTCGACTGCTACAGTGCTGCTACAGTAACGCTACAGTACTGCTACAGTAACCCCTAATTCTAGGATTTTACCCCGAGTACATTCACTCAGCACTCGTTCTCGCCCGACCAACCTAGACCTAGCCTTCTAGCCTCCTCCATCAGCCTTGCGTCCCTCGGATGCCTCCCCATCCTTCACGTCTTGCCTTCTGGAGCTTCCATCGGCCTTGTCATTGTTGTCGGGTCTTCCTTTGCCAAGAGGCTCCTCACCTCCGGGATTTCATCCATTGCCAAGCCACACTTGGACTTACGTTGCCAAGACTACATACTTGGACTTACACCGCCAAGACTCATCCTTGGACTTTCCTCCTTTGCCAAGATCACACTTGGACTTTCCTTGTTGTACCTGTATCCTGCACACTCACAATGCATATCAAGTACAACAATAAACCTAACTTAAACCTTTGCCCAAACATCAAAACTTAGGGCACCTAGATTGCTCCAACAGTCGGCTCGTCTCTCGATATTTAACGTCGGAGCTCGACGACCTTTAAGGCTACTTTTAACACAGCCGATCGGCGAAGATATTTGCCATCTTTATAATTTTGCTTCCTGCATTACAAGGACATAGGCGACCGAAATGTATATAAATTTACATTTAGCGCACCTTTCACCCAGCTCGGATAACGTACTCCCGGCCGAACGCCTCGGGGTCTTCTTCGTCGAGCGCTTGGCTCGGATAACATACTCCCGACCGAACGGCTCAGGGTCTTCTTTGTCGAGCGCTGGGCTCAGATACTGTACTCCTGGCCGAACGGCGCGGGGTCTTCCTCGTCAAGCGTTTGGCTCGAATATTATACCTCCGGCCGAACGACTCGGGGCCTTCGGCATCGAGCGCTTGGCTCGGATATTATACCTCCGGTCGAACGGCTCAGGGCCTTCATTATCGAGCGCTTGGCTCGGATATTATACCTCCGGCCAAATGGCTCGGGGCCTCCTTCGTCGAGAGCTTGGCTCGGTTATTATACCTCCGGCCGAACGGCTCGGGGCCTTCTTCGTCGAGAGCTTAGCTCGGTTATTATACCTCCGCACGAACGGCTCGGGGCCTTCTTCGTCGAGCGCTTGGCTCGGATATTATACCTCCGGCCGAATGGCTCGGGGCCTTCGTCATCGAGCGCTTGGCTCGGTTACTATACCTCTGGCCGAACGGCTCGGGGCCTTCTTCGTCGAGCGCTTGGCTCGGATATTATACCTCCGGTCGAATGGCTCGGGGCCTTCGTCATCGAGCGCTTGGCTCGGTTATTATACCTCCGGTCGAACGGCTCGGGGCCTTCTTCGTCGAGAGCTTGGCTCGGTTATTATACCTCCGGCCGAACGGCTCGGGGCCTTCGTTGTCAAGCCTTTGGCTCCGATGATATACGCCCGGCCGATCGGCACAGGCCTTCTTTCGAAAAATTACGATGAATTCTATGCCCGAAAGAAACTATATCTGAAAGACTAACCTGTCGATCAGCATAAGATCTGACTCAATTTCTCAACTCCCGAATACCCGTGGAGTGAGGTGGATACAATGTACTCGTCGAAATTTATCAAGGCCAGGAGGATGGCAAAACTTTTCGGTCGGTCCTCCATGGCCGCTCGGCCCCCCCAGAGGTGGAGGCGGCCTGCTGCGTTATCCTTTTAATTGAGCCTTCTGCTCCTGTTGCTCCACGAGCCTAGCTACTCTTACCTCTATCAGAGCGTCGAGTTTCTCCACGGAGAGCATCACCATGTGTGGTCGTCCAGCTTCATCCGTCTCTTCCGATCGGATGCAGGAGCGTTCCCACAGACGGCGCCAAATTGATCCTGTCCGAAAGCTGAATCAACGGACGCTGGGCACGTGGCGCTCCCCGGCTGCTGACGTGGATCTTCGACTGGTTGCACGAACCTCCGGCGAACCTGCACAGAAGTCGGGCCGGGAAGGGGTTCCCGACGGCGACCCTCCGACGCTCAAGTCAGGCAAGCAAGTAGTGAAAAAAGTGGCTCCAAAGGTGTCCCACGCGTACCTCCGGCGAAGTATGAGGCTCTTTATATAGAGCGGTGAAAGAGCTCCTGCACGTCCACCGAGGCGCATACGTGTCCGTAGCCCATACCTCGGTATGTGTCTGTCAGAAAGCTTACCTGACGCCATACTGCTACAGTCCAAGCACGTCTTCGATGAAACAACAGAATACCTCGTTGTCAGACTTGGAGTATGGCCTAGCCATAGGACTTGACAGCTGTCATAAGATGTTCTTGTCCTTCTCTACCGACCACAGGTCGGGGCGTCTGGCAGGCCGGCTGGACGGGGAGTCCGTCCGGCCAGCCCTCATCTTACGCGCCGGCCGGACGGCACTCACATCACGTCCGGCTTGCCGTTGGCATCGATATGCTGGGGATATTTTCGGTAGGGTGCTATGTAGGGACTGTTTAGCAGTATGTCACCTTCTCTTAGGCCTTCCGCTCGGCTCTTTGCTACTGTTCAATTGAGCGTCGGAACCCCGACTTCTGTCGGGGCGACTTTTGCCATCGGCTATTCACGGTCGGCCGGTCGGAAGGTCGGCCCATCCTTCTCCGGTCGGTCACCTGGCCTTTTGACTCCCGCGTGGCATTGACCCCTCAGAATGGGGGTCCCCTGTTCTAACCGCCGGATCACCCTGCAACACAGATTGTTAGCACAATGAATTAACAGAAAAAGTATGAGTTAGATTCCGTCTTTCCGAGACCGGAATCTAGTCACGATCTCGACTTAGATATCCGAAATGGATCTAAGCCGGATCGACGCCTAATGTTCCCTTCCCGGGAACGCGTCCTCGCAATCACTCCCCTCCAGTGACTTACCTTACTTACCTGCCAGACGTCCGGTCAGCCCTTCGACCCGTCTGGACTTCTCGTCAGCTATCCGGTCAGCCCGTTGACCTAGCTGGACTTCTTTCCAAGCGTCCGGTCAACCCGTCGACCCGCTTGGACTTCGTGCCAGCTATCTGGTCAGCCCGTCGACCTAGCTGGGCTTCGTGCCAGACATCCGGTTAGCTCGTCGACCTGTCTGGACTTATCCTGCACACTCGATCAGAGTGTTAGATCAACAATAAACCTAACTTAACCTATTTGTCATTCATCAAAACCTGGGTTAAATCGTTAGTGCTAACCGCACCAACAACTAGGACTTCTCTTCTGCCTGGCTTCACTCACCAGGACTTTCACCTAGCTTCACTCACTAGGATTTTCTCCTGCCTAGCTTCACTCACTAGGTCTTTCACTTGGCTTCACTCACCAGGATTTTCTCACTGCCTAGCTTCACTCACTAGGTCTTTCACCTGGCTTCACTCACCAGGATTTTCCTTCTGCCTGACATCCTAATTAGGACTTCCCAGTCAAGTATCCGGTCAACCTTGACCTACTTGACTCTTCTTCAATCAACCTTGTATTGTCAAATATCGAAACTCAAACCAAGACTCAGCTTGGTCAACCAGGTCAGCTTTGACCTGAGGGATATTGCCCCAACAAATTGCTCCTAAAAAATTAAAACTATACCCTCCTCGTCTTTCAAATCAAACAGATAGCAATAATAAAATAATTAAAGGCAAAAATGAAAGAGACACATAAATTTAACCTGGTTACAACCAAGGGAGTTGTTAATCCAGGACAATGGCAAGCACACTAACAAGAGTCTCCTTTACTGAAGGCGGAGAAACCTTTTACACTCTAACGGCTCAGAACTATTGCTAGGAATTGCTTACAGAGTTGAATGTAGACGTTGTGTTTAATTCCTAGCTCCAGGGGTCCTTTTATAGTCCTTGGAAATTCTATTTCGGAGGTCCAGGGCGCCTCCAACAGAGGTCCAAGGCGCCTCCAAGGGGTGAGCGGATAAAACTTTATCCCCAGCTCAAAATGATCACTTTGACCAGTTGGAGGAGCCTCCAACAGGACTGGAGGCGCCTCTAATGTGGAGGCGCCTCCAGTGTTGTTTGAGGCGCCTCCAAGGTGGAGGCGCCTCCAGCACTGGCTGAGGCGCCTTAAGCTGTATTTCCAGCTTTTTGCTTCTTTTGCTTCGGCTTTCGATGATCTGTTCTTTTGGGTGATTTCGCCAACTGAAATAGGGCTCACCCGAACCCAATTTTCGGCCTTCCTCGAGCAACCTTCCTCCCCGGCTTAACATCCCTCGAACGCCGCGCACGTTCTTCTCGCCCACCGGTGTACTCTTCCGCAACTCTCTCGTCCTTCGGACGCACCGAGCCCGTCGGCTCCTTTCCCGTGCCGTCCTTCTCGCTAGCTGCGTCTTCCGCTCAACTTCCTGCGCTCCTAAGCTCCTGCACACTCAGACACAGGGATCAAACACAAAGCAGGACCTAACCAACTTGGTTGATCACATCAAAACTACCACGGGGTCCAACAGATCCAACCGGACTTTCTACCAAATATCAGATCTTGCGGAGCTATCTGGACTTCCCACTAACTATCGGATCCAAGAGACCTAGCTAAATTTTAGACTCATGTCAGGTCTTTCAGACTCATCAACTCCTACATACTTGATAAATTATATCATAAAATATTCTAACTTTATTTGCTTATCATTTATTAAAATTTAAATTAGATCATTAATATAAATATAAATGGTACCAACAGTATCTCCATATTGCCTTGAACGTTGACCTTTGATTTTAACCGATATATTAGCTAATTTTATTGACTTCGTATGGTCTTGAACGTTGACCCTCGATTTGACCGATATATTAGCTAATTTTATTGACTTCGACCTCATTTCAGGCACCCAATCTTATTCACCGAATAATACAGACGAAACCATAGTGGAGGTATGACAGAGTACGTGGTTGACAACAACGTTAATGGCTGAAAAATCACAAGCCACAGAGCGAGCCTTTTAAATGTGGGTGATCCTGAAAGAAAGAACAGAAAGCAAAAGTTAGCTTACTCCAGTGTACACCTCTTTTGCCTGGACCGGATTCCAAGTTTCCAACTTTAAGAAGCCTCACGAGATACAGCCACTTGGAAATGGGAATTGAATTGAATTGAATTGGTTCAGCTTGAGATTTGAGAATGAAGCCGATCTTAGTTATAATAATAATAATAATAATATTATTATTATTATTATTATTATTAGGAAAAGGAGTGAACCGGGTTTATGAAACATTGCATTTAAGTGCAGAGCCTTTACAGCCAAAAGGAAGTAACTATATCCCCCACTGCCCAAAAGCAACGTAGAAAATGTTTGTACTCGACTATTAAATGAAATCTCGGCCAAACCTAAAGATGCATGGTGTGTCAGTCAAGATTTGACGTTGACTTCTATACCGGATCGGCGGCGGCTTCATCCTCGTCGTGGTCGTCGTCTTCTTCTACTATTAACTGCCGCCTCTCGTCATTCGGTCGAGCTGCGATGGCGACTTCGGCGTTGGAGGAGGCGGTGAGCTTCTTGGCGCGCAGCGCCTCGACGTCCCAGTCGGTACGGAGGAGGATGACGGCGAGGACAAGCACGACGCAGACGATTTGGGCGGTGAGGAGGCCGTACCAGAGCCCGCCGAAGCCCGCGCCGAGGCGGAAGGCGAGCCCGACGGCCACCGGCGTGCCCACCAGGTAGAAGGAGAGCAGGTTGATGCGGGCGCCGACGGCCGGCCGCGCGGTCCCGCGGAGCACGCCGCAGCCGGTGGTCTGCGGGCAGTTGCCCAGCTCGCACAGCCCCACGAGCGGCAGCACGGCGGCGGAGAGGCGCAGCACCGCGGCGTCCGCCGTGAAGAGCCGCGCCCATTGCTCGCGGAACAGGGTCGTCCACGCCACGTTCACCACGCCGATGACCGCGCCGCATCCGAGCGCCACCAGCGCCGCCGTCTTCGCCCGTTTCGGCCGCCCTGCGCCGAGCTCGTTCCCCACCTGATGCATCGATTACTAAATGCCATTAATTGCAAATAAATTTTGAGAAAAAAAAAGTAAGGTAAAGCGAAGTACAACAGTTCGACAAGAAGGTGGTGGATTCGGCTCATGAAACAGGGGCTAGGATTGTCCCACGTGCGCGTTGGATGCGTAGTATCACGAGAATACGAGGCAAATGTTGCTAGATTTAGCAAGAGGAAGAACAAAGGCGGCGGCGGACCGCCGGAGCACCCAACGAGCAGGGGATTCTGAAATATACGAAGGAAGGTGATGTTACCCTGGTGGAGACGCAGGCAGCGAGAGACATGGGTACGGTGTACATGAGGCTGGTAGTCTGTATGAGGACGGCGGTGGCAGCGACGGCGGTGGTGGGGTCAGGGAGGTAGCCGGCGAGCACGGTCATGATCTCGTACCACCACCACTCGAGGCAGACGCCGAGACAGCTGGGGAGAGCCAGGCGGAGTACCGGAGCGAGACCGCTTAGGGCCGCCCGGGGGGACCAGCCGCGCCATGTTAGCTCGCAGGCGCGGGAGACGCGGAGGTAGACGAGGAGGAATACAGCCATGTTGAGGTTGGTGATGACGGCGGCGAGGGCGACGCCGGTGATGCCGAGGCGGAGGACGAAGACGAGGAGGAGGTTGAGAGGAATGTGGAGGACGACGGCGGCGGCGGTGCAAGCGGCCATGGGGCGGGTGATGCCCTGCGAGCGCAGGAAGACGCGAAGCGGCTGAAGGAGCGCGTTGGTGAGGAGGTCCGGCAGGGAGTGGAGGCAGTAGGTCGCGGCAACGGCGGTGATAGCAGGGTCCTGCCCCAGCGCCACCAGGATGGGGCCGAGGTTGACCCAGAGGAAGGCGATGGGGACGGCGGCGAAGAGGAGGAGCAAGATGGCGCGTTGTAGCGAGAGCGATATCAAGTCCCAGTTGCGCGTCCCGTACGCCTGCGAACAGAGAGGCTCGAGGCCGGAGGCGAGCCCGAAGAGAACAGAGTAACCGGTGATGTTGGTGAAGCCGATGGAGAGCGCTCCGCCGGCGAGCTCGAGAGGACCGAGGCGACCCAAGCAGACTACCGACACCATCGCTCGCAGGTAGACTAGGCAGTTCATCGCGGTGATTGGCGCCGCCATGGCCCAAAGTTCCTTGAGCTCCGAAGTCACCTGACTCCCCAGCCCTCCTCCTCCCCCGACGCCGTCCTCCTCCTCCTCGTGCTTCCTTGCCGCCATCGGTTCACAGATTCTGCAAAGCAACGACTGCCAAGTGCGGTTCCTCTGCTGCCCGTACCCGCTCGCCGCCGTCGCTTGGAGAAAACGCTAACTGGGTTGGGTGGTTTTAAATGGTGCGGCTGGTGGTCACTCGGTTTTACCCTTTTTTTTTTTTTTTTTTTCTTTAGATCAAATAATAAATAAATAACTAACATATTTTTCTAATTGTTTGGTCCGGATTAATAATTTTTATTTCAATAATTTTTAATTGAGGTTTGAGAGGGGGACAGGAGGAATGGTGTAACTGGAACAAATAAATGTGGGACTATGGAAGGGATATAAAAAAAAAATATTATTTAACAATATGTTCATGCAATTGGCTTGATTTTAGTTCTTACCTAAATCATCTTTTATTATTTTAAAGGTTTGTTTTACAAAAAATAGCATAATATATTTACATTTAGTAGATTACTAATATACATCCACATATATATTCCTTTTTGTTTTATTAATGTTTGTTATAACTGTTATGATAACTGATGTAGAGTGAAAGGCAGGCTGCGGAAAAACCAGCTCATAGGTGGGAAGGGGCTCCCGAACACCTAAGTCCTTAATTGTTTTTTACTATAATTCAAATAAGATATTTTTTATCTTTTAAATTTATAATTTTTAATATAGAATTTTGATCGTATTCTTAATAATTTTTTCCTCGGACTAAGAATATTATTACTTTCATAATTCGGATCGAGACTATATAATGTATAATAATCCTCTTCTCAAATGAAATGAAGGATCATCATTATTTTCATGGTCAAAACTTTCCTTCAAATATATGACTTCTGGATTTGCCTTGGACCTCCTCTTAAATATTCGATCATTTTTTACTTGCTCGTAGGGGTGTAATTGAGTCGAATCGAGCTGAACTCTTGAATATTTGAGTTGGACTCGTTTCTAATCGAGTCGTTTATAATCGAATCGAGCTCGAAATTTATTTAACGAATATATTCATATCTCATGAACTTATTCGAACTTTTATCGAGCATAAACGAACTTAATAAATATAACTTATAAATTTAAATATTCATTAAAAACTAACTTATATAGTTAGTGAAAATTATAATATTCTTATTAAAATTTATAATTTTATTTTAATAAATAAATTTAATATATTTATCTATAAGTTTCATAACTAGTGTGTAAAATCTATAAATTTAATATCAAAACTATTATTTTTTTATTTAAAAGTTGATTCATGAACTTAACAAATGTGTTCACGAGCTAACGAGCCAAATACTGTGAAGCTTGAGTTTGATTTGTTTATCTTAACGAGCCTCATTAAATAAGCTCAAGCGAGATTTTATCGAATCGAGTTTCGAATAGCTTATGAGTGACTTGGTTCATTTACACTCATACTGCTCTGGACCTCTCATCAAATATTCAGTTACTCTTGACTTACTCTAGACATCGCCTCAAATATCAGGTTACTCTTGACCTGCTTCGAACTTCTCAACAAGCATCTAGTTACTCTTGACTTGCTCCAGACTTCCCCTCAAGTATTTGATCACTCTTGACCTAGTATTCCCTCAAGTATTCAGTCACTTTTGACCTACTCTGAGTCTTTCCTCAACTTCGTTTAAGATCACCCTATATGATATCCAATCTAGACTGTTTTTGATACCATTTGTTAAGAAAAAAAAAATAATATATATTTATAATGATATGATATTATCCATTTTAAATCTAAAGTCCCATAAATCTAATTTTAGATTCTATCAAAAACGTCTCATATTTTTAATATAGAATTTAATTGTACCTCAAGACTAAGAATAATTAATAGTCTCGCGCATCAAGGGGCATCTGCACATGTCCATTCTCAAGCATCAAATGTAGTCTTCAGAGCAGCAAGGGGCTTCTACAAATAGTCATTCTCAAGCAACAAATGTAGCGTTTAGATGGACAATCCCGAGCACAAGGGGTGTCTGAAGATAGTCATTCTCGAGCACCAAATGTAGTTTTGAGATTAGCATTTTCGAGCACCGAATACAGTCTTCAGACATTCCTGAACACCAAAGCAATCAGGTATATACTTGCCTTCGACTCCCGGCAGCCTATGTGGAGATCTCATCTATCGACGATCAAGTGATATAAGCACCATAGAGGGTATAGAAATATAATTTTCTTTTCATGTGCGGAGACCACTCTTCTTCGTTAAGCTTCTATCTCTTCTCCCAGTCTTTTTTTTTACTCTATTTCCTGCATCTCTGTGCGATTTTTATTTTTTTTCCATTCGATATTGATTTGAGTATCGGAATGATTGCACAGACGAGGCGATCGTAGCTTTGTGAGAGGAGAAATCTGAGCAAGCGAAAATGACACTCGACTGCTTATTTAAACGGCCGGGATCTTCCTTTAAATTCAAACGTATCCCACTTCATGCGTGCAATTGAATTCGATGGACCAAGTTCATGCACATGCAACTTTATATCGACATGACATTACTGCCTTATTATAACGTGAATATGTATTTTAGAATATCTACACGGAGGAAAAGAGGGGCATGCTTGTGTGGTCCAACTATAAAATATTAGGCCTGAATGTCTTTTAGGTTTGTTAGCGTACCCTAACAGACAGTGAGCTAGCCAGCTAGCCAGGAGAGGGAGGATCAGGCTACTCGGCAGTAGGATTTATGTGGATAAACTAGTGCGGTGCCGTGACTTGTCTTTTATGCGTGATGACACGAAAGTGCCTTTTCTCCCAACTGTGAGTAATAACTATAAACGATCATTCATTCGTCCTAATATTTTTATAAATTTATTTTTAATTAATATAAAAAAATAAATATTAATATAATAATTAAAATAGGAAGAACACATACTCGAATAATGATTGGTAGTCAAGATTTATAGTTTAATTTGTTACGCTGTGCTATTTGATGTAAACGTCTTATTAACTAATGCAAATTCGATGCGGCCCGCCAGACTGAGCCATGATTGGCAGCTGGCTTAGGAGGGGTTTAGGGCAGGCACGCAGCGATTGCAAGTTGCCATTAAATTAGGGATGTAAATAAGTTAAATCATTTGTCGATCGTTCGCGAACGACTCGAACTCAGAGTTGATTGAGCTCGAACTAGAGTTCGGAGTTGATCGAGCTCGAGCCGGAGCTCAGTGTTGACCGAGCTTGATCCGGCTCGTTTAATATTCGAGTCGATCTTGAGCTCATTTAATACTGGCTCGAAGGTTCGTCGAGTCTGTTCGAGCTCAGCTAATTTAATATTTTAATATTTAAAATAATTATTATTTTAAGGTTAAAAAATAAATTGAAGTGTTTGTGGTTAGAGTGTTTGGTTGTTAGAGATTTAAGGTTCAAATCACTTGTGTGTATTTATTTTTATATTTAAATTTATTGTTTTCAAGTTGAACTTCAGCCGATGATTAAATGGCTGAGTCGAGCTTAAGTTCAAATTCAGAAACTGCTCAACCTGAGCTTTTTTAATTTTCTCGAGCTCGAACTGGAGTCGACCCAAATTAAAACTCGACTCGGTTCATTTGTAGCCTTACACTAAATTAAGGAGTCTAGATCATCTGATTCGTAATTCTCTATTCCCTTTCGCAATTGAATTGTATAGTAACTAATTTTAATTGAATTTGAAGTTCAAATTATAAAAAGGATCAGAAAAAATAAAAAATTGCGGATCGGATTAATCTGGCCTCCTAAGCTAGGGGCAGGGGCAGGGGCAGGGGCAATCCAGTTCTGACCAGCCCGACCCCAGGCTAACGCTGCGGGATGCTCAACTGCCTAGGGTTGATGAATAATGGAATCCATCAAATCAATTAAATCAAAATCTAATAAATGGTTTGTTTTTTTTTTTTACAAACTACACCGACTGAATTTAATTAATTTGATAAAAAAATAAAATAATTGAATATTTAGCCAGTTGATTTATGGGCACGAGGGCCCGTCGCCGTCCTTATTCCCTCAGATTCGTCGGCCATCTCGGCGGTGGCGGGGAGGATCGAATTGAGGGCTTTTCCGTGTAGGAGGTGGCAGGATGGAGGAGACCAAGATGTCGCATCGGGAGACTTTCGGCGCTGTCCATTCTGCAGTGGTGGAGGTTCAGTGTCACGGTCATCATCACGAATAAGTTGATCTTTCAGGTGTGATTCCGTTCCTTACTTTATTTTCGTCTCTTCGCCCCATTATTTTTTTTCCCTGATTGTTTTATAGTGTATTTTTTTTAATCTATCTAGATCGTAAGGAGGTCGATTTTTTAGTTCTCTCTTTATTGTTGTGGTCATTCTTCGTCTGTGATCGGAAGCATTCCTTCACTTTGTGCGTTAAGATTGTATTTTGTTTAAAGTTTGGTGATCCTGTTTGCTTGAATGAAGGAAGACGGGATGAAGATTTTAATCCTGTAAAATCAAATCAAACCAGGATAAGATTTTTTGTGTTGGTCGTCTGACACTAAAGTCAAAATCAGAAAGAGAAAGTGAGAATGAGTAATTCTTACTTTTTTTATATTTAGCGTATTCTTTTATACTTTCTCTGTGATAATTCATCTATCCTTATTTCTTTGTCTTGACTCCTGTGCATTAATAATAAATGGAGTGTTTTTTTTGGTCTTAGCTTCTTCATATTTAATGATGATAGGCAGAGTGTTCTCTTTTGTTTTCTCGTCTCCTCCTGTGTAATGTTATTCTTGTGTCGGGCGGGTAGTCCGAGTTGCTCGTTTTCCTATCGGATGAGCGGCTCATTTTCCCACCGACCGAAACAACCAATTATGGGTTGTTCATTCGTTCGATCAACTCATGATGTCCATTTGTCTGACCGACCTGGTGATCCACTCGGCCACTCTTTTGCCGACCGGGATAACCAGATAGCACCTTTGGCCGAGACTCTTTTCGTAAGCTCCGACGTTGACCGTCTTGACTTTGACCGACACCGTATCAATTGACCTATGCATGACAGATGACTCCCTTTTATCGCCGCATCATTTGGAATTTATGAACTTATAAGCTCCTGATTCAATGGCTATATAGAACTACATTGTTCCGTAGTTAGAAAGCGAGTGTTAACTGGAACTGATATATGACTGCCTCATCTCTCTAGATCTGGTGGTTTTGTAAGAAGATCGAATGGCCTTGTCAAATTCTAGGTTTTTTCAATTCCGCTTGATCTGTTACATAAAAATAATTCTATTTAGAAATAATTTTATACATATCCTGTGATGACTTCAACATATATATTGTTTCTTTAAAGAACGGAAAAAATTGGAGAAAGATTGAAAAGGTAATTAAATCCGAAGGTGCGTAATCTCTATCCAAAGGAGAGATTCTGACCTCTCACTGAGTAAGAAAAAAGTTATGCTTATGCTTTAATAATTAAAAATTATTACTTAAATATGTTAGTGCTAGAATCTATGATTTGGATTATATGATGCATATCCAATTAAATTAGATAAAAAAAATTTAGAATAATTGCTAAATCTAGCATAATTTTTTTAATGCTTGACAAATCTACTACGAATTTTCACCAACATAAACACATACTTTTAATTTTATAACAAATTTAGTATATTATCAAATTAACACATTATATAATTTTTGTAATATTTTTTTTCAATGATTTGACATATTGCTTTAAGACTTATTTGATTGTTAGAGAGAAAAAAAATTAAGCCAAACAACTATATATATTAACTAATAATTCTTCTAAAAATTCTGTTATGTGTATTTTTTATTTTTTATTTAAAAATAAATAATATTTTAAATCAAATAATATCTTTATTATTGATTTTTTTTTCTAAATTTTTTATATAGTGCATTATATTAATAATGCACATAGATATATTTGTCTAAATTAAAAGTCTATGCTAGATTTGTTAAAGCATAAAAAGTCTATGCTAGATTTATCAATAATATTCTCTAGAAACTTATAGGCTCATTATAAAACATTTTTAAATCTAATTTTGGAATTAAAAATAAATAAGAGATTTTTTGAGGTTTCATAAAAACTTTAACAATCCTTAAAAAAATTAAAAATTATCAAAAGTAAAAGATAACATAAGTTGTTAGTCAAGTTAAATATTGTGATAGCAAAATTAAACCTTCTCTCAGTACAAAAGTTTTGGTTAAATGGTGTAGAATAAATCAAATCTCAAAATGCACACCTTTAAAAGTAAACAATTAGGTATTGCATGCTGTTGGGTCTCTTTCTTTAGTTTTCTAGATCTTCATTTCTATACCAGATTGTGCACAGTTTCTTCCCTTTCTCCTTCTATAGATTTCTTCAAACAATTAGGTATTGTTGTTGGTTCTCTTTCTTCAGTTTTGTAGATCTTCACTTTTAGACCAGATTGTGCACAGTTTCTTCCCTTTCTCCTATATAGATTCCTTCTCCAGTTCACTAGTTTCTTTCTTGTAGCTTCAGTTTTTGCTACCATAAATCAAATTAAAGTTGATTGGAACTTATATCTTCTTAATATCAACATTTCTCATCAATATGGGTTCATCTACTGTTACTGTATTTGTGAGGAGGTAAATTGGGAAGCTATAATTGGAATCCGTCACCCCAACAGCTCCACACGATCGGCCTCACGACCATATGTGAGGAGGTAAATTGGAAAGTTATAGTTGGCCAGTGTGGAGGAGAGTTTTTTTTCCTCAACTTTGCCGAGATTCGAACCCTTATCTTATGGTAGCAACTTTGTTCCGCACTAATCAACTCAACCTTGCCCTCGGGGCTCTTAATTAGTAGCTAGAACTTACAAAAGATGATCAATTATCGGGCCAATTTTCAGAGTTATTAGGAAAATAGATGTGATCATCATTTCCTTCAAGTATCATTAGTGTTCTGCACTTTTTTTTTTCTCGGGATGCTCTAATACTTGGGGCCTAAGTTGTGTATACAGTATGCTCATCGCTTGGTTTCAAATATTGTTACCTCATTGATGATTATTGTGTTACAATAATAACTCAAGTTGTAGTATGTATTTAATCTTTAAGAAGTGGCAATGGCAAGAAATATTTTTCTCACATCTTTTAATCTTTCAGTCTAGAGTATCCTCCATCAATTTTTTTACTCTGTCTTCCTCAATAGAGATTTCAACATTGACTCTAGCAGTACTGAGGAGTTGTAGATGAAGGTCTAGAGTTGAGCCTGTTTCTGTTACTCCTTACTCCTTTGCTCTTCTAGCACCATCGATATTCTTGGTTCCAGCCTTTGATTTGGGCCTCTATATTTTAGTGTGTTATGATATTCTATATGAATGTAACCACAAGCAGCTTATTACAGGTACTTGATCTTTTTGTAGTTAATGCAGTGTCACCCTGATAGCCAGATTTTAAAGATAAATACTGTAGGCTTTCCCTGGATATTTTCTTTCTGCTGAAGGTTTCTACTAAAAGTGACTATTGTTTTCTGAATTATATTGTGAAATTCTAATTATAAATGTTTCAGTTATGCGATCAAATCATTGAATTTAATTTTCATTCAGCAACAACTACACTCCATCGCTTGTTCCAAGTATCATCTGTGGGCATTTTATCTATAGAGAAATCCATGTCTCAAAAATGCTAAATAAAGGGGAGAATTGGATTTAGCTTACATCATATGGAAATGCCACAAATTTTAACCAGTTCCAAACATTGGAGATTTCACCTCATGCAACTTATACTAAAGCTGGTGGATTTGTTTTGTTTGGCCTATTTTTCAAGTTTGTTCTACACGAATGGTGATACAATTACAGACAAAACTGTCTCAAAATTGTTTGATTTGCAAAATTTAAGAAACAGTGTATTGTGCAACTTTTCTTTGGGCTGACCATTACTCAGTCATTGCCTTCTGTTGTAGCATAAACAGAGTGTACTATATGGCACCTTTTGCAACTATGATACTCTCTCTTCCTGCATTGATAGCTTTCCATCCAACTAGTTTCTCAGTTCTTTGTCCCTTTAAGCTGAGATGACCCAAACTTCCTCGCCAATAACGGCTCAACCGTCAAATCTACTGATTGAAACGATCGAAATAACACAATGACCCCTCTTTTCTCAAAGAGCATGGTCATAATCTCCATAGATTTCTTTCTCCTTTCGCCTGTAAATACCTAGATATGGATATCATTGATAGGTTCAGAATCTTTCATTCTCATATTTTTACTGTGTGCTTTTGCTTTCACTTCACCTTGATGACTTACTCATTAGTAGGGTCTCGCGGGGAATAACTATGTTCGTGTGTGCAAGTCGGATTTAATCTCCTTAGCACTCACCTCAGAATAGTGATCGATTTTAGCATCATACTTAATTTTGATTGTGTTAAATGTAAAACACCAAAAATAAATTACTATAATTAATCTACTAAATCCAAGTATCATACTGAACAGAAACTATCAAAATGATTGTTTACTTTTCATTTGACTATAATCTTTTAGCTTAAATGTCAAATTGGCTCAGGGTGTTGCTGGTCAAGAACAAAAGCGTTGAGATGTTGATCACTATAAAATTAAATAGCTGGAATAAAAAATGGAAATACTTGAGCTGTAGCTGATGCTTGAGTGATAACAAGATGTGTGTCCATGAGCTGTGCTTGATATCCTGGTACTGTCTTTTTCTTTTCTTTTCTTTTTTTTAACGTGGAAAAGATAATTCCCTCTCCACTTTGTCATGATAGGCTCAACTTAGTTAACTCTCCCTGCCCACTCATCTATAGCCTACAATGCCCAATCAAGGTGCCTGGTGGGCCTGGGACAGCCAAACACTTAGATGGTACAGGTTGCACTTGGTGGGGGCCAGCTACAGCCAAAGGCTGAGACGATCCAGGTTGTGCCATGCCCACTCCCAATGTTTCAATATTTTTTATATTTATTTTTCTAAGAGTTGGAAATTAGAAGATCTTTGAGATTACAAAAAGTTATTGCACATCTCATTGTTGCCCAACATCAATGAATTACATGTTTCTGAAAGACAAAAAGAATAAGGGCAATCATTCAGATGTGCTTCATGCCAATGAAGAATTCTCTACTCAGACCTTCTATTTAACTCTCATTCATTACAACAAAATATATCAACGTTATCTAAGTTAATTTTGACTTGGACTGGATATTAAAAGAAGACAGTTATCCACCCAACTAACCTACTGTTTGATTTAGGTTTCAGAAATGGAATTTAATGAGGCCATTGCCAAGAATACAGTTACAACTTACAAGTGAAAGTGTAATGCTGAAAGAAACCAAGACAGAGGAGCATTCATAGTGTACATTCCACTAGACCAAATAAATGTAGTGGCTCTTGTGCACATGGCTGGTCTATACAAAGCCACCCTATTCCAGTTTAGTTTAATGGACTCAATGCTGAAAACATAGAGTTAAAATATTTGGAGAGATCTGATGAACACAAGGGACTGACTGATGCTATCATCATGTTTGAGAAGATGCCTATTGCACATGCTCATCATCATTACTCGTATGCTGTGTAGGTTCTTGTTTCATAGAAATTTTTTGCATGGAATTTGGAGTTACAGTTAAACAATATATATATATCATGGGATCTACATGCAATTAAGGATCAAGGTTATATTTATAGTTTGTGGATCCTTTTATATTTTACACCAAAACAAACAGGTAGAAGCACAGAAGTTACAAAGTAATTTAAGTCATGGCAACGCAACAAATATGTAGAGATACGAAATCAACATGAGGCAGATTTGTTCTTTTTTAAATCAAAAATTTCTGACGAAGTCAAACCATATTCCAAGAGACAAGTTCTGAACCAATTTACATAGAATATACAAATAAAAACAGAGCAGCAACCCATAATTCAACAAGCATGACTCAACTCAATGATCAAACCAAATACACCAACATTAAAGAGGAGAAAAAGGAAACTTTGATCAACTGATTAAAACCCATTTCTCTGAATTCTTCCTTTTTTATTTCTCAAATTTCAACAAATATGGAATGAAGGGCAGATGAACTACTTATGTGGACTCAACAGAACATGTGGCCTTGGATCTGTAGAGGAGTTTCTTTTTCTTGGATGTCAGGTTTTCGATGTTAAGAACCACCTTTCCAGGTTCACCGATCTTGAAAGAGGTCTTGATTACAGGTTCATCAGCGGCAATAAGCTTCCTGTTTTTTTGCACGAGCACTGTGTATCCGTCCTCTGCGCTAGGCACGAATTCAGCACTATAACTCACTTCCCATCCCAAGACCCGGAGTTCCCAAACCAAGACGGTTGCCTGATAAAACAGCATCAATCATCCAATACCCAAACAAAGATTTTATGAAACAACGAGCATTGAATATTCTGAAACAAAGAAGAAATAAGGGAAAATGTGAATGGGATCGAGCCACAACCTCAATAGTCGGTATTTCGATGGATTGTTTGGATGAGGGCTTGATGCTAAGCTCAGTAACAGCATCGCTGCTAGTGAAATCTGGATCATTTTCCTTGCTTAGGCCTCCAAATGCAACTGGAACTTGCTCAGGTGCTATGTATCTGTACCAAGATCATGAACCCAGAGGGAAAAATCAATAACTAAATCACCTAAATAAAAAAGCTAAATCGAAGAAAAGAAACTTGATGGATCAACACCCACTTGAATAGAGTGTCTGCTGATTTAGATGGCCCGGCGAAAACAAACTTGCTCTTGGTCCTCTGGGTTAAGAAGGGGCTCATCATCCTGTTGAAAGCCAGATACCACCAGGGAACATTGATGAACACCTATCATGACAGTTACAGATGAGTTAAACTCGAAGAAGCAGAAATTGTCAATTAATTCCTTCGACCATAATTTTCTTTAACAGTTAGCAACATCAACCAAGCAAACTGAGAGGATTATCAAAAAGATGCAATTTTTATGATCGAAAGATATAATTAAAGTTGGATCATTGAGCTAAAATTACCTTCTTGGCTATGAACTCAGGGTAGTTGTCCTGCAACAAGGTGACGGCCTTGTTGGTGGCCTGGCGATGCTTCCCAAGCCTAGGAGCGTTCTTGAGATCGGTCACCTGAACCATGGAGGAGATACCACCGGGAGTGAAGTCCAAGAGCTCTCGGATACCCTTTTCCAGGTACTGGATCCTCCACTTGAGGAACTTCTGCCTCTTCTCCTCGTCGCCGAAGGCCTTCTCGTAGAGCTCCTTGTCTTGGAACTCCCCATAGACGTTGTAGCACACCGGGTGGCCCTCCCTGTCGACGCCGTGCATGAACACGGCCTTCTCCAGTTCCGGCAGGCCGAGGTCATCCTCGAGGAGAGCCTCGATGCCAAATTGCTTTCTCCAGATGACGGCGTTCTTGAGCATCGTCAGGGCATCGGTAACCTTCAAGTCCCTAGCACGGAGGAACTTGAGGAGGACAGTATCGCTCTTCTCGTCGCCAAGTAGAGGAACGCCCCAGATGAAAACCTCCTCCGGCGGCTCAACTGGTGCCTCCTTTGCTGCCTCCTCATCGGTCTCCGGAGGAGGGGGCGCGACTGGGATGGCGGTCTCCTCGATGGCTTCGACCGTCTTCGCGTTGTCATCCTCGATCGTAACCGACTTCTCCTCGCCAGTTGGCGTCGTGGTGGATAAAGGCACATCTTTTAATGGCGGAGCAGTCTCCTTCTCGACCTCCGATTTTGTCGGCTCCTCCGGGACTCCCTCCGGCTTCGTAGGTTCCTCAGAGGCCACCTCCGGCGCAGGGGCCGCAGGCTCTTCAGACTTAGTTTCTTCCTCTTTGGCCGGAATAGAAGCGGGAAGTGGCGGAGGCGCGAATTCGTTGTTGGCGACGGCGGCTTGGACGAGCAACTTGAGCTCATCGAGCGCCTTCTTCTCGGGATCGATCGCCTCAGTGACGACGCTTCTCTCAGCAGAGGATTCACCTTCTACGCCCTCGGGCTTCTTTTCCTCAGCCTCGGGTGCTTCCGCCTCGGCCACAGCCTCGGCAGGCTTCTTAGTCTCCTCCCCTTCCGCAGCGGCTTCAGCGGCGGCCTCGGGGGGAGGCGTCTCTGTCTGCGACGCCCTCTCCTCGGCGGCAGGCTCGGAGACGACGACTTCAGTGGCGGGGGTCGCATCGGTCGCTTTGCTTTGGGATTCTTCCGCCATGGCGACAGAGCGAGGGACGGGGCAAAAGCAACGGACGGAGAAAGTGAAATAATAAATACAATGAAGAACAAAAAAAAGGAAAGAAAAAGTAGAAAAGGAATAAATAGAATAGAAGGCAATTAAACAAGAAAAAGCCAGTTCTATAGAAGCAGTTCAATTTTAGTTGTATATTTTTTTCATAAATAATAATGATAATAATAATATAGGAGCAATTACTCCGATAAATTACTCTGTTTCTAAATAAAACAACAGAATGATTTGATTTACTTCCATTTAATCCATAACATAATATTTCAAATTGAATGCCTAAATAATATCAAATAATACATTAAATGAATAAACTCCATAAATATACGCAATACGTGTGTATTCTATTCTTCTAAGTTGGATTGCAAATTATAGGGAAACAATTACTTTATTTTACTCACACTATTTTCATAAAAGAATCAGAATCACGTTTTGGTGTTGAAATGACTTCAATTATGAATGGATAATGATGCAAGAAACCAAATTGGTAGGAAATTATAACTCGGTTTGAAGATAAGATGGACTGTAACTTAATCTAATCATATTTGACTTAAACTATTGTTTTTTTTTTTGCACAATTATATTGATTGTGACAGAGTCAGTGAGAATGACCATAGATTTTGACGACTAAGGAGGATTAGTCATTATTAACTCTTAAGCTTACCAGCAACAAAATTTGGACATCTTGGATAGCTCCATATCAGTTCCAAATACTTTCCTTCTCTTTTCTCTGGCACAGTAGATCATTTTATCATTGAATCCAAAATTTGTTAAGCTTGAAATAATGTTTGTGTTCACGGGTATATGCTAGACCATTAAGCAATCGATACTGGTTGTTATAACATACTAGACTAGATCAGACTGTTTAAGTCGTGGTAGTAGAACTGAATGATATAATAGGACTAAGACTAAAAACTTCCCACCCATCCGAACCAGAATCAATCGACAACTTAGCCAATAGCCATTGCAACATAAGCTACCAGCCTGTTGGCACATATAAATAAATGTGTATGATACAAAATTGGATAAGGTTAGAATCAATATTTGTTTTCGCTGTTAGATAAAATAATTACTTTGTATTTTAATTATTCGAAGACAAATATAAATACTCACAATTGGAGAATTTGATATATATGGTGACGGAAACATAGGTCTGTTAGAACTCAGCATGCTAAGCTCCATCTTCCCTGCCACGGCTATATTCCCAAAGCTAAGCATACCAATGCCATTAGTATAGATCAGAGATGTTGATGCTCAAATATTATGACCCAATTTTCTCCACATATTATCTATCATAACTACACTTAAACATGGGCAAAACATGTATGAATGTGCCTTGATGACTGACCACATGGAAAAGCATACATTATAAAAAATTTAAAACAAAGCACAGATGGCAAGCTATGCAATTCACTTTTTCAAGGTAAATGTTCTCTCCATTTCTTTGGAGACACAACGAGTTTCTTCTAAATTGCCCAAACGTAGCAGAAAATGGACAAAGTCTGTCATCCTACAACCAAATAGTGCCTAATTAATATGCACAGATCATTTATATTTGAATTGGTCATTAAATACATCCAAACATAATTATCTATCTAATACATCAAAATATGTGACATTATATTGAAGCAAAAACAACATCATCCTTATCGACATCAAACTATAAATCAGTTGTCACAAATTTATATGATATGGCTTCTTAAACACGAACACAAAGGCAAAACACTGATAGTGAATTACAAAGACAATGCACAAAATGACAAATTGACACATCTGTCAATTAATTACTTCAAATAAATTGATTTTATGGAAGGTTATATCAAACACAACGTGATAACACACCTTCCGCCCTTAATTTACCAAGGGCATAGCCTTTAAGCTGGCCCAGATCTGATGGCATGATCTAGATCTGCTATAAGATCATCAATGTCCTCAATGCCAACAGAGATGCGAACAAGGTCATTCGTAAGACCCCTAACCTCTCGAACTGCAGCTGGTATGCTTGCATGTGACATGAAGCAAGGCAAGCTTATAAGTGACTTCACGCTACCTGGATCCAATGGAAATATACATTGAAACTCGAATCACATAACGAGAAAGAAAGGTTTAAAAAAGAATGTATAGCAGAGATGAGGAATGAAGTCTATTTATAGAAGCATATGATGCAAAATTTCCAATTATTTAAATAAAGGATATGTTACCCAAAGCAAACCAATGTTTTGCTTGCCTAAATGAACAGACGCATAACCTTTCTTAAATTATGTCAACAAATAAGTCACCTAGTTTTTATACAAGAACATACAGGATAAATTTTTGATTCCTCAGATCAGAAGCTATCAAGAAGGAGGTATAATTACCAAAACTAACAGTAACACTGAAGTACTTGGTATTTTGCACAATATGCTCTGAGAGAGCTAGTGACCCTGTCAAAAAACTCAGCACTGAGCCAGCACCTTTTGCCTACAAAGAACAAGCAATACCAATCATTATTGATCTTATTACTTTTGATCAAACAAGAAAAATTTGGTAAACTCACTTGAGAATAATGTAGAGAGCGCCCAGGATGTCCAGGAAGTCCAGCATAATTCACTTGTGTCACCCGTGGATGGGATGATAGGAACTCAGCAAGCTTTTGTGCATTAGCCTATTGGAAGAATTAACTATTATGATGGATAATACAGCAGCTTGATGAAACATACAGTAATGAGAATCGTGTCAAAGTTAATTATTCAGTGCAAGAATTATTGCAAATAATAACGTCGTCACAGGGATGTAAAAGTTTCATCCAGAGGAGACCAAATACAGGTTAGCTTCTCAAGGCCAAGAACATGTTGCACCTGTTGTTTCTCGACACGTAAAGCCATAGTCTTGATACCTCTTAAGCAAAGCCAACAATCAAATGGTGATAATCCCGAGCCTTCAGCATTTTGGAGGAAGGCAATCTCTTTGGCCAACCTGGCCATACAACAATGAAAACATTTAAAAAAAGATAAAATGGTAAAACAGAATGCTTGGCATGGAATTGAAAGAAAGACAATTGGAAGGCCTACTATCTGTGGCTCAAATAGGCAATGGTCAAAAGGATGTCATTAAAATAAAACTTCTTGCATCAACGAGAAAATTTAATCTACGATTATGCTATATTTAACTTCATAGAGTGAACCCTCACAATTTGAAATGCAATGAGATGAAAGTATGGAATTCCTTAAAAATCTTCTATGCAATCTTCTGCAAGACTTGTCAGGGAAACAACACAGCTTATCTTATGTCCTTTTGATATTTACTATTTTGGAATCATCATATATTTATATATGTATATTCTTTATGAAAGCAGACAAAATCCTGAAATAAGATCATAGAAAAATGATAAATAACAACAAATGGCCCACCTATCACCCTTTACAGCAAGAATGCCAGCCATTAGATCACTATGACCAGAAATAAATTTAGTAGCTGAGTGCATCACGATATCTGCAAGCAGGACAAGTTTCCAATAGATAAAAAGCTATTACTTAGAAGGAAGCAGAAACAGCCAAAAAATTCAAAACACCCTTTCCGAATAATGGTTCATAATTCTTGGGTACCTGCACCACATTCCAACGGTTGGGACAGTACAGGTGACATGATACTATTATCTACCATAACTAAAGCACCATATGAATGAGCTATTTCAGCAATTTCCTGCCAGAAAATTAAAGCATCAACCAAGGCATCTCAATATAACTAGAGGAGTATTTAGCCATCATTAACAGCCAACAAGCAGCATGAGCAGTATAAAGGAGACATCATAGGTTTGAAAAGTAGGAACAAGGCGGCATCTGACATGTACCAAAATAACTAAATCTTAATGTATCTTCTTCAAGCCAAATGGAGTTAGTCAGCAGTTTATCTCAAACAAAACACTTTTGAAAAGAACTTATCAACAAACAACTAGTATATGCAACAAAAAAGAATAGAACGGCAGTAACCAATTTGTATCTTTTAACTAGAAACACTGATATCATTTGCAAATGCTATAGCACCAACAAATAGAGTAAAGGAAAAGAAATTTAGCAACAGATGTCGAAGTTAAGAAATTTCATTATCTAGTGAGTCTATTAACATAACTTATCAAAATCTAGATCTTTACAGATTGTAGGAAAGGGTCTACCATTTCTGTTACGGTCTAGACCATTACCAGATCTAGCTAGGATTTCATTCCATTTTAAATCTTACTTAGAGTGAATCTATTTTATTTTGGTTAAAGCCTTCATGAGGCTCTGGTGATTTTTGTTTGGGATAAGTTTCAAATATTTAAAGAATATTCCTTTTTCCTAAACGAGTTCTCTCTACTCCTTTCCTCCCTTCCTCTAGTCTGCATCAAATGGTATAAAAAAGGTCAACATAGATCTCTTTTTGTGTGATCTCTTTCAATCAGAGACTTCTTATTCAATTTGGCGATTGTATTGAAACATTTAAAACATGCAGTTCACAGCTAGTATGCAAGTCCTAATTGGGCACTTGGTTTTTTTTTTAATCCAACGGTGTTTGCATATAACAATAAGTCTTATCCCACTAAGTGGGGTCTGCTAATCCACCAGTGTTTGCATAATGTTATATTTTTCACAGGTCGCTTACAACCTTTTTTATTGTTCATTTATAATTTATATTACCTTAGGACTCAAATATTGAATTCTTTGGACAATGACTTCACTTTACTTGATGTCAAAATCTATCATATTTTGAAAACAATTCTTGTAAAAATTTGAACTGATACCCAATCTATCAATCTCGATGAAACTTTATAATTTTATTATACTCATTAGTATTGTGTTGTGACTTAGGCTATGTTTGCTCCTCTCATATTTCTATTTTCAGTCTTCTACTTTTCTTTGTTATTACTACATAGATTTTCAGATTATGTCTTTCACTCCTTAGTTTATATGGGGATTTCTACAACCTAGATAGCCTATTTCTCAATTTCATCACAAAAAGCTTTCAGGTAAGAAGTATTTCTTCTTACTAATTACTGTCCAAGTTGAGTGCGCTGCACATGTGACTTATGATTTCTAGGTTTAGGTTGTCATTCAAAATACGATCACAGAAATGAAACAACATTTCTCCACCTGAACACCCTTTTAACATTTATGAACTATAGTTATCTGAATCTTGATATTGGCTTGCTTTCTTGGTACTTGCTTGGACGAACAGAATCTTAGCGAGCTTCTATTATTTTCTCAACTCAATAAAATGTATGAATCTACAATGGTATGACAAACAAATGTGATATGCCCAATAGATGAAGTCATCAGTCCAGCGAGTAGTGACTTCTTTCAGGCACATCACTCCTAGTAGTTGCAGATAAATCTTCATTGCATGTTGAAATATTTCAATAATTTATCCATTGTTTTCCAAAGGAATAACATAATTTTTCTTTTTTGAGTGATAGTTTTCCCAAATTTGCTGTGTTCCTCCCATGGTTGGCAAGTTAGTCTTTTTGTTTCCTTTCATGTGAATGACCCTACCTTCTTTCCCAAGTTTATTGCACCTGTGCAAGTGGCCTTGAATCCTCTTTTGGTTTTTGGAATTTGAGTTGCTTCATCTTTGACAACAGAGTAATCAGAACATGGGAAGTGTTCACTTCCTCAAACTAGGCGTCATCCAGTTTAACAGCTTGCTTCTAACCAAGTAGTTGATTGCACTTGATATTGAAATTTCACCACCACCTAAAGATATAGTCTAACACAAGTTCATCATTCGGCTGATTGACATTGGCCAAGTCAAAAATATAAAGGTTGTTGCTAACAGAGACAAAGATATAAAGATGAAGGGATTGTCAAGTTCAATTAAAGTTGATGAAAGTTTAAAAGGCTCAAACAAAGCCAACCACCACAAGAGCCCACTCTCAATGATAGATAAGTGCAAAGGACCATAGGAAGTGATGACAATTAAATAGGTTGATCAAATGATTAACTCACAACATAAGTCGGACACCTACTCTAAAGTGTCATTAAAGGAAGGTCCTATCCCCCTTATCCTTATGTTATATATACCTTAACCCAGTCAACATTTGATGGCTGTTCAAGACTACATGGGTTAAGAAACTCAGATCAACACTTAGCTCACTTCATAGGTACAGGTGGAAATACAAGAAGCACAAATGTGTTGCCCTTTTGATAATTACCAGTCCATTGGGAGTACATAGTGGTAATATTACTACCATCCGAAGTAGACAAAATAGCAGATTTATCTAGATTCATCATCCAAGTTCACATTGACAGTGACAACTGACAAGCTTTCTTTTGCAGACTTGCCATTTTCAAATAGTGCCAGGATGAATCTATCGGCTAGAGGATAATTTTGCAAGCATAAAGCATCATTACTAAAGATAGGAAAGAGAGTACCTAATGAAGGATAGGGAGCGGGAGGATAACTCTAATAATAAGTGGATAGTAGGATTATGCTGCATATGGTCAATTAGTGATTACTCAGCACAATACAAGCATCACAGTGCACGTCCTATGTTTCAGCATTAGATAAAACAGAGGCAGCAAGTAACCTTCAGACTTATGCAAAACACCTCCTACAATACATTCAACAAAGATAACAAAAGAGCATACTCGTATGTTGGTGATCTGTTGACGAGGATTTGTTGGACTTTCAAGCCACACAAGCTTTGTCAGAGGACTGATTGCAGATGCCACCTCTTCAATATTAGACGTGTTAACTCTTCTGCACCGTGGAAGATGTACCATTTGAATATTAGAGAAGAATGGCATATACATCTATAAAGATGAGAAGGAACCAAACTAACTTCACAATGATCCCTTGTCTTGGAGCCACTTGAGAGAGCAACCGGTCAGAGCCACCATATATATCATCACCAGCAATAATTTCATGACCTATAAAAGAAGTTTAATCAATAAATTATGTAAAATTGTAAGTGTTAGGATGAATAAAGGTGGAAATTCACCAGATTCAACAAGATGTGTGACTGTAGTGAGGGCGGCCATGCCACTGGTGAAGCAAAATGCCTTGTCAGCCTTCTCAAGCTTAGCCATAAGACTGGAATTTATATGAAAGATTACATTTTATCATATTATAAATAGTAAAATTAATTTTTCAAATAATATCATAATTCTTTTGAACTTTGCAGAAAAGGACCAATCAACAAACCTTTCCAGCACATCTCGCGTAGGGTTACCACTTCTAGTATAGTCATACGGGCCAAAAGTAGTTGCTGAAGGCTGGATAAGATGAAAATGAGCAAACAAGATTTTAGGACAATGACATAGTCTAAAAATGTGGAGTGGCTACATTTCAACATAAATACCAAATGCAACCTGTTTTTTAAAAAAATGCTCTGAGTTCTAAGATAAATACTCCTGGAGTTCTATAAATGTCATATAGAAAACATGCATATAATTAAACTTTTGCCCAAAAAACTGTTTGAATTAACAGGTTAATACTTACAAGTTAACACACAAAAACTTAGGCCGTAAAAGTGCTACATAATCACAAGAACTGATAAAGAGAATGGAATTATTGAATGTTTATTATTGGAAAGAATAGGGGCAAGTAATAAAGAAATAAAGAGATAATTAGGATCTTTTAGTTGATTTGATTCAACCGAACTGGTTAGAATGAACCAAGCCTTTAAATTTTGGGTGTTTGCATATGCAGGTCGCGTATGTGATATACGGACATGTGATATGTGATACGAGATACTACATATCTCACCTAGGTTGCTTCTTAAAACATATTACAGTGGTCAATATATATTAAATTGTCAATAGATTTGAATCTTTAAACATAGGTAGTTAGAAAGAAGTATAAAGTTTTCTTCAAAGCAATATGCCTATTTTAGTCATAACCCAGTTTGTTCTTATCATATTTGAGCACCATCCTCCTATTATTTCAAAAGTGCATTAAAGTCTTGTGATTAAAAAACCATAAGATTCACTTTAATGGTAAAGCCTGATATTTCTAAAATAATGAGCTTCAACAGCTCTTTCTCTTCCTTAAACAAGAAAATTGAAAAATAAAAGAAAATTGTTTTTAACATTCGTTCAATATTCTTCACTGAGAAAATATGCATATACATATATGCCAGTCAATCCTACAATTAAACACTTAATGTGCCAATTACCACTCTAATTGAAACAAGTTGTGTTAAAAATAGATAGCACTAAATGTATCTTGTTTAGAATGATAACATTATGTAACACCATAGTGTAATCCCACATCAGATGTGGAGGTTACTTGTGTTCATAACTTAGATGGGTCTATTACAGCAGTTCTGTTAAATTGGACATGCATATTTTAGGTGACAAGAACTTCGGTCTACTGAGTTAATAATTCATCAGTTTTCTGATTTGGTAACTTTTGACAATTGTACCATAGCAGATCTGATTCTACCCATAGTGAAGGGACCTAAGTACGAAAGGGCTACAAGTGGATAGTTCATAGTACTATGGCCCACTAGGCTAGAGCTTACATACCACTGACAAGTTTTGGATTCTAGGTTATGAGTCTTCAGTTCTATTGAAGAAGTCCAGCTTACAGAGGGAGACTATGATATGATAGTTTAATCAAAGGTTAGCACTGTAAATTTGTAGAGATATAAAGAAATATAAGAGCATCTACACCAGCTTCCCTATCCAAAATGCATAATTTAGGGTAAAAAAGTTACTTTATTAAATTTAGATATCCACTTTTCAATACACCATATATCAGCTTCCCTATTTCTTCTCTCTCCTTTATCATGTTTAGGGAATGAAATCCATTCCCTAAATTTAGAGAAGTACTGTTCATAAATGCATAATTTAGGGAAGGAATAGTGTAACTGATGCAAAGGTTTTTTAACTACCCTATCCAAAATTTAAGGTAAAATGTTTGAATAGGGTATCTGATGTGGATGCTCTTATTCTATTAGTAAGGTTCAGCTTGAAGTATATAGAGCCGGATGGTATCAAGCCAATCAAGTTTGTTATATGGGCTTGAAGCATTCTCAGTCGCAGGATTTCTGGCTTCTCAAGTGACAGGTTACCTTTCTCATAGGATCAGTTGTGACACGCATTTTTTTTTTTTTTGCTTTGAAATAAATGGCCTTGACTGAAAGGTACCTCCAAGCAATAAAATCAGTATTTTTTTTTCAAAGGAGAATACGATTCTAGAATTATGTATTATACTTGTTTTATATTAAATAAATAAAATAACAATTTTTATAACATATAGCCTTTTTTTCAATAAAATTTTTTTTATCATGTCCCAACTATTTGCAGTTGTCTAGATGAATTTTATTCCTTTATTGAGCTTTATGCAAGGCTATATTGATAGTAAGAAAGATCTTTTATAGAAATTAATAAAAGAATCATGCATTTATATTTCTGGAAAGGAGAAAAGAACCATCTTTACCTGCTTAAACGTGGATGTTTGGTACAATGGTGTGCTCAGAGCTCCATATGGATCAAAAGAATTCCCAAAAGAAGTCAACAGTGTTGCAATGCCCGGTTCCTTCTCCAACTCTGGTTAAATAAATGAGTCTCTAATGCATGGAAAATAGATTCTCGATTAAGAAAACAAAAGCAGTAGTCAAGAAGGTTAAACAGACCCAAATCTGAAGATAAATCATCTGAATGGTCAATAAAACCATCCACCATAGCTGAAGTTTCAGTCTCCTTGTCTACATCACCGCCACCAAGATTTGTGTTTGTTCTCAATGACATCTTCGGTAAAGGCATTGAGCTCCTCCTAGAGGATAAACCTAAGCTTCTACTCAAATTCCAAGACCTCAACTCCTATAAATAGTTGCATGTGTTAGAATATGCATCAAGCAGTTGAAAAAGAAAAATACAAAGTTTTAACAGGGAGGACAAGAGGAAGGTGTTTGATCGGACACTTCCTACCTACCGAAGGGAAATCAACATGGTTGGAGGTAAGATGTTGAGTGATGGGCGAAGAGGGGATGACACAGGTGGTGGAGGTCATGGAAACCTCTAGTCTTCACTTTGTTCTTCGTTAGGCTTAGATTCTTCTTCCAAACAACACGACCCTGTCATGCATAGAATAATTTACTACTTGCAGTTATTGCTTGCCCACAAGTACCAATAATTTTAAACCCGGTGAGATCACCAATTCACCATTTCATTGATCTAAGTCGAAAGACGGCATCAACAATACACAAAATAGATAAACAAGCTTCAAAAGTCACATATCACAAATAGTTCAGCTGTCATGAATTCTTCATTCAAACTTTTTATAAGTATCATAATCAACAATTATAACACAGACGCCTACTAAAAATATTCACAGCTATTAACAGAAATATTCATTAAAACCTGCATATTCACCGAGTAAAACGCAAAAAATCACCAAGTAACGCAGATAAATCCTCCAAGTAAGTGAAGGCTCTCCACTCCTTGAGTCTTACCCGGAAATTAAATTGAATTATGCTGCACACGAGCGCAATATATCTACAAAAAAAGTTAATAATGACACGCCTTCATTAATATATCATAGTTATCGATTATCATACCTAATGACTAAGTTGGAAGGCAGAACTGTGAATATGTGATGGTAAGAGTGCAGGAATTGCAGCAAACGTGACGCAAAGAGTATTCGAGGTGGAGGGGCACTGACGAGAAAGATGTGCTCGGATGAGTGGATGAGGCGATCAGTGGCTTGAAGCGCTTCTAAGGGGGAGAAATGGGCGGGGGAGAGGAGGGGAGCGAGGGCGGCGTGGATGTGTGATCGATTCAGGCGACAATGAGCAAAGAGAGGCGGTGGAAAAGTAAGTCAATCGCCGGCTAGGATCCTGAGAGAACTGGCCGACGTCGTGAAATCCGGCGCCGGAAGGCGTTACAACGACATAATATTAGGGCTTCGTTACAGAAATAGGCAAAAAAAAAAAAAAAAAAACGTGCGCTAAACAGGTGTTTTCACTTTGACCACTGAAATTGACCCTTTGTTTCAAATGCCCTTAAAACTTTTGATAAATTTATAAGAATCTGTGTCTCTGAAATTGTAAATCTATCCCAACGTTTTATTTCTTTTTTTCAATTGTCACGATCTTTATAAAAAGTGTGAAATATATCATTTGTTTTCCTCAGTTAAGTTGATGACACGGCGATAAACCAATAATTTGAAACACAATTGAGCTTTTCACTACTGAATTGGTGTTGGTTTTAATTTTAATTTTTGGGAAATTGTGAAGCCGTGTTTGAGTCTAGTCAAATCCAGCTAGACTAAAGTCAAACCGAGCTCAAATTAAGTTGGCCACTCTTGGAAAAGCTCAAGTCGAGTCCATCTAAGTCTCATCCGAGTTTGGCATGCTCCAATTTGGAACTCGGATTCGACACAACAATTATTGAAGCTCAAGTTGAGATAGGACTTTCACTCTCTATTTAAAGGTAACGGATAGCAGCGACAAGATAAATATTTTTCATTACTCTTTGCTCCATTTACTATTTAAAGGTTTGTCTTATTCTTTCTTGATTGATCCGTCCGGAAGTACTCGGTCGAGTCATGGTTACTTTGCTAGTCAACCCATCTCTTGATCTCGAACCGGATCAATCCAAGAACAAGAAATTGTAAGATCATTTTCAAGTAAATAATAAAAATGGGGAAGATAAGTTTCCCCAAAAGAACAATGCGGAATCGAACATAGCATTTCAGATGAATTTATACCAAATTTTCAGGTTGCAAAAGAGGACTATCCACCTTTCATTAGAATACAAACGTATATCACTTGGCTACCCAAACAAAATACTGATACAACAAGAACTAGTACTAAGACAAGAAAACAAACACAGAGCTTCCCGCTCTCATTTACTCTTCTTCATCAGTGACGACAAATTTGCCGGTTCCTGGATTGATTGCGGCAATGAAGAAGAAGAGCACGTTGAACAAAACCAGTGGCTCAATCTCATTGATCGGCACACCAGTCTCGATGTTCAGTTGAGCGAGAGCTCCCTTCCCTGTGATGATCTCCCCAATTATCGAGATTGCAAAACCAAGCTGAGCTAATCTCCCAACAAAGAGCTCATTTGCCTTCGTGAACCCAAAGAGGGGGCCTTCAATGGAAACAAACACATAGTCAGTGATATATATATATATATGTGATATGATCTTATGATCCTGTTATACCTCCTTCTTTGAGTCCTAGAGCTGATCGGACTCCCTTGCCAGGGGGGATGACAGCCTTTTCCAAGCCTATGGGTTCGTCGTCGACGAACTTGCCACGATCCCCGAGAGCTCCGATGGCTCCAAGAAGGGTGAAGAGGATGAAGAAGAGGAGGAGAGGCTCGGCTTCGTAGATTGGTATTCCTGTTTCCAGGTTAAGTTGTGCCAGGATTCCTTTCCCTGTGATTGCTTCTCCTAGTATTGATGCCTGCAGTCGTTAGTGAAGGCGCACTCAATCAGATTCAGATCCACACATGAATTCAGTTTGCTTAGCTTGCTCTTGTTGATATATTCGCAAGCAATTAAGTAGAGTTTTGTAAGAGTGAATGAAAGGATCGATCTACTCACTGCAAATCCAAGCATAGCAACCCGGCCAACGAATAGCTCATTCTGCTTGGTGAATCCAATTCCCCCTGAAGTGCCAAAAATGCCATCTTCCACCTTTCCCTTGACCTTCTCCACCTATTTATTCAAAACACCGTCAAGCTTAAGCTCTTTCTTAATTTCTGCATGCTTCAAACTTTGTTACTAACCTTCTTGGGCGGAGCTTTGGCCTTAGACTTGAATACGGCCAGAACTGGCCTGTAAGAAGTGGAAGAAGTAGAAGGCGACGGCCGAGGAGGGAGGAGGAAGTGGGAGAACGGTGTCGGTCGGAGCCGGCGAATTTGAGACTGAAGAAGCGCCGTCGTCTCTCTGCCTCCATTAATGCTGGACACGAGCATGGACTGAGCTGTGGCCATAGCGAACCTGAGCCTTCTCGACCTCTGCCTAATCTGCTGGGCTCGAGGCCTTATCTTTATGAAATGAGGCGATCACTAGGAGCCAGAGATAGGGTTTGAGGAGGTCTGTTGGCAGTGGAGAGACCACGTCTCACCGGCTCTGCTTGGAGATAACGTGCACAGTTCTTGATCCATATTAGAGATCGATGAAAAAGTGTTCATGGGAGGCAAAAGCCAGACTGAGAACTTGTGAAGCAGAGCCAGTCCACGCGTGCGCCATGGGCTCAGGATCACAACATTAAGGAACACTGTGGAATTTGGTTGTGAGCCAATGATGTCTCCATCACAATCTCTTTGTTTGTCGCTCTGTTCATGCCGCAGCGCAGTGCGCAGGTATATACGGTATTCCTCGAAGATCATCTATGTTGCCACGTGTACGTACACCTACTGTATAGTTAAAGGATTGAACTAAAGCTTGCAGGTAAGAAAGAACCTTTGGAGAATTGGCCGGTAAAGAAGAAAGCAAATGTTCAATGACCAAAGACCCCATGACGAAATCGCAAAATGCTGCTACAATTGTTATGTATAATAAGGGTAGTTTTGGTATTATAATGTCTGCTGTGTCCGAGAAATAAATTTCGGTCACCACGACTCTTTGGATCTGACCGCCTCTCGCTCTTTTTTCTCCCTCCGCCCTTCCCTACCTCCTCCGAAGCAAACTAGGGTTTCCTCGACGCCGCTGCCCTGCCCCGATGTCTAGCTTCAGCGGCGATGAAACTGCCCCTTTCTTCGGATTCCTCGGCGCGGCCGCGGCGCTCGTCTTCTCTTGTAATTTCTCCCAACTCATGCGCCGCGCCCTTTCCGGGTCTTCATCTTGGCGTCGAGCTGGATTCGATGTGAAGGTTTCGTGTTTGAAATGTTTCGGGTTGATGTTTGTTCCTTTCAGGCATGGGGGCGGCGTACGGAACTGCGAAGAGCGGCGTTGGTGTTGCTTCCATGGGTGTGATGCGCCCGGAGCTCGTGATGAAGTCGATAGTTCCCGTTGTCATGGCCGGAGTTTTGGGGATCTACGGTCTCATCATTGCGGTGATAATAAGCACCGGGATCAACCCCAAGGCCAAGTCGTACTACCTCTTCGATGGGTACGCGCACCTCTCTTCCGGGCTGGCTTGTGGCCTCGCAGGACTTTCAGCTGGCATGGCGATTGGAATCGTAGGAGATGCTGGAGTCAGGTATCTGTTTGAGACCCTCTCTAGATCTGAGAATGATCTGAATTCTGTTGTTCCGGCTGAATTGTCGGAGACCTATTCTCTTATCTTGTCTTCTATTCTCGTAAATTTGCTTAATTGATTTTGAGATGCCCGTAGGATAGTTGAGAAACTTTCCCCCCGGTTAAAGCATATGATTGATCAATTGCACATATGTCGTTTATATTGTTGTCCTTAACTTTGATTAAGGATGTTTTTTGCTAATTATCAAGCATTGTCATCTGAACCAGATAACTCTTAAAGTTTTTTTTTATTGATATTGGAAATATTGGAATAGCGGACAAGATCAGTCTGGTTAGTTTCGTCAACAAGGAAAGTAACACTATGAAAGTTTGATGCGTCAGTAAAAATAAGAAAGGAGGGGTGAAACGAGATTCTGTTTTACTACATACCAAGGACATCTAATTCTTCTAATAAATCTTCCCTTCAATATGAGTACCTACATGGTAGAATAGAAAATTCAACCAGAGAAAAATGCACTAAAACCTCCATACATCAAGAAAATTGCACAAGAACAAAAATCCATTTCTCCTATTGTTCTCTGTTATCCATGACTTCCCTAGGTTCCCAAAGCAAAACTGTGATATCATATTCTGTCTCATTTTTGCGACATGACTCGAGATGCTTTGTGCTCCTCTGGCTATCCCTAAGGGCATCCACGGGGGGATATTTGGAGGGGATGTTTCTCCATATATCCCTCAATCTCAAATATCCCCCATTGGAAGGGGATATTGTTGAGGGGATTTGAAATCATCGGGCATAGTCTCTCTCTCTCTCTCTCTCTCTCTCTCTCTCTCTTCTTAACAAAAAAAATTTAAGCAAAATATTTAATGATGGAATTTGGGATATTTGGAGAGAGATATTTGATAGTTGGGCCCGTATGTATTTGGTTTGTGGGATATTTGATTGTGGGATTTGGGATATTTGAGGAGTGAAATATTTAATTGATGATGTGGATGTAGGGAACACAAATATTTGGGAGAAATATTCAGTCTTGTTGTGGATTCTCTAATCTGACCAATCCGACACTCTTGACCTCCATCATAATTATCTCCTTGGCTCGAGTTCCTGATCACATGTATATCATAATCAAATCATTTTTTCTATGCAAACATGCGTCAAACGAACTATGCACGGGATCTGATACAATGCTTTCTTCTTCTATGCAACTATAAAAATAGTAGTGTACCCCATAGTTTTTGCCTTTAGTTTTTGTAATGAATGAAAATCTGCTTTTATGCTATGCATGGTATCTTTGTAATGAGTAAAAATATTTCAGTCATGGAAAGGAACCAGTATTAGTTCCAACAAACATATGATAATTATGGGATTGACTTCTGATGTTGTTGACAATATAAGACAAACAATTTAGTTGAAACAGAATCTCTTTAGAGACCAAAGACAGATGTAACTTCAAAATTTGAATCTACATTTATCTGCCTTTTCTAGAAAGAACTTATTGTCTTTCAGTCCTCTACTACCTGCAGCAGAATAAGCATGCACATCGAGGCCTGAATTTGCTTATTTTCCGTAGTTAGAAAGTAGAACCCTGGTCCATTCCGTCAATACCTACAAACAATGAATATGTTTTGAACATCTACCATCTTAATATTTTGATATGTCTCACTATCTTCTAGCTGTATATATGCTTTGATAATATGATGTCTGGATCCTTGGTATTCTGTTTTTTTAGTTGTCTGGTGGTATATGAACTCTCTAGCTATCGCCGACTTTTAATTTTGGAGGTGGTTTTGGCCTTAAAAGCATGTTTATTTGAGAGGAGAGTGAAAAGAAAAGAAGAGTGTCCAGAAAGGGAAGAGGGGAAGGAAGGGAGAGGGGAGGAGTTTCATTTGTTTTGCCTACTAGGAAAAAAAAGGAAAGAAGATAAATTGAGAAAATTTTAAACTCTGATTTGTTGTTCCTAGACATGCAAGGATAAACTAATCTTTCCGCCACTTCTCATTTTCTCTCATCTTCTGTTCACTTTTGGATGGAACTAAAAATGGGTAAAGGAACTTCAAATTGCCCCCTTCCGATCCTTCTCCTTAATTTTCTTCTTCTACTGAAATAGATAAAGAAAGAAATTGACTACTTTTTGCCCTCCTTCGCCCTACTTAAGCTGCTTCCAAGCAGGCATGCCCTAAAAGCAGCCCATTAACTGTGGGCATCTCTAGGCTTAAACAACTTCCAGGCATAGGCATCAGTTTATGTACCTAGTATTTACCTTTTAATCCATGTGAAAACCTTTGTAAATGAGATATTATGATCTATCTTTTTTTTATCTGGGCTAGCTTTATGTACATAGACCAAGCATCTTAGAATTTTTGAAATTGAGAGATCTGTGCATGTTGTGGATCACGGCACTCAACGAACATGAAAATCGTGTATAGGGTTATATATATGAAGTTCAAACAAAATAACAGGTCTGTGTAAATTTCAGTCTGATCTTAGTGCTGTGTTATTCCATTTGTTGTAGGGCCAACGCCCAGCAGCCAAAGCTCTTTGTGGGAATGATTCTGATACTCATCTTCGCCGAAGCTCTTGCCCTCTATGGCCTTATTGTCGGCATCATCCTTTCCTCTCGAGCTGGTCAATCTCGAGCAGATTAAAGAACTGCAGGAGATGGTCCATTTTTTTGCGCTATCTTTTGTTGTTACAATGTAATTTATTTATTTAACTTTTGCTACAGATAAGAGTCAGGCGGACTCATTAAATGCTCAATAATTTGAACTTACAAGCTTGTAATCTTTGTTGGCTCTGTAAGTTTTCGGTTGCCGCAAAAACTATACTTTGCAGCAAAAACAAAAAGATTTTGATTGCTTTCTTCAATGATTGAATGATTAGAATGCGAGATTTTCTTATCGAACAAGTGTTTCTATAGCTATTAGTCAATCTCTACTCTAAATCCTCGTTATAGTATTAACTCTATTTATATGCACCAGTTGAGCAACGACTCATTCATATAGCTTTGGTAACTCTTTCTATACCCATGTTGAAGACATTGTCATATGATCATATTTTACAATATATAATATCCATCATGTGCAAACCGTGTCAAATAATTCATCCTACGGACACTGACTGGACGTTGTCTTGAATGTGTATTTTGTTCCTTTGGTTGTGGGTGTAAAGCAAAAAACAGAATTGGGCTTGGTCTTGAGAGGAAATTTGTCCGAAATGAATTGAATAAATTCATTTCTAATTAAGATCATTTCTCAACGGTCTCATGTATATATGTGATTCTTCCAACTGCAGGTCTTATCTCATCAAATGGCTTGGGAATTTTATTGACACCGTAGTTTGAAAAATCATGGTCCTATGCCGCGCAAAATTGATTTGGTATCAAAATCAGATGAGTCGGAATATTGACATAAATAGATTAATAATTATATATACAAATATACAATCCACAATACATTTAATATTATTACATATATAAATTTAAATTAATTAATAATTTAACTATCATTTTAACATAATAACATTTAATAATATTGGATGAGACCAACCAATCAGTTTGAATTTTTTTTGTTATATATAATAATATACTCAAGACTCTCCAGATCAAATAATTACCAAGTACCATTATGTAAGCACAAATAAGCTTCTTTTATCTTACTGTTTATACAGGCTTCTGGCTTTGCAAAATGCCTTTTTCCCCTTGTACTCTTTTCAAATTTCCTTCCAATAAAGTTGACACTGTTTGATTTCAAAATTAGCTTATTGGGCGAAAATGAAATTTTCAAGTATCTTTAAAATGTCATTTAAATGGAAACAAGTTCGCACAACATTTCGAATGTATGGTTGTTTACTTTGTCCAAATTTGTTCCAGACAACTTTGTGTTGTTTAAGTAACCATTCCATTAGGATAAGAATATTCCTGGAATGTATGGTTGAGACGGTTGTGAATTCCCATGGGTTTTTAAATGAAATTGTCGCCGTAAATGGATATGAAATCACGAATATTTAAATGATCGCAAATTCACTTCAAGCAAATTGATTTTTGAAACAATTTTCAACCGAAATGAGTAATTTAAGTACAAGCTAACTTCGAAACCCGGAGGTCAATTGAAAGGAATAAAATTAAATAAGAGCAATTCTCAGTGAAAAAACATATTTTATTTCTTCTACTTCAACAAAATAACGTTGGGCGAATATGATTTTGTTGTAAATGTTCTTTTATCAAAATTAAAGAAAAAAGGGCGAAATTGTTTTTATTTAGCTAAATTATTATTTTTAATAACATTAAAGTTATCCTAAATATTAATATCGTTCAACCTTTTTTTTTTTATTCCTAAACTTCTTTTTTTTGCCCCATAGATAAAGTTGTGGATAGGAGAAACTCACATAATCTTTCTCACAAACAAAACCATTAAAAGCCATTAAAGATAAAAGTTTTTTGTCGAGTTGTTTTAGGACAATCTATAGTTGAAGCGGTGAGGCATCGTTATAAGAAAAAACTAATTAGAATGATTCAGATTATAAAAAAAAATACAATTTTTATGTTATATGAACCTCAAAGTCAAAAACATAAATTAACAAACCTAATGGATAAGTTTCGATTTTTAAATATTTAAATATTTTATTTTGATTTTTGTTCGTTTTAAGTCAAGTGAAATATATAATTTTAAGTTGTAAGTATATAAACAGAGAAAATTATTCTATATTTTTTATGCGGTCGTGTTAGTTTTTTATTGTTTTATCCGACTGTAAGTGAAAAGAAAAAAAATTAAACAATTAAAAAAATAGATATTTGCCTTTTAATTCTTTCCTTTTAAAAGGAAGGTAGAGAGTAAAATATTCAAATTCTTTTCGTAGAGCTGAGAATTGAATAAAATTATTTTGATAATTATCAAAGAAACTATTAATTTCTCTGGTTTCCTTTCCTATCACTCTTTTAAAATCTAATTTTTTTATTCCCTTAGTTACACGCAACTCTCTTTTTTACCTCCCTTAGACTTTTATTTTTTTCATCCTTTATAGGTCTTGACATACCAATGAGTAATCTGAAATAAGTAATAAAGGATACATTTCGATATTTTATAATTTTAAAAATCTACATGACTTAAAATATGTATAATCTAAGTTATTTAAGTCGATCAATAGATTTTGATCGAAATCCATTAATAGACCTAGATTATTTGAATTTTTATAAACATGTACTCATTCAGTAGAGTTGAGTGAAAGAAAAATAGATATAATATCAAACCTTGATTCTGGTTAAGGAACACTGTAGACATGTTGTGGGAAGACCAGGACCACGTTGGACCTAATACGAGAGGATCATGCCCAATATGGTCCTGATCTTTTCACACCATGCTCACAGTGTTCTTTTGATCATAATCATAATTTAACAACATATTTACTTTTCTCTCATTCAACCCTACGGGATGATGCAAGTTTGTAAAAATTCAAATAGCCTAAGTTGGTCAAAATTCACTGATCAATTTAGAGAGGTTGGATTGTTTCCATTTCAAGTCATGTGATTTTCTGACGTTGCAAAGAGTGCAAAGTTATCCTTCATTACTTATTTCGGGCTCCTATAGGTGCTTTAGTATTATCCTAACTTTTAGCAAGAATACTTGGGCCTAGTCTCCTACTAACATGGGCCTGATTTACTTAGATTAGGCCTACATTGGGTCTGATCCTCTCATATTATGTCCAATGTGGTACTAATCTTTCCACACTATGCTCACAGTGTGTCAGTGTTCTTTTGACAAGAATCACGATTTGATATCATATTTATCTTCTTATGACTCAATCCTACCGAATGGGGTGTAAGTTTGTATAAATTCAAAACTAACTGATTGACTTAGAAATCTTAGATTGTATCCATTTCAGGTCTAATGGATTTATGAGATTGTAAGGAATCCAAAAGTACACTCTATTACTTATTTTAGGCTCCCAAGGTATGTGAGACATATAAAAGAAGGCCTATGTTGGGTCTGATCCTCTCATATCAAACCCAACATGGTATTAGTCTTCCCACACCATACCCACATTGTTCTTTTGACCAGAATTTATATTTTTATCTTCTTTGACTCAATTTTTATCTTCTTTGACTCAATCCTACTGAATGAGTGTAAGTAAATCTTAGAAAGTTAAGATTATATCTATTTCAAATCTGATAGATTTATGAGATGGTAAGGAATCTAAAAATACACTCTATTATTTATTTTAGGTTCTCAAAGTACGTGAGACATATATAAAAGAAAAAAAAAATTTAACTGGAGGATCGAGAGGAAATAGGAGGGAGGAAAGCCAATGCAACTTGTTGGTCATTCCCCTTCTTTTCCTTCCCCTTCCTCTCTTTCCAAATAAATAGGACAGTAGGGTGTTTTCCATAAATTTACAAAACTGTCTAATTTGGTAAAATGCCAAATTTCATACCATGCAACTCATCGTGTAAAATGTATCAACGAGGACCCGCTGAAAAACAAAAAATGATTATAGAATTGATGGTAAATCATGTAAGAAAGTAGTAAAATGATATCGAGAAGCAACATTGCAATTCAGACGAAAAGAAACCCATAAAAACCAAATTGTTTGAAGTGACAAAAAAGCATTGTCATAGCCATAACAATTTTAGAAAATTGAAAAGTACTAACAATTAAGGAATCTCAAAGTTCAAATCACGCAGAGAAAATCCTTCTAAACAGATCTCTTTAACAGAAATTTTCAGACTCAGCGCTTGCACAAATTGTTGCTAAAATCATGCCTTCAGCTTGCCATAGAACTTTCGCTTCTCTTGAGTTGTTTGGAAACGTCCATGACCAAACTTGGAAGAAGTATCAATGAACTTGAGCTTGATCTCCTCGAGGGCAACGCGAGAAGTTTGCTTTAGTAGGGATTGACGAAGAGTGACGACCCTTTTCTTTGGCCCCACACAACACCCCTTAATCATAATATAGTCTTCCTTCACAATACCATAGTGTGGGAAGCCACCCATGGGTGTGATGTCTTTCTCAGTCCTGCCAAAAAGCAGGAAATAACAGGTCAGATTGCTGTGTGTTCTTTCTGGTGTGATGGGATACAATTCAAGCTTGCATTTGGCAAGTGAACTAAACAGTTCGAATGAGATTATTGGAATGGAATATTTTGTGAAAGCACGAGTAAAAATTGACGAAATAAAAGATAAAGGAGTTAAATTACATATCAAAATCAGTGATAGCAATAAAAGATGGATAAGTTACCTATCAAACTCAGTCATAGCAGTGTGGGATTCATCTCCAGATTTGCCAATCTTGTAAATCTTCTTGTTCATTTCAGTGCGGTGGTGGTAACCATTCTGTCCAGCACGAGCAACAGTGTAGGATACTCTGGCAGGATGCCACGCCCCAATACAGGCAACCTTGCGGAGACCCCTGTGCGTCTTACGTGGAAGGCGGGTGACACCCCAACGAGTGACAACACCTTCATAACCTTTACCTTTTGTAACACCAATAATATCAATCATCTCGTCTTTCTGGAAGACAGCATCCATGGGTACTTGCTTCTCAAAGAAGCCGTAAGCAAAATCCACCTTTTGTGCCACAGTCCCACCATTAACTTGGATCTCCATCAGATGGGCTTTTTTCTGTTTGAGGCCCTTCATCTTCCTAATCTGGGACATCAAAACACAAAGGAACATGAGCTAATTCTGGTAACATTTATAAAAATAACACTGTTTGTAAAGAATTATGATGTTGATGGTCATCTTTTATAACAAGTGAATCCTTTATATGCACCTGAGTGTGAGCCAGAACACGAATGACAGAGGCATACTTCTTCATCTTTTCTAGTTGTGACTGAATTTCTTTCTTTCCCTCCTCACTTTCATATTTCTTAGAGTATTTTGCAAAAGCCGTCTTCTTGCTCTTGTACCAGTTCTTGTAGAATCTTCGTCTCACTTCCTCACTTAAATGCTGAGCCCACACAGTGTTGAGAGAACGAAGACCATGTGGTGTCTTCACATAGGCAACAAGTCCAACAACCACCATTGGTGGAGTTTCTATGATAGTAACAGCTTCACAAGTCTCCTTCTTATGAAGCTCTGAGAAGAAGAAGAGATGTCACATGCTTCATATGAGTTTCACATTTCAAATTAACAAGTATGGAGATGTTGAATGGTAGGCAACAACATAAGCAAGCTGGCAAAAAATGTGAAAGGAATCTAAAGAAGAAATTGGAATACAAAAGCAACTGATGCTATCCATACAATGAATTGTAATTAATATGACATTTCCACAGTTGTTAAAATAAGCATACAATAATATCATAAGACAGAGAAAGCAAGAAATTGATGGTCTCTGAAATAAGTTTTTTGCTCCATTTTACAGTGTTCGACGATAAGGTGCCATTGGTTACAATTTTAGCTATATATCTACACAAATTAATATTTTTTTAAGTTGCACAAATGATCATCAATATAGAAGGAACAAAAGAACAAATTCAAAGGATATAACAATTACTAAAGTGTCAGTTTTAATCAGCAACTTGTTTACAGATCTACCTTTATGGATGACAACAGAAAGGAATAAATTATCAAAATTTCAATCTGAGTGTAGAAACCAGACAAATGAACACATACTTGATCCTGGTTTCTCGACCTCACGTACAATGTGGGTCATACCAGACTTGTATCCAAGGAATGCAGTTAACTTGCAAGGTTTGGTAGGGTCATCCTTGGGGAAGGACTTCACTGCATTTAAAAATAACCAAAAAAATATAACATTGTTAAGTTAAAACAAAGAATTTACTTCTGGAATTCATTGAATTTTCAATCAAAACAAGAAGATTGGAGAAGCAATGTATTGAAAAAAAAGCCAAATTAATCTAGTAACAAAAAAAAAATATTAAGAGAGTTGCCATTACACAGGGGCACTAGTAAAATATTAAGATGACTAAAAACATTCAAATTGCACAAGCATCCAATAATGCAGGCCTGATAACAGTGAATGTGCATTACTGTGTATAAAATACAAGCTTCTAAGCTTCGTTTATTCTAATAATAAATGTTGAATATATTAGAATTCAGAGAATAGAATAAAGTAGCCTATTGTTAATCATCAGTCTTACACACAATTCAAGTTTCACCATGCAAATAACAACATATTCAATGTTTCTAGATGCCAAAACGCCACAGACTCCACTAAGGAACCACATAAGAATGATGTCTGGCAGAGACTATGGTTAGCCATGGCTTTCAAACAAATGCAAAAGAAATATAAGAGCAAAATTTGAAGTTACACAACGGCATAGACAATACCACAAATGAATCTAGCAATAAAAGTGAATTGATAACAAGGATATTAGAATGCACATAATATATGGGAAAATATCAGAGAATGCACAAAGCAAGCTGACAATGTTTCCATGATACCTTTTCCACGATGACGAGAAGCTCGTTTCCTCGGGAGAAACCCTAGCGACCCATGCCTTGGGTGCTCAAATTTCCGATGAGACATCTTTCCTACCTACCTTCAGCATACAATGCGCAAAAAAGATGACTTTAGCCATTAATAAGAGAAAAAAGGAAAAGAGGAAACAAAATTAAAACATGAAATTTTATACAATTTAACAATGGCAAAAAAAAACTTAAAATAAATCTTGCGCCTAAAAACAACAACAACAAAAACTCTGAATCACGCATGATTCTCGACAAATTAAAAATCAAAACAAAGCAATTCTTTCTACGTTAAGCAATCATCCTGCCCTTTAATTCTAAAACAAGTTCGAAAGTAGTAAAAGTACTAGCAAAACGCAATAGTGAGACAACTCAAGCGCGCAGAAGGAATGCCGGAGGTAGAACCTTGAAGTAGCCTCTCGTTTCCCGCACCAGAGTGCCTGCAGGCCGCCGGAGGACCACACCACACGAAACCCTAACGAATGGCCAGCGCTTATAATGTGCGTCGAAAACCATTATTACCAAAATGTCCTTGTTATCTTTGAGAATTACAGGGTGAGGGAACCCGGGTCCAGGTGAGAGTGTGAGACGGCAGAAGTTGGGCTCTAATTGGGCCGACGTAAGATCCAACCCAGATTGGATGAGCTGCGTTATATACACTCCTTGATTTACCGATGATAAGGAATTTAGAGGTGTTTTGTTCTTTTTTAAAAAATCTAAATGGGAATATGAATTATAGTATTGTAAAATAGAAATAGATGTGATTATAAATATCACTCTTAAATATAATATTTGATTAGTTGAATATTTTTTATTAGAATAAATTAAAATTTTCTTTTTTACCCTTAGAGAAAAATAAAAGAAAAAAATTAGATGTAAGAGAAAGTTCAATGTGAAAGGAAAAAATGATGAGAGAAAATGATAAGAGAGAAAGTATGACGAAAGAGAAAATGTGATAAGAAATAATGAATAAAGAGAGTGTGATAAAAGAAAATAAGAAAAAAAAAAGTGTGATGATGAACGCATGATGAGAGAAGATGAAGAAAGAGAAAATATGATGAGAGGGGACGAAGAGAGAATGAAGAGAAAAACATGATGACAGAGGATGTGTGGTGAGAGAGATTAAGGAGAGAAAATATGATGAGAGAGAATGTGATGAGAAAAAAATAAAAAATAAGACTGCGATAAGATAGTGTGATAGAGAAAATGAAGAGAGAAAAAAGTATGATAAAAAAATAAGGAGATAGAGTACATGATGGAAGAAATTGAGGTTAGAAAAATATAATGATAGAAAGAGAGAGAAAAAGTATGGTGACAAAAAAGTAAATAAGTTTGTCCCCAGCGCCTCCGCCAACCCGTCCTAGGGCCAACATAAAAGAGGTAAATTACGGATGACTACTAACCTTTAGAATAGTGGCTAACATATAAAGGAGACATTTATCTCGATTTTAACTAACCACTAGATCGTCTTGAGAAGACCGAGAAAAAAAATATATAATAAGAAAGAACAAGAGAGAGAAAATGATATGAAAGAAAATTTAAACAAATATATTAAAAATATTTTAATCCAAAACTTAATTATCATTCCCATTTTCATCAAAACCCAAAAAAAAAAACGAGTTTCATTAATACCCAAATTTCTAATTTTATTTTAAAATTTTAATTCTGTTCTCATCAACTAAACACAAAATTTAAAAATAAATCTATTCCCTCATTCCCAAATATATTCCCTCATTTCCAATTCTCTAAACCAAACGTCACCTTAAATCAAATCAAATACTAATTGTTTATTTTGATTTAAATGTTCCTTTTATTACTTATACAAAGATATAAATTAAAAATAGATTTCAGTGAGGATTAAGATTCAAATTCTAATACTATCTTAATGGTGAACTGTAAAACTATGACAAACTAGTACTTAAGAATTAGATGCTGCAGTTTTACAATATCCAGCAAGAATAGCAACAAAACGGCACCAGGGTGATTGCTTATCGTTTCCTGTTTTCTCTTCATTCTATTCACAGGCCAATTTCGTATCGAAGCTACTCAAACAGATAGCAAAAGCTTGGAATGTCGAAAGCGGGTACCGGTAGTCCATGGTGAACATATCTTTCGCAACCTTGCCAAACTGAAGTATGATCTTATCATGACCCGGTGCAGCTGGCTGTGTGGCGGTTGCTAGGTTGGGAGCAGCGGGTTGTGGAGCGGCAATCAGCTGGAAGTTCTTCACAGAGGCAATCGTCACACGGCCCCGGAAGTTGAGGCACCAACATTGTAGCTGCTCGTGCCAACGAGGTGGTTTGTTTCGGAGTACTAACGGTCTCTCCTTTGCATCGGTCTCTTCAGCTCCTCCAGAAATATCAGAGAACCGCGAACTGCTAAAATCGAAGGAGCGGTCCATGTAAGAGGACGTGGAGGAAAGGCTGCGGAAAGAATTAAAGTTGCGAGTAACTAGACTGTCAGGTTGTCCAGGGACCGCGCCACCGGGCTCAAGGGAGGATGCTGGGATAGAGTGGATGACACAGTGCATCCGTCGTGGTCCTCGAGTTCCGAGAACATTCAATTCATATGTCACCTGAGCTATGGGATAGCTGCTTGATGGCACCTTGGGTGAAACTTTCTTTGAGTAGAATCTATGGCTGGTTCGACCAGTAGGGCAAATAGCAGCCCTGTTGTATGGAGGCTGAGTATCATTGATCCTGAACTTTGTCCCTACAAAATTTGACCTAAAATGCCAGGGAAAGAAGTAGCAGTATTCAGTTTACTCGGTTTTATTTAAAATTTATATAAAAGATGTACAAACAAAAGATGAAACACCTCAATTTCCCGATGTAGGTGCTGCTCGAGCGTGATATGTTGCCAGCATCCATCGAAATGGTGTATTCGGTACAAGTTGGTTTCCGATTTCTCTTAGCTGATAAGAGAAATTTACCATTCTCAACAAGCACAGCTACATGGGAACATCCAGAAATGTTGAGTTGTTAACTAATAGAAATATACATCTGACTGTTTGTTCAAAGAAATTCAAAATGCTATTCAAAGAAAAGACCAATTAACCAAAATAAAACTAAATTCCTGATTTGCTTCAGCATTGTTAATCCTAGCATACACGAGCATAGCAATAACTACTAAATGTACCATGAACACACAAACAATCTTGCAAATAGTTTGTTCTTCGAACACTTTGATAGAAAATAAACCGAAGTAGAGTTATTTGGGTATGTAAACAATTCCGATATTTAAGTCAGAATGCATACGGATAATCACATAAACTTGTGATTCAATACAGAACCTACGCTGATGCACAAGATTAAACAGATGAAATAAAACAATTCAACTTCCATGGTTGCTCAATTTGGACCTTGATCAACTGTGTGACTTGAGAAAACTTGAATGAAAAATTAGTATTGCAATTTCAAAAGTCAGTTTAAAAGCAAGAAAATTTACTGTAGTGCAGTGTTATATGTGTTCCATGACAAAATTATTAAGACAATCCAACATGCCTTTTGCACATCAAGAATGGAAAATATGGACACAATACAAAAACTTCATATTGGTGATATTTGTTGGCCAAATTTAGCAAACAAAGAGCATGCTTACCAGGAATAAGACAACTTACCAGAACTAAGACATAAATAGAGATGATAAGTTGATTTTGACTTATCCCTCTTGATGAAACATTGGATTACCCCATCTCGAGCTCCAGGCTATATACAAAATCAAACAAAAATCTAAAAGTCAGTAATGAATCAAACTTTAGGAGGAAATAAAGGTAATGCATCGACTTCTTAATGTGCTATAAATGTTCCAACTATAATATCTTCGTTGTTAAGTGAGAATATAAAGATTACCTGTTTTAAAGATACAGGAAAAGTGAGCTTCCCAGAAAACTCTGGACTTCTTACTACCTCTTTACACATCTCCCTCCATGATTTGCACACAGCTGCACATGACACAACATGCTTGCGCGATGGCCATGTAGCTTCATTTTCTTCTAACCTTTTAATCACATCAAAAAGTAGCTCCGAAGGAAGAGTAGCCCAGCGACTTTGCTGAACAACTTGAAGGGGTTCATGGGCATCATAAACAGAACCTTGAGATTTCCCTTTATGATGGCCAGAAAAGCCTGAAAGCCTCACTTCAAAACTCCGCCTTGACAAACTACCAAAGCTATCCCTCACATCACGAACAATGCTCCGGAATGAGTCAAATGACATCTGGCTTAGCTGAACCATGATAGAAGCAAGAAAGAATGCTACTCAAGAAGTAAATAAATGATAGCAGAAAGCCAGTGCACATAAAATCAACTAACTGTATAAATTGACAAGAAATCCTGAATAAAATGAACAACTATGAACAAGAGCGAATCTGCCCCCCTTCAAAAATTTTTTTATTAAAATCATTATAGTTTATAATTTCAGCCGTCCCCCTCAAATCAATTTTTTTTTATTGGTATCATTATAGTTTATAATGTTGCCCCTCCTATTTACACATTTTGCCCCTTATTATAGTTTTTTTAAGGGGTCAATTCCCGGCGGACGCATGTCCTCAAGGAAAAAAAATTCCTCTTGCCCTCTAGCCACGTGGCGGTCTGCTATAAACTGATCCCGTGATTTACCTCCTTTCCTACAACCTGAGGACAAATTGTGAGGGGTGTCTAGAGTGAGCGTAATCACCTTTGCTACAATAATTTTATATATTTTTGGCTTAATGCTTGTATGGTTCCGTACATTGAGAAAGATATTTTTAATGGAATTGGAAATGAAGCTATTATGCAAGATCATGACTTCTCGTCGTAAACAATTATAATTTCAGTGTAAATTTTTTTTGAAGTATATTTATTGACCTCCCTCTCGGCTCTATTCATGGATTTGCCCCTGACTATGAAATATAAATCTGAAAAAACTATATGACTTCAAGAAAAATTTATAGATCACCAATGAGAAGTCCTTGACACATCAACTTTTAATGGACTTAAACACGTATAATAGATCTTCTATACATCAAAAGACAAATGGGCTTCTTTAAACACATACAGTTCAAAAGCTTAAGCTAGTTAGCTAGTCTTTTTATAACCATTAAATAAACTAACACAATAATATTATTTTAAAAGATACTACTGGTATGAAATAGTTCATCTCAACCAATAAATACATAAAACTACAAACATGAGTTGGTGCAACCTAAAAAGAAACCAAAAGAACATATTCGCCCAATATCAATTAAAGTAAACTGCTTTAATATATTCCAACGAGATGGAGTCTTTTTCTTTAAAGTTCCGTGAAACTCATCAACGACATCTGAAGTCATAAAGTGCTAAGATATAATAGCATGCACAACTCAAAAGGAAACATAAAAAAAAATATTCTCCCAATACTTATAAATGAACACTATAGAAACATTCCCGCAATATGGGTTCCTTTCCCTGAAATTTATTTTAAAATACCAGAATTCACGAATTGCATAGATATGTAAAGCATAAGATCAAAACTAAAAAGGAAAGAAAGAGAATTCTTCTCACAGTGCTTCTTCTTTAATTTTCCGTGGAATCAAACAAAAAAAACAATGTTGGTAAAACTAAATGAACATCTCAGTAAACAAGTGAATTACAAGTATACTTTCGCAATAATTGGCTTAAACGTAAATGTCTCATCCCCCAGCCACAATGACACCGAGTTTGAACCTGCTAATTTGAACAAAGAAGCAAAGACAGAGATATGTACGTACCCACTCTTGACCAGAAATAAACCGTCCATAAAACAAGCAGTAAATCGATCACACTAAGATGGATTAGGGAGAATTGACAGATTTCTGGCTTCACCGCATAAAACGGGGGATAAAATCATAAAAATATCAAATTTACAACATCCAAAGTCATGATACATCGGAGGAATATCGGAGAAGCCACAAACAATTCCATCGGAAAACATGGGAAGGAGCTCCAAGCATAAACCTTTACCATTAAAAAAAACTGTTTTTTGGAGCTTGTACCCCCAAAATCGAATCCCCTTACGCTCCAAAAACAAACTACGTTAGTCGAAACTAGAATTGCCAGTCTAGTCTCCTCTAAAACCACTCCGTGCAAGCAAATGAAAACGCGCAGAGCTTCCTTGCTCGACAGCAAAGAAAGGAGCGGAATCGATGATTTACCTTGAGTGTCCGAATCCAGAAGCAAAACCCACCTCCGCACTTCAACCTTCAATCCTTGATTCGCCCACAAGCAACGAATCCCCAGACCAACCCCCTCTCTGTATCCGCAGATCCCTTCCTTCTCGCTGCCGCTTCTCGCTTCCCTCTTCTCGAACCCGCACGCGCACAGCAAAGGCGTAACTCAAAGGTCGAAGGCCAAAAAGCATAAATCCAGCAAAGAGGAAGCGAGCAGAGGCTCCCACCCATCGATGTACCTCATCAAGGGGAACGAACCGTTGCCCAATAACAAGGCAGGTACGATATCGTGCTATGAAAAGGTTTGCGTCCCTACCGTTCCATCACGGCGGAGCTAGCCCTTCTTGTGCTTTCTGCGTGGCTCTCCGTTTGTTCATAACGGCTCCGTTTGCGCTCTCGTGCCGCGTGAACTTGAAGCCACTCGGAGAGTGGAGCGGTGTCGACGTCATCTTTCGTCAGCGAAAGTTCCTCCGGAACAGTTTGGCAAGAGGAAGAATATTCCAATTGTCATATCACACTAAATTTAATTACATTAAAATTCATCATACCGTACTTGGTATATGTATGATTTTTTTATATAATGGCCATATTCAAATATGTTAAATTTTAATTCTATAATCTAATATGATGGTCTAAAATTAAAAATTCGTAATAGTCCAATTTCGGACTTACCTCCAATAATACTAAATTAAAAAGGAAAATAAAAAATTACCCTAATCACTCGCATCAGATTTCGGGAGCAAAAGATGGCGGATTTTTGGGGAAAAAGCGAGCGTTATTGGCTTCCGATACGGCGTGTCGGAACGATCGAGTTTATGTCGGTCGTTGCTACCGTGACACGCATCCAACGGTCAGAACTCATGTTGTGGGTTGTTGCGAAGAACGCAAGATACAGATGAATAATTTGATTGTTCTTCCTCCATTGCTTTAAAGAGCGGTTTAGTCCATCAATTGACAAACAATCCACCACACGAGCCTGTTGATAAGACACCATGCCCTGCTGGAAACCCCATAATTAACGCCAACTATCCTTGTCAGAACAGGCACGTCTATATTAGCGAAGTGAAACTCAGGCAAAAACAAAAAGGAAAGGGCTTCTACTAAACTCTGTAACGCAGAAAAAGAGCCAACTTTAGGGCCAAATCTACCTAAGTTAATCTCTCAATCAATAGATATAAAAATGCTTGCAGATAAAGTAATGGAGCAGATCGATGCATGAGAGACGCAGATGCTATTCAATTCGGGGAAGAAAATCGCTTTCTTGCACGTCTTTCAACGAGCTGATATATAAAAATTTATGTGCAGCTTTCAAGTCATCATCAGCTTTAGAATGATGGACAAGTCGCAATAGGTTTTTCAAGCTTATCTTATCCTCCCTCTGTTAAGTGAAAAGTACGTGTGCTTCGAGAACTCATCGAGTTCAGACACTGACCTGTCAATTGCTCTGTGAGTTAAAACAGTGAATTAAATATGGAACTGAATGGTGCCAGACCTTTATGGCGTTGCCTTTCTTCTTCCATGTTCGAGCACTGTATCTAGTTACTCTCCATTAATGAAGTCAGAATTGCTCACGAGTTGGCGACGTCCATAAGTAAGAGGTTGCTAGATGACAGAGCAGAGTCCTCTGTACTTCCTCTACAGCTTCATGGATTCATGAATAAACTTGTGGATGGTGCATCCAGGGAATGAAGACAGATAAGCAAGTGCAGTGCTACTTAATTTATAGACTGAAGGATTTTAAGGAAACTCTAACTGTGGTTGGCAAAATTTAACAGAGAAATATACCTCTGTGTTATTGTTATAGCTCAGCAACTTCTCTTCTAGTTTAGTTCCATTGATTAAATTGTTGGTCGACTATAAACTATTTTTATTGATCTTAATAAAGGGGATGAATTAATAAGTTCGATTTTAAATTTTAACAATTAGAAATCACTATTTTTTTTTTTTGAGAGTCCTTGCTTAAAGACGAATTAAATAAACAATTTTCAGTTCGTTTCCTTCAGCAAATCACGGAACCCAACTCATTGCCACTCGTTTCTTTTTTGCTGTCTGTTCCATTGGTGCTGTGTATGCGGGGTTCCCATCTTCATAATTGTTCATTTAATATTTATATCAGTTAAAATTTAATTTTAAAATTTATTAAAATAAAAAATTTATACTAGTATCAACTACGTTGATACACGAAGACACGATCTTCTTGTCCCAAAAGTTGGACGTTTTTTTATTACAAATAAAAAACAGATGTCACCTTGATTTTCTTCCAATTTGATTTATGCTCTTTTGAACAGGAAATCCCGCGTCCTGCCGCTACTTTTCTTCGTCAACTGCGACATGCGACGACGTTGGAAACAACTCATCGCCTTTAATTTAAAGTCCACCGTCAGGGAATCGTATCCGTCCACGCCAACGAAGATCCACGTGTCTCAAGCACGATCGCCATCCAGACTCGGCCGTAGTCGAGTCTCGTTCCAGATCAGAAACGGGGCGATCTCCTACCAACGTGTTGCCGAATATTCCACGCCTCGTGCTGTCACTGACTCGGATATCCGAACGAGTCGGCCGAGTCAATCCCTTGGCGATGGGTCCACTCCGAAAACCCCTACCTCGATCTGTGCTCTCTATTTAAAGGAAGAAGAAGGATCGTGCCTCCCATCTCATCGTGTACCCGGCCGAGGGCTTTCTTCCAGTTCGCAGTGCACCGATCCGGCCGCCGCCGTCGCCTTTTTACTTGAGGTGTGCTTCTCTCTTCTCTTCTCGTGATTGCATTCGATTCATCCTCCCATTTGATTAGTTTCTCTGGATTTTATTGAAGATTCTCGGTCATGGTTTTTTTTGGGAGGGGATTTGTATCCGTTTTCCTCGAGATATTTTATCTTTCTGTTTCTGCGGACTACAGAAACATCTGCTTCTCATTTGATCGTATTGAGTGGGAAATGGAATACCAGTTGTCTGATAAAATGCTAGATGTTTCAACGAAAAGGATCTCACGCTGACTCGTTTGGAAGCACTTTTTGATCGAATCCAATGATCCACACGAGTTGTTCGTTACTTTTGATGGTAACAAGTAGCCGATTCAGCGAAGGGGATACCGCATTAATTCGTTTGGAAGCAATTTTTAACTGTGGAAAAAGATCCCATTTGATGATAGGATTTAATTTTAAAGGGTGCGTGCTTCAATTTTGTGTTTGAAGAGACAAGAGGTTGAATTACTATCAGTTATTCTTCTTCACGTTGAATGAGAAATCCCGAGTTTTGCTTCCTGATTTCTTTTTTTCAAACTGGTTGAAGGAAGTAACCAAATACACAAATGAAGAAAATAAATGGATGGTAAAAGACGTATAGGTTGATTTGTCTAAATATTTAGGTTCTCTACCGTTTTCATTGCTTTCCCGACCTTCTACTATCTGAAATCTAATTAGTAAAAATTGAGTTGATTGGAGTGAAATATATACATGGTTCAGAGAAAGTTTTAAAAGAAAATAATGTAATAAAAAAGATTAATTGTTCTGAATATTATTAGCAATTTGACCTACTCTATAGCCCAATGGAGGACAAGATTAATGTAGGAGATCCCAAATTTTTGGGAGAACATGGAAATACATTTTCATTATGTGATGAATATGATGATACTATGTGGAATTGTGGGTTCATTAATATAAATTACTCAATGCCAAGCATTAACTGAATTAACTATGATTTCTCAAGAGCCCTGTGCATAGTAATGACATTAATTGGCCTGTTGTAGAATTATGAATCCACAAGAGGGAACGAATGGAACACACAAAAGCCTGATTCCACGGCTGAATCAAAGAATCCTATCCTCACTGTCGAAGAGATCTGTAGCTGCACATCCATGGCATGATCTTGAAATAGGTACTGTGATTTAATATTACAAAACTCATTTCTTTGCAACTGAAATTACCAAAGGATTAACCATATCATGATGCTTCATGCAGGTCCTGCTGCTCCTGCAATCTTCAATGTTGTAAGTATTCTCTGGACAATCATCCTTTGATTAGCAAAAATGTATTAGTAAGAAACATTAGTGTTAATCATTTGCAAACTATAAGATCAATTGCATCTGCAACTATCCCAATCACCATCAGTGTTAATCATTCTAGCAAAAAGAGATGAGTGTTTCTCTGATGTAATTTTCATTTGGTAAATGATTAATTTTAATATAATTATGTGAATTTGTACCTTAATAATAAGTTTGAGTAATGACAAATAAAAAACATTTTCTTTTAAATATTATTGATGCTATTTTCATTGGTAATCATCAAAGGTTGTCGAGATATCCAAAGGGAGCAAAGTGAAATATGAACTTGACAAGAAGACAGGATTGATTAAGGTGTGTTTTCCTATTGTCTTATTAATTCTAAAATTGAAACAACCTGTACAATGCATGCAAGAAAATTTTGATTTTCTGTAAACTTATCATTCTAATGTCATTTTGTGGCTTCACTCACAGGTCGATCGGATCTTGTACTCGTCAGTTGTTTATCCACAGAACTACGGTTTCATTCCTCGCACACTATGTGAAGATAATGACCCCATGGATGTTTTGGTTCTTATGCAGGTTGACTGAAACCTTATATGTTTCTCTTTGATTCATAAAATTGGTGATGCTTCTCATTATGATTGCTTTGCCTGAAATTTTTGATATCATATTTTTTCCATCCTGGTGCCATCAAGGACGAAATATAATCACAGAGATAACTGAACTTTTGCCAATCAAATGATTGTACAGGAACCAGTTATTCCAGGATGCTTCCTTCGTGCCAAGGCCATTGGACTTATGCCTATGATTGATCAGGCAAGAATGCAGATAATTAGTAATTTACATGCAATGCCAATCCTCAAGTTGTGCAACTAATGCTTATTGTTTTTTCTAAAAGGGAGAGAAAGATGATAAGATCATTGCAGTTTGTGCTGACGATCCTGAATACCGTCACTACAATGATATCAGTGAGCTACCTCCTCATCGGCTCGCGGAGATCCGACGCTTCTTTGAAGACTGTATCCTATCGAAGAGATGTTATATTAGATTTCATATTCTTGAGGTTCAATGCATGATTTAATTTTTATTTTTTTTGAAAAAAAAAGAACATACACAAGAATAAAACAAAAACAGATAACAACCTTGACGAAACTGTTCAGACAAAAAGAATGAGAACAAAGAGGTTGCGGTCAATGATTTCTTACCGGGGCAAAGTGCTCGTGAAGCCATCCATCACTCAATGTGAGTTACTCTCCGTGCCTTGCTTGAATTTCTAACTACCGAATGAATTGAAGCATTGACAGTGATATCGAATGATTCTATGTGCAATTATTCAGGGATCTCTACGCTGAATACATCTTACAAACTCTGAGGCAGTGAAAGCCCAAATCAAAGCCACCATATTCTATTTTGGAATCAAGAGTTGCAACGACGATATTGCACTACTTATCAGTCTTGAAGCTTTTGTACTACTTGTCAGTCTTGAAGTTTTTGGCGTTGAATTGTTATTTTTTTTATCATTTCATCTAACATACGATTGGATTGCTAATTAATGCTATAGCACAGTGAAAATTTCATTTTGTTAATTAAAGCTATATTTTATTATGCTTTCATAATTGCTTTTTATTAAAGAAAATATAAATATGATTTCATTTTATTATGCTTTCATAATTCCATCTCCAGTGATGCAATAGTAATTAAAACTACAATTTCTCAGTTGAGACGTTCATGGGAGCATTGATTTTTCTACATATATAATTATGGAACTCCATTTTTAAATATAATTTTAGTATTATTTTATATTAAGATCTGCCTTATTACTTCATAATAACGATGATTAGTGATTGTAACGCTCAAAGCGCTTTAGCGCCCACGAGCCTCATGAGCCCAAACGTAACCGCCATGGCCGCCCACCCGCCCGCCACCACTCTAGCGCACGACCTCGCCACCGGCGCCTTCCCCAGCAAAGCACCCACGCACCCGAACGCCACCAGAGCCGCGCTCGCCGCCGCCGCCACCACGCCCAGCCTCACCCTGTAACTCCCTATAAACCCCGCCGCCAGCAGCGGCACCAGCGCCCCCACCGCGAACGCCATCGCCGACGCAGCCGCCGCCTGCAGCGGGCTCGGAAGCTGCTCCGGCCCCTCCTCTTCCATCTTCCCCTCCTCGCTCGCCTCCCTCCGCTTCTCCCTCCTCCGCTGCGCCGCCACCTCAATGTCCACCTGCGAGTACACCGACACGAACTCGCCGATGGCCATGCTGCACGCGCCGGCCACGAGCCCCGCGAAGCCCGAGAGGACCATCGCCTTCGCGTCGTCCTTCACGGCGCCGACGCCCATCATGAGCGACGCGGTGGAGACGAGCCCGTCGTTGGCGCCGAGCACCGCCGCGCGCAGCCACTGTGCGCGCCGGGAGCAGTCGTCCCGGACCTCGACGACGGCGCCGGCTGGAGCGACGACCGCCCCCTCCTCGAGACTTTCAAAAGAAAGCTTAATGCCGCTTCCATCAACGCTGGCCATGGATTAATTTTGCCGCGTGGAGACAGGGGAGGCAGTAGCAGGGAAGCAGTGTGGAAGACACACGCCGTGCGGCGGTCTCTTTATAGTCATTCTCCGGTCGTCATCGAGATAGTGATCGATCGACCATGGTGGTGGCGCCACTAAGTGGAGTATTCCGTAATTTAGTTAGGCCTCATTGGGCCTTTTTATCGAACATCTTCCACGCAGCATCAGAAACAGCTAGCTGAACCATTGCCCATGACCTAATTCCATGGTGAAAAATAAGAGGGTTGTTGTGTCAAAGGATGTCATGTATTTTTACAATGACATGATATTATTCATTTTAGAACTAGATGCTCATGGTTTTATTTTTGGACTTTTTGAAAAAGACCACATACCAATGGAAATATCATGTATCCTTTTAACTCTATGATTTTTACACAATCTTTCCAATATGAGATTTTGATTGAATCCCAATAATCTTCCCCTCAAACGAAGGACCACACTTACTCTTATGGTTCGGGTCTTCTCGTGAGCATCTGGTCACCCTGACATGCTTGGGCCTCCTCACAAGCATTCGCACCTGGTCACCTTAAGCTACGGCGGGTCTTTCCGCGAGCATTCGGTCACCTTGACCTGCTTCGGGGCTCCTGACCTATTCATCTCCCCGCGAGTATCTGGTCACCCTGACCTGCTCCAGGTCTTCTCACAAGAATCCAGTCATCTTGACCTGCTCCAAGCCTCCCCGTAAGTATCCGGTCACCCTGACTTGCTTCAGTGCCTCCTCACAAGCATTCGGTCATCCTAACCTACTCCAGGTCTCCCGACGAGTATCCGGTCACCCTGACTTGTTTCGAACCTCTCCGCAAGCATCTGGTCACTTTGACCTATTTCGAGTTTCCCGTGAACATACGATCATCTTGACCTACTCCGGATCCACTCTCAACTTCGTTCAAGGCCCTCCCACATGATATCTGGTCTGGACCCTGACCCTCCCACATGAGTTTAAAAATCAGTCGGTAATTACCGACGGAATAACCAATTTCGTCGGTAATTACCGACGGATTTAAATTCAATCGATAATTTTCGACTGAAGTTAAATCAGTCGGATGTTTCCGACTGTTTTAACTTCAGTTGGTAATCCTGTCATTATTTGTAGGAAATTTTGTAGTATTATAATGATATGATATTGTCTATTTTAGATCTAAGTTTCATGACTTTTCTATTAGGTTTTTCTCAAAAGACCTTATGCCAGTAAAAATATCATATATCCTTTTAATCCATAATTTTTATTAAATCTTTCATAATATAAGATTTTGATTAAATTCTAACAATAAAAATTCAAAAAAATAGAAGTGAATTGCCAGAAGGCAAAGAAATCTATTAATGAAGGACGACAACAAACAATTATAGCCTCTGTAACAATATGCATTTTTTTTTTAAAAAAAAAATTGCACTCTGACTGAAATGTTGTCTGTTTCCATCACTCCAGAGAAAGTAGGCAAGAAGTTTTTGAGGCTTCCATGCTATTAATTACATTATATTATAATCAAGCGTATACTTTAAATTTTCCTCTAGGTTCAACACAAAATGGCTAACGACAAAAAACACTAGAACAAACATGCAAAATGGTATATTAAGAAATTAAGGAATACTTGCACAAACATGGCACAAGAAATGCCTACTTGAGACCTCACTTATTCACGAAGAAATGACAAGTTTCTACAACAGATGTAAAAGGGTACCCAAAAGAACTCTAAAAGACAGTTTAATAGTTTTTTCTTCTTTCGAGAGCACTATCAACATCTACCAATAATGCAGTAGTATATTCCCTCTTAAGATGTCCATTTCCCTTTCTTTTAGATGTCTTTAAGCTCCATTTCTACATGTACCAAATAAACCTTGCCATATCTTCTTCCTCAATTATACATATTAAAACACATGTTGGCACATGGATTGCTGAATAGATGAGCACCTGGTTTTGTTTAAAAACAATTGTAAGGATAATGGATAGGATAGGAGTATGCACTTCATCCACCATCACCACTATTATTTGAAGTGGATGAATAATAAACAAATTAGGAAAGGTGCAATATGGTTGATGGAAAATAAGAGAGAGGGATGAAAATGGACTTACATTTGCAAGGGAATTTAGTCCCACGTTGAGGGACGAGTGGTATGAGGTAAGTTTATATTGAATTGTAACATTTATACTATATTTACTCTAAAGTGAGGAAGGAAAAAGATTTTATAGTGGAAAATTATCCATGGAGAAAGAGAAGAGAAAGGGTGAAGAAGTCTCTTCTTTTACATGTTTATTTATCTTGATAGAGGAAGGTGGATACATGCAACGTAATTTTGTAAATAAAAAAAGATGTAAGCGTCATTTTTTTTAGATATATGGTGAAATTTTATGAGTTAAAAAGGGTACATGTGCTATTTTTTGGGAAAAATTGCATGCATTCCCTATTGGTAAACAAATCTTTACATGCATTCCCCATCCATAAAAATCTTTGTTTCCACTACCTAGTCAAATATATTTACCTAATTGTCCATGATACTTTTATGTATAAAAAGTCCAAAAATCAGTATAATTTATCTTAAATTCAGTACATTAAATTAGAATCTAGTATATTTTCTATCAAATTGAGTACGATCCTTTTTTCACCTTAATTGGATGGAAAATATACTAATTTTTATTTAAATGGTACTCAATTGGATGGAAAATATACTAGATTTTATTTAAATAGTAAATGATGCTGAATTTATAAGGAATTATATTAAGCAGGAAATGCTCAATTTAATAAAAAATATACTCAATTCTAATTTAATATGCTGAATTTAATAGAAATTATACTCATTTTTAGACTATTTGTACCGAAAAAATATGAGGATTAATTTTGATAGAAAATATACTCGATTCAAGTATAAAGTACTGGATTCTAGTATAAAGTGCTGAATTTAACCGGAAAAGTGCTGAATTTAACTAGAAATATACTCGTTTTTAGACTTTTTATACCTAAAAAAATCTAAGGGGCAATTTAGTAACAATATTTGCATAAGGGAGTTGAAACAAGTAATACTTTGTATGCAGGGAGTGGAAACAAAGTTTTTTGTGATTAGGGACTGCATGTAAAGTTGTGATTATGATTAGGGATTTTTATCTACTTTATCGTTATTTTTTTAGTATATGGTATAATTTTGTGAATGAAAGGGATACATGCATCATTTTTTTCCCTCCGTTATTTTTCATCCTATTTTAAAGTGATCGATTTTGACTTTAAAATCATCCATTGATGAATTACATTTTTCTTCCATCTAAAAACTTTTATTAAATAAATCATAAAAACTTTTTCATAGATATTTTTTCTTAATCTTAATTTTCGTTCTCCTAAGTAAATTAACCATTAAAGTCATGAACGTGTATGAGGAGAGATGTACTCTCTCTCTCACGGGCGAGCCTTCGTAGACAGCACAATCATCCAGCCTTCCCGGCTTGAGTTATGTAAGTCAACAATCTCAACATATCATGTAAGACTAAATCGTTTGCATTCAGAGATTTCAAATTTTATAATTTTTATTATCTCTATTAAATATCTCCTACAACATGATCCCTATTTAACTTTTACTAAGGACAACCGGTTAAAATGAACAAGTTCATTAAAAATTGATACGGTGAATAGGGAAAGGATCGGCCCGAATGAAAAAGGGTCAATGAACTTGCATAGATGGTAGTCAAAGTCCACGATAGATTAGAAAGTCGAATAGCTGACCTAGTAGGGCCCCACACTCCCAATCGACCTTGTCGATCGGAAAGGTTCATGTGAACCTCACTCTTGGTGCAGATCAGACTCACTCAAGACTTAGTCCTCACTCTCGATCGACCCTGTCGATCGGACAGGTTCTCTGTCGACTCCACTCCTGGTGCGGACCGGGCTCACTCGGAACTCAGCTCCCCTCACTCTCGATTAGTCCTGTCGATCAAACAGATCCTCTACAGATCCCACTCACGACATGCATTGGACTCGCTCAGGACTCAGCTCTCTTCACTCCCGATTGACCCTGCTGATCATACAGATTCCATGGGGACCCCACTCTCGGCGCGGATCGAAGTCACTCGAGACTCAGCTCCCCTCTCTCCTGATCAGCCCTGCCGATCGGAAATGCTATCCGTGAGTCACATTCCCGGCTTGGATCGGATTTGCTCGGTTATTTGTTCCCACTCTCCCGATCGGCCTTGCCAATCGGACGGGCCCTAAAAGAGTCAATGTTGACTTGTTAGATGACCCATAAACCACTACTTCCTTTGAGGATATCGTTACGGTCCAATTAAGACATATACATAAATGGGCTCTCTGAGAAGCCCATTTTCTAGCTAGCAACCCAAGAGACCTCCTAGCCTAAAAGTCTAGTTACTATCATTAATATAACACGTGAGTTTGTCAGAGAATCATATCTATGTATAGATACTTACACCACCTACAAACCGATGTGATTGATGAATGTAGTATAAGCATAACAATGGGACAGATTGATTGGCTGCAGGATAATGCCTCATTAATATGGAGATTGTGAGGGACATTATAAAAGAGGATTTTTCTCCGTTGGCATAGGTACACGCACACACACCTACACATTATAGAATCAAAAAGATGTTAGAGGGGGGTGAAAAACGTTTGCCACTTTTTCTAGAATAATGAGTTAAAACAATGCAGTGGAAAAGAAAGAAACGAGAACACACAGACAATCGCTAGCATAAGTTTTTTTATTTAGTTTGGTGCATTCGACGATTCTTACTCCAAGGCTCGCACTCATGGAGTTCTTTCGTTGGGTAATCACTATCAATTTAAAAATATTTACAAAATTTAAGTAAAAGAATTGTTAAATAAAAATATTGACAACAAAAGAAGTAATTGCTTAAGCATTGGCTGTCGGAGTAGCCTTTCGGTGTCGGCGGAGTCTTCTCGAAACAGCACGCGAGTATGAAAGTCGAAGCAAATGATCTACTGAAGCCTCTGGTTGAATTCCTTTATATAGACCCTTTCTGGGTGTCTAGACCACCCTTGGGCATCTCCAACGAGGCCTGGGAGTTCGCTGACTTATCCTCCTCCAGGCGCCAGGACCACCTTTGGTCCTGGCGCCTGGATCGCTGACAAGGTTGCACCTCGACGAAACTATATCTCTAAAAATTTATCCATCTCCTAGCGCTTGGACCTGTCTGGGTGCTCATATTGTGACATAGGCTAGCTAATCAACGTGTGCCAACTGAACTCGACTAATTGCCCATTCGACCCCTTTACGGGTCCCTGGACCAGCTCCGAGCACCTAAACCTCCGGGTGTTTGGAGCCTCTTTTTCAACCACATGATTTTTTACATCACAAGGTTAGCATAACAAAATATAACATGCAAGATAAAATTATCACAATATAGAGATAAAATTATTAATTAGATCTTGTTTCCCCAAGACCAGGATCTTGTCATGGTCTCATCTTAGACTTCCAAAATGACTTTAAACTGGGTCGCGCCTATAGTCCCACCGGGATTTGTCCTCACTAGATCTCTCTACTCTAGTAACTTATCTCACTTGCCATTTACAGTCAATTGACTTACCTTTTGACTCATCAGGTCTTCTCACTAATTGTCAGGTTCGCAAACCCAACTGACTTATGCTAGATGTCAGATCCTACAAACACAGCTAGACTTCCTGCCAGATATCAGGTCACTCATTGACCTATCTAGACTTCGTGTCAGTTATCAAGTCCTCAGACCTAACTGGACTTCAGTTTAGTATCAGATCCTCTAGACCCATCATTTCATGCACACTTGGTAATAAGATTAGATAATATAACACTTAACTTAATCTATTTGTTATTTATCAAAACTTGAGTTTGACTATTAATGCTAACTGCATCAACACACATCTCTTCCTCTTTGTTGATCTTTGCTTTTCTTTGAGCCACCATTATTTTTTGACTTAATTGTCAGAGTAGCTACTCCAAGGACCTCCCGACCTTCTTACTGATGATTTTCTTCTCTTCTCAGGAGTTCTCAGAGCCAGTCAATCTGCACGCCACATCACTAGTGATCCAGTCTCATTGCTTCCAAACAAGATCAAATTTGACGTCGTTTATGGAAACCTCTCTACTTGATCAGGAACGTGAAGATGGACGACACCATAAAACTAGCTTATTGGTGCATTTTTTCCTGGATCAAAGTTGACTAGGTTGACTCAAGCTTGAGTCTTGACATTTGAGTTTTGATGTTTGACAATATATGGAGGTTGTTAGTGCAATTGTCCATTTGGGAGATTGAAGGTCAAAGGTTGACCAAATGTCAAGTAGGTCAAGGTTGACATGATACTTGACTAGAAAATTTTTAACTGGAGGTTAGGTAAGGACAAGACCAATGGGAAGGTTGGCATAAGAAGAAAATCTAAGTGGATTAGTGTTGACAGGACACTTGGTATAAAAAGTCCTAGTGAGTGAAATCAGACAGTAGGAAAGTCATAGTGAGTGTAGGTAGTAAGAAAGTTCTGATGAGTGAAGCTAGACAATTGAAAAGTCTTTATGAGTGAAGCTAGGGAAATGGAAGTCCTGGTGAGTGAAGTCAAGTGGAAAATCCTAGTGAATGAAGCTAGCTGATGAAAAGTTTTAGTAAGTGAAGTCAGGTGAAAAATCTTAGTGAGTAAAGGAAGGTGATGGAAAGTCCTAGTAAGTAAAGTTAGATAGTGAAAATCCAGGTGGGTTAAAGGACTGATCGGACACCTAGTGTTTGGAAGTCTAAGTGGGTCATAGAGGATTGGATACATCAGTGGAAATCCAGGTGGGTTAAAGGACTGACCGGACATCTGATGAGTGTAAGTCCAAGTGGGTCATGGAGGACCGGACACTTGGCATGAGACGGTAAGTCCAAGTGGATCAAGATTGACCTGACACTTGGCACAAGAAGAAAAGTCCAAGTGAGTCAAAGAATTGATAAAAATCCTAGCAGGTCAAGGATGATCAGATGCTAGGCAATGAGGAGTCTGAATAGGTCATGGTTGACCGGATGTTGGGTAAGTAACCCTAGGGCTCAGGTTTAAGAGCTAGGATTTCCAAATCAATTAGGACAATTGATTTAGTCGAGCTTAAGCAATTAAACTCCAACTTAATCGCTTAAGGCTCAAAAATCATGACCACAAAAGCAACATGAATCGCTTACGCTAAGCGATTCAGGATGTCTTAAGCAACCATCTTGATCGCTTAAGGCCCTTTTTATAAGAAATAAAAAGGTTGGTAAGCGATTAAGTAGGAAAGTTTAATCGCTTATGACTCTTTAGCAATAGAACAAAAAGAGGCGTAATCGATTACCCCCTGCTTAAGCGATTGAGGTAATCATTTAAGGTTCGAAAACATAGTCGTTCTGCAGGTTCATATTGTGATACTAACGTGGTAAGCGATTAGGAGTGCATAATCGATTATGGCGCTTGAAGAAGCCCTAGAAAAAGATTTTTTGTGACCATTCTTAAGGAGCTCTTCTCTCCATTTTTTCACGACAACTCATCACCAGTTCTTGTGAGCTTAGGGTGAAAGTGCTGCTATATTTCCAAACTTACAAAAGGCTTCTACATCAACAAGAGACTAAGCAAGAAGAGATTTTTCATTTGTAATCTTGTATTTGCTTCTTGCATTGTATTGTATTCTTATCGAGTGTGTTGAGAGTGTTGTACGAAATTTCTTTATCTCCAGAGTGTTTTCAAGAAGGAGTATTTTTGATAATAGAGAGCGTTCTTATATGTGGATCATTGGATTAGTTATCTTGTTGAAGTGGATACCAAGTAAACCTTTGTGTTAGCATTGGTGGGTATTCTCTTCAATTTTTCACTCCAAGATCATCATCGACGAAGCGAGTGAGCTATTCACCCTCTCCCTCTAGCTCCTGAATTGTTCCAACAAGTGGTATCAGAGCAAGGTTATTCTTCACCTGACTCATCATAAATAAGGGTAAAAGCAAGAGGAAGAAAAATAAGTTGAAGCCTAAAGTCAACAAAGTCAAAGACTTTATTAAAAGCTCAACTTCAAGATGGATTTTTGAGATAGACTCATATTTGATACACGAGCACCTCCACCATATGGATTTGGGAGTTTCGATCTTTGAAAATCAAGGATAAAAAATTTTCTCATGATAGAGCAATGATTTTTTCTAATAGAAAGCTTTCAAGCTCCAACAAATGACAAAGGTAAGCTCATAAAGAAGAGCGAATGGAGTGAGGAACAAATCAAGAGAAGCGAGGCCAATGACAAAGTGACCAAATTATTAGTCAATCTAGTGCCTAGCAACATATTGAGTCAAATTGGAGAGTATGAAGATGCCAAGGAGCTTTAGAGTAAATTAGCAAAGATTCATGAAGATCCCTTCACTATACCAAATCAAGAAAAATCCAAAGAGGGAAATTCAATGGACCAAGAGGAAGAGAATTCGGAGGTTGAGAGGTGCTCAACATCCGAGGAGAAAATTTAAGAAGATTCATCCTCAAAAGATTGCAAAGACAAAGACAAAGGGGAATACTCCTTGTTTGATGTGCATGTGGATTCAAAGGTTGACACATGCTCAACATCTGAGGATTAAGATGAAGAGGCATCCACCTAAAGGATTGAGGTGGTATAGATCATTGATGTCAAATCAAGGAGAAGTCTCTACATCCGAATAAAAAATAGAAAGTGTCATCCCTACAAGTAAAGGTATACAAATTTTAATTTGTAAAAATAAAGATCACATCATTCGCTTTGAGTGTAGGAAAAGTGGATACTATAAAAGCAAGTGCATTAATTTGATCAAGAAGAAGGGTTAATTGACACCTAAGGGTAAGGAAAAACCCAAGGAAGTCGCCCTTGTTGTACGAAAAGGCAATGTGCGCATTATGTACTTTTCTTGCAACCAAAAAGGGTATTATCGGAGTCAATATCTTAAGAGGAAGAAATCGAATAAGGTCAAAGGAGGAAGCTCAAGTCAAGGGGGAACTTCCAAGAAGAACCTTAAGGTACCATTAGTTAATGACATTTCTTTTGTTTATAATAAAAAGCATGCTAGGTCTAATATCTATCATTTTAATGTCATTTATCATAAAAATAAGCATGATAAGTTTAAATAAAAATATGTTTCATTTCATGCTAGAACTACCTCACCTAGGATTATAAAGGTAGAAAATAATTTAGACAAGAATTCTAAGGTAATTAGATATATGTCTAAGAAAAGGAAATATGAAGGATTTAATGAAAAATCAAAATTTGAGGACTTAAGGAGTGAAAAATAAGTCTTGAGATAAAGACATGAAAAATTGGAGAGGACCCTAGAGAAAATGACAATTAGTGTCAAAGGGTCAAAGAATTCAAACTTAGATTTAGGAAGACAAGAGCCATCACATGGTAGTAGAGCTTTGAGATGCAAGCCTAAAGCTAAGAAGGATGTGACTTCATATCATAGGGTTCCATATAGTTATTAAATCGATCCTAGGTCTAGGAGTCAAGCCAAGATTACAATATAGGCCATCCTTAAAATTAATCTTGAAAAGACTAGTGTGACTAAGGCTTCTAAGAAGACTAAGAAAGTCACTAAGAAGATCACAAGGGAAGTCATCCCTAAAGTTGACCATGAGGAGTCTAGTGTGACCAAAGCTTCTAATAAGTCTAAGAAAGTCATTAGAAAGGGATTAAGAAAAGTTATTCCTAATGAGTACCTAGAGCACTAGAGGAACACCGATAGGTTTTGGGTTCCTAAGAGTATGTTCTCTGCACCCCAGATATGTTTAAAGAGTGTCAACTCTAATCGGAATGGTAGTTAACCCAATTATTAATGAAGTTGACACTTTGAGAGCATTTTAAAGGTATTGTTACTCCTTGAAAATGAGAAGTTAATGTTTACTTTTTGGAAGAGTAAAATGTGTCAAAATTTGAAGATTTAGACTTAATTAAAATTAGAAAAAATAGGATAAATCAAAGAAATGTCAAGTTATGATTTTGATATTTTCTTATGAGATGAGGATAATCTAAGATTATTTTTGGCTTAGCAAATGGTTTAACGATAGAAACACTTAGAAGATAATCTAGGTATTTTCTTTATGCTAAAGTTGTCATGCTTTGTGTTGCTTGCCTATCATATATCATGACATCATATTTTACATTCTTATTGTTATGAAAATATCATATGTCATATCATACATACATCTTCTAGTTATAGTATTTTTTTAATTATTCATTTTAATTTATGCTAAAAATTATCATGCATTATTTTAAATCTTTTACAATTAAGGACAATGACATTAATTATCAAATGACATCATAGGTAGATAATCAAAACTTAAAATACCTATACCTATATATATATACATGATCCTTTATATTAAGAAAAATCAATATCTACATCTCACAAGGATTATAAGTTGACTTGTATGTATTTGAATATACATTAGATATAAGCGAGATGCTAGGAGGATGAATAAAACTCAAGATGTTAATTTAGTGTATCTTTTTTATTTTTAATTTCATCAAAATACATAGATTATGTGTTGTCCAATCATGGGGAAAGCAAGTGTACAAGTCATGTGCATTTAGCCTAAAGATCATGGTTGGAAATTGATTTTGAAAATGATTTTAAATATACTTTGAAAAATCTTAGTGAAAGCTATTTGTTGAAAGTAATCACCGTTGAATAGTTAGATACAAACTTGAAAAAAATATTGAAGTTTTCAATGGGTTCGAGTTTTATGCCATTCTTTGAAAATGAGATGTATTTTATTAGAAAATTATTTTTCCATGGTAAAATATGACATAAGTATTAAATCTCAGGTTTTAGTCGATTTTCTAACAGAAGTTCATAATCCAGTGTTGAAGATGTTGGAGCAATCTCAATGGTCCGTGCGACCATGTGTTTTGGTTGTTGGGCAAAGAGTTTAAGTTAGGATTACCCTCGTTATTTGATATGTGTATGTGAGTGTGCAGGTTTACAGGATACACATATGACTCAATTTGATGGCTTCGGGTCCGGTGAAGGATGGAGCATTTGAGGGACCGTGTACAAGGCAGCAAGGACAAAATCCGAGGGAAGCACACTTCGAGGCATACACGAAGGATGACATTGAGAAAAGCCATGAGCTTGAATGTATCCGAGGGACGAGACCCAAAGGAAGAAGGCTTGAAGGCAAGAGCCAATGGAAGCGACTTCGAGGCATACACGAAGGATGACATTTGGACAAGCCATGGACTTGGATGCATTCGAGGCACGAGAGACAAAGGAAGTAAGGTTGAAGGCAAGAGGTCAAAGCTGCGAACAAGAAGAGTCAAGTGAGTTGTGAGTGTCCGAGTGTGAAAGAAATGTACTCGGGAAAAGGGAACCCTAGGTTTAGGGTTGTACCAGTCGACTGGTACTGGAATTAGTCAACTGGGGGAGAGCACAGAGAGCTTCTATGCCTAAAATGGCCGGGATCAGTCGACTGGTACATGGCGCCAATCGACTGGTAGAGAACCATTGAGAGAGTCATTAGGCTGACACCAGTCGACTGTGCAAGGACCAGTTGACTGGTAACGGTAAAACAACAGGGTTGTTTTCTTCCAAGCTCTATAAGAAGGAGCTTGGGATGGCTAGCCATGGTGACAAAATTAGACTTGATTAAAGCCTAATTAGTATTCACCAAAGTGCTCAAGGTTCTCTTGTATCCAAGTGTTCTTGGTTGGTGTTGTGGTGAGGTTTCTCCACCCACTAGGAGTTGCTTGAGTAGCCGGAGTTTACCGGGGGCTAATCCATCGAAGGATCGGGATCATCCACCTCAAGGACAGTCGTGGAGTAGGAACTCTAATCTTCGAACCATGTTACATCGACGTGCATTGGTTTTCTTGTTCTTTTTCATTATCTTTAGCTTTCGTATTCATATTAGTATTTGTATTATTCCGCTGTGCAAGCTAACATATGTAGGAAGTTATCAAATTGGGAGCACCACCTATTCCAACCCGTTCTAGCCGGCCGCAATATCCCTAACAGGAGAGCACTTGAAAAATTTATGTGAATGGATCCTCGACTCGGCAAGGAAGTGGGGTAGGAATTTTACTAATATCGCCACAAGAAGATGTAATGCAATTGTCTGTCTGGCTAAATTTCTGGGCATTCAATAATAAAGTAGAATATGAAGCTTTGTTGGCCGAACTCCAAGTAGCTAAACATATTGGAGCAAATCGAGTCATTATCCACTCGGACTCGCAGTTGGTTGCCCAACAGCTAGCAGGAAACTTTGAAGTCAACAGTGAGTGGCTCAGAATGTACAAAAAGACTATAAAATATTGAAGACTAATTTCTTAGAGGTTACCCTTTGCAAAATCGCCCGAGCAGACAATCAGAAAGCAGAAGAATTAGCTAAAATAACCAATTCACTCTCTACCTAGGTATTGGATAAGTCCGTTACACAAACCATACTGATGGCCCAGATAGAATTATAGGCCAATGCTAAAGAACCTATCTATTAAAGAACTCCATTAATTTCATATCTATAGTAGGAAATTATGCTTACCATTTTGCCTATCAACGTTGAACAAACTCGGGATGTCAAAAGAAGAGCCAGTCGATTCATCATGATAGGTGATCATCGTTATAAACATACTTTCTCTCAGTCGTTGTTAAAATGCATTGCGCCCGATGAAGTTAACTACATCCTTCAAGAATTTTATCAAGGTTGTTATGGTAATCACGCCAGTGGTCGAATACTAGCCCAAAAAATATTATTGGAAAGATACTTTTGGCCCACCCTGCAGATCAATGTCGCTCAGCTGGTAGCTACCTATACTTCTTGTCAAAAGCATCGAAATATCCCCCCACCAGTCAACCGAATTCCTAAAGACATCGCAAGTCTCCTATCCTTTTGATCAATAGGGAATAGACATCTGTTAGTTAGAGCCCTAGAGCCAATCATTTGATGATTGTTGTATGGACTCGTTGTATCATATTCTTATATATATAAAGGCATTTGTTTATGGTTATTATGCTTACTTGTATTGGTGCCAAATAACTAAGTATAATAGCGTCCTTGAGTAGAAGGTTCTTACCTATATCAATCGGTTAGTTGAATCGATAGTGAGATGATATAGGGAACACTACTCTTAATCATTCCTAGTCAAGTATTAACATTCAGGGACAATTTTAATGCGACGAGACTAGCATGTAGGTCAACTCGATAACTTGATCTCACAAGTCATGGATATGGAGATATCAAGTTGACACATGGGTATGCATTGGAGAATGTATACTGAATGACCCGCCATGAGAAAGTATCATGGATCGTTATATGAGTGTCATATACTTTCTCATGTGACTATTAGTATGAATATTAGTCCTTGGACCTGAAGTCACCATGGTTTCCTACATAAGGAGTTACATACTTTGGCTTCGTCAAACGTCATCCGTAACTGGGTGGACTATAAATGCGATTACTCGGTATGTAACAAATTATGCGGAGGGATGTGAGTGATGTAGATGGGATCTATCCCTCCTATATGACGGGAGAGACATCGATATTCTTGATAGAGTGAGACCACTAAGTGCATGACCATGCCCAAATGAGTCAATATGAGATGCTGAGCTCATTTGATTAAGTGAGTCTACTTGGGATTCAAGATTTAGATTGATTAGAGGATGACACGGTCTATGCCTCACATTGGTCAATCTAGATGTCAAGGATAGAAGGACACTTGTCATATATTGTGAAGAGTCACAATTAGTAGTCACAAGGTGATGTTGGATCTCAACATTCTTATAACTTGGGTAGTAATGATGTGTTGCTAAATACCGCTAATTACTTATGCTTCTAAATGGGTTTAGGAGCATTGCCAATGTTATAAGAACCTATAGGGTCATACACAAAGGGTAATTAGATGGAGTTTAGGTTCATTTGATGAACCTAAAGGATTAGGTCCATGTGATGAACCAAATTGGATTAAGAGTAATCCAAATTAGGCTAATTGAGTTGGACTCAATTTGGTTCATGTGTTAGATGAGTCTAATTTGGACTTAGACTCATTGAGTCAATTTAATTCAATGAATAGAGATTCATTAAATTAAAATTGACTTGAACCAATGGTTAGATTTGATCAACCATGGGAGAGAAGTGGTCAAGTTTGACTTGACTTGAGAGGAAGATGAAGAGTCAAGTTTGACTTGACTATTTGCCACCTCATTGGTGAGTTGGCAAAGAGTGGACCAATGATGATGCTCCACATCATCATGGTTGCTTAAGTGGGATGTCACCTCATAGGAGTTACCAAGAGTTGTGACTCTTGGTATTCCATGGAGGTTATTAACCTCTTAATGTGGCCGGCCACAATTTATTCAAGAGAGGAGTTTTTCATTTTGTGTGTAACTCTCATCTTCTTCCTCAAGCTCTCTTCTCTCCCTCTCTTCCTCCATTGTCGAGAGCCACAAAGGGTGCTAGCACACTCTAGTGTCTTTTCTCCATCTCCTTGTTCGTGTGGATACACATAGAGGAGTGTCTACTTTGACATTCTCAAGATCCGACATCATTTGGACGAACGGGATTAATCGAAGGACATCGCTTCAAAGGTATACCTTCTGATCTTATAGATCTAATGTAGATCTAGGAGTAGAGAAACTTGTACATGAATTTTAAACTTCGCACGAATCCGGTGGCATGAGATTCGGGGTTTTCGCAATGTAAAAAGGCGGTTTTTGCAGTCCGAAAATCCCTACAACATCATGGGTCCTTTCCTGATTGTACCAGCTTAGAAGAAAATCATATTTGTAACAATGGATTATTTCTCCAAGTGTGTGGAGGCTGAATCCCTAGCCAAGATCATGGAGCAAGCAATCATTAAATTTTTGTGGGTCAACACCTTGTGTCGATTTAGAATTCCTCACAAACTGATCTCAGATAATAAGTGACAGTTCCAAAGACACAAGATTAGAGAATGGTGTGAAAGGTTCGGTATTCCCTGAGCCTTCACTTCTATGGCATACCCACATAGCAATGGTCAGACAAAAGTTACCAATAAAAAATTATTAGGGGACTCAAAACCAAACTTAACCACATGGGCGGGAATTGGGTAGAAGAACTCATCAACATATTGTGGGTCTAGCGAACCACCCCTCAAGAAAGCACGGAAATGGAGCTATTTCATTTAGTCTATGGTAGTAAAGCAGTGGTCTCGGTCGAAGTCGGCGAAGAGTCCACTCGATGGCTGCTCTATGATCAAAATAATGTCGATCGGCATCTCCTAGAGCTAGATTTCATCTGTGAAACCTACGATTAGATAGTCACTCTGCTAACTGCATACTGACAAAGGATGAAACAGAACCATGACTGGCAAGTCGTCCCCCATTCCTTTCAAGAAGGCGATCTTGTTTGGAAGAGGATTAAGCCAGTTAGAGATGTCAGTAAATTATAACCCCAATGGGGGCCCCTTCACAGTGGTGCAAAAGCTGGCTTCGGGAGCATATTACTTACAAGATGCAAATGGTAAAACGCTAAGTAGACCTTGGAATGCAAGTTATTTGCAATCTTACAGTACCTAAGAATACTTTTTTGATTGCTTGAAAGGATGTGGATTGTAAAATGTACCTTTTCCATCTCTTAGTGAAAAGTGCAAAAACATGCTTGCTCGGCCTTGCGATCAAAATCTCAGACTCTTGGTCATTGACCAAGTTATAAATATAGTTCCTCACACACCTCAATAACCATCCGATCGACAAAAATCCAAACTCTCGCATCCCTAAGACAGAGTTATAAGTGTAGTTCCCCATATGCCCCAACCAAAACTCTAGACTCTTGATCCCCGACCAAGTTATAAGTGTGGTCCCCACACATTCCAATGACCATCCGGTGGGCTATATTCTCAGACTATTGGTCCTTGACTAAGTTATAAGTGTGGTTCCTCACATGCTCCAATGACCATCCGACACTCACCTCACTCGCTCAGCTCGGCACTCACCTCACTCACACACTGCTCAAACAACACCCATTTTATTACTGTCATCTTTGCAGCTTACATTTGGTTGCTCAAAATAAAGTGGAGATTGGCACTTAAGATTTGAAGTTAACTGGAAAAATATGAAAAAACAAAAGGCCTTGTACCATAACAAAAAGAACCTATTTAACAAGGGTCGATCCCAGTAAAAAACAAGAAAAGGAGACAACATAGGTAGGATATAGGAAAGCATAATCAAGAACATCATCAAGAATCTTCTAATGGTCAATAAGTCATTCAAGAAATTTCGTAGTCAGATATCCAACCTCCCTTAGTTGCTTGATGGCCCCATCAGCTCCATAGGAGAATATTTCCATAATCCTTCTGTCAAAATTAGGAGAGCTGAAGTAATCAAGTCTATGAGCCTCCATCCGCCCTGCTTCTCTGACCTTATAAGATGCAAGCTCCACTTTTGTTGTTTCCAGCTCAGCCTTCACTGCCTCTAGCTTAGCCATATGGGCATCTAGGTCCTGCTATTGATTTTCAATTAATACAACCTTAGCCATCAGCTCAACTACCTTCCTTGCTCAGCTACCTTGTCAACTCAGAGATCTGACTACTGGCCTCTTTTAAACTTAGAGTGACGACCTTGGCTTTATCCGTTTTCTTGTCTAGATTGGATATAGTCCTCTATCTCCTCATCCTTTCAGATTTGAACCAAGACTCATAAGTTTGCAAGGTGCGCAGTTTATGTAAGTACCACAAGGTAGTTTTGATATGATCAACTAAGTCAGGTTAGATCCTATTGATATTTAACCCATGTGTCTAAGTGTGTAAGAATTTAGGAGCACAGAAAATAGAACGAAAGATGCAGTTAACGAGAAGGATGACACGGAAGAGTGTTGACAGACTCAGTGCGTCTGAGGGACGAAGTGCTGTAGAAGAGTATGTTGGTGCAACCTTAGGTCAAGGTTGACTTGGGTGACCCGACTCGAGTTGACCTGACTCGAGGTATATTTTGATATTTGACAAGAATAGAGAAGTTATATTTTGATGTTTGACAAGAATAGGAACTTGGGGGATTGTGGGTGCAACCTTAGGTCAAGGTTGACCTGGTTGACCCGACTTGAGTTGACCTGATTCGGGAAAAGTCCAAGTATGGAGACTTGGCACGGAAAGGTCCAAGCAGGGAGCTTGGCACGGGAAAAGTCCAAGTATAGAGACTTGACACGGAAAAGTCCAAGTATGGAGACTTGGCACGGAAAGGTACAAGCAGGGAGCTTGGCACGGGAAAAGTCCAAGTATGGAGACTTGGCACGGAAAAGTCCAAGCAGGGAGCTTGGCACGGGAAAAGTCCAAGTATGGAAGCTTGGCATGGGAGGTCAGAGAGGGCTCGGTAGCTCGTTCTCTGGACTGGATGGAGTCGGAGAGGGCTCGGTAGCTCATTCTCCGAACTAGGTCAGAGAGGGCTCGGTAGCTCGTTCTCTGGACTGGATGGAGTCGGAGAGGGCTCGGTAGCTCGTTCTCCGGACTAGGTCAGAGAGGGCTCGGTAGCTCGTTCTCTGGACTGGTTGGAGTCGGAGAGGGCTCGGTAGCTCGTTCTCTGGACCAGGAAGACATTAGGGTTTAGGGCTGGGAAGCTCTAAAACCAACAGAGGCATTGGATCGATCTGTTGACCGATCCAGTGATACTTTGGCTATCTGGATCAGTCTGTCGACCGATCCAGTGATACATTAGTTATCTGATCGGTCTCGTGACCGATCAGTAACCACACAGTAGCTCTCTGAGGGTTATCCGATCGGTCTGGTGACCGATCAGTAAGAAGAGAACAATAGGGGGATCAATAGGGGGATCGGTCTGTGGACCGATCCACCTATGGCCTGATCGGTCCACAGACCGATCAGGGCTCTGCAACCACCTCACTGTGAAGAGTTGGGATCGGTCTAGGGACCGATCAGACTAGGGCATGATCGGTCCACAGACCGATCAGGGATTTCCTGGACCGATCAGGCTATGGCCTGATCGGTCCAGGCCTAGCCGTTGAGACACAACGACTAGATTTCCCTTTGCTGAGCTCTCCATTACTGAAGCTTTGTGTGAGCTTCCCTCGGCTGGGTTTCCAACTGATCAGTTGCTGCTGTGGTTGACATCCGTGAAGTTGCTGCTTCATCAACAGTCGACGAGAAGGCAAGCAAACCAGTGTTTTACATTCTTGCTGTATTTCTTGTACTCTGATCTTGCTGTTGCAAGAGAGATTGTGGCGAGGTTTCTCCACCCAGAAAGATTTTTTATTAGCCGGGTTTCCGGGGTCTCATCCACCGACGGATTGATAGGATTCGTCCACCTTACGGACACACCGAGGAGTAGGAGTATCATCTCCGAACCTCGTTATATCGCCGCGTTTGAGGTTTGATATTCTTCCGTTTCGTTTCTATCTTTTATTTTCGCTGCGCTAACTCAAATTGTAGGAAGAAACGAGAATTTGGGGTCGGCTATTCACACCCCCCTCTCTAGCCGCATCCGAAGGTCCTAACAGAGTATACGGGTGGACGAGAAGGAGGCGTGCGACGTTTCCGAGGGACGAGAAGCCGGAGCAGAAGATTACTCGAAAGCCGAAAATTAAGTTTGGGTGAGCCCCATTTCGGATGGTTGAGATCATCGAAGCGAGAAAATCCAAAGCAGAAGATCCGAACCAAGCAAGCGAGACTGGAGCGGAAGACCCGGACCAAAAAGTCAACTGAAAGTTGACTTTTTGGTCTGGGCAATCAGAACCTGGGCAATCAGAACCAAAAATTATCCATAACGTAATGTGGCGCCTCCCATTGCGACGGGGATAAAAGTTTTGTTGGAACCCCAAGGTGTTTTTGGTGTGATCAACTAAGTTAGGTTATGTCCTATTTTGGTTTAATCCCTGTATCTAAGTGTGCAGGAGCTTAGGAGCACAGGAAGTCGAGCGGAAGACGCGGCTAGCGAGAAGGATGGTACGAGAGAGAACCGACGGGCTTGATGCGCCTGAGGGACGAAGTGCCATGGAAGAGTACACCGGTGGACGAGAAGAACGTATACGACGTTAAAGAGATGAGAAGTCGAAGCGGAAGCCTGCTCGAGGAGAAGGGTAGAAATTGGGTTCGGGTGAGCCCTATTTCGGTTGGCTACAATCACCCAGGTGATTGGAGAAGCAGGAAAGGAGTTGGAGAACACTGCTGAAGGCCCCCTCAACAAGGTGTTGAAGGTGCCTCCAAAGCGAACCAGCGCCTTCGCAGCCTTCAAGCGAAGGGCGCCCTAGACCTGGCCAAAGTGGTCGTACGCAGCGGATAAAGTTTTATCTGTGTCGCCTCGCTAGAGGCACCCTCTATACCCTTGGGAGGAGCCCTCAAGCTGTAGATAGAACTTTCAAGAGCTATAAAAAGGCCCCTGGAGTTAGGAAATAATCAATCAACTCAAGCATTCAATTCCAGGCAATAGTTTGAGCGTTCAAAGACTGTAACAAGCTTCTCCGCCTACACGAAGGAGTTTTTTAGCGTTGTCATTGTCTTGGATTAACAACCACCCCGGTTGTAACCAAGTAAAATTTTGAGTCTCTTCTTTCTATTTTTGTATTGTTTATTTTTATTATACTATTGCTGCTAACCCAAGTCCAAAGAACGAGAAAGGTCTTGATTTATTTTTTTTAGGCTATTCAACCCCCCTTCAAGTCGTCCTACCTAGACCTACAAGTGGTATTAGAGCCAAGGATGCTTTAGGAGGACTAACCACCGAACGAAGCATACAAAATGGTCGGATCAAGCATTCACCCACAAAAGTTCGAGGGGTACTTCATGTTGGAACCCCAAGGTGTTTTGATGTGATCAAACAAGTTAAGTTAGGTCCTGTTTGGTTTAACCCTTGTGTCTAAGTGTGCAGGAGCTTAGGAGCATAGGAAGTCGAGAGGAAGACGCGGTTAGCGAGAAGGACGACACGGGGAGAAAGTCGATGGGCTCGGTGCGTCCGAGGGACGAGGTGCTGCAGAAGAGTACACCGGTGGATGAGAAGAACATACGCGATGTTCGAGGGATGAGAAATCGGGGAGGAAGGCTACTCGAGGAGAAGGCCGAAACTTGAGTTTGAGTGAGCCATATTCCGGATAGCCGAGATCACCCAAGCTAGCGGAGCCGGAGCGGAAGACCCGGACCGAGGCGAGCTGAACTGGAGCAGAGGGTCCGGACCGAAAAAGTCAACTCTATTGAATTTCTTAGTCCGGGCGGTTGGAACCATTCCGGGTACCCGGACCGGAATTCTAACCAGATCATGGTCAAACGCGATCTATGCGAAAAGGGATAAAGTTTTATCCCCTCCTAGGTGCCTGGAACTCTTCCAGGCCCCCCGACCAAGGCTATAAATATAGCCTTGTTCCAAGAAGCTGAACAACAACTTGTAATCCATTTCTGTTTGCTCTATTTCTCTTTGTCTACTGTTAACACTGTAAGAGGTTACTCCGCCCGAAGGAGATCTTTAGATAGTGCGCTTTATTCTCCTTAGATTAGCAATCTTCTGATTGCAAATCAAGTAACTCCTTTGTATCTATTTCCTATTTAAATTAGTCTCGTTATTTTTTTTAATTACAAGTATTCTTAATTTAGCTATAAGTCGAGAAAAGGTATTCACTCCTCCCCTCTTGCCGGCCTCCAAAGGGACCAACACTTCACCAATTGAAAAAAGAAGATGTAGGTATTTTCGAGACTGATTTTGATTTATTTTTGATAATGGAGGTTGGTTTTTCAGCACCCGAAGGTAAAGATAAATTCCATTGGACGAAGAAGGAACAAGCCGACTTCATGGCAAACGGCAAAGCAGAATTTTATCTGCTACGCATCCTACTACCACAAGAAGTCAACCGGATCAGAGCTTACGAGTCTGCCAAGGAGCTCTGGAAAAAATTCTTGGAACTTCACGAAGGAACCTCGGAGGCAAAACTTGCGAAGTAGGACTTACTTCACAACCAGATTAGCAACCTCCGATTAGAAGAAGACGAGACTGTAACACATCTTCACTCAAGAATCAAGGAGTTAATCACCGGACTTTCGAATCTCGGAGAAAAGGTAAGCAACCACTACAAGAAAATCCTCATTCAACAACACTCAAATGACAACGGTTTTATACCAAACCGCTGTTTTTTCCTTTTAACAACGGTTTTAACAAAAACCTTTGTCTTTTATCATTTTTTTTGCCTACGACAACGTTTTTAAAAATCGTTGTCTATTTATGCTTTTTTGGAGCTACGACAACGGTTTTTAAAGGCTACGACAATATTTTTTGAAAACTGTTGTCTATGTGCGCTTTTTTGGTATTACGACAACGATTTTTGAAAACCGTTGTCTATTAAGTGTTGTTGAATACCATTATTTTTTTTTCTTTCGCCGCTTTTTCCCCTTCACAATTTTTTGCCGTTGCGTTTTGTCTTTCCCTCTCTCTGAAATTTTTTGTCGCTGCATTCTGCCCCTTTACCTTCTCGATCCCTAAAACCTCTCACTTGCTCTCTCGTTTTCTATGGTGATGGTGAGCTCGCGGCTGTGGGATTGGAGTAGAATGGAAGGATAGAAGAAGGCTTAGAGGTTTTCAATGCTCGACGATCTTTATCGAGGCATCCTAAATCTCATCGCGTACCTCTGATCTGCAACCACAGATCGTACCAACGACGACCTCGACGACCTTGGAAGACTGTCGCATCCTCCAATCATCCCTAGCCCGACGTCTCCCATAGAGAAGGAAACTCCTTTCTGGTATATCGATTCCTCCTTCATTATTGTCCGATCACTTTTCTCATGAGATATTTTCCGGTTAAATCGAATAATTTATGGGTATGCAACCACTTCATGACACTTGGCTGATACCGAATGGATTTTTTTTTTTTGCTACAATGATCGTTATCGACGATTCTTTGGTGATGAGTTTAGTAATGATTCTTTGGTGATCGTTATCGAATAATTTTTGTTTTTGCTAGAAAACAAAAATACTTTTCTAGCCAATTAATTCATGTTGTTCTTGATATACGCATGGGTTTAGCAGGTGGAGGAGATACCAGGTGGCTTTCTTTTTGAGATCCAAGATGAGAAGGGAATGAACACTGTTACTTTGAAGAGAAACTATCATGGAGAGAGAGTGTCGAGGTCATACTTGCCATGCCTAGCCTATGAAGAGAAACTATCATGGCTTGCCTATGAAGGATCTGATTTCAGGTTTGTATTCTTTTCCTTCATTTTGTTATTTTTTATGATTATGCTAAGGAACAACAATACAACATTTTTTTTGTGCAATGATTTGGATGAGAATCTGCAGAAATCCTTTCACAAGTATCTAGAGATAAGAGGAATTTCCCCTTTGACAACCAATTTCCTGCATGAGTACATGATAAATAAAGACAGTCGTGAGTATTTGCTGTGGTTGAAGAATTTGAAACAGTTTATCCAAAAGTAGAATGTTTCAAAAAATTCCAATAGATTTTCATTTAATATAATCTTATCTCGAACTCATGATTCTTTATTAAGTTTATTATTGCCTTAGAAATAACTAACGCCCCATGATTTTTACCAGTAACTGAGAAATCATATTCTGCAGCACAATCTTATAGTCTAATAATATTTCAAGAGTATTTAATCTGGAAATGAAATCTACAGGTTAACGTCGAGTTCATGTTTGCTTAGTGGAGATACATCTGTGCAGCTAGAATTTTCTCCATTATTACTGGTGGGGGAATGCATAGTGTAGGAGGTAACTTTTTCTTAGCTAAATTTCTCTTCATATGGGATCTGCTTGTATGTATGTATGTAATCATGGAACTGATTAACCCATATTTCCTGCTTTAGATTCAGATAGTTTGAGATATGTTATAATTGTGACCATGATTTGGTATCGATAGTGGTGGTTTGTTGACTTCTGTAAAAATATTTCATTCTCTTGGCATGGTGGTCACAAGCTATAGATGCATATTCTCTTTCCATGCCAATTATAAAATTTTTCAACCATGCTGCATTTCAATTGGATGCTTGTGAGGATTAGACTTTGATATTTGTTCAATGGAGATTTTTCTTACAGCTGTCTAATTTTGACTAAGAGTGAAAGTACAGATTGCTCATTTCCTCTAACCTTCTAAATAGGTTTTTAAGTCTCAGATTGTCTCCATGTTACTTTCTCTGTTGTGCAACTCTAAAAACAACCAATTTCTCATCCCGAACTCATGATTCTTTATGATGCAATGACTATACTCCAACCTCAGGGAAAGGAACTTGATTTGCTCATTGTAATATTGCATGATAATGATGGTTCTCTTTATGGTATGATGTCTTTCTTGCACTTGATCTTGTTCGTCACAACTTGATATTTTTGTTTGTTGACAAATATCAATTGGTTGAACCTTTTAGCTTTAATTTTTTCCCTTTCCTTGTTCGCTTTATTATTATATGTCATAGTTATTACAAGTGATCAAAAGCAGATATGTGAGACTGACCTTGGTTTAGTTTCACAATATTGCTTGACAAAGCATGTTTTCAGGATGAGTAAATAGTACCTTGCCAATGTTGGTCTCTAGATCAATGGAAAGGTGAGTACGTGGAAGGTGGATCTATTTTTCTTGTTCTGTTTTGTGTTACTAAGGCTTGATTCATAGGTTGGAGGAAGGGACACAATTCTTGTTGATGTATTGTCAAGGCGCATTCCTCTTGTTAGCGACCGCCCGACTATAATATTTGGTGTTGACGTAACACATTCTCATCCTTGGGAAGATTCTAGTCCTTCTATCGTAGTTGTAAGTAATTTTGTCAATCTTCATTTCTTAGTCTATGTATAGTTGCCTTGATGTATCATTACTATCACATGCAATGTATTAATATTTCATTTAGACAAGAGATTGCTAGAATCAATATAAAATTCTGTTAGCTTAATGTAAAGTTTGTTCTTTATATTCAAATTTAATTGCATGATTTATTATCCTTTCTCTTTTTTATCAAATATAATTACTTAAATGAGGGTTAGTTTACATTGTTTAAAGTTCAGACATGTTTGTATTGTAATGCTTCATAGTAGAATAAAAAACCTAACTAGTTGAGGGGATAATGACCTTGTTTTGGATATTTTTATCTTCTAATATATGTTTATATTTTGCAAGTTCTATTGACAAAGTTTCCTAGCGTGCCACCAACGTTCCAAGTAACATCAAATGTTGTCTAGGATTTGACAATTACAAGTAATATTCACTCAACATTCTATATTTCTTTATCTATTTTTTTTCATAATTAATTAAATGCATTAGTTGAACATAACAATTAAAATAGACTTATATGGAACATGTTGGTCTATGTTCCCGTATGAATTGCACTTTTATTTGAAGCAGAAATTCTTATGCGCATGTTGATCCTTGTTACTAGTGTTGTCAAGCACTAACATTGCAAAATAGTGTGACAACTGACAATCAAGACTACATGGAATAGTATCATCCTCAAAGGTACACGCACTTGCTGTATAAGGTTTATACATGCACTTGTTGTAAAATTTTAATATGAAAATAAGCTCGTTATAATTTTTCATACGGATTGAACTTCCTTAATTAGTATTACTCCAAAAAAGACATATTTACATTCTCTACATAAATGCAGCAAATTCATGTCTACAAAAATAATTTGCTCCTATTTATAGAAAATAGGATCATGTTAGTTGCAACTCGCAAGAATTGATTCTACTTTCATTGGATTATAATTTCTTTAGTGGGATTGGTCATATGTGATACACGTTCATGTTTGCAAATTTCATACTTCTCCTTAATGTATTTATTGGACTGCTACTCCAAATGCTTCCAAAGCTTATTTCTGCCATAAAGGGAAGTCGCGCACAGCATGGTTCACCATCGAACTTCAAGTTACATGTGAAATGGGTGTTGGTGCAATATCCCTCAGGTCAAGGTTGACCTGGTTGACCAAGCTTGAGTTTTGGTTTGGGTTTCAATGTTTGACAATACAAGACTTCGATGATATGGACAAGTGCAGGTGCAGTTGTTCATTTGGGGAGATTGTTTGGAGCAATTCCCCTCTGATCAGAATCTGATCAGGTTGATTGAAGAAGAGTCAAGTATGTCAAGATTGACTGGATACTTGACTGTGAAAGTCCTGGTGAGTGAAGCCAGGCAGAATGAAAACCCTAGTGAGTGAAGCTAGGTGAAAGTCCTGGTGAGTGAAGCTAGGCAGAAGAGAAATCCTAGTGAGTGAAGCTAGGTGAAAGTCCTGGTGAGTGAAGCCAGGCATCGGAGAAATCTAGATGGGTCAAGGTTGACTAGACATCTGGTGAAAGTCCAAGTAGGTCAAGGAAGTGACCAGATGCTTGGCATGATGAAGAAAAGTCCATGTGGGTCAAAGGGATTGACCGGACACTTGGTGAGGGAGTCCTAGCTGGTCAAGGGTGACCGGATGCTAGGCATGATGAACCAACAGGTCATGGATTGACCGGATGTTGGTTTGGGGGCGTTGGGACTTGGTTTTGGGCAAAAACCAGAAGCTGGATCGATCAGCCGATCGATTGGCTGGAGCCCAATCGATCGGCCGATCGATTGGGGTGTCCCCGCGAGAAGCCTTCGTCCCAATCGATCAGTGGATCGATTGGGAGAAAGTCGCGATCACACAGAAGCCTGCTGGATCGATCAGTGGATCAATCCAGAGGTCCCAATCGATCAGTGGATCGATTGGGAAGGTGCGTTTTGTCGCGATAAGCCCTGGATCGATCAGCCGATCGATCCAGGCAAATTCCCAGAGCACAGAGGCACTCTAGATCGATCCACTGATCGATCCAAAGCCTCCCCGATCGATTGGGATTAATTCAATCGATCGGGATCCGACCGTTGACGCAGATAAAGGTCGTTGGTGTGCGTCTTTTTCTGCAGAACTTCGAAGACTTCATACGATTCATCTCAGCGACTCCACAGCTTCTCCACAAAGTTCAGATCGCCAGTTCTTGAAGGTTCTTAGAGGTTTTCCAAGTCAAGAGGCGGATCTATAACTGAAGAAGAAAGCTAGGGTTAGGGTTCCTTGTAAGCTTGGGCTGTATTTTGTTTTCCTTTCCCTTTCTTCTTGTAGTGTGAACTTGTAGGGCTTCTCCGCCTTCGGTAGTTACCGAAAAGGAGTGTTTATTAGTGGAGGTGTGTGTGTGTGCGTGGATACTTGGACTAGTCACCTCTTGTGAGGTGGATACCAAGTAAAATCCATTTGTTAGCATTGTTATTGTTGTTTCTTGTACATTTCCGCTGCACATCTTTGAAGAAACAAGCAACGTCAAGCATCGAGCACGCGAAGAGCTATTCTCCCCCCCCCCCCCCCCTCTAGCTACTTTTCGGTCCCAAAAAGTGGTATCAGAGCGAGGTCGCTCTTCACCGGAATCGTCGCCGGAAGGGGCAAACAAAACAAGCAAAGCTAGAGGGTGAAGAAGTTGAAGAAATCCTACAAGTCGAAGACTTCATCAAAAGGCTCAACTTCAAGATGCGATTCCAAGATGGACTTGGATTTGACACAAGGGTGGCTCCACCGTACACATCTACAAGCTTCGATTCTTGGAGATCAAGAATCGAAAATTTCTTGATGATGGAGATAGAGCAATGGTTTGCTCTTATGGAAGGTTTCGAAGCTCCAACAAACTCCAAAGGCAAGCCTCTCAAGAAAAGCAAATGGAGTAAAGAGCATATTCAAAGGAGCGAGGCACAAGATAAAGTGACCAAGCTTTTGGTCAACTTATTGCCTAGACACATTTTGGCTCAAGTTGGAGAATTCGAGGATGCCAAGGAGCTTTGGAGCAAGTTGGCATCAATTCATGAGATCCCCTCCACTATACCAAATCAAGAGGAATCCAAAGAGGGCGACTCATTAGAGGAAGAGGACTCTGAAGTTGAGAGATGCTCAACTTCCGAAGAAGAAGTCCAAGAAGAAGCTTCATCCTTGATCCGGCGGTAAGAATAGGGACCCCCATCCGGGGGAAGTCATCGCCACGTGGAAGTCAAAGGGTCAATTGGCCGATCGGACGTGGATGGACCGACCGGTCGACCGAGTTCTAAACGGAGTCAAAGGCACCCGACGAGGAGTCAGGGTCCGACGCTCATGTTGAACAGGGTCACATGGCCGAGCGGGTGACCCGCTCGGCCGAAGGCATAAAGTAGCAATACTGCGAACAGTCTCCACAGAGCACACTACCGGGAATCTCCCAAGTGGACCAGCACATATGACCGTCCGAATGAAAGGGGACTGCCGACCGGCCGGACACTAGGCATGGAGTAAGGAGACAAAAGGACAAGGGAACATCTTCTGACAGCGGGTATGTTCGATGAGCAGACCATACGCAGGATCTTATGATAGAGGGGTCCGCTGTCCCATCAGAGACGTGCTCGGACTGTAGCAGTAAGGGGTCAAGTAAGCTCTTCTGACAAGCCCATATTGAGGTATGGGCTGAGGACACGTATTTGCCTCGATATGTGTGCGTGAGCCCCTTCCCAGCTCTATATAAAGGGCCTCACACTTCACCGGAGGTACGCATTCTACGATATTGGGAGCCACTTCTTTGTTGTCCACTTACCTGACTTGAACGTCGGAGGGTCGTCGCCGGAAACCCCTTCCCGGCCCGACTTCTTTGTAGGTTCGCCGGAGCTCCGTGTGACCGGTCAAGGATCTACGTCAGCAACGCGGAGAGCGCCACGTGCCCAGCGTCCGTTGATTCAGCGTTTGGACAGGATCAATTTGGCGCCGTCTGTGGGAACGCTCCTGCATCCGATCGGAAGCAATGGACGAGGCTGGACGACCGCACTCGGTGATGCTCTCCATAGAGGAGCTCGATGCTTTGATCGAGACAAGAGCCGCTAAGCTTGTGGAACAGAAACAAAAGTCGCAAGCCGAGCGGATTGAACAGCAAGCAACATCAGCATCAGGGGGCCGAGCGGAAGCACCTCATGCCACGGTTCCATTTCATCGGGCCTTATTCCGCACGCCTCCTGAAGCCGCAGCAGTGAATCGTGATCGAGGGTCTTCGTCAGATGAAATACCAATACGAGACAACAGAAAAGGCAAGGCCCCCCGATCGGACGCTTCTCCCGAGAGGATCAATCGGTAATTCTCGGAGGTCATTCTACGAGACCCTCTACCAAAGCACTATATGCCCCCGGCGATCGGTGAATACAATGGAACCACCGACCCGGACGATCATTTGGGTAAGTTCGACAACACGGCTACCCTTCATCAATACACAGATGGGGTGAAGTGTCGGGTTTTTCTAACCACCCTCTCGGGATCGGCTCAACGGTGGTTTCGGAGACTGCCGGACGGATCTATCTCAAGTTTCAAAGACTTCCGCACGGCCTTCCTCCACCATTTTGCAAGCAGTCGGCGCTACCAGAAGACTAGCGTGAGCTTATTCGCCATCAAGCAAGAGCCCAGAGAGCCGCTCAGAGCTTATATCCAGCGATTCAACCGGGTGGACATGGACATTCCAACGGCCACCTCCGAGACAATGATGAACGCATTTACGCAAGGCCTCGTGGACGGGGACTTCTTCCGCTCGCTCATTCGGAAGCTGGCCCGAGACTACGATCATATGCTACACCGGGCCAATAAATACATCAATGTGGAGGAAGCCCAAGCAGCCCGAGGGAAGGAAGCACCAACCGAGCGGGCGCCCCCTGCCGAGCGGAGGCCGCACACTGCTCATCAGCCGCCTAGAGGACCGCGAGCTGAAGCATCCCGCCCCCAGCAACACGCAAGATCCCCCGCCATTCAAGAAGTGTCCGCCGAGCGACCCAAACCTAAAAAGAAGGTATGGACCCCAATGTTTTGCTCATTTCACCGGACAGACACGCATAATACAATAGACTGTCGAAGCCTTCCCTTGATCGCCCACCCCGTACCCCGAGGGGGCCACCGTCGATCGCCATCATCCGACAGGCGACAGCGTCTTCGTGAAGCCGATCGGATGATATCCGACAGGTGGCAGAGACAGACTCCCGAGCGGCACCATACTCCGAGGCGTGAGGACAATCCCCGGAGGTCTAGGGAGCAGCCTAGGCCATCCGCTTGGGAAGAAGAAAATAGAAGTAACACTTCCTGAGGCGAAATCAACATCATCGCTGGCGGGCCGACCGGAGGCGACTCCAACAGAGCAAGGAAGGCGAGCGTCAGGCAGCTTCAGATCCATGCGGTCGGATGTAGCCAAGAACGGGCGAGCGGCCCCGAAATCAGCTTCGGGCCCAGGGACTTGGAGGGAGTTGAAGTGCCGCATGACGACGCTCTCCTCATCAAAGCGGTAATAGCCAACTACACTATTCACCGTGGTTTCATTGATACAGGAAGCTCGGTCAATATCATATTCAAAAAGGCCTTCGACCAACTACAAATTGATCAAGCCGAGCTGCAGCCCATGACTACCCCCCTCTATGGGTTTACGGGCAACGAAGTTCTGCCGGTCGAACAAGTCCGACTGGCTATTTCGCTGGGAGAGGAGCCGCTCAGAAGGACGCGGACTGCAAACTTCGTTGTGGTTGACTCTCCTTCAGCATACAACGTCAATTTGGGGCGACCGGTGCTCAGCGAGTTCTGAGCGGCAGTCTCCACCTTCCACCAGAAAATCAAGTTCCCGGTGGAAGATAAAGTGGGAGAAGTATGTGGAGACCAGCTGGCAGCTCGGCGATGCTACGTTGAGATGGTCCGGGCAGAAGCTAATTCCGCTCGGAAGACGCCACGGATCGAGGTGAACGCTATAACCGAAAAACTGCCTACTTTGGTTTATGAAGAAAAAGAGGAAGTGCAGATTCACCCGACCCGATCGGAGGCCACCACGTTCGTTGCGGCCGATCTGGAGGCGACCCAAAAAGAGGAAGTGATCAAATGCCTCTAGAGAAACTGCGATGTCTTCGTCTGGTCGACGCATGAGCTGCCCGAAATTTCGCCGAGTATAGCGCAGCATGAGCTCCACGTCCGACCGGACGCTCGGCCGGTGAAGCAAAGAAAGAGGGACTTCAGCGCCGAACAAAATGCCATCATCCGAGCGGAAGACCGTCGAGCTCCGACGTTAAAAATCGAGAGACGAGCCGGCGTCTATAAATCTTCCGAGCGGAAGGCCGTCGAGCTCCGACGTTAAAAATCGAGAGACGAGCCGACGTCTATAAATCTTTCGAGCGGAAGGCCGTCGAGCTCCGACGTTAAAAATCGAGAGACGAGCCGGTGTCTATAAATCTTCTGAGCGGAAGACCGTCGAGCTCCGACGTTAAAAATCGAGAGACGAGTCGGCGTCTATAAATCTTCCGAGCGGAAGACCGTCGAGCTCCGACGTTAAAAATCGAGAGACGAGCCGGCGTCTATAAATCTTCCGAGCGGAAGACCGTCGAGCTCCGACGTTAAAAATTGAGAGACGAGCCGGCGTCTATAAATCTTCCGAGCGGAAGGCCGTCGAGCTCCGACGTTAAAAATCGAGAGACGAGCCGGCGTCTATAAATCTTCCGAGCGGAAGACCGTCGAGCTCCGACGTTAAAAATCGAGAGACGAGCCGGCGTCTATAAATCTTCCGAGCGGAAGACCGTCGAGCTCCGACGTTAAAAATCGAGAGACGAGCCGGCGTCTATAAATCTTCCGAGTGGAAGACCGTCAAGCTCCGACGTTAAAAATTGAGAGACGAGCCGGCATCTATAAATCTTCCGAGCGGAAGGCCGTCGAGCTCCGACGTTAAAAATCGAGAGACGAGCCGGCGTCTATAAATCTTCCGAGCGGAAGACCGTCGAGCTCCGACGTTAAAAATCGAGAGATGAGCCGGCGTCTATAAATCTTCCGAGCGGAAGACCGTCGAGCTCCGACGTTAAAAATCGAGAGATGGGCCGGCGTCTATAAATCTTCCGAGCGGAAGGCCGTCGAGCTCCGACGTTAAAAATCGAGAGACGAGCCGGCGTCTATAAATCTTCCAAGCGGAAGGCCGTCGAGCTCCGACGTTAAAAATCGAGAGACGAGCCGGCGTCTATAAATCTTCCGGAAACAGAAGCGCAAGATCGCCGGAAGTCTGGAACACAAGAGGAATCGGGAGGCACGCGACAGCAGATGTGAGGCGAAGGAAAGAAAATGAAGCTTTTATAGGGTGGAGCCCGAGCGGCCTCCACCGTTGGATCCAGGTCGCGAGAATCGGAGCACACATCGCACCGTTCATTTCAAACCGCCTCGATCCCATCAGAACACCACGCCGCCGCCGTACGATGTCGGCAGCACCGCCACGTGGCATTTGACCACTGGAACGCATTTAATGAGCGCGTGCTAGACCTTAATGATGGAGATTGGCGGAAAATTCGAAGAGACGCTGAGGAAGGTTGGCGTTGACTGGCGTTTTAGCTGCCCCCTTGTTTTCGAGCGGATGGTAGTTGCAGGACGCCGCCCGGCTCAACCGATGGTCCAGTCAGTCGAACTAATCGCCTCCCTCGACTAGACTTGAAGGGGAGGCAAGTGATCTGGCGGTAAGAATAGGGACCCCCATCCGGGGGAAGTCATCGCCACGTGGAAGTCAAAGGGTCAATTGGCCGATCGGACGTGGATGGACCGACCGGTCGACCGAGTTCTAAACGGAGTCAAAGGCACCCGGCGAGGAGTCAGGGTCCGACGCTCATGTTGAACAGGGTCACATGGCCGAGCGGGTGGCCCGCTCGGCCGAAGGCATAAAGTAGCAATACTGCGAACAGTCTCCACAGAGCACACTACCGGGAATCTCCCAAGTGGACCAGCACATATGACCGTCCGAACGAAAGGGGACTGCCGACCGGCCGGACACTAGGCATGGAGTAAGGAGACAAAAGGACAAGGGAACATCTTCTGACAGCGGGTATGTTCGATGAGCAGGCCATACGCAGGATCTTATGACAGAGGGGTCCGCTGTCCCATCAGAGACGTGCTCGGACTGTAGCAGTAAGGGGTCAGGTAAGCTCTTCTGACAAGCCCATATTGAGGTATGGGCTGAGGACACGTATTTGCCTCGATATGTGTGCGTGAGCCCCTTCCCAGCTCTATATAAAGGGCCTCACACTTCACCGGAGGTACGCATTCTACGATATTGGGAGCCACTTCTTTGTTGTCCACTTACCTGACTTGAGCGTCGGAGGGTCGTCGCCGGGAACCCCTTCCCGGCCCGACTTCTTTGTAGGTTCGCCAGAGCTCCGTATGACCGGTCGGGGATCTACGTCAACAACGCGGAGAGCGCCACGTGCCCAGCGTCCGTTGATTCAGCATTCGGACAGGATCAATCCTCAAAGGAGAGCAATCAAAAGAGCAAGGAAGGAGTATATTCCTTGTTTCATGTACAAGAGGATAAAGATGAAGGTGAAGCCTCCACCTCTAGGATTGAGGGGGAGCAATCTTCATTGACACCGGATCAAGAGTAAGAAGAATCCTCCACATCCGGGTCAAGAGAAGAAGAGGATGAAGAAGCTTCCACCTCCACGAATCAAGTCAAATCTATTGGAGGAGTATCATCTTCGGATCAAGAGGAAGCTTCTACCTCAGGATCAAAAGGAGAAGATGCCACCCCTACAAGCAAAGGTATAACAATTTCAATTACTAATAAAAATCATATTATATGCTTTGAATGTAGGGGAAAAGGGCATTACAAAAGTAAATGCCCTAAATTGGCCAAGAAGAAGGGCCAAGTGGCACAAAAGGGCAAGGAGAAGCCCAAGGAGACCATCCCAAATACAAAGAAGAGCAAAGAGCACATTGTGTGTTTCTCTTGCAATCAAAAGGGGCATTACCGAAGTCAATGCCCTAAGGGGAAGAAGAAGGTGGTCAAGGCTCTTGGAGGAAGCTCAACTCAAGGGGGAGCCTCCAAGGTAAAAAAGAAGGTATCTTTTATTGAGCCTACCCTTTTAAATTATGGTAAAGAGCATGCTAGTACTAACTTATATCATTTTAATGCTATTTACCATGAAAATAGGAGGCATGATAAAATTAAGAAAAATCATGTAGCTTATCATGCTAAAACCTCTCAACCTAGGGCTAGAAATGTAGATAAAAAACTAGGCAAGAACACTAAGGTCAATAACTATAAGCCTAGAAATAAAAATGCTTATGGATTTAATGGAAAACCAAAAACTAAGGACTTAGTGATGGAAAATCAAGTCTTGAGGTCAAGACTTGACAAACTAGAAAAGACCCTAAAAAGGATGAAAAATATCCTTAAAGGGCAAAATGAGCAAAATCTAGGTTTAGGACAACAAGGGTCATCCAAGGGCCATAGAGGTTTGGGATACAAAACTAAAATCAAAAAGGATGTACCTACTTATCATAGGGTTCCATATAGCTATGGAACCAACCCTAAGTCTAGAAGTCAAGTCAAGGATACAAGGGAAGTCATCCCTAGAAGTATCTTTGCAACAACAAATGTGACTAAGACTTCTAAGAAGTCTAAGAAAGTCACTAACAAGGTCACAAGGGAGGCTATCCCTAGAGTTGACCTAGAAAAAGTGACCAAGGCTTCTAAGAAGCCAAACAAGGTCACTAGGAAGGTATCTAGGGAAGTTATCCCTAGTGAATACCTGGAGCATCCAAGGAGCACCAATAGGTTTTGGGTTCCTAGGAGCATTTTCTCTACCCCATAGAAGGGTTAGAGAGTGTCAACTCTAAGAAGAAGGGTAGTTAACCCAACTTTGAAGAAATTGACACTCAAGGAGCATTTTCAAGGTTATTATTAACCTTTGAAAATGAAATGTATTTATGTTTACTCTTGGGAAGAGTAAAATGTGTCACAATTTGATAAATTGGATGATATTTTAAGTGACACAAATTGGGGAAAATCATAAGAACTACCAAGTTGGGATTTTTGTATGGTCTTAGAAAATTTAAGGCCAATCTAAGCCTTAATTTAGAGTGCTACTCTTGTGGAAGAACAAAATATGCCAACATTTGAGGAATAAGCTTAATTTCAATTGGCATAAGTTAATCAAGAGAACTAGAAATGCCAATTTAGGCTTTGGCATTTTCTTGGAGCATTTAGAGGGCAATCTAGGGTTAAGTTTTAACTTAGCTAAGGTTTAAGGACACTTAGATAGGTAATCTAGGTATTTTATTTATGCTAAACCTTGCCATGATTGTTTGCTCACTATATGCCATGACATCATATTTAGTTTTGTATTTTGCATTCATGACTTACTATGAAAAATACAAAAATATCATGTCATGTCATACATACATCATGTAGTTATAGGAATCTTTCTTTTGAAAGCTATTTCATTCTGATGTATGTCATAACATTATCATGCATTATGTTCATTTCCTTAAAATTAAGGACAAATGACATTAATCAACAAGTCAACAAGTGACATCCTAGGTGGATGTTCAATATCCACAAAATGCTTAGATAGATATGCATGATCCCTAGATTAGGGCGAAACCAAAATTTACATCTCACAAAGACCTATAAGATGACTTGTATGTGTTTTAGTGCACATTAGATACAAGTGAGATGTAAGGATGATGAACAAAATTCAAGATGTTGATTTAGTGCATTCATTTGAGTTTTAAATTCATCAAAACACATACTTATGTGTTTTCCCATCATTGGGAAAGCTAATGTACAAGTCATGTGCATTAAGCCCAAGGAACATGGTGGGATATTGGTTTTGAAAATGTTTTTAAAATGATTTTGGAAAACCTTGGTGAAGGCTATCTTTTGATAGTAATCACCATTGAATAGTTAGACACAAACTTGAAGAAAACACTAAAGTTTTTGCAAGTTCTCAAGTTTGTGTCAATCTTTGAAAATATGATGTATTTTCATAGAAAACTATTTTTCCATGATAAATTATACCCTAAATAATGTCTACACAAATTTTTACGATTTTTTTAATTTTGTAGAATTTTCTAGGGGTTTCTAAAATTGGCTGAAATTGAATTTCAGCAATTTCAGGTCTTCAATCGATCAGTGGATCGATTGGAGTGCCTCAATCGATCAGCCGATTGATTGAGAAGGAATTTCTCGCGAGCAGAAGCTCACTGGATCGATCAGCCGATTGATCCAAGAAGACTGAATCGATCAGTGGATCGATTCAGCAGGGTTCAATCGATTGGAACCCAACTCCAATCAATCGAAGTTGCTGATTTTGGCTGGTAAAGCCTGATTTCAGCATTTTTGAACCATGGTTAGTCTAGGTAACCATTCCAAACCCTTAAAAATACATTTGTATACATATAAAGGGTGTTTTCGTGTTGAAAACAAGGATGGATTGGTTAAGGAAGACTAAATTGAAGTTTAGGTTGAGGTTTGTTTCAATATTAAATTTTTGAACCTCAAAACTTCTAAATTTGGGTTTCCTAAAGGTCTAGGGATTCCAAGTCATTGTTGGTGCAATGACAGAAGTTACCACCATGTCTTTAGGGGGAGGGACTCTTTAAAGATATGAACACTATTTTTTCATGAACCTTGGAAGGTGGTTAACCTTCTTTTCAGAAAATGCTCAAGGTTGAGCGTTTGAACTTTAATGGGGAGTTGATATCCTCATTGTTCAAGTGGTTTAAGTTTGAAATGCTCTAGGATTGGCATTTGACTACATTAATGGAAGAATATAGGGTTAAGGATAATGAAGGGTATGGGACTTTCATTATCGTGTTGAACACAACGAGTGCAGTTGTGAACAACGATGAACAACTCTTCAGGGGGAGAGTTTCAAAGGGGAGAGTTTTCAACAAGTGAATTTGTTGATGTGTGCCCAAGGATGGGGCATGTTGTTGATGTGTGCCAATAGGGGGAGAATGAAGGGTTTAAGTTAGGATTTCATTACCTAGAGGGAGTTTGCCCTCTTAGGAGGAGAATGAAGGGTTTAACTTATGCCTTCATTACCTAGTGGCATGAAGGAGGTTTGGGCTATGGGATTAGTCTAACTTACATGTGGTATTGTCAAACATCAAAAAGGGGGAGATTGTTGGTGCAATATCCCTCAGGTCAAGGTTGACCTAGTTGACCAAGCTTGAGTCTTGGTTTGGGTTTCGATGTTTGACAATACAAGACTTCGATGATATGGACAAGTGCAGGTGCAGTTGTTCATTTAGGGAGATTGTTTGGAGCAATTCCCCTCTGATCAGGATCTGATCAGGTTGATTGAAGAAGAGTCAAGTAGGTCAAGCTTGACTGGATACTTGACTGTGAAAGTCCTGGTGAGTGAAGCCAGGCAGAATGAAAACCCTAGTGAGTGAAGCTAGGTGAAAGTCCTGGTGAGTGAAGCCAGGCAGAAGAGAAATCCTAGTGAGTGAAGCTAGGTGAAAGTCCTGGTGAGTGAAGCCAGGCATCGGAGAAATCTAGATGGGTCAAGGTTGACTAGACATCTGGTGAAAGTCCAAGTAGGTCAAGGAAGTGACCGGATACTTGGCATGATGAAGAAAAGTCCAAGTGGGTCAAAGGGATTGACCGGACACTTGGTGAGGGAGTCCTAGCTGGTCAAGGGTGACCGGATGCTAGGAATGATGAACCAACAGGTCATGGATTAACCGGATGTTGGTTTGGGGGCGTTGGGACTTGGTTTTGGGCAAAAACCAGAAGCTGGATCGATCATCCGATCGATTGGCTAGAGACCAATCGATCGGCCGATCGAATGGGGTGTCCCCGTGAGAAGCCTTCATCCCAATCGATCAGTGGATCGATTGGGAGAAAGTCGCGAGCACACAGAAGCCTGCTGGATCGATCAGTAGATCAATCCAGAGGTCCCAATCGATCAGTGGATCGATTGGGAAGGTGCATTTTGTCGCGATAAGCCCTGGATCGATCAGCCGATCGATCCAGGCAAATTCCCAGAGCACAGAGGCACTCTAGATCGATCCACTGATCGATCCAAAACCTCCCCGATCGATTGGGATCAATTCAATCGATCATGATCCGACCGTTGGCGCAGATAAAGGTCGTTGGCGTGCGTCTTTTTCTGCAGAACTTCGAAGACTTCATACGATTCATCTCAGCGACTCCACAACTTCTCCACAAAGTTCAGATCGCCAGTTCTTGAAGGTTCTTGGAGGTTTTCCAAGTCAAGAGGCGGATCTATAGCTGAAGAAGAAAGCTAGGGTTAGGGTTCCTTGTAAGCTTGGGCTGTATTTTGTTTCCCTTTCCCTTTCTTCTTGTAGTGTGAACTTGTAGGGCTTCTCCGCTTTTGGTAGTTACCGAAAAGGAGTGTTTATTAGTGGAGGTGTGTGTGTGTGCGTGGATACTTGGACTAGTCACCTCTTGTGAGGTGGATACCAAGTAAAATCCATTTGTTAGCATTGTTATTGTTGTTTCTTGTACATTTCCGCTGCACATCTTTGAAGAAACAAGCAACGTCAAGCATCAAGCGCGCGAAGAGCTATTCCCCCCCCCCCCCCCCTCTAGCTACTCTTCGGTCCCAACAATGGGCTCCTGATGTCTATGATCCACCATGCACCTTACTATTACACACTATGAAGAAGAATCACCATCAACTTCCCAAAGCAAGAAAAAATCATTACAACAAGCATAGGACCAAGTCAGCTTGAGGAAGTAACAATGATAGAAGAACTGCAAATAGGAGCCTAACCAGCTATAAGACTGAGTCCTTCAACGCAAGGTTTACAACAAGCACAGGACCAAGTCAACTCGAGGAAGTAACTATTGTCTTTTCATACTATTGGGATAAATTTTTTTTGAACATGAGATATGTTTCTTCTTTTGTGATTGTAATTCTTGTATAATTAACATTTTGAATGATATTGATGTGGGAAATATTCTTTCTTGATTATGATTCTTTATTATATATTTAAATTGAAATCTGATATATTGGTATTAAAAGATAATAATTTAAAAGACAACGATTTAAAACTGTTATTGTTGTCTATCACCCTCAAAGACAATGGTTAAAAACCGTTGTCGTAGCCCCAAAAACGATTATAACTGGCAGTAAAATGCTCTAAATAACAACGGTTTTAAACCGTTGTCTTTTCATTCAAAGACAACGGTTTAAAACCGTTGCAAAACTGTTGTATTTTCATTCAAAGACAACGGTTTAAAACCGTTGTCGTAGCCCCTACTTTTAACAACACTACCAATTACAACGATTTTAAAGGGTCCACGACAACGATTTTTAACCTTTGTCTTTTAATATTTTTGTTGTAGTGAACCGAAATTCGCTAAGGTACGCACTTAATGTTTTCCCTAGAAATAAAGAATGGGCATCATTAGTTGATGCCTATTACATCTCTAAGGACCTAGAATCTGTTACTTTAGATGAATTATTCTCTACATTTGAAGTTCATGAAACAAGATGTGCAGATTCAAAGAAGGAGCCAAAGCACAATATTGCTCTCAAAAGCAAAAATGGATGAATAAGATTCAGAATCCTCCTTCGATGATGATGAAACAACGCTAATGGTACGTAAGTTTAAAAAATTATTTAAATCTAAGCAATTTAATCAAGTGCAGGGTAGAAGAAGAAAAACAAAATGCTATCACTGTGATGATCGCATGTAAAAGACAACTGCCCTAAATTGAAGAAGAAGGACAAAGGCAAAGACAAGAAGCCTGTCCAAACGAACAAACATAAAACCCTAAAGGCGATGTGGGATGATACGTCGTCCGAGTCAGAGGTCGAAGCTTTCTCTGGACTTGCGTTGATGGCAAGTCACCAAGAAGTTGAACATGAAGCAAGCTCGTTCGAAATAAGCATCGAGAGCATCGATAAAAGGGGAGTGTCAACAAAAGAAGCAGTAGTTTAGGGGGAACAACGGACAACGAGATCGACAAGGTAAATAAGGTATGATCTCTCCCACCTGACAAATTATTTAAATTTGTGAAGTTATTAACTAAAGAATGTTACAAGTTAGAAAAAGAAAACACAGATATGAAAATACAATTGTCCAAAGCATGTCCACTAGATTTATATGATAATCTGCAAATAGAAAATGATATATTAAAAACAGAGATAGAAAATCTAAAAAATCATGCATGTTCATACACTGAAAGTATTAGGAAATATAGAAATCTAAACTGGTATCTTATATTTCATAAAAGTCAAATTAGAAAATTTTGAAAAATTATGTACCCCACAAATTTCTAATTAACCCAGTAGGAAGGAACCTATATTAGGTTCCTAAAGAATATTTGAATTAAAATTTTGTTAGGCTTTCAGATAGTAGATTAAATGTTTAAGTTCATTAAGTGACTTTGTCTAGAAGTGGTTGATGATCTAACCAAGAAGGTCTAGTGTCTCGTTATAGCCTGGAAGCCAATTTTTTATTTAAATATTTAATTGACAAACTGATAAGCATAAAATTGTTAATTAAATGATTTCAATTTTTGTCAATAGTTTAACATTTAAAATATTTTTTACTTAACTTGCAAACTTCACTTAGAATTTTTTTTTCAAAATTTCACTTAGTTTTTGTTATTATTACAAATTTTTCTATTAAAACATTTTTACCCTTAGATTTTCATTGAGTACCCCAATTTTTTTGTGTGATCAAAGGGGGAGAAGTGAAGATTAAGTCTAGGGGGAGGTAGTTCAAAATTTAAAATTTGAAAATCTTTGCACCTTATTGCATAATTACAACTTTATTTATTTTATTATCTTTACCTTATGATTGTTTTACTCTAACCTAACTTGGGTTGCTCACATCAAAAAAGGAAGAGATTGTTGGAACCCCAAGGTATTTTTGGTGTGATCAACTAAGTTAGGTTAGGTCCTATTTTGGTTTAATTCCTGTGTCTAAGTGTGCAGGAGCTTAGGAGCACAGGAAGTCAAGCGGAATACACGACTAGAGAAAAGAACGACACGGGAGAGAGCCGACAGGCTTGGTGCGTCTGAGGGACGAGGTGCCACGAAATACTACACCGGAGGACGAAAAGAATATACGCGACGTTCAAGGGACAAGAAGCTATAGCGGAAGCTTGCTCGAGGAGAAGGCCGAAAATTAGATTTGAGTGAGCCCTATTTCGATTGGCCGCAATCACCCAGGCGATCGGAGCAGCATGAAAGGACCTGGAGAACACTGATGGAGGCGCCCTCAACAAGGTGTTGAAGGCGCCTCCGAAGCGAACCAGCGCCTTCGCAGCCTTCAGGCGGAGCGTGCCCTCCATAGCATTGAGGGCGCCCTAGACCTGGCCAAAGTGGTCGTTCGCAGCGGATAAAGTTTTTTCCATGTCGCCTCGTTGGACGCGTCTTCCATACCTTTAGGAGGCGCTCTCAAGCTGTAGATAGAATTTCCAGAAGCTATAAAAAGGACCCTGGAGCTAGGAAAGAATCAATCATTCAATTCCTTGCAATAGTCTGAGTGTTCAAAGATTGTAAGAGGCTTCTCCGTCTACACGAAGGAGTTTTTTAGTGCTGTCATTGTCTTGGATTAACAACTACCCCGATTGTAACCAAGTAAAATTCCGAGTCTCTTCTTTTAGTTTTTGTATTTTTTATTTTTAGTATACTATTGCTGCTAACTCGAGTCCAAAGAACGAGAAAGGTCTTGATTTATTTTTTCAGGTTATTCAACCCCCCTTCTAGCCGGCCTACCCAGACCTACAAGTTTATCCCCTTCCAGGCACCTGGATCCTTTTCAAACGTCCCGACCAGGGCTATAAATACATCCCTAATCCCAGAAGCTTATATAGAACACTAGTAATCATTTCTCTTTTGATTTAGCTTTCCGATCTAGTGCTTTAATTGTTGTAAAGAGGTTTATCCATCTGAAGGAGAGTTTAGTGAGCTTTAACTTCCTTGGATTAACAACTTTCTCGGTTGTAACCAAGTAAATCATTTGTGCCTCTTCTTTTTAGTTTTTTTATTTATTTTATGCAAGTATTGACTCATATTAAGCTGTAAAGTTCAAGGAATGTTCATTTTATTTTACATGGCTATTCACCCCTTTCTAGCCGACCCTCCATAACATTGAGGGTGCCCTAGACCTAGTCAAAGTGGTTGTTCGCAGTGGATAAAGTTTTATCTGTGCCGCCTCGCTGGAGGCGCCTTCCATACCCTTGGGAGGCGCCCTCAAGCTGTAGATAAAATTTTCAAAAACTATAAAAAGGCCCCTGGAGCTAGGAAATAATCAATCAACTCAAGCATTTAATTCCTAGCAATAGTCTGAGCATTGAAAGATTGTAAGAGGTTTCTCCATCTACACGAAAGAGTTTTTTTAGTGCTGTCATTGTCTTGGATTAACAACCACCTCGATTGTAACCAAGTAAAATTTCGAGTCTCTTCTTTCTATTTTTGTATTGTTTATTTTTATTATACTATTGATGCTAACCTGAGTCCAAAGAACGAGAAAGGCCTTGATTTATTTTTTCAGACTATTCAACCCCCCTTCTAGCCGACCTACTTGGACCTACAAGTTTATCCCCTTCCAAGCACTTGGACCCTTTCTAGACGCCCCGACCAAGGCTGTAAATACAGCCCTGATCCCAGAAGCTTATATAGAACACTACTGATCATGTCCGAACGCTGAATCAACAGACGCTGGGCACGTGGCTCTCTATGAACTGATGACATGGATCTCCGGCCAGCCGTACGGATCTCCGGCGAACCTGCAAGGAAGTCGGGCCGGGAAGGGGTTCCCGGCGACGACCCTCCGACGCTCAAGTCAGGCAAGCGGAAATGCAGAAGTGGCTTCGAATCCCAGAGAATGCGTACCTCCGGTGAAGTATGAAGACCCTTATATAGAGCTATGGAGAGGCTCATACACACATACTGAGGTGAATACGTGTCCTCTTACCATACCTCGGTATGGGCTTGTCAAAGGAGCTTGCCTGACCCCATACTGCTACAGTCTGAGCACTTCTTTGATGGGACAACAGAACCTTCCATCGTACGATTCTGCGTATGGCCTAGTCGTCGAACATGCCTGCTATCAGAAGATGTTTCCCGATGTCCCTTAATCCTTGTCTTTTCAGTTCCTGCGCCGAGCGTCCGGCCTCTCGGCAGGTACCTTTGGTTTGACCGGATCGACTCCCGGTCGTGCGCTCGGCGGAGGCTGTTCACAGTATTGCTGCTTTATGCCTTCGGCCGAGCGGGCTACCCGCTCGGCCATACGACCCTGTTCAACATGAGCGTCGGAACCCCGACTCCCCGTCGGGGTGTCTTTGCTTCCGTTCGGAACTTTCGGCAGGTCGCCCCAATCTTTATCCGCTCGGCCAAACCTCTGGTTAACCTTTTACCTTTCAACCTCCACGTGGCATTGACTCTGCTTAAAGGGGGGTCCCCCATCCTCATTGCCGGATCACTTGCCTCCCCTTCAAGTCTAGTCGAAGGAGGTGATTAATCTGACTGACTGGACCACCAGTTACACTGAGCGGCGTCTCCAAGAAACCATCCCTCGCTCGGCACGTGTGGAGGTTGCTACGGCCTCAGTCAACGCCACCTTCCCTCGGATCTCCTCGGAATTTGCGCCAATCTCCGTCATTAAGGGCGAGCATGCGCTCTGCGCCTCGTTAAGGCACTCATTAAATGCTCTCCTGCGGTGGAACGCCACGTGGCATTGCTGCCGTCATCGTACGGTGGTGGTGCCTCGGGTGATGAGATCGAGGCGGTTTGAAATGGACGGCGCGATGCGTGCTCCGATTCTCACGACCTGAATCCAACGGTGGAGGCCGCTCAGGCTCAACACTATAAAGCCTTCGCTTTCTCCGCCTTCGCCGCATTTCTGCTCTCGCGTGCCCAGAAGCTTCGGCGTTTCATTGCTCCGGCAACTTCGGTTCTCTTTTTTCGGTGATCCCGCGTTCTTCGTCGATCCTCCTTCTTCTCTGTAAGGCTCTTTTTCTGTTCTATCTCTGTTTCTTGTGTTTTCTTTGCCCTTCTTTTCCCGAGTTTTGGTCCTCGGGGCACTATTTCGTTTGCCATCTTCTCTCTTCTATCCTCTGCCTTTCTTCGCCTTTTTTTTTTGGTTTCATTCGCTCGGCCAATGGCTAGTTCCTCTCAGCCTCAAGATCAAACCCTCGGCCCATGGTATACTACCATGGAGTCGCGCTTCGATCGGCGCGACGCCGATATTCTGATGGATAATTTTGACATCCCATCTGACTTCGAAATTATCTTACCCTCTCCTTCCACTCGGCCACACAAACCGCCGCGCGGAGCTTTTTGCGTTTTCCGCGGCCAGTTCACAGCAGGTCTGCGATTTCCCATTCATCCCTTCATCATTGAAGTTTGCAACTTTTTCGGCATTCCGCTCGGAAGCCTAGTCCCCAACACTTTCCGCCTTTTATGCGGCGTTGTCGTCCTGTTCAAAATCCACAATATCCCCCTCCGACCAGAGGTCTTTTACTATTTCTATTACCCCAAACAGTCCGAGCTAGGCACTTACATGTTCCAAGCTCGGCCCGGGTTAGTTTTCTTCAATAAACTACCCTCTTCTAATAAGCATTGGAAAGAATTTTATTTCTATCTTCGTATGCCCGAGCGAGCCTCCTTCCGGACGCAGTGGCAGATCGGACCACCAACCTCACCAAAGCTCAAAAGGTTCAAAACCCGACCGGACTATCTTCATGCCGCCAACATGCTAGCCGGTCTGAGGTTTGACATCAATAAGTTCCTGCCTGAAGGGGTGATGTATATATTCGGCCTGAGTCCGATCAGGACCCCCCTCCCGAGCGGCTTCGGTAAAAATCTTGCTTGTACATTTGCCTTGATTGCTAACTGATTTTCTCCTTTTTCCTTTGCAGCAAACATTGTCATGGAGTCGGTGAAGGCTGGAATTTTGAAGAGGAAGGCGGCAGCGCTCGAGGCCATGGCGGCCAAAGAAATGGAGACGCTTGACATTCAGCCGGTCGGCTCTAATGAAGGGGAGAGAGACACAAATGCTGGGGAGTCGGCCGCTCAGGCTTCTCTCCCGGAGCCAGCGGCTGACGCAACTGCTAGTCGAGAGCTTTCCGTCCGGGAGGAAGGCTCGGCTCAGGAGGAAGAGCCCCCCCTCCGTCAAAAGAGGCGCCGCACGGAGACACTACTCCGCTCGGCTACATCTGCGGTCCAACCATCCGAGCGGACCACCGTCGATTCTCGCGGCAAAGCGCCGGAGGTGGAGGCGATCTCATCCGATCGGACCCCCTCGCAATTGGACGCGCCCGCAGACCCTCTCGAGGCCGTTCCATTCAGCGTCCTTCTGCCTGCTGCCCGCCAAGTTCAACGTTCAGCAATTTTGTCCCAGATGTCTGCGTCGGCCTCCGATCCTTCCCCGGCTTCTGCCCAGACGACCCCCGGTCGGCGCCGCACCATCCGGGTCTCTTTGCACCTCCCCACCGAGGAATTAATGCCCGAGGCCGATCGGCCAACCGCGCCCGAGCACATGATCACAATGAAGGGGCCCTTAGCCGAGATATGGGCCGACGTTCGGGCGCGCGTCGCAATGATCCCCCTCAGCAATCTGGCCAACAGCCACATGCAGCAGGCCACGGGGGTAAGTTTATTTTCTTTTAAGTCCTTTACGCATTTTTTCCGATCGGCCATTAACAATCTTTCTTTTGTCAGAGATGGGTGGAGGAGATAGCTGTCTCCAATCGTCTGGCGATGGTGGACGAGGAGCTCAAGAGGTTACAGAGTTCGGGCGGCGCCCCTTCCCAAGGCCCATCTTATGCCGAGCTGCAGAAGGAGCTCAAAAAGACCCAAAATCTGTTGGAGGCCGAACTGAAGAAGACGGCCGACCAGGCGCATACTTTATCCGAGCTCGATTGACAGGTCAAATCACTTGACCGAAAAATAAGCCTGGCGACCGAGCGGAAGAAGACGGCTATCTCCGACCTGGAGAAGAAGAATGTCGAGGCTCGGGGCCTGGAGCAAAAGGTTAAGGAGCTAATGGAGCAGCTCGACGGCGAGAAGGCGAGCCGCTCGGCCGAGGTGATCAAATATAAAGAAGAATTGAAGACTTTGCAGGAATCCCTCGTAGCCTCCCAAGCGGCCTTTAAAGAATATCAAGACGCTGAGCCTGGCCGAGTCGCAGCCCTAAGGCCGAATTACATCCGTTCGGAAGTGTTCTCAGAGAAAGTCTGCGAACGGATGTACACTGCCTTCGAGCTCGCTATGACGGCCACCACAACTTATTTAAAGTCCAAGGGTCATCTCGCCGACTCCGTCCTCATCCCGGCTCAAGACCAGGTGACGCTCCTCGGCACCATCCCCCAAGACATTTATGATTTCCTCGAGTAGAAATTTTTATGTAACTCGGCCGCTCGGCAAAACACTTATCCATTTTTGTAATTCGGCCACTCGGCCTTAATTTCTTTAATGTTATCCTCTTACTTGCTTTTGCGTTTGCTAATCAATATAAGTGTTGTCCGCTCGGCTCGCCAACTACCGTTCATGTTCCTTTGCTTCTCCTCGTTATTCGCCTCTCATCCCGCCTTTCTCGTGTTCGAAAGGGGTTTTTTACGAAGTATTTTGCGTAGCTAGTCCGCTCGGCGGAATATATCCTGTTTCACAAACGGGATTTTCTCCAGATGTTCACAAAGTACTTTTGGTTACTTGTACGATCGGCCAATCCATTTGATGACCTCTTTGTTGTCTTCTTCCGGCCGGAGGGTTTATAGTCGCCGGCACGACTCAATTTTTAACGTCGGAGCTCGACGGTCTTCCGGCCGGAGGATTTATAGTCGCCGGCGCGACTCTCGATTTTTAACGTCGGAGCTCGACAGTCTTCCGCTCGGAGGGTTTATAGTCGCCGGCTCGACTCTCGATTTTTAACGTCGGAGCTCGACGGTCTTCCGCTCGGAGGGTTTATAGTCACCGGCTTGACTCTCGATTTTTAACGTCGGAGCTCGACAGTCTTCCGCTCGGAGGGTTTATAGTCGCCGGCTCGACTCTCAATTTTTAACGTCGGAGCTTGACGGTCTTCCGCTCGGAGGGTTTATAGTCGCCAGCTCGACTCTCGATTTTTAACGTCGGAGCTCGACGGTCTTCCGCTCGGAGGGTTTATAGTCGCCGGCTCGACTCTCGATTTTTAACGTCGGAGCTCGACGGCCTTTAAGGCTAATTTCAACACTGTCGTTCGGCGAAGATTGCCAAATGCGTTTCTTATTATTTTGCTTCCTGCATTAAAAGAACACAGGTGACCAAGAGATACACAAAATGAATTACATCAGCACACCTCTCACCCAGCTCGGTACGGCTGGAGATGATTTGCGCTCCATGGTCGATCCAGCCACCGTCCGTCTTCATCTTCCAAATAATAAGCACCCGAGCGGAGCATTTCGATGACTTTGAAGGAACCCGCCCAAGGAGCCTCCAGCTTGCCAACATCCCCGGCCGGCTTTACTTTCTTCCACACTAGGTCGCCGACCTGAACGCTCTGGGGATCACGCGCCGGTTGTAATTCTACTTCATCCTCTGCCGGTACGCCATCAGCCGGACGGACGCTTTGGCTCGCTCTTCATCGATCAAGTCTAACTCCATGTTCCTCCGCTCGGCGTTATCATCATCATAATTCTGGATCCGGACGGACTCGACGCCGACTTCAACCGGGATAACCGCTTCACCGCCGTACACTAAATGGAACGGCGTGACGCCCGTTCCCTCCTTTGGAGTCGTGCGGATGACCCATAAGACGCCTGACAGCTTGTCCACCCAACTTCCTCCTATGTGGTCAAGTCGAGCTCGAAAAATTCTGAGTATTTCTCTGTTGGTTACTTCCGCTTGGCCGTTACTCTGGGGATACGCCACGGAAGTGAAGTGTTGTTCAATGCCATAACTTTTGCACCATTCTTCGAGCTGCTTCCCGACGAACTGTCGTCCGTTATCAGATATGAGTCGGCGCGGAATGCCCAACCGACAGATTATATGCTGCCAGATAAACTTCTTGACCATCTGCTCAGTGATCTTGGCTAGTGGCTCGGCCTCCACCCATTTGGAAAAATAGTCGACCGCCACCAGCAGAAACTTCCGTTGACCGGTCGCCATAGGGAACGGACCCACGATATCTATTCCCCACTGATCGAACGGACATGATACTGAAGATGCTTTCATTTCCTCCGCCTGTTGGTGGGAGATGTTGTGATACTTCTGGCAGGAAAGGCACGTCGCGACGGTCCGAGCGGCGTCTGTTTGCAGGGTTGGCCAGAAGTATCCGGCCAGCAAGATCTTCCTGGCCAGCGATCGTCCACCCGGATGTCCCCCGCACGATCCTTGGTGCACTTCGTGGAGGATGTACTCCGCATCCTCCGAGTTCACACACTTCAACAGTGGGCGGGAGAAAACCTTCTTGTAGAGCTGGTCTCCAATGAGCGTGAACCGACCGGCTCTCCTCCTTAATAGCTGGGCTGCTTCCCGATCGGATGGTGTTGCCCCCGATCGAAGAAACTCCATGATGGTTGTCCTCCAATCGCTCAGAAACGTGAGGCCCTCCATCCGGTCGACGTGCGCCACCAAAGATACTTGTTCAATTGGCTGCTGGATGACGACCGATGATATTGAACTTGCGAGTTTGGCTAACTCATCTGCCGCCTGGTTTTCCGCTCGGGGTATCTTCTGGATAATGACTTCTCTGAAGTTGGCCTTGAGCTTTTCGAAGGCTTCAGCATAGAGTTTGAGCCGAGCGTTGTTAATCTCAAAAGTGCCCAAGAGCTGTTGGGCAGCCAGCTGAGAGTCGGAATGGAGCATCACCCGATCGGCCCCAACATGCTGGGCGGCCTGTAAGCCGGCTATGAGCGCCTCGTACTCCGCTTCATCATTGGTGGCTTTGTAGTCCAGCCGGACGGATAGGTGCATCCTTTCTTCTTGAGGAGAGAGTAATAGCACGCCAATCCCGCTCCCAAGCCGAGTGGACGATCCGTCCACAAATATTTTCCACATAGCTTCGGGCTCTGACTTTTGCACTTCGGTGACAAAATCTGCCAAGGACTGCGCCTTTATCGCCGAACGGGGTTGATACTGAATGTCAAATTCGCTCAACTCCGTTGTCCATTTGATGAGCCGTCCGGACGCTTCTGGGTTCAACAGTACTCTTCCCAATGGGCTATTTGTCCGGACGATGATTGTATGTGCCAAGAAATAAGGACGAAGTCGCCGAGTGGCGAGGACCAAAGCAAAAGCCAACCTCTCAAGCCCAGTGTAGCGAGATTCAGCGTCTTTTAAAATATGGCTCAAGAAGTACACTGGTTGTTCCTCTCCGCTCGTCCTCACTAATGCTGAGCCTACTGCCTGCTCGGTTGAAGATAAATAAATACAGAGCGGCTCACCTACAGCTGGCTTGGCTAGCACGGGCAAAGAGTTCAGATATGTCTTCAGTTCTTCAAACGCCCGATAGCATTCTTCATCCCAATGAAACTTAGTAGCTTTGCGCAAGATTTCGAAAAACGGGAGGCTTCGATCAGCCGTCTTCGAGATGAATCTTGACAATGCTATTATCCGACCGGTCCAGCGCTGTACTTCCCTTAGATTTCTTAGGGGCGACATATCTTGAAATGCTTTCACCTTGCTGGGATTTGCCTTGATGCCCCTCTCGATCACTATATAGCCCAAGAAACGCCCGCCTTTTGCCCTGAACAGACACTTCTGAGGGTTCAGCTTAACTCCATACTTTCTCAGCGTTCGGAAAGTCTCCTCCATGTCTTTAAAGAGATCGGCCGCTCGGACGGACTTGATGAGAATATCATCCACGTACACTTCCAAATTTCGTCCGATCTGCTCCTTGAACACTTTGTTCATCAATCGCTGGTAGGTTGCCCCCGCGTTCTTCAGTCCGAACGACATCACATTGTAGCAGTAAGTGCCGTCGGCTGTAACGAAGCTGACCTTCTCTTGATCTTCTCGGGCGAGCGGCACTTGATGGTAGCCCTGATAGGCGTCGAGCATGCATATTAGCTCGCAGCCGGCTGTAGAGTCCACCAGTTGATCGATCCGGGGCAGAGGATAAAAATCCTTTGGGCATGCTTTGTTGAGATCCCGGAAATCGATGCAAACCCTCCACTTGTTGCCCGGCTTGGAGACTAGTACCACATTCGCCAGCCAGCTCGGGAACTGGACCTCGCGTATGTGGCCGGCCTCCAGGAGCTTCTCGACCTCCGCTCGGATGATGGCATTTTGTTCGGCGTTGAAGTCCCTCTTCCTCTGCTTCACCGGCCGAGCGTCCGGTCGGACGTGGAGCTCATGCTGCGCGATACTTGGCGAGATTCCCGGCAGCTCGTGCGTCGACCAAACGAAGACATCGCAGTTTTTCTGGAGACATTTGATCACTTCCTTTTTCTGGCTTGCCTCCAGATTGGCCGCAATGAATGTGTTAGCCTCCGATCAGGTCGGGTGAATCTATACTTCCTCTTTTTCTTCATAAACCAAAGAGGGTGGTTTTTCGGTTATGGCATTCACCTAGATCCATGACGTCTTCCGAGCGGAGTTAGCTTCAGCTCGGACCATCTCGACGTAGCATCGCCGAGCCGCCAGCTGGTCTTCTCGTACTTCTCCCACTTTATCCTCCACCGGGAACTTGATTTTCTGGTGGAAGGTGGAGACAGCCGCTCGGAACTCACTGAGCGCCGGTCGCCCCAAGATAACATTGTATGCTGAAGGAGAGTCGACCACGATGAAGTTGGCAGTCCTCGTCCTTCTGAGCGGCTCCTCTCCCAGCGAAATAGCCAGTCGGACCTATCCGACCGGCAGAACTTCATTGCCCGTAAACCCGTAGAGGGGGGTTGTCATGGGCAGCAGCTCGGCTCGATCAATTTACAGTTGGTCGAAGGCCTTTTTGAATATAATATTAACCGAGCTTCCTGTATCAATGAAAATGCGGTGAATAGTATAGTTAGCTATTACCGCTTTGATGAGGAGAGCGGCGTCATGTGGCACTTCGACTCCTTCCAAGTCCCTGGGCCCGAAACTAATTTCGGGACCGCTCGCCCGTTCTTGGTTGCAGCCGATCGCATGGATCTGAAGCTGCCTGACGCTCGCCTTCCTTGCTCTGTTGGAGTCGCCTCCGGTCGGCCCGCCAGCGATGATGTTGATTTCGCCTCAGGAAGTGTTACTTCTATTTTCTTCTTCCCGAGCGGACGGCCTAGGCCGCTCCCTAGACACCCGAGGATTGTCCTCGTGCCTCTGTGGGTAATGCCGTTCGGGAGACTGATGTTGTCGCCTGTCGGGTATCCGCCGATCGGCCTCATGATGTCGTTGTCTCCCGTCGGATGATGGTGATCGACGCCGGTTACTCCGAGGAGCGGGGTGGGCGATCAGGGGAAGGCTTCGGCAATCCCGCGTGTTATGCATATCGGTCCGGTGGAAGGAGCAAAACATAGGGGTCCATACCTTCTTCTTTGGTTTGGGCCGCTCGGCAGATACCTCTTGAACTGCTTGGGACCTCGCATGGTGAGGGTGGACTGCTTCGGCCCTCGGTCCTCTAGGCAGCTCCTAGCGATTGACAGGCTTCCGCTCGGCAGGGGCTAGCCGCTCAGTTGGAACTTCTTTTCTCCGGGCCGCCTGGGCTTCCTCCACATTAATGTATTCGTTAGCCCGGTGTAACATATGATCGTAATCTCGAGGTAGTTTCCGAATGAGTGACCGGAAGAAATCACCGTCCACGAGGCCTTGCGTGAATGCATTCATCATCGTTTTTGAGGTGGCCGTTGGAATATCCATGGCCACTCGGTTGAATCGTTGGATGTATGCTCTGAGCGACTCCCTAGGCTCTTGCTTGATGGCGAATAAGCTGACACTAGTCTTTTAGTAACGCCGACTGCTTGCAAAATGGTGGAGGAAGGCCGTGCGGAACTCCTTAAAACTTGTAATGGATCCGTCCGGCAACCTCCAAAACCACTGTTGCGCCGATCCCGAGAGGGTGGTAAGGAACACCCGGCACTTTACTCCATCTGTGTATTGATGTAGGGTAGCCGTGTTGTCGAACTTACCAAGATGGTCGTCCGGATCGGTGGTTCCGTTGTATTCCCCGATCGCCGAGGGCACATAATGTTTTGGCAGAGGGTCCCGCAGGATGGCCTCTGAAAATTGCCGGTTGATCCGCTCGGGGGAGGCGTCCATTCGGGGGGCCTTGCCCTTTCTGTTGTCTCGCATAAGCGCCTCGTCGGATGAAGATCCTCGGTCACGATTAACTGTTGCGGCTTCAGGAGGCGTACGAAATAAGGCCCGATGAAATGGAACCGTGGTCGGTAGTGCTTCCGCTCGGCCTCCCGATGCGGACGTCGCTTGTTGCTCCATCCGCTCGGCTTGTGCCTTCTGTTTTTACTCCACAAGCTTAGTGGCTCTTGCCTCGATCAGAGCGTCGAGCTCCTCCGTGGAGAGCATCACCGTGTGCGGTCGTCCAGCTTTGTCCATTGCTTCCGCTCGGATGCAGGTGCGTTCCCACAGACGGCGTCAAATTGATCCTGTCCGAACGCTGAATCAACGGACGCTGGGCACGTGGCTCTCTATGAACTGATGACGTGGATCTCCGGCCGGCCGTACAGATCTCCGGCGAACCTGCAAGGAAGTCAGGCCGGGAAGGGGTTCCCGGCGACGACCCTCTGATGCTCAAGTCAGGCAAGAGGAAATGCAGAAGTGGCTTCGAATCCCAGAGAATGCGTACCTCCGGCGAAGTATGAGGACCCTTATATAGAGCTGTGGAGAGGCTCATGCACACATACCGAGGTGAATACGTGTCCTCTTACCATACCTCGGTATGGCCTTGTCAGAGAAGCTTGCCTGACCCCATACTGCTACAGTCTGAGCACCTCTTTGATGGGACAACAGAACCTTCCATCGTACGATTCTGCGTATGGCCTAGTCGTCGAACATGCCTGCTGTCAGAAGATGTTTCCCGATGTCCCTTAATCCTTGTCTTTTCTGTTCTTGTGCCGAGCGTCCGGCCGCTCGGCAGGTACCTTTGGTCTGACCGGATCGACTCCCGGTCGTGCGCTCGGCGAAGGCTGTTCACAGTATTGCTGCTTTATGCCTTCGGCCGAGCGGGCTACCCGCTCGGCCATACGACCCTGTTCAACATGAGCGTCGGAACCCCGACTCCCCGTCGGGGTGTCTTTGCTTCCGTTCAGAACTTTCGATCAGTCGCCCCAATCTTTATCCGCTCGGCCAAACCTCTGGTTGACCTTTTACCTTTCAACCTCCACGTGGCGTTGACTTTGCTTAAAGGGGGGTCCCCCATCCTCACTGCCGGATCAACTACTAATCATTTCTCTTTCGATTTAGCTTTCCGATCTAGTGCTTTAATTGTTGTAAAGAGGTTTATCCGTCTGAAGGAGAGTTTAGTGAGCTTTAATTTTCTTGGATTAACAACGCCACCGGTTGTAACCAAGTAAATCATTTGTGCCTTTTCATTTTAGTTTTTTATTTATTTTATGCAAGTGTTACTCTTATTAAGCTGTAAAGTTGAAGGAATGTTTGTTTTATTTTACAGGGCTATTCACCCCTGTCTAGCTGGTCGTCGAGGGTCTTATAGTTTGTAATTTTTGCACGATCGATAGCTGTCTGCTCTCTCTTTCTCTCTCCTCTAAAAGAGCCTTCTCAACTTTCAATAGTAAGTTCTGACTGGATCACCACTTCCGCCTTCAACTTGACCACCTCCCCTTGAACCTCCTATGATTCAGGTGCCTGAGCAAATTATAACTCCTCAACCTTTTTCTTCAATGTCGGATTCATGTGATCCAAGTCTGATAGAATCTGGCAGAGGGATAACCTCGAGGACAAAAATTAGTAAAAAAAATGATAAAACGTCAAAATCTCTTTAAAAAGTATAAAATGTTACAAAAACACTTACTATAGTTACGTCCTAGGCAAATACATTTATGAATATGGTCGACATCTGGTTAATGGGCCGATCCAAGCCTTGCTCCCAGGCCTTAGCCAATTTGCCCTTCAGTCGCACAATATGGTTGAGCAGGGTGGATTTGAAAGGGAGCGGGGCAGACCCCTTTGGGAGGGAATTGCAAAAGTAGCATTGATTTTGAAGTGAGTTCTTGTCGCCTGAGAGGAATTGATCCTGGAAGAGGATAGCCCTTGTACTGTGTCAATTGGAGGTGGTGGGAGAGCAGAGATTGGTCGAGCGGCTATAGGGTCGGTCGGTTGAGGAGGGTCAATTAAAAGTTGGCCGCTGGGGAATTCACCAGAGTTAGATTTGTCTCATCCACCTGTTGTTTTCCTGGAACAACCACAGAGGATTCTCCTCGAATGGACAGGGGAAGGATCGAAGAGATCCGGTTGATAGGAGTCGTCAGTTGACATCTTTTACGATAAACCCTCAACATCTCATTGAATTATATGGACTTGGAGGAGACTCTGACAGGCACCATGGAAGGTTGGGCAACAACATTTCTCCTATACCGGCAACTGCATCACTAGCTGCCCTACTAGCCACGACCTCGTCGTTGGCTCCCTGGTTGCCAAAGCTAGTTAGTTGGATTTCTTGCTCACCCAGTATGGCTTCGCCACGCATATTCAACTTGGCTTCATCAAGCCTCATTATGCTACTAACGATCGCCTTTCACATGGTTCTACCTGCAAAAGAAAAAGAGAACTTCAGTTAGCAACAATAGTGAGGAGTTTGTATTTTTCTTACCAAAAGAAAAGGGCAATCCAACTTCGATTAGACTCAGTCCAAATATATACATAATGCCCTCTTGGAGCAATTTGACAATGTTGAACAAGTAGATAATTGGGCTCTCAACGAAAAACACCCAATTTCGGAGGAGGAAGATCCATCTGTCAGCCGATCAACCATTGAAAGAGAGAGTCTGGTCGAACAAAGAAATAGTAGGATTTCCATTGCTTATTAGAAGAAGACATCTTGTCAAAAAATATAGCCTTCGGTCGAGTTTGGAAAATAAAAACCTTTGCCTGTGCTTTTTTTTTGGATAATAATAATAATAAAAAAACATGCTAGGAGACAGGGGGATTCGTCACAGCTTAAAAAAATAACTACCCCATACGGTAATCGAATTGAGTTTGGGGCCAATTGTTAAAGGGGATGTGAAAATATTGAAAAATCTCAGTGAAAAAGCTAGGGGCAAGAAAACGAAGGTCACCTATGAACTGATCCCTAAAGAATGTGACATATCCTGGAGGAGGAAGATGAGGACGACCGAGTGTGTTGGGAATGATGATATGAAAGTTCGCTGGAAAATCATAAGTTAGTCTATGCTGATCCACCTCCTCACCATTAATATCTGAGAGGATGACAGTGTACTAGAGGGAGGGGATGTGAAGTAGAATCATGAGGACCATAGAATTCAAACAAGGAACAAGAAAAATGATGAGAACTTACGAAGGAAAGCTAGAGTGGAATGAAGAATAAGGATGAAGAAAAAATAACCGATGAGAGACAGCAAGGGAAACTAGAGAAGATGTATGCATAAGCCCTTACTCTAAGCCGCCATGGCTTATAAACCCCCTAGGATTTTCCTAAACTCACCATTCGATTGCGTAGACAAAAAGCGGACTAAAAGATCACCATTGTTTGATTAGGGAGACAAAGAAATTCAAACCATTAAACGTCTCTTCAACAAACCTATCATGACTAGCAAGGTGGGTGAGTCATGTGATAGCACTATAAGAATTAGCATTTATGATGGATGTGACGGACGCATCAAAACCATGATACACCCTTACGCATATCGTCACATTTTACTGTGCATTTATGACACCTGCAAAGCAATTATTTCCCATTACCAAAGCATTTATGAGGCCTAATATCCTATTTTTCGAGGAAGATGGCGGCAAAAGTAAGCTTGATTAAAAGGTATCAAATTGCCAATCGGATAGACAAAATTAAAATAATGTCTAGTCAGTTGGCGTGAACCTCGTTCGACTAGATTTGAAGGGGTGACTTGTGACACTGTGAATAAGAAAAAGGATCAATCAGCTTACATAGGTGGCGATCAAAGTCCATGGTAGGTCAGAAAGCCGAATAGCTGGACTAGTAGGACCCCACACTCTCGATCGACCCTGTCGATCGAAATGGTTCCTGCGGACCTCACTCCTAGCATGGACCGGACTCACTCGTGACTCATCTCCCCTCACTCTGGATCGACCCTGTTGATCGGATAGGTTTTCTGTGGACCTCACTCCTAGTGCGAACCGGACTCACTCAGGACTCAGCTCCCCCTCACTCTTGATCGGCCTTGCCGATCGGACATGTTCTCTGTGGACCTCACTCCTAGCACTCACTGGACTCGCTCGGGACTCAGTTCTCTTCACTCTCGTTTGCCCCTGCCAATCGGATAGGTTCCATGTGAACCCCACTCCTGGCGTGGACCGGACTCACTTGGGACTCAGCTCCCCTCTCTCCCGATAGGCCCTGTCGAAAATGCTATCCTTGAGCCTCATTCTTGGCTTGGATCGAATTTGCTTGATTCTTTGTTCCTACTCTCCTGATTGGCCTTACCGATCCGACGAGCCCTAAAAAAGTCAATGTTGACTTGCTAGATCGCCTATAATACTTGGCTTCCTTTGAGGATATCGCTACGGCCCAGTTAGGCCATATACATAAATGAGCTTCCCGAAAAGTCCATATTCTAGCTAGCAGCTCAAGAGGCCTACCAGCCAAATGAAGGCGCTGGAATTTCATTCTGTTTAAATTTCCCTATACAAAAATTGTACAAATACAGAACTTTTCCTAGCAACCCGCATGTTCGATCAAACATGTGTTTGATCAATCAAGCAAGTTCTTGACGGATCAAAGCATACCTTGATCGAAGTACAAGATCGTTGGCCTCTTGTATTGGTATTCCAAAAATGATACAAAGAAAACTAACTAATTACGCAGCAGAATTAAAGAACTAGTTGTACCTTTCTTCGTAGCTAAAGACTTCTCGATCTTCTACCATATTCCTCTCCTCTTCTTGGACGTCGTGTGGGCGACGATCTACCAAGACAACACCACCCTCCTTCTCTTCTCGGTTTCCAAACCGCCGGCTACAAAAGGAGGCTCTAGGATGGGACACCTTCTCTTCTTCTTCCTCTTCTTCCTCTTCTCCAAGTCGTCGCCTGCCAAGGAGTAGAAGATGGGGACGCCGACCTTAGCAAGCAGGGGGTCGCCGACCCTAGCAAGGAGAGGGGCCGCCGGCTCTTAGCAAGGGAGAAGGGGAGGGGCGTCGGCCCTAAGCAAAGAGGAGGGGAAGGGCACCGACCCTAGGTGAGGAGGAAAGGGAGGGGCGCCAGCCACAAGAAGAAGAAGAGAGAAAATTAGGAAAATTAGGTTTTAGGGGCCATCACCTACTCCTTTTTATAGGCTTGCCGTTGATTACAAGGAAAGAAAAAATAACAGAATTTTATTTAGAAAAAATCTAAACCAAAACCAAGTTAAACCAAACCAAGTTAAGTTAAACCAAATCAAGTTGTAGATGGGTGGATGCGAGGCTTTATATAGAAGCTACAACAGGGACATAGAGGAGAAATTGGTGTAGACCTCCTGATGGGCTTGGGCTTCCTGTGTTCAACCCGAACACCCAACCCAAGTCCATCAATAATAATTCATACCACTAAAGGGTTATTATTGAACTACCGCACCAATCCCATATTACAATATGGGCTCCTTCTTATCATGAGTGTGTTAATCTCCCTGTGTTTAAGATATCGTATGCCCGTTAATTAAATGAGTTACTGATAACTCGATTAATTAACATCTGATTCCAAGAGTAGTACCACTCAACTTTATTATCATGTCAGACTAAGTCCACCTGCAGGATTTACATGATAATTTTTATGAGCTCCTCAAGGGGACATCATCAGTCTAAATAATTAGGACACATATTCCTTCTATAATCAACAACACACCATATAAACAGTACTATTTTCCAACTCATCGGGGATATTAATTTAACAAATATATCTCACCCATGGATAAGTTAAAAAAAATAAATACTAAGTATACGTGCTTATTATTATATAGTGATTAAGTGTGCGCACATCCATAATAACAGAGGTTCTGTTCTTTTATGTAGTCAGTATAAATCGAACAACCTCAACTGGTCCTGCTCAATATACACATAGTGTACTAGTGTAATTTTATAGTCAAGACAAACTAATATCAAATTACACTACAACAGTTCCAATGGTTTGTCCCTATCCATCTTGGTTGTGAGCTACTATTTATAATTTATAAGGAACTGATAACATGATTTTCTGTGTGACACCACACACCATATTATTTACAATATAAATTAAATAGACAACTGCATTGACATATATATAAATATAAAATGCAAACATTTGACCAAAGTGATTTTCATTTCAAAACATATGTTCATACAAAATCTAGGTTTATAGTATGCATCCCAACACCAAAAGTTTAGTTATTACCATTAATACAACATGTGTATTTGTTAGAAGATCATATTTATGTATAGATATTTACATCACCTATATATCGATGTCATTGATAGATACAATATAAATATAATGACAGGACAGATTGATTGTAAGATAATATCTCACTAATACAGAAATTATGAACGACATTATATCAGAGGATTCTTCTATGTTGCCACATATACACATATATCTACATATCTCTTCCTTTTTATTGCTATTTATTTTGCTTTGAGTCACCACCATTTTCTGACTTTATCATCGGAGTAACTGCGTCGCCAATGTCTCAAGAATTTTGGAGCCAGTCAATCTGTATACTATATCACCATTTTCCTTATCTCTGGATCAAAAATGATCTGCTGTCTACTACTTGAAGTGAAATTGATAGAAGACACATTTTTCTTTTGTCTTTTCTGTTTTGTGATTTACAGATATCGTACTAAAATTTTAGTTAATTAAATTAATTAGCTACAGGTTGTTGCTCTAATTAGCTTGTAAAGAAAGGTAGTCCATCCTTTTCCTATGCATCTATTTTTTCAAAGGCTCTCTATTGATGATATCTTTGATTAATATATATGTATCTATCACTGGTCTCGCAGAAAATTAGCACCACAAGATGATCTTAATAACTTCACCAGTCAATTAAATATCCTATAGCTAAAGCTTTTCATTAGTGGTTGGCCAATTCAAATTTAATTAAAAGATTCTTTTGCAAGTTAAACGAACCATAACCACAGGAATTCAAAGTGAGTGAGCTATATATATCCAAAAGTTTGCATCACGTACGGAAAAATCTATCACCAAATCTAAACCACTCCACGTAGCTGAGAAATGTTAAGATTTTCAAAGTGAAACTATAATTTATATTGAAAATTTTGTAGCTTTCTATTTCTATCGTTAATATAGGTTTAAAAGAGCTATCAAATAGGGTTTAGGGGAATGACACAATAATAGACACTTCTTAATTTCTCAGAATTTAAGGATTGAGTCTTAGTTTCGGGAATGACACAACAATAGACTGTCCATTACTAATACTTCCTAATTTATCTTGATGATCGATGAACACCGTCACTCCAACTAAAGAAACTATAAAATGAATATTTAACATTGATTTTTTAAAAAATAAACAAACAACTCCCATTACTTTCATATGCAATTAATCACCCTAATAACTAATCTAAATAACATAATTATGCTTGGTACTGGTTAAGATCCAGATGCTCCCAGTAACTAGCCGCCGGAGACGGCGCGACTTCACTCGAGAACAGATTATTATTACTTGCACTCTCAAAGAAGAAGCTGCTGTTTTCATGCAACAACGCCGGCGAAATCGCCGGCGGTAACAACGTCGCACTTCCGCCGCCTGCAGTTTGAGTTACTACTTCCTCTGACGTAGAAGGCTTGGCCGCTGCCTTCCTGAGCGTAGTCAAACAATCGGCGGGGCCGAAGGCTTGGCCGCCGCTGCCGCCGGCCCTGTAAACGGAAGAATAATTGGAAGAAGAGAAGGCGGAGAGGCCGGTGAGGCGTTGCACCACCGACCTGAACTCGGCCGGCGTGGCGTGGACGACCTTGGGCGAGGCGATGTAGATTACGACCGGTCGACGGTGGGCCTGCCGCGTTGGCGAGTTCACCGGCCGGGGTTTCTTGACGGTCGTGTGGGAGTCTTTGCCAACCTTCAGAGGCGCCGGTCGCGGCCCCTGTAGCTCCGACGATTTCCTCACCGGTAAATCCATTAATATTATTATTACTATTTTATATCTCTATGTATCAGCCAAATTTAAAGAGTTGGATTACTGACTAGAAATGAAATGAATATATAAAGACGAAGCAAATCGGTGGATCCAACTATAATTTGATAGCGGAGAAGAAAGGAAAGAAGAAAGAGCGAAGAAGGTGAGGCGCAGCCATTGCTCATTGTTCGTTGAACCTGTCTGCGGTTGATCGGGTGATATCGCACAGAGAGCAGACAGCGAAGTCTTCATTTCAGCCAATAGGGAGGCGCCATGTGCGATTGAGTGTCCGAACCAAGTCAATAAATCCGCTGATTGGATAGGAGCGCCACGAGGTAAAGTCAACGAGGGAGTCATCCAATCATAGGACGAGGTCAGACTGTTGAAGGAATCCAAAATTATACTTTTTCAGAGATTATAGATTTTTTTCATTTAAGGCGAAAAAAAGTGTTATTTTCAAATAAAAAATAAAAAAAAGTGTTGACTCTGTGATGGGTTGACGGAGACGCTGAGGGTGAAAGTATTCATCCTTTTACCACCATGCCACCATTTACACGTAATCAAAATTCGTCCAAAATTAACTGTGATCTTACCTGAATTCACTTTCTCGATTATAATTTTGGATCGAGTTATGCGGCCGGAGGCCGTTAGCAGTGGGCGACAACCCCCCAGCTTGACATCATATAGTTTGTCCGTCGTCGACGATCTTTGATCGTCTGATTTATCTCAAAATTATAATTTAAATGAGAAGATGAACTCAAGAGAATTTGATCTCTTGTATTATTACTTCAGTCAATAATTTATTTGTTTTAATATTTTTTTATATATTTAGATGTTATCATTTTTAAATATTATTTTTATTAATCATTTTTACTTATTTATTACCTCTAACATGATTTTTAAGAAATATGAAATATATCTTGGAATTCAATTAAGTTTTGACTATAATTTAAAGATTTTTTTTCTCATCAGGTATTAATGAAACAAGAAGTCAAGAACTCAGTAGTCGACATAAAAGGGCTTTCCCCGGGAAATTCCCAAAAATAAATGTAATGAAAGCAAATGGAATTAATTAATTTATAAATCAATAATGAATAGTCTCCATTCTATAAAAGAGAACGACAATATGAATATAATATTTTCCCCGTAATTTAATTATATAAATTTTTGACAAAGATATCTGAAAAAATTATAAAAATATTATTTTTTTTAAAGTTTTTTTGTGGTTGACATCAAATAAGAAGGACCAGTAGAAGTATAATTTAAAATTTAAAAAATAAAATGATTAATAGTGGATTAATATGAAATATTTAAAAGTAACGAATTATAATATGCACATTGAGCATCTTTAACAAAAAAAAAATGGAACGCATTTATTCATAAATTCTCAATAAAAACGAGAGCTTAAAATATTTAGTAGCAAAAGAAATAACATCACCTTTTAAGTTTTAACTTCTACTCCCCTTTCCTCATTACAAAAGTCATTCAAAATGATTTTTAAATTATTTATTTTTTATATTCTATCTTTCGAAATAATGAACGCAATTAGAGCCGGCCTTGGGTAGTCGGCTGGGCCTTTTTTTTTCGAAAAAAAAAATATTTTTTAAATAAATACTAATAAAAATGGAAAAAGATTTAAAAAAAAAAAAGATGGGGCCTATTTTTTTGTTTTAATTGGTATATATATTTAAAATAAATACTAACAATGTCCATAAATTAAAAAAAAATCTAAACATAAATTTTAAAATATTATGATTTTTTTTAAGTATCCCATAAAAAAAATACATACGGAGAGTCGAAGATACCTTTTTTTTCTCAATTTTTTGAATTTTTTTATCGGACTCTTCAAAATCTAAGACTGAACGCAACCAAACATGTTTGAAATATTCTAGACCTTCAATTAATCAATGGTTCTAATTAAACCACACTAATCTCATTTAATTCATCAGTGTCAATTTATCAACAAAGTCGACAGGTCAGAACATTTTTCTTTTTAAAATTTTCTGATAATCTAAATATATATAGCCAATAAATAATAAAATTTATCATTCGCAGCCATTTTGGAAGTCTATCCATCTTATTCTTCCCACAAATAATCTATCATTTTACTCCAAAGGTCCTTTTAGTTTTTGAAATTACAGATTAATTAGGCGATACAAAGCTAGACCCGACCCCGGGCCGGGTCTGGCCCGGACCCGGCCCGGGCCCGTAACCGGGTCAACGGGCCGGTTGCCCGTTGACCCGGTTCGCCGGGTCGAACCGGAACCGGCCCGGCAAGTTGCCGGGCCGGAACCGCCGGTTAACCAACGGTTCATAGCGTTGGAACCGCCGGTTAACCGCGATTCATAGCCGTTGGAACCGCCGGTTAACCGGCGGTTCGTAACCGTTGGGAGGGTTTTAGGTATTTTTTTTAACGGTTAAGATCATTTGACCGTTTTTTTATCAATAGCTATGATTTAATGTTCGTTACTATCAAAACTCTATAAATAGAGAGCTTATTTCATCATTTTCACACACATTTTCTCTACTCTTAATCTCAATTTCGTATTCTCTATACGCTTTCATTTTCAATTTTCAATTACAATGGAAGGAGGTCGTGGAGGTGCGTCATCTCAAGCTCGGAAGGAAAAGAAAATAATGAATCCGTGGGAGGAGGACCCCAACATTCAATCCACCGATGATGAGATCGAGCATCTTCCGAATCCGACACCCGAAACACAAGGAAGTACCGATGCAATTACTTCTAAGGTTCGGGAACTTCCTCCTCTAAAGTCTTCTATTTTTACTAAACATTTTGAGAATGTCACTCTTCCGTCGGGAGAAATGCGTGCAAAATGTAAGCACTGCAATGCTTCCTACAAATTCCAAGCCGGCGGCGGCTATGGGTCGTTGAAACGACATGTAGAAACGAAGCACCCGACGGAATATGGACTCGACCGTTCTCAAACACAATTATCAAGATTTTCTTCAACTAGCGGTAGTACCGATTCCGGTTTATTTTTATATTCGGATAATAAATTAAGAGAATCATTAGCTAAATTTGTTTCCGTAGAACATCTTTCTTTTAGTTTTGGATCTAAATGCACATTTGAAGATTTTTGTAAAGAATCTCTTAATCCATGTGCTAAACGTGTTCCTAGGACTACACTTACTCGTACAATTAAAAAATTAGTAAAACAAGGAAAAAAGAATTTAATTGATGAATTTAGTAAATTAGATAATAAAGTTTCTTTATGTTCCGATATTTGGAGTGATCATTGGCAAACACATTCGTATATGGGTGTGACTTGCCATTGGATCGATAACTCTTGGAATCTCCAAAAAAGATTATTAGCTTATAGAGTTTTTGATGAATCACATAATGCTCATAATATCGCACAATTATTATGTTTAATTTTAGAAGAATATGGTTTAACTCATAAAATATTTTCAATATCATTAGATAATGCTAGTTCTAATACCGCTATAGATGATCTAAAATTTGTTTGTCAACCTATTATTGGAGGTTTATTTTTCATATTCGTTGTGTATGCCATGTTTTAAATTTATGTGTTCAAGATGGTTTAAAATTTTAGAAAGTTATATTAAACCAATTAGAATTGCAATTTCTTATTTATGGTCTCATCCATCTATAATGAAACAATGGGGTAGGTTTTGTAAAATTAATGGAATGAGACCTAAAAAATTTCCACGTGATGTACCAACACGTTGAATTCAACATACCAATTATTACAAGATTCATTTCAATATAAAGAATTATTATGTTCATTTTTGCACAAAACACTAATGCTAATATATATTTATTTTCACAACAATGGAATATTTGTAGTAGTATTTGTGAAATTTTAAAAGTATTTAATGATGCAACCGAACAACTTTCCGGTGTTTATTATCCCACCGCTCAATTAGTTTTAGAAAATTTTTCTAATATAGTATTAGTTTTAAATGAACATATTAATAATGAATCTTTATCTCCTTGCATCTTAGCTATGAAAACTAAATGGGAAAAATATTTTTATTTAATTCCTGAAATTTATTTAATTGCATTTGCTTTAGATCCTAGATTTAAATTAGAAGTTTTACAAGAAATGTTAACTTTATATTATGATGCTTTAATTCCAATTAAAGATTCTTCTTCCCATTCCTAATATTATAGATAATGTTAGAATTTATTTATATGATATTTATAATCAATATTATGCAAAATATGGAACACAAATTAATATTTCTGAAATTCAACAAACTACTAGTAGTAATTTAAAACTTACAAAAGCACAACTCTTATTAAAAGAACGGACAAAACGTCCACGGGGATCCTCAAGTTCCACATGGGAACTTGAGAATTATTTTACGACTTCTTTTGAATGAACAGATAGCGAAAATTCGATATCTTAAAGTGGTAGTCATAGAAGGCTCAAAGCTTTCTCGTTCTCTCCGTGATCATCAAAGAAATTTTAGCTTGTCAAATGTCAATTATTATTGTGAAGCAGACGTTCAATGTCGGCAATGACATATTAGATGAACGACGATCAACTTTGTCTCTCGACTCATTGAAGCCCAAGCATTCTGGACGATTGGACCAGAGCGGAGAAAAGAATCCAAGGAATGCAACTTTCGGATAACGAAGTTGAAGATTTTGATCTCGAAGGAACAAATATGACAGGAACGGGAAATGGAAGTGAATGAAAATGGATAAAAATGTAAAAGAACTACGTGGGCTTTGATTCCCCTAAAGGGATACATAGGCAACTTAAATAAGTGCAACCTTTTATTCTAATAAATTTTAATTTCTAATTTTAATGTTTAATGTTTAATTTTTATTTTATAATTTTTAATATTTTTAAACCGAACCGTGAACCGGCGGTTCTGAACCGTGAACCGTAACCGTCTTGGGCGGTTAAGGTTAAGGGTCGACCTGCCTGGAACCGTCGAACCGGCGGTTCCGAACCGTCGAACCGTCGGTTCTGAACCGTGGTCAGGTCTATACAAAGCGATTCAACTATAAAAATTGAAAAGATTGAAATATGTCACGAGGGACGAGTGACACATTAATCAAAAGATTTAATTTCTCGTACGAAAATACAAATATTAATGAAGCCTGTCACGGGCTCCGAGTGATCCAGTGCGGGCGGCTCCTTAGATTTTGTGACTCGTCATGTTAAATTACCGTTTACTTAACGGGATAAACCTCACCTCGCCACGTCACACCGACAAAGTCGGCGTTGCGAAGCTGTCGACGGCCGACGTTGGTTTTGACCCATGGAATCAGCTCACCGGCGTTCCCTCCATGTGCACACCGCCCGGTCGAATAAAATAAATGAAAAAGTCAAAGTCAATTTCCTACCTCATACGGATGATCTCGTAGCTAGAAATCACACCTTACGATTTGTCAACGATTAAAATAAGATAATCACATGAGACCATTTCTAGTTCCGGTAAGACGGCAGGAGGCCTACCGGATTTATTGCCTACCGAAAATGTTTGATTTAATAAAAGACGAAGAGTTCCGCCGCGTTGACTTTTATGGGTTTGAATTTGTATGAGTTTCCTGGATCGCCTCATCCTTCTATATAAACATCTCTCCTTTTGTCAACTCCCTCAAACCCGATCGATTAACGCAGCAGCTATTTTGGAGATCTTGAGCTTTAATTTCTTGATTCCGCTGAGTTTCCATTTTTGGGTCGAAAATTAGATGGAGGGGTTGGAGATTCCGTCCTACTTCCTCTGCCCGATTTCGCTGGAGATGATGCGGGACCCGGTGACGCTGCCGACCGGCATCACCTACGACCGGCAGAGCATCGAGCGGTGGCTCTTCGACTGGAAGCGGAGCACCTGCCCGGTGACGAAGCTGCCGCTGTCGGCCGACGCGGCGGTCTGCACCCCCAACCACACGCTCCGGCGGCTGATCCAGGGGTGGTGCACCCTCCACTCCTCCGACGGCGTGGAGCGGATCCCGACGCCGAAGCCCCCCGTCGGCCAGGATGAGGTCGCCGCGCTGCTCGAGGCCTCCGCGCGGGTGCCCACGCAGCTTGATGCGCTGCGCAAGCTACGGCGGATCTCCGGCGAGAGCGAGCGGAACAGGCGGTGCGTCGCGGGTACGCCCGGGGCCGTCGATGCCCTGGCTCGGGTCGTCGTCCTCTCCGCCTCGAGCGATCTGGAGACGATCGATCGAGATTATGCGTCGAGTTCGACGGCTTGCGACGAGGCTCTCGCCGTCCTGCACTCCCTTCAGATCTCCGAGGACGCGCTTCTCGACCTCGTCGTCAGAAATGCCGACTTGGTCGGGTCGTTGACCTCCGTCCTGCAGCGATCGAATTACCAGTCGAGGAGCTACGCGATGCTCATCTTGAAGTCCGTCCTCGCCGTCGTCTCGCCCGGTCGACTGATGGCCCTCCCGCAGGAGCTGTTCGACGAGGTGGTGGGCGTGATCCGCGACGGCGTGTCGCCGCAAGCCACCAGGGCGGCGCTGCGCGTCCTGGCCGGCGCGTGCCCGTGGGGCCGGAACCGGGCCAAGGCCGCGAAGGCAGGGGCGGTGCACGCGGCGGTGGAGCTACTGCTCGAGGACCCGGAGCGACGGGCGTGCGAGGCGGCGCTGGCGGCGCTGGCGTCCGTGTGCGGGTGCGCGGAGGGGCGGGCGGAGCTGGTGCGCCACCGGGCGGCGGTGGCGGTGGTGTCCAAGAAGATACTGAGGGTGTCGCAGCTGGCCAGCGAGAAGGCGGTGCGGGTGCTGCACGAGGTGGCGCGGCACGCCGCGACGCCGGCGCTGCTGCAGGAGATGGTGCAGGTGGGGGCGGTGACGAAGCTGTTCGTGGTGGTGCAGGCCGGCGGCGGGGGCAAGATGGAGGAGAGGGCGAGGGAGATCCTGAGGATGCACGCGAGGGCGTGGCGAGATTCTCCCTGTTTGTCTTTTCTCTTCAAGAACGGGGTTTCTACTTTGTGATTCGTTTTCAGTACTGATAATTAATCAACAAGTCAAGCAAGAAAATCCTAAATTTTATTTTCAAATATAAATTTTAATCCATAATTAAATACATTTGGCTTATGATAGTTTTATATCATGGTCAACAGAAGATGAATATATTTGTTGACAGCTTTAAGGATCCAGATAGAGACTTTTCGTTGTTTTTGTTTAATATGATTCTGGAGATTTGATCTCTTCTCTCAGCATCGATGGAGTCCAAATGGGCATTCTGTGCTTGATTTTTCTCGGTTGAGTAGTTCTTGTGTTGAAAAGTAAAAAAGAAAAATAAATTGAATCGGTTCAAATCAAATTAATAAAAAATAATAATTTTGATTTTAATTTTAATTGAGTTCTTCTTCTATACATTAAAACAGTTAATCTAATACAAAAAGAAAGATATCACTAAGTTAAAGATTTTATCCTATATTAGAAAACCGTACAATTTCTTTAATTAGAATACAAAAATGTAATTAAAGATTCGGAGACGGTGTCGGCCTTAAGTTTCCTTTTCCCTGTCTCGATTGTGCCAGAATTAGAAATCCGTTTTCGCAGCGCCATACGCGTTTCTATTGGAACTATTTTGTGTCCCCTGTCTCGATTGAGACGGGAAAAGAGGAAGCAAAAGGCCGTTGGATATTGTGGAGTGGAAGATCGGACGGATGCTGCTTTCGAGGAATCGGGCGGAGAGTGGGTTAAAGAGTTCCATTTCGGGGCGGCATCTTTCCCGATCGTCGAGTGTCGATACCGAGGCGGAGAGAGGCGATGGGGCTTCTCTCGAACAGGTTCGGATGCTCGCCTTGCTGTTGCTTTAGATCTAGTTCTCTTTCTTCTACGTGTGATTTCATCGCCAGTATTTTGTTTTTGCTGATGGATCGCTTCCTTGGGGGCTTATTATGCCTGAAAATTTAGGACCGGGAAGGAGAGTTTGAAGTCAGGAGATCATATCTACTCGTGGCGGACTGCATATATCTACGCCCACCACGGTAGCATTCTGTAATCTCACAGTGTGCTTTTTTTAGGGTTGCGTTGCGATATTGAACTTTTCCGGCCTCCAATTTGCCCAAACTTGTTCATAATCCGTATATGCTGAAGATTTCAATTTATCATAATTTGTATCTGGATCTTTATTGCATGCTTTATTTGCTCATCCCAGGTACTCCAATTCAGGACTTTAAATTTTCATGATTATTTTACGAATTCTCGACTGTAAAATCCCCTTAGGTTGTTCAATAATCGAGCTCTTCTTTAATTATTTGAGCCAAATCCTCTCCAAGTATTAAGCCTTCGAATCAGTCTAATTGAATAGTTACTCTTGGTACTGTCAATAAGGCTGGAGTCGCTGTGTATATAAGTTGGTAGGAGTTTCATCCTCAGTATCATGCTAATGGGTCTTTGATCATTTTAAGTAATCTTAAAGAATAAATGCTACAAGCAAGAGTTCAACCGTCTGTATCCATATAATGTTCAAATTTCATGAATACAAGCAACGATTTTTCAGCATTACATCACCTTGAAATGTTTCATGCACTACACAAATTACAGGACCATTACTCTGACCCACTGAGTCATGGATTTACACCTGGGCTGAAATATTTATAAACTCCTGGAATCTCATTAAGCTGGAGCAAATTGAGCCTCTGCTTTTAGCGAGTGTTCTTTGAATCCAAGAATGCACCAACCATGTCCAATGAGTGAGCAACCGTTGCTTTGTATTCTGTTTGTCCATTAAGGAATGATTTCTCCAGCCAACTTATCTATAACCTTTCCTGGCATAGTGTATTGAGCAGGAATGGATTTCTCAATGAAGCATTTCTAGATTCTGGTACTATAAAGAAGACATTTAAGCACGTTTGCAGATTCTCTTCGATGTATGAATGGAATTATTGTCAACCTGCAGTTTGCAACATTACAGAATCTGAATAGGCGATCTCTGTTTTGATTTCTTTGTTGCATAGGGGACACACATATCTTATGGCACTCCTTTTATATTAACTAGGATCTTGATGTTAATCTTATTATTTAGGATGAGCCAGGTTTTCACGTTAACTTTACTTGTGGTGAAGGGGGTGCTATGGGACTCCTGTTGCAGATGAGGAACACAAAATGAGTCAGTTTAATTGAGAAATATCATTAGCTATTCCATCTCCAATTAGCTCTATCAGGTGAGTCAGTTTGTAAGTGGATGCTTCCCTTCCATGAAGCATTATAATGTCTCTCTGTTGAAATTGCCCTGTCCAACAGGCCAAGAACTAAAACTCAAAACTACATGGTAGGTTCCTACTCCTTGTAGATGTCATATAAGATGTTTTCATATCATTTCTTGTCAGTCTTTCCATTCCAACAGTCATGCCATAGTCGCACTTCACTGCCATTTTCATCATCTATACAAAATTGGTTACAAAGAATTCCCCATTGATGTCCTTGTTTAATAGAAATGACAATTATATTCTCTATGAATTCCCATGGAATGAGGATTTCTATCTTCATGTAATGAATGAACTTAGAATGTTGATTCCCATGGAATTATGATTCTCTGATGATAAGCAATAGTTTTTTTCTTACTTTCTTCTGACAAATAGCTTTTGCTTATCTGTTATATTCTCCAAACCATCCTTACTATTATTTTTTTCAATCCTTCAAACTTTAAACAATATGTATATCATATACATACTATGAATGGGCAAAAGTGGGTTAGGCAAGCCCAGCGGACCTATCAAAGTGGTCATACTACTTAGTGAAGATATCTTCCTGATGTCAGACTACTTAGTCACCTTTATGCCCTACCCTGTGCTTTCTTTTGCCGCTGCATTTGTGTGCTTATGAAGTCAAGTTCTTCATCTTGCACAGAAATGGCTATTGATGTTCAACTCTGTGTGATGTCTTGAGTTAGTTTACCACCGTCGTATATTTCCTTTAGACCAGTGTTTACCTGACTGAAAAGATGGTTGGAAGGTTGCGCATGGAACATCATTTACTCATGTGTGTTACATTCCCTCCCCCTCTTCTTCCCCTCCTACATTTCCATTCCAAGTAAACCCATCCTTAATATTTTGCTAATCTTGTTCAAGATAAGTAAACAAAAAATTATTGTTGTATGTGGGAGCATCCACATCAGATACCCTATTCAAATATTTTACCTTAAATTTTGGATAAGGTAGCTAAAAATTCTTTGCATCAGCTACCCTATCGATTCCCTAAATTATGCATTTATGAATAGTACTTCTCTAAATTTAGGGAATGGATTTCATTCCCTAAACATTATAGAGGAGAGAGAAGAAATAGAGAAGCTGATATATGATGTATTAAAAAGTGGATATCCAAATTTAATAAAGTAATTTTTTTACCCTAAATTATGCATTTTGGATGGAGAAGCTGATGTGGATGGTCTTACAAGCTAGTTCTAGTCGGGTAATAGAAGTTGCTAAACTCTTGAATGCATTGCTGTTTTTATTAACATTGCATTTGAGTCATGATAATTTATATCATTGGAAAAGTTTATTTGCTTTTGCTGCCTAATTCAATTACAGGCATATATGTGGGTGATGATAAGGTCATCCACTTCACCAGAGGTCTCGGCCAAGAGGTGGGAACTGGAACTGTTCTAGATGTTGTTCTCGCAAGTTCTGCGCCTAAACGAAACCTGACACCCTGCCCAAAGTGTGCCTATCGATCATCGGATTCCTGTGGAGTGATCTCTTCTTGCCTGGACTGTTTCCTCGCTGGTGGAGTCCTCTATCGTTTTGAGTACGGCGTCAATCCTGCACTCTTTCTCGCTAAAGCTCGGGGCGGCACCTGCACCCTCGCGAATTCTGATCCAGATGAAATGGTCATCCACCGAGCTAACCACCTACTCAACAACGGCTTCAGATGCTACAGCTTGTTCAAAAGCAACTGCGAGGACTTTGCCATCTATTGCAAGACGGGTCTTCTTGTAGCGGAGCGGGGCGTCGTCGGACAAAGTGGACAGGCGATATCAGTAATCGGCGGACCGCTTGCCGCTGTCCTCTCGACGCCATTCCATCTCATCACGACTAACGTGTATGGAATGGCAGTGACCGCTGTCGGAGTCTACTGTGCTAGCCGGTATGCTGCAGACATCGGCAACCGCATAGATGTGGTAAGGATTCCTGTCGAAGAACTCACAGCTGGGCTAGCATCTGGAAGGGTTCAGGTGGTGGAGGGAAATCAACTGGCTGCAGCATCTCATTGACCAATAAGAAGGTTTCTGCTAACAACCATTTTAGTTATCAAGCAGTCCTTTGAGACATCCCATAAAATTGCAACGATATGTTGTATGAATTTGCAGTATCACATATTCAAGTTTGATGTTATGCTTCAACGATCACACATTTCTTGGGATGATATTTTGCTATCAAACAGTTCAGAACTTACCAACATTCAATTATAAAAAATTTCCAAATTAAAAAAACAATGAGCCTATTGTAAGTGAGACAAGCGTTGACACCGTGGGCCCATCAGGTTGGATACCATGCCACCACATAAATGTGTCGGCCACGTGGCTCCACCTAAAAAGAACAAGAGGCACCAACCAGAAAATTAATTTTTTTTGGGTTCTCTTGGAGCTTTGCTTTCCTAATTCTATTTGTTTCTTCCCTGTTCCAAGTTTGACCCTTGTTGGCTTGTCAGTTGCGACAATTCGGTGGCGGCTTCCTATTCAACGAATCTGCTGAACGTTTTGTCTTGCTTTAATCCGTAAGTTTCGTTAAATTCTGCTTGCAAACTCCAAATGATTATAACTGGCGTGAACTCTTAATCGTCGATAAAGTGAATAGTAGAAGGCGAGAAGTCATCACCGCCTTGTGAGCTCTTGTACCTGATTGTCATCAACAATCCTCGAGTGTCGTCATGGTCCTCAATCACCGGCGACAAGGAGTATTTGGTGAAAGTGATAAAAAGAAAAGCTTCATGGCCCAGTAGCAAAAAGAGACATCTTTCCGTAAAGTGTTTTCCCTAATCGTCCCTGTTATTTCTAGTTTTCTTCTGTTAAATTTATGTAATTTGGAATAAAAATCGAATCTTTAGGGGGTTTACGTTTTGGAGCTTACTGGAAGCCAATAAAGACCTCACCTTTTTACTCCTAAACTGGATTGCTTCTGGGGTTTGATAGCTTGGGGAGATGCCTTCTGCTGCCTCGCTTCAGATGGTCTCAAGGGAGAGAGCGGTGATGGCAAATCCTGATGTAAACCCTCAGTTTTCCGCACGAAGTGGCGATTACGATTTTGTGAGCATTCCCTTCTTTCTTTCCTAGATGTCCTTTTTCTTTTTATGAAATTCCTCAGGTTTCCATTGTGCTCATTGATTCTCATTTGTGAGCGAGTTCTTATTTCAGGATTTGAATTGCTAGAGTAGCTTCGAGAAGTTGGGTTCTTCCTATCTTTTCCTTTTGCGGTGAAGATTAAGCTCTGTGAGTGCAGTTATTATCCTCAATCATCGTTTTTAGGGTTTATTTCTTCTCTATTTGGCTATTTAGGGTTTTGCCCCATTACCATTTGTTCTGGATGCAGAATGGAGAGGGGATCATGGGTCAAATTTTTTACTTTATCTGTCCTCCTCACCTTCGTTTTTGTGGCCTTGGCAACCACCAACCCTAGCGACTATGCCGTCCTCGACGAGTTCCGCAAAGGATTGAGCAATGCCGAGCTCCTCGGATGGCCGGCAAACAACCAAGATCCTTGTGGCAGTCCACAATGGAATTATGTTTACTGTTCCAACTCAAGGGTCACTCAGATCCAGGCGAAGAATCTTGGTTTGGTTGGCACTCTCCCAGCGGATTTCAACAAGCTATCCATGTTGGAAAACATCGGCCTCCAAGGCAACAACCTGACCGGGGCTTTGCCTTCTCTTAAAGGACTATCAAAAGTAGAGTTTGTTTTCCTCGACGACAACCAATTCGATACCATTCCATCAGACTTTTTTGTTGGACTCGATAGCTTGCAGGTTCTAGCTTTGGACAAAAACCCCTTGAATCAGAGCACTGGGTGGATGCTGCCCCCGGACTTGGGCAATTCGGCTCAATTGGTAAACTTGTCCTTAATGCAGTGTAATCTTATCGGTCCACTGCCAGATTTCTTGGGCAACTTGCATTCTCTATCGATGCTGAAGCTGTCTTACAACCAACTCACCGGAGAGATTCCAGCAAGTTATAGTTCCTTGCCTTTGCAGATTCTGTGGCTAAACAATCAAGAGGGAGGCCTTACTGGCTCGCTTGAAGTTTTTACTTCGATGACTATGTTGAATGATGTTTGGCTACATGGGAATCAATTCACAGGGCGCATCCCCAGTTCGATCGGTGCCTTGACTTCCTTGACACGGTTGTGGCTCAACAATAACCGGCTTGCAGGAATTGTTCCTGTTAATTTAACAAGTTTACCTGAACTCCAATCTCTGCACTTAGATGATAATTCATTCATGGGGCAAATTCCTAAGGTGAGCTTCAGTGATTTCACATATTCTTATAATTCATTTTGCCAGTCGACCGCTGGTGCTCCTTGTCCGCAAGAGGTTGCAGCGCTGTTGGATTTTCTTGATGCAGTGGATTATCCACCAATCCTTGCGAATTCTTGGAAAGGAAATGATTCTTGTGTTGGTACATGGATCGGAGTATCCTGCACTAATGGCAGCACATCTGTTATTAATCTGCCAAACAATCATCTGAACGGCACCATTAGTCCCTCTCTTGCAAACTTGGATTCTCTTGTTCGAATTTTGCTCGGGAGTAACAATCTTAGTGGCACAATCCCTGAACACCTAACAGACTTGAAGTTCTTGAAACTATTGAATCTTTCTTCAAATAATATCTCACCTCCAGTTCCACAGTTTCCGAGCAGTGTGAAAGTGATTCTCGATGATAATTCATTGTTGAACAATGGCAGCTCTCCTTCAGGTTCTAATAGCCATTCCCCATCAAACCAGCCTAGTCCATCATCAGGTGTTCCAAGTCCAACTTCCTCTTCCAGCTCAAAAGTAGTTCTCACTGTAGTTCCAGTTGCAGTTGCGGTTTCTGTTTTCTTACTGGTCCTTATATTTCTGCTGCAACGGAAGAAGAGGAAGAACCCTTTCTCTGTACCAAATGCCATCGTTGTTCATCCTCGAAACTCTTCAGATCCAGATAATTTTGTTAAGATTGCAATTGAAAATAATTCTTACAACACTTCTGCTAGTGAACTTCACAGTAGAAACAACACTGATTTGGTAGATACGCATGTGATCGAATCAGGGGACTTGATAATATCAGTTCAGATTCTTCGTACTGCTACTCGAAACTTTGCGCCAGAGAATGTGCTTGGCCAGGGAGGATTTGGAATAGTCTACAAGGGAGAATTGCTCGACGGAACAATGATAGCAGTTAAGAGAATGCAGTCAGTTGTATTAAATAGCAAAGCCTTGGAAGAGTTCCAAGCAGAAATAGCTATTCTCTCAAAGGTAAGACACCGCAATCTGGTGTCTATAGTCGGGTACTCTGTCGAGGACAATGAGAGACTTCTAGTGTATGAGTATATGCCTCAAGGGGCTCTGAGCAAGCATCTTTTCGAGTGGAAAGAGTTTGAAGTGGAGCCTTTGTCTTGGAAGAAGAGGCTTAACATTGCATTGGATGTTGCAAGAGGAATTGAGTATCTTCATAACTTTGCTAGCCACTGCTTCATCCACAGAGATCTCAAGTCATCCAATATACTACTTGGTGATGACTACAGAGCTAAAATTTCTGATTTCGGGCTCGCCAAACTTGCGCCCGATGGAAAAAATTCTCTGGCAACTAAACTTGCTGGGACTTTTGGCTACTTAGCTCCAGAATATGCTGGTAAAGTCTTTCTGTTCCACAATTCCTTCTCTTACTTGGTTGTTTATCAAATATTTTCCATCTGTTCAATTCTCGAGTTGCATTACTATAGCATTCTAAACAAATCTAGAGCAATTAGGATACAAAGAGTGTCTATTGTAATCTGAGTCATGATGTGATATACTTTTTTGCTACTACTCATTTACTGATGCAAAATTTTTTGGCCGTCGCTGGATCAGTTACTGGGAAGGTTACAACAAAGGTTGATGTCTTCAGTTTCGGTGTGGTATTGATGGAATTATTGACTGGTCTGAGAGCCCTGGACGAGGGTCGCCCGGACGAAAGCCGTTACTTGGCATCCTGGTTCTGTCAAATGAAGAACAGCAAGGAAAACCTCAAAAGCATCATTGATTCATCACTTGCTGTCACAGATGAGTCGTGCTTTGAAAGAATCCGGATCGTTGCAGAACTGGCAGGTCATTGTACTGCACGAGAGCCGTATCAGCGGCCGGACATGAGCCATGCAGTGAATGTACTCGCTCCGCTCGTCGAAAAATGGATGCCTGTCAGTGACGATCAGGGCGAACATCTGGGAATTGATTTTTGCCAGCCCCTTCTTCAGATGGTGAAGGGGTGGCAAGCCGCCGACGGCGCCCCGGAGGCCACATCAATTAGCCTTGATTACAGTAAAGGAAGCATCCCCGCGAGGCCTATTGGATTTGCTGAATCTTTCACCTCTGCAGATGCCCGATGAAGTTTTCGGTTTGTTTACTTCCCCTACTCTCTGCCTGTGCTCCTGGTAGCATCTATAATGTTCTTTCTTTGTTTCATAGTTTGTAAATAAAAGTCATCTTAGAGAATTTCTTTGTGATCATTTGTGTCTCTCTTGTGTATTATAACTTTGTTTGCTATCCACTGTGAATATAAAGAGACTTAAATGTGTTCTTGTCTTGACTGTTCGACATTATTATTGCAAATTTGACATTGTCATCGATGTCATTCATAAGGTGATTGAGGTGGGTCCTGAATCGGGTCAAAATTAAGAAGGTCGACTGATATAACAGACAAAGTAAAAAAAAAAAAAAAAAAATCCTTGAAGTCATTGCAGTCAATCGACCAAGAGATTATTCGAACAACCCAATTGGCCGATCGAGCTAAGAGGTTATCCGACTAGATTATGGTCGGTTAACACCAAGCCTCTCAATACGGACAATAAATGAATCAACACTCTTCAGGGTCAAAATTTCTTTAAGATAACACAACTGAGCCAAGATGTTATTTGACCGAACCATCAGATCAGTCGGACACTAAGTCTCTCAACATGGACAATAGTTCAAGACGAGTAAGCACTTTCTAGAGCTAAGATTTTTTTAAGATAGCACAACTGAATAATTAGGGCTAAGATTTTTTTAAGATAGCACAACTGAATAGTTTGGTTGAGTAGTTCAACCGATTAAAATTACGGTTTGATCAGATAGTATGGGCGTCTGGTTCAATTGAACTCTTTAGTTAAAATCAATAGATCGAGTAAGCGATGGATCCTTGATGACATTCTATATATCTGATCGGTCAAATGATTGTCGATTGATCATGGAAAAAATTCTATCAATCTATCATATAAGTAGATTGTGAGTCCCCTACTCTAACAACCTTCTTATTATTATTATTATTATTATTATTATTATTATTATTATTATTATTATTATATATATATATATATATATATATATATATATATATTTTGCATTTTGTATCGTGAAAGACAATGAATATTTTATATTTTAATTATACATCAAAAACTTTTTCTGCCAAACGCATAGAGTTGTTATGGTCTCTCCTTCTCCCACAATGAGGAGAGGAAAGATTCCCCCGACGACGTTGAACTTGCTGAAGAAGTACGCTGCTGATTCGTGCTGGATCACGTTAATCTCGCGTTCGCTCTCTTTCATTCAATGTCGGCCTGCACATGTCACTGCTTGGTCCGGCTGAAACAGAGACTGGCCATGTGACGCGTGGCCCACCACGTGGCCCATTGCCGAGCAGAGCCAATCAGGATTCAGGATCTTGCACGCCCAGACTGCATTTATATCCACAGAGACTCCTGTTCCCTGTCCGCTTTTGCAGCCGCCTCCCGACACCTCGATTATCGGATTTGGATGTTCCCGTCAACTTAGACCGCGCCAGTTAACCCAGCGGCCACGTGGTCAAACGGACACCGTGGCGCATCTGTCGTCGATCCAGCTCGGGGCGATGAATTATGGATTCATCGAAATAATTGAATCAATTATTATCGATGCGCGACCGATTTATTATAACTCGCCATGCGAGTTTAATTAAATGACGTGGCAATGGGAGAAAATGAATCGAAGCGGTAGGGGACGCAGCGGAATTAAATGGGCGGAGGGCGAGGCATCGGGGAGAGTGAGGAAGCATAGCTGAGCTGGCGCTGGTCCCCACGCGACCACGTACACGACGCTCGGGTTGAGTGAGCTGGAAGAGAGGAGATCCGAGCCGCCGAGGACCACTGGGAATATATTTGCGAGTGTATTCCATGTGATCGAATGCGGATATTAAATATTCGTACAAGACTTTCTGTTGTAACGTTGGAAAATATTAATAATTTATTTTGCGATAACGGATAAATCTCTTGTTTTTCCGAATCACAAAGAGTTAAAAGTTAACAGTTTGATTCGGCTGTTGAGAATCCAAACACCTCAAAGAAAACTCCAAATACGTGCGCCTACGCATTCCAGGTCACAAAGTCCTCTATTAGCCGGAATCTCTTCTCTGATTAGCAAGCAGTTCACGAGTGGAATAAAAAAAACATCTGATGGTCAATGGAAGATGACCAACAGCCACTCTTATTGGCCATCAAACTCAAAGTTTCCACTTATTGACAACCAATGAGATATTTTGTAGCTATGTACATAGATCTCATGAACTTATCATTTATTGGATCAACCATATATTGATACGACGTATAATAGATAACCCTAGAAATAGTTTGGGTTAAGATTAAGATAATGTAACGATTAAGGCACGATACTCAGGAGGCTCCCACGCCGACCGGTATCCCAGGGTTAGCTCGGTACTTCACATGGGTACATCTCCCAGTTTAATTCTGATCGGCTCAAATTCTGGTCGGGATCTCAGTACTTAGCTCATCACATTTTATAGGCACGAATCACATTCTATTCTAGATCGGATAAAGGGTCGGTTGGTATCTTAGGGCTTAATTCCTCACTGTTCTCGAGCACGGCTCCCAACCTAATCCCCGGTTGGCTCATGTACCGACCGGGGGCCCTAGGGCTTAATCCCTCATGGGTACAGCTCCCAGCCTAATTCCTGGTCGGCTGAAGGGCCGACCAGGATCTCCCGAGACTTTGCTCCCCTCACACCTCATGGACATGACTCCTAATTTACTCTCAGTCAGTCCTAGTGCCGGTCTGATCTCTAGAACATTCACTTCTCATGAGCAAGGTTCTCAGTCTACTCCTGGTCGGTTCCAATATCAATTGGACTGTCACAAGGAGATAACACTGTTAAAGAATCGCAATAACTTGTTAGAGAATAATTGATATTCGTTAGAAAATATTCTGATACTCTGCCGCATGCATGCTACGGAACCTTTCTACATCCAATGGAAGCCCGTTGTATATCTTCCATCACCCTATATTCCTTGACACCCAACATTCTCTGACGCCTCATTACTACGGAAGTTGTAAGAGGCAACATAAAAATGAGTCCTCTCCGTTGGCCAGGTAGGCACATACACACATATCTACTATAGTTCTACTTTTTCGTATGCTTTTCTCTCGCCTTCTTTTTGACTTAAGTATCGGAGGGCCTGTGCAGGGACTTCTTCCTTGGTTCTCGCTCTAATACCACCATGTGAGCTGTATGTGATGTGTGTAGGTCCGTGGATACCATTTTCCACCGTCTCCCCTGCTTCGCTTGGAGGCCAAAAGGCTGCAGGGTATCTTCGAGTTCTAGCTCGAGTTCTCCTTCTGTCAATATTCTTGAGGATCTCGAGTGCAAAATAACACAAGCGCAACGAAATAAACAACAAGATCCTTTTTAGGAGATTCATGCGAAAGAAACCATATACTAGTTGAATTAAGAGTTATACCTTTATTGTGTAAACATGAACTCCCGATAACAACTTTGTTCTTGGTGAATCTTAGCATGATCAAGCATTCACACCTCTACAATACCTACACAAACACGTTTCTGTCCGTCTCATGAACTCACAAACTTGGAGAAGAAGAACCATCTAAGGTTATATTAGCAACCTATAAAGGGGGTCTCGACCAAGGAGGAAGGAGAAGGAGAAAACAAGCAAGAAGCCCAAGTGTCATTCACAAAAATGAATCAAAAATCCTTTTTTGTACTTATCCAAGAATATCAAAGGTCTTTTGGCTTTTGATCTTCCTTTGGATAATGATGATCCATTATCTCCATTAATGGGCATTAACCTTCTTAAGTGGTTGAGTCTAATCTAATGAATCTGATTTGAATTAGACTCAATCTAATAATCCAACGATTAAATTCATTTGAGTCTAGTTCAATGAGTCTAATTCGTATTAGACTTAATCCTATAGCCTTATAATCCATCGTATTTTAGTCAAACTAAAATAGACAAATCTCCAAATCAACATGTTATTTGTGTGTGACCCAATAGAATCTGGTAACGTTGGCAATGTATTTAAAATCACTTAGATACATAAGTAATGAGTAACATCTAGTAAGACATCATTGTTATCCAAGTGACGAGAATGTTGAGATCTGACCTAACATTTCCATGTTTATTATCTTGTATAACTTAGTCCTTCTATCCTTAATATCTAGGTCAATCAATAAGGCATAGACCATGTTATCATCTTATCAATTTTTATGTTTCTTGATCCCTAAGTATACACACTCAATCAAATAAACTCAATATCTCATATTGACTAATTTGAGTATGACAATGCATTTTTGTGTCATACTTATTCAAGGGGTCTACAGATATCACTTCCGTCATATGAAAGAGTAGATCTCATCTACATCACTTACATTCTTTTGCATAACTTATTGTATACCCAGTGATCAACTTTATAGTTCACCTTATTACAAGCAACGTTTGATGATACTAAAGTACACAACTCCTTATGTATGGAATTGTAGTGACTTCAGGTCTAAGAACTATTCATATTAATAATCACTATAAGAATATTTATGACACTCATATAACAATCCATGAAACATTTTATGGCGGATCAATTCAGTATATATTCTCTAATATATACCCATATGTCAACTTGATATCTCATATCCATGATTTTTGAGATTAAGTTATCAATTAACCTACATGCTAGTCTCAATACATTAATATTGTCCTTATATATTAATGTTTGACCATGAATAGTTACGAGTAGAGTTTATATATGATCCTGTTCGAAAATCGTGGAGACGGAAAGTTGGGGATGTGGTTATTGCATTGACTGGATGTAGACCACATTCCGATCTGCAAGCACAAGAGACGTCAGTGCCAAGCCAGAGAAGGGGTCCCCAACGTTGGCCCTCCGACGCTCAAGTCAGTCACCGACACGAAGAAGAAGACAAAACAACATTAGCACAAGAGTAAACAGTGAATAATGCATACCTCCGCTGGTGTATGGATCCCCTTTATATAATGCACTGGTGGACGACATGCGCACTTTTCGAGGTGTAGACACGTTCTCCCATTGATTATGGACACGTTCCCCAATTGGTCCTGGACATGTAGTCATGGGCACGTTCTCCAATTGATCCTAGACACGTGGTTATAGACACATTGTCCAATTGGACGTGAGCACATCCTCCAATTTATCACTGTATGATCCATATGTTGACCATGCTCCGTGTCGGCGACACTATATCCTAAAAGGAGATTCCAATATAGCTCAGAGATCCCGTTGATTGGCGGAGCAAGATAGCCGCTCGACCCATTACTCCTCCGCTCGATCGGACTCGGCCACTCTTCCATGCGGCGACGAATCTTGATAGTATGTTCTCACCCGACTAGAATAACGCTCCGGTCATTTCAACGCTCCTCTGCTCCGTGACAAACGTCTGATGATCTTAGCTACACGAGCGCTTCGCTTGGCCCATCCCTTTGTCAGTCGAGCAAAATATGCCAGATCGGCCCATAATGTAGAGCTCCGTTTGGATACCCTTTGATGGGCCTGTTAATCCTCTTACGTTGACTTCCTTAACTTTGACCTCCACATCCTCCTTTGATCCACACTCAATGAACCCCCTTTAACATCACATTAATATATATCTACATATTTTTATTATCAATTCAGTCAATTAATATGTTGTATAGTAGCATCGATTAAAATAAGTATAATAATTATTGTTAATTAGCATTGCCATCTCCACCAATCCCCCGTCCAACTTAGCTTCTAGACGGAATCGTCCATTAATCGGATTAAACCTCCTCGAATCAAAATTGAGAGGGAGGGACTAAGACGGTACAGGAGTCGCTAAGATGATGATTTCAGACAGTGAGAGCCGCAGTAAGTTAGTAAAACCTATTTCAGACAGTGAGAGCCGCAGTTAGTAAAACCTACTCTGCCTTCTGCCGGTTCCTTGTCTCACGGCAACACTTAACTGCGCGTCCATTTCATTTAACTCAACCACATCCGGTGGTTAAGCTTGGTTTTTCTTCCCCCCCTCCACCTATAAATATTCCTCCCCCCTCAAATCCCCATTTAAATTGTTGCCATGCCATTCAATTCGATGTGATGCCAGTAAGTAGTAATAGACTGAGATCAAATATTAAATAAAAGACGGCAAAGAAAAAGGGAAGGCGCAGCTGCAACTCACCGACCGTCGTCCTCCTCCCGACGCGCGCCGCAATGGTAGGCGATTACTAGACTGCATTTGCCACCCTCGATCCGCTTCCATCTCCCCATCGAGAGGGCCGCCGGGGGAGTCGCGATCGGATCCGTCACTGCTGGCGGAAATCGCCGCCCCTTCCAGACGGAGGAGGACGAGTATTCACTTCTTGACGATCCGGATCGATTTCGTCAGGTGAGTTCGTCGTGCTTCTGGGATTGATCGACTGCTTCGGGCCTTGCTTCCTTCTGGATCTCAGTGCGGTTAAATGTATTTTTATTTTTTAGTACTCGATTCGATTGGGCGGGAGGAGCTTGAGGAGATCTGATTATTTGATCTATGAAGCAAGGCACTTCGAGCTCGAGCTGAGATTAGATTTGTAAAGTTGATCTGAGTTGTGTCTCCGGTGCCCCATTTGTGGATTGGATCCATGGAGTCGAGAATGGATAAGTATGAGATAATGGAACAAATCGGCCGCGGAGCCTTCGGGTCTGCGATTCTTGTGAATCATAAGCAAGAAAAACAGAAGTACGTTCGGCTAGCTTTCCAGGTGTTGTTTGCCCCCTTTGGAGTTCTACGAGTCAATTTCTCACGAGTTTTTGTTTCAGGTATGTTCTAAAGAAAATCCGACTAGCAAGGCAGACTGAACGTTGCCGGCGATCTGCTCACCAGGAGGTCTGTGGAGTTGATGGATGTTTCGTTCCTGTCTTCTTTCATATTTATCGGCGCCAATCTTGCTAGTAATTCTTCTCTCTGTCCTGTGCAGATGTCTCTTATCGCCCGTATTCAGCATCCTTATATAGTTGAGTTCAAGGAAGCCTGGGTAGAGAAGGTCTCGAACCACAAAATATAACTCCATATATAGGTTATCTTTTGATTCGTTTTGTCTCATCAATGCGTGTGAATGTAGGGTTGCTATGTTTGTATTGTCACAGGATACTGTGAGGGAGGAGACATGTAAGCTGTTACTTTTTTTTTTTTAAAAAAAATACCTTTAATGTAATTTATTTGGTTCGCTTGACTTCTATCTATGTATTCTAAAAGGGCTGAGCTGATGAAACGATCAAATGGAACATATTTCCCAGAGGAGGTATAGTAATTTCATCTAGATCTTTCTATGTCTGCCTAAAAATTTCTTGGAATGGTCAAAATCTGATAAATTGACTTCCTACCAGAAATTACTAAAGTGGTTTGTCCAACTCTTGTTAGCTGTTGAGTACTTGCATTCAAACTTTGTTTTGCACCGAGATCTTAAGGTTGGTGACATTAGGCAGAAGCTGCTTCTCTCGGCTGTTTATTTTCTTACCTGATTCTTTTTATTATGTCTCTTGCATCTCTGTTACAGTGTTCAAATATATTTCTCACTAAGGATCAAGATGTTCGCCTTGGTTAGCAGCTTGACAATGCTTAGACATTTAGACAATCATTATTTTATTTACACTTAAACTTTTCCTTGCCTCCTTTCCTGTGCAGGGGATTTTGGGTTAGCTAAAACTCTAAAAGCTGATGATTTGGCTTCTTCTGTAAGTGTTATACTTCCTCGAATGTTTTCTTCTTCAATAGACAACTCTTAGAATGTGATACGATACATTATTTAACTAATTCACAGGATTTAGTTAGTTAAAGATAACTGGTATTACATATATGATATTTTATAAAAAAAATTATTTAATTTCTGTTACCTTCAAATGTAAGGGCCAACTAGCAAACCAAAATCAATTTCAGATTGAGCCGGTCCTTTCTTTTCTTCTTTCATTCAATTTCAGATTTAAGTTCTAGGTGCTGACGTTTTGGCGGCAATTGGAGTTGGGAAATGATGTGATTAAAATTGCCATATCAACACTAGCATATTCTTTTTCTCACAACAAGTTTGGGTGTCAATTGCATTGTTTTGGGAGGGTGAAATGCATAATGAGCTAGGTTCTAAAATGTCACAAGCATATTTTTGTGATTTCCAAACTTAAGTTCCACAAGATCAGCTAGTGAATTCATTTTCCCAGATTGTCTCCACTTTTAGTAGGATATATACATGATATGTAACATCTGCACTCCCATATCTTCCCGTTCTCTATTTGATGTGAGACCAATCATGTTGAAGTCTGCTTTGTGATGATAGTGGCAGTGTGGTCCCAGAGGTCAAGAGTTGGTATTTTCTTTAGTCTGTCACGATGTATTTTACTTGGTCTCTGTACTGTGAATGTATCACCAAGAACCCAGAAAATTTAAATAAAGTAAACATAATGAATTGAAAGGTGGTAACTAATTTCTTCCACAAGATTTAAATCCATGTAGTTTCATTTGAAGAATATGGAACTTATGACTGTTTGAATTCTATGATGTAATAGCAATTGCAAGTGCTGACATTGTTGTTTAACTGTCATTCTTTATTTTCCTTTGTACTGATGCTAGTCTTAATAAAAATATTTGCCTAAATCTCACATTTTGTTACGTTCTTGTACCTCTTCAGGAATATTGTATAATGGTATCAGATTAACCTCACAGATTTATTGTTTCACAATAATCGAAAAAAAATGTAGTTTCTAAAGTAGTTCTTCATATAATTGGAGTTTACCTGTACGTTAAATTTATAGCTTGTTGTAAGGTTAGACCTCCAAATTATAACCCATGTAAAACATATCTGATAATTTCTGCTAGGTTAATCTTTGATTGGATTTCTTTTTCACTAATGCAATAGATTGTCATATGATGCTTGCCAATTTTGTATAACTTATAAGTGGAATTTCATATAGGTTGTTGGAACACCCAATTATATGTGCCCAGAGCTCCTTGCAGATATTCCTTATGGATTTAAGTCAGATATCTGGTCCTTGGGTATGACTGCTTCATGAATTTCTATACCAAATGCTTTCCGGTGGATTATGCATACGATTAATTTGGAAATCATCGATCAGGTTGTTGTGTGTATGAGATGGCTGCCCATCGACCTGCATTTAAAGCTTTTGTAAGTCTGACTTTAAGCAAGTTGATTGAATTAATTAAATGTTCAGGACTCCAGGTAGCAGCCATGTGCATATTTATCTGTGCATTGAGACGCATGCCTCATAAACTTTGTTGATATATTGTGGGATTGCACAAGCTTAAGGATTTTTTTTTTTCTTTCTGAAAATCTTTGATACAATTTTATATATAGATTTTGAGCATCCCACTCATTCTATACTTTGGAAAGTATGCTGATTGGAATGTGTTTCCTGAAAATTGGCAAATTGCAGTTTTGTTTTTGTTTGATGTACCTAACCTTATGTCGCATTTGGTGCTAGATGGTTGGAAGAATATAATAATATGTCAATAGAAAAGTTGATATAGTTAAATGATTAAAAAAAAGAGATTTGTATTATTTTTGTGATTATTCTAGTTACAGGATAGATACCTCTTAATATAGAGGTTTACAAAAGATTCACTAAAAGCCAAAAAGAGGGAAAAAAGGGAGGTTTGATCTCTTCTGATGTATGGATAAAAAATAGGGATCTTGATCTTTTCCTTGAATTAATTCTGTATTCAGTCTTATTTGCTTTGTCCTTCCTGATATATTCTTTTTTGATTTGTTCTTTCATGAATATATCTAGTCATTCTCAAGTCGACTTTCTTTTTGTGTTTTATTGATTTTCCTTAACCATTACACTGCACTAATGCTCGTGTCTATTAAACCTACTAGGAGTTAAAAAGCATTGATCTTAAGCACTGCTTTCAGCCTGTTAATGGTACAAACTGTGCAATTCTAGAAATATATATCTCAAGTAGTATTACCCAGTATTTTTGACCTTTAGGGATTTTGCGTTCTTCCTTATATTTTCACGTCATTATTTTTATTTTAGAAAAACAAGTTGCTTCATTCGTGTTGCTTCTATGTGTTCATTATGCCATTTGAAAGAACATGTCACGTTAGGTATTGGGGATAAATAATTCCCTTTTTGTGATGTCTGTACCATATGAGTTGAGCTTGGCTGGATTTCTTCTATTAGATTATATTTAAAGTTATAAGAAATCTTTCCCCTTTTACCTGATGTATCTGAAATTTCTTTAGGATATGGCTGGTTTAATAAGCAAGATTAATCGGTCATCTATTGGTCCAGTTCCTGCTTGTTATTCTTCTTCACTGTGAGTGCATATTTTGCATATATCTATTGTGGTTAATAACTGTTGTTTATTGGGAGTTTAATCACTATCAAAAACTGTGTTTTTTATGCAGAAAAGCTATTATTAAAGGCATGTTGAGGAAGAATCCAGAAAATCGTCCAACAGTAAGCCCCTGGAGTTATTCTCTTCATTCACAACAAATTATCAGTGTTGTGACCGATGATTTTCACTTATATTCCTTTCCTAACACCATTTGAAAGCTAAAATTTAATGATTCAGGCATCTGAGATTCTACAGCACTCTTATTTGCAACCATATGTCAGTGAATATCGACCATGTCCTGTTCCTTCAAGTGTAGACCAGTCACATGAGAAGCCCGTCGCTACCTCACATAATAGTCAGAATATGTCTGAAAGCCAAAGCAGTAGTTTTTCCAGCAGTGATAGGGACAGTTTGCACTCGGGGGACACCAATTTTCCTGGTCAAAAGGTTAATTGCCATCAAAATGAAGTTGGAAGGGACAATGATTCAACTGATGAAATGGGTTCGACCAAGTTCATTCCCCTTGGTTCATTGCATAGGAATGATGCCTCCAAAGCTGTATTAGAGAGAAACGATACATCAAAGTTGACACATGTTGATTACCAACCCAAAGTTGTGTCGAAGCATTCAAAAGCCACGAGTAACATACTGACAGTGTTAAAACAGGAAGGGAAAGTTAGAGAAAGTAGATCCCCAATGAGAGCAACACGAGTAAAAGTTGGTCCTTCAGATCACAGGATTAACCCAGAACCAGTACCTAAGTTGTCCAAGCCTGTTAGTGGCAGTTCAATTTCACAGTCTAATTCTGAAGGCCAAGCTGATGTACCTACCAAAAGCATTGATGAACCTCCACAACACTCTTTCAACCATAAAACTGAAATAGATGCATCAAACAGGGTGTACAAGCCAGTTAGTGGCCATCCGACTTTGAAATCTAGCATAGGACAACCTGATGAACCTGCCAAGGTTAACGGTGAGTCTGAAAAAGGAGTCCAGACTTCACACAAATTTAAGCAGCAGGTAAGATAGCAACTACTGTCTTGTATTTCTTTTATACATTTACAAACTACCACTACATTGTTATTGCAGTTACCAAAATCTGAATCTGTTCCAAAGATCAAGGCCCGAAATGATGGTGTTTCACTACCAGTTCCTGTCAAACAAATATCAGAAGATAAAATTCCTACCAAAAGGCAAAGGACTCCGCCTTCCAGTGTGTCAAAAAAGCCGATCTTGCATTCCAAGAAACTTGATGTTGACATTCGTTATTCATTTGAAAGTAGTGGGATCATAAATGATCCTACCCTACTAAATCAGGGTACTGATATTTGTCCAGAGGACAGATGCTTCCCTAAGAAACTTGAAAGAGAGGATGATCATCTAGTTCCTTCAAGTCCAATTGAAATAAATTTGGGTAAATCAAGCTCTCCATCTGTTCCAAGTCAAGAATCTCCAGTAGCAGTTGTTGAAGTGCAGAATGAATTGTTTCCATCAAGTGCTCCACATAGTCCTAGTCAAGATTCTCTCAGTACAATAGTGGAGGGCCAGAAGAAATGTTGTTCCCTGAATAAAACACCTGATTCTGCTGAGGAAATCTTTCTGCCTGAAATTTCAGAATCAGATAGGCTGGCATCTTCATTGTCTTCATCTACAAATGTGAGACTTGATCATTCATCAGCCAAGAGTCATGGGAATGACAGTAAACCTATTTTGAATTTTGAAGTTAGTGCAGAGGACATGCAGAACAGTACATCGAGTAATGACATAATGAGTTCAAGTTCATTACTGGAGCCAACCTTTTCTATCTCTGAACAAAATGTTGTCTACAAAGATGATGTTTCCTCAGTCAAACCTGAGCAAAATCCAAGTGTCATGCGAAATGGTGTCGACAAGTTTACAGTTAGAGAGCTCCTTTCTTCAATGACAGATATCGTGCCATTTGTTTCAACGACCGCTAAGAGCTCTCCTCTGGAAACTACTAGGACTCCTGTCCCTATTGATCAGACAATGGAAAAGACGGCTGCACCTCACTTGACCCCAGTTTTTGATGAAGTCATACATGTCATTAGACACAGTAGTTTTCGAGTTGGTGGCGATCAACCTATCTTAGACAACAAGGAGAAAAATGTTCAGAACATTGACATGGGAAAGCTACTTAACGTTGTGCCGGATGAGGTAGATACGAGGAGCATCTCAACTGGCCTGAACCCTTCTGGATTTGTTGAAAGTATGGCTCTTAGAACAAATGCTTCAGAAAATTGCAGTAAGGACAGGCTCAGTAGCTCACAAACATCAAAATCAAGTGGTACAGAGAACCAATTTGCTTCATCTGAACACTGCCACGCTCCAAAGGAAGAGGAGGCTCCGGCTAAAGAAACGCTGGACGTGAACTCCTTCAGACAGAGAGCAGAAGCTCTTGAAGGGTTGTTAGAGCTATCGGCGGATCTTCTGCAGCACAATAGACTGGAAGAGCTCGCTGTCGTTCTAAAGCCATTTGGGAAGGACAAGGTGTCCCCTAGGGAAACTGCGATCTGGTTAGCTAAGAGCTTTAAGGGGATGATGAGTGAGGAAGCCAATCGCACGTCATGAGGATTGTAAAACAAAATCCATCTCCTTGGTTTGTTTCATTATCTTTCAGTCACAAGGAAAAAAAGCGGTCCACTCTCTCGCCCAACATGGCGATAAACGGTAAACCCCTTCTTTTCTTAACAAATTTTTAGACTAATTCTTTTTAAAATCGTGTATATACAGTGTGCTTTGTCAATGTCAGCATAATAAGACTCTTTTAACAAATCCCTCCTGATTTTTTTACTTTTAATTAATTAATGCATCAAATATTTTCAATTTCATAACAAATTTATCAGAAAAACAAGTATGATAAAAACTTAATTGATTCTTTAAATAATAATTTTGACATGAAATATGGCACAGATTAAAATTAATGAGAATTAAATTCTCTTTAATAGTGTTATTAAATGAATTTTTAATTCTAATAATATTTTTAAAAGTTGAGTTTTAATTATGTAAAAATTATATTTAAATTTAACAGGACTGCTAGACCAATGTGCAAACCGGGCACAATTTAGGAGACAATTAATGGTTACAATGCATCAGAATGCATATCCTCGTCAATTCGAGCTGTCATCAATCTTATTATAACAAAATAAAAGCAATCTGTCAAACGGACCTACCTGAGCCGAGCCGAGACCAGCAGGGACCTATTTGACCCATTCATGTGTCATGGTAGATCAGACATAAAACCCATGCTGGATCAGACATAACACGACACGTCCATGTGACACACCCAATATAAAAGAAAAGAAAAAGCAAGAATGAGCAGCACGCGTGAGAATATTATTGCCGTGCCAAAAGCTAGGCATCTTTCCTAGTTGCCCCCAATAGGAAGAAAACAAGGTGCTCACCGGTGTTCATTTATCAAACACTACAGTCCATTCATTTAAGTGAATTGTTGTCCCATCCCAATTCATTAGATGCCTAATTAATTAAATACCCCATGTGAATTGACTCCGTAATTTATTTACTTTTTACCTAATTTATCTATAAACGGACAGGAGAGACGAATGTAATTATCTTTTCTACCATTTAAGTGAATTGATTTTTTATTGGATTTTCCGAAAAGCGACGTGAGTCTCTTTATCGACTTTGTGATTAAAGCTAATCACTTTACACTTTACCGTAAAGAAAATCATAGGATAGTACTAAACCTGGTTCGATTAATTAATTGAGCTTTTGAGGGTTAATTAGGAATAAATTAGATGATTAGGCAAGACTGCCGCCGGAATCCCAACCGCCGCCGCTCCAAGTCGTACACCACCAGATAGTCCTGCTGCTGGAAATTGCCCAGTATCACCGCGGGGCCGCCGGCGACGTCCGCGGTGGCGACGTCGTCGCCGTCGGAGATGACGGTGAGGCAGACCCCCGCGGCGTCCGCGAATACGAAGTAATTCTCCATCGGCAGTCGCATCTCGGCGCCGCCCTTGAAGCGGAAGGCCAGCTCTGGAAGCTCCACGTCGGTCGCGTTGGGTGGTACGGCGAAGCAGGGACGCAGGCCTGTCTGGACTTCCAGGGCGGTGGACCGGTTGTACCGCCCCGCCACGCGGTCGACGAATGCGGCGAGCACTGGATCGAACACCTTGGAGGCCATGTATGTGAAGGTGGTGCCGGAATCCACGATGACGCCGCCGTTGCCGATGTGGTCGGGGAGGAGGGAGGAATGGGGGATTTTGACCTTCTTGCCTCCTACGGCGATCTCGAGCAATCCAACGTAGTAATAGACGGAGAAGGGAGAGCCCGCGCCAGCGGCCGAATTGTTGAGGAAGGGCGTGAAGCTTAAGCCACTGGAGGAGTCCTGTTTTGGTGGGTCGAGCACGACGGAGCCCCTCTCGGAGGCGTCGTCGTCGTACCGGCGAGAGATTAGGCAGTAGGAGAAGCGCCTCAGGCCAAGCTGGGATGGGAGGGAAGGGGCGCCGCGGCCGAATCCGGCAATGCCTCCGGCAGGCTGGCGTTGCGAGAAAACTGAACATCCGACGGTGAAATTGGGGAAAGTACGGCCGGAGAAGCCCAGCGTCTCCAGCATGAGGAGGCCGGCGGTGGACCCGGAGCCATAGATTAGGGCGTAAGGGGGGCACGCAGAGACAGGACAATCGGAGGTAACGTTGTTGCAGGCGGCGCAACGGGAGCGGAGGAAGTCAGCGGAGTGGATCCAGAGGCAGCGGGGGTTTCGGCATCCGACGAGGGCCGCGGAGGAGGAGGATCGAGGGAGAAAAGGAGTGATGGTGTTTCCGGAGGGTGATGCGCAGCGGCGGCAGTGGTATGAGGAGGTGCAAGGGAGCCAAGTGACGTGGCTTCCGGTGTCGAGGAGTAGGGGGAGCTCCTGCGGCGGCGTGCCGAAGGCGAGGTTAAAGGAGTAGCCTCCGTAAGAGTGTGGGAACAGGGAAGAGGTAGCGGATGGCGGCGAGGAGCGGCGGTGGGGGTTCTTGAGGAGGGAAGCACGGAAGTAGGAGGCGGAGGCTAGGGCGGCGAGGCGGTGGAGGGGGTCGGGGTGGGGCGGGAGAGGTGTTTGGCGGAGAGGGAGGGAGATGGGATCGGAGGAGGAAGCGGCGACTAGGAGGAGGAGGAGAAGGAGGAGGAGGAGGGGTAGATGCGACGGCATTGCAAGCGCAGCGGCGATGGGCGGAAGAGGAAGATGCTTTGCGTTGGGAGGGGTAATAAAAAGGAAGCAAGGAGGAGGAAAGGGAGTAGTTGGGTCTCGAGAGTAAGGCGGCGGATGCAGACAAGCGTATTGCGCTGGATGGAATGGGTGTTTGGGGTTTGGAGTTTGAGGTTTCGGATTTCGGGTTTTGGAGATTCATGCCTTTGACGCACATTCATCAGGCTCCTCCGATCGCTCGCATGCATGTCTTGCACAACTTGGAATTAGGGTTGGGTTTGAGAGCATCTCCAATGCCAGCTTTGTTAAAAATTTGTAAAATTTAAAAATCTCATTAAAATAGCTTTTATGATTGTGTAGATGAGGTTTGGAGTTTTTAGAGCATCTCCAATGTCAAGTTTGTGAGAAGTTTTTAAAATAAAAAAAGCTGAATAAAAAAGCTTAAACCATTGTAAATATGAGATTTGAGGTTTATAGTTCAAGAGCAATAGTAAAAACTCAAATCTGTTCTTTTGTATTAAATTGATGTATATGTATGGAGCCATGTAACTACATACTATGAATTATATCATAAAAAAACTCATTTAGAGTTTTAACTATTGGGGATGTTTCATGAAGTTTTATAATATTGACATGACATATTGAAATATATAACAAAAAGCTCATTTAGAGCTTTAACGATTGGAGATGCCCTTAATTCAGGTTTGAGTTTTCAAACTTGTATTTTCATTTGAAGGTGGAGCCAATAATTAATGTACATGATTGATCCTTTTTAAATAATTTAAAAATAAATTATTTGATGAACTAATTATAATGTTTCAGTTTATAAATAATTAGTAATAATTAAAATTATATTTTTTCTTTTAAAAATAAATATATTTGAGATAAGTTTAAAAAAAATATACAAATGACTATAATTAAATTAAATTAATAAAATAATTAAATATTAAATAAAATGATAAATTATATTAAATTAAAAATTAAAAATTAAAAATTAATTAATTGTTAATTATAAATAAATTAAATTAAAGATTATAATTAATTAAAATATCAAATGAAAACTATATAAAAATATTAAATGAAAAAATTATATGCAAGTTTTTTTAAATTGCGGAGAGAATAGTAGATTTATATTAAAATTGATATAATATGCATGGAGGTATGCAACTACATGTGGTGAAAATTACAAAAAAAAAAAAAACTCACTCAAAGTTTTAACGATTATAAATATTTTAATGAATTTTTATAATATTGATGTGACATGTTAGAATTTAAAAAAAAAAAAAGCTTATTCAAAGATTTAACATTAGAGATGCTATGAGATTTAGGGTATGAGGTTGGGGATTTACTATGTCTATTTGAGGTTTCGGATTTGAAGTTTGGGGTTTCGGTTATTCACGCCTTTAACGCGTATTCGCAATGCTCCTCCGACCGCTCACATGCATGCCTTGCACAGCTTTCAATTAAGGCCAGAAATAGGGTTTATTAGGCAGGAAAAAAAACGTTCACTTCTTCGTGATCGTCGTCTTCTAATGATTATTATTATTTCGAAAAGCCAAAAGAACATAGTTTTTGCCATTTAGGATCAACATAGTATCCGATCCCACTTCAACCCATTTTATTTTTCAAAATTAACTTTATTTTTAATCTAATTATAATAAATACGAAATTATGATTGCTAGATAATTATAACACTGCACCCTTATCTTACTATTTTATTAAAAATCTCCCCCCTTTACTAACTAATTTTGGTGAAGCCTAAAATGAATTTACGTTACTGTCCTTTTTTCTATTCACACTAAAAATAATTTCAAGGTTTATTAGTAATTTTCTTTGGTTGTTTTATATAAAAAATATAGTTCTCTTTAGTCCCACATCTTAGAATTGACAACACTATGATCAAAGAAACTTCTATAAATATTTTAGGCCGAGGATGTTAAAAAATATACTTTTCTTAGTTTCTTTTATTAAGATAAATATAATATTAAATTAAAATATTTTTTTGCATATGGAAGCTCATTACAATAGTTTATTGCTGGGATTCTCTAACGTGATACTAGAAATCCAAATAATTCAGATTTTCAAAGACCCAAATAATTTATATATTATTATATTACACACGCAAGACTCAAATAATTTATATATTATTATATTACACACGCTTTGCGTGTGTACGATCACACTAGTAATAATTATGATTTTATAACTACTACCATCCTACAATTATATCTATTAGATTTGATAAAAATAAATTATTTATGTTGGTAGTTATTATAATATAATATTTATTTGTGTTATCAATATTGATAAAAATGAAGTATCAATATAATACAATTTTATTAGTATGGATCAAAATTGAAAAACTATTATAATATAATATTGATTGATTAAGATGAAATATCTATATTATAAATAACTTTAAACTATAACTATAATAATAGAACAATTATTGATAAGTAGCTGCTAATATCAAAAATAAAAAAAATAGAAATAAAGATGAAATATGGTTTTCATAATAAATGAAAAGGAAGATTTTTTTTTTTTTTTTGACTATTTTAATAAAAGAGACTCATTTAATTTTTACCTTTTTCCCCTAAGCATTTTATATTAATAAAAACAGAATATGCATATATATTTTTCAGTTTAAAATGGCCATAAAAACAAGAGACAACTTTTAACTAATTGTATCATTTAGTTTATAGATAACTTACTGACCATTTAACTAATCGATCCCTGATGTATATCTTATATCAATTCACGTCTCAGTTTTAGGTAGATTTTTTTTTTTTAAATTACCTTATGAATTTTTTTTAAGGGATGGATTTTTGAGCTGGTCTATTAATCCGCTTTTACTTTTAGCAAACACATTTGATTAATTTTCTACGAATCAAATAAAAAAATATTAAAAATTTATAAATTAAAATTAAATTCATCGTAGAAAAATAATTTCTAATATTGGAGAGAAATATTAGTCCATCTAGTCTGTGAGTAACACACTTTTGTTCCATACAGCTTGATTAATTAGAAAATTAAACAGAAAAAATTGTTTTGACTAAGTTATTAGTTGATTATGTAATTTATATATTTTATATCACCTAGGATTAGGTTCTCAGAACATCTGGAATGAAGGTAATTATGTGTTCTTATAATTTGTAAAAGTTACTTTTCCCTATGCCTATGTAAGAGTTACTTTTCTAGGCGAACTCATAAACGCGTAGAAAAAAAATCCTTTCTATCCCTAAATGAATTTAGCGGTTAACTATAAATTAACCTCATAATTTATTTTTCTTCATATAATTTGGGTCTAATTGTGAGGAACATCTGAGGTGAGTATAATCATCTTTTGCTATAATATGTAAGAGTTACTTTTGTCCTCACGGGATGCCTAGTTGACTAGAGGGTGACAACTTTGTTACAGTGTTATAATATGTAAAAGTTTCTTATTGCCCTTTAGGGTTATCACAGTTGGTAATTACATGGATGGTTATTTTAATAGACCTCAGGATCAATTCTTAACAGGTGTAAAATACTCCGTTGGATGTCTGATCTTCTCTATACAAAGGGCCGCTAGGCTAGAAAAAATGTCCATGTGGTTTACCTATCTATATCTAGCCCGCCGACGATACTGAGCTACCTAGGTGATATTATCACCTTTTGTTCCAATATGTAAGAAGTACTTCTTACATGGATGGCTATTCTAATAAATCTTGAGATAAATTTTTAACGGGTATAAGATGTCTCGTTGAATGCCTTACCTCCCCTATGCAAAGGGGCATTCTATTAGGGCAAAATATCTTCGTGATTTACCTATCTATATCTAGCCGAGGACTAGTGATACTGGGCCGCATAAGGTGAGCGTTATCACACCTAAGGTGAGCATTATCACGTTTTACTCCAATATATAAGAGGTATTTGCCCCTGTGATTTACCTCCCTTCCAAATTTTGAGGAACCACCTTAGAGGGGTCACCGAGGTGACGATTTACCTTTTGTTGCCAATATACAATAGGCATTTAGCCCCCAACCTGGGTGTTTGCTCCAATAAGTCTTGGGGTCAATTTTCAACAGGCGAAAACTATTTCGTTAGGTGTCTGACATCCCTTATATAAAAGACTGCTATGCTAGGATAAAATACTACCCGTGATTTATCTACCTATATTGTATTGTAGGATTAATGATACTGAACTGTTTGTGATCATCAATATCACATTTCCATCCTTATATATATAGTTTTGCTTCGCTACGTAACAAAACTTGTAGACTGCTGTGGACCCCTCGTGAAAAGTCCACATCACGTATTTTTTATTTCCTTAAATCAAAATCATCTCGCCACGAAATGCCCGAATCTCCTCCTCCCTCCTCTCCAAGTCATAACTCTGAATGTCCATAGGATCCTCATATGTTAAGACACCAAAACTACAGTATTTGACCCATATATCAATAGAATATGACACACTAGGATAACCCTTTCACAGGTTTCCTCGAGCTCATGCAAACTGTTGAAACTAATAGATAGAGGAAAGAAATAGAATAGAGAATAATACTTTGATTTGTTATTTGCTAAAGCTAATAGAATTATTTATACAAGTTATCCAAAAAATAATAGAAAGTTTAAATATGACATACAATTATAAGCATAGTAATAAATATAATAGATTTAGAAGTATTATTTTTGATATTTGATTAATATCGATCTTGATTGTAATACTAATCTTAATCATGATGTTAAATATAATAAATCTCAATTGATTGAAATCAATTTGAGATTATTTCCTATTATTGTCATTACAAAGTGTAAAGTTGTGTTTTGTGATTTGCGTACTTATTCCAGTAACCATAACATAAAGGATACTTAGACAAGAAGACATCGTAAATCAATTTCTAAAATGAGCTTTTACGTCGGGAAGGGTCAAGTAAGCTTTGTTGCAGCGAGTGAGGTACGTGCAAGAAACCCTTGATTCAGCGAGACGAGGACAACTGTGAGATTTTGCAGCAAGAGACGGCGAGGAGATTCTGCGGACAGCTGCGAACCCTAGCTAACTTCGACGGTGCCTGTGCGACCTTGTTGCAAAGAGGGAGGCACAGAAGGGGGGGGGGGATTCTGCAGCAAGAGAGGGCGAGGCGATTCTACATACCGCAGCAAACCCTAGCTTCGACGACGCTTGTGAGAGCTTGTCGCAGCGAGGGAGGGCGCACCGAGAGAATTGAGAGTGAAGGCGGCTATGAGAGGAGGTGGGGGAGGGCACGACGAGGAGAATCACGAGCTAGAGCTTCTATGAGGAGGGAGGGGCAGATTCGAGTATTTCATGGTCAGAAGATTTTGATTTAAGGAAATAAAAAACGTGGGACATGGACTTGCCACGAGGGTAGTCTGTAGCAGCTCGTAGGTTTTGTTCTGCAGCAGAGCAAAACTATATATATATATATATATATATATATATATATATACGCGGGATTTAAAGAACGCGCCTGTGCTTGACTGCCCTATTGTCAAGTCCTCGTGGCATTGCGATTCCTTTTCTCTTTGTAACACCGCAGTCGTCGCTCGCTAATCTCTCGTTAAACCTCCCAACGAAGCTAGGGCAGAGGACTCATTTCCTCTGTGCTCGCCGTCCTCTCCCCTCACCACGACGAGTCCTCTTCCCTCATTGCGACGCTCGCCGTCCTCCTCTCTTACCGCATCGCTCTTCCCTCGGCGGCGAAGCTTCGTAGTGTAGCTAGGGTAGCAAAGTTTCACCCTCACCGTTTCTCTAGCCCGTGCTCGCCGTCGTCCCCCCTTGGTACTCCCGTGGTCTCTCGTCAAAGCTCCGCAGCAAACCTAGGGGGAAAGAAAAGTTTCTCCCTCACCATTCCTTCAGCCGACCTCTAGCTACCACAATCCCTATATGAAGGTCGTCCCTCATCGTGTCACTTGCCCCTCACCGTTTCTCTCATTGTGAAGCTTCCAGATCCTCGCCAACCTCGAGAACAACCGACATATTAGGGTTTTTTGCCGACCTCTAGCTGCCACAACCCCTCTTTGTGAGACTCCTGCTCTTTGCTATTTGTACTTCATTTTTCCACTTAATGTTCATAAAATAAGTGGACGTCATAACTGACATATTAGGATTTTTCCACTCTAATTTAGGGGTTATGGTTGAAATTAATCCTGCACCTACTTCCCATTGTTCATAGAAATCACATTTGTTATGGTCATTCACATTTCTATTTACATGAGCCATTAGAGGATGCATTCTTCTTGCTCGTTCCTTGACGTACAACCAATTTGTTTATAATTGGATGAAATCGGTCCAGTTTGTTTCTTCTATGAGACTCTTGTTCTATTTACTTCCCATTGTTCATAGAAATCACATTTGTTATGGTCATTCTCATTTCTATTTACATGAGCCATTAGAGAATGCATTCTTCTTGCCTAGTCCTTGACTTAAACAAATTATAAACTCTTTATTTACTTATATTTGTTCCACTTGTCTCATTTTAGTTCACTTTTATATCTATTTGTTTTAGAATTTGTCAAATTTAAAATTTAGCATCTTTTTTCCTTTATAACTTATATTCTTTTAGTTCTATAATTTATAGGAATCTTGCAAAGAACAAGACTTTTTATATACAATCCATGGTAAATTGTTTCATTTAAGTTCTAATATTTTGTTTATATAAAATTCTAGATGTTGTTTTAAATGTAGGAAAAAACATATGTTGTATTTATTGGACGTGAACCATGAATTTATGAAACATATGTCACACCCCGAGGAAGTCCCTGTCAAAAGAAATTTCGACAACATCTCCCCTGTACCGGTGACAATTTGAATCCTCAATACAATACAAAATCCTCAGCCAACACGGTCGGAATATATACACACAAACAAACAAACATTCCAAGCAATTTATATACTCAACCTACCCAGCTGGAACAAAATATCATAAAATAAACAACATTCCATGCAGTTTATAAAAGTACAGCCTCCAGCTGACTTTACCATATGAAAAGAAATTGAAAACAACATCCAAACTTACCTCTTATGTCGACCGACAAGCGCGTAGCTAAACATACCAAATAGAAAATCCTCCGAGCAAGCAAAAATTCAACCATTACAATACCTTAAGACAAAACACACAAAATCCAAAGTGCAAAACCAGAACAAGTCTGAAACATAGCTCTAAGCAAATAAACGGAAACCAAAAGACCGAAGCGAAAATCCTTGTGGCAAGGGGACTAGCAACTGGAACCTCCTGACGGCTTCAACCTGAAATAAGAATAATCAACGGAGTGAGTTCAAGAACTCAGCGGGTACCGGATAGACATGCATAATAAAATATAACTAATAGTAATAATTATGCGGTACAGTTTTCTGAACAATAAAAGGAAAGGCAAACTGAAAAGGGCTGAAGAAAACTATACTCACTATGACCTCCTATCTGAATATAAGGGTCGTCAGACCAGATACAAAATGTTACCTATATGCATGTCAAACATATGCAACCCAAACAAATGCAACATCTAAAATGTAGCAAGCACAAACAATAAATGCAATCCATGCATATAATGCAAAAGTGACATATGTCACCACTGACGCAGTCAGCCATCTCACACGCGATGATGAGACCGAGTGAGTAGGGCTATGACAACTGTGCACTCTGCCATCACTGCTCCTGAGTGACCAAGTGGACAGGATGCTGTCAGAGTACACCTATTCTCATACCCCAAACAGAGTGGGGGAACTCAATGCTCTCATCTCCCTGTATCATAGTCAAGGGGAGGGATCCCTGCCTACTACACGCTGCAGTCATCGCTACCCATGAGCGGACTAGCGGAGCCCTGACAGAGCAAACTGCAAGCACCCTACCTGATGTATCACTAACCCATGAGTGGTTGTGTATGCAGATCTTCTAACCGGCGATGCGCTCAACAATAATGGAGTCGACAATCGCTTAACATGCAATCATGCAAGATGGTGCATGACACTAAACATGTAGATACAGACAGTATACACCTCCATATAAAATGTACCAAAAAGGAAATAAAATCATACAATGATCTAGGTACATAAGTCAGACATGACAAATAATAAGTCTACTACACAGTAGGTCAATGTATGTCAATATTTCCAAGAACAAGAGTACACATGACAACAATCAAGAATATATAAGCATGAATGTATAACAGATAAGAATATTGACATACTACAATCACCAAATAGTGACATACCAAAACAAATGCAAACATAATCATTGCTACTAGCTATATACTATTATGCATATCTAAAATGACTATATCAAAGAGATAAGTCAGAAGTCTCCACCTTTATTAGTCGATCGTGACCAGAAAACCTACGTCGAGACGCCTGTCTCAAATTAATGTCCTACGATTACATAAATGTATTTAGCTAATTACATATATAGCAAATAGCTAAATAAAATCTCAAAACTTATATAGGGTAACTCTAATCAAAATATGATCATCGCTTAACCCCCAATATATGTTTAGGTCTCGGCAAAACAATTCACTACCTAAACTTGAGTTAATCCAACTTTAACCCTAGCATATTAATTAATTGACCCAAATCTGAGTCTTTCATACTCACCACAACCCAATAAGGTTTGTGGGTGGCTCCTGACCGGAGAGCTATTCGACAACACTAGAACCCACAACAACCTTCACATGATCAGGGTCTACTACTGCAATAGTGAGATAGTTAGCAAGGAGCCTTATCAAGGATCGACATGTGAAGATGGCTACCAGCATTAAATCGAAAACTCCCAATACTAAGATGGAAATTCGGATCACTACCCGTATGAGACAAACCTGGCTTACCTTAGATCCAGATATGTTGCTTCCTCACTCTACGGAAACCCAAATGTTGTTGTGGTGGTGAACTGGCAGGGAAAAATGACAATGGCATTAGGGCAAGGCTCGATGGTGGCCACGGTCGCGACCAGCGCGGCATCACAGAGAGGGGAGAAGAGGCGACAGTGGAGATTAGGGCAGAGGGGGTCGGCATCGTCGTTGGATTGAACGGAGCCGACGTGATCCACTGGTGGCGTCGAGCGGTGGAGTCGGAGAGGGATCGGCTACCTGCGCTAGGTTAGAGAGAAAGATGATACGAGGGTCGGCGCTCCACGCTGAGTGAGGGAGAGGCGATCGGGTTCGGCGGGGGGAAGAGAAGAGAGGGCGGCAGCGCGAGCTCGATGAAGGAGAAGAGTTCGACGGTGGCTTGGCGTCGCAACGAGAGTGGAGGAGAGGAGTGGAATCGGGCGAGAGGAAGGCTAGGGCACAGGATCGGGAGAAGAGAGGAAGTAAAAAGAAATAAAACAAATTTTTTAGGAAATTAAACTTAGGTATTTTAAATTAAACCTAAGGTTGAATTCCTCAATCAACTCCCACTTTTGGGTATCCCAAACAGATTTTCTCTTGGCCCAATACTTGATCCCCTTAAACTCGTCATACGAGCTTCGAAAATTTTTCAGGAAATTTTCTAAAAATTTCTAAAAATTCTCTTATGATTATTCTCCCTTTTTGGTATTTTACAACGTGGGTAGAAGCTTCTAATCATGTTATTGGCTTTAAAGACGCCATACACAACTCTTTCAAAAGTAGAGAGGAGGCAGAAAAAGCTTTAGAGACATACTTAGATAAAAAACTACACCAACTTCCTTTACACCAAGTCAAAATGTGTAACGACCACCCTTCTTACTACTACTACTACTCTCTAAGAGTGACCGCTACTTAACTACTAACTCTACTAAACCGGTACGCTACTTAACTACGAGAAATCTCTACCGAAAAATTTCGGTAGAGTCTCCCCTGTACCGGTGACCAAATCATCAATACAAACAAACTATACTCAGCCACAGGCGGCTGGAACATATTTCTTCACAACCACGCAGTATAATATCACAAATAAAAGAAGGAAACTACCCTAACAATAGCAAACATCAATATCACTCCATCAATAGAACCCAACTACAAATGCGGAATAAACTTAATTACAATATTGACTCATAATAGCATTAAAAGAAAACTAAAGAACTCTAAACAGAAAAGTCTTAACAATTCCTTAGCAAACTCTTGATCTCCCCATAGTCCAACCATCACACACCTTCATCACCACCACCTTGTCGCCTTCCTTGCTAAATCTTTTCCTTTCCTTTATCTGTAATAGGAGGAAGTGCAGTCTATAAGCATAAAACTTAGTGAGCGCTATCTACTCACAAAAACTCGATATGCATGTATATAAATAAAAACATGCTAAAACTGAATGCTAACATATAAAATTACTCATGCTCATAAATAGCAAAGGAAATCATGCTAACTGAAATGCTAATCATTGTATAGCTAATTATGCTCATAAACCAATAAAAGAAGCATACTAAACATGTAAAGCTACTAAACATGTAAAGCTACTAAACATGTAAAACTACTAAACATGTAAAACTAAACATGCTGAATAATCTAGTAGCAAGGAAACAATTGAAACTACTACTGCATGCTTCAAATAACAAGAAACTAACTTTCTAATTCTAGACAGATTTGAAGCTCGTTTCATTTGTTTCAAAAACTTATACTTTAATACTTCAAAATAATAATAAACTTCTTTTAGGCCCGGCATTGTACCAATTTGTGCACATCCTTAATAAGAGTCGAGGTAGCTAATCCCGAAACTACTAAGATACTTCTAGGCGATCTTGTGCCTAGGGGCGATCTAGGAGCCCACATATTGACCTTGTGTCCTGGACCTTGTGTCCGGTACATGCCATTAAAAAGTAAAATACTTTCTCTTTAACTATAACTTCTTTATACTTGCCCTTACTTAGCATTTAAGCAAACACCTTGTGTGCGCTTTTGATATTCAATCTTCTGAAATTGAAATCAAGTCTAGACCTTAGTCTTTCTTGCTTATAGTTCTTAAAGACAGAAACTCATGCTTATGTAATAGCAAAGAAACTAATAATTGCATGCTCAAGATATTCTAATAGCAAAAGAGACTAGAAAGTATCACCGTGCACATCTAATGGCAAAGGGAACTGATCATGCTTAATTATTAGCAAATGGAAAAATTTCTCATGCTTTACTAACAGCAAGTGAAAACTAAACAGCAAGAAAATAAATCTAAACAGCAAAGGAAAGTCTAAACGACATGCTGAATCCATTCGAACTCCTTCTCCTCTTCTTTAACAAACAGATTCAAGAATAGAAACTTCAACTCATAGCAGTAAGTAAAGGTATCTGAAACTACTCCTCACTGTGACAAATGAAATGAAGTCTACATGCTCTAAAGGACTAAACTACCTCATGCTCAGATTTAACAAAGAGATTAAATCTAAAGACATCAACAAAGTGGAGCTAAGTGAAGCCAAATGAAGCAAAATGTAGCAAAGTGAAGTGAAATCAACCTCATGGCAGCATTAATCCAGAAAATTCTGGAAATTTGCTAGAAATAGTTTTAACTAGAAATAGTCTCTAGTACTACTACTACAACATTTGCTAAATCTATCCTAAATGATAGTAGGGTGACCGGTACATTTTAAAAGTACCAAGAAGAAGATCTTCTGGTTTTGAAACCCTTCTTGTATTGTTCTATTCAAAATCAACCATGCAGATATTAACCGAAATCAACCAAAGACAAGTATTAAAACAGGACAATGCTACCAACTGTAAAATGCCATATTTCCTGCTATAATTAAGTAGATCCCTTTAGGTGATTCACGACAGTAAAACTAATCCCATCATAATCCACAGAAATGCAGCAGATCATTGGGCGTGTTGAAACTGAATTGCAAAGTAAATTAATTCACAGCAAAATCCTTTACTCAATGACTTACACGACATCTACACAAAAAGGAACCCAATCAGCGACTACATGGCACAAGCTACCTCACGGCAGAAGCATGGATTCCCGATCATCACAAAGAATTCGAAAATTCTAAAACAAGAATAGAAACCAAATCCCTAATCAATCTCAATTCTGTACAACATGATCTGTAGGCAAGGATGAATTAAATCAAAGTTTAAAACTGATTAGATCATCTACATGTTCCGAAACAAGCAGGAAAAGAGAGTTAAATCCCTAACCACTAAATTCGGTACAAACCCAATCCAAGGCAAGGAAAAACAAATTGAAACTCGGAACAACTCCTATTGCAGGTGAGAAGCAACTCACCGCGATTTGCTTGGACTTACAACCGACGGGAAGAAGAAAAACCCTAGGGTTTCGGTCAACTCCAATCTTCCGGCTCCTCTTCGTGCGCCTTCGTGTGCTCCTCGTCGAGAGATGCTCGGCGGTGTGATGACAGCCGGAAAAACCCTTCGCCGGCGCCGGAGAGAACCCTAGGAGGTGCTGCGTTTTCGCCCGAGCAGGAGTCGGCGTCGCCGCGTGAGAAGAGAAGAAATTTTGAAAGAAAATTTTGATTTTCCGATAAGAAAACCTAAATTCCTTTTCTTATACTAGGGTTTAATCGAAACTATACCTTAAGTCTATTGATTCCCATATTTGGCTAACAAAATGAGCGTAGCTCGATTGGTCGGGCCGGTTTTGCTTGGGTCCGAAGTTGTGGGTTCGAACCCCAACTTCTACAAACTTATTTTTTTTCTTTTATTTTATTTTATTTTTAAAACTTCTTCCTCTGGGTAAAAATACCAAACGAAATCCAAAAATTACATAAAAATACTCTAAAAATTTCTAAAAATCTCTAGAATATTTTAAAAGTATTTCCAAATATTTTTAAGGATATTTAGAACTCAAAATAGGCAAAATTGGATCGTTACAAAATGAAATATCATGTGTAACTTCAAGTTCAAGTTCAAATTTAGAGAGAAAACTTTCGAAGACTAAAAAATTTACTAAGTTGAAATAGGCGTTGAAAGAGATAGAGCATTAGTTGGATTCTCTTATAATTAGTGATGATAATGACGATGATTAGTCATGTTGTTTTAGGTTGTTACATAAGTCAAATTTCAAACACTGATTTTGTTTTGCGTGGTTGCAAGGGTTGTATCAAAATTAAGACGATGATTTTATCTAAATTGTTTTATGTAAGTTCTACTAAGTAATGTGCTGACGTTGTTGTGGATTTTGCAAAATGCAGGAGGAATTAGTTATTGCAAGTTAAGCAGATTGAAGTTGTTGTTATATGAGTTTGCAAGTTAATGTGGATCAATCCATGTATTGGCGCATTAGCTAAACATGAATCTTGATCTTCCTATCTTTACATAGGCAGTCAAGCAACTCCTCTGGAAGATGGAATATAAAAGAGTTAAGAATAAACTCTTTGAGCAATCTGTAAGCCGTGGTTGCCCCTCCCTATAGAACGCTGTCGGCTAACTGTCGATGGTGAGGGTACCTTAGGGACGAATAGAGTGGGAGAGTGGTTGACTGGTTGTGGCTATGACACAAAATACGTGGCCGGATTTAACCTCACGCGAGCAGGTGCGGTTGTGGTTGCAAATGAAAGGCTGCAGTGGTTGTCGGGCTATCATTACGTTTGATTTTGATAAGATTGTTGGTGGAGTTGTCTTTTTGTTTATTTTTTCTTTGGGTTTGGGAGTAACTTAAGAAACATATGGCATATGATCATGTAATCTAGGTGATTGAACTACACCTTCTTTCTTTATTAGTAAAAACTGAAAATCACACAAAAAGATGAAAAACACACAAAAGGAAGATAAGAATACAATCACAAACTAGAGCATAGATGAAATGATTGGTTTTGTCCTCTGATGACCCATAATTTTAAAATCTCTGATAACAAGGGGCTAGAAGATACAATCAACAAGAATTACAGATATTGTGTCTCACCAGATTCACAATTATTGAATCTAAAAAATAGTATAAATCTTGTTGTTTACATATATGATCGCAGAGAGAATTCTATTACTGGAGAAGATTTGCATAAACAACATGATTTAACCCTTCGATTTTCTATAAAACAAAGTGTTGGCCATGCAGATCCAGAGACAATAGATCTCATCATATTCACAACTATTGATAATACCAAACCAATCATCTAACAATGATAGTAATTACCTTCGATGACTAAAGAAAAAATTAGAAATCTTCCTCCTTCAAATCAGACTCCATTCCGACATAATTAAACATCAACATATACAAGTCAGGTATATTACAATGGCTTACATATTAAGTTGTAAAATTTGCTCACCGGATCTAAGAAAAGGTGGACCCTATAGATGATATATACTTTTTCATACTTGCCAGAGTTGTCATCAATAAAAGCATGCATTCATTATATTCAAAAATTGCTTTAACTATGCAGAAATCTTATATTTTATAAAAGTTTGTTGAAACTATATTTTCTTTAGTCAAATTCACTGACATCACAGAAGAACACCAAGACAAAATCCAACCATTTATCTACATTTCTATTTTAATCAACCATAAAAAGGGATCATTTAAGAACAAACTCCTAAACATCTTATGACAATACAATAACATCCTTAAGATGACAATTTATCATACTGAAATAAAAAATATTACAAGGCCATCAAACTCCTGAACACCACATTAAAAATGACCGCATTTGTAAATCTTAAACAAATACATAAATGAATAAAGAGTTCACAACAACTTGTTGGTCGTCTCCACCTTTAGGTGCTGCAACTTCAGATTTAGGTGCTTGCCTGTGCAACTGCTCCAAGTTCTCTAGACTGCAAAACCTAAGTGACAAAATATTCTCTCAAATGTTAATAAGAGCATTCATAAGCACAAATCAAGCTAACATAAGTGTAATATATAACAAATCAGAAATCATACGTGTAATAGCTAACAAATTAGAAATAGACTTAATTAACAAAAGTGAAAAAGAAACCTTCAACACGAATTTTCCTGTATTGACCCAGCTTTAGACAGATTTAACTAACAAAGCGCATATTGTTAGAACCTATAATAACAAAGACAATTATTAATTTTAATATCTCAATTAATCAACCACTAACTTTAAATTAAACTTTGATAGTACTTGCCTATTATAAATGTCAATTCTTCTTCATGTGTGTCATTATCGTTATTATGATGATTATTCAAAGTTGATCTGACAAGCAACACAACATCGTATTTACACAATTTATTTAAATACAAATGGAGAATTAAAGTTGATTTGCAAATAAAATTATCATACAAATGGAGAATTAATCGACACATACCCTTGTTGTAAAATTGGATAATTGTGCTTGTAAAATTGGATAAAGTGTTGAGATTTACAACACTTTATGTCGTGGCTAATGGAAGATGAGGAGTACAAACATCTTCCATTAGCCTTGCGCCCTTAGGGTGCTTTCGTTTCCACGGCTCCTCATCCTTGCGCTTGCCTTCAAGTGTTATCTTTGGCTTTATCATGCTAAGTCTCCTTTTGCTAAGAGGTCGCACCTGTGGGGCTTTCCTTGCCAAGTTTTCATACCTGGTCTTTTCTTTGTATCTGCTTACTCAACATTTATGTTAGATCACAAATAATGCCTAACTTAAACTTATTTAACCAAACATCAATAATGAGCAATGTCTAGAGCAAGATTGCTCCAACAATGTTGTCATTCTGTTTGTCATACATAAGCATCCTAGGTTTAGAGGAAGAACAACTTTGAAAATTCATTACATGGTAAACCATTGAGTTAACTCCCATAGATACTTGTTGCACATAATAACTATGACTCTCACTCATTTCACTTTGAAACTCCACCCATTTCTTTTTTGTGTACAATTTAACCATTTGAGTTTTCATTGAATAGTTTGTATTAATCCTGGGATACTCATTCATATCAATATGATCTGCAACTAACTTATTGTGTCTTTGGTGTCTTAGTGCCCTATTGAAACGAGTGATAAAGTCCATCAATGAGTTTTTATTTGAGACATATCTCTTGAAAAATACATGTGAGACTTCAGATATCTGACTACTTGACATTTTAGCACAAAATACATGACTAAAATAAGCTGGCACCCATATATGTCGCAATTTATATATCAAAGATAACCAATCATTTTTATCCAAGTTAGCATACTTGATAACCTCTTCCCATGGTTTCTCAAATTCATTAGGTGTTATAGAATTTCTAATGATATTATTTATACTTTGATAGTAGTAATGAAAAGTCAAAGGATTCAATTTTTCTAGAAATTTGTTCAGTATGTACCACAAACAATATCGATACACTGTTTGAGGGAAAACTTGGACAATGACTTTTGTCATAGCAGGATCCTGATTAGTATTAATCACATTTGGTGCACCTTTAGATATGACTTCTATGAATTTATTAAGCAACCAAATAAAAGATTCAGTTTTCTCATCACTTATAAAACCGCAACAGAAAATAATTATTTGGTGATGATGATTAGCTCCTACAAATAGTGTAAAAATTAATCCATATTTGTTGGTGTTATATGTTGTATCAAATATAACTACATCACCAAATATACTGTATGTTGTTATTGATACATTATCAGCCAATAATACCTACTAAATATGTTATCTGAATTAGTCTCATATGTTGGGGTTGCAAGGTTGCAAACATAGTCCCACATTGAAAACACATGGAAAAGATCATGGGTTTATAAGAGAAAGATATCTCCATTGGCATGAGGCCTTTTGGGTAGAACCCAAGAGTAAAACCATAAGAGCTTAGGCCCAAAGTGGATAATATCATGCTATTGTGGAGATATCTAAATTCTTTTTGATCCTACAATTGGTATCAGAGTTCGGACTGCCAGACGGTTTAATCACCGACTTGCACAAGAGCTATGGTCTGATTGAACCATGTGAGTACAATATTGACCTCGAACAAAGAAAGTGGGGGCTCCTATGTTTGGATCAAGAGGACCAGACACCATGCAGGAAGTCCTAGTTGCGGCTAGGCAAGGAAGTCCTAGTAGATCAGGTAGACCGAGGGGCAGGAAGTCCTAGTTGCGACTAGGCAAGGAAGTCCTAGTAGGTCGGGTAGACCGAGGGGCAGGAAGACCTGGTGGGTCGAGGATCGGACGTGGAAAATCCATGGTCCTTTGTTTGAGGGGGGATTGTTGGGCACGGGTTGCAAGGTTGCAAGGTTGCAAATATAGTCCCACATTGAAAACACATGGAAAAGATCATGGGTTTATAAGAGAAAGATATCTCTATTGGCATGAGGTCTTTTGGGTAGAGCCCAAGAGCAAAACCATAAGGGATTAGGCCCAAAGTGGACAATATCGTGCTATTGTGGAGATATCTAAATTCTTTTCGATCCTACATCATATTCAAAGAAAAAAAGTTGAATTTTTCTCTTTCTCATATGCAAATAGCTCGATTAATGTTTCGACATCAATACCCTTTTGTTCATCCCTTAGCTCTTTCTTAAAGTTTCTAATATCTCTTTCTGTGTAACCTACTCACTTGGGCCCTCCATACTCTATCTTCTGTAATCGCATTTGTTGGCAAGTTGGCACATTGACATCTGAAAATTGTTGAGTCAATGCTTTTTTCGCTGTTGAAACATTACGATGTGAACATAGCAAATGCACATTTGATAGAGTAGAGAGTGGATGACTATGATCTTTTATGAAGTTAGTGACAACCCATGTAAGTCAAGTTTGTTTCTTGACAAGTGAAATCCTTGACTTACAACCAATTTAACTTTACCACGTGCTCTTTCCCTTGTCAGTTGATCACATTTTGCTTAATTTTTCCGTTGATCATCTGTATGACCTTCTTTAAAGTATACAAATATTTTCCACACAACTTCATTTGTAATCTTATTTTTCTCGCTATTATTTATCCTGCATTAAATCCGGATTCACGTGCATATTGGTTATAGAATAAAAATGTCTCATCTATTGATGAAAATTTCATCCCATATTTTGACTTTCGATCATCTACAACTTGAAGAATGTATAGCTAATCTTCACCGCAATTTTCATCCATTGATAGGAAATTTCAGATTCAGATGAAATGAAACTCTGCATATCATCATCATATAGCCAGAAAAAATAATCTAAATCAAATATACATAAATAAAGAATAATGCCAGAATCTAACATCATTTCTCATGTGGTACGAATAAGAAGAATGCATTCTCTAAATTCGCATGGAAATAGAAACAATGTTGTCCATAACCAACATGATTTTTATAGAAAACTTGAATTAAATTGGCAATAGAAACCTTCTAAAATGGATAAGATCTAACAGTATCAACATTGTTAATTTTCAACCGTTGATATTGCTAATTTCTAACCTTAGAGAAATATATTGTTGTCGAGAAAAATAAAATGCAAATAGCAAAGAACAAGAGTCTCAATCTCGTAGAGAGGGGTTGCGACAACTAGAAGTTGGCAGTAAATCCAAATATGTCAGTTGTTCTCAAGGTCACCGGAGGATACCATTATATCTTTAAAAATATAAATCAAATAAAAATATAATAAAAGGCTTGGTTCATTGATTATTATTGTTTTAATGAGATATATAAAAAAAACGGCTCATTTAGAACTAAGGCGTAGGCCCAATTGTTGCCCCAGGCCCCAATCCAGTAGCAAGCTTGGCCCTTGTTCTTCAACATTCATAATATGGAATATGTTTCTCTTTTCTTTCCCTTTTTTTTACATTAAAAATGAAATTTAGAGTAATTTTCACCAATTTTATTCTTGTTCAAGGCTTTTTTATTCGAAAAAGTAAACAAGACACCAAAACTCAACTAATCTTCTTGCTTTACAGATTAATTCATCCCATTAATCACGACTCAAATCACCATTAAGACAGTAACTTCCTTAAGGGGAAGACAAACACAGCCTTCCCATTCACAGTCTGTCTCAAGGATTCAATTCACTTCGCATTATATATCCTCACCTAACCTTTTGTTTCCCAATTAAAACTCAACGTGTCCCATCATAATTAACAAATCTCAAGCTAAATAACTTGCTCATCAGTAGGAAGACATATAATTAAAGATTCATCAACAGCTAGAGAGACAATAAACAATATTAGATTGAGAGCATATCTCGGATCTACAGATTCTTAATCACTGTTCTCTCACTTTTCAGATACTTCCTTGCAGCTTCACATATACTGGTTTCTGACAACTAATACTCAGAAAAAAAAAATATTAAACAGACCTGCAGCTAGTCAGCTATCAATACTCGAGGGAATTGTTTATAATATCCATATTATAATTTTCAAAATCCAATTTTCTCACAATTTTTTGTTCTCTTAAATTCCTCAAATTTCACAGTGGTGCAGGATATTCTTTGTTTAAAGTTTTGTCTCTTCTTTGGTTGTGGGCTGGCCGTTGATCTGATGATGTACGGTGACTAAAAGGATTGCGGATCTACATGTAGTTTATGAAGAACACGTGTTCAGCGGGTTGAAATTATTAATATATATATTTTTAGTTACCCCCTTTTAATTTGATTATTTATGGTTTTTCACATGCCCGCCTCCGCTTAAACGCCTCTGTGTTCACATGCTCCATTAATAGCGCCACCACCTTCGCTTCCCCTCGTCAACTCACTCTTAAAGCACCGCCACCGCCTCCTCCGTCCCCCATCGCAATGTCATTCCCTCACAGACGGAGAAAGGTCCACCTCCGCCACCCGGTGGTGGTGGACGTCGGCTGCAACTGCCGCAGGTCAAGGCTCGCGTCCATCTTCTCCTTCCCCTCCTCCTCCTCTGCTTCCCACTCTTCCTCTTCCAAGACCAAGCTGAAGTCGACAGAGCTCTCCACCACCACTGCCACCACAGCGGCCGCGTCCTCGTGGGACCCCTCCTTCTCGTCCCCCTCGCCGCCGTCGCCGCCGGCGCAGCAGCAGCAGCAGCCCAGGAGGAACCGGAGGAGGAGGAGGCCGAGGAGCAAGGAAGAGGGCCGGGCGGCGCAGGAGAGCGTGGCGGTGGTGAAGGAGACGTCGGAGCCGTACCACGAGTTCAAAGAGTCGATGGTGCAGATGATCGTGGAGAAGGAGATGTACGGGTGGGACGATCTCAACGACCTCCTCCACCGCTTCCTCTCCCTCAACTCCCCCCGCCACCACCACCTCATCCTCCGCGCCTTCGCCGACCTCTGGAATGGCGGCGTCTTCTCTCCGCCCTCCCCCCTCGGCGCCGCCTCCCCGCCGCCCTCCTACTACTACTGATTCACTTCATCACCGCCCGACTCCCCGGCTTCAAAACAGAGCAAAACAGGGGAGAGCTGCTTTCTCCGCGCTAGCTGCTTCTGTACTTAGTGTGATAATTAATTACCTAACGCCGTGTGATTAAGTAGATCTACGTACCGTCCGTGTTAATTAATTTCCTTGCTAAGTAAGTGTAACGGACTTTTACCTAAAACTTCCCGTGATTTGGCGTTTTGTAGTCGCAATGATGAGTTGCGTCTGCATCAGGGCGGCTGCGTGTGGGCGTGCCTTGCGTGTGGGAGTCGTAAATGTCGTGCAGTGCTTCTTTCCGGAACTACTACGCGCTGGACAATCATGCACGCACAGTTGGGCCGCTGCTCGTGCCAAAAGGCGACGCCAACAGCGTTCGTCTGGGGTTGCTGCCTGCTGCCACTGTTCTGGATTTGTTTAATGAGTACATTTAGCCTGTAGGGTGTCAGTGATCCGGAAGGAGACAGCATCGATACGCAGATGCAGGGTCGTTCGTGGTTTCAGCGGCCTCGTTAGCTACGGTGGTCGTCGCCTGGGGCATTGTCCGACCACCCCGCGTTTGTCAGCGCGACGGCTTAAAAGTAGCGCGTCTCTTGCATCAACAATTATGGTAAAAAGATGAATATGTTCCTCCTTAGCACTCTATCAATTCGTCCTAAGATTAACACGGAGGAGATAAATCATGGACGACTATTAATCTTTGGAATAATGACTAGCACATAAGGGAGGTATTTATCTCGACTTTATCGAAATTTAAATCTCAGACCTCATTGTAGCAATATTTCATGTGCTAGTCACTAGACCCATCCGAAGTGACATCTCTTGCATAAATAAGAATGATTGGCAAAGGTTTTATAGAAAATTGATCTGTTTTTATAAAATTTTTACCATATCAAGTTACTTATTTCACAAGAAAAATTTTCAATAAATATGTTATAATTAAATATTGAATCATAGATATCTAAATGATAATTTAAATATTTTATGGATGTATCATAATCCAGAGGTAAAATTTTCAAAAAAGCACCATGTTTAAGTTTGCTCAATTTATAAGGATCATTTTTAAACAAGTGAAGTTCCCTTTACCTTTGTGAATTTACCAAAGTACCTTGTTCATCGTCACACTAATCCAGTTTAAATACGTATTTTGAAGGCCATAATTCAGCCATAACTCACAAATCTAAATCCTGATAAAGAATGTCATATTGCATATACTTAAGCTTAAAATATCTCCAATTTGTGAAAAAAAATATATAAATTCAATCAAAACTTGTCAATTTAGTAAAAAACCACTAAAAACAATTTCCAACGTTTATAAAATACCTATATTTTATCTAAAAAGGTCATATTGAACATACCTAAATTTAAAATAATACTAATTTCATTTTTAATAATACTGTGAGAGTAAATAAAACGATAACCAAAATATGTCATTTTAGAAGAGACCAGGAGGAGGAGGAGGAGATTAAGATTTAGGGTCCAAGAGATTTGAGCGGGCAACAACCTTGTTGTAAATCACTATGCAGTGTTCTTTATGGTGATAAAAGGTGAATACATTTGTCTCTAGTATCCCCGTCAATCCGTCTTAAGATTAATATGAAGAAAGTAAATCATAGATGACTATTAATTTTTAAAATAATAAATCGTGACGACAACATTAATGGATGAGCAATAGCCAAGATAGCCAGGTAAAGCAAGGATCTCATCGTCTTTCCTTTCGAAGAGCTTGTTCACTTAAACTACGAACCTGACAGGGTCACTGCTCAGGTGCGTAATTTCGCCCTGTAGTCTAGATCAACTGTACCTCCTAGCTTTAGTCTTTGATAGATTAATCTTCATCGCCAAACCTAATCAGCACTTGACCTCTCTGTCACCCTCTCATTGGTGTATATCACGTACAACATTAATAATTAAACATATCTGAACAGTGAATTAGTGGAGTAATGAATGGCATAGGATGCGTCATCTTCCTTCCATTTAATTTCCTTCAGTGCAGGGGAAACACTGCAGCAGTCAATATACACAGAAGTGGCCATGGCTAAGCAAAGCTACTACGCATAGGAACAATCATAGCTCCCAGACCACGCATTGATCATGTCCCCTCACATAAATTTTCAAAGAATTAATCTCATCAGAGCAGTAAACTGCATGGTTTAATCATTAATGCAAGCCAAATCTCTGGTTTGGATACTTGTAATGGACATCAGCATCTGCATGTACTGTAAAAACTAAATATAATAGATGATTCAGAGGACTATTTAATTATATCTGTCAGATTAAATTTCATGGATGAATCTGACATTGTCGTGGCCTGATCAAGACTACAATAGCTGGTGAAATGGTCCCTGAATGAAGGAATATCAATGCCAAGCTATACACTAATACATACTTCCAGCTGTATTCTTCATGTTGGGAGATTTCTAACTGGATAATCAAGAGAAAAGTAAATGCTCAAGGGAAGGCCAAAGATTTTGGATACCCTGAACAGCATTGGATCGAGAAAGCCAAAGTTCTCGATAAGCCTAGGGAACAGTACTATTCATCCAAATTTAAGTCCGAGCATTCCTAGCACTTATGTAAGCTGGTTTATACGACTTTTTATAAGTGACCCAAAGGTAATATATATGATTGATAATTAAGATAACGTGATAATTAAAGTTCGGGTGAAGTGATAATCAAAATCAAGATGAAATGGTAGTGACACTCAAAGTTAAGATATACGTAACCAAATAAATCACTCTCAATGAGACTCAGATCCCTACTTCTCATGGAAAAGACTCACAATATAAACTCGGACGACCTTATAGTCGGTCAGACATCCGAGACTTAATTCCCCACCTCTCATGAGTATTGATCCGGCGGTAAGAACAGGGGACCCTCGTTGTAAGGGGTCGACGCCACGTGGAAGTCAAAGGGTCAGTCGGTCCATCGAAGAAGGTCGGACCAAATAGGCCGACCGGAGAAAGGGGTTTGACCGACCGGGCGGCCGCCTGGTGTTTAGCCAATGACAAAAGGTACCCCGATGGAAGTCGGGGTTCCGGCGCTCATTGAACAAGATCGTAAGGCCGAGCGGACGGCACGCTCGGCCGAAGACATGAAAGCATACTGCTAATAGTCACCACAAAGCACATTACCGAGAATCTCCCAAGTAAACCACCTTGAAGGTCCGGCCGGACGTAAGCAAAGGCTGTCCGGACGGATGTTCAGCAGGGGGTAGGGGGAAAAAGATAAGGGACATCTTTCTCTGACAGCAGGCATGTTCTACGTTCAGGCCATCCCTAAAATCCTGCAGCAGAAGGATCCGCTGTCCCATCAAAGACGTGCTCAAACTGTAACAGCATGGTGTCAGGTAAGCTCCTCTGACAAGCCCACACTACGGTATGGGAATGGACACGTGTACACCTCGGTATGTGTGCACTCGCTTCTCCACAGCCCTATATAAAGACCCTCACCCTTCACCTGAGGTATGCATTCTACGATCTTTGGAGTCACTTTCTTATTGAGCTTTGCCTGACTTGAGCGTCGGAGGGTCGTCGCCGGGAACCCCTTCCCGGCCCGACTTCCTTGCAGGTTTGCCGGAGGACCGTACGACCGGTCGGAGATCCACGTCAGCGACTCGGAGAGCGCCACGTGCCCAGCGTCCGTCGATTCAGCTTTCGGACAGGATCAATTTGGCGCCGTTTGTGGGAAACGCTCCTGCATCCGAACGGAAACAATGGACGAGGCTGGACGACAGCACACGGTGACGCTTTCCACGGAGGAACTCAACGCTTTGATCGAGTTGAGGGCCGCTAAGCTTGTGGAACAAAAACAGAAGGCAACAGCCGATCGGCCAGAGCAGCAAGCAACTTCAGCATCTGGTGGCCGAGCGGAAGCACCTCAGGTCACCGTAGCATTCCATCGGGCCCTATTCCGCACGCCTGAAGCCGCATCAGCTAATAGAGATCGGGGATCATCTTCGGATGAAATGCCGAGACGAGATAGCAGAAAAGGGAAAGCCCCCCGAGCGGATCAACCGCTAATTTTCAGAGGCTATTCTACGAGACCCTCTGCCCAAGCACTATGTGCCTCCGACGATCGGCGAATACAATGGGACCACAGATCCAGATGATCATTTGGGTAAATTCGACAACACTGCTACCCTTCACCAATATACCGATGGGGTAAATTGTCGAGTTTTTCTTACCACTCTCTCGGGATCGGCTCAACGGTGGTTTCGGAGGTTGCCGGACGGGTCCATCACAAGCTTCAAAGACTTCCGTACGGCTTTCCTTCATCACTTTGCCAGCAGTCGGCGTTACCAGAAGACGAGTGTCAGCTTGTTCGCCATCAAACAAGAGCCAAGAGAGCCGCTCAGAGCTTATATCCAGCGGTTCAACCAGGTGGTCATGGACATTCCAACAGCCACCTCAGAGACAATGATGAACGCATTTACACAAGGCCTCGTGGACGGGGACTTCTTCCGCTCGCTCGTTCGAAAGCCGCCCCAAGACTACGATCATATGCTGCACCGGGCCAACGAATACATCAATGTGGAGGAAGCCCAAGCTGCCCGAAAAAAGGAAACTCCAACCGAGCGGGCTCCTCCGGCCGAGTGGAAGCCGCACACTGGTCATCAGCCGCCAAGAGGACCAAGGGCCGAAGCAATTCGTTCTCATCCAAGACCTCATGTCCAAGAAGTAGCAGCCGAGCGACCCAAGACCAAGAAGAAATGGACTCCTATGTTCTGCTCATTCCATCGCACGGACACGCATAACACCCGAGATTGTCGGAGTCTTCCCTTGATTGCTCATCCCTTTCCTCGGAGTGGCGGCCGTAGATCACCATCATCTGAAAGGCGATAGAGGCCCCGTGAAGCCGAGCGGACTATACCCGATAGGCGGCAAAGGCAGACTCCCGAGCGGCAGCATACACAGAGACGTGAAGACAATCCCCGTATGTCTAGGGAGCAACCCAGACCGTCCGCCCGGGAGGAAGAGAATAGAAACAACACTTCCCGGGGCGAGATCAACATCATAGCTGGTGGGCCGACCGGAGGAGACTCCAACAGAGAAAGGAAGGCGGGCGTCCGGCAGCTCCAAATCCATGTAGTCGGCTGCAGCCAAGAGCGGGCGAGTGGACCAGAAGTCAGCTTCGGGCCCGGAGACTTGGACGGAGTTGAAGTGCCCCATGACGACGCTTTGCTCATCAAAGCGGTAATAACCAATTACACTATTCACCGCGTTTTTATTGAGACAGGGAGCTCGGTCAATATCATATTCAAAAAAGCCTTCGACCAACTACAAATTGACACAGCCGAACTGCTGCCCATGACGACCCCCCTCTACGGGTTTACTGGCAGCGAAGTTCAGCTGGTCGGACAGATCCGACTGGCTATCTCGCTGGGAGAAGAGCCGCTCAGGAGGACGCGGACAGCAAACTTCGTGGTAGTCGACTCTCCCTCGTAATACAACGTCATTTTGGGACGACCGGCGCTTAGCGAGTTCCGAGCGGCCATCTCCACTTTCCACCAGAAGATCAAGTTCCCCGTCGAGGACAAAGTGGGAGAAGTACGGGGAGATCAACTAGCAGCTCGGCGATGCTACGTCGAGATGGTCCGAGCAGAAGCCAATTCCGCTCGGAAGTCCCCACGGATCGAGGTGAACGCTATAACTGAGAAGCCTCCCTCTCTAGTTTATGAAGAAAAAGAGGAAGTGCAGATTCACCCGACCCGAGCGGAGGCCACAACTTTCGTTGCGTCCGATCTGGAGGCAGACCAGAAACAAGAAGTGATCAAATGCCTCCGGAGAAATTGTGATGTCTTCGTCTGGTCGACGCATGAGCTGCCCGGAATCTCACCGTGCATAGCGCAGCACGAGCTACATGTTCGACCGGACGCTCAGCTGGTGAAGCAGAGAAAAAGGGATTTCAGCGCCGAACAGAATGTCATCATCCGGGCGGAAGTTGAGAAGCTTTTGGAGGCCGGCCATATACGCGAGGTTCAGTTCCCGAGCTGGCTAACAAACGTAGTATTGGTCTCCAAGCCGGGCAACAAGTGGAGAGTATGCATAGATTTTCGGGATCTCAACAAAGCTTGCCCGAAAGATTTTTATCCTCTGCCTCGGATCGATCAATTGGTGGACTCCACAGCTGGCTGCGAGTTGATATATATGCTCGACGCTTACCAAGGATATCATCAAGTGCCACTCGCCCCAGAAGATCAAGAAAAAGTCAGCTTTGTTACAGCCGACGGCACCTACTGTTACAATGTGATGCCGTTCGGACTAAAGAACGCGGGAGCCACTTATCAGCGTTTGATGAACAAAGTATTCAAAGAGCAGATCGGGCGAAATCTGGAAGTATACGTGGACGACATTCTCATCAAGTCCGTCCGAGCGGCCGATCTCTTTAAAGACATGGAGGAAACTTTCCGAACGCTACGAAAATATGGAGTCAAGCTAAACCCCAAGAAGTGTCTGTTCGGAGCAAAAGGAGGGCGTTTCTTGGGTTACATAGTGACTGAGCGGGGTATCGAAGCAAATCCTAGCAAGGTGAAAGCTCTACAAGATATGCCGCCCCCAAGAAATCTGAGGGAAGTACAGCGTCTGACCGGTCGGATAACTGCTCTGTCTAGATTCATCTCCAAGACCGCCGACCGGAGCCTGCCCTTTTTCAAAATATTGCGCAAGGCCACTAAATTTCACTGGGACGAGGAATGCGATCGGGCGTTTGAAGAACTGAAGGCATATCTGAATTCTATGCCCGTGCTAGCTAAGCCAGCCGTAGGTGAGCCTCTTTGTATCTATTTATCTTCAAATGAGCAAGCAATCGGCTCGACATTAGTGAGGGTGAGCGGAGAAGAGCCTGTATATTTTCTGAGCCATATTTTAAAAGATGTTGAATCTCGCTACACTGGGCTCGAGAAGTTAGCCTTCGCGCTGGTCCTCGTCGCTCGGCGCCTCCGTCCCTACTTCCTGTCGCACACCATCATTGTCAAAACTAATAGCCCGCTCGGACTAGTATTACTGAATCCAGAAGCGTCCAAACGGCTCATCAAGTGGACTACAGAGTTGAGCGAATTCGATATTTAATATCAGCCCCGTTCGGCGATAAAAGCGCAGTCCTTGGCGGATTTTGTCACCGAAGTACAAAGGCCAGAGCCCGAAGCCATGTGGAAAATATTTGTGGACGGATCTTCGACTCGGCTCGGAAGCGGGATTGGAATACTGCTGCTCTCTCCCTAAGAAGAAAAGATGTACTTATCCATCCGGCTGGATTACAGAGCTACAAACAATGAAGCTGAGTATGAAGCCCTCATAGCCGGCTTGCAGGCAGCTTGGCATGTGGGAGCCGGACGGGTGACTATACATTCAGATTCTCAGTTGGCCGCTCAGCAGCTCTCTGGTACTTTTGAGATTAACAACGCTCGGCTCAAACTCTATGCTGAAGCCTTTGAGAAGCTCAGAGCCAATTTCAGAGAGGTCATCATCCAAAAGATACCCCGAGCAGAAAATCAAGCGGCCGATGAGTTAGCCAAACTTGCAAGTGCAATAACGTCGTTTGTCACCCAATTGCCAATTGAACAAGTATCTTTGGTGGCGCACGTCGACCGGATGGAAGCCCTCACATTCCCAAGTGATTGGAGGACACCCATCATGGAGTTTCTCCGCTCGGGTGCTACACCATCCGATCGGGATGAGGCCCAGCTACTAAGGAGGAGAGCCGGTCGGTTCACGCTCATTGGAGATCAACTATACAAGAAGGCTTTCTCCCGCCCGCTTCTGAAATGCGTGAGTTCAGAAGATGCAGCCTACATCCTCCAAAAAGTGCATCAAGGATCGTGCGGGGGACATCCGGGCGGACGATCGCTATCTAAGAAGATCCTGTTGGCTGGATACTTCTGGCCAACCCTACAAGCTGACGCCGCTCGGACCGTCGCAACGTGCCTTTCTTGTCAAAGGTATCACAATTTCTCTCACCGACCGGCGGAAGAAATGAAAGCAGCTACCGTGTCCTGTCCGTTCGACCAGTGGTGAATGGATATTGTGGGTCCATTCCCTATGACGACCGGTCAACGGAAATTTCTACTGGTGGCTGTAGATTATTTTTCCAAATGGGTGGAGGCCGAGCCGCTAGACAAGATTACTTAGCAGATGGTTAAGAAGTTTATCTGGCAGAACATCATCTGTCGGTTCGGCATCCCCCGCCGGCTTGTCTCCGATAATGGGCGGCAATTCACAGGAAAGTTGCTCGAAGATTGGTGCAAAAGCTACGGCATCGAGCAACACTTCACATCCGTAGCATATCCCTAAAGCAATGGTCAAGCCGAAGTAGCCAATCGGAAAATCCTTCGTATTTTACGCGCTCGGCTCGACCATATGGGAGGTAGCTGGGTGGACGAAGTGCCAGGTGTCCTGTGGGCCATCCGAACGGCCCCAAAGGAAGGAACGGGCGTCACGCCTTTCCATCTGGTTTACGAAGGTGAAGCGGTGATTCCTGTTGAAGTCGGCGTCGAGTCTGCCCGGATCTAGAATTATGATGAGGACAACGCCGAGCGGAGGAACCTGGAGTTGGATTTGGTCGAAGAAGAAAGAGCCAAGGCATCCGTCCGGCTGATGGCGTACCGTCAAAGAATGAAGCAGAATTACAACCGGCACGTAATCCCCAGATCATTCCAGGTCGGCGATCTTGTCTGGAAGAAAGTGAAGCCGGTCGGCAATGTCGGCAAGCTAGAAGCCCCTTGGGCGGGCCCCTTCAAAATCATCGAAAAGCTCCGCTCGGGCGCTTATTATTTGGAGGAGGAAGACGGGCGGCAACTGGATAGGCCATGGAACGCGAATCATCTCCAGCCTTATCGAGCTGGGTGAAAGGTGCATTGATGTAACTCATTTTTGTATATATTTTGGGCCGCCTATGTACTTATAATGCAGGAAGCAAAAAGATAAAAACGCATTGAGCATTATTCGCCGAACGGCCTACTACGTGAAGACCCCGTGCCGTTCGGCCGGGCATATAAATTACACGAGTCAAAGGCTCGATGGTAAAGACCCCGCACCGTTCGGGCGGGGTGTATATTATTCGAAGCACGATCGAGGTCAAAGATCCCGCGCCGTTCGGCCGGGAGTATGTTAGCCGAGGCGGAGGCTCGATGACGGAAACTCCATGCCATTCGGGAGTATATAATAAAAATTAGCCTGAGCGACCGTCGAGCTCCGACGTTAAATATCGATAGACGAGCCGGCGTCTATAAACCCTCCGAGCGGAAGACCGTCGAGCTCCGACGTTAAATATCGAGAGACGAGCCGGCGTCTATAAGCCTTCCGAGCGGAAGACCGTCGAGCTCCGACGTTAAATATCGAGAGACGAGCCGGCGTCTATAAACCTTCCGAGCGGAAGAGGCCAACAAAAGGGGCCGCAAATGTCCAAGAAACTCGCCGTCAATATCGTTCGACCGACTCTACGTCCCGCTCGGCTCAGAGCCCAAAGGTACTTGTCGGCTTCTAGCGAGCGATCTCTGCCATCAAAGTGGAATGTTACGCATTCGAAATATTTAGTCGAGCGGAAGGACAACGCCAAGTACTTCGCAAAAATCCCTTTCGAATGCCAGAGGTGTGATAATAGGCGAGCAGACAACACACATATTAACTAACAAAAGGACAAAGTACGCGAAAGGAAAATATTGCATTAGAATTAAAACTTTAGGCCGAGCGGCCTAAGTACAAAAAAGGTTCATTTTTTTTTGCCTAGCGGCCTAACTACATATACAGACATCTATTCAATGTAATCATAAAGGTCCTTGGGGATGTTGTCCAGGAGCGCCACTTGATCGCCGGCCGGAATAGTAGTTGACTCCGGAAGAAGACCTTTAGACTTCAGATACGTCATACGTGGTGGTGGCGGTTATAGCCAAGTCGAAGGCTGTGTACATCTGCTCGCAGATTTTCTCCGAGAATTCAGGCGAGCGGATGTAGCTCTGTCTTAGGGAAGCGACCCGACTCGGCTCGGCCTCTTGATATTCTTTGAGAGCTGCCTGGGAGCCAGTAAGGGCCTCATTCAGATTCTGAAGCTTGTCCGAGTCGGCCGAGCGGCCCACCTTCTCTCTGTCGAGCTGCTCCATCAGCTCCTTTACCTTCAGCTCCAGGCCCCGAGCCTCCACATTCTTTTTCTCCAGATCGGAGATGGCCGTATTTTTTCGAGTGGTGGCCAGGGTTAATTTTGTGTCGAGCGACTTGACTTGTCGCTCGGACTCGGCCAGGGCGTGGGCCTGATCGGCCGTCTTCTTCTGCTCGGCCGCCAGCAGATCTTGAGCTTTCTTCAGTTCCTTTTGCAGCTCAGAATATGAAGGGCCTTGAGGGCCGGACGGACCAACCGCCGCCTTCAGTTGCCTTAGCTCTTCGTCCACCAAAGCCAAGCGGTTGGAAACCGCAATTTCCTCCACCCATCTCTGATGAGAGAAATTAGAAGCTGTTAGTGGCCGATCGGAAGGAATGAATACAAAACTTTTAACATAACTTACCCCCGTGGCCTGCTGCATATGACTATTGGCCAAATTCCGGATGGGGATCATTGCGACGCGTGCCCGAGCGTCGGCCCACATCTCGGCGAGGGGCCCTTTCAGGGTGATAGTATGCTCGGGCGCTGTCGGTTGTTCGGCCTCCGGCAGTAACTCTTCAGTGGGAAGGTGAAGAGTGACTCGAATCGTCCGGCCATGACTAGGGGCCGTCAGACCGGCGCCTAGAAGCGGATCCGAAGCCGGCGCCGAAAATTGAGAATGGATGGTTGAACGCCGGATTGGTTGAGCGGGCGGAAGGGTGCTGACCGGAATAGCCTCGATAGGGGCCGCCGACTCGTCCCATTCCGAAGGAGTCCGATCGGACGAAATGGCTTCGACCTCCGGAGCTTTTCCGCGAGTACTGGCAGCGGCTCAGGCGGAGGGTTGAACCGCAGAGGTGGCGGACCGGAGGGGAGTCTCCACGCGGCGCCTTTTTTGGAGAGGCTGCTCTTCTTCCGGCGCTGAGCCTTCATCCCGAGCGGAAGGCTCATGGCTGAGGGTTGCGCCAACCACTGGCTCTGGGAGGGAAGCCTGAGCGGCTGACTCCCCGGCCTGTGTCCCGCTCTCTCCTTCATGTGATCCGACCGGCTGGATGCCGAGCGCTTCCATCTCTTTCGCGGCTGCGGCTTCGAGCGCCGCTGCCTTTCTCTTCAAAACACCGGCCATTACCGACTCCATGACGATGTCCGCTGCAAAGGAAAAAAGAGAAATCAGTTAGCAATTAAAGCATATACCCAAGTAAAAATCTTACCGAAGCCGGTCGGAAGAGGAGTCCGTATTGGACTCAGGCCGAAGATGTACATCACTCCTTCGTGAAGAAGTTTATTGATGTCAAGCCGTAGACCGGCTAGCATATTGGCGGCGTGAAGGTACTTCAGTCAGGTCTTGAACTTCTTCAGCTCAGGAGTGGGAGGTAGGTCGACCTGCCATTTGGTCCGGAAATTTACCTGATCGGGCATACGAATATAGAAAAAAATACTCCTTCCAATATTTATTGGAAGAAGGCAGTTTGTTGAACAAGATTAAGCCGGGCCGAGCTTGGAACATGAAGGTGCCCGACTCGGACTGCTTGGGATAATAAAAATAGAAAAAGACCTCCGGTCGGAGGGGGATGTTGTGGATCTTGAACAAAACAACAACACCACAAAGAAGACGAAAGGTGTTGGGTACTAGACTGCCGAGCGGAACACCGAAAAAGTCACAAACATCGATAATGAAAGGATGTACAGGGAAACGTAGACCAGCAGTAAACTGGTCGCGAAAGACACAGAAGGCTCCGCACGGCGGCCTGTGTGGCCGAGCGGAGGGACCGGCCAAAAGAAGTTCAAAATCATTGGGGATTTCAAAATTGTCTGTTAGAACATCAAAATCACGCTGGTCGAATCGGGACTGCATGGTGGTGTACCATGGGCCGAGGGACTGGTCTTCGGGATGAGAAGAACTAGCCATGGTCTGAGCGGATGAAACCAGAAAAGATGACACGACAAAAACACGAAGAGGGCACCGGAACAGTACCCCGGAGGCGAAAACTGGGGAGAGAAATGTAAAGAAAGCACAGGAAACAAGAAAGAAAGGAGGAGAGTCTTACAAGAAAAAGGAAGATCAAAGGAAGAACACCGGGGATCGTCGGAAAGCAGAAGCGGAATCGCCGGAGCTCCAAAGCGCTAGGGGCAGGGGTCGAAATCGCGGAGGCAAATGTGAGAGAGAAGAAAACGAAGGATTTATAGGGTGGAGGCCGGGCGGCCTCCACCGTTGGATCCAGGTCACGGGAATCAAAGCGTGCATCGTGCCGTCCATTTCGAATCGCTTCGATCCCATCAAAGCACCATGCCACCGCCGCCGTACGATGATGGTAGTGCGCCACGTGGCATTCGACCATTCGAAGCATTTAATGAACGCATGCTCAGCCTTAATGTCGAAGATTGGCGCAGATTACGAGAAGATCCGATGAATGCCACTGTTGATTCACTTTTAAGGCCACCTCTGCGGTAGGCCAATCGGAGGATACTAGCATGAAGGAGCCGCCCGGCCAGACTCGCAGTCCAGTCAGTCGGACTAATTGCCTCATTCGACTAGACTTGAAGGGGAGGCAAGTGATCCGGCGGTAAGAACAGGGGACCCTTGTTGTAAGGGGTCGATGCCACGTGGAAGTCAAAGGGCCAGTCGGTCCATCGAAGAAGGTCGGACCAAATAGGCCGACCGGAGAAAGGGGTTTGAGCGACCAGGCGGCCACCCGGTGTTTAGCCGATGACAAAAGGCACCCCGATGGAAGTCGGGGTTCCGGCGCTCATTGAACAAGATCGTAAGGCCGAGCGGATGGCACGCTCGGCCGAAGACATGAAAGCATACTGCTAATAGTCACCACAAAGCACATTACCGAGAATCTCCCAAGTAAACCACCTTGAAGGTCCGACCGGACGTAAGCAAAGGCTGTCCGGACGGATGTTCAGCAGGGGGTAGGGGGAAAAAGACAAGGGACATCTTTCTCTGACAGCAGACATGTTCTACGTTCAAGCCATCCCTAAAATCCTGCAACAGAAGGATCCGCTGTCCCATCAAAGACGTGCTCAAACTGTAGCAGTATGGTGTCAGGTAAGCTCCTCTGACAAGCCCACACTACGGTATGGGAATGGACACGTGTACACCTCGGTATGTGTGCACTCGCTTCTCCACAGCCCTATATAAAGGCCCTCACCCTTCACCTGAGGTATGCATTCTACGATCTTTGGAGCCACTTTCTTATTGAGCTTTGCCTGACTTGAGCGTCGGAGGGTCGTCGCCGGGAACCCCTTCCCGGCCCGACTTCCTTGCAGGTTTGCCGGAGGACCGTACGACCGGTCGGAGATCCATCTCAGCGACTCGGAGAGCGCCACGTGCCCAGCGTCCGTCGATTCAGCTTTCGGACAGGATCAAGTATGATCCCCAGTTTAAACTCAGTCAAACCTAGAGCCGGTCGAACATCCGGACTTAGCTCCCTACTTCTCATGAGCATGACCCTCAGTTTAAACATGGTCGGCCCAAGAGATGGTCGGACATTTAAACTTAGTTCTACGTTTCGCATGGGCATGATTCCCAGCTTAAATCTGGTTGACCCCATAGTCGGTCCGACATCAAGGGCTTAGTTCCCCGCTTCTCATGGGCATAACCCTCAGCTTAAACTTGGTCGACCTCAGAGCTGGTCGAACATTCAGGCTCAGTTCCCCCGTTCCTCATGGGCACATGCTCCCAACATAAACACAACCGGCTTACACCAATCGGACTTCAACAGGGCTCAACTCCCCATCTCACATGAGCATGACGCCCAACATAAATCCAGTCAGCTCCAAGTCGATCGGACTCCCTCTAGGAAACAACATTGTCAGAGAATTATAATAACCTGTCAGAGAATAGCGACTATTCACTAGAGAATATTCCACTACTCTGATATATACCCACAATGGAACCTTCTTTTGCCTAAAGGAAAGTTATTGTACATCTTCTACCACTCGACATATTTCGACATCAGACATTCTATGATGTCTTATCATTACGGAGGTTATGAGAGACATTATAAAAAGGAGTCCTTTCCGTCGGCCAGGCATGCGCGCACACACATCCACATTACTGTTCTACTGTTCATTTTCTTCTTCATTCTCGCTCGGCTACTATTCTGACTTGAGTGTTTCAGTGCCTACGCCAAGGACCTCCTCCTTGGCTGGTGACTAATGCTTTCTTCTCCTAGTTCCTATTTTTGTTGCACGGATTTATCCACGTTGATCCCGTCCGGAAGCTGATTCGGATGAAGACGGGCCTCGATGGACTAGAGGTTGACGGAAAGTCGCTGCAGCGTCCGATCTACCTGGCACTCTCCGGAAGGGTTCACACGGGCGGATGACGAAGGGCAATGACCAAGATGATGACGCTAGGGCTCTGGGCACACTTAGACGAGCCCACGAGTCGTTAGAGAACAGAAACCAGGGAAAAAATCCCCAGGTCAGGCCCTCCGACGCTCAAGTCAGGTACTTTTCCCCAGAAGCACAGAGAAAGGACGAAAAGTAAAAACGAGTAAGAAATGACGAGTGAGCGTACCTGCATAAGGGACAAAACATCCCTTTTGTTGGTTAGTTCTAGGAAAACATACCGGTTCTACTGTACAAAAAATTTTGTACAAGTGTCGAACCTTTTCTTAAATAACCTATTGTGTTCTTTAGAAGTTAAATTAGGAATCACAGACGAAACTTAACATCATTGATTCCAAATTTAACTTATTTGTTCTTAATGGTTTAGATTTGAATCGCAAGCAGAACTTAATACTATTGATTCAAATCCACCTATGTTATTAATTTCATTAAATATTAATTTCCAAAATTGGCTTCCAGGACTGCATGACAAGGCACATGGCCTTCTTGGATATGGGAGCAACCACCACCGCCTAGACAAAGCCTTTTAAGAAAAGCTAATATTTAATTTCCTTAAATAACTCTAGGTTAACCCAAAAGAACAATCGAATCACAAATTCGAAAAAGAAGAAAATACAAACTCGAAAAACTAATTCGAAAAACTAGATCTAATACCTCTTGTGTTTGGAATTCATACAAAAGAAAAACAACTAGTATGATGCGGAAATTAATTACTAATTATACCTTCCTTTGTATGCAACAACCTCTTGATCTTCTACCGTATTCCTCTTCTTATCTCGGACGTTGTGTGGACAACGATCTACCGAGATGAGAATCACCCAAGCCCTTCTTCTTCCTTCCTAGTTTCGGCCACCAAAAGCTCCTCCAAGGATGAAGAGGTTCGGCCACCAAAAGCTTCTCCAAGGATGAAGATATTCGGCCACCACCAAGATCCAATGGATGCTAGAAATATCGCCTCATTTTCTCTCCTTCTTCTCCAAGCAAGATCCGGCCACCACAAGGACTCCAAGGATGAGATGAGGTTCGGCCACATGATGGAGAGAAGAGAAGAGAAGGGGATGATGGCCGGCCACACCAAGGAAGAGAGGGGAGGAAATAGAATAGAGGTTGTTCTCTTGAAGGCACCTCTACCCCCTCTTTTATAATCCTTGGTCTTGACAAATAAGGAAATTTTAATAAAAACTTCCTTAATTCTTTTGCCATGAAAAGGAAATTTTATTTAATTAAAAATCAATTTCCTTTTCATTATTTCAATGGTCGGCCACCTACATAATCCTCAACAAGGAAGTTTTAATCAAGAATTAAAACTTCCTAATTTATTTCTAAAAATTTTAAAATAAAAATTTCTCTAATAATTTATCCCTTCATGATGAATTTATAAAAAAAATTTTTAATTAAAACTCCTCTCCTTTTAATTCCATGTGATCAGCCTTAGCATTAACCAACTTCTCACGTGGACACATTGGCAAGCGTCTGTTGAGAATCTCACGTTGACATCTCAATGCTTTTCAAGCTTCTCACGTTGACAACTCAGCATTGGCAAGCTTCTTGTTTGAGAAAATCACGTTGACATCTCAAAGCTTCTCATGCTTCTCATGTTGACAACTCAGCATTGGCAAGCTTCTGTTGAAGCAAAATTGAACACCAACGTGAGTTGCTGTTCTTGTTTAAGCACACGGCATCTCACAGCAAGCAAACATTGAATTTGTTGTTCACGTTGATCACAGCAACATGAAACATCCTTAGATAGCAACGCCAATAACATGGACTAGAAGATGAACTTAGATGGATACAAAATTTTATATATAAAGGCTACGATAGGGACCGAGAGGAAAAATTGGTTTTGGTCTCCCGATGAAATTAAGCTTCCCGTGTTCACCCCGAACACCCATCTTAATTTTATCAATAATAATTCATACCACTAAAGAATTATTATTGAACTACCGTACCAATCCCAAATTATGTTTTGGGCTCCTTCTTATTATAAGTGTGTTAGTCTCCCTATGTTTGAGATGTCGAATGTCTACTAATTAAATGAGTTACTGACAACTTACTTAATTAATATCTTAGTCCAAGAGTAGTACCACTCAACCTTATCGTCATGTCGGACTAAGTCCACCTGCAGGGTTTAACATGACAATCCTTATGAGCTCCTCTTGGGGTCATTCTCAACCTAGATTACTAGGATACAGTTTCCTTCTATAATCAACAACGCACACTATAAGTAATATCATTTCCCAATTTATCGGGCTTATTATTTATCGAGCTAAATCTCATCCATTGATAAGTCAAAGAAATAAATACTAAATATATGTGTTTGTTATTATATTAGAATTAAGAGTACACACTTCCATAATAACTAAAGTCTAGTTCTTTTATAAAATCAGTACAAAAAGAACTTATCTAAAATGTTTCTACTCAATACACTTAGAGTGTATCAGTGTAATTTATTAGTTAAGATAAACTAATACTTAATTACACTACGACTATTTCAACGGTTTGTTCCTTTCCATTTTAGTCGTGAGCAACTATTTATAATTTATAAAGAACCGACAACACGATCTTCTGTGTGTGACACCACACACCATGTTGTCTACTATATAAATTAATTGAACAAATTACATTTAACAAATAAATGTAGATATTTAACCATTGTGATTCTTTATTTCTAAATAAATGTTTATATAAAACCTAGGCTTTTAGTATACACTCTAACACCTTTTTATACTACAACGGATGTTTTTGGGGTCTGGTGGGTGTCAGGGAATGTCGGTTGTCAGGCTTTGTCTGGCGGTGAATGACACGCGACACCTTCTCATAGGCCGACAGCAGAATAAAAGGGGTAATGAGCCCCAACTGTTAGCATATTCCCTGACACTCTGATTATTCTCTTACAGGCAGTTACGCTTCCCTTGCTTGTCTTGTAGTGCCTGGCATCCTCCGCTCATGATTGCTACGCTGGGTCTTTACACTTGCTAAGCCCGTTCTGATATCTTGCTAACTCCGATCTGATATCGCGTCCATACCTGTGCTTCTAACCTTGTCGTATGCATCTCCTATTATAGCCCCTGACCGGTCTTGCCTCTTATTAGCATTACGTGTCGCGCCCTGTATGTCTGCCTCCAACTTTGCTTATCTCGGACCATGAGGATATAAATTTTTACCTGTATCCTTGGATAACACATCCCGACCTGTACGTTTTATCAATCTAAGTATCCTGAGCCATAAGGCTATAAATCCTGACCTGTGTGCATCGATCTGCTTCTGCTAATCTTGAGTTCCAACCTATACTCTTTGATCCCTTTATCTCATGTCGTGAGGATGTAAGTCTCGACCTGTGTCATTGGTGAGCATACGCCAGATCTATATACCGACCTGCTCCGGTCCTCTGTAATCCCTGATTTGTACTTCCCGACCTGTAAGCCAGGTCTGTTAACCGACCTGCTTCTGTCTTCCGTACTCCCCGGCTTGTACATCGCGACCTGTAAGTCAGGTCTGTATTCCGATCTGCTGTCTGCTGTTATCCATGGCTTGTACGTTCCGACCTGTACACCAGGTCTGTATTCCGACCTACTTCTGTCCACTGTTATTCATGGCTTGTACGTTCCGACCTGTGCGACAGGCCTGTATCCCGACCTGCTTCTGTCCACTATTATCCATGGCTTGTACGTTCCGACCTGTACGCCAGGTCTGTATTCCGACCTGCTTCTGTCCTCTGTAATCCCTGGTTCGTATATCCTATCCTGTACGCCAGGTCTGTATTCCAACCTGCTTCTTTCTGTTGTTATCCATGGCTTATATGTTCCGATCTGTACACTAGGTCTGTATTCCGACCTGCTTATGTCTACTGTTATCCATGGCTTGTACGCTCCGACCTATACGCCAGGTCTGTATCCCGACATGCTTCTTTCTGCTGTTATCCATGGTTTGTACGTTCCGACCTGTACACCAGGCCTGTATCTCGACCTGCTTCTGTCCACTGTTATACATGGCTTATACGTTCCGACCTGTACGCCAAGTCCGTATCTCGACCTGCTTTTTTCTGTTGTTATTCATGGCTTGTACGTTCCGACCTGTACGCCAGGTATGTACTACGCCAGAGGCCTTTCCTTCTGCGCCTTTACCCGGCCTGTGGGCCCACTCCTTAGCTGTACCTGGCATGCGGGCCCAGTTCTCAGCTGTACCTGACCTGTGAACCCAATTCTCAGCTGTACCTGGCCTGTGAGCCCCGTTCTTGATTGCTATCGAGGGTAGATCTGGTCCAACTTGTAATCCTATCCTTTGACTGCCTCGTCAGCTGAGCCTCTGACCACGGCCACGCAAGCTTGACTTCTGACTTCCACGTAAGCTTGACTTCTGACCTCCACGGGGGCTAGACTTCTGACCTCCACATAAGCCTGACTTCTGACCTCCACGGGGGCTAGACTTCTGACCTCCACGTAAGCTTGACTTCTGACCATCTTGTGGTCTTGACTCCTAACCACATCATCTTACTGACCCCACGATAATGCACTGTATCACACGTCATCAAGGTCTTCGTCTTCTTGCAGTCAACATCGGAGCTAGCTAGCTAGTGCACCATCTTCTTGACTTTTAGATAGGATAAAATTTGGCATCGTCTGCGGGAACTTCACCTGAATCTAAAACCAAAAGATGGACGAAGCTAGATGGTTAAGAACAATCACTTTATCGCAAGAGGACTTGGAGTTGCTTATAGTCGCTCGACCATAATGATTAGTACAACAACAATAAGTAGCAACGGAATGTCCTTTGCTGAACGACCCGACCTTATCAGTGACAGGCCCACATATCGAGCGAAGGACATGTAGGGGATCGGTGACCGGCTCGAAGGGGTGTTGGATAGCTAGGTCACCCCCAATTCCCTTTCTTCTCTACAAGACGTTAGTGCGCAAGCGGAAATACAAAAACTAAAATAATGAAAGCAATAAGTAAGAACACAAACGCTAACACGATTCCTTTACGTGGTTCAGAGATTGCTTGCTCCTACTCCATAGCGTGTCCTTGAGGTGGACGAACCCTTGATCCTTCGGTGGATTAATCCCCGGCAATCTTCGGCTAGAGCTTTCTCCTTCTCGGTGGAGCAAACCTCTCACAAAAGATCTCTTTCTCTTTACAAGATAAAGTTTAGGCTTGGGAGGAAGAGAGTAGACTTTGGAAGCTTTGAGCAATGATTCTTCAACAAGTATCAGTAACCTCCTTCATGCCCCAAAGCTTCCTATAAATAAGAGAATAAAGTTGATCATCATATCAACTCATCTCGGCACCAGTCGACTGACATTTCCATTAGTTGACTGGTTGCTACCGTTGGAGGTAGCCAACGACTACTTCACAGTGCCAACGGTTACTTACCAGTTGACTGGTAAAAGTACCAGGTAACTGGTCATTGCTGGCTCAGCGAATAGAATGTTTCTGTTCACTCCCAGTCGATTGATCCAGTCGATCGTCACTTCTAGCAATCGACTGATCCCGGTTACACACTCATACTCATCCTCTCCGGAGTCGCCCTTGAAACCCTCTTCCTCGGCCTTCGTCCCTCAGATGCACCCGAGCTCGCAGATCCTCTCCGTGCCATCTTTCACGCCACTTCCTTCAGCTTCACACCGTTGCTCCTTGTCCGGCGGTCCCTTGGACGTCTTCCACACCATATTTCACCGACTCAAGGATCTGAGCCCTTGGATGAGCTTCCCAAACTTGGGCGCACCAATTTCCTCATGTGTTTTACCAAGTCCTGCATGACTCAAACACATATCAAACCAATATGAAACCTAACTTAAACTCTTTGACACACACATCAAAATAATGATTGAACCTCGATCAATCATAGGTTGATTGCGCCAACAATTTTCCTCTTTTTAATATGCGGCAATATGTTTAAGTTAGGCATAAAAATAACTTGAAAATTACCAAAGAATAAATCCAAACTCCCCCTTAACATATGCTATATCACTTAATTTTTAAGTTTTACACAAATATGGATAATTAAGTTTCTAACTTAAACATTCTCATTTCTTCCCCTTTGACACCATCAAAAAGATTGCTCTAAACAACCATGCATACTAAGGCATCAAAATTTGACTAAGTTAACCAAACCCAATTCTTGATAGTGTTGGAAAATAGCTACTAGCCGACTGCCATCTGTTGCAGTCAACTGGCACATTGCCAATCCGAATTCCAACATTCTTAAGCCAACTTCAGAAATACATAGAAAATTCTAGAAAATTTGAAAAATCATGAAATTTTGAACACATATTTCTTATAATGTTCTTTAACAAGGGAAAATATGTTTCCATGAAAATTCATCATATTTTTGAAGTTTTGATAAAAACTTAAACACCTTAAAAATCACTCAAGTTTGTATCAATTTGAAAACTTATTTTGAATTCATATGTTTCAAAATAACTATACCACAGTAAGTAAAATATAGAATTATTTTAAAAATATTTAAAATGTCCAACTATGATCTATGGGAAAGATGTCCATTAATTAAACATTTGTTTTCCCCATAGTTGGCCTATGACCACTAAAAATTGATACATTTCATAATTCATCAAAATGTCATAAGCATAAGTGAATTATTTGTATCATCCTATCATTTCACATGTATGTTAAAAAAAAATAATGCAAGTCATTGTGAGATGAAATAAAGGTAACCTCTACTTAGCCCTCTCTATCATGAATTTCTATCAAAGCTAAGTGCTCCCCCTTAAGATCTTAAGTCAACCATAAAAAATTAGAATTATGATTTCCATGGTTGACTTAACCTAAAATCCTCTAACCCTTGAGAATTGATTTTGGTACCCAATAGAGGTTATTCTTAATTGAGTTTACCAAATACTCCTTAGGGATCTATTTCCTATCATGGTCTTTGTCTTGGGTTGCCCCTAGCAATTAGATAATGATAGACTTTTTCATTGTTGGATTCCTTATACCCTAAATCATCTTTGTTTAAACTTGCCCTTTGGCTCCCAATAATCATGTTTAGGGTATTTGAGCCAATTTTAAATTTTCTAAGGGCTTTGGTAAGGTGTTCTACCTTTTCCCTTAAAGTCTTATTTTCTTCTTCTAAACATGATGCATTTAAACTAGAAGAAGAAGCATGCATATTCTTATCCTTAGGATTCATGAATTCTAATTTTTCTTCAAGCATGCTAATATCATGTTTCAAAACTTTGTTTTTCTTCCTAGCTTTAAACAAATCTTCATGTGTACTTTTAATAATTTTAATCAAAACATGAGGGGGAAGATTGTATACCTCATTTACCGAGACGTCCAATTCCGAAGTTTGACCTCCCCCTTCACTTGAGCTCTTTTCTTTTTCTTTTTCGGATGAAGTGGAGGCAACATCATCAATTCCCATTAGAGCAAAATGGGAAACATGGTGTTCTTCTTCTTTCAAGGATGATGGATCATCCCATGTTGCCTTTAGGTTTTTAACCTTCTTCCTCTTTTCTTTTGTCTTCTTCTTCTCTTCCTTCTCCTTCAAAAGAGGACATGTATCCCTCATGTGTCCTTCTTCTTGATAATTATAGCAAATGATATTCCTTGATCTACTTTTGCTTCTTGAACTTTTTCTAGCATGAGATTTGTTAGATGAAAATTTTTTAAATACTCTTCTCATTTTTCTGACCATATACGCCTCTTGATCGCTATCCATTGAGGCACTTGACTCCTCAGAATCGGAAGATGGTGGAGATGGAGATTTCTTCTTTTTCCCCTTTTCCTTGTTTGCCACAAGGGCTACTCTTCTTGATCTATTGGCTTCTCTATCTAATCCTTCAATCCGAGTCTCAGCGAGCTCCATTGTTGAGAAGAATTTATCTAGAGAAGATTTCTCTACGTTCTTTGAAATGTAGAATGAGTCTATAACTGAGCTTCATGTTGAGGTTCTTAGGAAAGCATTGATAGCTTTCATCATAATGTCCCGGTTGGAGAGTTTCTCACATACAGTTGTTAGTCCACTTAAAATTTCTTTAATTTTAGCATGAAGTGAAGATACTTTTTCTCCTTTTTCATGTTTGATGTTGTTGAGTTGAGTTCGGAGAAGGTCTCTTCTTGCTAACTTTGCCTCTGATGTGCCTTCATAAAGCTTTATGAGCTTTTCTCACAAATCCTTGGCACTTGTGTAGTTTCCAATCCGAGTTACTTCTTGTTGAGGAAGAATATTTAAGAGATGGTGCAATGCTCTTGAGTTTGCTACGCGCTCTTCCCTTTGTTTCTTGCTCCATCTTACTTTATTGATTAACTCATTATTTTGATCCCTAGGCATTTCGGAACCATTTTCTATGATTAATATAATGTCAAAATCGGTTTCGAAAAATACCTCTATTCTCTTCTTCCACCATGAGAAGTCTCCTTCGAATTTGGGTAGATGGATGTTTGAACCGGCCATTTTGATGAAGTGCTCTTCTCGGTGATTAGTCCGTTGAAGGGCGTCCTTGCTCTGATACCACTTGTAGAGGATCGGTGGCCGGCTAGAAGGGGGGTTAGATAGTTAGGTCACCCCCAATTCCCTTTCTTCTCTACAAGACGTTAGTGCGCAAGCGGAAATACAAAAACTAAAACAATGAAAGCAATAAGCAAAAACACAAATACTAACACAATTCCTTTACGTGGTTCGGAGATTGCTTGCTCCTATTCCACGGCGTGTTTTTGAGGTGGACGAACCCTTAATCCTTCAGTGGATCAGCCCCCGGCAATCTCCAGCTAGAGCTTTCTCTTTCTCGGTGGAGCAAACCTCTCACAAAAGATCTATTCCTCTTTACAAGATGAAGTTTAGGCTTGAGAGGTAGAGAGTAGGCTTTGGAAGCTTTGAGAGATGACTAAGGAGTTCTTCAACAAGTATCAGTAACCTCTTTTATGCCCCAAAGCTTCTTATAAATAAGAGGAGAGAGTTGATCATCATATCAACTCATCTCGGCACCAGTCGATTGACATTTCCATTAGTCGACTGATGCTACTGTTGGAGGTAGCCAACGGCTACTTCGCAGTGCCAACGGTTTCCCAATAACTCCTGGAGTTAGACGTTTAGCTCGTCCAACTCTTTCAATGTTATACGGTAAGGAGCTTTCGATATCGGCACGGTCCCCGGAATCAACTCAATAACAAACTCCACTTGTCTTCGAGGAGGCAAACCTGGTATCTCATCTGGAAATACATCCGAATACTCTCGGATCACTGGAACGTCTGAGAGCTGAGTACTACTACTGTCGTCGGTATTAATTAATGACAATAGAAATCCTTGACAACCATGCGACAACATCTTATGAGCCTGAATCGCAGAAATGGTCAATATGTCGTCGTCTCTGTTGCTAGTGAAATCCCACGAGAGTTGGTTCGGAGGTCAGAATGTGACCACCCTTGTCTAACAATCAACCGTGGCATGATATGTTGACAGTCAATCCATGCCAAGGATAATGTCGAACTTGACCATTTCCAGTACCAATAAATCTACAAGGAGTATATGGGTTTCGAAGTCCAATGGACATCCTCTGATCTCCTGAGTAACGCCCAATGCATCGCCGGACGGTAGGGCAACGGTCAATTGCCGCGGTCTGAGGATAAGTAGTCTACCAATCTCCCTCATAAATGCACGAGAAATAAAGGAATACAAACTACCAGTATCAATTAACATATTAGCGGTAAATGCATAAAGTAAAACCGTACCGCGAAAAATTGATCCATCGACCCGCTATGCATCCTCTCGGGTAACCGCATGTATACGTCCAGTCTTTGGCAGGGGTGGAGGTGGTAGCAATGCCAGAGGCTGCTGCGCCTGAGTCTGATCCTGCCACTGAGGCGATGCCGGATACTGAGCCAGAGATGGATATGAGGGTTGTGACTGATACTGAACCGGCGGTAAGGGCTGCGACTGATACTGGACCGGGGGCTGGGGCTGTGACTGGTACTGAGCTAGTGGCTGAGGCTACCGCTGATTCTGCACTAGGGGCTGAGGCTGTGACTAGTTTGAACCAGTGGCTGGTGCTGCTGCTGATACTGCACTAGTGGCTGAGGCTGCAACTGATACTGCCCCTACATCAGATATTAAGGTCCCGAGACAGGATTCTGTGATACTGTAAAAACATTGAAGTGCACCTGTCCGTGCATGACATATGCAGCTACTGCAGGGGGAGCTGTCCGCTGTTGACGATACGAAGATTGGGCCTTCTGCCCCACTCGTTGTGTCCCTGTCTGACCGAACTGTCCTCCCTGAATAGAGACTTCGGAAGCCACGTGTTGAGCCTTCAGTGATCAATCTCGGTTCATGTGCCCAAGCAGTTTGCAATAGTAGCAAACTGATTGTCCCAAGGTGCAGGCAGATGTGATGTGATCCTTAGAACTACATCGGGTGCATAGAATGTCGATGGTGGGATGTTTTCGGTTCTGCTGAGGAGGCTTGAAATGTCCTGATGAAGATCGCTCTAACTTCTGAGGGCGACCAGATGCCCCAGAAGTACCCTGACCCGACTGACTGCGCCCACTTTGCTGCTGTCCGGTAGTCTACGGCTACTGGATCTGCCCTGAAGCCCGATCTGTCTGCTTCCTTTTCTTGTCCGGATACGCTCTCTGTTGAGCTAACTCAATCATAAGGGCTCTGTTCAATGCCTCTATGTAAGATGAATTACCAAAACCGGCAATCTTTACTTGAAGATGTCCATCCAGTCCCTGGACAAACTGAAGCATATGAGACCTGTCATCAGCAACTAACTCTGGACAAAATTTGGTCAACCGATTAAATTTGACATTGTATTCTATCACCGTGCGATTGTTCTGCCGAAGACTCAAAAAATCCTATCGGCGTGTCATCTGATATGACTGTGGAAAGTACTGGCTCTCAAAAGCCTCTTTAAATCTCGCCCAGGTAATGTGATGCTCGTCTATGATCGAACACTGCGTATTCCACCAGATATCGGTCTCGTCTCGTAAATGGAAAGCAACCAGCTCTGCTTTCTCCCACTCAGAGCAAGCCATATAAAAGAAAGTTCGCTCCATAGTCTCTATCTAAGACTGAGCTACGTTCGGATCAGTCTCCCCGCGAAATAGTGTGAATCGGCTTTTCACCGACTCTGCCAAAACTGGGATCCCGGCTTGTGTCGCAATCATATCAGTAGGGTGAGTAGGGATCGCCACTGGAACTGGCTGAACCACTGAAGCTGGTACTACAAGTAGTACTGTTGGATAGGCCGGGGAAAGTACCCCTGGTGCTGTTGCATAAGTCGATGTCGGTACTATAGGTGGCACTGCAAGGCTAATATAGGTAGTAGGGGCTGGAGGTACGGTAGGTGGTGGTATCGGTGCTGGTACAGGGGACGGGTATGCAGTAGCAGGCACAGGTGGCAGTGGTGCCGGGTACGCAGTAGGCACGGCTGGAGGAGGTGCCGGAAATGCTGCAGGTGGTACCGCTGGTGGCACTGTGAATACTGTAGGGTGAGTACGACGAGTACGGTCGGAGTAGGTACCTTTGAAACAATCGGAGTCTGAGAGCCTGACATGCCTGCAGTACCATGTGGAGTCTGTCCCTGACTGACAGGCTCGACCCCAGTAGACATCTCTGGCGACTTCGTCGCCAGGGATTCCAATGTCCTCTTACGTGGGCGTCCTGCACCACGTCTCGACACGGGAATGTGTGTATTACGCTTCATATCTGTTAAATTATTACCCAAGTATTAATACAACAACATAAATTATAAAATTAATCATCATACCTATTTGTCGTCTGGAGATGTTTTGTCGCTGCCTAGTCCCCAATTATGACCTCTTCTTGACGAGGTCAAATAATACTTCAGAATTTCAAAATAAGAAAAATCGACAGAAATCCGTATAAATCCGAAAATATCCATATTAACTCACAAAACCTGGCTCTGATACCAAATAAATTGTCACGCCCCGGGAGAGTCCCTGTCAGAGGAAATTCCGACAGCATTTTCCCTGTATGGGTGACAATCTGAAACTTATTTACAAAGCCCCTCAATCCACGGCCAACACGGCCGGAACATATATAATAAAATATGATAAGCATTCCACGTAATTTATATAATTCAGCCTCCGGCTGACACAACCACGCAGTTATAATGGTAAAAACCTACTCCACTACAATGAGGAAAACATAACACAACGAGAAACCTTCACAGCGGAAAACATGGGCATCATACCCGAAGCACGACATAGAATCCATAAGTACAAGAACTACACATCATAAGTATGTAGACATAACAAAACAAGGAAACAACGAAAGTCCGAAACTAGAAAACTATCTCGACACCTAGTGGGGGACTAGCGACTGGAACCTCCTGACAACTTGAACCTAAAATAGAAAAAAATAAAGTAACGGAGTGAGTTCAACAACTCAGCGGGTATCGAATTGACATGCATAGTAAGATAATCTAATAGTAATAATCATGAAGTACAGTCTCCTAATCAATAACAAGAAATGCGAAAACTAAACAAGCAAAGAAGAACTGTACTCACCAGAGCCTCCTATCCTGACATAAAGGTCGTCAAACTAGATACCTCATATCTCCTATTTGCATGCCAATCATATCCAACCCAGACAAATGCAATATCCAAAATGCAGCAATCACAAACAATAATGAAATCCATGCATATGATGCAAATGACATGGTCACCCCTGACGTCAGTCAGCCATCTCACACACGATGGTGAGACCGAGTGGGTAGACTATGACAACTGTGCACTCTACCATCACTACTCCTGAGTGACAGAGTGGATAGGATGTTGTCGAAGTACACATATCCTCCTACCCCAAATCATAAGTGGGGGAGCTCAATGCTCTCATCTCCCTGAGATAATCCAAAGGAGGGATCCCTGCCCGCTACCACGCTGCAGTCAACACTACCTATGAGCGGACCAGCAGAGCCTGACAAAGCAAAATCGTCACACACCTTGCCTGATATACCACTAACCCATGAGTGGTTGTGTGTGCAGATCTATGTAACTGACGATGTGCTCAACAATAATGGATGATCCGGCGGTCAGAACGGGGGACCCCCATTCTGGGGGGTCCATGCCACGCTGGAGTCAACAGGGCCAAGTGGCCGACCGAATAGGCAGACCAACCGGTGAATAGCTGAGGCAATAGGCGCCCCGACTAAAGTTGGGGTTCCGACGCTCAATGAAACAATATCTCGGAGCCGAGCGGAAGTCACTCGCCCGGAAGTCTCCCCGGCATTTCAGCGCAAGCGATAGGCGAGACGTGAGGGGCGTGCCGCCCGCTCGGCGCAGGGGATGAAGGCCAACGGCAGGCCGGACGCGAGGTGAGGGCCGTCCGGCCAACGCGTAAAAGGAGGAGGGGCCGGCCGGACGGACTCCCTGTCCAGCCGGTTGGACGCCCCGGATTATGAGCAGTAAAGAAGGGGGAACATCTTCTGACAGCCGTCAAGTCATATGGCTAGGCCATACTCCTAGTCTGACAACGGGGTGTCTTGTTGTCCCATTGAAGGCGCGATGTGACTGTTGCAGTATGGCGTCAGGTAAGTTTTCTGATAGACATGTTGGAGTGTATACTGAAAGCCTAAGCTTTGTAAACATTCATTATGAATAAAGAATCACATTTGGTCAAATTTTCTACATTTAGTTGTAGTTGTTCAATTAATTTATATTGTAGATAATATAGTATGTGGTGTCACATACAGAAGATGATATTATCAGTACCTTATAAATTATAAACAGTAGCTCACGATCAAAATGGAAAGGAACAAACCATTAGAAGGTCGTAGTGTAATTAGGTATCAGTTTATCTTGACTGTATAATTACACTAATACACTCAGAGTGTATTGAGTAGGACCATTTGAGGTCGTTTCTTTTATACTGACTTTATAAAGAAACAAAGACCTCGGTTATTATGGAAGTGTGTGCTCTTAATCCTAATATAATAACAAGCACATATATTTGATATTTATTTCTTTAATTTATCAATGGGTGAGATTTAGTTCGATGAATCAATAAACCCGATAAGTTGGGAAATGGTATCACTTATAGTGTGTGTTGTTGATTATAGAAGGAAACTGTGTCCTAGAGATACTAGGTTGATAATGTCCTCAAGAGGAGCTCATAAAGATTGTCATGTTAAACCCTGCAGGTGGACTTAGTCCGACATGATAATAAGGTTGAGTGGTACTACTCTTGGACTTAGATATTAATTAAATGAGTTGTCAGTAACTCACTTAATTAGTGGACATTCGATATCTTAAACACAGAGACTAACACACTCATAATAAGAAGGAGCCCAAAATATAATTTGGGATTGGTGCGGTAGTTCAATGATAGTTCTCTAGTGGAATGAATTATCATTGATAATATTAAGTTGTGTGTTAAGCGAACACGGGATGCTTAATTTTATCGGGAGACCAAAACCAATTCCTCCTCTCGGTCCCTATCGTAGCCTCTTATTTATAGAGTTCTATACCCACCTATACCCACCTTCTATACCCACCCAATAGGGGCCGACCAAGCTAGCTTGGGAACAAGCTAGGGCCGGCCTAGGTATAATATTGGGTGGCCGACCCTAGCTTGAACCCAAGCTAAATTTAAAAGGGATTTTAATTTTAATTTTATGTGGAAGAAATAATTTATTAAAGAGAATTAAAATTAAAATATCTCTTGTAAAAGATCTACAAAGATTAAGAAAGAGATTAGATCTCTTTCCTTATTTGTAGATTGGAGAGATGTTTTATTTTCTCTTTAAAATTATTCACATGTTGATAAAATTAAAATTATAGAAATTTCCTTTTATCAACCATGAAGAGATTTTAAAGAGAAATTTTATTTTTTAAAATTTCCGGAAACAAATTAGGAAGTTTTAATTGTTGATTAAAACTTGTCCAATTTGTTCTCCAATGATGTGGCCGGCCATTGGTTTGAATTTGGGAAATTTTATTTTATTTTTCTCAATAAAATCATGTCAAGGAAATTGAGGAAATTTTATGGTAATTAAATTTCCTAATTTGCCTAGGCCAAGGAATATAAAAGAAGGGGTAGGGGTGCCTTCATGAGACACAACATCTATTATTCCTCTCCCTCTTTTGTTCCTTGGTGTGGCCGGCCATCCTCTCCCTCTCCTCCTCTTGTGGTGGCCGAACCTCTCTCCCTTCATTGGAGCTTTTGTGGTGGCCGGATACTACGAGGAGAAGAAGAAGAAGAAGGAGAGAAAGCTAGCATCTCTTGGAGCTTGGTTAGTATTTTGATTTTCTTCCTTGGTGAAGCTTCCTCTTTGTTGGCCGAACCTAGCAAGGAGGAGAAGAAGGTGATTGGTGGTTTCTCGTCTCGGAAGATCGTTGCCCACACAACGTCCGAGGTTAGAAGAGGAATACGGTAGAAGATCAAGAGGTTTTTCTACAAGGTATAACTAGTAATTTTTATTTCCGCATCATGCTAGTTATTTATGGAAATAATACCAAATACAAGAGGCTTACGTTCTAGAATTTCGAATATGTTTTTTCGAAGTTGTGTTCTTTTGTTTCTTTCTTTTCCTTGTGATTTGATTGTTCTCTTTGGTTAACCTAAAGTTATTTTAGGAAATTAAATATTAGCTTTCTATAAAAGGTTTTGTCTAGTCGGTGGTGGTTGCTCCCATATCCAAGAAGGTCATGTGCCTCGCCACGTCAGTACTGGGAACCAATTATGAAAATTAATATTTAATGGAATTAATAACTTAAGGAGACTTGGATCGAACGTGTTAAGTTCCGCAGGAGATCCAAGTCAAAACCTAAAAGAACAAATAGATTAAGTTTTGGATCAAACGTGTTAAGTTCCGCAGGCGATCCAAAATTTAATTTAAAAGAACACATGGTAGCTAGGAAAAGGTTCAGACCTTTGTACAAAATTTTTGTACAGTGGAACCTCTAGGCTTTCCGAGTAGCAACCAACAAGACACACACCGAGGCATGGGCTGCGGACACGCACGCGCCTCGATAGACGTGTAGGAGCTTTTTCATCGCACTATATAAAGAGTCGTAGACTTCGCCGGAGGTACGTATTCTACAAGCTTGGGAGCTCCCTTTTTCCACCACTTACCTGACTTGAGCATCGGAGGGTCGCCGCCGGGAACCCCTTCCCGGCCCGACTTCTGTGCAGGTTCGCCGGAGATCCGTGCGACCAGACGGAGACCTACACCATCGACTAGGAGCGCGCCACGTGCCCAGCGTCCTTTGGTTCGGCGATTCGGACAGGATCAATTTGGCGCCATCTGTGGGAACGCTCCTGCATCCGAACGGAAACAATGGACGAGGCTGGACGACAACACGCGGTGACACTTTCGACGGAGGAACTCGACACTCTGATCGAGATAAGGGCCGCCAAGCTTGTGGAGCAAAAACAGAAGGCAGCAGCCGAGCGGCCAGAGCAGCAAGCAACGTCAGCGTCTGGAGGCCGAGCGGAAGCACCACCTGCCACCATCGCATTTCATCGGGCTCTGTTCTGCACCCCTGAGGCCGTGGTAGCCCGCCGGGAGCGGGAATCATCTTCGGATGAAATACCAAGACGAGACAACAGAAAAGGGAAAGCCCCCCGAGCGGACGCATCTCCCGAGCGGATCAATCGCCAATTTTCGGAGACTATACTACAAGATCCTCTGCCCAAGCATTACGTGCCTCCGACGATCGGCGAGTATAATGGGACAACCGACCCAGATGATCATCTGGGTAAATTTGACAACAAGGCAACCCTGCATCAATACACAGATGGGGTGAAGTGTCGGGTTTTCCTCACCACCCTCTCTGGGTCGGCTCAACGGTGGTTTCGGAGGCTGCCGGACGGATCCATCACGAGCTTCAAAGATTTCCGAACGGCCTTCCTCCATCATTTTGCGAGTAGTCGATGCTACCAGAAAACGAGCGTGAGCCTGTTCGCCATCAAGCAAGAAGCCCGTGAATCGCTTCGAGCTTACATCCAGCGGTTCAACCAAGTGGCGATGGACATTCCAACGGCCACCTCGGAAACCATGATGAATGCCTTCACACAAGGCCTAGTGGATGGGGATTTCTTCCGATCGCTCGTCCGAAAGCCGCCCCGAGACTATGATCACATGCTACACCGGGCGAACGAATACATCAACGTGGAAGAGGCACAAGCGGCTAGGAAAAAAGAAACACCAACCGAGCGGGCTCCTCCAGCCGAGCGGAAACAACACGCCACTCATCAGTCGCCCAGAGGACCAAGGGCCGAAGCAATCCGATCCCCCCACGCCAGGTCCCATGTGCAAGAAGTAGCTGCCGCCCGGCCCAAGCCAAAGAAGAGATGGACCCCGATGTTCTGCTCCTTCCACCGGACGGATACGCACAACACGAGGGATTGTCGAAGTCTTCCCTTCGTGGCTCATCCTGTGCCTCGGAATGCCGGACGACGATCTCCCTCAGTTGACAGGCGACAAAGAACTCAAGAAGCCGATCGGACGCGAGCTGATAGGCCACGGCAACAGACTCCTGAGCGGCATCGCTCTCCAAGGAAGGAGAATCGTCGAGCGTCCAGAGAAAGGTCCCGACCCTCCGTTCGGGAAGAGGAAAATAGAAGCAATACTTCCCGAGGCGAGATCAACGTTATTGCTGGCGGGCCGACCGGAGGAGACTCCAACCGAGCTAGAAAGGCGAGCGTCCGGCAGCTTCAGATTCATGCGGTCGGCTGTAGCCGAGAACGAGCAGAAGGACCCGAAATTAGTTTCGGGCCCAGGGACTTGGAAGGAGTTGAAGTACCCCACGACGATGCTCTGCTCATCAAAGAGGTAATAGCCAATTACACAATTCACCGCGTATTTGTTGACACAGGGAGCTCAGTCAACATCTTATTCAAGAAGGCGTTCAATCAGCTGCAAATTGATCGAGCCGAGCTGTTACCCATGACAACTCCGCTCTACGGGTTTACGGGTAACGCCGGCCGGACAGATCCGCTGGCTACCTCGTTGGGAGAAGAGCCAGAGGACAAGGACAACAAACTTTGTGGTGGTCGACTCTCCTCGTCCCACAACGTCATTCGGGACGACCGGCCAAATTCCGAGCGGTCGTCTCAACCTTCCATCAAGATCAAGTTCCCGTGGAGGACAAAGTGGGAGAAGTACGAGGAGATCAGCCGCTTGGCGATGCTACATCGAGATGGTCCAAGCAGAGCGGAAGGCGCCCGGATCGAGGTAAACGCCATCACCGAAAAGCCACCCTCTTTAAGTTATGAAAAAAAGGAAGTGCAGATCCACCCATCCCGATCAAAGGCCACAACCTTTATTGCGTCCGATCCGGAGGAGAAGAAAAGAAGAGGCATTCAATGCCTCGAAGAAATCATGATGTCTTCGTCGGTCATCACATGAGCTGCCCGGAATTTCACCGAGCATAGCACAACACGAGTTACATGTCCGACCGACGCCGGCAGCGTAGAAAAGATATTTCAGCGAGCGTAACGTCATCATCCCAAGGAGGTGGAGAAGCTTCGAAGCCGCCATATACGCGAGGTTCAATTCCCGAGCTGTAACGTAGTATTAGTCTCCAAACCGGCAACAAATGGAGAGTGTGCATAGATTTTCGGATCTCAACAAAGCTTGCCCAAAAGATTTTTATCCTCTCCCCTGATAGACCAAATGGTGGACTCTACTACCATGAATTAATCAGATGCTCGACGCCACTGGCTATCACCAAGTGCCGCCGCGTGAAGATCAAGAAAAGTCAGCTGGCCGACAGCACTTATTGCTATAATGTGATGTCGTTCGGATTGAAGAATGCGGAGCCACATATCAACGCTTAATGAATAAAGTATTCAGAGAGCATATCGGAACCTAGAAGTTTATGTGGACGACATTCTCATCAAATCCGTCCGAGCGGATCTCTTCAAAGACATGGAGGAAACCTTCCAAACGCTGCACAAATATGGAGTCAAGCTAAATCCCCGAAGTGCCTGTTCGGAGCAAAGGGAGGGTACATAGTGACCGAGCGGGGAATCGAAGCAAATCCCAGCAAGGTGAAAGCCCTACAAGACATGTCGCCCCCAAGAAATACAAGGGAAGTGCAGCGTTTGACCGGTCGGATAACCGCTCTATCTAGATTCATCTCCAAGACCGCAGACCGGAGCCTTCCTTTTTTCAAGATCTTACGCAAAGCTACAAAATTTTACTAGGACGAAGAATGCGACCGGGCGTTCGAAGATTTGAAGGCATATCTGAATTCGCTCCCGGTATTAGCCAAGCCGACTGTTGGTGAGCCACTTTGTATTTATCTATCCTCGACCGAGCAGGCAATCGGTTCAGCATTGGTGAGGGCGAGCGGAGAGGAGCTTGTGTATTTCCTTAGTCACATTTTAAAAGATGCTGAATCTCGCTACACTGGGCTCGAAAAGCTAGCCTTCGCTCTGGTCCTCGCCGCTCGGCGCCTTCGTCCATATTTCCTGGCGTATACCATTATTGTCAAAACCAATAGCCCGCTCGGACGTGTTCTACTAAATCCAGAGGCATCCGGGCGGCTCATCAAATGGACAACAGAGCTAAGTGAATTTGACATCCAATACCAGCCCCGCTCGGCGATCAAAGCGCAATCCTTGGCCGATTTTGTGACTGAGGTACAAAGGCCGGAGCCGGAAGCTATGTGGAGAATATATGTGGATGGGTCGTCCACTCGGCTCGGAAGCGGGATTGGAATATTGCTGCTCTCCCCACAAAAAGAAAAGATGCACCTATCCGTCCGGCTGGATTATAAAGCTACCAACAATGAGGCGGAGTATGAGGCCCTCATAGCTGGCTTACAAGCCGCTCGGCATGTAGGCGCCGGACGGGTAACACTCCACTCGGATTTGCAGTTGGCCGCTCAGCAGCTCTCTGGTACCTTCGAAATCAATAGCGCTCGGCTCAAGCTCTACGCTGAAGCCTTCGAGAAGCTCAAAGTTGATTTTAGAGAAGTTATTGTCCAGAAGATACCCAGAGCAGAAAATCAAGCAGCCGATGAGTTAGCCAGACTCGCGAGCTCAATAACGCCGGTCTCCATTCAGCAATCAATTGAAAAAGTACTGTTGGTGGCGCATGTCGACCGGATGGAAGGCCTTACATTTCCAAGCGACTGGCAGACCCCCATCATAGAGTTCCTCCGCTCGGGCGCCACACCATCCAATGAGTATGAAGCCCAGCTGCTAAGGAGGAGAGCCGGTCGGTTCACACTCATCGGCGATCAACTTTATAAAAAGGCTTTCTCACGCCTGTTGTTGAAATGCGTGAGCTCGGAGGACTCGGCTTACATCCTCCAAGAAGTACGTTAAGGATCGTGCGGGGGACATCCGAGCGGACGAGCACTAGCTAAGAAGATCCTGCTTGCTGGATACTTCTGGTCGACTTTACAAGCAGATGCCGCTCGGACAGTGTCAACGTGCCTTTCATGCCAAAAGTACCATAACTTCAACCACCGACCGGCAGAAGAAATGAAGGCATCAACAGTTTCATGTCCGTTCGATCAATGGGGAATGGATATTGTTGGTCCATTCCCGATGGTGACCGTGCAGAGGAAATTTTTGCTAGTGGCGGTTGATTATTTTTCCAAGTGGGTGGAGGCCGAGCCGCTAGCCAAGATCACCGAACAGATGGTCAAAAAATTTATCTGGCAACACATCATCTGTCGGTTCGGCATCCCTCGCCGATTGATGTCAGACAATGGGCGGCAATTCACAGGGAAGATGCTAGAGGATTGGTGCAAAAGCTACGGCATCGAGCAACACTTCACGTCCGTGGCTTATCCCCAAAGCAACGGTCAAGCCGAAGTGGCCAATCGGGAAATTCTTCGTATTCTGCGCGCTCGGCTCGACCATTTGGGAGGAAGTTGGCCGGATGAAGTGCCGGGCATCTTATGGGCCATCCGAACGACTCCGAAGGAAGGGACGGGCGTCACACCGTTCCATTTGGTCTATGGCGGCGAGGCGGTCATTCCGGTTGAAGTCGGTGTTGAGTCCGTCCGGAGGATGAGCTATGATGATGGCAACGCCGAACGGAGGAATATGGAGCTGGATTTGGTAGACGAGGAGCGAGCCAAGGCGTCCGTTCGGCTGATGGCGTACCGGCAGCGGATGAAGCAAAACTACAACCGCCGCGTAATCCCCAGATCATTCCAGGTCGGCGATCTCGTCTGGAAGAAAGTCAAGCCGGTCGGCGACGTCGGTAAACTGGAGGCACCGTGGGCGGGCCCCTTTAAAGTTATTGAAAAGCTCTGCTCGGGCGCATATTATTTGGAGGATGAAGCAGGGCGACAGCTGGATCGACCGTGGAGTGCAAATCATCTCCAGCCTTATCGAGCTGGATGAAAGGTGCACGAATGTAATTCATTTTTGTGTATATGCTAGTCGCCTATGTACTTGTAATGCAGGAAGCAAAAAGATGAAAACACATTGAGCATTCTCCGCCGAACGGCTTATTGCGTGAAGACCCCGTGTCGTTCGGCCGGGGCATATAAATATACGAGCCAAATGCTCGAAGACGAAGACCCCGCGCCGTTCGGCAGGGGGAATTGTATCCGAGCCAAAGGCTCGATATCGAAGGCCCTGGACCGTTAGGCCGGAGGTATATTAAACGAGCCGCACGCTCGATATCGAAGGCCCCGTACCGTTCGGCTGGAGGTATATTGTACGAGTCGCACGCTCGATAACGAAGGCCCCTCGCCCCTCGGCAGGGCGTATATAATCAGTTAAAAGTTAGCCGTAAAGGCCGTCGAGCTCCAACGTTAAATATCGAGAGACGAGCCGGCGTCTATAAAACGTCCGAGCGGAAGACCGTCGAGCTCCGACGTTAAATATCGAGAGACGAGCCGGCGTCTATAAAACGTCCGAGCGGAAGACCGTCGAGCTCCGACGTTAAATATCGAGAGACGAGCCGGCGTCTATAAAACGTCCGAGCGGAAGACTGTCGAGCTCCGACGTTAAATATCGAGACGAGCCGGCGTCTATAATCCGAGCGGAAGACCGCCGAACTCCGACGTTAAATATCGAGACGAGCCGTTTATAAAACGCCCGAAGCGGAAGACCGTCGAAGCCCGACGTTAAATATCGAGACGAGCGGCGTATAAACGCCCGAAGGAAGACAACGAGCTCGACGCAATATCGAGACGAGCCGCGCTATAAAACGCCCGAGCGGAAGACCGCCGAGCCCGACGTTAAATATCGAGACGAAGCCGCGTCTATAAACGCCCGAAGCGGAAGACCGCCGAGCTCCGCGTTAAATATCGAGAGATGAGCCGGCGTCTATAAACATTCCGAGCGGAAGACCGCCGAGCTCCGACGTTAAATAGAGAGACGAGCCGGCGTTTATAAACGCCCGAGCGGAAGACCGCCGAGCTCCGATGTTAAATATTGAGAGACGAACCGGCGTCTATAAACCCTCCGAGCGGAAGACCGCCGAGCTCCGACGTTAAGAGACGAGCCGCGTTTATAAACGTCCGAAGGAAGACCGCCGAAGCTCGACGCGTTAAATATCGAGAGACGAGCCGGCGTCTATAAACATTCGAGCGGAAGACCGTCGAGCTCCGACGTTAAATATCGAGAGACGAGCCGGCGTCTATAAACGTCCGAGCGGAAGACCGTCGAGCTCTGATGTTAAATATTGAGAGACGAACCGGCGTCTATAAACGTCCGAGCGGAAGACCGTCGAGCTCCGACGTTAAGTATCGAGAGACGAGCCGGCGTCTATAAAACGTCCGAGCGGAAGACCGTCGAGCTCCGACGTTAAATATCGAGAGACGAGCCGGCGTCTATAAAACGTCCGAGCGGATAGCCAGTCACATGATACGATCAACGATAGCCTGGTTATACGGCTGAGCGGCTCGCTTATCAAAAATGTACGGAAAACCCCTTTGGGGGTAAGGCACAAAGAAAAAGTTGGTCAGTGGAAGTTAGAGATGCCGAGCGGCTACGTTCGAAAGCCTAGCGGCTGCGCGGTCGCATGATAGATGTCATTAAGACGATCGAATTGAGCCGGACAGAAGCGTGGTGCCGAGCGGAAAGGATATAAAGAACACTTTGGCGTGACGAGGGAAAAATGCCTTGCTAAAACAAAAGTGAAAGAGCAGAAGGTCATCTATTACTCAATAGGTAAATCAAACAAGTCATTACAAAAATAAGTTGGGCCGAACGGCGGGAATACAAAAAAGTTCATAAAAATGCTCCTCACACATCAAAATCAAAAAGAGCGTCGGGGATGGAGTCCATCACGCTCGCGAGATCCTCGGGGGGGATGGTCAGCTCGGCAGGCAGGTGGCCTTTGGTCTTCAGATAGCCCACCGCCGCCTTGATCGCCTCCTCGAAAGTGAGGGATATCTTGTCGGTAAACTTCTCTCCGAAGTCTTCCGAGCGGAGGAACACCTTCCTCCCTTCTTCGGAGCGAGCCGACTCCCCCTCTTGATATTCTTTGAGTGCGGCGTGGGCAGCATCGCTGGCTGCTTGGAGATCCTTCAAGTCTCCATCAAACCTTTGGAGATCGGCCGAGCGGCTCTCCTTCTCGGTGGCCAGCAGAGCATCCAGATCCTTGATGCATTGCTCCAGCCCCCTTGATCTCCTTATCTCGTTGCTTGATCATCACCTCAAGCCGAACGACCTTGCTCGCTAGATCGGAAGCCCTTTTCCGTTCGGCATCCAGTAGTTTTTTGGCCTTCTCCAGAGCGGCCGTCGACTGCCCAGTACCCCCCGTAGCTTTTTGTTTTTTCAACTCGTCCTCCAGTTCCGCCAATCGATCGCTAATGGCGATCTGCTCCACCCAGTGCTAGCAAATGTGGACAAGTTAAAACATAATTCAAATACGCAAACAAAGAAACAAAGCATACCCTGTTCATAGTTCTCGAAGAGCTGCCCGGGAGTCATCTTGGCTATTCGACGCCAAGCGTCCACCCAAGCTTGGGCGAGATGACTGTCATAACTGCCGGGGGACCACAGCCGATCGAAGAAGCCATGTACGCCTCCGGGAGGCGCACGCTTTTAATTAATTCCGCCGGCTCGCCGAGAAGCGCCGGCCCACACGGCCCACCGGTGGACGAGGAGGAAGTCAAGCCACCGATACTGAAAGTTCTGAAGGCCGGACGGCGACATCGAGCTTGCCCTGAGAGCCATGTGGGTCGGGGTACTCTCGAGGGAAACCGTCCCGGACAACACCGGAGCATCCGCGCCCCGCTCGGACCGGGGCTCATCAAGTGGAGTTGAGGCGGAGGCAGATTCCGGTCGTCGGCGCTTCCGAGTGACTAGCGGAACATCATCCACGAACCACCTCTACCTCGGCTTGGTTAGAAGGTTCGGCCACTGCCGTGAGAGGTAGCGGCTAAGGCTTCAGGGCATCCCGAGTCCCTCACTTGCTTCGGCCGGTTCACTAGACTAAGGCTCACCGACCTCCTTGTTCTTCACCACTAACTGAGCGGCCACTTTGAGCTTTTGGTTGCCTTGGCGCCATATGACTTCAGTACAAAAATAAACCGTTAGAACAAAACAAACGGAAGATAAGGAACTTACTCATGTCAGGCGATCGGTAGAAGACAAGTCAATATGTGCATTACTCCCGAAGGAGCAATTGTCGATATGATAATCGCCGACCAACCAGCCGCTCGCATGAAGGTAGGTCGCGCCTCTAAATTTGCCGAGCTCCGACTGCGCTGGCATCACCGTCTGCCACTTGGTACGGAAAGGTGGCGGCTCGGGAAAACGTACATAGAAGAAATGCTCCTTCCAATGTTTGTTGGAGCTCGGCATGCTATCGAAGAGGACGAAACCTATCCTAGATTGAAAAACAAAAATTCCCCACTCGGCCTGCTTGGGATAGTAGAAGTAGTGGAAAATTTTTGGGTCTAGGGGGATGTCGTTCAGTTTGAATAAAACTATCACTCCGCCGAGCGTAATGCGAAAATAATTGCAGACTTGTAAGAAAAACTTGGGGGGGGGGGGAAACGCAGTCCGGCCAGAAATTGATCTCGGAAGAAAAGAACGGTGCCGGGCGGCGGTTCGTGAGGCCGATCGGCCGGTGTGGCTAACACTATTTGGTGGTCGGTCGGCAGGTCATAGGCTCGAGTGAGGCGCAAGGCGTTCTCCTCGTCGAACCGGCTTTCCATGTTCGAATACCAAATACCCGGAGCACCGCCGGTCGACTGCGAGGTGCTAGTCATAGTCGAAAGACAAGAATACGGAACCAAAAGGGAAGATTCAAGCAAGAAATGGAGGAAAACCGACTGAAGGAAGCGATTAACAGAAAGAAGAAAATGTTGGGAATGAGAGAGAAGGTCTTACGAGCAAGAAAGATGATCGACGGGGGCTTGGGGGTTGCCGAAGAGTTGAGGGACGAGGTCGCCGGAGAAAAAAACGAGCAGAGGAGCGCCGGAGGAGGGTGAAGCAACAAGACGGCGGAAACGGAGTCGCGGGCTTTATATTGCCGCCCGGGAGCAACCTTCACCGTCCGATCCAGGTCGTCGATAACGAGGTCATCATCCAGTCGTTCATTTCAAACGGCGGCTGTCCCATTGGAAGTGACGCCACCGCCATACGCTGACAAACGCACGATCGCCACGTGTCAGCGGGATACTGGCCGCATTTAATGAGCTACCCTTACCGTGCACAGCGCACGTGATGAATAGTAGGGAAGGGCATCGGACATGGATTCCAAGAGATCACAAGGTACGGACCAGATACCGCCGAACGGACGAGGATGCCTGGCCGAGCGGCCCAGTGCAGTGATCATTGCTCAGTCAGGTCGGCAGTCCAGTCAGTCGGACTTCGCCTCCTTCGACTAGACTCGAGGGGGAGGCAAGTGATCCGGCGGTCAGAACGGGGGACCCCCATTCTGGGGGGTCCATGCCACGTTGGAGTCAACAGGGCCAAGTGGCCGACCGGATAGGCAGACCAACCGGTGAATAGCTGAGGCAATAGGCGCCCCGACTAAAGTTGGGGTTCCGACGCTCAATGAAACAATATCTCGGAGCCGAGCGGAAGTCACTCGCCTGGAAGTCTCCCCGGCATTTCAGCGCAAGCGATAGGCGAGACGTGAGGGGCGTGCCGCCCGCCCAGCGCAGGGGATGAAGGCCAACGGCAGGCCGGACGCGAGGTGAGGGCCGTCCGGCCAGCGCGTAAAAGGAGGAGGGGCCGGCCGGACGGACTCCCTGTCCAGCCGGTCGGACGCCCCGGATTATGAGCAGTAAAGAAGGGGGAACATCTTCTGACAGCCGTTAAGTCATATGGCTAGGCCATACTCCTAGTCTGACAACGGGGTGTCTTGTTGTCCCATCGAAGGCGCGATGGGACTGTTGCAGTATGGCGTCAGGTAAGTTTTCTAACAGATACACACCGAGGCATGAGCTGCGGACACGCACGCGCCTCGATAGGCGTGTAGGAGCTTTTTCACCGCTCTATATAAAGAGCCGTAGACTTCATCGGAGGTACGTATTCTACAAGCTTGGGAGCTCCCTTTTTCCACCACTTACCTGACTTGAGCGTCGGAGGGTCGCCGCCGGGAACCCCTTCCCGGCCCGACTTCTGTGCAGGTTCGCCGGAGATCCGTGCGACCAGACGGAGACCTACACCATCGACTAGGAGCGCGCCACGTGCCCAGCGTCCTTTGGTTCGGCGATTCGGACAGGATCAATGGAGTTGACGATCGCTCAGCATGCAATCATGCAATATGGTATATGACACTAAGCATGAAAATCCTGACCATGTCCATATCCATAAAGTATGTGTTGGAGCAATCTAGGTGCCCTAGGTTTTGATGCTTAGGCAAAAGTTTAAGTTAGGTTTATTGTTGTATTTGATATACATTGTGAGTGTGCAGGATACAAGTACAATAAGGAAAGTCCAAGTGTGATCTTGGCAAAGGAGGAAAGTCCAAGGATAAGTCTTGGCGGTGTAAGTCTAAGCATGTAGTCTTGCAATGTAAGTACAAGTGTGACTTGACAATGGATGAAGTCCCAGAGGTGAGGAGCCTCTTGGCAAAGGAAGACCCGACAATATGGACAAGGCCGAAGAAAGCTCCAGAAGGCAAGACGTGAAGGATGGGGAGACATCTGAGAGACGCAAGGCTGATGGAGGAGGCTAGAAGGCTAGGTCTAGATTGGTCGGGCGAGGACGAGTGCTGAGTGATTGTATTCAGGGTAAAATCCTATGTGTTTAGGATTTATTGTAGCAGTATTGTAGGTACACTGTAGCAATCGATTGATTACTATAGCAGTCGACTGGTAGCCGACCGTTGGATAGCGGTCGGCTTCACTTAAAGGACCAGTTGACTGGTGCGGGAAAACAATTTAGTGTTTTCCTCTCGAGCTCTATTTAATATAGCTCGGGGTGCTTGGCCATTGTTGATGAAATAGAGGTGGTTAACCCCTATTAGTAGTCTTCCAAAGCCTCCAAGCTCTTCTTGTGATCTAAGAGTGTTTAGATCAAGGTTGTGGTAAGGTTTCTCCACCGAGAAGGAGGTTTGAGCTAGTTGAAGGTTTCCGGGGAGTCATCCACCGATGGATTGGGATCGTCCACTTTACGGACAGTCGTGGAGTAGGAGCCCTAATCTCCGAACCACGTAAACGCCTTGTGTTACAATTTATTTTTGGTTTATTGTCTTTCCTTATTGTTTATAGGGTTTAATTTTTCTTTTTGTTAGTTTGTATTTTATTTTTCACTGCGTACTAACAAGTGTAGGAAGTGACGATTTGGGTGAGACGCTATTCACCCCCCTCTAGCGGACGTCAAGGTCCCAACAGTATGTACCAAAAAGTAAATGGATCCAATAAAATGATCTAAGTACGCCTGACAGGTATGACAAATAACTAATTCTGTACACAATAAGGCATGGTACGTCACTACCTCTATGAACATAATACACATGGCGATATTCAAGACGGTATAAGCATGAATGTATAACAAACAACAAATAAGGCATGTTACATGTATTAAGTAGTGACATACCAAACAGAAATAAACATAACTATTACTGCAAGTTATAACCTACTAAGCATATCATATGATAATATCAAAAGATAAGTCAAGGTACCCACCTCAAAAAGAAGATTGTGACCAAAAATCCTACGTCGAGACGCCCGTTTCGAATCAAAATCCTGCATCAAAATATTTTTACTTAGCTAATTCTATAATTAATCTCAGTTAATTAAATAAATCGGATCTAACCTGAAACTTAGATTAGATACAACATTTAACTGCAATCATTCCGAAGCTACAAGATTAGCTATCCCTAACCATACCAACATCGATCTGGATTAAGCTAGAATAAGAATCCAATTCCCACAACTTACCCTATCCTACCTCAACGACGGGACCACAGTGAATGACTATAGGGATTGACAGAGCAAGACTCGGTAGAAGAAACTCGTTGTGGAGATGAACGATGTTCCTATTGTGGCCACACCATGCGCTAGAGATCGTGAGGCTGAGCCCGTGGCGTCCAACCAAAACTAGGGCACAGAGGGGCTGGAGTAACACGGTCCGGTGGTCAGAATGGCGATGTAAAGAGGAGGAAATTGCCGTGGATCTGGGCGGAAGAGAGGTAGAGACAGATCTAGGGCACGAGGTGGCGACAAGGACGGCGGTGCACAGTGATCAGATCTAGGGCATGGTGGCAAATTAGAAGAGGAAGATGGTCGAGGCTAGCTTACCCTCGGATCCCTGAACACCCACCCACGCCAGCGATCGAGTGGCACTGACCTGATGAAGTGGCGACGGCGATGAATCGGAAGAGGAAAGATCAAAAGGGGGAATTGGGCAGAGGCGAGAGGAAGGTAACACGGGAAGAAAAGGAGAGGGCTTGAGGCTTTGTATGCGTGGGAGGAGAAGAGGAAAAGGTCGGCGTCGATTGAGGAAGCGAAAGAGCTCGGCGCCACGCCGAGGAGAGGAGAAGGTGTCGGGCAGAGGGGATATATATGTAGTGGTGAGAGGAGAGAAAAATAAAATATTTTTATAAATATATACTTAGATTTTGCGTAATCAAACACTAAGTACATTACTCAATCAACTCCTATCTTTGGATATTCTAAACAGATTTTTTTCAAGACTATAAATATATTCCCTCAAAATACGTCATACAAATTTTGAAAAAATTTTAAAATTTTTTTAAAAATTTCTAAAAATCCTCTTATAATTATTTGTCCTTTTCCGATATTTTACCTACACTTCTTTGACGTGTTTAATCACTTCTCCAGCCATTGCGGCTGCAACACGCATAAATTCTTTGCCGCCCAGCAGCTACACGAACTTCGGCCTGTAAGAGTCAAAGATGAGCAGGAGAAGATTTAAACGAATAGAGGACCAGGTGAGTTATATCGACTAGTCTAGCAGTACTCTCGATCTGTGTCTTTCTGTTGATTTGCCACATTGTATAGAGAATGAAAATTGCATATTATCACTCAACTCGGCTTTAATAAATCTCATTAATCCCAACTGTCGCAATTACTATTTTTGCATTTATGGGATTTTATGATATTTCAATTCAGAATAACGTTTACTTTCAATGCATTTATGGGATTTTATGGATCTTTTGGGCAGTTCAGGATCGCTGATGTACAGTACATTATCTTTTCAGCAACAAACTACGAGAGAAGTAAATGCTGATAGAATTCCTGAGAGAAGTTTGGAGAACCTAGCTATTATGGAATGATTGAGCTAACTAGCTAGCTAGGAATGGCAGAGTAGCCATCAGCTCAGTTCCTTCTATTCTTGTCACGTTGAAAGTTGATGAGGTGATAGGAGGGATCCTATCATGTGGAGGATAGCTGTCACGGTAGAAATCAAAGTCAAGATGATTAATGTTCAGATATCATCGACCGATTTGACGATCAAGTCAACGCTTAGATAATATCGACCGGTTGGACGAACATGCCCCAACCGAGAGAAGAAAGTTCTTGTCTGATCCCGCCTTTGACACGGAGAGATGACAAATGACCGAAGCTCAAAAGAGTTGGACACTAGAGGAAAAGATATGCAGAAATCAAGCCGACGTTGGCACAATGGAGCTCCGGCCGATCGGACGCAGCGTAGGCATAGGGACGTTCTGACCGAACGGACGTAACATAAGCATAGTGAAATTCCGATTGAGCGGGCGGTACACAGGAATAGTGAATTCCCGGCCGAGCGGCTAGTTCGCCCGGCCTAGTAATATACTCTGTTATCATGATATTATTTTGGGAGTTAGTGTCACCGACACCGGGCATGAACAACCAGAAGATCGTATGATGAAGGCTTCCACTATCACTTCAGAGATATGCTCGGCCTATTAAGGTACTGTGTCAAGGACATTTTACTGACAAGTTTTTTTAGAAAAACTTTGAAAAGCGTGCTCGTCTTGGAAAATGTGCACACGTACTACAGGAACTCTATATAAAGAAGGATTCAAACATCGACAGAGAACGGAGTAGAATCTATAAACGATCAACGGGAACGTCACATCCCTAATTTCCATTTTATCGATTTTTAGACCGGATCAAAAGTCAACCAAAAATGAGCTTTGGCCCTTCGAGCATTTGGATTCCATCTCCAACATCATCATGTACACGAGGCATTGAGGGCACCCGGCGAGCACCATCGATGTCGCCTCCGGGCTGCTGGACTTCTGTTCCTCCTCCGATGACACACACGAGCTCGGTGGTGAAATTGACGGTGGCGACGACGAGGAGGAATCCTCATCCTCCACCACCATCCTCGTCGTTGAATTGGTTACATTCCTTGGGCGGTCAATGTTTGGTTCGTGTAATTGAATTAGATAAGACTCCGGTTCGATCAGAGAATCTTGATGGCATTTAAATGCTGTTTCTTTTTAAATTATTCCATATATTGATTCGAGTGATGTAACTCGATCGACGGTGAGGTGTGTGAGACTGCAATAAACAACGGCGCGTAGCGAGTAGTGATGCTAGTAAATGGGCACTGTTTATCTTAGTAAATGGGTCTTCAATGAATCCTACTTGGAATAAATAGCCTTTATTTTCAATAAATGAATGTCACGGCCAGTCTGCTCTGATTTTTTTTTTTTTTTTAAGTAATGGGAAGGTTTTCACTGTATTATAATTCTTTCTGTTTTCTTAGTTTTCGTACGATAAAAAAAAACATGCATTATACTTTCGTATTTATTAAAAATACTCATTTCTTTTAAAAACAAATATGTGCTTCTCTAATCCACTCAATCATTCAAATACATTTAAAATATCGGAAAATAAATTAATTTTACAAGATTTTAAAAGCGCTATTTCTTTTAATTCTCACAAAAAATTAAATATAAGATGGAATCAATAATTAAAAGGACAGGGCTCCGGGTAATGATACAATGGTTAAGCTCTATGATAGATAATTAACATATTTAAGGTTTGATTCTCAGTTGAAAAGGCACACGATAGAAGTCATTTTTTCAAGTGTTTTACCAAGTCATTCTCAGTTGATAATTAACATATTTGGCCGCACCAATTTCCTCATGTGTTTTACCAAGTCCTGCACGACTCAAACACACATCAAACCAATATGAAACCTAACTTAAACTCTTTGAACACATATCAAAATAATGATTGAACCCCGATCAATTATAGGTCGATTGCACCAATAATTTTTCTTTTTTTGATGTGTGGCAATATGTTTAAGTTAGACATAAAAATAACTTGAAAATTACAAAAGCATAAATCCAAGCTCCCCCTTAACATATGTTATATAACTTAATTTTCAAGTTTTACACTAATATGGATAATTAAGTTTCTAACTTAAATTTTTTCATTTCTTCCCCTTTGACACCATCAAAAAGATTGCTCTAAACAATCATGCATACTAAGGCATCAAAATTTGACTAAGTTAACCAAACCCAATTCTTGATAGTGTTGGAAAATAGCTACCAGTCGATTGCCATCTGTTGCAGGCAACTGGCACATTGCCAATCCGAATTTCAACATTTTGAAGTCAACTTCAAAAATGCATAGAAAATTCTAGAAAATTTAAAAAATCATGAAATTTTGAACAATATTTCTTATAATGTTCTTTAACAAGGAAAAATATGTTTCCATAAAAATTTATCATATTTTTGAAGTTTTGATAAAAACTTAAACACCTTGAAAATCACTCAAGTTTGTATCAATTTGAAAACTTGTTTTGAATTCATATGTTTCAAAGTAACTATACCACAGTAAGTAAAATATAGAATTATTTTAAAAATATTTAAAATGTCAAACTATGATCTATGGGCAAGATGCCCATTAATTAAACATTTGCTTTCTCCATAGTTGACCTATGATCACTAAAAATTGATACATTTCATAATTCATCAAAATGTCATAAGCATAAGTGAATTATTTGTATCATCCTATCATTTCACATGTATTTTAAAAAAAAATAATGCAAGTCATTCTGAGATGAAATAAAGGTAACCTCTACTTAGCCCTCTCTATCATGAATTTCTATCAAAGCTAAGTGCTCCACCTTAAGATCTTAAGTCAACCATAAAAAATTAGAATTATGATTTCCATGGTTGACTTGACCTAAAATCCTCTAACCCTTGAGAATTAATTTTGATACCCAAGAGAGGTTCTTCTTAATTGAGTTTACCAAATACTCCTTAGGGATCCATTTCCTATCTATGGTCTGTCTTGGGTTGCCCCTAGCAATTAGACAATGATAGACTTTTTCATTGTTGGATTCCTTATACCCTAAATCCTCTTTGTTTAAACTTATCATTTGGCTCCCAATAATCATGTTTAGGGTATTTAAGCCAATTTTAAATTTTCTAAGGGCTTTGGTGAGGTGTTCTACCTTTTCCCTTAAAGTTTTATTTTCTTCTTCTAAACATGATGCATTTAAACTAGAAGAAGAAGCATGCATATTCTTATTCTTAAGATTCATGAATTCTAATTTTTCTTCAAGCATGCTAATATCATGTTTCAAGACTTTGTTTTTCTTCCTAGCTTTAAACAAATCTTCATGTGTACTTTTAATAATTTTAATCAAAACTTGAGGGGGAAGATTGTATACCTCACTTATCGAGACGTCCGATTCCGAAGTTTGACCTCCCCCTTCACTTGAGCTCCCTTCTTCTTCACTTGAGCTCCTTTCTTCTTCTCTTTCGGATGAAGTGGAGGCAACATCATCAATTCCCATTAGAGCAAAATGGGAAACATGGTGTTCTTCTTCTTTCGAGGATGATGGATCATCCCATGTTGCCTTTAGGTTTTTAATCTTCTTCCTCTTTTTTTTTGTTTTCTTCTTCTCTTCCTTCTTCTTCAAAAGAGGACATGTATCCCTCATGTGTCCTTCTTCTTGACAATTATAGCAAATGATATTCCTTGACCTACTTTTGCTTCTTGAACTTTTCCCAGCATAAGATTTGTTAGATGAAAATTTTTTAAATACTCTTCTCATTTTTTTGACCATATACGTCTCTTGATCGCTATCCATTGAGGTACTTGACTCCTCGTAATCGGAAGATAGTGGAGATGGAGATTGCTTCTTCTTCCCCTTTTCCTTATTTGCCACAAGGGCTACTCTTCTTAATCTATTGGCTTCTCTATCTAATCCTTCAATCCGAGTCTCATGGAGCTCCATTGTTGAGATGAATTCATCTAGAGAAGATTTCTCTAGATCATTTGAAATGTATAATGAGTCTATAATTGAGCTCCATGTTGAGGTTCTTGGGAAAGTATTGATAGCTTTCATCATAATGTCCTGGTTGGAGAGTTTCTCACATACACTTGTTAGTCCACTTAAAATTTCTTTAATTTTAGCATTAAGTGAAGATACTTTTTCTCCTTTTTCAAATTTGATGTTGTTGAGTTGAGTTCGGAGAAGGTTTCTTCTTGCTAACTTTGCCTCCGATGTGCCTTCATAAACATCTATGAGCTTTTCTCACAAATCCTTGGCACTTGTGTAGTTCCCAATCAAAGTTACTTCTTGTTGAGGAAGAATATTTAAGAGATGGTACATTGCTCTTGAGTTTGCTACGCGCTCTTCCCTTTGCTTCTTACTCTATCTTACTTTATCGATTAACTCATTATTTTGATCCCTAGGCATTTCAAAACCATTTTCTATGATTAGCATAATGTCAAAATCGATTTCGAAAAATACCTCTATTCTCTTCTTCCACCAAGAGAAGTCTCTTTCAAATTTGGGCGGATGGATGCTTGAACCGGTCATTTTAATGAAGTGCTCTTCTCGATGATTAGTCCGTTGAAGGACGTCATTGCTCTAATACCACTTGTAGGGAATCTGTGGTCGGCTAGAAGGGGGTTGGATTGTTAGGTCACCCCCAATTCCCTTTCTTCTCTATAAGACGTTAGTGCGCAAGCAGAAATACAAAAACTAAAACTATGAAAGCAATAAGTAAGAACACAAACATTAACACGATTCCTTTACATGGTTCGGAGATTGCTTGCTCATACTCCACAGCGTGTCTTTGAGGTGAACGAACCCTTAATCCTTCAGTGGATCAGTCCCCGGCAATCTCCGATTAGAGCTTTCTCTTTCTCGGTGGAGCAAACCTCTCACAAAAGATCTATTTCTCTTTACAAGATGAAGTTTAGGCTTGGGAGGAAGCGAGTAGGCTTTGGAAACTTTGAGCAATGACTAAGGAGTTCTTCAACAAGTATCAGTAACCTCCTTTATATCCCAAAGCTTCTTATAAATGAGAGGAGAGTGTTGATCATCATATCAACTCATCTCGGTACCAGTCGATTGACATTTCCGTCAGTCGATTGGTGCTACTGTTGGAGGTAGCCGACGACTACTTCGCAATGCCAAATAACTCTTGGAGTTGGACGTTTAGCTCGTCCAACTCTTTCGGTGTCATATGGTAAGGAGCTTTCGATGTCGGCGCGGTCCCTGGAATCAACTCAATAGCAAACTCCACTTGCTTTCAGGGAGGCACACCTGGTATCTCATCTAGAAATACATCCGGATACTCTTGGACCACTGGAACGTCTGAGAGCTGAGTACTACTATTATCGTCGGTATTAATTAATGACAAAAGAAGTCCCTGACAACCATGTGACAACAACTTCTGAGCCTGAATCGCAGAAATGGTCGATATGTCGTCGTCCTTGATGCTAGTGAAATCCCATGAGGGTTGATTCGAAGGTCGGAATGTGACCACCCTCGTCTAGCAATCAACCGTGACATAATATACTTACAACCAATCCATGTCAAGGATAATGTCAAATTTGACCATTTCCAGTACCAATAAATCTACAAGTAGTATATGGGTGTCGAAGTCCAATGGGCATCCTCTGACCTCTTGAGTAATGTCCAATGCATCACCGGACGGTAGGGCAACGGTCAGTCGCCGTGGTCGAAGGATAGGTAGTCTACCAATCTCCCTCATAAATGCACGAGAAATAAAGAAATGCAAACTACCAGTATCAATTAGCATATTAGCGGTAAATGCATAAAGTAAAATCGTACTGCGAAAAACAGATCCATCGGCCTGCTGCGCATCCTCTCTGGTAACCGCATGTATACGTCCAATCTCTGGCGGGGGTGAAGGTGGTAGCAATGTCAGAGGCTGTTGCGCCTGAGTCTGAGCCTGCCACTGAGGCGGTGTCGGATACTGAGCCAGAGATGGATATGAGGGTTGCGACTGATACTGGATTGGCGGCTGGGACTGCGACTGGTATTGAACTAGTGGCTGAGGCTGCGGCTGATACTGCACTAGGGGCTGAGGCTATGATTGGTTTGAACCAGTGGCTGGGGCTGCAGCTGATACTGCACTAGTGGCTGAGGCTGCAACTGATACTAAGGTCCCGAGACAGGACTCTGTGATACCGTAAAAACACTGAAGTACTCCTGTCCGTGCATGACATATGCAGCTACTGCAGGGGGAGCTGTCCGCTGCTGACGATGCGAAGATTGGGCCTTCTGCCCCACTCGCTGAGTCCCTGTCTGACCGAACTGTCCTCCCTGAACAGAGACTCTGGAAGCCACGTGTTGAGCCTTCAACGAACAATCTACTCATGTGCCCAGGCAGTTTGCAATAGTAGCAAACTGATTGTCCCAAGGTGCAGACAGATGTGATGTGATCCTTGGAACCACATCGGGTGCATAGAATGTCACTAGCAGGCTGTTTTTGATTCTGCTGAGGAGGCCAGAAACGTCCTGATGAAGATCACCTTGACTTTTGAGGCCGATCAGATGCCCGAGAAGTACCCTAACCCGACTGACTGTGCCCACTCTGCTGCTATCCAATAGCCTACGGCTGCTGGAACTGCCCTGCAGCCCGATCTGTCTGCTTCCTTTTCTTGTCTGGATACGCTCTCTGCTGAGTTGACTCAATCATAAGGGTTATGTCCAATGCCTCTATGTAAGATGAATTACCAAAATCGATAATCTTTACTTGAAGATGTCCATCCAGTCCCTAGACAAACTGAAGCATACGAGACCTATTCTCAGCAACTAACTTTGGACAAAAGCTGGCCAACCGATTAAATTTGGCATTGTATTCTATCACCGTGCGGTTGTTCTGTCGAAAAATCAGGAAATTCTTTCGGCGTGTCATCTGATATGACCGTGGAAAGTACTGGCTCTCAAAAGCCTCTTTAAATCTCGCTCGGGTAATGTGATGCTCGCCTATGATTGAACATTGCGTATTCCACTAGATATCGGCCTTGTCCCGTAAATGGAAAGGAGCCAGCTCTACTTTCTCCCACTCGGAGCAAGTCATATAAAAGAAAGTTCGCTCCATAGTCTCTATCCAAGACTGAGCTACGTTCGGATCAGTCTCCCCACGGAATAATGTGAATCGGCCTTTCACCGACTGTGCCAAAACTGGGATCTGGGCTAGTGACGCAATCATATCAGTAGGGTGAGTAGGGATCGCCGTTGGAACTGGCGGAACCACTAGAGCTGGTACTACAAGTGGTATCGCTGGATAGGCCAAGGAAAGTACCCCTGGTGTTGTTGCATAAGCTGGTGTCGGTACTACAGGTGGCACTGCAGGGCCAATATAAGTAGTAAGGGTTGGAGGTATGGTAGGTGGTGGTACCGGTGCTGGTACGAGGGTCGGGTATGCAGTAGCAGGCACAAGTGACAGTGGTGCCGGGTACACAGTAGGCACGGCTGGAGGAGGTGCCGGAAATGCTTCAGGTGGTACCGCTGGTGGCACTATGAATACTGTAGTAGTGGGTACGACGGGTACGGTCAGGGTAGGTACCTCTGAAACTATCGGAGTCTGAGAGCCTGACGTGCTCGCAGACCATATGGAGTCTGCCCCTGACCGACAGGCTCGACCCCAGTAGACATCTCTAGCGACTCCGTCGCCAGGGATTCCAATGTCCTCTTGTGTGGACGTCCTGCACCACTTCTCGGTATAGGAACGCGTGTATTACGCTTCATATCTGTTAAATTATTACCCGGGTATTAATACAAGTACCTAAATTATAAAATTAATCATCATACCTATTTGTCGTCTTGAGATGTTCCGTCATTGCCTAGTCCCCAATTATGACCTTTTCATGACGAGGTCAAATAATATCTCAGAATTTTGAAATAAGAAAAATCGACGGAAATCTGTATAAATTCGAAAATATCCAGATTAACTCACAAAACCTGGCTCTGATACCAAATAAATTGTCACGCCCCGAGAGAGTCCTTGCCAGAGGAAATTCCGGCAACATCTCCCCTGTACGGGTGACAATTTGAAACTTATCTACAAAGTCCTCAGGGCCCCTCAATCCACGACCAACACGGCCAGAACATATACAATAAAATATGATAAGCATTCCACGCAGTTTATATAATTCAGCCTTCGGCTGACACAACCACGCAGTTATAATGGTAAAACCTATTCCACTACAATGTGGAAAACACAACACAACGAAAAACCTTCGCAGCGGAAAACATGGGCATCATACCCGAAGCACAACATAGAATCCATAAGTGCAAGAACTACACATCATAAGTATGTAAACTAGGGGTGTCAATTCGGGTGGGTCGGGTCGAGTTGGGTCGGGTTGAGTTTTTTTTTTTTTTAACCCAACCCGAACCCGACCCGAACCCGAGTTCAACCCAAAACACCTAAACCCGAACCCAAACCCGACCAACCCGATCAACCCGAACCCGACCCATATAACCCGAAAATCCGATTCAAAACGACTTTTTTGGGCTATTTTCCCTATAATTCTTCACTTTTATCTCAATACTCCATCATTATTATACAAATATATATAAAAACATCTAAATTTTTAAAATAAAATTTGATTTAACCCCAAAAAACCCCACAAAACCTTATATTTAAGTCAACTCGGGTCAACTCGGGTCAACCCGAACCCAACCCGACCCAACCCGAAAATTTTTTACTCTCCAACCCTCCAACCCGAACCCGACCCGAACCCGAAAATGCCCAACCCGAACCTGAATTTTTTCGGGTCGACTCGGGTTGGGTCGTCGGGTCGGGTTCATTTTTGACACCCCTAATGTAAACATAACAAAACAAAGAAACAACGAAAGTCCGAAACCAGAAAGCCATCTTACACCTAGTGGAGGACTAGCGACTGGAACCTCCTTACAGCTTGAACCTGAAATAGAAAAAATAAAGCAAGCAACGGGTGAGTTCAACAACTCAGCAGGTATCGAATTGACATGCATAGTAAGATGATCTAATAGTAATAATCATGGAGTACAATTTCCTGATCAATAACAGGAAATGTGAAAAATGAACAAGTAAAGAAGAACTGTACTCACCAGGGTCTCCTATCCTGACATAAGAGTCGTCAAACCAGATACCTCATGTCTCCTGTATGCATGTCAATCATATGTAACCCAAACAAATGCAGTATCCAAAATGCAGCAATCACAAGCAATAATGCAATCCATGTATATGATGCAAATGACATGGTCACCCCTGACGCTAGTCAGTCATCTCACACACGATAGTGAGATCGAATGGGTAGGGCTATGACAATTGTGCACTCTACCATCACTACTCCTGAGTGACCAAGTGGACAGGATGCTGTCGAAGTACACCTATCCTCCTACCCCAAATCATAAGTGGGGGAGCTCAATGCTCTCATCTCCCTGAGACAATCCAAAGGAGGGATCTCTGCTCGCTACCACGCTGCAGTCAACACTATCCATGAGCGGACCAGCAGAGCTTGACAGAGCAAAATCATCACACACCTTACCTGATATACCACTAACCCATGAGTGGTTGTGTGTGCAGATTCATGTAACTGGCGATGTGCTCAACAATAATGGAGTCGACGATCGTTCAGCATACAATCATGCAAGATGATGCATGACACTAAGCATGAAAATCCTGACCATGCTCATATCCATAAAGTATGTGTTGGAGCAATCTAGGTGCCATAGGTTTTGATGTTTGGGTAAAGGTTTAAGTTAGGTGTATTGTTGTATTTGATATGCATTGTGAGTATGCAGTATACATGTACAACAAGGAAAGTCCAAGTGTGATCTTGGCAAAGGAGGAAAGTCCAAGGATGAGTCTTGGCGGTGTAAGTCGAAGCATGTAGTCTTGCAACGTAAGTCCAAGTGTGACTTGACAATTGATGAAGTCCCGGAGGTGAGGAGCCTCTTGGCAAAGGAAGACCCGACAATATGGACAAGGCCGAAGGAAGCTCCAGAAGGCAATACGTGAAGGATGGGGAGACATCCGAGGGACGCGAGGCTGATAGAGGAGGCTAGAAGGCTAGGTCTAGGTTGGTCGGGCGAGGACTAGTGCTGAGTGATTGTACTCAAGGTAAAATCCTATGTGTTTAGGGGTTACTGCAGCAGTACTGTAGCGACAATGTAGCTGCACTGTTACAACACTGTAGCAATATTGCAGCAGCCGACTGATACACTATAGCAGTCGACTGGTAGCCGACCGTTGGATAACTGTCAGCTTCACTTAAAAGACCAGTCGACTGGTGCATACACCAGTTGACTGGCAACGGGAAAATAGCTTAGTGTTTTCCTCTCGTGCTCTATTTAATAGAGCCGGGGTGCTTGGGTATAGTTGACAAAATAGATATGGTTAACCCCTATTAGTAGTCTTCTAAAGCCTCCAAGCTCTTCTTGTGATCTAAGAGTGTTTAGATCAAGGTTGTGGTGAGGTTTCTCCACCGAGATGGAGGTTTGAGCTAGCTAGAGGTTTCCGGGGAGTCATCCACCGACGAATTAGGATCGTCCACCTTACGGACAACTGTGGAGTTGGAGCCTTAATTTTCGAACCACGTAAACGCTTTGTGTTACGGTTTATTTTTTGTTTATTGTCTTTCCGTATTGTTTATAGGGTTTAGTTTTCTTTTTGTTAGTTTGTATTTTATTTTCCGCTGCGTACTAACAAGTGTAAGAAGCGACGATTTGAGTGAGACGCTATTCACCCCCCTCTATCGGACGTCAAGGTCCCAACAGTATGTACCAAAAAGTAAATGGATCCAATAAAATAATCTAAGTACACCTGACAGGTATGACCAATAACTAGTTATGTACACAATAAGGCATGGTACGCCACTATCTCTATGAACATAATACACATGGCAATATTCAAGAGGGTATAAACATGGATGTATAGCAAACAACAAATAAGGCATGCTACATGTATCAAGTAGTGACATACCAAATAGAAACAAATATAACTATTACTGCAAGTTATAACCTACTAAGCATATCATATGATAATATCAAAAGATAAGTCAAGGTACCCGCCTCAAAAAGAAGATCGTGACCAGAAATCCTACGTAGAGACGCCCGTCTCGAATCAATGTCCTGCATCAAAATATTTTTACTTAGCTAATTCTATAATTAATCTTGGTTGACTAAATAAATTGGATCCAACCCGAAACTTAGATTAGATACAACATTTAACTGCAATCATTCTGAAGCTACAAGATTAGCTATCCCGATCCATATTAGCATCAATCCAGATTAAGCTAGAATAAGAATTCAATTCCCACAACTTACACTATCCTACCTCAACGACGGAACCACAGTGAATGGTTGTAGGGATTGGCAGAGCAAGACTCGGTGGAAGAAACTCGTTGTGGAGATGGCCGCTGTTCCTATCACGACCACACCCTGCGCTGGAGATCGTGAGACTGAGCCTGTGGCGTCCAACCAAAACTAGGGCACAGAGGGGCTGGAGTAACGCGGTCTAGTGGTCAGAATGGCGATGTGAAGAGGAGGAAATCACCGAGGATCTGGGCGGAAGAGAGGTAGAGACAGATCTAGGGCACGAGGTGGCGACAAGGACGGTGGCGCACAGTGATTAGATCTAGGGCACGGTGGTCGAGGCTAGCTTACCCTCGGATCCCTGAACGCCCACCCACGCCGACGATCGGGTGGCACCGACCCGATGAAGTGGCGACGATGATGGATCGGAAGAGGAAAGATCGAAATGGGGAATCGGGCAGAGGCGAGAGGAAGGTAACAGGGAAGAAAAGGAGAGGGCTTGAGGCTTTGTACGCGTGGGAGGAGAAAAGGAAGAGGTCGGCGTCGATTGAGGAAGCGGAAGAGCTTGGCGCCGCGCCGAGGAGAGGAGAAGGTGTCGGGCGGAGGGGGTATGCAGCGGTGAGAGGAGAGAAAAAGAAAATGTTTATATAAATATATACTTAGGTTTTGCTTAATCAAACCTAGGGCTGTAAATGAACCAAGCGTTCGTGAACAAGCTTGGTGTTCGACTTGGTAAGAGCTTGTTTATGTTCGTTCATTATACATAAGATTGATTAAACAAACAAGCTTGAACAGCTCGTTAAGCTAAACAAACAAGCTTGAACACATATGTGTTCAGCTCGTTAACGTTCGTGAACAACGTTCGTGAACAATGTTCGTGAACAGCGTTCGTGAACAATGTTCACGAACCATATTTATTAATAAAACTCTTTTCAATATGCTAAATTATTAATAAAATAAATAAATAAATAAATTTAAACGATCAATCTTAATAACCAATCAAACAATTAAAAGTTTCAAACAATCAAACAAGCTTGAATTGAGAGCTTGATAACATCTAAACGAACCAAGCTCAAACCAAGCTTAAGTCAAGCTCGAACCAAGCTCAAGCCAAGCTTGAATTGAGAGCTTGATAACATCTAAACGAACCAAGCTCAAGCCAAGCTTCAAACAAGCTCAAGCTCATAAAAAATAAACCAAGCCAAGCTTGAACACTCATTTCAAAAGCTTGGTTCATTTTAAGCTCAGCTCGGCTCGGCTCGGTTATCTTATCAAACAAGCTTGAACACCCCAAAGCTCGGCTCGGCTTGGCTTGTTTACAGCCCTAATCAAACCTTAAGTACATTACTCACTCAACTCCTATCTTTGAATGTTCCAAACAAGATTTTCCCAAGCTTATAAATTCATCCTCTCAAAATACACCATACAAGCTCCGAAAATTATCAGAAAATTTTTAAAAATTTCTAAAAATCCTCTTATAGTTATTTTTCATTTTCCGATATTTTACATGCACTCCTTTGACGTGTTTAATCACTTGTTCAACACGCATAAATTCGTTGCCCAGCAGCTACACGAACTTCGGCCTGTAAGAGTCAAAGATGAGCAGGAGAAGATTTAAACGAATAGAGGACCAGGTGAGTTATATCGACTAGTCTAGCAGTACTCTCGATCTGTGTCTTTCTGTTGATTTGCCACATTGTATAGAGAATGAAAATTGCATATTATCACTCAACTATGAACAAAGTTTTATAGAGTGTATTAAAAGAACATAAATTATTATAATCCATTTGGCTTTAATAACTCTCATTAATCCCAACTGTCGCAATTACTATTTTTGCATTTATGGGATTTTATGAGATTTCAATCCAACATACTGTTTACTTTCAATGCATTTATGGGATTTTATGGATCTTTTGGGCAGTTCGGGATCGCTGATGTACAGTTCATTATCTTTTCAGCAACAAACTACGAGAGAAGTAAATGCAGATAGAATTCCTGAGAGAAGTTTGGAGAACCTAGCTATTATGGAATGATTGAGCTAACTAGCTAGTTAGGAATGGCAGAGTAGGCATCAGCTCAGTTCCTCTTGTTCTTATCGCGTTGAAAGTTGATGTGGTGATAAGGAGAGATCCTATCCTGTGGAGGATAGTCGTCACGGTAAAGATCAAAGTCAAGATGGTTAACGCTTAGATATCATCGGCCGATTTGACGATCAAATCAATGCTCAGATAATTTCGACCGGTCGGACAAACATGCCCCAATCGGAAGAAGAAGGTTCTGGTTTGATCCTGTCTTTGACACGGAGAGATGACAAATGACCGAAGCTCAAAAGTTTTGGACACTAGAGGAAAAAATATGTAGAAATCGAGCCGACGTTGGCACAGTGGAGCTCCGGCCGATCGGACGAAGCGTAGGCATAGGGATGTTCCGGCCGAACGGACGTAACATAAGCATAGTGGAATTCCGGCTGAGCAGGCGGTACACAAGAATAACGAATTCCATGCCGAACGATTAGTTTGCTCGGCCTAGTAATATACTCTGTTATCATGATATCCTTTTGGGAGTTAGTGCCGCCGACACCGGACAGAATAGCCAGAAGATCGTATGACGAAAATTTTCACTATCACTTTAGAGATATGTTCGGCCTATTAAGGTACTGTGTCAGGGACACTTTACTGACAAGTTTTTTTAGGAAAAATTTTGAGAAATATGCTCGTCTTGGGAAGTGTGCACGCGCATTATAGAAACTTTATATAAAGAAGGATCCAAACATCAACAGAGATCGGAGCAGAATCTATAGACGATCAACGGGAACATAACATCCTTAATTTTTCATTTTATCGATTTTCGGACAGGATCAGAAGTCAACCAAAAATGAGCTTTGGCACTTGGGGCATTTGGATTCCATCTCCTACATCATCACGTACATGAGGCACTGAGGGCACCCGGCGAGCACCATCGATGTCGCCTCACAGCCCTCTGTTCCTCCTCCAATGACACACACGAGCTCGGTGGTGAAATTGACGGCGGCGACGAGGAGGAGGAATCCTCATCCTCCACCACCATCCTCGTCGTTGAATTGGTTACATTCCTTGGGTGGTCAATGTTTGGTTCGTGTAATTGAATTAGATAAGACTCCGGTTCGATCAGAGAATCTTGATGGCATTTAAATGCTGTTTCTTTTTAAATTATTCCATATATTGATTCGAGTGATGTAACTCGATCGACGGTGAGGTGTGTGAGACTGCAATAAACAACGGCGCGTAGCGCGTAGTGATGCTAGTAAATGGGCACTGTTTGTCTTAGTAAATGGGTCTTCAATGAATCCTACTTTGGAATAAATAGCCTTTATTTTCAATAAATGAATGTCACGGCCAGTCTGCTCTGAACAATTTTTTTTTTTTTTTTGAGGAGTAATGGGAAGGTTTTCACTGTATTATAATTCTTTCCGTTTTCTTAGTTTTCGTACTATAAAAAAAACATGCATTATACTTTCGTATTTATTAAAAATACTCATTTCTTTTAAAAACAAATATGTGCTTCTCTAATCCACTCAATCATTCAAATACATTTAAAATATCGGAAAATAAATTAATTTTACAAGATTTAAAAAGCGCTATTTCTTTTAATTCTCACAAAAAATTAAATATAAGATGGAATCAATATTAAAAGGATAGGGCTCCGGGTAATGATAGTTAAGCTCTATGATAGATAATTAACATATTTAAGGTTTGATTCTCAGTTAAAAAGGCACGCGATAGTAGTCATTTTTTTATGTCCATTCAAGGGGTGAATGACCCATTCATTACCCTCTTGCTTGGCTCGATCAAGAGGGATCTCCGTGCTCCTTGGTTAGAACCTCTAAAGGGTCCAAATGATTTGAAAACGGCGTGGCCGTGCTGTCGCGAAGAAATGGGTTGACGATGAGCCGGGGAAGGCAGCCTTCGTGCATCGCGTTGACCAGATTAATGGGAAATAGGAGGATATTTTAATAACATTAAAATCCTGGGTTGTTTTGGTAAAGTAGATAAATTTTGGTTCGTGTTGATTGTCGGGAGGAGAGGCCGAGAGATGGAGAGCGCAAGGGAGTCTCGCCGGCGAAGGATCTTAGAACGCGGATCTGATCGCCTCGCCTTCATCTCCGGCCAAGCTAGATCGGTTCCCGGTTCCACCTCCGCTTCTGGAGATCCACACACCTCTGGTATGCTCCTCGCTTCTCCTGCCGCCCTCTTATTCCGCTCCTTATTTGCTCTCTTTAGGTTGATTTCTTACTTGATCAATGCGGCAAAGATTCTGGCGTGTTTCATAGCTTTCATGTGGATCGTTCTTAGGGTTCGATTAATAGGGTTCATGCGGGTTATTGAGTTGCAATTCTAGGGTTACCTTTAAATTTTCTATTCTTCAACAAATTCAAATTTTTTTTTCTTCTCTTAATGGGTCATTCTAGTCCTAAATTGGAAATTGGGATGGTTTCTGTATGTGATGATCCATTTTCAGCATCGGTCTTAGCAGAAACACCATTTCCCTATTTTTTTGTCGAGATTTTGAAGAGGCTTTGTATTCGAACAAGCCTCCCTATTTAATCACACATAGCAGCACTAAAGGAAATGGTGGTAGCTATAACTAAGGATTAGCCTGTCAGATGTTATGAGTGCCATTCGCTCAATTATATCTGAATATCAAGAGATAGAACCATGGAATACAATCGTCCAAGAAACATTTTGACTAATCTCCTGGTTGTCTCTTACTCTTAATGATTATCTCTTATTTGTGTTCTTGATTTCTTTCTCTAAACCATCAATTTTACATTGTATCAATGCTGTACGCTATGAGAGAGAAGAAGATAATCAATTGTAGCCAATGAACATAAGACCTACTGCAACACCCTATAATCTATATTCATCGTGTATTATGTGTAGCAAATATTGTACCTGAGGAACCCTAATAGTTATACATAAAGATACACTGTAAAAGGTTATAGTGGTCATTGACTGATTTGCATCTGTATATAAAGAGATAGAACCAAAGAATACAAAAATGTTCACTATCAATCATCATCTCTTATTCCTGTTCTTATTTTCTCTCTCTAAAATCTCAATATTAACACTTTCGGAAAGATAATGTATCTGGTTATTGATAACACCTAACTTTTAGAAGATTCTTTTTTTTTTTTATTGTTTTCTTAACTTTCTTTGGCATTAACCACAGGTAAGATTCATTTATATTACTAATGAAGTTGTGCATATATTTAATCTTTGGGGAGGGAAACCCATTTGGAACAATTTGAATAACCTGGACATTTGGTTTCATCTTCTAGCTTCAACTAGGAAGTAAAAGTGCTATGGCTTAAAAGAACTAATGTGAAAATATAAAAGACACTGTCCTTTTATATTGGGCAAAAATTAAAAGGGCGCCCCTTATTTTTGGAATCATCAAGATGACGCCCCACTTTAATTTTTTTTTATCAAAAGGGCGCCCTATCCCCATTTACAATTACCCAACTACCCTCCTCTATACCATTCCCATTATTATATCTCGTCTATATTTCCTTTCTAAATTTTGAACTGAGGGTGCATTGTAGTAGCTACCAGCCCGTAGCTGCTACACAGTTGTAGTAGCTACGGTTTCGTAGTTGCCACACAGTTGTAGCAGTTACGAAATCGTAGCTGCTACAACATGAATGTTAAGTAAGTTTTGAGAGGTCGTAACTTTTGACTCGGTTGAACCATGGAATGCACAATATATTTGTTATTGGGTGTAGCTCATAAGGGCCCGGTTTTAGGCTTTAAAAATGTCGTTTAAAGTCTTTTTGAAGGCTCTGAAGAATTTTAGTCCTCTTTATTAAGGTTATTTTTCATGTTGTAGTAACTATGAAATCGTAGTTTTTGTAACTATAAGCTTGTAGTTGTAGTAGCTACAAAATCTAGCTAATACAACTACAAGCTACAACTGTTGTAGTTGTAGCAGCTACGAAGTCATAGTTGCTACAACATGTGTAGTAGCTACAGTTTCGTAGTGGCCACAACGCATCCGACCGATTTAAGATTTAGGCAGGAGATATAGGCAGGATAATAATGGGAATAGTATTGAAGGATAGTTGTGTCATTTTACGCGGGGTGGGATGCCCTTTTGATAAAAATCAAAGTGGGGCGCCCCTTTGATGATTTGGAAAAAAAAAGCGCGCCTTCTTGATTTTTGCCCTTTTACATTTACTAGATAGTAAATTTTATGAACATAATTTATTGGTGGGAGTGGTTTAGAATTGATGATCCATTGGAATACTGCAGTTTTTTTTTTTTTTCTTTTTTCATTTTCTCAAGGTTTGAACAAAGCATTGTGAAAGTCCATTATGCTTCTGTAAGAATAAACTTAATAATTCCCACGATTCTATGTTTGGAAAAAATTTATGACATAAGGTGTTTGTCTGTGTTGATCAAGAAATGAATTGAAGTAGAAGGAAAATAGTTCAATGTTTTTCCGTTACTAAAAAACCAGGAACATTATCCGAGAAATCCCATGTTCTCTAAGCGCAGCGCTATTATTTTGCAAATAGTTAAAGAGAATTAGCATGGATCATCAAACCTAGGTCCCCACTTTCCAACTCTAAGGTTACTTTGCTTCATAGCTAAATTTCGTAATTGGAACCAAGACTAACTTTGATCTTACCTTTATTATGATTAATTTAAGAGTATTGCTGCTTGGGAGAATAAATTGCCTTTAACCTTTATTATAATGTGAAGCAAACAGGATTCAGTTTTTGGGGAAGGGGGAATTGGATCTAATGAAGATTTTGTATATTGTTTGAGGATATCATACTGCTTCATATATTTATCTAAGAAGTTTGATGTAGAACAATAAAAGGGAAGGGAGTTGAATTGAAAAGATTATAATTTATTTAATTTGTGTATATTTACTGCTAATGCAACAACATTTACAAGTCTGTATCCTAGCTGTTAGAGGTCAGATTCTTACTGGTGTATTGTTGAAGTCAAATGTTGTCCATATTAATGGAATACATAGCCATGAAGAAGTATATTCGAATAAATTGCAATTTATTGACCACTGAGATTTTGCTGTGCGAACATTAATAATGCGAGTATGCAATAATATTTGTCTTTCTGATATGTACTATACTTTCAAAGCATTGCTTTTAACAATCTTGCCTCTGGTCATCCATGGAGTTTGATAAGTGAAAATACCTGCAAATATTATTGTAGTTGGTCCACTCACTGAGGTCCATGCTACAAATGATCACTTATCTGGCCAAAATGGAAGCAACAACGACCACAAAAATGCAAGTGGAATGGCTGAATTGGGAGGAAATAGTGTGAGAAGCAATGAACGTCCTAAAGCTTACAAAGTGCTTGCTAGTGATATGACAAAAAATGATGATGGTGCAACTGAACCAGGAAGAAATGATCAAGTTAAGACACTCCAGACAGAGAGGGATACAATGACACCAAACACTTCTGTGTTCGAGAGTTCATCTCAACAAGTTGCATACCCAACTGTTTCCACAATGCAGGTGAAGAAGCAGATGCCCTTCTCATCAAAACAAGTTAGTCGAGGTATCTCAGCTTCTGAAAATAAGCGCTTGCTTTGTGCGGTTATCATTGCTCTTTTAGTTATCATGTCGAATCGAGGTTATACTCTCGGTGGTGGTGTTGCGAATAGTATTTTGATCTTTAGACCACTGTTCCTGGCAATACTCACTGATATAACCATCATTCTATGGTTGCTAATGACAACACAACACAAAGCTGAGAAAGAGAAAGAAAAAGTTAGAACTGGAAGAGACGAGTCTGGTTCGACGAACACCGTAGGAGATGCAGTGGATGCATTATTGGCGTTTCAGAAAGCAGCAACAGCTATTTTCATGGATTGTAGCATATGCGCTATTATCATTATTTGTGGCCTTTGTTTCTGAAATCATATTGTTTGTTTGAATTTTCTGCCAATAGGCCAACATAAGCAAGCTTGTTCAGTCTACTAAAACAGGTAGGTGTTTTGAACTTTTGAGATTATCATCAGCTACAGTCAGTGTATTTTCTTTCACATTCTACTGTTCTATTGTGGTAATAATTTCTATAAGAGATCAAGCTATGAAACCAGAAACCAAATCAATGCCTTGATACTACCATCTTAAGTTTGAACATTGTGATGCTTGTATGGTATTACCATGTCCTTTGAAAAAGTGAATCCACTGGCAGCATACAAAATATCTTCATCTTCCCAATGGCTTATCTTCAGATAGTAAAAAAAAAAAAAAAAAAACCGAGTGGATGCAACGTCAGATTGACTAATGGCTAAAAAGCAGAGGAATAACAATTAGCTGGAACTTCGAATTCAAAGTTTGAAGGTGATACATAGAAGTAGGGATGTAAATGAATTAAATGATTCATGAGTTATTCGGAATTCAATCCAGTAAAAAGTTTATTTGAGTTTGTTCGTTTATCTTTTTATTGAGTCGAGCTCGAGCTTGATTTCGAGCTCGATAGTTTTATTGAGTCGAGCTCGAGCTCAAGGATATTTGACTCATGAGCTCATGAAAATGTTCGTTTATAGGCTCACTAGCTCGAGCTCGGCTTGTTTAAAGGGTTCAAGCTCGGCTCATTTAAAGAGCTCGAGAACATGTTCATTTATAGACTCGTAAACTTGGGCTCAAGTGGCTCGTTTAAAGGGCTCGAGAACATATTTGTTTATAGGCTCATGAACTTGGGCTCGAGCTCGGCTCGATTAAAAGGCTTGCGAACATGTTCAATGATGCATTGAGTTCGGAAGTTTAATGTAATAGTTTATGATGTTCAATGAGTTTATATTATTTTAAATGTTAGGTTTGTTGAATATTTTATTCAAATAAGTTTTCAAGCTCGTTTAACAAGATTACAAAACGAGCTATAAAACGAGCCTTAAATGAGCTAAAAAATGAACAGTTAGGTTCGTTAATTATGATAACTGAGCTAATAACGAGTCGACCTCGAACTATTCGTGATCTTGATAATTCCAAAACGAGCCGAACTCGAGCCTTGTGATAAAAATTCAATTCAAGCTCGAGCTTAATATTGTTCGGATCGATTCTGCTCGTTTACATTCCTACATAGAAGACTCAAGGATTTGTCACCCTTTTTGACTCCATGTCACTCATTTTGAATTAAAGTAAGAATTTCTTTTAATTAACGGTTGATTTAAGAATGTTAGACTACTCATTTGTTATGAGTGCTTTTTAATTTATTTTAATGACATTGAGAAAGTGAGGTTTCCGATCTTAATCAGTGTCGATTAGGATGCAAATGAGTCAAGTCACTCGTAAGCCACTCACGAACAACTGATCAAAGCTCGACTCAATCTCAGAGTTGACCAAACTCGAGCCGGCTCATTTAATATTCGAGCCGAACTCGAGCCCATTTAATATTGGCTCGATAGCTCGTCGATCCTTGACTAATTTAATATTTTAATATTTAAAATAATTTTTACTTTAAAATTAAATAATAAATTAAGGATGTATTTATATATGATTAAAATGTTTCATTAGATAAATAGAGGTTAAAGATTTGAACCCAACCGATACAGCGTATTTTTTCATTTAAATTTATTGTTTCAGCTCGCAGTTTATTTTTTATTTAAATTCATTATTTCGAGCCGAGGTTGAGCCGAGCCTCCTTAGTTTTCTTTTAACACAACGCATTTGTGTTGAAAATTTTGCTAATCCTTTTGGAATATATAGATATTATTTCTGAGCAGTAAGCATAGTCTCCATCCATTTTAAAAAAATATATATAATCTTAATTAGTCTCATTGATTATTTCTGGATGACCGGTTCGATCACATAAAAATTTCCCATTAGTCATCAGGATAAATCGGGAAGCGCACACGACGGCCAGCTTAGAAGCCCAGCGTCCTTTGATTACGTCTCTCATTTGAAAAAAAAATTCTTACAAATATATCATAACTAAATTCAAATTATGAATCTATCGCGATATCATAATCCCGGAGATTAATTTCCATCATTTAAGACGACACACCAAGAGGCTTCATCTCACACGTGCGAGCCACTGAAGTGGATGGTGACTATGCTTGCATGAAAGATACCTGCCTACTTTAATTGTACATGAAGCTGGTAAACGCTTACGCCATCCAATTGTCTGCTAATAATTAAATAGGTCACTCTAATTGAATTGGTTGAACCAAAATACCGATTCTAATACCGTGGGATTCATTAAATTTTATAGATGAAACGCAGAACACGAAAAAGGAAAGGGCAAATCGTAGGCAAATTAAACTGACGAACTGACGAAGAAGAAGTTCAATTGACGACGACATAGCCATCTAATTTCCACTGGTGTATTTACACTTATCGGAACACAACTAATTTGGACTGCGTTACACGTTCAACTTTTGAATTCCTGCAGTTACGGATTGGCGATATCATGGATGCTCTTTCTCTTGCTACCCTCTCTGTTTTTCCCCCCATTGTTGTTCTGGCTCTGCCGGATGAAGAACTTCTGGGCGTGGCTGGCCACCTGCGTCGGCGTCCTCGTCTTCACCGCACACCGCGAGATGTTCCGCCAGTCTCCCTTTCCGTACTTCGCCAGTCCTTCCAAAAACAGCCTGAGCACATCCACAAGCACACACCGATCAGTACCTTTCTCCTTCTGATAATATTTGTCTTTTCCATTTGTTCATTCTTTTCGGTTGGTAGAAGCGTGGGAGAAACAAAGAGCAAACGCAATTAATCATCACTAACCGACGATCCTGTCTAGATCGCCGCCGCCGGTGAGAATTACTACGAAAATCAGCGCACTCACCGGTGCTCCTCCTCTGTCCACGGAATCCCGCGCTTCCGCTCCTCTCCCCTGCCGCGGCCTGCCTGCAGTACCCGCTGGCGCGCGCTGCCGCTTCCGTCGGATGATTCTTCGCCGTCGTCGCTCCCTTCGGCGTCCCAGCAATCGGGCACCTCAACCAGCCCCCGCTCGATCATGCGGCAGTCCTCCACCAGCGCCTGGTACCGCTCCCACGCCTCCACTGCGCTCCGCCCGGAGAGCTCCGCCGCGATCACCGACCACCGCTCCGGCGTGCCCTCGGGGTAGAGCACCAGCGCTCGCTCGAAAACCTTGTCCTCGCCCCGCGTCCACGGCCGCGGCGCTCCCAGCTGCCGCCGGAACATTGACATCAGCTCCCCTTCTCCCATCGGTTCCTCTGTTTTGCTACCGCTCCCGTGCTCCACGGTGGAGGTAACGTAGCGGAGGGCGTTGCTTCTTATTTACACACGGCCGAAACAGGGGGAGGGCGTGGGGAGGATGCGTCACCGGGCACCACGTTTCACTAGTCGGTTGGAAAGTTCGGGGGCGGATACGCTCACCGGCCGTGCAGCGCACGCGCGAGCCCACGTCGGCCGAGAGAATCTTGAGGCCGAATCCGACGGCTGACGGTGTGGGGAATGTCGGCGCTGGGCGGCGGCGGTGGGGCCCTGCGCAACGCATCTACAGCCCTTGCGATTTCATCGACCGAAAGCTTCGCTGGAACTCCATCCTGTCATACGAAACGTGTCCGTCGACCACCCGGCAGCTTCTATTGGCTACACGCTGTCACGCCGGCCCCACCACTCGATACGTGGCGCTCTTATACATCTAATTTGAGTAATTATTTAATTAAGTAACTGGTTAATTATTGTTAAAGAGACTTTTTAAAGTTCTTATCCATTTACAAACAAAATTTCTGATATTTTTTTCACAAATATATTTTTTTTATTTGGACGAAATATCTGGTCCGTCGGTTTAGCCACTTTCGTCCCTACCGAACCGGGTTCAGCCAATTGCGGGCCCGGCCCGACCCAACTAAGCGACGAATAGGTCTCTGTGTGAATCCCACAGAAATGCATTCCTTCCTCGTCCGGGATCTCGAGTACTACTTTGAAGCAGCTGGTTTTCGTCTCCGATTACGCCGAAAGCATGATTCCTCCGGTAATTTTTGTTGTTTTATTTTATTGATCTTGGATCTTGATCTTTGGAGATGTTGATTTGGGATTCGATTTGGGCTTTTTCTAAAGCGTGTGAAATTTTCTGTAGCAGGAGATCGGTCCACAGAAATCATCTTCGCAGAGCCCTAGATCGCCGTCGGGGGCTCCTTTTCTCTCTATCTCCGTCACCGATCCCGTCAAGTTGGGAAATGGCGTCCAGGCCTATATCTCTTATCGGGTCATTACCAAGGTTAAACCTCTATTTTCATGAGTTCCCCTTCTGAATAGCAGCTCCCTTTGTCTTGGATTGGGTTACTTGGGTATTGGTCTAGTTAATGAATTCGATCGTCCTTACCATACCTTTTTTTAGATTTTCAGCACATGTTATGTTCTTATACTCGCAACCGATGCCGTGATTGAAGAAGTGGGAATGCTATATCATTGATTTTTTTTTTTTTATATCTCGCAACAAAAAAAAAAAACCCTAAAAAGATGCTAATCATCTTTGTCACAGAACGCTGTTTTCGTTTTTTTAAACATATTTATATTTTTAATCTTTTCACTGTAATATGGCTATGTTTTGCAGACAAACCTACCTGAATTCCAAGGCCCTGAAAAAATTGTGATTCGCCGATACAGTGACTTTGTGTGGTTGCACGATAAACTGGCCGATAAGTATAAAGGCATATTCATCCCACCTCTTCCAGAGAAGAGTGCTGTAGGTAATATAACTGAGTCACTTCTGACATAAATAACTTCTTCATTGTATGGCATGTAGAATTGGCATGTCCATGACACAATTGTATTTTGAATTTTTTATGGAAGTGTACGAGACCTTTTGCATTTAATATGGAAAATTTTGGTTTATAATAAGTTATGTTATCTAAATTGTGAACTGAATGGCAATATTAACTTTACTTCAAATCCCCTTGCATCTACATATTATTTTTTGAGGTTTATATAAAATCTTATCCAGCGAGCAAATTTCCATTTAGGTAAAGCAGTCTTTCTACATTGCAATTAATTAATTATATGATCAGTTGGTTGCTAATATGTTTGTTGTCTGATATCCTGATAAAATCCAGAGAAATTCCGCTTCAGTGCTGAGTTTATTGAGATGAGGCGTCAGGCTTTAGACATTTTTGTGAACCGAATAGCTTCACACCCTGAACTGAAGCAAAGTGAAGACTTGAAAACCTTCCTGGAAGAAGATGAAGAGGTATGGAACTCTGTATTGTTGTATATCTTGATTGTAAATTGGAAGAAGTTTTCAGTCTTGGATATTGTAGAATATGAGGAAAGAAAATATTTTATTGCTTTGTAACCAAAAGGTCACGGGTTCGAATCCTGGAAACAACCTCTTACAAAAAGCAAGGTAAGGCTACGTACAATTTATCCTTCCCCGAGACCCCGCATGGCAGGAGCTTCGTGCACTGGGCTGCCTTTTTTTTATTCATCATGAAATAATCATTACACATATAGAGAGAGACTTATGATAAAATTCTAAAACCTAGAAGTACTAATATGAAACAGAATCCACTATACATCTTTAACACTTCTTAAATTAGAAGATAGATACTATCTAGCTTGTTACATAAACTAAAAAAGTTCATGTAAGCAGAATTTAAACGATAAACATTTCATCTGCATGCTTGCTAAACAAAACTTAAGGAGTTACTGAAGCATGCAGCCGATGCTTCCCTTGAACTTAGATTCACACAGCCAACAATGCCTTTGATCATGACACAAAGTTCTCTGTGAAGGATGAAGTGACTCTGTGAAGGATGAAGTGAAGTGAGAATGAATAAAAATCTAATGTAACTAATCGCTTGAGTGGGGTTCTTCGTGAAGTGGTATATACAACATGCGATAGACTGAGGAAAAACAAAAGCACTCATGGCTTAAGGAAAAAGGAGGGATATCAAATTCCAACCCTTTGTTTTATCTAACAAAATGAGAATATAATATTTTATTTGTTCAAATCCTTGTTGGAGATGAATAGCATGATCAATTCTTTGTTGGACATAGCAAAATAAGTATAGGACATTGGAGAAAGCCATAGGAGAAGATGAGAAGATCTGGTGGGTTAGTGAGAGTCTAAGAAGGAAAAAAGATGAACAAGAACTTTTTACCAGGCTCTTGTGACAAAAGTCGAGAGAAGCATCACTATAGGTGAGAGCTTGCTTCCTTGGCAACATTGTCTAGCAATGAGTCAATGCAAGAGGGTGCCATGCTGCTAGATATGATAGAAGATGAGGTAAAAGAACTCTCGATGTGTGAGAGAGAGGAGGATTTGGACTTTAATGGAAGTGAATGACAAAAGATCTAAGTGGTGTCCATGATCTAGGAGGCACCAACTCACAACTGTGAATGGACAACAATGGAGGTGGTGCTCTAACACCCAACATGGTGGTAAGGGACATTGTGTCTTGTCTATGCATGAGTTGCATGCAACAATGCAATTGAGCATATGCAGATGGTGAGATTCAGGAGGTTTCTTTTCTACCACAACCTGCTTCCCCAGGAAATTGATTGGGACTGCGAGTGTCAAGGGCTCATGACATTTATCTTGCCCTGGTCACATGCCCTATACAGTGGACATCTTTGAAGCACTAGAGAAGGTCAGGATCAAATTTGCTGTTGGAGGAACAGACACCAATGACCTCCCTGTGAAGGTAATTTGGGAAAAAAAATTCTAATCTTAAAAGGGTATCTCTCCTACCATATAGAATTTGAGGAAAGCAAATATTATATTGCATGCACTATAGAGTAAGTGTTGAACGAATATAAACTCATGAAAAAAATTTAAAATTTAGAAGGTACTAATGTGGAACTAAATCCACTACACCTAATACCTAATGAACCCAATACCTCTAACAGTTATAATCCTCTTCTATCCTCCATTACATTTATTAGAAACTTTGACCATTCCTTTATTACCGAATTCACTTATCGTATAAAGCATACATTTATATTTTCCATAAATTTAGACTAGTTTCATATACCTTCAATCCTTGCACCCGTCGTCTTGTTTTTTATTTTTAACCATCTTTTTTTATTAATGTCCAAGATTGAGCTACTGTATACATGGTGCATGCCCCCTGTGTTTTCAGTGAATGCCACTATTTTAGAAAAACAAAGTCGCTAATTCCATGCCATTATTGCTTCTTTCACCCTAAACTTTATAATGTTTGGCATGTTGCCATCATGTAGTCCTTCTGATATCTGTAACTATCAGCTGTTGAGAAACCCACCCATCTTTGGAACCAATCAAAAGGTTTTCTTTTTTCAGAAAATGGGTTGCCTTCTATAATTGTTACTTTCTCTGAATTTTGAATTATGCACTATAACCATCTATTCATTTAATACGCACACTGCATGTGTGCGTAATTGTGTTATTTCTCTATTTTGCTTTTATTTCTCTTTTTCTCCTACCAATGGCCAAATATTATCCATATGGGTTGCCTCTATTTGCAAATTATCCTCTTGTGTTTTTTCCTAAGTAACATTTGGTTTGGAAAGAAAATGATCAAGTGTGTGGACATGTGTGCAGGCAATGGAGAGAATAAGGTCGTTTGAGACTGGAATTTTCAAGAAGCCTGCTGATTTGTTACAAATGTTCAAGGTATCTTATTTTATCCAGAAAGACACAAATTTTGAAAGAGAATTTTTCACAATCCTTGGCTTGATGGTATATGCTTTCTTCGAACTTCTATTAATATATTTACACTCATGATTCTCTGTTTGATCAATTAATACCTTTGGTTAATTTTTTCTCTTTCCATTATTATTGGTGCTTCACTGTTTTCCCTTGTTTAGTTGTTTGGTAGATTTAGTAAAAAAAAAAAATTAGTTGCTGTTTGTCCTACTTTCTGTGTTAGTTAATTATCTAAAAGTTCCTAATTATAGGATGTACAGACAAAGGTAACTGATGTTGTCCTCGGGAAGGAAAAACCTGTTGAAGAGACTGATCCTGAGTATGAGAAGCTAAAGCACTACATCTTTGGCCTTGAAGACCATCTAACAGAGACACAAAAACAGGCTGTTCGTCTTGTAAAGCGGCACAGAGGTGATGTCTTTGAGCATTTATATTTCAGTAATCTGTCAAGTGCTACTTCTTTATTCTGTTTGAATGCCTTTAGCTGGATGTAATTGTATGCGTTGGCTAATTCTTTGATCATAGAGTTGGGTCAATCATTGTCCGAGTTTGGGAAGGCGATTAAGCTCTTAGGCGCTTGTGAAGGAGATTCTCTTGGGAAGGTGTTTGCAGAGCTTGGTTCAAAATCAGAATTATTGTCAATAAAGTTACAGAAGGAGGTGCATTGTTGAGATCACTTCAAATATTTTTTATCAGTTTTTCATCCAAACAATATGCATGCTGTTTCTGCTCAGCTGTTATGTTATGATACACTTTATCTTCTTCCAGGCACACAACCTTTTAATGAATTTTGAAGAACCATTAAAAGATTATGTGAGATGTGTACAGTCTATTAAGGTTAGTCTTTCGAGATAATCAAATGATACTTCATGTTGGACATTTGGAATCTAATCCCATACTTGTTTTTGTTGCAAAGGCCTTTATGTGAAATAGTCTCAGAAAAGATGTACTTTACCTTCCTTTTTCAATTGAAACCATGAAAATATTTAAACTGTAATGATGGCTTGTGTCCTATTCTTAATGGGAATGATTGTAATCCTTTTTTTTTTAAAGCAGGATTCTTTTTCTCATAGGGCCAATGCTTTCAGGTTGCATTGTGAACTGACTGAAACAACCAAGCTAAAGGAGATCAACTTGTATGTTTACTGAACAATGCTTCGTCTATGACCAAATTTTTTTCAAGTGGAATGTGAACTTTGCCCTCTAAATCGCTCCTCTCCTTAGTTGCCAGTTCACTATTTTTTAACTGAATTAAATAGTAAGCAATTCTGGCTTAAGAATCCCCATCTAGGTTCTATGAAATGCAACACTTGGTCAAAGTAATTTCCCCCCCTTGTTTTGTTTATATGGTGAATAGTGATGCCTGATTTGATTTTATGCAGAGAAAAATTGAACCTTATGCGCTCTGACAAAACTAGGGAAGCAGAGATCGAGTACAGAGAGGTAAAACCTATATCCTGTGCGCCTACTGAGACGACAAGCCTCTCATACATGGAACTTTAAATGGTGACCTTTCATTTGACTATTCTTGTAGCTGAAAGCAGAGAGCGAAGAAGCAACAAGAAGGTTTGAGACTATCATTAAGCGGATGAACGAAGAAATAGTCCGGTTTCAAGAACAGAAGACTGCAGAAATGGGACTGGCCTTCCATCTATTTGCTAAGGGACAAGCAAAGCTTGCTAACGATATAGCAGATGCATGGCGCAACGTCCTAACTAAGATTGAAGCTTATTCTCTTTCGTCAGGACACGACTAGTTCTAATTCTGGCTCCTGGCTCATCACGACACCGGGTTGTTTCTTAGTCAGTGGCTTGCATGAGAGACTGAGAAGAGAGTACTGGAACATTGGACTGAAGAATTCTGAAGCGCTCCGGGAGCCCTGTGGGTTTACTTGTCAATACTTGTGGACAACTGTAACAGAGTTAGTTTGCTTAATGGATAGATAATCTTCAATATCGTTTCCTTTGTCTCCTCGTCGAAACTGTTTATCTTAATCAGGACATTGTTTCTATGTGCTTCAGTGGATGTTTAAGAATGATAAATTGCATAAAGTTGCATGAATAATTACTGTATTATATATATAAATAGTTATCCTAAATCCATGAGTGATTTTTTCTGCTTACTCTATAAATATTTATTTTGTTATTTTATTTTCGAAGTAACACATTTGATTAGCCCAACTGAATGTATTAGTTTGGCTAATTTGGATCGTGCGGGTTGATTCAGCTAGTCAGCCTAAGTGAACTAAATGAGTTGATTGAGTTTGGCAATGCGGGGCTGGGTTGGTTGAACTTAGTAGGTTGGATAGATCGATTGAGGCAATTTGATTGTATGGATCAGATAAGGCGTTTAGGTTGGATAGATTGACTAAGATGGCTAAGCTTGGTCCATGGATTAGGTTGGATAATCAATTGGCTAGTCAAATTGATTAAGGCGTCGATCAAGTCAAATAAAAAGGGTGATTTGCTTTCTCCCCCCGCCAACCCGTCCTAGATGAGGAGGAAGATTTGATTGAGCCAATTGGGATGTTTGATCTGAATGTACCAATTGAGTTAATAGATCCAGATGAGTGGAAGAGACTAATTTAATTGATCAAGGTAGTCAAATTAGTTACCTCGATGAACTAGTTAGAAAGTCAAGGCTAATTGAGGCAATTAGGTTGGTTTGATTAGGCGAACCATGTAGGTGCAGCGGAGGCGGGCAAGAGGGGAATGAATTACTGAAAAACAAGAATAAATTATATCCTCCTCGGATTTTAACTAAAAAAAAATTAACAGTAAAATAACAACTATATTAAGGAGACAGAAAAAGAAACAGAAATAGAATTTAACCTGGTTACAACCAAGGAGGTTGTTAATCCAGGGCGATGAAAAGCTCCACTAGCAGAATCTCCTTTACTGTAAGCGGAAAGCCTTTTTTACATTTAGAATGCTCACTTAGTTGCTATGAATTGATTACAAGTTGGATGCTTGAGTTGTTGTGAATTCCTACCTCCAGGGGCCTTTAAATAACTTCTGGAAATCTGATCTCGAAGGTCCAAGGCGCCTCCAATAGGGGTCCAAGGCGCCTCCAAGTGGTGAGGGGATAAAACTTTATCCCCAGCTTGAAACAGTCAGTTTGACCTGTTCCAGTTTGCTTTCTTCAACTTCCGACGCTCCGTTCTTTTGGGTGATTGCGGCCAACCGGAATAGGGCTCACCCGAACCCAATTCCCGACCTTCTCCTCGAGCAGCCTTCCGTCCCGGCTTAACGTCCCTCGAACGCCGCACACACTCTTCACGCCCACCGCAGTACTCTTCTGCAGCTCTCTCGTCCTTCGGACGCACCGAGCCCATCGACTCCCTTCTCGTCCCGTCCTTCTCGCTAGCTGCGTCTTCCGCTCGACTTCCTGCGCTCCTAAGCTCCTGCACACTCAGCCACAGGGATTAAACACAAAGCAGGACCTAATCAACTTGATTGATCACATCAAAACTACCATGGAGTCTAACCAACCAATCAAACATGATAAGAGAATTTTATAATTAAATTAAAAATACTTATTCTTCACGTATTCTATTTCTAAAATTATTATTATTTATTTATTATCTATTTCATTTTATTTTTTAAAAAGAAGAGCTCGTGAGCCACTCATTCATTAGACTGCGGGTCCAGGTCTGTACATTGAACCGAACTTGGATGCCTATCGAGTTCAGTAGTTCAGTTGGCTAAATCGAACCTGTTCCCTGTCTCGAACCAGCCAAACGGATTCGGATGATGTGGTTCGTAATATGATTGGTATTCAGGGGTGCTTTAGTCAGTTCCAATAACTCTCGCCGCCTGAAACCCTAGAAACCCGACCAAGAAGTGCTATAAAATGCTGTAGGACGGAGGCGCAGGCTGAAGCGAGTGTGCGCGATGCAGATCTTTGTGAAGACCCTCACGGGGAAGACGATAACCCTAGAAGTCGAGAGCAGTGACACTATCGACAATGTTAAGGCGAAGATTCAAGACAAGGAAGGTGCTCATCTTTCGGCCCTTCTCCTTTTATTTTATGAATACAACTGATTTCGTTTCTTAAAATTCCATTTCTGTATTCGATGTTCTTTGATTCTAGGCATTCCGCCTGACCAGCAGAGGCTGATCTTTGCCGGTAAGCAGCTCGAGGATGGACGAACCCTCGCGGACTACAACATCCAAAAAGGTGCTATTTTATGATTTCCGTTATAAACTACGCTTGCTGTTGTGTATTTTACCATAGTTGTAATAGTTGTTTTTTATAAATGACTTTAGAGTCTACTCTGCATCTGGTGCTGAGGCTGAGGGGTGGAATCATCGAGCCCTCTCTTATGGCTCTTGCTAGGAAATACAACCAAGAGAAGATGATCTGCAGAAAGTAAGCTTACATTTGTGGTTTTTATTCCAGTGATTCAGTTTGTGATTGAATTTTTCTATGCTTATGTTCATCCACTGCCTTTTCAATGAAATATGAGATTCTATATTGCTTCTGAGAGTGAATTCTATGTTGCTGGATGATGGTTTTTAGCAGCAATATGGGATTTATTTGCAATTGATTTTCACAGGTCAAACACTTTCTGGATTTGAGTTTGATATCTTGTTATTTTTTTCCGCGTATGATGCTTTATTCTAGCAGTAAACGTGTCCTAGTTGTGTTATTATGGGTTCTTTAAAATTTAATGATTTTGTACAAGATTGCTGAGAGGATGTTTTGATCTATCTACATGTAAACCAATATAGAGGGTAATGAAGTGAACTATAGTAGAACCCTTTTCTCTTGGAGAATGACATAGTGATGAGCGTTTTTACTGTTTAAGTGATGGACAGGACAAACTTTCTCTTTCTTTTTAATATAACGGCTTAAGAAAGGGAAAAGGAGTTGTTTTGGTTGATGGAAAGGTGCATGCAACAAGGGAAGATGTAAAACTAGTGGTACTTAATGAAAAAATGGGGGTTTGTTGATAAGAATATAAAATACCTTCAATAGGGAGGAAGATGAACAAGAGGTACTTATAATTAAGGAGAATTTCTATATATTTTTATTGCTATTATCCATCCCTCATAGGAAAGAATGATAGATATAAGAAGAATTATAAATTACATAGAGATTGATAGAGATAGAGAATAGTGAGTCATAGATAGAAAGAGAGATGTAAACATTACATGCATATTTATTACATGTCATGGACTTAGTATAATGCTAGTCTCCAATACATAATTACTCATTTAAGCATCTAAATTAACCAAACATGTTCTAATGACTAAGGGGTAATCTCTATTATAAATTGATTTCAAATTTATAAAATGTAAAATATATGAAGTCTATAATTTTTGTTGATGTGGATGTGGGGCAGATGAGCATATATTACTATATATGCAGACTGTGGAAACTGACTACAAGCTTAGTCTAACTCTTATTTTGGAGATTTTATAGAAATAACTAATTATAAATTAATTCATTTCTATTAACTTGTTTTATGGTTGTCTGACTCACCATTAAAACCAAATATAATGATGTCTAAAAGATATTTATTTCGAAAATAACTATTTGCTGATATAGATATCCATTGATCTGGAAAATTAGCATTATTCTCTTGATGCCTATTTTCTGTTGCATTTTAGAACTGTGCTGCAAGTGAGGTTTAAAGTTTTAACCTTTAAATTTCTAACTGAAACAAGTTTTAAAGTTTTGTTAATTGTTTTCAGAGTTATATGGCTTAAATAAAATTTTCTATTTGTCCTTCTGTTGTTAAGTATTAGAACACAATGCCAAGTCTTGGCAGGCATCATGAATCAATTAGATGTGCTTAGTATTTCGGTTCTAATGAGCTAAAATTTTGAGGCATAATAAGACTCTGACCTGCCAATTGGCTATAATTATAGTTGCAAGTGTGGTTTAAAGTTTTAATCTTTGGATTTCAAACTGAAACAAGATTTAAAGCCTTGTTAATTGTTTTCAGAGTGATATGGCTTAATTAAAAATTTATATTTGTCCTTCTGTTGTTAATTATTAGAAAACAATGCCAAGTCTTGGCAGGCATGATGAATCAATTAGATGTGCTAAGTATTTCGGTTCTAATGAGCTAAAATTTTGAGGCATAATAAGATTCTGACCTGCGGATTGTACATAATTATAGGTGCAAGCGAGGTTTAAAGTTTTCACCTTTGGATTTCAAACTGAAACATGATCTAAAGCTTTGTTAATTGTTTACAGAGTGATATGGCTTAAATAAAATTTCTATTTGTCCTCCTGTTGTTAATTATTAGAAAACAATGCTAAGTCTTGGAAGGCATGATGAATCAATTAGATGTGCTAAGTATTTCGGTTCTAATGAGCTAAAGTTTTGAGGCATAATAAGATTCTGACCTGTCAATTGGCTATAATTATAGTTGCAAATGAAGTTTAAAGTTTTAACCTTTGGATTTCAAACTGAAACAAGATTTGAAGCCTTGTTAATTGTTTTCAGAGTGATATGGCGTAAATAGAAATTTCTATTTGTCCTTCTGTTGTTAAATAATAGAAAGCAATGCCAAGTCTTGGCACGCATGATGAATCAATTAGATGTGCTAAGTGTTTCGGTTTTAATGAGCTAAAATTTTGAGGCATAATAAGCTTCTGACCTGCCAATTGTCTATAATTATAGTTGCAAGTGAGGTTTAAAGTTTTAACTTTTGGATTTCAAACTGAAATAAGATCTAAAGCCTTGTTAATTGTTTACAGAGTGATATGACTTAAATAAAAATTTCTATTAGTGTTTCTGTTGTTAATTATTAGAAAACAGCGCCAAGTCTTGGCAGGCATGATGAATCAATTAGATGTGCTAAGTATTTCGGTTCTAATGAGCTAAAATTTTGAGGCATATAAGATTCTGACCTGCCAATTGGCTATAATTATAGACATTGATCAATTTGGAGATGGCATAACAACTGTATTCATGGGTATGGAATCACTTTCTTTAGTACCTTCGTCTAAATATTATGTGAATTACTTTGAAGTTTATAAAATTTATGCTAGTTTCTGAATTAGATATGTAAGAACCTCATCTTTGTGTACTTAATATTACCTTTTTCTTGATCTTCTGAATGTCAATGAGCTAGTCTTATTTGTTTTGTTCATATTTTGAAATTATATGTTTTCCATGGTTTCATTTCATTTTATTTGATGTCTGTTCTTCAATTGCAATGATCTCTTAGAAGAATGGTTGATAAGTTGTTTTTGTTATCTACTTGTAAACCTATATTAGTGAATCATCATCATCATCATCTTCCTGTTTTAACTTTTTGTGATTGTCTGTTCATAAGTTTGGACAAATTTTTATGATACTCATCCAGGCTTTACACAACCTTCAATCTTTTCATCTGTGCCTGGGACTGACATTGGCAGTTTAGATCCATATCAGCCAAAAGGATCCTAGTGATTAATGATGCATAACACTTTCTGTGTGTGTAAATGTCCAGTGTTCCTGGTCTAATCCTATTTTTTGTGAATCTTTCAGAAGTGCTTTGAACTCTAAATCTTAGAAGAATCTAGCAAACCTGAAAAATTGTGGATTTAAATCTAAGGCAAGGCTTAAACCTTGTTGTTTATCCACTTTATTTTTAAGTTTTAACTGAAAAAAAAATCAACGTTCTCAATTGGTAAATATTAGAAAACATTGAGCTGCCTGGCAAGAGTGATGAATCAATTAGATGTGCTAAGGAACTAGCTTAACTTTTCAGGCATAATAGGATTCTGACCTGCTAATTGGCTATAATTTTATTGATACTGATTACCTGAATTTATAGGTGAGTGGTATTATTTTCTTTGGCCTCCTCATCCAATCATCGTGTGAATTACTTTTTAAGTCTATCAACTTCTTTTCAAAGCATACTTTTGTCATTATTTTCATGGTTCATTCATTTTCCTCCCTCAAAACTTAATACACAAGGACCTCAAACGCATGCATTTTAAAAAAGTTGTATAAGTTTAGCTTGACCTTTTGCATGTTGAATCCATGGCTTCTTCTTGTTCTCAAATGTGTTGTTATTTTGGTGCTTTACCTTGATTGTCGTATGAGTAAATGCCCCATGTACCTTTGTTGCAAGTGTTACAATATTGAATTGCTTCTTCAGGATGTGCTGGTTTATCATTAATTTCTTAGTTTACTAATCACAAATTAGGTACGAGACTCAATGTAGATGCCTTTTTGGCTGTTGACATGTTTAGCAATTGGATGATTTGCTTCCATCATAGATATAGTGATGATTATCTTCGCCGTATTGTTCATAACCATGCATTTATCTTTTCTAGGTGCTATGCACGTTTGCATCCGAGGGCTGTAAACTGCCGGAAGAAAAAATGTGGCCACAGCAATCAGGTATATTTGCCTCCCAAATGATCACAATTGTCGTCTTTTACAGCTTTCTATGTCGATGCATTGTCTTCTGGTGTAAGCCAATATCTAAATTTCATTCGTTGATCTCTGCAGCTGAGGCCTAAGAAGAAGATCAAGTAAATTATGCGATTCAAATTCCTTTTCCCAAGCTGAATTGCCATATCAAAAAATTCTACACCTTCGCGTTGATTAAACTTACTGCGCTTCTGCTGTTGTAATCTTGTCGAACGGTTAACTAAGTTGGTGCTCGTTTGGATGACTATTTGTTGGCATTATGTTTTGAAACAAATTTGACTAAGTTAAAATGGTGGACTAGGAGTTTTATTTTGGAGGATTAATGAGACAATCTAGCATTTTTAGATTCACATAAATATTACCCACAGCATATATTTCGTGTTTTCAACAAAGGAAAGGTATAAATAAGAAAATGATTGCTTTGGTTTTGAATTTCTAAATAACTCTTAAGGTTTCCATGCAACCCCATTAAAACAAGTCATTTTACTGATTAAGATTAAACGCAAACCTCCAATTAACCCATCTGCGTAAATAATAGCCACTGAATTGTAATGAGCATTATTTTCCTCTTCAAAGAAGCTCATAGGTATTACAACAGCCAACTCTTTAGCAAGCTGTTGCATCCTGCAAAATTTGAATGCATAAACATGATATATGATAATTATTGAAGTTTCTTCGTATAAATCAGTCGATGTTATACTTGCAGATATCGCTCCCTTCATCTTAATATTGTAGGATGCCCATTGTAAGGCTTCGCTCGTTGGAAGTAATCTGCTCGTTGGGCTTGACAGAAATAATAACCCTCAAAAAGTTCCTAAGTGTGCAAATAATACAGGAGGTCAAGCCACAAATAAAGAAGAAGAATTTTAGGACAACAAAACAGTACTAAACTATTCATAGCCTCTGAACCTATAAGACTTGATAATGTTATCATGGATTTTTTCGTTTATTTTTTGTTTGGTAGATCCAAATAAAATTAGTTAAATTGACACTCTAAAAGTGAAACAAAATCCTTCTCCATCGACCATTATTAAGTTAGAAGGGTAATACTGAATTAGGATTACAATATCATTAATATGAAAAAAAAATCATTTGAAAACAGCCGGCATGAACGATTTTGTTCGGATACCTGAATAAGTATGATGTTTGCCCCCTTCTTATGAGCAGCTCTAACCAACCTGAAAACATAACATTCATCTTGTCCGAGGTCGAGGTGATAGAAGCTGAGAATGTGGCACTCCGATTGATCATATGTTGACTCCGCGTGATCCTGTAACCACAATTACGTCAGTGTCAAACCAGAGAATGGGTCCTTTGTTGGATATCGGGGCCTTAAATAGACCAAAACGATTTAGAGAAAGGAAGCCATCAATTGTTGAAAGTCGTAATTGACTTCAAAATTGAAATCTACGATTCGCGTAGATAGATTTAGACTATTAATTTGCTCAAAACCGATTAAGGGTGAATGAGAAATTAATGTTTAAAGTCAACCCAAAATAACATTTGTTATTCATTAATAAAGTGCATAGGAGAATAGTCCCACATCGGAAATTCTCGATGTGTATTCTCTACTTATTAATGAAGATGTGTTAATGGAGTTAACACAAAAAAATAAAAGGACAGGTGACCCCTTAGCCCAGGGCGAGCAGGTGCTCGCACCTGTGAGCCCGCCACCCGCCACGTGCGCAATGGGCGCTTTGTAGGCGCACTTTGCACGTCGCGAGGAGCATTGAGGAGCTTAAATTTATGCTCCATGTGACATTGCAGTGCCTGCGTGGCACTCGGGTGACGTGTCAGGCTCTTACCTGACGTGGCAGTGCCTATGTGGCATCCTCGTGGGCAAAGGGAGATAACTGGACAGTTGACTTAGGGAATGGATGACTACCGTTGATCAACGTTGATCAAATAGATATGATGGATCGCTTGTGATGCGATCTAGAGCGTTGGATCGCAAAGAGTAACGATCTGACGGCCTGGGATGAGGCTTGATCTGAAGCATCGAATCACTGGATCCAGATCCGATGGTTGATGACAATAGGCGGGATCTGAGGGTCACAACTCCTCAGATCTGATGGATGAGATTGAAGTGGGCTTGGTGAAGGGTTACAATCCTTCAGAATAGATGATCTAGATCGATCCAGCCCAAGGAACACATCCACTCACCCAAAGGACACTCAACCTCTTCGTTCAGTATAAATAGAACCCTCCAGATGATGGAATACTCACTCAATCTTCTCTTCTCTTCCTCAAGCATTCATCTCATCTTGTGCATTCAAGAGTCCAAGAAGTCTACTAAAAGGTTCGCTGGTCTCGGAAGTCGGAGTGCTACGATTCCGAGACGTTCGTCGTCGTTGTATCTTGGGAACGAATTGCAACAATCCGTTAAGCATCGTAGCGGAGCAATATCGTTTACGGAGATAGTGTCGAACACTAGCCTCGACGATCAGTTTGCATACTCCAGAAGCTACCCAGAGACAACAAAACGTTATAATATTACTGATATGGCTACCAACGACATTCCGACGGCCGTTCCGACCGTCGTTCCGACCGCCATTCCGACAACCATTCCGCACGGAGAAAAGCCGGAGAAATTCACCGGAACCGACTTCAAAAGATGGCAACAGAAGATGTTGTTTTATCTAACAACGCTAAACCTTGTACGGTTTTTGCACGAAGACACGCCAGCCGCTACGGAAGGAAGTAAGGCTGCTAGCGATGCGTGGTCTCATGGAGATTTTCTGTGCCGCAATTATATACTCAACGCCTTGGACAACACGTTATATAACGTATATTGTTCTCTGGAGACGGCAAAATCTTTGTGGGAATCCCTTGAGAAGAAATACAAGACCGAAAATGCTGGATTGAAGAAATTCATCGTCGGTCGATTTCTGGATTTCAAGATGGTGGACTCAAAAAGCGTCTCATCTCAAGTCCAAGATATGCAATTAATACTGCATGATCTGGACGCCGAAGGCATGAAGCTGAACGAGACATTCGCAGTTGCTGCGGTAATTGAGAAGCTCCCTCCGTCATGGAAGGATTTCAAGAATTACCTAAAGCACAAGCAAAAAGAAATAGGGCTGCAAGACCTGATCCTGAGGCTACGAATAGAAGAGGATAATCGAAAGTTATCCGACTCCAGAGGAACCAAGCGGACTATAGACGAAATGTCCAACCTGGTCGAGCCGAACGCCAAAAAGCCGAAGCAGTTCAAAAGGAAGGCTCAAGCAAAGAAGTTCAAAGGCTCCTGCTATAACTATGGAAAGGCAGGACACCTATCCAAGGACTGCAGACGCCCAAAGAAGCCAACCAAGGGGCCAAAGGATGTTGCGAATCATGTCGCAATCTCTCTTGAGGACTTGGATCTCACTGCGGTTGTATTTGAAGTCAACTTGGTGGATACCAACCCGAAGCAGTGGTTCATTGATACTGGAGCAACTCGTCATATCTGTTCCGATAAAGCGATGTTCTCTAAGTATACTCCGATAAATGGCAGGAAGCTCTATATGGGTAATTCCACGACGTCGCCAATTATTGGACTCGGAAAAGTTGTTCTGAAGATGACGTCCGGAAAGGAGCTAACACTCATTGATGTACTCCATGTTCCCGACATCAGTAAGAACCTAGTTTCTGGAGCGGCATTGGTCAAGGCCGGATTTAGGCTAGTGTTCCAGTCAGACAACTTTGTACTTACGAAAAATGGTGTCTTCGTAGGAAAGGGGTACCTAGAAAAGTGTCTATTCAAAATGGTTGTAATGCCTGTACTCCGAAATTTTGATGGTAATAAAATAAATGCTTCCAGCTATGTTGTTGAGTGTTTTAATTTATGGCATGATCGACTCGGACATGTGAATAATAATACTCTCAAACGTCTCGTCAAATTAAATTTATTACCAAACGTCAATGTTGACGGAACACTCAAATGTGAAGTGTGCGTGGAAGCGAAAATGACGAAACTATCTTTTCATTCGGTGGAAAGGACGACAACTCCTCTAGAGTTAATACATAGTGATCTATGTGACTTGAAATTTGTGCAAACTAGAGGTGGTAAAAAATATTTTATTACTTTTATCGATGACTGCACAAAGCTCTGTTATGTCTTTCTTTTAAGAAGTAAAGACGAAGCCCTAGAGGCGTTCAGAACCTATAAAACAGAAGTTGAAAACCAACTTGACAAACGAATTAAAATAATTCGAAGCGATAGAGGTGGAGAATATGGTGCACCGTTTGATGAATTTTGTACAGAATCTGGCATTATCCATCAAACAACGGCACCTTACTCACCTCAATCAAACGGTGTTGCCGAACGTAAAAATCGGACACTAAAAGAAATAATGAATGCCTTGTTGATAAATTCAGGCTTACCTCAAAACTTGTGGGGGGAAGCAATATTATCGGCAAATCACATTCTCAACAGAATCCCTCATAAGAAAAATGATAAAACTCCATATGAACTATGGAAAGGCCGCGAGCCATCATACAAATACCTGAAAGTGTGGGGGTGCTTGGCAAAGGTCGTAGTACCTAAACCAAAGCAAGTAAAGATCGGACCTAAAACGTTCGATGCGGTATTTGTCGGATATGCCCATAATAGTAGTGCATATCGTTTCCTAGTTCACAAATCAGACATTCCTGATATACATGTGGGAACAACCATAGAATCTCGGAATGCGATATTCTTTGAAAACGTATTCCCAAATAAAAAGGGAAACGTTGAAAGTGATAACAACGGAAGTTCAAATAAAAATGACGTTACCGAACTTAGCTATTATAAAAGGACTATTGACGATCAAAGTGAAGAGTCACGTCGTAGCAAACGAGCTAGAGTTGAGAAATCTTTCGGCCCAGATTTCATGACTTTCATGTCAGAAATGGAACCAAGAACATTAAGTGAAGCTCTCTCTAGACCCGATGCTCCAATGTGGAAAGAAGCTGTCAATAGTGAAATTGAGTCTATCATGAATAATCATACTTGGGAATTAGTAGACCTTCTTTCTGGTAATAAACCATTAGGCTGTAAGTGGATACTAAAACGTAAGTATAAAGCTGATGGATCAATTGACAAGTATAAGGCCAGACTTGTAGACAAGGGGTACAAGCAAGAGGAAAGCCTTAATTACTTCGATACATACTCACCGGTGACAAGGATTACGTCCATACGAGTGCTAATAGCCATTGCAGCACTGTATGACCTTGAAATACATCAAATGGATGTTAAGACTGCGTTCTTAAATGGTGAGTTGGAAGAAGAAATTTATATGGAGCAACCCGAAGGGTTCATGGCTCCTGGAAATGAGAAAAAGGTGTGTCGACTTGTTAAGTCGTTGTACGGACTTAAGCAAGCGCCTAAACAATGGCACGAAAAATTTGACAAAGTAATGTTGTCAAACGAATTCAGAATAAATGAATGTGACAAATGCATTTATGTCAAAACACACCTGAAGGCTATGTAATTGTCTGTCTATACGTAGACGACATGCTAATAATGGGCAGTAATCATGATGTAATCATGACTACAAAGAAAATATTGACCAGAAATTTTGATATGAAAGATATGGGTCAAGCAGATGTTATATTGGGAATTAAAATTCTCAGGACATCAGAAGGGATAGTTTTAACACAATCCCATTATGTAGAATCTGTATTGAAAAAATTCAATGCGTACGATCTCTCTACAGTGAAAACACCTATGGATCTAAGTCAACACTTAGCAAAAAACCATGGTGAGACCATATCGCAGTTGGAATATTCTCGGATAATAGGCAGTTTGATGTATCTCACAAACTGCACACGTCCGGATATTGCCTGTACGGTCAACAAACTGAGTCGTTTTACGAGTAATCCAAACGACACCCATTGGAAAGCATTGATGCGAGTTCTCAGATATTTGAAATATACTATGAACTATGGATTACATTATGGAAAATATCCCGCTGTATTGGAAAGATATTGTGATGCTAATTGGATATCAGATACAAAAGACTCCAAATCCACTAGTGGATATGTATTCATGATCGGTGGGGGAGCAGTATCTTGTAGGGCTGTAAACGAGCCGAGTCAAGCTCGAGCCAGCCTTGGCTCGAGCTCGGCTCGATTCGATTTAGATCAGCTCGGCTCGAGCTCGAGCTCGATCAATCTTATAAATTTAAGCTCGAGCTTGGCTCGATCATTTAATCCTAGGCTCGAGCTTGACTCGAAAAGCTCGAATTAAATTCAAGCTTTTGAGCTCGAGCTCGAGCTCGAGTCATAACCTAAGCCAATTTTACAGTATTTTTTTTATATTGTAAATCAAACAATAAGAAGTTTAAATAAATAATGATCAAATTCATCCCTAAAATTAAACATCAAAACATCAATTATTAATCTATGAGATAAAAGAAAACTACTTGAAGTTCAAACATCACAAATTCACAACACATGAGATAAAAGAAAACTACTTGAAGTTCAAACATCACAAATTCACAACACATATCTCAAATTCTTAGTCTCAGATAATAAAAAACATAAATCAAAAACACAATTATCTCATAAAATACTATTCTTGTTGCCAAAATAGCAAACTTCATCTCAAATTTCCAACAAAATTAACCCAATCCAAAAACATGATATTCCAAATTCAAACCATCCAAAGTTCCAAACTGCTCAAAACACTAAATTTCTGCAACAATGAATATCTTCATCTCCATCTCAAATTCCCAATCATACCACCTATACTGCAATCTGCATTCAATAACATGAAGTAAAATTAAGGCTTAACTGCAATAGCACAATCTGCATTTAACAATAGTAAGTGATATTAAGCTTAATTGTAATAGCACAATAATTACACTGGAAACACATGTTAAACAAAGAACTAAAATCTTACTTACTTTAAGAGGTAGATACTGGAAGAACAATTTCTTGATAAGTTTTAGCTTTCTGAAAAAGTAAAAATCAGATCAATAAATGATTAAATACATTAGTATGCAACTTAGAAAGCTAATAATGAAATTTAACTTACTTTAGTCTTCTTTTTCAGTCCATGTATATGTCGAAGCCAATCACCCCCACACAGTAGAGTCTGCACTGTGTCTGGAGAGAGAGATGAACGATAAGAATCAATAACTCTTGTCCCTGCACTAAATGTTGCTTCTGAAGCCACTGAACTCACTGGAATAGCTAAAATATCAGCTGCTATCTTTGACAATATTGGATATTGCATTCTATTCATTCTCCACCATTCTAAACATGAAAAATTTTTAGGAATCTCATTCTTCTTTAGACGGCCTTTTTCAAGATAATCTACTAATTCAGATCTCTTAGTCTCTGAAATTTCAACTTTTGCACAATAATCATCAAAATCATCCCAATTATACACAGAATTTTGTAGACTTCTTCTAGCACTTGAAGAACCAAAACTCTCAGACTCACATAAATGAGGTGTTCCTTTATTAGTTTCTTCAACAACATACTCCTCATAAAGAGAATTAATTATCTCCTTAACTTTTGAGATATGCTTAGAGGCATCCAATTCAGAATAAAGTTTAGGAAAACAAAATTCAACCGCAAGCATTTTTTTGGTTGGATCTAACACAGCAGCTATAGCCATCAATAAATTACAATCACCCCAATACTTGTCAAATTTTTCTTTCATTTTGCTAGCTAGTTGCTTAAGAAACAAATCTTCATGTTGTGCATAAATATCCAATGCTGACTTTATTTTTTGAACTTCTTGAAGAAATAAATTTGAAGTAGGATACTCACTACCTGAAATAATGTGTGTGGCTGTCCAAAAAGACTCCAACAGTGAGCAAATCTTTTGAGCTTTATTCCATTCTCCTTCTTAAGGGCAACAACCATAAAAGGGATCACGTTCTTTGAACATTTTAAAAGCTTCTTTGAACTTGAGTGCACAACTTAACATCTCAAAAGTCGAGTTCCACCTGGTTTTGTAATCACGAATCAATTTTTTATCCTTTAACTGTAGTTGTTGCACACACTCTGCAAATTGCACACATCTTGCCTCTGAACGATTTACATATTCTACACTTTCCCTTATATTACCAATAATATCTTCAATCTCCCTCAATCCATCTTGAACGCACAAGTTCAAGATATGTGCACAACAACGAACATGAAATAAATTTCCTTCACATGCCAATGTTCTTGACCTTTGAATGGTATCTTTCATATATCGAATAGCCAAATCATTACTTGAAGCATTATCAACTGTAATAGTGAAAACCTTGTTTTCAATGCCCCACTCTTTCATACACTTGAAAATGGCATCAGAAATTTGAAGACCTCCCCTTGGTGGTGGAATGTTAATGAAACTTAAAACTCTCTTTTGTAAATTCCAACAAGAATCAATCCAATGCCCAGTGACAACCATGTATTCAATCTTTTGAGTCTTTGACTTCCAACAATCTGTTGTCAAACTTATTTTATCAACACACTCAAGACTCTTCTTCAACTTCTTTTTCTCAATCTCATAAATTTTCATACAATCTGTTCGGCATGTCGTCCTACTAATTTTATGCCATTCCGGCATTCCACGCCTCATCATTAAATTGAACCCCTCTTCATCAAGAATGGTGAATGGGTGTTCATGCATCATGATCCAATGAGCAGCTACCTCCCTCATTTGTTCCATGTCAAATTTTCCAGAATGCACAGTCAGAATGGATGGCGAAGCTGAATTAGTAGGCAAAAAACTCAACTTTGATTGTTGTTCAGCTGCTCGTAAATTAATTTTTCTCTTCACACAATTTAATCTATGTCTCAAAAGACTTGATGTGGCCCCTGATTTACCCAATGTAAAAAGAGATTGACAATGTTTACATTTTGCTTTCTTTGATCCATCCACTGTGTCAAAATCATTCCAAACTTCTGAAATTTTTTTCCTTTTCTTTGTTTGGAATCCCTCTTCCTCTTTTGCTGCAGCATTTTCTTGTGTTTCTTGACCAGCTGTGGCAATTTCCTTGTTGATCTCAAGATTAACCTCATTACTTTCAGCTATGACACTATTTATGGTAAGTGGAATAGATGACCCTTCTATAGACATAACTGATCAAGAGATAAAAACTGCCAAATAAATTATAAAAAACTCAGAAGAAAAAAAAAAGTCGAGAGAATATAAATGATGAATTAGGACAGACTAAAAGTATGAATTTTACTATTGTTAAGACTTAAGAGAAGAATATACTCTTTCTTAATGGCTCAAGTTTTTAGATCATAGTGCTCACCAACCAGACTTTGCATGCAGAAAATGTATGTTTGAATCATGCACATTTAATTAACCTTAATGATAACAAATGCTGCAGATAACAGAACATAGGAGAAAACAGACCATACATAATTGTACACATTAATACCTTACTTTTAAGTTAAGCAGAAGAATGTGAGAAAACACATACACAATATCAAACATAAAAACACCAAATTAGTTCCCAAAACATTACAAATATTTATGCTGGATTAACTGGATGTAGCAATTTACTAAGTTACTTAAAAGTTAAAACTTGGATATTAGAATCCACTATAGATCTACACCAATACGTCTGTTTTAAAAAACTTTACATATGGTCAGTCAGGCTGTTAGGTATCAAAATGCAGAGTTGATGTCCAGGACCAAAATGGAAGGGGCTTATGAGGATGCCAAATAAGGCATTTGAAATTATGCTACATAGACAAAAGGATGAGTGATAATTTCAAGTATTACAAAACAGGCACACAAGCAAAAGATAAAATCACAACAGAGCAAGTCAAATAATGGGAATCTAAGTAATGAAAATCCATGAATAAGAAGAAGACCTTCAAGCAGAAGACAAATGCAAAATCGTCGCTTGAAAATTGTTCCTGCAGAACAGATAGAAGTGGATGATAAGTGAGAAGTAGAAATATAAAGCCAAGTTTTTTCAATGGTTAAACAAAAGAAACCACAAGGACAACACAAGCACAACAACCACTACCACTGAGACGCTGAGTAGGCACGGCGGCGACTCCTAAGTAGGCACGGCGGCGACTGCTGAGTAGAAACGGCGGTGATTGCTGAGTAGGCGGCAATGGTTGAGAAGGCGGCGACGAAAGGAAAGCTGAGAAGGCGGCGACGAAGGGAAAGTTGAGAGGTTGAGAAGGCGGCGACGAAGGGAAAGTTGAGAAGGCGGAGACGAAGGGAAAGTTGAGAGGTTGAGAAGGCGGCGACGAAAGGAAAGTTGAGAAAGCGGCGTCGAAGGGAAACTGGGAAAGTTGAGAGGCTTGAGGTTTGAGCGTTGAAATTAGGGTTGTAGCTAAAATCTGATATTTAGGAATTTAGAAATTAGAATTTAAGAATTGAATTTAGGTTTTAAAATTAAACTTTTAAAATTTACAGTTTTACCCAGTACTTATTGTTAATCATGTAATGACACTAAACTTATTAATAGTTACATGAATAAATAAAAATCATATATTATATATATAGCCTGGCTCGAAAAAGCTTGACAAGCCATCGAGCCAGTATTATTTCAGCTTGAACTCGGCTCGAATACTAAACGAGCCGGCTCGAGCTCGACTCGAGCTCGGTCAAAATCAAGCTCGAGCCAAGCTTTGACCGAGCTGCTCACGAGCGGCTTGACTCGTTTGCAGCCCTAGTATCTTGGAAATCCACTAAGCAGACTTGCATTGCTCGGTCAACTATGGAATCCGAGTTTATAGCACTAGACAAAGCAGCTGAGGAAGCTGAATGACTGCGGAATTTCTTGGAAGATATTCCTAGCTGGGTGAAACCTGTGCCTGTCGTACTAATCCACTGTGATAGTCAATCGGCGATTGGAAGGGCACAGAGTAATATGTATAATGGGAAGTCACGACATATACGTCGTAGACATAATACCATTAGACAGTTGATCTCGAATGGAGTGATTGCAATCGACTATGTTAAGTCCAAAGATAATTTGGCAGATCCTCTAACGAAGGGGTTGAGTCGAGATCAAGTATACTGCTCATCAAGAGGAATGGGATTAAAAATCTACAACTAAAAACGACTGTAGCGGTAACCCAACCTTGTTGACTGGAGATCCCAAGATCTTGGTTCAATGGGACAACGAAGTTACAGAAGTTGTGGTCCAGCACATTAGATAGTTTATCTCTATCCCAATCCTAGGATGAATTTGTGCTGTCCTACCTCATGTAGTGAGGTTAAGCTTATGCTTTTAGTGACTTCTATACCTGATAAGGTGGAGTATGGTAGGATACTCTTGATAGAAGTGTCACCTATGTGAGTGTGAAGACAGGCCGCTTCAATGAAACACTCATGAATCCAAGATGGTATCCATGGCCGAAACGGAACCAACCATGAGAACCTAAAATAGGTGAGATAGATCTCTGTGTGGTGTTATTGTCTAAGTATACACCAACAGCTGAGCAGTTCAAGACATCACGTTCACTGTGCAGCCTAGTATACTCGATAGCATTTCACTACGGAAGGTTCAAAGCCACAAGCTACCTCTCCCGATGCAGTGATTTATCGATTGGACTCTTGTAAAATGTCAGCATGCATACACGCATTGCATTAATTTCCATTCATGTGGTGGATTGTTGGATATTGGGGCCTTAAATGGACCAAAACGATTTAGAGGAAGGAAGCCATCAATTGTTGAAAGTCGTAATTGACTTCAAAATTGAAATCTACGATTCGCGTAGATAGATTTAGACTATTAATTTGCTCAAAACCGATTAAGGGTGAATGAGAAATTAATGTTTAAAGTCAACCCAAAATAACATTTGTTATTCATTAATAAAGTGCATAGGAGAATAGTCCCACATCGGAAATTCTCGATGTGTATTCTCTACTTATTAATGAAGATGTGTTAATGGAGTTAACACAAAAAAATAAAAGGACAGGTGACCCCTTAGCCCAGGGCGAGCAGGTGTGAGCCCGCCACCCGCCACGTGCGCAATGGGCGCTTTGTAGGCGCACTTTGCACGTCGCGAGGAGCATTGAGGAGCTTAAATTTATGCTCCAGGTGACATTGCAGTGCCTGCGTGGCACTCGGGTGACGTGTCAGGCTCTTACCTGACGTGGCAGTGCCTATGTGGCATCCTCGTGGGCAAAGGGAGATGACTGGACAGTTGACTTAGGGAATGGATGGCTACCGTTGATCAACGTTGATCAAATAGATATGATGGATTGCTTGTGATGTGATCTAGAGCGTTGGATCGCAAAGAGTAACGATCTGACGGCCTGGGATGAGGCTTGATCTGAAGCATCGAATCACTGGATCCAGATCCGATGGTTGATGACAATAGGCGGGATCTGAGGGTCACAACTCCTCAGATCTGATGGATGAGATTGAAGTGGGCTTGGTGAAGGGTTACAACCCTTCAGAATAGATGATCTAGATCGATCCAGCCCAAGGAACACATCCACTCACCCAAAGGACACTCAACCTCTTCGTTCAGTATAAATAGAACCCTCCAGATGATGGAATACTCACTCAATCTTCTCTTCTCTTCCTCAAGCATTCATCTCATCTTATGCATTCAAGAGTCCAAGAAGTCTACTAAAAGGTTCGCTGGTCTCGGAAGTCGGAGTGCTACGATTCCGAGACGTTCGTCGTCGTTGTATCTTGGGAACGAATTGCAACAATCCGTTAAGCACCGTAGCGGAGCAATATCGTTTACGGAGATAGTGTCGAACACTAGCATCGACGATCAGTTTACATACTCCAGAAGCTACCCGGAGACAACATCCTTGACGTTGGCTCTCCCACGCTCAAGTCAGTCACTGGTGATATATGGAAGCAAAATAAAGTAGCAAACAGTAGCAGCAACAGTGGATTATCGCATATCTCCGCTGAATCTTGGACCCCCCTTTATATAAGGCTTCTATAGCGTGCGTGTACGTTTCCCGAGACATACACGTTTCTCCATGATTCTCATGAAAAGACGTGTCTCTGACACAATACCTTAATTAGCCGAGCATATCTTTGGCGTAACAGTAGAAGCTTCCGTCGTACGATCCTCTGCTTTACCATGTCGCCGCCCATACTGTCTGTTGGCAGCACCAACTCCCAAAAGGATACCGACAGATACTCCTTTTTATCTGTTATTAGGCCGAGCGAAAGAGTCGCTCGATCGACCTTCATCGTGTTTGAACACTGTCTACCCCTGGGCCGAGTGGGATAGACACTCGGCCGATATTCTACTATCCTTTGTTTCGCTGATGTGCCGAACAGGTTTAGTGCTGGGCTGACGGATCTACTCCCTGGCCGAATCGGGAAGCTGCTCGTCCATAATATTGATGTGTCTGAATGTAGTATGCTCGGTCGTCGCTCCGCTCTGCTGATTTCAAGGGTTGATGTAAGGCCGAACTGGGTTGCCGCTTGGCGTGCCTTTGCGGATACTTGATACTTACTTTTCGGAGCGTCGGATGCTCAGTGCATTATCGAGCTGTACTGACATTAGATCGGGTTGCCCGAACGACTGAGGATATAAGACATTGGTCAACTTTGACTTTGACCTATACCATGACTGTGACCTCCATGGAGTGGGCCCCTCATCACCGCATCAATGATAAAAAAAATTAATGTGATAACAGTAAAAACTAGTGGTTGAATTAAATGGTATACTTTTTCATTGAAAGATAAATGTAAATATAACCTTCCAAGAGAAACACTCTACCTAGCAATTTCTAGAGTTGAACTACTAGAAAAGGTTGGAGAAATCCTACACTTTTAGTTGATAGACGAGAAATTTTATCCGTGTAGACTACTACTGATCTCAAATGAAGTGCTTTTGACGAAAGATTCCCATAAGTTGGCACTCGTATGAATAAACATGTTTATGCAAACGCATAAACCATTTGTCAAGAGATTATTGAAATATGAAGTTCAAATATAAGTCCTCATGGGGAATTTCCACGATCACTGAAAAGAAAGGAATTTTACACAAGAAGGCCACTTCAATCAGAGAACGAAAACACAATCTAGGTATGTTGTCTGCTACGCTTCTCTCTAATAATAAAACAAATCTCAAACTTTCATAATACGAATTGAAAAAAAAAAAGTATCTGCGAGAGGAATAATTTTTTTATATAATAATAATAATTTATGGCAATCTATAATTTATGAGACTGCAATTAAAATATCATAAACAAACCTGAATTCAACATAATTTTTTTTTAAAAAAACAAAACATTGGGCTTGCTACCACGAATTGCATTGAAATTTTAGACTTTTAAAGCCTGAACAGTATAATATAAGCGACAACACAAACAATGAAGTTCGCATATCTAACTTAGCAAATGAACCCTAATTGATTCCGTGTCTTATTCATTTCAGGCACGCTAAAGAAAGAATGACGGACTGAATGCACCCGATCAATAGAGTTCGCCTTCCTTGTGAGTGTGGATAACAACATCGGATTTCGGATAAGAGACACAAGTCAGGAGATAACCCTTTCCCATTTGTGTTTCATCAAGGAAGGAGCCATCAGACTGATCCACTTCGCCGGACACCATTTGACCAGCGCACGTAGAACATGCCCCGGCTCGGCAGGAGTATGGCAGCTCCACTCCGGCAGCCTCAGCTGCATCGAGAATGTAGGTGTCGTCTGAAGCTTCGAATTCGTATTCAACCCCTTCTGGGTCGATCAGTTTCACCTTGTACACTGCCATGGCTGACGCCCTAAAGTTGTTGGATACCTTGAGGGCCGATGCCTTTGAGATGCACTTCAAGGAGCTCAGTGATGACGGGGTCTTAATCAGCTGAGAGGACGGCTGGAGCATGACACGGCTCCTCAGTGAGCAGGCAGATGAGAGGGAAACAGTCGACATTGTGCTAGCTGAAAAGGTGGGCAAAGGAACAGGTTATATCAAAGTTCAAGAAACAAAATCCAGGTATAGTAGAGATGATCTGCTGATGCGAGACTTGTACAAAGAATATGATAATACAGAAGAACAAGCATACAGAGACTATCTCTAGATATGGATAAACATCAAATGGTGACAAGGGTAAGGACTAAAAATATGCCAATTGACCTATAGAAATTTCAACAAAAGCTCTAAGGAAATACAACATTTTTCCTTTTGACAAATTTAGCTCCATTACTCTTGTCAATATTAAAAGGCATGTGACGACTACAATAAATAAGCCTACAAAATTCATAAGTGCAAGAACTATCACCACTGCAAACAATGACAGAATTGGACAATAGGTAATCTAGAATCATCAGCATGATCACCTAGTCCATTTAAAACCTTTAATTAAACCCACGACTTCAGGAAGTTTGGGACAGAATTGGTGTCACAACCATGCATACTTATTCTTTGTCAAGATCTAATGTGTATATCTTAGCCTAGAATTAACATTAGTCAAGACAACAATAGAGACTCCATCAGATGCAACCATTTTTAGTTAGTCACTTCACCAAGCCTAAGAAAAGGCTCTGATGGGGTCACGTTCACCATGTGAGAGAGTTGATTAGCACAAAACTTCCAGTGCAGGATTAAAGGGGGTGCTGTAAGTAAATTGCAGCATCCTCCATTTTTTCCCGGTGCACAAATCCCAAATCTCACCGTGGAAAACTAAAAACCAAGTCAATTTTTACCATTAGATAGTAGGTGAAGATTATATAGGGCAAATTTTCATAAAAAGCATATCCCAAGTTAGGAATTTCCTAATGGACACATTCAAGTTTCATTTTTTTTTTTCACAAAAGACACTTTCTGTCACCTTCTTTTTGATACCTAAAACATCCTTAATATTGTGAAAGTTATTTTTTTTTAATTGCTAGAATTTTTTGAGAGCCTAAACATTATCATGTTAGACAGAAATAAGTGTGCCATTATATCTGCAAAATCAAGGTCTATTTGGATTATATAAGTTTAAATGAGTTACTTTAGGCCATCAAGTGGTTTATTCAAATTAATTTGATGGGCTTCTTGTGCATAAAATACAGATTTAAGGACATATATGTATTCAAATCACCATCATCTTGCACTTGCATTTTAACATGTCTCGGTCCATTTTGAATCAAATCACCTAGATGGTCTTCCATTGCATAAAATACAAAAGAAAAAGCATAGACATTTTTCAAGCATGACCTTGATAACAAAAATATTGTTACTTTTACATTTTGGCATATTTAAATTCATCAAGATGGTGATAGCTTTTGTGCACGAGGATAGGGTTGACAATTCATATCTTATCGTGTGTGTTAATCATGTCATATTTCAGGTCGTGTCTAATTTTGTCAGCACCACATGAGAAGACAATTGGACCTAGAGGTAATTTGGAGATTTCATAGGAGAAAATAAACCATTTATAAAATTTTTAAAACATGCATACCCATTGTGAAATTTCATTAGGTATGCCGTTTTAGATATTTGCTTAGTTTTTTTTTTGTCCTTTTGTTAAAGGAGGATTAGATACATACTGGTTGTTATTTTAGATCACAGTCATGATGCTATGAAAGATAGGGACCTTTCCAAATAATTTAGGCTAGATAATAGAATCTTAACACAAACCTTTGATACCCTTAATTCCCAGTCCCAAAACGATAAACTAGGAACTACGAGTTAAAGAAGTGAGATATATGAGGACTTTGAGAACCAAATATAAACACGAGATAGTAGTAGGTATGCTAGGTATTAATAAAGTGTGAGAAGGAAAAAAAAAAAAAAAAAACTCACACGAAAGAATAATTTAAACAGCACAAGGTTTTCCATGATAGCTGAAAATCACGGTTTCATCTGATTATTCTTCATCTCGTTGCAAGATTTTCCAAATAATTATTTCCCATAAACCCCTCTAGAACACTAAGTAAACTTGCCAGTCGAAATCATATCCCTATCAAGGATTGCTCAGCAGAGAATTAGAAAAACGCAAAAGCCAAAAGTTTCACAAGAGACAAGGTTTCTAGTATGCATCTTGTTGTCCATTATTTTCTGAGGGGAAAAAAAAAATCCAAAAATCCAGTAGAGATGAGGAAAAAAAAAAGAGGATATGAAAGGGATTAACCAAGCAAACCGAAAGCGATCTAAGCTGGATGGAAGAAAACCTAGAGAAACACTACAAAACTAACCCCCAAAACATCAAATCGTAGGAAAGAAACCATCCGCTGTAGTCAATCTCATAACAAGCGCCAAAGAGCAAGATCTGCGTATAAAATAGACTTACCTTACGAAACGAACAGAAACGACCGGGAAGCCCGATAGATCGGTAGATCACCGGAGCGGAGACCGACGAAGAACACGCAGTGCCTGCCCTCGAAAGAGGCGAGGGCTCGTTTTAATGCCTCCGATCTTCTCTGCTCCACTGTTCCGCGAGTGGGGAAGAACCGGGCAAAGGATCCTTGACGACAAGCCGGGTCGTCGAATAGCATTAGCAGCCGCCGATCCTACCGATCCACGGTGGGGTCTCCACCATCTAACGGACAGGATATGAAATTGCACGAAAGAAGTGAAAACCCGATTGGATCGAATCTCCACCTGCCTGATGCCGGGTCGCCGAAGGTGGAAACAGCGGGTCTAAACCGGAATCATAAACTAGGGGTCGAGGGTGACGTGTCAGTCAACAATCGTCGACTTTTCATTAGTCGATTCCATGGGCCCCGAAACAGTCTAACCAATTACAGACTTAGAAGGTATGGTATACAATATTTGCCAACGACCGTCCATTTAGCATGGCCAATTAAGTGGACGACCTTTGAACGGTTCATAAAGCCGTCGGCTCCATTAAATTACTAAATTTATTTTCATTGTGAAAAAATTATTAAAAATTCAGTATACCATATATATAATTATGAAAAAAACGTTTTTGTTTGTACTTTTATTTTTTTAATACTTCAAAAAATGTCTTTTTTTTAATAGGAAGAAGATGGCGCATTTCTTTAAATAGAATATTTAACTTCACACGTACCTGCATGAATCACGTCAGAAAAATAAATACATTTTTGACTTAAATAAGAAATAAATAAATAAAATGAAATATCCAAATTAAGTTTCCATTCGCGCTCGAGAAATATAGGTCATTAAATGTTTATTTTATAATACATTTATATTAATTATATTATTTTTAAAGAAAAGTTCATTTTAATTTTAAAAATTATCTTTAAAAATATTCATTTTTAATTTTAAATTATTTTAAATATTATTTATTAAAGTTTAATTGTATTTTTTTTTTTTTAAAATCTAATTGATTCTTTGATCCCTAAAAACTTACGTCCTTATGTTATGACCGTTATGATCTTGTGCCGTTTTCTTTTTTTGTCGGTATTTTTATGTCATTTCTCTTCCCCACATTATGTTATGATCGTTTTTGTCGGTACTTGGGAGAGTGGAAAGTAAAATTAAAGAAAAATTTTCACGGTAGAAAAGTTTCCGTCGTTTACTTCATTAAAATTTTTCGAAGAAAAAGTAATGCAATCCATCAACGGATAATTTTGAAGCCAAAATCGATCATTTCAAAATCGGACGGAAAACAACAGATGGAAAAAAAAATGATGCATGTACCCCTTTTACATTCACAAAATTATATCATATATCAAATAAAATGACACATATAGCCTTTTTAACTCACAAAATTACACTATGTACCAAAAAAATGACGTATGCATCATTTTTTATTTACAAAATTACATCACAAGTATTTTCCTCTATCAAGGTAAACAAGTGTGCAAAGGAAAATTTTTTTTCACCCTTTCTTTTCTCTTCCTCCAAAGATAACTTTCTATTATTAATTTTTTTCTTTTTCTCATCCATACTCTAGAGTAAACATAGCATAAATATGCCTTCTTCTCCCACCTTGCTCTTTTGTCCTCTTCCTTAACAAAAATAGAAAGTAGGATTCCTCATTCATGAATGCAAAGTAATATATTAATCTTTTTAACCATTAAATTGATTTTTTTATTATATAAACTAAAAAATCAACACTTTCGGTTAATAGTATTAGTAAATTTTTACAATATAAATATATTAAAATTATTATTGCAGTTTTAGTTATTATAGAGAAAATGTGTTTGATTCTATAAAAGAAATTGAAATGAATAAAATCAAAATTTCATTAAAATATATATAATTGAAAGAAACAAATAATTTAATAAAAATGACCTAATAAAGTAAAATTTTCACTTAAGATTTTATTTTAAAACAAATAAATGATAAATATTATTGCCACTCTCCACTTTATATTTTAATTAAACAAGCTCAATATTGAAAGGATCTGCTTTTATATCTCACGTGAAGTACGCCCATCCAAATTAACTCTCCACGGGATTGGACACCGTTGCCAGCACATCCTCTTTCGATTTATGAATAAACTATAAAGATCCCGTCGATATTAACTTTTAACTTTCACAATTACTTCTGCACAATCAAGAACAAAGTGACAAAATAGCTCACGCAGCGAGCCTTTATTGCATTCATTTTAAAATGATCTCTAATCTTATTCATATTTATTAAAGCTGGGATAACAAAATTTTAATTTTAATGAATTAACGGATAAATTTGTTTAATAAAAATTAATAAAAAGCGTTTCAAATCCACCATTCTCCATGTTGTTTCGCTTTGACTATTTGGTAGGGAGACACCACGAGCCTGCGTGAACACCAACCTGTTTGTTTCCTCTACAATTCACTTGCTGATCACGACCTACTGAGCTCACCACTTCTTTAATACAGAGCAATGGTAGCGTGCATGTTTTTAATTCTCAGTGGAGATTTCTTTTTATTATGTTATTTCTCTTCCAGCATCAGAAAGCAGGAATTTCAAATCAATCTGAAGCTTCAACCCTGTGATCAGCTTGAGCATGGAGAGGAAGGAGGCATGGAGACTGGCCCTCGTCCTATTCCTCGGGCAGCTCGTCTCATTCTTCATTGCGATAGCTAGCTTCACTTCTTCTCTGATAGCAGAGCTCGGTAAATCTGTCAGTTACTCCATTTCCTTATAGATCTGCCTCTCTCATGCCGCACAGTCTCTGTGTTTTTGCATTTGAAGGGACTGATACACCATTAACGCAGTCGTGGTTCACTTACCTTTCTTTGTCTCTCGTGTATGGAGCTGTTTTCTTGTTCAGGGGTCAGAGACTTATGGTGGGACTTAATCTGAGCAATAATTTAACTGCGCGAATTCTCATGAAATCGATTGATATGCTAAGATCTGTTGCAGGTTCCTTGGTACTGGTACCTTGCCTTAGCCATTGTCGATGTTCAAGGCAACTACTTGAGTAATCTTTTTTCTTCACTTCCTAATTGATGTTTCAGCTACTGGTTGTAGAATGCAATTCAACTCTACTTTCTTAGACTATTTTTCTTTTCATACAACTCAGATTATCTATTAATAATCTGTTGCAGTAGTTAAAGCCTATCAGTACACTTCAATTACAAGCGTAACATTGCTGGATTGCTGGACTATTCCATGGGTCATAATCCTCACTTGGATAGCCCTAGGGACAAGGTATTCTCCATGGCAATTTGTGGGTGCTGCAGTGTGTGTGTTAGGCCTTGGCTTGGTGCTTCTTTCTGATGTTGGCGTATCTGGTGGAGGTAATTAATCTTAGATCATAATCTTGTTGGTTTCGATGACTTGATAGCAGCTTTGGTGGATGATTAATTTGTGTTTCAGGTGGAAGCAAACCGATCATTGGTGATACATTAGTGATTGCAGGGACAGTTTGTTATGCATTCAGCAATGTCGGCGAGGTTAGCCAATCTGCAGTGATAACTTAATATATAGTTAAATGATTCTGTAACAATTTGTGTTACCAAAACAATGTAGGAATTTTGTGTCAAGAGGAAAGACCGAGTCGAGTTATTGGCAATGCTAGGGATATTTGGGGTGCTAGTTGGTACCTGTGAGATGTATCCTTTTGACACACAAAAACAGCATAGAAGACTTAAACCATTCTGCTTGCTCTCTTCTTAATGATGTTGGTTTTTGGATGCTATTGTTAGTCAAGCTACAAATTATGTTTGTTTTGCGGTTACCAGATTCCCTAACATGCTTAGTGCTGTTTTAGAGAGGAAAGATCTTGAATCAGTCAAGTGGTCTGCCACAATGGTCTGTTTCTGAACTTTTCTTTCTGATACATACTATGGAAACTAGATTTCCCCCTTTTTTTGTGTGTGCTTTACAGATATGTTTATTCGGTGGCTTTGCGGCCGCAACATTTTTGTTCTACACTGTCGTTCCTTTTGTCATGAAGGTATTTTCAAATTTTAACATAGTCTTAAAAGCACAATGATGATTTTGCATTGAGGATGATTTAAAAATCTTTTTGCAGATGAGTGGAGCAACCTTGTTTAATCTGTCTCTTCTCACATCCGATATGTGGGCCGTCGCTATTCGCGTCTTCTTTTACCATGATCAAGTAGGATCTCCATTTCTTCCCGGATCATGTCTAAATGTATGTGTTTTCCTTCATTAACTACAGTGTGGTAATACAAATTTCAGGTGGATTGGTTGTATTTTCTTGCATTTGGTTTGGTGGCTATTGGCTTGATCATTTACTCAGTGAGGTAAGTTACATTTCAGAAACAATGAAAATGAAATTTTCTACTCTGTTATTAAACTTTCATCTAATCTACAAATTTCAATTTCAAATCTTTTAGAGAATACAACACTGTAAATGGAGGAGACCCTGAAGCTTTACAGTATGAGAGAATCCCACAAGAAAGTTCAGCAGTGAGTGGGCAACATGAGACTTGTTCAGAAACAAATACAGAGAGAGCTTGAACAAGATGCAGATGAAGGTCTAAGAATCGATTAATGTGGTTGATGACAGAATCAAATGCCAGAGATGCGAATTCTGAAGGCAAAATGGAAAGGAAAAAAAAAACAATCTTGATTGGGATTTTTTTTTTTCAAGAATTATTTAAAAAATAAATTAGTATTTCTAAGAATAAATTGGTGTGGTTGATGACAGAGTCAAATGCCAGAGATGCGAATTCTGAAGGCAAAATGGAAAGGAAAAAAAAACAATCTTGATTGGGAATATTTGTTTTTTCAAGAATTATTTAAAAAATAAATTAGTATTTCTAAGAATATTTTTTTTCAAGAATTTAAAAACATATTAGTTTGTCTGTGTCTGAGCCCGGGTTCGAACCGGGGACCTTTAGTGTGTAAGACTAACGTGATAACCAACTACACCACCCAGACTACGAAGGTGATTTCAATCAATTTCTTATATCACCGTTATTTTCATCTTCTTTGTATTACGAAACCACACGCCAATTTAATCACATGATAGAGGAGTTTTATAGTGTTTTCAATGAACACACGCCTTTTGAATTAGAGTAAATTTGAAAAAAAGACCTTAATTTTGATTGTTGATTAATCAATGATTAAGATTAATTCTGCCTAGAGTCAATGATTGTTATGTTCTTGCTAAAATCCTCCAATTTGTGATCAAAAGGAATTGTAATCCAGTGTTCATCAGAAACTTTAGACGTTATTATTGTTTTTGTAATACAATCCTCATTCTTGTGCATACAGATTTATATAGCTGCTAGACTAAAACACTCCTTTGAGACTTAGTTTCTGCACGAGTTGAACCAAACAATGAAGAAAGCTATACATATGAAATGATGAAGAAATAAATTTCATATGCATCAACATCTCACAACTGAATAAACTATGGATTATTATGTGGTTTTGACAAAAAAAAATTAAGAAAGCGCAATAATGTATCTGCTACATTTACCTGCTCTTAACAAGTGCTTCAAAAACTGGGTCAGATGACCTAACGATGAGATTCAGATTCTTAAAAACAAAGAACTAATACTAGCTGCAAATTACATTGAGGAAAATTTGTCAGAAGAAACAAAGAACTAATACTAGCTGCAAATTACATTGAGGAAAATTTGTCAGAAGAAACAAAGAACTAATACTATTACTGCCAATGTGACCGGTGTAGGCTTTCCACTGGTCTCATAGATAGCATGGATGACACTTGCATTCACCACAAAATGTCTAACCATGAATAAAGCATTGCTGCAAGAAGGGATGTGAGAAATCCACATACTTTTCCCAGAAACCCTTGTACTTCTCCTTTCCAATCTTCAACCAGGGTTTCATGTTCCCATTATAGTGCAATACTGCACCATTTTTTATCAGCAAAGGATCAACATTAGTGTATCCCAACCCTAGCACATGCCATTCGGGGTCCAACTTCTCAACCAACCCATAGAAGGCCAGTAAGCCAGGGGGCAAGGTACCGAGCTTCCATAAGGAATGGTCAGCATTCTTCTCCTGCCAATAGTGATAGATTCCTGTTACATTCTTCTTCCGCCACTCCCTTAGATCAAGGACATTCATTCCGAATGCCCAGCCACATGCGTTGGGATCAAAATGTGCTTGTATTAGAGGGTGGGAATAGTTCAGGTATTTATGGAACCGGTGGAATGTCTCCATGCAAGTCTCTACAGCACCCATCACGTTTCCATTTAGGTTGATTGAGAATAATTCTGAGAGATCCTTCTGAACAACAATGTCGTCGTCAAGAAACACCACTTTTTGTAATGCTGGATAGACTTCTGGGATATAGAACCTTAGGTGGTTTAGCATTGATAAGTACTTTGGGTTCCTGAACTTGATTGGCGTTCGATTATTGCCGCTACCAGAAAAATAGTAGTTCTGTGTTTCAGAGTTTTGAAGTTGCTTTAAAACTGGTACATATGAGGCATTAAGCCAGCTAAAATCCTCCACCTTCTGGACCTCAATGGCTGCACCCCGGAAATTGTTCATGGAGAACCAGGCCCTCATTGGAGCATAATTCACCTCGTCTGTAACCAGGTGGAATACAACCATTTCAGGATGCTTCGAGTTCATGGACGTAGAGTTGACCACAGCTGATGCAGCAAGGATATTATCAGAGAAAATACAAAAATGGTAAAGGCTATTGTCCTTAAGCTTTCTGAGACTGTGCCTTCTTTCTAAAAGTTTTCTTTGAAGACTTGAGTTCATGAACCATTCCATAGTAAGCCTGATACCAAAACAATAGAGGCCTTTTGGCAGTTCTTCAGCAGCTATTTGTCCATATTTGGTGCTCTTTTCAGTTTCAGATTTCATCTTCTCATCAAGAGACAATAATTGACCTTTCATCTTCATAATCATGGTAGCACTGTCATAATGGAGTTGTTGCGCTTGGTAGAGCAGGAGACCCATGTCACGAATTGCTTCCTCCAATTCCTTCATCACCAATGAAGTTTCCATCATTGCTGCAGTTGACAGAAGAGATTGACATTTTCGAATTTGGGAACTAAGCTCCGCTGCGAACTGGAGGTTATTGTTATCTTTAGATACCACAACCAAAGTCTTTGCAAGAGATATTTGGTCTATAATTTGCCTCGTAAAGGAGTATGGACTGAGCATCTCAACAGTAATGTTTAGATCTTCAATTAGGCTAGAGCGGAAGAGTTTCTGCAACACAAGATGAAGGTTTCAAGGGAAGAATGGGTGTAGATGTAAAAGCTAGAAATATTATAGAAAATTAAAAGAATGAAGAGCAATAACAGGGAATGGCATGCTCATGTTGCATTCAGAGGAAGATTGAACCGAGAATCTAGGGATCTCTTTGTGTAAACACTGAAAGAAGTCTAGGGCATGGAAGATACAATTCTCAGAGTTTCTTTTTTTTTTTTTTTTTAGGAAAACCAGGATCCAGAAAATCACAAAGAAAACATTTTTATTCATGCAAAGTAAAGATCGCGAGGTAAGATCCCACCTGACGGGCCAACGGCGGCGTGGATCTCGGCAGTTTCTCCCAACTTAGCACCACAAGGAGCAGCAGCATCCCAAGGCCGCCGGCTACAAGCCACACCCAGGAACCGGAGAACCATCGCCTCCGAGCCGGTCTCCTGAGATCAAACGTCCGCCGACTCATTTCGCACCCTCCTCAGCACCCGCGACGACGACCGAACCGATCAAGCGCGGCGATGACGCGCATCTTCGGATATCCGGAGGAAGAGTGCCCAGTTGCAGATCACGAATCAATCTTATGGTTCCGTCCGGGGCCTGCCGGTTCTAAATCGTTCTCTCCCCGAACTGCTGCTACTCCGGCGGCTCCGAACGCAGGGGACTGCAGACTGCTAATCTCCTCCGGATCGTCTGTTTTCGGTTAAGCCTCGGCTAATGCCTGATTATTATAGTGATTCGATACAAATGTGGCGCACGAAGGTTTGACCCGATCAATCTATAAACGGCTCAGATCACTAGTATTATCTCTGCGGCTAATTGGCCAATCTACACTTGAAGAACTTATTGGATTTGGGCTGATATCTATTTCGGCCCAAATCGGTCCAAATTAATCAATTCACGTTCAGTTAGGTCACAGGAGGTGCCATCGATTGGACCCGATCGCGAACTCAACGCACGGCAGCTGTTTCTATCGTTATCCAGCTCCTTCTCCGTGGCCGCCTCCTCGCTCACGCTGACCGTTTCTATCTCAATCTAGATCGAGGAAACCAGGCCCTCGTCGCCATGGACTCCCCTAAGACTCCTCCCAGGGCCCGGCCGCCCGCCATCGATCCCTCCTCCCCCCGCATCTTTCTCTCGGCCGCCGCCGCCGCCAGCCCCGGGTCACACCGCCGGATCGCCATCGCCGTCGACCTGAGCGATGAGAGTGCTTACGCCGTCAAGTGGGCCGTCCAGAACTACCTCCGCCCGGGCGACGCCGTCATCCTCCTCCACGTCCGCTCTACCAGCGTCCTCTACGGCGCTGACTGGGGCGCCATCGACCTCTCGGTCGAGTCCGAAGATGCTGCGTCGGAGGTGTCGCCCCAGAAGCTGGAAGAGGAATTCGACGCCTTCACGGCGACCAAGGTGCAGGATCTGGCTCAGCCGCTCGTCGAGGCGCAGATCCCCTTCAAGATCCACATCGTCAAGGACCACGACATGAAGGAGCGACTCTGCCTCGAGGTCGAAAGGCTTGGGCTGAGCGCGGTCATAATGGGAAGCCGAGGCTTCGGGGCATCCAGGAGGAATAGTAAGTCTCGGCTTGGCAGCGTCAGCGACTATTGTGTGCATCACTGTGTTTGTCCTGTTGTGGTGGTTCGCTACCCCGACGATGCTACTGGTCTCGGATCCGGAGCCGTGGGATCGTCTTCCCCTCTTGCCAATGGCTCCAAAGTACCTGTGGGGAGGGATACCGAGCTCCATACTTTGCCTGAAGAGGAGCAAGAGTATCACGATGCTGATGACGGGCATAAAGGTGTGATCTTCCGTAAATTCATTAGAATTTAACTTTAGTGAAATACTTAGGACAATCATTTAGTTAAATTGTGCCTGCTTGTTTGTTAAGGTATTCAACTATGTGCCTGCTTGTTTTGATGAAGAAACACGGGTCTAAATCATTTAGTTAAATTGTTAGCAAAGTCTAGCAGGTAGTACATATTGAAGCGAAATTGGTATGGTAATTCAATCTTGGTATTCTGATGTTTAGCTTGCCCTAGAAGAAGTGAATTACTTCTGCTACTGTTATATAATTACCTAATTGTTATATATATTAAGAGTCACTTGTATCAGTAGAAACTGATGTGTCCTGAGTTAATCTTTAAAGATTTAGTAGGGTTACAGTGACATCTGCACTTGTCAAGTGCTCTAATCAGTTAAAAACTCTACTTTTACATTCCTCCACTTACAGAAAAGTGACTTTGTGGAGAAAACAACCAAGTTTGCATTGATCACCATTGAAATTTTAGTAGTTTCTTTTTATGTATTTTAGATTGCTTTTGCAAAGCAACATCCATCTCTTTCTAAATTTCTCCTTGATTTCACTTGGATAATTTTATAGTCATTGGCTCCATTTTATATCTAATTCGCTTTGTTACTTGTTCTATTGAATATGCTCATCAATTGAATAATTAGTTCACATGATTTAAGGATTTTTCTAGTCTTTGTTACACCCCAAGTCTCAACTATTAAGTTCTCTAATCATTTAATGTTGTTAACAACAAGTCACAGATGGAATGTGAGTTTTTGGGGGGTTAAATTTAGGGATGCATATTTAAGGACTTAAAGGCCTTAATGAAGTTTGGATTTAATTATGAAGCTCCATTATGAACTCTAGGCCAAGTGAAGTAGTTTCCATATGCCGTGGGAGGCAATAATTTGTTTGCCATTTTTAAATGCAAGTTACATTCAAGAAGACATTCAATATTTCTAGTATGATGTTTACTTTTAAAACTGTCTGTGATGCTTTTTATTTTAGTTTCAACATAATACTTGCTGATGATGTACTGTGGTTTGGTCTTTAAAGGTCTAATCTGCAATGTTGACTTCAAATTTTATGTTTGTAATTACAGTTTATTTTTCCTCTATAACTGCTGTTTTATTTTAGTAGTTTTTTGTGTTAACTCATCGGGATTTAGAAACTGAACATTGAAAGAAACTGCATTATTTGCAGAGGCCAGAAGCAAACAATTTTATTATGATTTCAATTTGTGATTTTAGCAAGTTTGTTCAAGTACTAATTTTCTGTGATTGCTTGATTAGCGTATCTTTCTTGCAGTATCCTTGTAGTACATTATTCGGCAAAATAAATCTTCATTCTAATTATCGGTCGTAATCCTTTTCTTCTGATGTGTCCAATATATGCTTTTCTATTGTGGTGCAGATGCATGATAAGCATGGTGTAGGCATCTTTTTTTATGGTAAGAAATTGTAGATCATAACCATGAGCTATTTTTATGCTATAGATGTTCTACATCACTGCTGCTAATTTTGCTAATTAAGAGATTACACATTTATTTGTTTTTAATTTCTAGTGCAGATTCATTTAGGTTCTTAGTATTCTTTTTTTTTTTTTTTTTTGTTCAACTGTGTTCCTTGTATGTCTCCTCTCCTCTTCTTTCTGTTGACGTTGAATACATTAATTACTTTAGGGAACTACTTGTGGCTAGTTGAGCTTTCAGTGGCTAAGACCATTGATTCATCATCCAATGTTTGAGTGCCCACTGGAGCTTAGATATAATGTTAAAATTATATACCAAATAGACAAGCACTTGGATTCTGTAAGTTGTCTTTGGAAAAAAAAATATCGTGTTTGAAAATAAATAACTTCAAATGGCCTGTAATCAGAAATCCACCAAGGTAGCCCAGATCCAGGAATCGTTAGGGTAATTACTATTTAGGAGTTGCACCATCAAAAGTTATCTCTTAGCTTCCTTCCACTGCTTCAAGTACTTTAATTCGACATTCAGAACCTATAAAAAAATTCCACATGTGTGTATAATCAAAACTGATTTTGATGTAGAATGCCCCTCAGATAAAACCTGTATTTGCTAGGCTTTCTTTCTCTTTTGCAGATAATAATGACTTCCACTACCTTAAGATTATTCTCAGTTATCTATTAAGATCAACTTTGACAAACTTGATTCAATTGTTGTCAAATATTAGTTTGTTTGACTATCTTAGGCGGGCCACAAGCTTTATTTGGTATACGTCATTAGAGATCATTCATCCTTTCATGTAAAACTTCAATAAATATAGATAATTTTTCTTTTCTGATTACTATAATATTTTCTCTTTTTTCTTTTCCCAGACAACAGTTGACATGAACAAAGGTGGTGGTAATCTTAGTACGGGCAGTGAAACTCTTGTGTAAAGTCTAAAGTTAGTTGTTCACGCTGATGTTTGTTTACTGTAACTCTAAAAGATGGGCAACTCATGTGTGCGCATCTTTTATATGTAGCAGGCACTTGAAACCTGGAATACCATCTAAGTTCCTCCTGCTTTTTTTTGTTTTGTTTTGTTTTTTGTTTTTGTGTGTAAATAATCATGGTCATTTAGTCATGATCATATCTGTGCACGATATTAATAGATTTGAATGCTCTAATTTATTTTTCTTAGAGAAAATAAGCAGCAGTACAAGAAATTTAAGACCATCTCTCATGCATATCCATGAGCTCAGGGCTCAACCTGAGCATGAGCACACAGAACTCCATCTGGTCCAACACACCATCCCGGTCGAGGTCACCCTCCCTCACCATACTCGCCGCCTCCTCCTCGGTGATGCAGCCACCGAGTCCAAGTGCAGTGGCAGAGCTTCGCCTGAGGCTGTCTGCAGTGATGACGCCCTTCACCGGATCCATGAGCAGTCGGAAGCCCTTGCACAGCTCTTCCATCAGCCCCTCCGTGCCTAGCCGCGCCACCATCACAGGCAACAAGTCCTCGAACTCGATCGACGATTCAGGTTTCTCCTCTTCCATGATGATATCTTAGTCTGTAAGTTGGTTGAAGCCATTGCGCGTATATATAGAAATCCAAGGTCGAGGTTTAAGAGGATGGTGAGAAGGAAGTTAAGCTTCTGTGCATTACGTTGCGTGCATGTGAATGTGGTGTCGTGAGGAAGCTTTTTGGAGGCGGTCGCTGCGATTATTTGAGGGAGGTTCACGAGGAAACGACGGAGGTGAATTAATTAAAGGTGTCCGAGTTAAGTAATGTGGGCATTCCTCTTGCCTTCCTGGAACCTACCTAGGGCTTTCACGCGTTCCGTTTTTAAGCATGGTGCTAAAATTGATATATATGTGAACAAATTCTTTGGAAAATTGATAAACGATCTTGTTGATTGTTGTTTGTAGCGACTGGAAAATTTAGCCAGCAATAATTGAATCAACTTTCTTTCTGTTTTGCCCATGTTGACCAACTTTCTTTCTGTCTTGCAGATAATTATGAAGTTCCCCAGAAATCACTAGGGATCTCATAGTTAGCCACTGCAAATTTAGTGCTTGAGATTGGAACGACGCAGAGCCCTTTGCTTCTAAGCTCATCCTATGATTCATTCATCCTCTACACAAATAATCAATAACATTAATTAGCTCCTCCCAATTTTGATACTAATTAATGTTGGATATAAATAATGTGAATAGAGAAGATGTGGACGAGAAAAGAGGTTTCATTATGAATGAGACTTTAGTTCCATATTGAGAGTTTCATGGCATGTTGGTTGGTTTATATTGATTCACATGTATTGAGGATGCGAATAAATGTATGGGGAGATACTCTCTCTCACGCGTGGATCGAGACTGGAGCCACCAGACATGTATACTGCAACAAGAAGTTGCTCCACAACTTCGAAGAAGTCATTGGAGACATTGTTCATGAGTAACTTAGCAACCTCGGACATCATGAGCCGACCTTCGAAGAAAAGGTGGTGTTGAAGATGACCTCGGACAAGTACCTTACTCTGAACAATGTGTTATATGTTCCGGAGATTCGGAAGAATCTAGTGTTCGGATCACTGCTAAGCAAGCATGACTTTCGCATTGTTTTGCGTCAGACAGAGTTGTATTGTCCAAGAATGGAGTGTTTGTAGGAAGGGGCTATGTATCTGATGAGTTGTTTAAGCTCAATGTAATGGTGATTAGGCCTAAGATAAATAAAACTGAAAACTCTTCCACTTATGTGTTTGAGTCTTCGTGTTTGTGGCATGGTAGACTATGACATGTTAACTATGATGCATTGCGTAGATTAATTAATATGCAAATGTGAGATTTGTGTTGAAGCGAAAATGGCAAGGTCATCATTTCCACATATTTAAAGAAGTAACGATCCACTTGACCTAATCCACACTGATGAATGCGACCTAAAAGGTACACCAACACGTTGTGGTAATAAATACTTCATCACTTTTGTAGATGATAATACAAGATATTGTTATGTGTATCTTCTCAACAGTAAAGATGAAGTTATAGAGAAATTTACTTTCTATAAGAATGCGGTTGAAAATCAACTTAATAGAAAGATTAAGGTGGTTCGAAGTGACTGAGGTGGTAAATATATATCACTGTTTGCTGAGTTGTGTGCTGAACATAGGATCAGACACGAAACAACAGCTCCTTATACTCCTCAGCAAAATGGAGTTGCTAAGCGAAATAATCAAACTCTAAAGAAGATGATGAATGCTCTTCTATTGAGCTCTGGATTGCCAGAGTCCATGTGGGGGGAAGCTGTGTTAACAGCTAATTACCTTTTAAATAAGGTGCCTCGGAAGAAAATAAATAAGAGTCCTTATGAGTTATGGAATGGAAGAAATCGTTCTACAAATATTTACGAATGTGGGGGTGTCTTGCCAAAGTGTAGGTGCCTCATCCGAAAAGGATTAAGATAAAACCAAAGACTGTTGATTGCGTATTTATTGGATATGCACAAAACAACAGTGCTTATCGGTTTATTGTGTATGAATCACAAATATCGGAGATACACAACAGCTCAATAATAGAATCGAGAAATGTCTCGTTCTTCGAGCATGTGTTTCCGTATAAGACCCCAGAAGATGTTAGCTCTTCAAAGCGGACATATGAAACACAAGGCGAAGAAAATGATGATGAACCGGTCAAGGCTAAGCTTAGACGGAGCAAAAGAGCTCGGATAGAAAAAGCCTACGGAACATATTTTATCACTTTTATGTTGAAAAGTGAGCCCCGAAGTTACTCAGAAGCAGTAAACTCATCTGATGGACCTCACTAGAGAGAGACAATTGCATCTGAGATAGAGTCTATTGTTGGGACCCCAAGGTTGTTTTGGTGTGATCAACAAGTTAAGTTAAGTCCTGTGGTGTTTTAACCTTGTGTCCAAGTGTGCAGGAGCTTAGGAGCACAGGGAGTCGAACAAAAGACACAGCTAGCGAGAAGGACGACACGGGAAAGAGTCGACGGGCTCGGTGCATCCGAGGGACGAGTTGCTGCGGAAGAGTACGCGGGCGGACGAGAAGGAGGCGCGTGGCGTTTCTGAGAGACGAGAAGCCGAAGCGGAATGTTACTCGAGAAGGCCGGAAGTTGAGTTCAGGTGAGCTCTATTCTGGATGGTCGAGATCACCCAAGCAAGTGGAGTCGGAGTGGAAGACCTGGACCGAGGCGAGCTGAACCGGAGCAGAAGGCCCGAACCAGAAAAAGTCAACTCTGTTGACTTGACTTTCCTGGTTCGGGCGCCCGAAACCATTTCGGGTGCCTGGACCTGGAGTTTATCATGATCGCGGTCAAACGCGATCTGTGCGAGAAGAGATAAAGTTTTGTCCCCTCCCAGACACCAGGAACCCTTTTAGGCGCCCTGACTAAGGTTATAAATATAGCCTTGGTCCAATAAGCTCAATCAACTCAAGCAATTAGCATTTCCAACACTTGTACGCTTTCTTTAGAGTTTAGCTTCTATTTTTCTGTGCGTCATTACTGTAAGAGGTTTCTCCTCCTGAAGGAGATACTAGTGTGACACATTCTTTGGATTAACAACCTCCCTGGTTGTAACCAAGTCAAATCCGGTGCCTCTTCTTTTTGTTATCTTCTGTTTATTTATTTTATGCAGATGTTATTCTGAGAGTCCAAGAAGGGTAGTTTTCTTTTATTTTTGTAGGGCTATTCAACCCCCTTCTAGCCGGCCAACGCGATCTAACATCTATCTTGCAAAATCACATTTGGAAACTTGTGGATCTTCTTCTGGGAAGTAAATCACTAGGTTGCAAGTGGATCTTCAAGAACAAAATGAAATCAGATGCCACAATTGATAAATATAGGGTCAGATTGGTAATCAAAGGATACCGACAATAAAAATGCCTTGATTACTTTGATACGTATTCTCCGGTATCGAGAATAACTTCTATTAGAGTATTGTTAGCTATTTATCACTCTATGGAATCTCGAAATACATCAAATAGATATAAAGACTATCTTTCTAAACGGAGATTTAGAAGAGGAAATCTATATGAAGCAAACCTGAGGGGTTTTTTGTGCTAGGACAGAAAAATAAGGTATGTAGATTCGTGAAGTCATTATATGGCTTGAAACAAGCACTAAAGCAGTGGCATAAAAAATTTGATAATGCCATGAAGGAATGTGGATTCAAGTTCAATGAATGTGATAAATGTGTCTACATGAAAGCCACAGAGAATGACTATGTTATCTTGTGCCTCTATGTAGATGACATACTTATCATTGGAACTAATGATAAGATAATAAAATCCACAAAAGTTATGTTAAGCTCAAGATTTGATATGAAAAACATGAGCCTAGTTGATGTGATTTTAGAAATCAAAATTCTTATAACAACAAAAGGACTTGTTCTTAGTCAATTCCATTACGTGGACAAAATTCTTGAGAAATTCACCAAGGGTGATACTGCATTGGCACGAACACCGATAGATATGAGTCAACATCTATCGAAAAATCGAGGTGAAAGTATCTCTCAGTTAGAGTACTCTCGACTGATTGGAAGTCTGATGTACCTGATGAGTTATACACGACCAGACCTGCCCTACGTAATAAGTAAACTGAGTAGATACACGAGTAATCTCAGTATTGAGCACTGGAATGTGATAACAAGAGTACTGAGGTACTTAATGTATACTCGTGAATATGGTCTGCACTATACGAGATATCCTGCTATGATTGAAGGATACAGCGATGTAAGTTGGATATCTGACATAAAAGACTCTAAGTCTACGAGTGGATATGTATTCACTCTGGGAGGTGCAACCATTTCATGAAAATCTTTTAAGTAAATCATAATAACCATATCCACGATGGAATCTGAGTTTGTAGCTCTTTGACAAATGTGGTGAAGAGGTTGAATGGTTACGATAATTCTTAGAAGATATTCCACAATGGTCGAAACCCGTGCCAGTAATTTGCATACATTGCGACAGTCAATCAGCAATTGGTCGAACACAGAGCCATCTGTATAATGATAAGTTTAGACATATACGTCATGGACATAATACCATTAGATAATTACTCTCAACGGGAGTTATCACTGTTGACTATGTGAGGTTAACGGATAACCTAGCGGATCCGCTAACCAAAGGGTTAAATCGAGAGTTAGTTGCAAGCTCATCACAAGGAATGGGTTTGATGCCGTTGTCAGTGATCAGTGCAAAGGACACCCAACCTATGATGATTGGAGATCCTAAGAACTAGGTTCTAAGGGACAACTAATCTGCACTGACTAGACATACTGTAGGGGATAACCCAATGAAATAGTGACTAGACTAGGGTAAGTCGATGGACTTTTAATAATTAAGAAGAGAAGATGACAACTCTTGAGAGATCACTTATGTGAGAAAGAAGTGGGGTCGTTTCGAAAAGAATTATAGGCATAATTCTTAGAGTTTCTCACAGAACCAGACGTGTTTATGGCCAAAAAAGAACACACTCATGAGAATTGAGTTGTATCAGGGAGAGTCTTGGATGAGATTTGTCACTACTTACACAGATGTCAGTATAGTTCAAGGACATCTTGCCTACTATCATCCAGTAAGCAACCAAATCTTTACAAGGGAAGGTTCAAAGGGTAAAATCTACCTATCATATACTTGACTCAACTGCTGAATGCTATCACATACCCTATCTCCATTCATGTGGGGGATTGTTGGATATAAGTAATGTGAATGGAGAAGAGGTGGAAGAGGAAAGAGACTCCATTGTGAATGAGATTTTAGTCCCATATTGGGAGTTTCATGGCATGTTGGTTGGTTTATATTGATTCACATGTATTGAGGATGTGAACAAATGCATAGGGAGAGACTCTCTCTCACGCATGAGTGAGCAGGGGGTGCAAATCCAGAGTCTGAATTTGCACTAAACCATGTTGACTCGTGTGCGGGCAAGACTTGCGCGCATCGAATGTCGGACCGATCGGGGCAAAATTTACCCAAGTGGAACAACCAATCTTTTGTTGCTGTGTAACAGATGCATTAAATTTGAGATTAATTTTACTGCTCGGCGAGTAATGGTCATTAATCGACCATTAATGTTAACTCTTAGCATGCTAAATAAATAAAGGAAAAATTAAAATAAACAAACAAGTTTTTATTATCAAGCTCACTAACTAACCAAATATTCGTAAAATATAAAAATTTCAATAATCAAACAAACTTAAATTGAGAGTTTGATAACATCTAAACGAACCAAGTTCAAGCCAAGCTTGAACCTAACTCAAGCTTGTAAAAAAGAAATCGGGTCAAGCTTGAACAATCGTATCAATGACTTGATTCATTTCAAGCTTGGCTTGGCTTGGTTACCTTATCAAACAAACTTGAACATCCCAAATCTTGACTCAGCTTCGCTTGTTTACACGCCTAACTGTCAGAACACCATTACTTACTTTTATCACTCCACTTACAAATTTATAATTACAACCATTACAATATAAAGTGTCCAATGAAGTTAGATTTTTTTTCTCAGATCTGGTATATATCTAACATCACATAACATTCTAACCATAAAAAAATATTTTAATTATAATATTTCCTATTCCAACAACTTCGCAGGATGCATTGTTACCTATCAAAACAAAATTAGAATTTACTAACTTGTAGGTATTGAACCAATTTTTGTTTGGTGTCATGTGATAGAAACATGCTTAATTCAAAATCCAAGAATCTATCAACTATTCTAAACCAGATAAGACAGAAAGAATATCACTATCGCCGCTATTTAAAAAAAAAATCTACTATATTTGTATATTTTAATAAACCATCTTTATTCTCAATGTTCAATTTCTTTTTCTCTGATAATCTCGTTTGATATGACCCTTTATTATGCATGTGTAACTCGTGATCTCCTTTCTCTTTTTCTATTTTGATCAAATTCTATTTTTACCCAACTCATACTGAGACTTGCTTTTTCCACGTTCTTGGTTGCCTCTCATCTTGAATCATTCACCTTGAGAAATTTCATCACTAGCTTTCTTTCACATATGAAAACCCAACATGACACTTGTGACTTCTACTAACCTAAGAGTTTTTTTGCCCTACATCTGAGTTGTAACTAAATTTTCATACGTAGGAGCCCTAGGACCCCGCATTAACAGGAGCTTCGTGCACTTGTCCTTTTTCTAGAAGATGTCGATAGATAATTTTCCTGCATAGGATTTTTCTTCTACTTCGATCTTTATATCAATCTATTTCAAACCACTTATTATCTGATTAAAAATGTTGATATGTTGACTCAGATCTGTACCTTCTGACTGTTGAATATGTGTGAATGGAGAAGATGTGGAAGAGGATAGAAGCTCCATTGTGAATGGGCTTTAGTCCCACATTGGAAGTTTCAAGGTATGTTGATTAATTTATATTGATTCATATGCATTGAGGATATGAACAAATATATGGGGAGAGACTCTCTCTCACGCATGAGTGCGCAAGAGGGGGGGGTGCAAATTCAGGGCCCGGATTGCACTGAACCATGTTGACTCGTGTGTGAGCATGACTTGCGCGTGCTGAATGCCGGACCGGTTGGGGCAAAATTTGCCCAAGTGGAATAACCAACATTTTACCACGTAAATATTTTTGCTGCTGTGTAACGGATGCATTAAATCCAAGATTAATGCAGAATCAAAATGGTTGAGTGATAATGAGTGAAATGGTGGGCGTTTCATTGCTCGACGAGTAATGGTCATTAATCAATCATTAAAGCTGTCGTTGATATGAGCTCCTATATAAGGAGGTTGTGATCACATGCAGAGGACACACACAGCAACACGAGTAGAAGCTCTCCACCTTCATTTCCCTCCTCCTTAGTCGTGCAACTCCTGCTCGGCAGGGTGCCCGTGATAGCAATCGGGTGTCACTCAGTTCGTCGTACCACTAATGCTTGATGGGAATCATGGTTAACCGTTGTATCTTGGGAAACAGACGACCCTAGTAAGCCTCGAAGCACAACCAAAGATGGGGTGAATCTGTTTCAAGGAAACTGCGTCAATCGTAGACCTCGGTCCGCAGCTCAAAACCTGACCGACCACTTGGCAGACCTGTCACTCTGCAACACAAATTCGCCCGCTCTGCAACACAGATCTGCCGCTCTGCAACACAGATCTGCCCATTCTGCTCGCTCTATCGCTCTGCAATACAGATCTGCCCGCTCTGCTCGCTTCGTCACTCTGCAACACAGATCTGTCACTCTGCAACACAGATCTGCCCGCTCTGCTGCTTTACAACACAGATTTGTCACTCTGCAACACAGATCTACTCGCTCTGTCACTCTGCAACACATATCTGCTCGCTCTGTCGCTCTGCAACGTAGACCTGCCACTCTCAACACAGACTTGCAGCTTTGTCGCTCTGCAACGCAAACTTGTCACTCTGCAACACAGAGTTACATCTCTGTCACTCTGGAACGCAGACCTGTCGCTCTGCAACATAGACCTGTAGGTTAGCCGATCAGCCCGCTTGGCGACTAAGTCCGCTATTCGGCACGTATCAGAAACCATCCCCTGCTGGCAGCTTGAGATTATCCGCTCAGGTCATTTCAACTATAAGTTGAATGTAATTCGCGTATTTAAATTCAGCTAAGTCCTCAAAAATCTCCGACAATAGATTGCTTGTGTCCAACACTGACATCTTGAGGCCAAATAACTTCTGCTTAAAATAAAGCTTGTTTGTCACAGATTTGAACATATATTGACTTTTCAATTTTTATCAAATTGTTACCGGTGATTCCTCATCCATAACATAATACATCACATCATCAATTAGACAAAGTTTAATCGTTACTACAACCTTTGCTTGTAGTTCCTCTCAATCTTATCTTCTCCCTTCATTCTAGTTTCTTTTTGCCTACACCTTCACCACACATTATTGCACTAACATATCTTTGACCCTCCTCTACCATAATTCGAAATTACAAGTTCCAACGAACTTTACCATACCAAAATTTACAAATGAAATCCCAAGTATGATAACCTGTGCTTTGATACCAATTGTTGACATCACGTAACAATTACAAGAAATCGAAAACAAGAGAAAATAGAATAACAAAGAACTTATGTAGTTCGGTGATGCGCCTACTTCACGAAAGCAACGACAAGAATTTTCTCCACTAGAATTAATCAAGGGCAAAAGTCAAAAAGCATGAATCATCAAAGGAACATCCTATATTGATTTTTTTTTTTTTATCAAAAGAGCATCTTACCCTTGTAAAATGACACAACTATTTTTAGTATTGTTCTCATTTTTATATTGTCTCCTCCCTAAATCAAGCCGTTGTAGTAGCTACGAAATCGTAGCTGCTTCACAATTATAGCAGTTGTGATTTTATAGTTGCTACAATTGAACTGTCGCACGATTTTAGCAACTACATAGCTAATACAGCATAGAAAAAAATAGACAAACTATACGAAGCCTTCGAAAAGAATTTAAACAACGTATTTGAGCATGAAATTTGATCATTATAGTTCTAATTAGTTATAGATCTTTGAACGATCTTCCATTTGATATATTATGTGTGATATGGCTCAACTCAAATTAAAAGTTATGGTCTGTTAAAATTTAAGATTTAACATTCACGTCATATTAACTAGGAAACAATGGTACTAGTTACAATTTCATATATATTATAATGTGAATGTTAAATCTTACAATTTGAAAAATCATAATTTTTTAACTCAGATTGAAACACACAATACATAATATATTCATTCAAAGATCTAATTACTAGACAGAACTCATAACAGCCCGATTTTCGATTAAAAATATCATTTAAAGTTTTTTCGAAAGCTCCGGATAATTTTAATCTTAAAAAATTATGTTTTAAGTTGTGACAATTATAATTTCATAACTACTGCAACTATATAATAGTTATTGTTTCGTAGTTACTATAATGCATCATATTTAAATAAGAAATAAATAAGATAATAATGAAAATAGTATTGAAAAACAATAAATATCAATCATCCCTATGAAGATGAAAAAACGAACGTGCTTTAAGTTTTGCACAATTATCAATTAGGATTAGCTCCGGTCCTTCTACAGAGGAGGTCCAGGGCGGAAAAAAAAAGTTCAAAATAAATTTGAGCCCAACTATTCAAGACCCCAATTACATGTCTAAAAAGATAAAAGTAAAAAACAAGATCAAAAGATTCTGAAATATGAATTTGAGTCCAACTATTCAAGACCCAATTACATGCCTATATTACATAATACTAAAAAAAAATTTAAATCCTCTCAAATTATGAGTCCAGGGTCATCGTCCAGTGCCGCCCTCCTCCAGGGCCGGTCCTGATTATGATTACGTATTATGTATTTATATGATCCTATTCATACAAAGATATTAAAACACAGATACCCATATATAATTCACATCTCCAACTCAGATTCTCTGACCAAATCATAGCTTAGCCGTGTCATAGGGCACAATTGTATTTTGGGGGAACACGGAGTTTCTAAAAGCCAACACACCTAGCCGTACTTCCCATCACAGATCCCACCACTATCGTATCTGTTGGTCTGGCGATCAGAGATGAGCCATCCTCCAACAATGCATTCAGGCTGGCTTCTTAAAACTACCCCCACAGATATAGTTCATATGAGGTCTCGGAGTCGAATCTAAAAACTAACAGGACATTAATCAGTATAACCTGTATAACTCACCTCCCCACTTGCCTCGTTAGATTTACCTTCTCTATATTGATCATGAAACAAGCTGACAGAAGAGCTAAGAACAAGCGCTTCACCTTCCGTTTTTAATGTATGCTTTGAAATAGTAAAAGAAGGCTACGAAATATTAACGATTCCATCAAAATTCACATTATAATTGAAGTTTTATTCTTTTTTGTTTTTTCATCTATCTAAACGCTCCCATAAAGTTGGGAGTTCCCCAGCAATCACTAGGGATCTCAATGCTTAGCCACTGCAAATTTAGTGCACGAGATTGGAACAACGCAGAGCCCTTTGCTTCCAAGATCATGATCTTCTCCTTCACAATCCTCTGATTCAATAATAGCATTAATTAGCTTCCAATTTTGATAATAATTAAAACAGATTGAAAGAGAAAAACCTTGCTACATTTTGTGTGCATTCTTCAGATATGGCTGAGAGATCTATACATGATACGTGCAGCCAACGAGATTGATGGCTCCGTAAATAAGTTAATTGCCCAGATCTCTCAGCCAGAGATACTCGCTCAGTTCAAAACCAGCAAATTAAAAAATATGATCTTCCCAACCGTCAATCATAACCATGTGTAATAACAGGTTTATCTATTTATCTTTCAGCTGGGAAGGTTCCATGCAATTCATAAATAACAAAATTTGTAGTATTACATTATGTTCCATTGCGGGAGTAAGAACCATGGCAATACTCTTCCATCCATCTGTATGTAATCAGGTCTCAGAAAATGAGCAAGATCCAGATGAGTCCGACCCAAGGTCAATGTGGTTGTCTGAATCAAGTAACAATAACTGATAGTCAATACTCGTGATAAAAGAACTCACCGGGAATACAATGAGTAATTACACCTGGCCAGTCACTATATTTACTTCAGGATAAAGGCACTGAAACAACACTACCGAGCTTACTTCGATCTAGTATGCTTTTCATAAACACTACTTTATACAGTTACCCTTTGGGGGAGTATACTTTCGTTGAAAGCATAACCCAAACTGTAACCAAGTGGTAAGAGCTTACATAGTGTTCAAAGAAGACAATGCACAAAATGATGGCATGCCAGCATGAAACGATATTTTATACGAACTGGAGAAAAAAAAAAAAGACAGTGGATGAACGTTGCAAATGAAATCATGCAGCCTTAGAATGTGTGAACATTGACAACTAGACAAGGCAAATTTGTTGTATAGATAAATCAGTAACATGAGGGCCATAGGGATCATAATGTGCACCCGGTGGTGGTACAACCCTGTTTTAAGATGAACCTTTTCATGGTCTTTCAATCTAGCAATTGCCATGCCAAAAAGTTATATAACAGTAAGAAATTAAAATAGTCTTTGACTTGCATAAGGCCGCCAAGGAAGCCTGGTTGTTCATCAGTACCAAACCACCCTGGATCATTTGGTTCTATCATATTTTATGAATGTTAAGAACAAAACGGAAATTTGAAAATGCTTTTAAGATGATACCAACATACCTATGAGTATGCCACCACCTATGCCAGAATGTCTGCAGATGATACAGATGCCAAATTAGTAAATTTATTCATGCCAATAAAATGAAAGTGATATACAGAACTGATAAACTAAAAATATAGATATAACTATGAAGATAAAATCCAGTACCAGCACTAGGATATGAAGATAAAATCCAGCACCAGCACTAGGATATATATCACTTGTTCCAGTTGAGAGAAACCAATCCTCGAATGAGGGAAAGAAAGGTGAAGTCACCTGATGTTGGTAGTCGCCTAGTCGGATAGAAAGTTACCTGTGTGTTTCTTTGTTATTATTGCAGCAATAGCAAAAACGAAGCCTTAATCCTTCCCCAAAATAGAATCTTTCTTTTGCACCACTCACCAAACGTAATCCAAATTTGATATATACTAAAAGGATACAAAAATGACTCATTTATTTACTGAATAAATAAAAAAGAAAGAAATTTTAAAAAATATTTACTGACACTGAGACTATGTTTCAAAACCATAAGATTGTAATTACAAAAGGCAACACATGGCAAACATTATTATCATGACAAAGTATCAATCGTCTAGTTCATTCAATTCTAATACCATGTTAATAGGAAATTACTAAGGTAACTTTCCCATGGTAGTCCATTCTACCTATAATTACAGACTCCATCTCTCTATCAAATGCAAAATGAAAACTACAAACTTAGATGAATCACAAAGCTCTGCCATCAGGTTTCGTCGCTTCTCTGATCACCATCGCCAATATCATGCAAAAAAAAAAAAAAATCAACAAGAATAGTGACTTTTTTAGATAACAAGCATCATTATCAAAAACAATTAAGTTAAAGCATCCTGACAATGATATTAAAAAATTTCTACAAATATAGTCTAAAATGGCTAAGATGCCCTTATTTTTTAAAAAAACCAAGTTTGCACTTGTAAAGTATAAAGTTAACTTTAAAATGAAGAGAAATACTACCAACTCTGAACTCCATGAATCAACCTTGTCGTGAAGGACTTGGATAATCGATAATTGGGCAGCCATATCTCTAGTTGCATCGTTGATGGCCTGACAAACAAAAGAAGAGATTCTATAACAAGAAAGTCCAAAACAACAACTATGACAAAGGTTGACCAAATACAAGTATGTTGGAAAAGAGAAAAAAAAAAACAACACAAAGAAATGAAAAGCATATGAGAATGATCACTAGCAGGAATTGAAAAAGGCTCTTTCTGCTGGATGCTAACTGGAGCTGCAACATAAATTCTTGAATTCAGTATGATTAAGAAAAATAGTTTTGATTTGTTTTTTTTTTTAAAGTGCAATTAACAAAAAAAAAAAAGGCACTGCTATTCTTTTTTCTCCATTTTAAAAAGAAACATATTGCTTAAACAAGAATGAAGGAAAAATAAATTTTAAAAAGTGAGCTTAAATAAAATTCATTTAATATTTGAAAATTTGTGGTTATATTTTCATAAAGGACCATTTATTAGGAGATATATTGATAAAATTCATTAAGATAGTAAGAAACAAATCATTTAGGAAAAATTATACGACTTTCATAGAAAATAAAGAGAAACATGGACAAAATGAGTGCTTAAATCTGAAAAAAAAATATTATAGATTCACTAAGACAATATGGAAAGTGACAATCATTAAAGAATTACTTTTTTACACATTTTCTTTTCATCTTCTTTTGTCTCAAAGTACCGTTTGATTTTTCTTAATTTCATTGTGTATTTCAATATTTCATGAATGCGAGATTAATTATAAGTTTCTCTCTTAGAGTATTGAAATTTATTGTATAGTTTTTTTCTTCATAACTTTACTCTATAGGTCAACAATAGAATTATATATTTGTAGGATCATAAATACGCTAGGGGGGTGAATAGCGTATTTCAAGCAGATTAACTAAAACATTTCCAATAAAGATAGGGTTATGTCTCAGCTCTATGTCTCTATCTTTTTACACTAATTATGGACAAACTCACTGGACACATTCAAAATGAGCAATATTAAACACAATGAGACAATAATGAACAAGAATCACTATCATGCATCTAACCAAAATGAGCAAAGAACATGAGCTCAGTTGCTTACCTGATCGACAAGAGTGCATGTCATCTGTAGAGACTTTAGAACGTCATAGTAGAATGTTGAGAAATCTACTACCAATTGTAGACGGATTGGATTTAGTGACGCTAATTCTGCCTACAAGAACAATACCATTATGCTATCAGAACAATACCCTTATCCTAATGAAAGATTGACTGTGACAAAAAGGAACATAACCAAAGCCGTCTTATAGAAAGATAAGGTATTATCAATAGCGTCCTTGCGCTGGGATTCTGTCTTCAACTCTATCAGGTGATGGTAATAATCTCCCTTCATCTTAAGGTAGAAAACCTTGGATTCAAATTTGTGAGCGCCCGGGATGAGAATGGAGTCAATGAATTGGACAATGTTTTTGCATATTGACGATAGATCGAATTCGGCCCGTTCCTCGAAGATGGGAATGGAGTCGATATGGTTTCGGTGGCCGAGCTCTGTCTCTTCCATTCTTATTGAAGAGATGTTCTTCAATACGGTGCTTCGAGATAAGATGGCACTGCCATAAGCTTCCGAAAGGAGTTCGCGCTCCTCTGCAGTTAACTCCTTCTCAGCAGCCGTCTCAAGGGCAACCTTCTCCATAATCTCCATCATATCATCAAATCTACCCACCTTTTTTGTTAATTTAGCCAAGTATAGATCTTGTTTTCTCCATAACTTAGTTCTTTCACAATGCTTGAATGTTTTTGACATCATGTATTGACGAAGTGTTACCATTGGAGTAAGAATTGTGGCTCTCATATGTGTATAAATATTGAAGAGCCTTCTACGCAAGCTTTGCCAAGTAGCCAAGTTAGGGAAGTCAGGGAACAAGTTAGGGTATGCAATCCCTGCAAATTGTAGCTTAACAATATAGTTTCAATCTCAAGACCAAGACCATAGTATCTCAGTGAAGATGGAGCTAGACAACTTTGCAGTTAATTGCTGACCGTACACATATATATCTTGTAGATGATATGGCATCCATATGATCCCTGAATATGTTCTTAAAACATTTGTTGCTTAACACATTTGTTGCTGCCAATTGATGCATGAGGTTGAAGTACCACATGGACATCAATGAAACACAGCGTACGCATAGATGGATACAAAATCAAATATATTCACTTTTAACTTAGTCCATTAGCAAGGTGATCACAAACTAAAGGAATGCACTAACTCAATAATGTTGGGCCTGTTGGCCGCATGAATCATATTCATCCATTGAGCTCTAATTAATCCTTCTTCCTAATAGCCTAAAACAGTGAAGCGGCAAGAGATCATCATAAAGAAAATCATTGAGAAAGAATGGTGCAATGTGTTTGTAGCATGGGAATATTATGGGAAAAAATGATTAAGCCTGATTTTTTAATATGCTCAATTTAGGGTTGGTGATCTAAAAATAAAGTTTCATGGAATTTAAGATTTTGATATTAAAACACCAGCAATAAACTGTAATTGAGATATATAAAATATATTTTACTTACCAAATAAATCTTTCCAATACCTCCCATGCCAAACCCAAAAAGATCAGAATGTCTTTTCTTCTTCTTTCTGCAGTTAGGCCAAACTGGAACATCATTTCTTAGGCCAAACTGGAACATCTCACTCCGCAAGGAAGTTTTCTACCTGTCAAAAATCAACATTTTGGTGTTTAACTTCCAATTTCCAACGGCCGTGTTGCAGATCGCAACACACGAATCAAGAAGAAAGAGACAGAACGAATACCGACGGTTTCTTTTGGAGCATCGCTCAGATGTAAATCGATCTGCTCCGGCCTACTCCAGTCGCAAACCTCAGAAGCGTTTTCCGGCTGAAGGCGATGGAGAAATGGAACTGAATAGGGTGCATGGGAAATAGGGTTTGGTTTGGAGAGTAGTGGTGGCGGCGCAGTGAAATAGAGGGACCATCCCTGACTGCAAAATGCAATTTACACCTAACGAATTTATTGGATTCGGGCTGATATCTATTTCGGCCCAAATCGGTCCAAATTAATCAATTCAAGTTCAGTTAGGTCGACCTGGAGGTGCATCGATTGGACCCGATCGCGAACTCAATTCCCCAACCGACCAACGCAAGGCAGCTGTTTCTATCGTTATCCTGCTCCTTCCTTCTCCGTGGCGACGCCGTCATCCTCCTCCACGTCCCCGACTGGGGTGCCATCGACCTCTCGGTCGAGTCCGAAGATGCTGCGTCGGAGGTGCCGCCCCAGAAGCTGGAAGAGGACTTCGACGCCTTCCCGGCAAGGTGCAGGACCTGGGTCAGCCGCTCGTCGAGGCGCAGATCCCCTTCAAGATCCACATCGTCAAGGACCACGACATGAAGGAGCGACTCTGCCTCGAGGTCGAAAGGCTTGGGCTGAGCGCGGTCATAATGGGAAGCCGAGGCTTCGGGACATCCAGGAGGAATAATAGGTCTCGGCTTGGCAGCGTCAGCGACTATTGTGTGCATCACTGTGTTCGTCCTGTTGTGGTGGTTCGCTACCCCGACGATGCTACTGGTCTCGGATCCGGGGCCGTGGGATCGTCTTCCCCTCTTGCCAGTGGCTCCAAAGTACCTGTGGGGAGGGATACCGAGCTCCCTACTTTCCCTGAAGAGGAGCAAGAGTATCACGACGCTGATGACGAGCATAAAGGTGTGATTTCTGTAAATTCATTAGAATTTAACTTTGGCGAAATACTTAGGACAATCATTTAGTTAAATTGTGCCTGCTTGTTTGTTAAGGTATTCAAATATGTGCCTGCTTGTTTGTTCTGCTTGTTCTGATGAAGAAACACGGGTCTAAATCATTTAGTTAAATTGTTAGCAAAGTCTAGTAGGGGGTACATATTGAAGCAAAATTGGTATGGTAATTCAATCTTGGTATTCTGGTGTTTAGCTTGCACTAGAAGAAGTGAATTGCTTCTGCTACTGTTATATAATTGCCATATATATTAAGAGTCACTTGTATCAGTAGAAACTGATGTGTCCTGAGTTAATCTTTAAAGATTTAGTAGGGTTACAGTGACATCTGCACTTGTCAAGTGCTCTAATCAGTTTAAAACTCTACTTTTACATTCCTCCACTTACAGTAAAGTGCCTTTGTGGAGAAAACAACCAAGTTTGCATTAATCATTAGCTGCATTTTTTATCTAATTCATTTTGTTACTTGTTCTATTGAATATGCTCGTCAATGATTGGATAATTAGTTCACATGATTTAAGGATTTTCTAGTCTTTGTTACACCCCAAGTCTCAACTATTAAGTTCTCTAATCATTTAATGTTGTTAACAACAAGTCACAGATGGAATGTGTGTTTTTGGGGGGTTAAATTTAGGGATGCATATTTAAGGACTTAAAGGCCTTAATGAAGTTTGGATTTAATTATGAAGCTCCATTATGAACTCTAGGCCAAGTGAAGTAGTTTCCATATGCCGTGGGAGGCAATAATTTGCTTGCCATTTTTAAATGCAAGTTACATTCAAGAAGACATTCGATATTTCTAGTATGATGTTTACTTTTAAAACTCTGCCGGTGATGCTTTTTATTTTAGTTTCAACATAATACTTGCTGATGATGTACTGTGGTTTGGTCTTTAAAGGTCTAATCTGCAATGTTGACTTCAAATTTTATGTTTGTAATCACAGTTTATTTTTCCTCTATAACTGCTGTTTTATTTTAGTAGTTTTTTGTGTTAACTCATCCGGATTTAGAAACTGAACATTGAAAGAAACTGCATTATTTGCAGAAGCCGGATGCAAACAATTTTATTATGATTTCAATTTGTGATTTTAGCAAGTTTGTTCAACTACTAATTTTTTGTGATTGCTTGATTAGCGTATCTTTATTGTAGTATCCTTGTAGTACATTATTCAGCAAAATAAATCTTCATTCTAATTATCGGTTGTAATCCTTTTCTTCTGATGTGTCCAATATATGCTTTTCTATTGTGGTGCAGATGCATGATAAGCATGGCATAGGCATCTTTTTTTATGGTAAGAAATTGTAGATCATAACCATGAGCTATTTTTATGCTATAGAAGTTCTACATCACTGCTGCTAATTTTGGTAATTAAGAGATTTCACATTTATTTGTTTTTAATTTCTAGTGCAGATTCATTTAGGTTCTTAGTATTCAATTTTTTTTTGTGTGTGTGTGTGTGTGTTCCTTGTATGTCTCCTCTCCTCTTCTTTCTGTTGACGTTGAATAAATTAATTACTTTAGGGAACTACTTGTGGCTAGTAGAGCTTTCAGTGGCTAAGACCATTGATTCATCACCCAATGTTTTGAGTGCCCACTTGAGCTTGGATATAATGTCAAAATTATGTATCAAATAGACAAGCACTTAGATTCTGTAAGTTGTCTTTGGAAAAAAAAATATCGCATTTGAAAATAAATAACTTCAAATGGCTTGTAATCTGAAATCCACCTAGGTAGCCCAGATCCAGGAAGTGTTAAGGTAATTACTAATTAGGAGTTGCACCATCAAAAGTTATCTCTTAGCTTCCTTGCACTGCTTCAAGTACGTTAATTCGATTCAGGGAAAACCTGTATTTGCTAGGCTTTCTTTCTCTTTTGCAGATAATAATGACTTCCATTACCTTAAGATTATTCTCAGTTATCTATTAAGATCAACTTTGACAAACTTGATTCAATTGCTCTCAAATATTAGTTTGTTTGACTATCTTAGGCGGGCCAAAAGGTTTATTTGGTATACGTCATTAGAGATCATTCATCATTTCATGTAAAACTTCAATAAATATAGATAATTTTTCTTTATTTCTATAATATTTTCTCTTTTTCTTTTCCCAGACAACAGTTGACATGAACAAAGGTGGTGGTAATCTTAGTACGGGGAGTGAAACTCTTGTGTAATGTCTAAAGTTAGTTGTTCACGCTGATGTTTGTTTAGTGTAACTCTAAAAGCTCATGAGTGCTCATCTTTTATATGTACCAGGCACTTGGAACCTGGAATACCATCTAAGTTCCTCCCGCTCTTTTTTGTTTTGTTTTGTTTTTTTGTTTTTGTGTGTAAATAATCATGTTCATTTAGTCATATTGATCATATTTGTGCATGATATTAATAGATTTGAATGCTCTAATTTATTTTTCTTAGAGAAAATAAGCAGCAGTTACAAGAAATTTAAGACCATCTCTCATGCATATGCATGAGCTCAGGGCTCAACCTGAGCATGAGCACACAGAACTCCATCTGGTCCATCACACCATCCCGGTCGAGGTCACCCTTCCTCACCATACTCGCCGCCTCCTCCTCGGTGATGCAGCCGCCGAGTCCAAGTGCAGTGGCAGAGCTTCGCCTGAGGCTGTCCGCAGTGATGACACCCTTTGCCGGATCCATGAGCAGTCGGAACCCCTTGCACAGCTCTTCCATCAGCCCCTCCATGCCTAGCCGCGCCACCATCACAGGCAACAAGTCCTCAAACTGGATTGATGATTCAGGTTTCTCCTCTTCCATGATGATATCTTAGGCTGTAAGTTGGTTGAAGCCATTGCGCGTATATATAGAAATCCAAGGTCGAGGTTTAAGAGGATGGTGAGAAGGAAGTTAAGCTTCTGTGCATTACGTTGCGTGCATGTGAATGTGGTGTCGTGAGGAAGCTTTTTGGAGGCGGTCGCTGCGATTATTTGAGGGAGGTTCACGAGGAAACGACGGAGGTAAATGAATTAAAGGTGTCCAAGTTAAGTAATGTGGGCATTCCTGTTGCCTTCCTGGAACCTACCTAGGACTTTCACGCGTTCCGTTTTTAAGCATGGTGCTAAAATTGATATATATGTGAAATTGATAAACAATCTTGTTGATTATTGTTTGTAGCGACTCATGAGCTTTCATATGAATTATTGTATCAAAATTTAGCCAGCAATAATTGAATCAACTTTCTTTCTGTTTTTCCCATGTTGATCAACTTTCTTTCTGTTTTGCAGATAATTAAATGTAGTCTCGCTGTTCCTATAATTTTACTGTACAACGGATTTCTGTTCCTATAATTTAACTGAACAATGGACTTTCTCCATTTTGAATAAAAAAGAATTAGTTACGCATAATGATGACGATTTTTTTTCTCGCTCAATTTTTAAACTATTATATTTATTTTATAGTTTATTATTTTACCTATGGCGATCTAAAGAATATTGGGAAAAAGAAAAGGTCGATTCGAACAATCTCGAATCAAGATTCAACGAAATCAGTGGTCGTCGGTAAAGATTGAGATATATTTTGGAAAGATCGAAATTTTACTCACTATTATTCAGTAGGCCATCATATTTGTTATTAATTTTGTTTGGATTATTAAAATTAATTATTATTATTTACCCTATCAGAATATTAGAACAGGTTATTAAATCTATTAATGATTTTTATATTGATGTTATATATTATATAACTATATATAAATTTAATGTACAGTGTTTTAATTAAATAATCAAATTAAGTTAATTCCCTCGAAATGATCCTTATTTGGAGATCGATTCCTTCTAAATGATAACATCTATGTTCCTGCAAGATAAAACACGGGCTCCTATTGCTTATTGCTTGTCGTAATCCTTATGAAAGGTTTGAGCATATAGAGTCGAGCTCGAGTTTCATACTTAGAGGGTGTTTGGCTGAGCTTATAAGCTCTATAAAATAGTTTATAAGTTGTTTTGGAGCTTATAAACTCTTCAAATTTGTTTGGTAAATTTTTTTTCGAACAACTTATAAGCTGTCAAAATAAGCTGTTTTGAAGCTTATAAGTTGTTTTTAAAAAAGTATGAAAGATCTTACTTTTTTAAAAAAGATCTTATTTTAATAATTTTTTTTTTCTAAAATATCCTTATATAATTTCATAAATCCTCATCTTATCCTCCATAAATTTTTATAAGTCTAATATCTTTTTATCTCCGCCGACTTTTCTTCCAACGCTGTGTCATCTCCTCGGCCAATGCCTCTTTTCAATTATCTCTCTTCCGGTGCAAAAATTCTCCCAAAACCCTCTATTAATAAAAATATCAAAATCATCTATTAATAGTATTATACCTTTTTTGATAATTTTATTAATAAAAAGATCTTATAATACCAAACACATCAATACCTTTAAGTTGATTGTAATAAGTTCACCCAAACACTTTAACAATTTATTTTTAAAATAATATCTAACAACTTATAAGCTCCTAAAATAACTTATAAGTTGTACGAGCTTATAAGCTATTTTTAATAAGTTTAGTCAAATACCCTCTTAATTATGAACTCGAGCTTATTTTTTTTAATTTTAAATTATTTTTTAATAAATAAATTAATATATTATATATTAGATACTATGAAAATAAATATTATTATTAATTCGTTTGACTCAATATGCCACGAGTAAATAATAATCGAGTTCGACTCGATTTCTAATTAAGTTGATTCGAATTCAATTAACTTTGAGCTTGAGTCAAATTGGGTGATTTAGATCATTTGTATTCCTAGATGTGAAAGCTTAAATAATCACCAACACCAAGCTAGTACATAGTGTTTAAAGAACATAAGTTGGAGCAAACTGCAAACATAATGTACGTTTGGCAACCATCTTCCATCGAACGATGAATTGAAATGAAAATCCATGATTTATTTTATCCATGTTAATCTTGGGATAGATTAATAGGAACACTAGAGATAAACATATTCACTTTTTACTATTATGAATTAAAATGAAAGTGGAACCGAACACAAGTTGCCGGAACTCCGGTTGACAACGGACCGAGGGAGGTAGGAGCCCAATATTTTAAAAAAATTAATTTTAAAATATTCCAATCGAATTGAATTTAAAATTATCCTATCTGTTCTCCGCATGGCATGTGAGTCACAATCCTTATCTATTATTCAGATTCAATCATTGAGATCGTGTTTTTTTTCCATCAATTATCTATTATTTAGATTCAATCACGTCGATCACTTGCCTTGTTCAATTTCTCCACTTGGAAACATTAATCACAAACAAACAGAGAAAACAGGATTCCACATTTAATCCTGCGCTATCCTCCAGATCATCAGATCTCTGATATCTAACTCTTGTCTCGTAGCTGCTCGACAGGAAAGCATCAACATCTGCCGGTGGCGCTGATCTGATCCTTCAGTTCTTGGATCCGCTCCGTAACAGTTCAATTCCAACAACCGTGCCTGAACACTCAACGCCAGACTCCACTGCATGACAGTGGCCTCACAGGGGACGCCGCCCGATGAGAGAGGGCGCCCAGGGCATTCATTAATTAATTGCTCCAATTCTGATACTGGGCTCACCGCGACCACACAGATTGCGGCAGCAATACCAGATCTTTCTCTGTTGTTTTCTCTTCGAAGAGGTGGAACTCTGCTCGTTGAATGATGCCTCCGATGGCAACAGAAGATCTTCGGCCCTGTCGGGAATGAGTGAAGGAGAAGCATTTGGAATGCATAGTCAGATCTGCGATGAGTGACACGTTATATAGATTCCAGCTCTACTTGTAAGATTTTTATTTTATTATTAAAATGTTTTAGTTTGGTCTTCTTACTTGTTGGAAAGGCCTATATAATGGCTCGCCGCTTGCCGCTTGCCTCGCGGCGGAGTGTAGATGAAACTCACCTCTCTGCTCCAATGCGGGTGCGTCGCGATGTGGCCGGAGGATGCGCCGGAGACGACGCCGGTGTCCCCTCTTGGGAACGTTGCCACCGCGGCGCCCCGTGGCCGTCGCCGCGGCGTGAGACGCAGCTTCAAGACCTGGAGGCCGTCGCTCTCAGCGATCTCTGAGCGCGGATCTACGACGGCGGTGGCGGCGGGGGCGGTCGATGGAAAAAGGGGTAGTGATGAGTCGGGCAAGGCGAAGGCTACCGTGTGTCGTCGAGTTCTTCCTCGTTCTCACAGCGATGATAACCGGTAATTAACCTCCCTGGATAACTCACGTCCTCGTACTCTGTTAAAATTTAAGAAAAAGTGAACATTTTGATCCGAGTTTCTATTCTAGAAACACGAAGATTCTTTCAACTTTTGTAAAATTTAAGCTCAACGCAAACAATTTTAATTCAGTAGTGTTGAATTATGCTGTCTTGATAACTGTCCCTCTGATCTGTAGCTTTATTGAGTAGCAAGCAACCATAAACTTTCCGGTGGGTGCCCTGTACGTATCTAACAAGTGGGGCTGAGAATTTGGATGACTATGGCCTTTGAAATGGCTATCCCCATCATAATGATAATGTGTCTCAAAAGTGTGCAGTTATACTTGTCTTCTTTCGGGGATGAAAGCGATTATTCTCCTTTATCTTTTTGCATAGTTTCAACATCTAATATCATATGCTACAACTAAGCTATTTATTCTTTGGGACTGTGAGAGGATTTTTCCTTGACTTAGGACAAACCCTTGGCTGTTTAGCAGTGAGTATTTACTTGATTTTTCTTGTTTGTCAATGTATCCTCATGTGAGTTTGTCCCTCTTTCAGGTACAAGGATGTTTCTTCAGTCATTTCAGCAATTAGTCCCACTGCATATTTGTTCTAGTGCCTAAATCAATCTACATTTGGGATCATAAAGAACATGTGATGAAGCATTATTGTCTTCTGGGAAGTCAGATGTATGTACAATTTTTTTTTCATATTCTTATCGATACAAATTTCGTGCGCATATCAGAATATCACCAATTCGAAGTACTGCAAAATGTATATCGGTGTAAATATTAGTAGGAACATAACACATAAAGAAGCATATTGACTATCTTGAGTTCATTTGAGATTGGGAATTAAAAGTTTGCTAGAGGTTGATAGAGATGAGATGTGTTAAGGGAAAGGAGGTTTGGAGGGCTATTGAGCTCATTATCGGTTGATTTTATTGGGGAAAGATGGCTTGAGAGGAGTGCTTTACTCTGTAATCTTCAAGTTGGTTGATTTTATTGGGGAAAGATGGCTTGAGAGGAGTGCTTTACTCTGTAATCTTCAAGTTGCTAAAGTAAAGACTTGCATTAGTAGCAATGTAACACATCTGGAAGAAAAGAATAGTACAAAGCATGTTAGAAGATCGTTGGCATGTCTTTATGATATTCCAAAACTTATTCTCAGAAAAAGTAATTGGAAGAAAAAAAGAAAATGGGGTAATATGTTTTTATTGAGAAGAAAAGCATACTGAACTTGTGTTCAGGGCATACAAGTTCTTCGCACAAACTTATAAATGCAAGGATAAAAAAAAAGGTTTTCCACACGAGCAGTTGGTTTATTACAGACTCCATCTACTTTATGAAATGCAGGTTTATTACAGACTCCATCTACTCTATGAAATGCAAAATGCAAACATTTTATATAACAAAGAGTTAAATAATTGTGCAACTCCCGCCATCAGGTTTGGTCACTTCACTGATCACCATCCCAGCCTCATGCAAAAAAATCAACAAAAATAGTGGCTTTTTATATAACAAACATCATTATCAAAAACAATTTAGTTAAAGCATACTGACAATGATGTTAAAAAATTCCTACAAATATCGTCTAATATGGCTAAGATGCCCTTATGTTTTCAAAAAATCAAGTTTGCATATACTTGTGAAGTATAAAGTTAACTTTGAAATGAAGAGAAATACTACTAATTCTGATTTTCATGAGTCAATCTTATCGCGAAGGAGTTGTATAATCAACAATTATGCAATCATATCTGCAATTGCATTGTCATAGGCCTGGCAAAAAGAAGAAGAGATTCTATAACAAGAAAGTCCATAACAACAACTATGACAAACCAAGTAGAATTATGTTGGGAAAGGGAAGAAAACAACACCAAGAAATGAAAAAGCCAGATAGAATGATCAATAGGTGGAATTGAAAAACAATGGCTTTTCTGTAGGATGCTGACTGGAACTGCAATATTAAATTCAGTATAATTAAAATAAATAGCTTTGGTTTGCATTTTCAGAAAAGAGCAATTAACAAATAAAAAAAGAAAAAAAAGACATCGTTATTCTTTTTTTTTTCCATTTTAAAAAGAAACATGTGGCACATGATGTGGCATCATGTGCCACATTTTAAAAAGAAACATGCTGCTTAAACAAGGAGGAAGGAGAAATAAATTTTAAAAAGTGAGCTTAAACAGAATTATAAAATTTAATATCTGAAAATTTGTTGTTATATTTTCATAAAGCGCTATTTAGTTAGAGATATAATGATAAAATATAAATTCATTGAGATAGGAAGAATCATTTAGGAAAAATTATAAAACTTTCATAGAAAAGAAAGAGAAACAAGGACAAAACGAGTGCTTAATTAAAATATGAAAAAACATTTATAGATTCACTAAGACAATATGGGAAGTGACAATCATTAAAGAATTACTTTTTTTTTACTTTTTCTTTCATCTTCTTTTGCCTCAAATTACCATTTGATTTTTCTTAATTTCAATGTCTATTTCAGTATTTCATGAATTAATACGAGATTAATTATTGTTTCATTCTTCCAACAGCTCTCTTCTTCTAGGATCTCTCTTCTTCAATCAAAATTTCAAAAGAAAGATTAACCACTACCTCTCTTTTAGCATTCTCTTTCTCTTTTAGAGTATAGATTGAAAGTTTATTGTATAATTTTTTTTCTTCATTACTTTCTACGAACATTAACCCAATCTCTACAACTTCAATATCTTGTGAAATATTCAGATTGAGTAGAGTTGATGAACTGAATTATTATATCAACAGTTTGGCGTTAGATCAAATTCATGAAATTAGGTCAAAGAATTGCATCTTTAAAATTTTCAACTTTGCTGGTTGCATATTTAATCCTACCAATTATGACTTGTAATTTCATATTTTCTTGGATCATATCCAAAATTCGAAGAAGATGACTAGTTGGAGATGTGGTTCTACGATTGACTGGAAGAATACTTTCGTAATCCTGCAAAACAAGAAGCATTAGTGCCGAGTCGAAAAGGGGTTCTTGGAGTTAACCCTCCGACGCTCAAGTCAATTCTCAACTTTGTGGAAAATAGTAGCAAACTATAGCTAGAGCGTGTAGAATGACAAAGTTACACATACCTCCACCTTTAGATGTGAATCCCCTTTTATAGCGTCACTGTAGTATTTGTGCATGTATTTCCAAGCGCATGCACATTTTTCAAAATTTTCTAGGAAAAGATAAGTAAAAAATGTCCCTAATACCTTTCTTTAAGTAAGCTCGCAAATCCCTGATGTGTTGGAAGTTTCTAAAGTACAGTCTGGCTGCTGGACATGCTTCGTTGTTAGTGGCACAAACCTCTAAAAGGGTATGATGAGATACGTAGGTTGACCCCATTGTAGGACGATCGGACGCCGATCGGGGGCCGCCCTGTAAGGACGTCCTCGCTCGGCCGTCTTTCTTTATTCGGCCTTTCTGTTGTCAGAGGGTTGCCTTTCATCCGACAGACCATGGCGTTCGGCCGGGACGATGATTGGGGGAATTTAAGTCTTGTTTCTTACCGTAGTGACCGGCTTTCCATGGAAGGTCGTCCGACCAGCCATGTTTGAGCGGTAGTGCAACCCCATTCGACCCACTATGCCCGACCTAAGGATATGTGCTTCAACTATCTTTACTTTGACTTCTGATGGACCCCTTTTCATCACAATCACCCTGTTTGGAATCCTATGGAATTGAATTCCTATGATAATTGGAATTCAATTCCATAGTTTGGAATGAATTTTTGAGATGGATTTGATATGGAATTCAATTCTAATTCCATTCAAAACGTGAATAGTAAATCAGACCTCAAATGGTCAGATTTAGATAGGGATTTACCATGAACAACTAAAATTACTTAATTATCCTTTTAACTTAAAACTATTTTTTCCATCTGTCGACTCTCTTGTTTTTTCCTGCCTTTCTCCCGTGCGCCGTTTCTCCTTGTGTCGAAAACTTCTCCTTGCACCGTTTCTCCCGTGCGCCACCTTCTTCATACTGCTGTCTTAACTGTGTGATCCCTTCTTCCTATTCTCTAATACTTAACTTGATTATTAAATGATTAGTTATAAGGATAAAATGGTAAATGTATAAAAATGAAATTCAATTCAAATAGATTCCAAATTAAGGAATTCAATTCAATTCTATTATTCACTAATCCATTTCAAATATAGGAATTGAATTCAATTCCTGCCAGAATTCAATTCCTTCACTTAAGTTGTTTCCAAACAGGGTGAATATTATTCTTGATATTTATGACTTACAAATGATTCATGATTTTGATTGTGGTATTTTCTTTAATAAAGTGTTGCCCAAAACCAAATTATGTTTCAAAACTATAAGATGAAATAATTTTACAGAAATTTACATAAACCTTTTAACAAAGTATAAGCGAACACATTAAGCAATTCTATCTTAATTCTCATATTGTTAAAATAACAAACCAAAGTAAGGACAAAATGAATTCCAAGAATGTACATTCTAATGAGTAGAGTAGGTACAGAATACTGATCATGCATCTAACCAAAATGTAAAAGAGCGTGCATTCTAATGAGCTCAGTTGCTTACCTTCTTGATAATATATAGTACATGCCATTTCTGGAGAACATAGAGCCTCTATGTAGAACATCGAGAAATTTAGTGCCAAATTCAGACGAATTGGATTTCCTGGTCCTGATTCTGCTCGAGCAATGCCCTGCTATAATTAGCCAGCATCAATGAGAATCACAAAACAGTTATAACTAATGAAAGATCGAGAAGATATAGATATCAAATGAAAGTCAAATCATCGAGTAATAGAACCTGAGAGGCCTTATAGAAAGATAAGGTATTATCAATAGTGTCCTTGCGCTTAGATCCCGTCTTAAACTCGACTAAGTGGCAATAATAATCTCCCTTCATCGTAAGGTAGACAACCTTGGATTCAGGTTTGTGAGCGTTTGGGATGAGGATGGAGTCAATGAAGCGGAAGACAACATGACAACATGACAACATGATTTCTGTTGTCCAGGTCCACCTCCTCCTTGATCATTGAAGAGATGTTCTTCAAGACAGCGAGTCGAGATCCAATAACGTTCTCGTAAGTGCCCGAAAGGAGCTCGTGCTCCTCGGTCGTTAGTTCATTTTGCTCAGATGCCGCCTCACGGGCAATTTTCTCCATATACTCCCTCATATCTTCAAATCTTCCCACCACCCTTGCCAATTTGGCAAAGTACACATCTTGGTTCATCATTTCTGTTATCATCTCGTCGGATAGAATTCAAAGATTGGAGGCGTGTAATTTACAGGAGTTTGATTCTAATCTGTTGCACAAAGAAGGGGCAACACCTCTCAACCTCTAACGTGCAGAAGAAAAGGAAGAGAGAAAGAGATCACGCGAAGCAACAAGACAAAGACGCACAAAAGGAGAGCAAACACCAGGAAGGAGAAGAAAAAGAGAAAGAAGAAGAGTTACCATGGTTCGGCGGCGTGCCTACTCCACAAAAACCGTCGAAGCTTGATTAGAATTCTCTCTACACAAGAGAATCACATCTAATGATTTTTATGATTGTTGTTGTACAATAGATTTACAATGACCTCTATAAATAATGAACAAACCCCAAACTCGATAAATTCGTAACAGAATTTTGTTATGAAAAATCACAATAGAATTCTTTTATGAAAAATCACAACAAAATTCTATTATGAAAAATCGTAATAGAATTCTGTTATATAAAATTGCAACAGAATTTCATTACGAAAAATCTTAACAGATTTTTCTTCCATGACATCCATCGCATTGGCCTTTATCCAAATATGAGGCATCCGTCAACAATCTCCACCTTGGCGAATATTCACCCCTTCGAAGAACACGAGTATCTGAACAAAACTCCACATGGATCTCTGGATCTGGGCTTCCTTCCTCTAGCATCTAGAGATATGAATCAAGTTCAAGTAATGCTTAAACTTCTCTGTGGTCACTGGCTTTGTCAGCATATCTGCAATATTGTCTGCAGTGTGAACCTTTTCAAGTTGAATTTCTCTGGAAGTAATCAACTCTTTGATCTTGTGAAATCTCACATCAATGTGCTTGATTTCGCATGATACACCTGTTTCTTCGCTAAATATATAGCAATCTGACTATCGCATAATAACTTAACTTCACCTTGCTGAACACCCAGTTCTCTGACCAACCATGTAAGTCATAAAACTTCCTTCGCTGCTTCAGCTGTTGCCATGTACTCAGACTCCGTAATAGACAATGCAACAATAGATTGTATCATAGATTTCCAACAAATAGGTCCTCCTGCCACAGTGAACACGTATTTTGTAGTAGACCTCCTGTTATCTAAATCTCTTGTATAGTCTGCATCTATGTACCTAGCAATTACAGGATATTCCGATTGTCTACTGAACATGATGTCATAATCAGTTGTATTTTTCAAGTATTTGGAAACATAGTTTGCAAAATCGTGATCTGGATCGTACGATCCTACGATCCAGAAACCCAAAATCAATCTAAGATCATGCAGAATGGATTTTTGCAGTAGGATCGCAGCAGGATAGGTAGGATCGGAACAGGATTGGAGCAGAATCAGAGCAGAATCGGTGAAAGCTTTAAGAGGTCATAACTTTTGACTCGGATTGAATCACGGGACCTATAATATATCAAATCAAAGCTTGTTCAGAGATTTTTAATAAATTTCAAAGTTTATCCTTAACCACCCTATTTCAAATTCAAAAAATATCATTTAAATCCTCTTCGAATGTCTAGAAGATTTTATTTTATTTTTATTATTTTTTTCAGCTTATTAGGGTTTTAAATTATTTAAACATATGTTTAATTATTTTTGAGTTAGTTTTTTATCAATAATATTCTGTCATTTCTTTTCCCCAAAATGATGATATTTTGGATGTCTATTGTCTAGTATTGTGTGGTATCAATCAGTCTTTAGAAGATTATTTCCAGCATTCATATTTGAATAAAAGGACTCAATAACTTCTGTTATATACGTTAGACGCTTTGTTAGCCTTAAATTGAATTATCTTATAAATCAAAGAAATATTTTTAACATTGAATGTGTTATTATTATTGTGTTAATAGAAATTTTATATTCTTTCATTTTATGATATAAAAATATAAATATTATTACTATGCGAGAATGATAGTTAAATTATAAGTTAATTTAAATTTGTACATGCAGTAATGTAATATGAGGTGTTGAGTATAAATGATTGCATATATATATACAAAATTAGTTATCTATTTATATGTAAATAAGCTTTTTAGTTTTTTTTCTAATTGTTAGTCATGTATGATAAGATTTTAAGGGTTTTTGGTAGGATCATACGATTCTACGATCCGATCATGACTGATCCGATCCTGACCCTAAATCGATTCTGCGTAGGGTCGTGATTCTATAAACTATGTTTGAAAATCCATTTCACTACATCCTAATGTGGTCGACCAGGATTTGAGAGAAACTTACTTACCATACTAACTGTTTACGCCAAATCTTGTCTCGTGTAAACCATGATATACATCAGATAACCAACTGCACTGACATAAGAAACCTTTAGCATCTCTTGGATCTCATCATCCGTCTTTGGACACTGTGTACTGGATAACTTGAAGTGATGCTCCAGAAGTGTGCTCACCGACTTTGCATTCTTCATGTTGAACCTATCCAGGACCTTCTCCACATAGCTACCTTGAGACAACCATAATCTCCCTACAGCTCTATTCTTGTGAATATCTATCCCAAGAATCTTCTTGGCCTCTTCCAAATCTTTCATGTCAAATTCCTTGCTCAGTAGCCTCTTCAATTTGTCAACCTCTTTCATTTTCTTTACAACAATGAGCATGTCATCTACGTATAGTAGTAAGAAAACCAGTGATTCATCTTCAAGACTCTTCACATATATGCAGCAATCATACTCACATCTCCTATATCCATTTTGAATAATGTATGAATCAGAACGTTTATACCATTGCCTAGGAGATTGTTTCAATCCATAAAGTGATTTCTTCAACTTGTAAACCAACTGTTCTTGTCCGGACTGACTAAATCCCACGAGGTTGTAACATAAAAATCTACTCCTCTAAATTTCCATGAAGAAATGTCGTCCTTGTTGGAGTGTATACTAAAAGCCTAGCTTTTGTAAATATTTATTTTGAAATAAAAGAATCACATTGGTCAATATCTACATTTATTTGTTAAATGTAATTGTTCAATTAATTTATATAGTAGACAACATAATGTGTGGTGTCACACACAGAAGATCATGTTGACAGTTCTTTATAAATTATAAACAGTTGTTCACGACTAAGATGGAAAGGAACAAACCATCGGAATAGTCGTAGTGTAATTAAGTATTAGTTTATCTTGATTAATAAATTACACTGGTACACTCTAAGTGTTAGTTAGTCCTAGGAAAACGTACCGGTTCCACTGTACAAAAAATTTTGTACAAGTGTTGAACCTTTCCTTAAATGACCTATTGTGTTCTTTAGAAGTTAAATTAGAAATCGCAGATGGAACTTAACATCATTGATTCCAAATTTAACTTATCTGTTCTTAATGGTTTAGATTTGAATCGCAAGCGGAACTTAACACTATTGATTCAAATCTACCTAAGTTATTAATTCCATAAATATTAATTTCCAAAATTGGGTTCCAGGATTACATGGTGAGGCACATGACCTTCTTGGATATGGGAGCAACCACCAACGCCTAGGCAAAGCCTTTTAAGGAAAGCTAATATTTATTTCTTTAAATAACTCTAGGTTAACCAAAAAGAACAATTGAATCACAAATTCAAAAAAGAAGAAAACACAAACTCGAAAAATAAATTCGAAAAACCTAAATCTAATTGGCTCTTGTATTTAGAATTCTTACAAAGAAAATAACTAGTATGATGCGGAAGAAAACTACTAGTTATACCTTCTCTTTGTAAGCTAATGACCTCGAGATCTTTTGCCGTATTTCTCGCCTCACCTTGGACGTCGTGTGGGCGACGATCCTCCAAGATGAACACCACCCAAAAGAGCTTCTCCTCCTTGTAATATTCGGTCACCACCACCACAATAGAAAAGAGAGCAAAAGGAGAAGAGAAGGAGAGAGGGGCCAGCCACCAAGAGAGTCTCCAAGCCAAAGAATAAGAGTTGTATCTCATGAAGCCCCCTTACCCCTTCTTTTATATTACTTGCCCAAGACAAATAAGGAAAAACTTTTTACAAAAAATAAAATTATCCAAGAGTTTTTCCTTTTTCCTTTTTATTTTTCCTTTTCTTTCCTCTTAATTGAATCAATTACCAATTTTAATTTTGTGATGATTTTAATTAATTTAATATGGCCGACCACTTGCTTGGGCACTAAGCAAGGTGGCCGACCACCTCATCAAGGGGAAAAAGGAAATATATATTTTATAAAATTTTACAAGAAAAACTCTTATAAAATTTTACAAGCTCTCTTTCCTAAAGTAGGAGTTAAAAAAGGAAAATTCTAAAAATTAAAACCATGTTTTAAAATTTAAAACTTCTCTTACAAAATTTCCTTTTTTAACATGATGATAGAAAATTTTAATTTTAAAACTTATCTTCCTTTTTTTCTTGAACCATGAGGATGGTTAAAAAAGGAAAGTTTTAAAACTTTTAAAACTCTCTATTAAAACATGTGGCCAGATTCAAATAAGGAAAGTTTTTAAAAATTAAAAACTCTCTTTTAAAACTTATAGTTTTCTATAAAGAGAAGATTTTAAAAATTCAAAACACCCCTCCTATTTGAATTAATCTTGATCGGCCCCTACATGCTTGGTCACCAAGCAATAGGGTCGACCCCTATAAAGAGGATGTGGTCGGCCCTTGGTTGGTCACCAAGCATTGGACCGACCCACTTCTTGGACACCAAGAAGAGCCTTACATTTGGATGGACTTGAGCCTATAATGAGGCTACGACAGGGACCTAGAGGAGAAATTAGTTTTGACCTTTCGATGAGCTTGAGTATCCCATGTTCGCCCTGAACACACAACTCAAGTTCATCGATAATAACTCAATCCACTAGAGAGTTATTATCGCACTATCGCACCAATCCCAAATTACATTATGGGCTTCTTTTTATCATGAGTGTGTTAGTTTCCCTGTGTTTAAGATTACAAATGTCTACTAATTAAGTAAGTTACTGACAACTCACTTAATTAATATCTAGCTCCAAGAGTAGTACCACTCAACTTCATTGTCATGTCGGACTAAGTCCATCTGCAGGGTTTAACATGGCAATCCTTATGAGCTCCTCTTGGGGACATTCTCAACCTAGATAACTAGGACACAGATTCCTTCTATAATCAACAATACACATGTATATAGTAGTGAACAACACCTCCCCTATAGTAGTGACAAATAAAACATGTATATAATGCCACAAGGCTACTCACAAACTATCAACAGCCTACACGGTTAGTTTAAACACAATCATGCAGTTTATAAACAACTCACGCGGTTGGAAGTAAACACAACCACGTAATTATATAATAAACAACCAACACGGTTGAAAGAAAACACAGCATAAGACATAAGTAAAACATAAAAACAACACAATATAATAGACTGACTGTATGCCAGCATGACTAACACCACAATAAAACCCAAATCAAATAAAAGTGTCCGCAAGACTCAAAACCATATACAAAATAACATAATATAATACCAAATCCAAATACAAAGTACCAATAGCTTAATATGAAATAGCATGAAAAGTTGATCTCAGATGTGACGTGGGACTGACAACTAGGATCCTCCAAGCAACTCCTCCATCATCTATCTATTACCTAGCGAAAGAAAAACCAATACAAAGGGTGGTGAGTGCTGATCACTCAGCGGGCAATAAGAACATGATAGTGCATGGACAAAACTGTAAGACAATAAAAATATATAGTCTCAGTAGGAAAATAATAACATGATCATATATATATGACATAACAAATATACATACTCGTACCGGTCTAACATAAATAGTGTAATGACCAGTAACTCACTAGGGGTCAACAACAAATCTGCTCATAATGCCTGGGCAACATATATGACAGTATAACCATGTATGATAAACAGTAATAGATCATTAAATGTAAGAGCATCGCTCCATAATAAGAATACATCATATGTGGGAGCAACGTTCTACCACAAGTAATCCATCGTATGTGGGAGTAACACTCCACCACAAAAAATATAGAATATATGGGAGCAACGCTCTTCGTAATATGTGGAAGTAACGTTCCACTACAAACAATCCACAAGTGACCAATACATCTAGCTATCTAGCTAGAGACTGCACGAGATCACTCTACCATAAATCATTGTGGGTAGTCTGAAATTTCAAGATCCTTGTTTATGCGAGATCACTCTACCACAAATCACTGTGAGCAGATAAGAAGTAGCTATCTAGCTATGGGTTGCGCAAGATCACTCTACCACAGATCACTGTGGGTTGCCCAAGGTATAATAATCCAAGGATAAAACCACAAGCAAACCATCATATATGAGAGCAAGACTCCACCACAAGAAATACAAGTGACCAGGTCATCTAGCTATCTAGCTAGGGAATGCGCAAGATTACTCTACCACAGATCACTGTGAATAGTCTAAAATGTCAAGGTCCATGTCTGCGCGAGATCACTCTACTATAGATCATTATGGGTAGACAGGAGGTAGCTATCTAACTTCGGGCTGCCGAGATCACTCTACCACAGATCACTATGGGCAGCCCAACTATTAGGGAACAATGGTCACCAAACTAGCTTATACCACATGGGAGCAATGGCTGTTAAACTAGCTCATACCGCAAGGGAGCAATAGTCGTCAAACTAGCTCATACCATATGGGAGCAATGACCATCAAACTAGCTCATACCGCAAGGGAGGAATGGTCGTCAAGCTAGCTCATACCGCAAGGGAGCAATGGTCGTTAAACTAACTTATATCACATGGGAGCAATGGTTGTCAAGCTAGATCATACTAAAAGGGAGCAATGGTCATCAAACTAGCTCATACCACTAAGGAGCAATGTTCGTCAACATGCATATAGTGCAATGATGAACATGATGTAAATAACCATGATACTGATACAATGATCATCAATGCAACAACTCCCTCAATATAGGTACAATATAATCAACATGATCCTTTAATAGTACACACCAAACATGTGTGCACACACCATACAGGTATAATCAACATGATACCTCTAATAATACACACCCGACATGTGTGGACACTCAACATAGGTATAATCAACTAGATACCTCTAATAGTACACACTAAACATGTGTACACACACCACAACACAGATATAATCAATAGGATACCTCCAATACTACTGATCACCAACCACTTGTACACACAACAAACACGTGTACACTCACAATATTGGTATAATCATCAAGATACTTCCAACTAAACATGCTGGACATATGTACACATAACGACAAAGGTATAATCAACAAGATACCTCCAATAATACTCACCTAACATATATGCACACACAACACATGATAGATCTAGAATCATAATCCATCAATCACATACATCTATATGCATGAAAAGATCCAACATGTGTCTACCAACAACATCTACAATACGTAGCAACACCTATACAAGTGTGCACACTAATAATGCATAATCAGTATGATAACTCCTACAGTACACACCATACACATGTTGTAGGACCCTTGGCGCCTGGCTAAAGGGAGGTGAATATCCCTATAAAACAAAGCGAACCTTCCTCGAACTTTTATGACTTAATAAGAATTAACACTTGTATAAAAATAATTAAAAGACTAAAAAAGATGAGGCATAAAGAAATTACTTGATTACAACCAGAGAGGTTGTTAATCCAAGGGAGTTGAAAACACACTAAACAAATTCTCCTTTAGGCTGAGAAGCCTCTTACAACAATTAAATCTCACAATTAGAAAGATAAACTCAAAAGGAAATGATAACAAGTGTTCTCAAGTGTTTTATCTAGCTTATAGGAGCAGAGCTACTTTTATAGCCCTGCTCGGGGCGCCTGGAAAGGTTCCAAGCACCTGGAATGGGATAAAAGTTTATCCTTGATGCAGCGGGAAGCGCCACGTCACAAATGGCTAAGTTTTGGTTCTGGGTGCCCGAAAAGGTTCTGGGCGCCCGGACCACCCAGAGTTCGGGCGGTAGGACTAGAAAGTCAACTTCCAATTGAGTTTTTGGTCTGGGTCTTCCCCTCCGGTCCTACTCGCATTGGTCCGAATCTTTCACTTCGGTTCCACTCACTTGGGTGATCTCGGTTATCCGGAATAGGGTTCACCCGAACCCAACTTCCAACCTTCGAGCAATCTTCCGTTCTAGCTTCTCATCCCTCAGAGACATCGTGCGCCTCCTTCTCATCCGCCCGCATACTCTTCCGTAGCACCTCGTCCCTCAGACACACCGAGCCTATTGGCTCTCTCTCGTGCCGTCTTTCTCACTAGTTACGTCTTTTGCTCGACTTCCTGTGCGCTTAAGTTCCTGCACACTTAGACACAGGGTTAAAAACCAACATAACCTAACCTGACTTGGTTGATCACATCAAAACTACCTTGAGGTACTAATTATGCCCCCCTTTTTGATGTGATCAAATTCAAGGTAAGTTAGGATAAATCATAAATAAATAGCAGTTATATAATTTTTGCAAAATACAAAAATTAAATTAAGTACAAAATTTAAAAAAAATTATACTACCCTCCCCCTAGACTTAATATTTACTGCTCCCCCTTTTGATCACATTAAAAGTGGGGTACTTTAAACATATTACTTGGAAAGTCTAAAGAGACTAAGGGAAAAACAAAACAAATAGGAAAAGTTAAGTTTAAAAAACTTTGATTTTATAAAAAAAAATCCTTTAAGAATAAAAACTTTAGCAAGGGAAAAAAAATTCACAGAAAGTTGATTTTTTGGAAAAATTAAAAAATTTACATTTTGATCATTAGTTTATAAAAAAATTTCTAACGAGATTTTTTTTTCAAAATATTGTTAACGGCAAAAAAAAAACTTAAGCAAATTAGACTTTATAAATTTTTCTAGCAAAAATTTAAAGCATGACTTAAATGTTTCACAGTAAGCCAATTAAACATTTGATTCAGTAATTGACTTACAGGCTGTGGCGACGCACTAGGCCTTCTTGGTTATTGAATCATCAACCAATTCTAGACAAGCCTCTTAAAAAATTTAAATATTTAATCTTCTTTCTGAAAAGCCCTAAGTCCAGAAAAATAGTTAACCTAAATATGATTTTGGAATCCAGTATATGTTCCTATCTACTCGATTCATTAAAAATTTGGGAGGTACATAACTTATGGGGACTTTTCTAATTTGCCCCTGGTGTTTTCTAATATATCAGTTTAGCCTTCCATACTTTCTAAATTTTGATTTTTGAAAGTAATTCAGTTTCAAACATGCATGTTCATTTTTTAAACTTTTGATTTATATTTTTAATTTATCATTTTTAATTTTAAATTATCAAACAAATCTAAGGGGGCATGCATTAGCTAATTGTCTTTTCAAGTCTATATTTTCTTTTTCTAGTTTTTCTAAATCTTTGGAAAGAATCTTAATAAATTTAAATAACTTTTCAGGAAATAAGGCGCGTACCTAACTTACCTCGTATTATGATGCTCCCCCTTCATCATAACTTTCCTCTGATGATTCTCTCCCTTCGTTGATGCTCATCTCTAAGCTGGTTTTGTCTTTCTTTTGATGGTCTGCCATTAGGGCTAGTTCAGCGTAGACTTCGATTTCAGATTCAAAGGACGACAATTTATTCCATGTGGCTTTTAGACTATGCTTGGGCCGAGCTGGCTTCTTATTCTTTTCCTTGTCCTTGTTCTTCAATTTTGGGCAACCATCCTTGATGTGTCCTTCTTCATTGCAGTTGTAGCATTGGACTTTCCTTTTGTTCCAATAATGTTTTCTCATATATGATTTAAATTTATTAGTTTTAATAAATTTGTTAAACTTTCTTATTAGTAGTGTGACTTCATCTTTGTCGATCGACGCTTCGGAGTTAGAATCTTCCTTCTTGGCTTTCAAGGCAAGATTGTTGTTCGACTTTTTGATTTCTTTAGAACCTGCACATCAAGTTTCGTGAAGTTCAAAAGTAGAAAACAAATTGTCTAGAGTACTTACCTCGAAGTCCATAGAGATGTAGTATGCATATACTAAGGATGACCATTCTGGAGTTCTCAGGAAGGCGTTGAGCGCATATCGGATTGAATCTCGGTTTGTTTCCAATTCTCCGAGATTGTTAAGCTGAGTGATGAGTTCTCTGATCCATGCTTGGAGTTACACTACCTTTTCTCTATTGTTCATCCACAGGTTTGTTTGCTAGGTTCGGAGGATGTCTGACCTTGCTAACTTTGCTTCCAAAGTGCCTTCATGGAGTTCTAGGAACTTCTCCCAGAGTTCTTTGGTAGAGTCATAGCTGCCGATTCGATTGACCTCCTGGGACGGAAGGATACTCAGTAGATGGAGCTCAGCTCGTCCGTTCGCTACGAAGTCTGCTTGCTCCTTCTTGCTCCATTGGTATTCTTCCTTTTCATTTCCTTGTTGGTGTTTGGGAGCTACAAAACTGTTGGTGCAATATTCCCTAGGTCAAGGTTGACCTTGTTGACTGAGCTTGAATTGGGTCGAGCTTGAATTGGGTCAAGCTTGAGTCTTGATGTTTGGATTTCGATGTTTGACAATACATAGAGACAAGACATGAAGATTGCAGGTGCAATTGTTCATGTGGGAGATTGTGAAGAAGAGTCAAGTAGGTCAAAGTTGATTGGATACTTGACTGGAAAATCCTGGTGAGTGAAGCCAGGTGAAAGTCCTAGTGAGTGAAGCTAGGCAGTAAGGAAAGTCCTGGTGAGTGAAGCCAGGCAGAGGAAAGACCTAGTGAGTGAAGCTAGGTAGAAGGGAAGTCCTGGTGAGTGAAGCTAGGCATAGGAAATCCAGATGGGTCAAGGTTGACCAAACATCTGGTGGAAGTCCAAGTGGGTCATGGATGACTGGACACTTGGCATGAGGAGAAAAGTCCAAATGAATCAAAGGGATTGACTAGACACTTGGTAAGGGAGTCCTGGCAGGTCAAGGGTGACCGGATGCTAGGCATGATGTACCAACAGGTCATGGTTGACCGGATGTTGGTTTAGGGAACTTTGAACTTGGTTTTGGGCAAAAACCTGGAGCTGGATCGATCAGTCGATCGATTGGCTCTTGCCCAATCGATCGGCTGATCGATTAGGTGAGTCCCCGCGACAAGCCTCCTCCCAATAGATCAGTGGATCGATTGGGAAGAAGTGTCGCGTGAACAGAAAGCCTCCCAATCGATCAGCCGATCGATTGGGAGCCTCCAATCGATCGGGCGATCGATTGGGAGCTGCGATTTTGCGCGATAAGCCCTGGATCGATCAGCCGATCGATCAAGGCAATTCCCAGGAGCACAGAGGCGCTTTGGATCGATCGACCAATCGATCCAAAGCCTCCCCGATCGATTGGGAGCAATCTAATCGATTGTGATTCGACCATTGGCGTCGTATTTAGCTATTGGCGAGCGATTTCGTCGATAGAACTCTTGGTTTTCATCTCCGATCTTCACAGCGACATCACAGCTTCTCCACAGAGTTCTCACCGCCAGATCTTGAAGGTTCTTGGAGGCATTTCCAAGTCAAGAGGCGGATCTATAGCAAGAAGAAGAAGCTAGGGTTAGGGTTTCTTGTGTAAACTGTGTAAGCTTTCCCTTGTATTTGCTTCTCTTTGTTTCTTGTTGTATTGAGAGTATTGTAGGGTTTCTCCGCCTTCGATAGTTACCGTAAAGGAGAGTTTTTCATAGTGGAGGGTCCGTGAGTGTGTGGATCCTTGGATTAGTCACCTCTTCTTGAGGTGGATACCAAGTAAATCCCTAGTGTTAGCGTTGAGTGTTGTTTCTTTGTATTTTCCGCTGCACATCATCTCAAGAAACAAGTAACGACGAGCACGAGATCACGCTGAGCTATTCACCCCCCTCTAGCTACATTTCGGTTCCAACAAAAACTATATTTCACAATTAACAGAATCTCAAAATTCGTTTTAAAAAAAAAATACCTCCATCCGGCGTTTCCATTGCACGATGTCTCCCTCAAATTTTAGTGGATGAATGCTTGCACCGGTCATCGTCTCATTGTTTTAGTCGGCGGTTAGTCCTTCTGAGACATCCTGGCTCTAATACCACTTATAGGACCCTTGGCAGCCGGCTAGAGGGAGGTGAATATCCCTGTAAAACAAAGTGAACGACATAATAAGAATTAACACTTGCATAAAAATAATTAAAAGACTAAAGAGATGAGACACAAAGAAATTACTTGGTTACAACCGGGAAGATTGTTAATCCAAGAAAGTTGAAAGCACATTAAACAAATTCTCTTTCAGGCGATAAACCTCTTACAACAATTAAATCTTACAATTAGAAAGCTAAACTTAAAAGGAAACAATAGCAAGTGTTTTATCTAGCTTCTGAGAGCAGGGCTGCTTTTATAGCCCTACTCGAGGGGCCTGGAATAGGATAAAAATTTATCCCTGACGCAGCGGGGCACGTCACGTTGCAAATGACTAAGTTTTGGTTCTAGGCGCTCTGAAGGGTTCCGGGCGCCCGGACCACCCAGAGTCCGGTCGCCCGGACCAAGTCCGAGTCTTCAGCTCCGATCCCGCTCGCATTGGTCCGGATCTTCCGCTCTAGCTCTGCTCGCTTGAGTGATCTTGGCCATCCGGAATAGGGTTCGCCCGAACCCAATTTCTGGCCTTCGAGCAATCTTCCGCTCTAGCTTCTCGTCCCTCAGAAATGTCGCGCGCCTCCATCTCGTCCGCCCACGTACTCTTCCGCGACACCTCATTCCTCGGACACACCGAACCCATCAGCTCTCTCTTGTGTCATTTTTCTCGCTAGCTACGTCTTTTGCTCTACTTCATGTGCTCCTAAGTTCCTGCACACTTAGACACAGGGTTAAAAACCAACATGACCTAACCTGATTTGATCGATCATATCAAAACTACCTTGGGGTACTGACACATGTGTACACTACAGAGTAGAAATAACCAAAGATGAGACTGTATAGATAATAAACAGATTATCTCAAAGATCAAGTATATGAGTATCAAAGATGAGACTGTATAGATAATAAATAGATCATCTCAAAGATCAAGCATATAAGTATCAAATGCAGATAAAATACGAGTGGAGTTAAGATAAAGTAACCCAATCCACTTTCGGAGCGATCGGGCAACGACGATCGACCGAGGCGACGCAACGTGATCGCGTGCGAGAGAGTGGCTCGGCAGCAAGAATCGGGAGACTAAGGTAGGGGTGTCAACTGGTGCAAGGCACAGGCAATGAGGCTCGTAGTAACCGGCACGACTTTGGCCGTCGACGTCCGACGGAGAGGGCACAAGATAGGAGGAGGTGTGCGGTGGTGGAGTGAATTGGGTAGAAGAGAGAGGAACTTAGGTTTATAATATTTAGACCTACGTTTAAATAATCAAACCCTAAGTTAATTCCTTAATCAACTCCCAACTTAATTGAGTGTTCTAAACATGCTTTCTCTTATCTCAACCGATTCATCCCCTTAAATGTGTCATACAGACTCCGTTTAAATCCCGAAAATTTTTTAAAAAATTTCATAAGGTTATTTCTCCAATAACACTTATTATTTAATTATTATTTGAGTGTCGTATCAACCGATTCATCCCCTTAAATGTGTCATATATCCGTTTAAATCCGAAAAAATTTCTAAAAAATCTCATAAGGTTATTTCTCTATTAATACTTATTATTTAATTATTATTTGGGTGCTTTATTTTACAGAATTAATCATAATTTTATTTTATTTATTTTATTTTATTTTATTTTAGCCTTATTCATCTCACGAGTCTAAGTTTTCAAACAAAGGGATCCTATGATTTTGTGAGATGAGTTAAGTTAAATTTCAAGGTTTGATTTAACTTGTGTTACATTCAAGTTTAACTTTGGATTCAATAAATAGACATTCTTTAGATAAATTTCTACGCTATGATGAGTCACCTGGACATCATTAGAGTAACCACGCATTCAAAATTTTTCAAATAGTTCTACCCACTGAACTTAGTATAAAACTTTAGTCTAACTAATTAGGATTAGTAAAGGGTAGCTTTAGTTAGTTCCACTAAGCTAAATGTATCAGGTCAAAGTTATATCTTCCTAGACATGCATAGATAAAATTTTCCTAACTTACTATCATCCAAAACTTTTGCAGTGTTGTTTGTCAGGTTACACTTTTATCCCTTTTTATTACCTAGCTGAGTAAACTATTATTTTGAAGGTGCCAACTAATTTGGAGCCTATCCCTAAATTATTAAATTTGGATTTAAGTCTTAGTTTTATGTCGATTATTTTTATAGTTATAATAAATTTGATGGTAACTTGAATTTAAATTAACTTTGTAGTTATTTAATTTAAATTTATTTTTTCAATATGAGTTTGAATTGTTTGATTTTATTTTATATTTTAGGTTTGGGTTTGAATTAATAGATTTAGTTGCATTTGGTTTTAGATAATGAATTTCATTTTTAGTTACACAACATTGATTGAGTCCTACTTGCGTGATTAGATATGCTTTCAAAACCCAAGTTTTATTTGTTTCAAATTTTGACTTATTAAAGAAATGAAAGTTTTATTTGTAGAGTTGGACTTATTTCCAAGCTTGGGCTTATTGTGTATATCTTTTTATATTTTAAGAATTAGGTCCAAATTTTTTGATCTTGTGGTGAAAGTTTCTAATAATCCTTTGAGTTTATTAATTTCACCTTTAAAAATTATATTTTCCTCCTCAAGTTTTATATCTTGATTTAGATTTCTATTTTCAATTTATTCCTTGAGGTGTTGATTTTCCTCGAGAAGTATTCAGTTTGTTTTTTAGATCTAATTAATTTTTTATTCAAACTTGTAATTATTTTTAAAAAATTAGCAGTTAAGATAGAAGATACCTTGTTCGAACCTTCGGAAACGAGTGCGAACTCGTGGCTTGATTTGTCTTCGGACTCATCATCTTATTCCGACTCACTTTCTGATTCCGATCTAGATGCTATCAATGCAAGGTAGTTGTGATGCTTCTAATCTTTAACATCTGATTCTTCCGAAGATGATTCGTTTCACGTTGCCTTGAGTGCCTTCTTTCTTCTGGTTGTTTTGGGTTTGTCCTCTTTCATTTTTGGATACTCGTGCTTGTAGTGTCCTTTCTTGTTACACCTGCAGCATGTGACCTTCGCCTTCACGTCATTTGATTTGATCACCTTTTATAGGTTCTTCATATAGTTGTTCTTTCTTCTAGTGAACATTTTTTTTTGACCATGTTCACTAGTTGTTCTTCATCGGCTTCTAAGTCAGATTCAGATTTTGGCTACAGTTTGTTCTTGTACTTAGCTTCTTTTGAGAAACTTACAAAAAGTGCAATACCTTTCTCGACCGACTTTGAGTTAGTCTGTTCGTGGAGTTCAAGTTCACAAAATAACTCATCTAGTCTTAATTTATTTAAGTTCCTCAAAACTTTATAGGCATCTACTATAGATGCCCACAGTACATTTCAAGGAAAAGAGTTCAAAGCATACCTGATTACATCCCTATTCTCTAGTTGGTGTCTGATTAGGTGGAGTCCGTTCAAAATGTCTTTGATTCTTGCGTGTAGCTGAGTAGTCATTTCTCCATCTTACATTTTAATATTAAATAAATTATTTAATAATAAGTCATGCTTTATTACTTTCGCATCACTTGTGTCTTCGTGTAGTTCGATCAGTTTATCCCAGAGTTCCTTAGCGTTCTTGAATGGGCCGACGCGATTCAGTTCTTTCGTAATAAGATAAACAGATAGGAATAATACTTAAATCTTGTCTCCCCGATACCAGGATTTAGTCAAGGTCTCAACTTAGGTTTCCCACATGGACCTAAGTTGGATCGACGCATATAGTTCCCTCAATCGGGAACGCGTCTTCACTGGATCTCTCCTCCAGTTTCTTACCTGTTACTTATCAACTATAGTCGCTTGACTTGCTTTTGACCCACCAGATCTTCCCGCCAGCTGTCAGATCCCGCGGACCTAACTGGACTTCGACCGATTGTCAGGTCCCGCTGACCCAACTGGACTTTCCACTAGATATCGGGTCCCGCGGACCTATCTGAACTTTGTACTAGCTATCGAGTCCCGCGGACCTAGCTGAATTTCAACCTGGTGTCAGATCCTTCAGACCCGTCAACTCCTGCACACTTGGTAAGGTAATTAGACCATAAAATACTTTAACTTTAAACCACTTGTCATTCACCAAAACCTAAGTTAGATTATTAGTGCAAATTGCACCAACATAAAGTTCTCTAATTTCTAATGGAAATCAAATAGAAAACATGAAGCAATTGTAGTGCAACATCATGATGAATAAACCCCCTAAAAAAAGTGGTTAAAACTAAACCCTGTAGAATCCGAAACATGGAAGTTCTACACTATAATTTCAGCATATAAAGTTTTCTAATTTCTAATGGAAACTAAATAGGAAACATGAAACAATTGTAGTGCAATATCATAAAGAATAACTTCCAAAAACAGTTATTACAACTAAGACATGCATTTCATAAAAATAGATTTGTAACTAAGATGCTTGCACAAAAAAAACTGAATCAACTTTGACGATTGCACTCAACAAAACTACATTAAAATTGAGATGCATAAACTAAATAAAAGATTTAAAACGACACCCTATAATATCGAAAACTTACAAATTCTGCAATTTAACTTGGGCACCTAAAGTTCTCTGACGATTAAGGGAGAACAACTAGATCACATGAAATAATTTGACATGCTACATCAAGATGAACACCCAAAAAACAAAATTTAAAACTCACAACTAAAGAATCTGAATTCCTCCAGTTTTAGAACCTATTTAAAGCATCAAAACTATTGTTACCATCAACTAGAACAAGAAAGGAACAACGCATCATGAAGGGAAGCTCCTAAAACAGTGATAAACATATGAATATATGGTATATGAATTTCCACCAATTATAAAAACTAATTAGAGCATCAAACTTGGTAGAGAACATGCCTTTAATTTTTAGCTACCAACTCTCTCTTCTTTGCCTTTGCTTAGAGCTCTAGAACCAGTGGAAATTTGGTGAGGATGAAAGCTTAGGGCCGGTGGAAATTTGGGAGAAGATGGAGCTTTAGGGTTTTGGGAAGTAGCCAAAGAAATCTAAGGAGAGGAAAGCATAAATTTTTTATATTCATATTAAGTCTTATAAATTTTATACATAATAAAAATTTATATCCATGGGTTATATATGTTGGAACCCCAAGGTGGTTTTGGTATGATCAACAAGTTAAGTTAGGTCATGTCGAGTTTTAACCTTGTGTCTAAGTGTGCAGGAGCTTAGGAGCACAGATAGTAGAGCGGAAGACGCAACTAGCGAGAAGGACGTCACACGGTGCATCCGAGGGACGAGGCGCTGCGGAAGAGTACACCGACGGACGAGAAGAAAACGTGCGGTGGTTCCGACCCCCTTTCTAGTCGGCTGCCACGATCCAACAATATAAATTTTTATATACATACTAAGTCATATAAATTTATAAAAAAATATATACACATTGGTTATATAAATTTTTATTTACTTATTAAGTTAGATAAATTTATATAAAAATTTATACACATGGGTTATATAAATTTTTATATACTTACTAAGGGGAGTGTATTCACCAAGAGTTTTAATGACTTTCATTGATTTTTTTAGTGATAGAATTTTTATTGATTTTTATAGAATTGTACATAGTTGTGAAAAGAATTCCAAGATTGGACTTTTCCTCTACATACTTTATATATCTCCTTTTCACTTTCCACGGCTTGTAACTTGAAAGTAAGAAAATGTTGCCGAGATAACACTACACGATGTGAAGAAAAATTGGGTATCCCATATCACACACCAAAAATTCATCTAATTGATGAAAAAGGAAACCACAATAAAATATCAATTTTTACCATCATACATACAAAAAAAAAATGCTCATAAACAAAATACACACATACAAATCAGCAATCACATAATAATCAAGGTAGGTAGTTGATGCTCAAATGGGAGTATATGCTTCCCGCAATAGATTCAAACAAATACAAACCACCATAATTTCTTTTGGATTAACCAAAACAATAAAGTCAAATGGTGTAATCCCAATAGATGTTCACCTACCTGCGAGAGAGAGATCGAAGAAGAGCTGAGGAAACGGAGAGAGAGCGCTTGATTAGTAGATGGAGCTCGGTTTTAATAGCAAAAGGGATTGATCTAGGAGCAAGGAAAAGGAAGAATCGAGGAGGAAGGGAAAAGAGAGGCAACAACGGTCAAAAAGAGAGAGACATGTTGGGTTAAAAGTCCATAGAAATCTCAAGAATGAATAGATGACTTTTTCTTTTATTTTTTAAAGTTTACCAAGGATTTAAAGTTTGTACCCAAAGAATTTTAAAAGAATCTATGAAAATCCATAAAAGTTTAGATCCCAAAAGATTTTCATAGAGTTTTAAAAAGTTAAGTTTCAATACCATATGACTTTTTAAAACTTTATAAAAATCTAATTTGGATATCACTAAATTTCTATGGAGTTTATAAAAGTCTAGTTGAATATACCTAGACTTTTAAAATCTCTAAAAGTCATTGAAAGTAATAAAAATAAATCCAAGATTGAATATACCCCTAAGTTATATAAATTTTTATATAAAAAATATATACACATGGGTTATATAAATTTTTATATACTTACTAAATTATATAAATTTATATAAAAATTTATACACATCAACTATACAATTTTTTATATACTTACTATTTTTATATAAAAATTTATAAATATGGATTATATAAATTTTTATATACTGGATATAAAATAAATTTTATACATATTTATATCCAACTGTTTTCTTTGTATAATTAATCAATTCAAATTACATAAATATAAGCTAACTTAATTAATTAAATCTAACTAAATCTATCTACTTAAATTAATCAATTGTAAAATAATCAAATAAATCATCTTAATTAAAATAATTTAATTTTGGACACTACAGTTTGGTTCAAGTTATCATATATAACCGTAGTTAACATAACCAAAGTTATAGAGAATAAAACATAACATAATGTTATTTGCTTTAGCCTAGGTAATACAACAAAAACTTATTTGTTTAGAGGTTTTAATGTATAACCTAGTGTAACATTTTACCGTATTACCTTCGGTAGGAAAATGTAATAAAACCTTGTTATTTAAATTTCTAAAAATTTTAATTTCAATATATATATATATATATATAATATTGATAATATTATTATTAATAGTGATATATATATATATATAAATAAATAAAATTGGATAGTATTTTTATTTTAGAATTTATTTAGATAATTTTATTGGGTTTTAGGGGGGGTGTATTCATTCTAGATTTCTAATGACATTTAATGATTTTTTTAAATAATAGATATTTGTAGAGTTGGTAGATTTCTATTGACTTTAATAGAATTCCACATACTTATAAAAAGAATTTCATAGACTCTTGTTGACTTTTTACAAGATTTTTATAGACATTTGTAATATTTTCATAGAGTTCTGTGGATTTCTTCTGTCTCAAAGGTTCTCGCATCAGTGTCATCTCCTAGTCCAATTGCGTATTTTCTTGTAGCAATTCAATTCCCAACTACAAGTCTTAAGTCTTCATAATCCTCAAAAGTATCAGTCTGATAATGTTCATGTTTAGGGTGAGATTGCCAAAGAATAAAAATCATAAGTGTAATTCAAATTCTAATTGTAAATATACAGTTTATTATTCTAACCTTCAAATAATCCTCCCATACTTCATCGCTAGCCGTGAATTTCTTTGTCATAGAATCCCATACAAACCCAAAACTAAGATGTATAAGTTTACAGTAGTTGTTATATCATTGTTTGAACCACTTCAAACGGCTTTGATACTGTGCAAAAGTCTTTTCACACCCAAATTTTGTATTAAGAGTGGGAAATATTTCTATTTCCACTATTCTTTTGTTCAACACATCATTCCTATCACGCCATCCTCGCATTGCAGCATCAACCATAAGTTTTAATAATTCATTACTCTCCTTAGTAGTCCATATATTATATTTTGCTTATGAATCTCCCATTGATAGTACTTCTTTAGCATGCATAAGATAGAAAAATGGTGGATGAGCACATATATATATATATATATAACAATATTCTTTGTTGTTTTATATAATAGAAGTTCGCCTTATGCGACCAATTAAACAGAAAAAGAAAACTTCAACAATCAAATGCCTCTTAATTTATTAATTTCACTATTATTAATTTATTAAATTATATGAGGTTTTCATTTACTCCTTCAATGAAAATAAAATACTATGTTATTTATATGCTCTCCCTAATGCCTCAAAGTTCATACCATTCTCGGTTACATATTTGCACATGTTTATGAAAGCAAGTCATCATGTATAAAAATGCATGATCATGTGTTGACTTCTCCCTTCATAGTATAATTAAAAATTGACAAATAATTGATATCTTCTTTGATCCTTTGATCTTTGCTAAAATGAATATTAGAAATTGCAGAACATAGAGTAACTACTCCATTTTTTCCAAATTACATAAATCTAAAACCATCAACATTTAAAAAACAATTTTGAGTTACAATGATGCAAAAACAACCACCTATGAACCACAAAAGAAGAATATTTTATACGAAGTTTCTACGATTAAATTTCCATACACAAATTGTGCTTCATAAAATAAAAAATGAAATCAAACACCCACTAAAAAAATGAAATCAAACAAAAAATTCTACTCCACTATTCATATAATAGTAATCGTTAGAGGTATAACAAATTCTACGATTAATTTTCTGTATACAGATTGTGCTCCGTAAAATAAAAAAATGAAATCGAACACCCACTAAAAAATGAAATCAAACAAAAAATTTTGCTCCACAATTCATATAATAATTCAATCTACTTACATTGACCCATAGAGTTGAAAAAAGTCTATACTAATCGTTAGAGATGGTGTTAGAGACTGTAGATAGATATATAGGTTTACGGTACCAGTTGGGATAAGAAAAATTGTAGATATATAGGCGAACAATTGAAACAGTATCAATCGTTATGAAATAAGGAAAAAATTGTAGACGAACAATCATACCTTTGAAGGAGAATTTTTTGGTCGTGAGAAGAGTTTTTTTTTATCGTGAGAGAAGACAACCCTAGAGACGTTTTGAGAGAGTTTAGTTCGATTAAAATCTGTCAAAATCTGTAGGTTAAATAGAAGATAATTTTTTACTTTTTATGGTAATGCCTAAGGCATTGAAATTTATACTAAAGAATTTTCTAAGAATCCTTGGAAATTTATTGCAATTTTGGATACCCCTAAACTTTAATGGAGTCTTTAAAAGTCAAGTTTGAACACCACATGATTTTTTATAAATTTTTAAAAATCTATTTTGAATACCACTAAATTTGTAAAGAGTTATAAAAGTCTAGTTTCAATACCTCTAGACTTTTAAATTTTAGAAGAGTCATTAAAAGTCTAATTTTAATACACCCCTTAGATTAAGTCTATTTAGTTTATCTCAACTAATAGTTAGGAGTTCATTGATTTAATATACTATAGTTTTAATTAAAAATACTAAAGTTAAAAAAAATCATTCTTCTTCCCTCCAATCCTCGCTTCGCCGATAGCCACCCACCGACCGCCACCCACTGACAGTCGCCCGTCGCCTGCCGACCACTGCCCCACTGCCACCCACCACTCACTGGCACCATCCAGTGTTCTGCTGTCACCTTTGACGACTCTTGCTGCTGCCTGCCAACTATCGCCCGTCGATCGTCGCCCACCGCTCGTGCTGGCATCCGGTGATCCACTACCATCTCCGACGACCTTGACTACCGTCCGTCGACCACCACCGGCCACTTGCTGCTGTTGCTGCCTATTGCGCCCGCTTGCTGCCACCTCTGCGCTCGAGTATGGTGGTTATGAGGATAATTTTGGAATTTTTTTTTTTTTGCTTAACCTCCAGAATCGAGAAAACCTAAAACAACCCGAGGTATTCAGATTCCAGGTTTGATGCCCCAATTGCTTATGTTTGCTGGTATTTCGGAATCATGAAAAACTTCGAAATCTAGAAAAACTCGAACCAAATACGGTTATTGTGGATAACCATAGGAAAACTTAGAAGATTCTCTTGTTTTTAATAACAAATATAATTTTGAGTTTCTCCAATATGGTGAAATTAATTCTCTACTACTTAATCTTGTATCATCATGATTGATCTTTGAGATATTGAAGAATCTTATAATAAGTTAATTGCGTCTTCAATTTATATGTGCACCCAGTAACCGTATTGAGAAAGTGTTTAAAATTTTCAAATAAAAGTATTTATAGACTTTTTTTTTTGTATATTGAACAATGGTTAATGATTGATTAAATTGAAATCGAACCAGCTAAACTTTTTTTACAAATCATACCGAACGAACTTCCTATAAAAATTGAACAAATCGAACCGATAAAAAATCAATTAATTCAATTGAAAATCAAAATAATTTAATTTTCAGACAGTCGAATTAACCAATTGGCTCTTACTATCACTCTCCGGGTATGCCCAATGAGCATGAGTCAAGAATTAGAAACTTTAAATTCCATATTCTGGCATAACAATTCATTGTTACGTATTTATCAGTCGACTGTTGTATCAATGATAGTTAATAGTAGCAGTTGATTGATATGTTCGATTTAATTGGTTTAATTGAATATAGATTTTTAAAATCGAGACCGATAAAACTAAATTAATTGATTTTTTTATAAAATAAACTTTTAAATTCTATCAGTTTATTGGTTAATTGGATTTAATACCGATATTGATAAGAGTAAGTGACTTTGAAATAAGAGAAGTAACTGAGAATGAATGAGAATTGTGAATTATGAATGATTTGAACCGGGGATGAAATTAGAGTACTATTTATAGGAATATTTAAAGAATCTTTAGACATTAATTCGGTCATTTTATGTTAGTTAGACTAAAATAAGTGAACAATTAGAATAAAGTAATGGGTCATATAGGCCTATAGCTAAAGTAATCCACCCTTTTCCGTGAACATACACTCTATGGAAGATATATTCACAGGGTAAAGCACATAGTCTCAAGTTGCAAGCAGCTCTCAACTATTGCTTATATCTATAGAATACCATCGAATGAAAACCAAATGGGCAACTCATTGACTCACCACCATTTCTTCATATACCAAGAAGCTGAAACAACCATAACAATATAATGATGCTTGCAATACTTCCAACATCAACCCCTCGCTGCCATTATCTCTTACACACACGGATCCTTCATCGCTACCAAGTAGGTCATAGGTTCCGACTAAAGAGTATATGGGCAGAAATTAGAGCGTTGAGAGCAAACATAAGGAAGCAGGAATGATATGCGAAAATAACCATTACCAATGTTAGGAATGCATCTCTTCCCCAGTTAGACACCAAGTCATCAGTTCAAGCACTATCCGAGGAAGATGAGGAAATCAAAAGATATACCTGTATTTGTAATCAACAATAGAACAATTCATGCATCCATCAGCTTATTTATTATCGTCCAAACAAACTGAAAAAGGTTTGATTAAATCGAACAAATCGATCGAATTTAAAATTTAATTCAGTTATTTCAATTTTTTTTTCAAAAAAATCAGATTTTTTCTATTAATTCGGTTCGGTTTCAATTTTTAAATTTATTATTTAGTTAAACCGAATATAAAAAACCAAACCAGTAAATCTCCCATGATTCATTATTATTAAAAAAAATCAATTTTGATTTTAGTTAAATCTACTATTGTTAATTAAATAATATTTTATTAGTTCGATCGGTTCAATTTTTATTAACAAAATTTGATCAGCTCCATGTTTTAAAAAAATTTGGTATATTCGATTTCAGTTAACTCAGTTAAATTTGATTCAATTTGGATCGAATACTTACTATAGTCAAACTAAACCACAAATCCGTATTCCCACCTCTCTCATATGAATATCTACATAGCCCTGGTCTTTCGACTCAAGAGTGTAGGTCCCTTTGGAGGCCGGCAAGAGGGGAGGGGTGAATTGCCCTACAAAATAAAACCAAAAAACCCTTCTCGGATATTCAACTAACTTAAAAGAACTTGTAATTAAAAAGGCAGAGACTAATTAAAACAGAAAATAGACACAGAGGAATTACTTGGTTTGCAATCAGAGGATTGCTAATCCAAGGCAAAGAAGGCACACTAATTGATTCTCCTCTGGGCGGAGTAGCCTCTTACAGCGTTGAAAGCACAGAAAGAAATAACACAAATGAAAGCACTGGATTACAAGTAGTTGTTCTTGATTGATGATTGCTTCTGGACCAAGGCTATATTTATAGTCTTGCTCCGGGCGCCTGGAAGGGTTCAGGGCGCCCTGGGGGGGATAAATTTTATCCCCCAACGGTCGGATCGAGTCAAAACTCGATCCTGTTGAAAAGTCGATTCCGGGTGCCCGGAAGGGTTCCGAGCGCCCGGAATGGTTCCGGGCGCCCGGAGCCCTAAGGTCAACATAGGTTGACTTTTTGACTCCAGTTCAGCTCGTCTCGATCCAGCTCATCTCGGTCCGGGTCTGTTCGCTCCGGCTCCGTTTGCTTGGGTGATCTCGGCCTTCCGGAATAGGGCTCACCCGAACCCATATTCCGGCCTTCTACTCGAGCAGCCTTCCTTCTCGGTTTCTCGTCCCTCGAACGCCGCGCACGTTCTTCTCGTCCGTCGGTGTACTCTTCCGCGGTCACCTCGTCCCTCGGACGCATCGAGCCCGTCGGCTCTCTCCCCGTGCCGTCCTTCTCGTTAGCCGCGTCTTCCGCTCGACTTCCTGTGTTCCTAAGCTCCTGCACACTTAGACACAAGGGTTAAACAAACGCAGGACCTAACTTAGCTTGTTTGATCACATCAAAACACCTTGGGGTTCCAATAATCTCCCCCTTTTTGATGTGAGCAACCCAAGTTAAGTTAGGGTAACCATATGCAATAAAAACGATTTATATTCCAATAAGTCTAAATATTTTTCAATTGAAAAATTATAGTACCTCCCCCTAGACTTAACATTCTTCTCCCCCTTTGATCACATTAAAAATAAGGGTTCTTTAAACAAGTCTAAGGTAAACAAAATTTTAAGTGAATTTTAAAAAAAAAATTCTAAGGCAATTAATATTAATTTGTAAGGCAATGTTTCAAAAGAGAATATCTAGTTTAATAAAAAAAATTCTATGTCAATATTCAGAAATATTTTTTTTAAGTTATTCTTCATAAAAGATTTCTAAGGCAATTTTCAAAGAAAAATGTATAGGACAGTATTCATAGAAAAATTTCTAAGTCAATTAAAAATTTATTTTCCAAAAAAAAAAAATTTTTTAATTATAAATTAATTTTAAATATTTTCTAACACAAATTGAATAACTCTTTTAAAGCATTAGGTAAATTAAATTAATACTTTTTCAGTTAGTCAATTAAACTTTTCATTTCGATATTTGGCTTCCAGGTCGTGGCGAGGCACTAGGCCTTCTTGCTTATTGGAGCAACAACCACTTCCTTAGCCAAAGCCTCATAATGAAATTAGTCGTTTAATTTCCTTGCTGAAAATGCTAAGTCTAAATTTAAATTAAACAGGTTTTTGGAACCCAATAGAGGTCCCTACCTACAGGGTTAACCAAGTATTTCCTATGTACATAGATTTTTGATATATTTCTAATTTGACTTTGATGAAATCTATAATACTAATTTAAACCTCTATAATTTCTAAAAGTAGAAATATTTGAACTTTTATATTTTTTCAATCTTTCTATTTCTTTTTTTAGTTTTTCATTTTCAATTTTCAATTTATCAAAATCCTCTATAAGACATGATTTTACTAAAATTCTTTTTGTTTCAAAAATTTCATCTTTTAATTTGATATTTTCATTTTCTAATTTATACATGGATTTAGTCATTGCCTTAATCCCAGAATAAAGTTGATCAGGGGGTAAAAGGCATACCTCACTTACCATATCGGACTTGAAGCCTGAATCTCCCCCTGCTTCGCTGCCTTCATCTGAGGTCGCTCCCCCTTCATCGATGCTAGGTTCTGATGAGCTTTGCCCTTCGTAACTTGCCATCAGCGCTATCCCAGCATATTCTTGAGCTTCTGATTCGGATGAAGATGTGTCGTCCCAAGTTGCTTTCAGGTTGTGTTTCTTGGGTGTCTTCATTTTGACCTTCTTGAGTTCTGGGCAGTCTTCCCTTAGGTGTCCCTCCTTCTGACATTGGTAGCACTGTACCTTTCTTCTACCTTTTTGATTCTTGTTATTCTGCATTTTAAATTTATTAGATCTAAAAAACTTTTTAAAGTTTCTTACCATGTATGCTTCTTGATCGTCTTAGAAGTCTGACTCGGGTTCATCCTTATTGGTTGCGTTCAGCGCCATAGTCTTGGTTGTGTCCTTTGATATCTCTGCACATCTAGTTTCGTGTAATTCAAGGGTAGAAAACAACTCTTCTAAAGTACTTACCTTCAGGTCTTTTGAGATGTAGTAAGCATCGACGATTGATGTCCATTCCGGAGTTCTTGGAAACGCATTGAGCGCGTAGCGTATAGTGTCCCGGTTTGTTACATTTTCACCAAGATTTTCGAGACCAGTAACTAGTTCTTTTACCTTTGCATGTAGACCGGCTACTTTCTCACCTTTCTCCAAACGGATGTTCATCAGTTTGTTGCGGAGGATGTCCCTTCTAACGAGCTTTGCTTCGGACGTGCCTTCGTGGAGTTCCAAGAACTTCTCCCAAAGTTCTTTAGCAGATAAGTAGTTTCCAATGCGGTTGACCTCTTGAGGCGGTAACACGCTCAGCAGGTGATGTTCCGCACGGTTGTTTGCTACCGACTCATTCTGCTCCTTCTTTGTCCAATTACTCTCTTCTTTTTCTTTTCCATCTTTATCTATTGGAGCTACAAAACCATATTTCATAATAAACCGAATTTCAAAATCTGTTTTTAGGAATACCTCCATACGACGCTTCCAGTCTGCGAAGTTCCCCTCGAATTTTGGTGGAACAATACTTGGTCCGACCATCTTTGTTGCTTCGATCGGCGGTTAGTCCTCCTGAAGCGCCTTGCTCTGATACCACTTGTAGGTCCCTTTGGAGGCCGGCAAGAGGGGAGGGGTGAATTGCCCTACAAAATAAAACCAAAAAACCCTTCTCGGATATTCAACTAACTTAAAAGAACTTGTAATTAAAAAGGCAGAGACTAATTAAAACAGAAAATAGACACAGAGGAATTACTTGGTTTGCAATCAGAGGATTGCTAATCCAAGGCAAAGAAGGCGCACTAATTGATTCTCCTCTGGGCGGAGTAGCCTCTTACAGCGTTGAAAGCACAGAAAGAAATAACACAAATGAAAGCACTGGATTACAAGTAGTTGTTCTTGATTGATGATTGCTTCTGGACCAAGGCTATATTTATAGTCTTGGTCCGGGCGCCTGGAAGGGTTCCGGCCTTCCGGGCGCCCTGGGGGGGATAAATTTTATCCCCCAACGGTCGGATCGAGTCAAAACTCGATCCTGTTGAAACGTCGATTCCGGGCGCCCAGAAGGGTTACGGGCGCCCCGGTCGGTTCCGGGCGCCCGGAATGGTTCCGGGCGCCCAGAGCCCTAAGGTCAACATAGGTTGACTTTTCGACTCCGGTTCAGCTCGTCTCGATCCAGCTCATCTCGGTCCGGGTCTGTTCGCTCCGGCTCTGTTTGCTTGGGTGATCTCGGCCTTCCGGAATATGGCTCACCCGAACCCATGTTCCGGCCTTCTACTCGAGCAGCCTTCCTTCCCGGTTTCTCGTCCCTCGAACGCCGCGCACGTTCTTCTCGTCCGCCGGTGTACTCTTCCGCGGTCACCTCGTCCCTCGGACGCACTGAGCCCGTCGGCTCTCTCCCCGTGCCGTCCTTCTCGTTAGCCGCGTCTTCCGCTCGACTTCCTGTGTTCCTAAGCTCCTGCACACTTAGACACAAGGGTTAAACAAACGCAGGACCTAACTTAGCTTGTTTGATCACATCAAAACACCTTGGGGTTCCAACAAAGAGTCCCCGACGAAATAATAAAATGAGATCCCAAATAAATTTCTAATAATATATAATTTATCTACAATGACTTCTTCTAGCATTTCTATTTGCAAAATCTTCCATAATATTATCAGTTTCAAGATTTTCCAAGATGTCTTTCTCAATATATAAACTTGTCAATCAATTTAATCTTTTTTAAGACATTGACGATATCATATATGTTTTTAATAATTTTAATTTTGAAAAACTCTTTTCAGTCGATGCTACCGTAACAAACATAGTCAACAAAATTCTATAAGCAATTACAACATTTGGATAATAATCTACACATTGAACAAATTCAAGAATAACAATTGCAGAATTATCATATTTGGTAAAGTCGTTTGTAATATTTTTAATTCAGTAAATAAATCATCTAACTCAACATATGATGAGTTGTCATGAGTTAGAGTAGATTTTAAATTGACACAATATTTTCTCAATTCATCGTGATCCAAAGTTCTTAATATTTTTGAATCAAATAAAAAATCAAATATATTTCCAAAGGTTTTCATTTGCTCGAATCTACATTTTAAACAAGCAATTGTCATGTCCACAACAATAATAAAATAATCAAGTCTAAAGGACTCTTCTAGTGATAGTGAAACTTCATTATCTTCTCTTTCATTAGATTATCTTTTCCTAAAAATTCGACGCTTTGTTATAAATATTGGCTCTATATTCTTATCTAATGCAAGACTCTTAGCAATAGTCAAACTTGCAACAAAATAATTATTCCTATACTTTCCAAAAAATGAGATTACACCTTCTAATTATTTCATGGCAGAGTCACTACACATAGATTTTGATTTTAATTTCTTACTCACCATATTTATAGAAAATAAGATATCATACCAAATGACCATACCAAGTCAAAATTTAAAATTTTCAATTGAATCAGCTAAACTTTCAGCTTCACTTATTGACTTTGCATCATCACAAATATTATTTAATTCAAGTAAAGCTGCTCTCATTTCCACAATTTGAAATCTAATATTTTGAACACTTTTAATATGACTTTCCCATTGAGTATTCGACAAAGATTTGACGGTTAATACCTTCACATTATTAAGTAAAATTTTCTATCTTTTAGCAAAACTTGAAAATAATGTATATATGTGTTGCACTACTCCAAAAAAAAAAAACTTTAACATAAGAATGTGTATCACTAAGACTATGACAAGCACATGACATATACAACGCTCTTGGATTTATTTCAAGTAACCACTTTTGAACTCCTTGGTGCTTTCCTTTCATATTGGAACCATTATCATAATCTTGACCTCTAATATTTTCAATACTAAGATCGAGTGATTTTAACACATTTTGTAATTCATTAAAAAGTCCTAAACCAGATGTATCATCTATTTTTAGAAACTCTAAAAAGTACTCCTCTATTTTCACTTTATTACCTGACATATTAACACATCGTACTATAAAAGTCATTTGTTCTTGATGACTTATATCTGGAGTACAATAAAAAATTATTGAAAAATATTTTTCTTCTTTAATTTTATTAATGATAACACTATTAGCTAAAATAGAAATCAACTCATTCTGAATTTTATAACCCAGATAATGATAATGAATTTCATTACTTTGAATACGTCTAATATTATCTTGCATCACATAATCAAATTTAACAATCATTTCAATCAACCCCAAAAAATTTTCATTATTGTCTTGATAAATTTTTTTATTAGATCCTCGAAAAGTCAAACATTTTATAGTTGCCAATATTCTTGTTATAACTTGTCTCCAGCGCTCTTTTTCTTTGGAAATTTCTCGTTGTAGGTCTTTATCAATTGTTAGATTTTTTATCTAATTGCATTTTTAATTCAATCCAAGTGTTCATGTTAATTATATGTTCAATAGTATTTTTCATGTTCTTTAAGTCGTTCACTAAGATGCTTCCAATTTCTAAATCCATCCTTTGCTAATGAACTTCTATTGTTTTCATATTTAAAAAACTTGCAACAAAAGCAATAAACTTTATCCATATATTTACTATAAACCAACCACTTTCGGTCACTTATTTCTCCATTACTTAAATGTCTAGAATAATGAGGACAAGAAAAATACCTAGAAGTGTCGTCCAAAGGATATACAATATTCATTTCTCTTATAGGCTCTTTTTCAACTAAAATATCACATGTATTGTTATCAAGATTATCCCAATGTCAATATTCACATTATCTACCCTATTTAAGACATTTTCATGCTAACTCAAAATTTTCCCTTTCTTCATTAACATCATGAATCTCATTACACTCATCTACATCATTCATAGTCGTAGTTGAATTTTGTGCATTTTCATGAGAACTTTTAATAAAGAATTTATTAATAGCACCTCTTTGTGATTCAATCAATTATTCTACTTTTTTTCTTTTTTGCCTTTTCTCACATCAGAAAGATGTTTTTTAAGCAATATATTATAATATACAAAACCACAATAATTACAAAAAAAAAAACAAAAAATTCAAATTATTTCACTAGTAAGGAATAATAGCACCTAGAACATGATAGTTTTCAATATTAAATATTAGAAATGTTCTCAGTTGTTAAGTTAAGCATCTCATTAGATAACACCTGTTAAAATAAAATTAAATCATTATCAAATTAAAACTAATTAATAAAATTATGATACTAAACAACAATACTAACTATAACAACACAAGTTCAAGCAGAAGTAGTGACTAGTGACTCATCAAAACAAGATTAGATTGTTTGATCCTTGTAAAGTCTAACTCATGCTTATATTATATATAACAAAATCATGGCTAATATAACAAGCTATAAACCTATATCAAAAAAAAAAAAATGCAATTGGTTGAAGCACAATGGATACTTTTTAAATTTTGATTTTTTTTTTCCTTTTTTCTTTTGCACCATATCCATGATGAACAGAATAATTTGTATGACTAAAAATTATCTCGTAAACCTAAACTTATTATCATTGAATCTACATAGAAACTACAAGTCTACAATAGCAGCTATCGCAGAAGGAAGTGGACAAAATATGAATTTGAGGTGCTCACTCGGTTTTAAATCAAAGACATCAACAAGAGAGATTAATAATTGGTCATAGGCCAAGGAGAAATAGCACACACACCCTATAGAAATTTTTAATTTGATTAGCAAGTACCAATTTATTAAGAAATAACAATTCTTCGAGTGAGTAAAGAAAAATAGCATCTTAGCATAGCTAGCAAGAAACCATTGAGGCTCACACTGTTACACACTAGTCACCAAACACCACTGAACGAACAAAATTCTCCTCCAAAAATCAAATCTAGCAAAAATTTGAGAGCAATTTTTCACAATGACAATAGACAACCAAAGCTCACAATTCACAATGAAAATTCTAATTCAATGAATCAATGGGTTGTATTTATCATCTTTATGGATACAAAAAAATTATATATTGGTTCTTGGAAATTCCACAGAACACAAATAATGGTAAAAAAATCTTGAGAAGGGACAGAGATGCAAAAGAAGAAGAAGAAATGCGACAAAAATAGTCATTGAAGAGTAATGAAGACTTAGATGAGCCGTGAGAGAAAGAAGAGGAAGAGATGCGACAGTAACAAATAATTTCAAAAAGAAAAGGAGGAGAAAACATATCACATATCTTTGAGTCCTCTCTCTCGTAGGCGCAGGTGGAGGCAGCGCCGTGACGACCGCTGCAGCAAGTTTTTCATTGTGCAGGTGCAGGCGACAGAAGCAAAAACTTTTGCCCTAAATATGTTTTTCGTTCCTGCACTATTAAACGTAATACTTAGAAAAAAATTTTGGGCCCCCCCTAAAATCTAAGCCCAAGGCCATCTCACAGGATTGCCCTCCTCCAGAGCCGGGCTTGTATTTACATGCATTATTTATTAACCGACTGCCCATCTCTTTCCCACAATTATTTAACACAACTCCATAACACAAAACCGTTCTCATCCCTCCTCAATTATGGTATAGTAGGAGTCACATGCCTACTATTAGGTTATCAATTTTGTAATCATGTAAGAGGGATGAGGAGTAGGAGTTATGCATCTTTGCATGCTAAAGTTTTTGCATCTTACGTTGTTGAGACTTGTTAGATTTGAGTTAGTCTAAATCATTCTTAATAAATAAAGGCAACTATTTTTAAATCAATTGAGTGAGCAATGGTCGATTGTTATTTTGGGTTTAATCAGTTGAGACTGAACTAAATTATCCAAATTAATTGATGTTTTAAAAAAAAATCAAATCAACTGAATTGAACTTTTAAATTGATCGGTTTGATCTGTTATAATTCGATTTAATCAAACTTTTATTCACCATAAACAGTGATTTATTACCAACATTATCTACTTATCAAATGCAATATGCAAACTATGTCCTTGGATGAATCACAAAAAGAAGCACATACCCAGTTTTAAATCATTGCGCAACTCCACCAGGTTCGGTCTCTTCACTAATTACCATCTCGAGCATCATTAAAAAAAATAAAAAAAAAAGGTGAATTTTAATATAAAAAACATCATTATCAAAAACAATTTAGGCAGTGTTTCATTGGTGGATTTGAGAATGAGAAAATAAAGTAAGAGTAAAAGATAGTTTTTGAATGTGGGTTTGAGAATACAATTTGAAAATGATTTTTAGATTTATAAGAATCGGTCAAACATATATAACTAGGTGGATTTAATTTTTATTTTCGTTCTCATTCTACCTTATTATTTAAAGCATACTAAGATCTAAAAAAATTATACAAATATTTTCGGTATAAATGACTACTATAATATTTCAATGGTGCTTAACTATAATTGTTTCAGCGTTGACAAGATTCTAAGGAGATTATTTGTAACTCATGTTTAACAATATTTGTACATTAAACGTTTTCCTTCTTAAAATCTTCTGTGCATCCACAAAACGAATCTACCAATCGACTCTTAATCAACTTTCCGCATGTGAGAATTTGAAACTCTAAATTCGAGCATAGATTGTTCTATATTTATCAGTCTGTTATATCAATGACAGCTAATAACATGTTGAGTTTAATTGAATTTAGACTTTCAAAATTGAGACCGAACTGATTAAACCTAATTAATCTATATTTTTTTTTAAAAAAAATAAACTTTTGAATTAATCGAATCGAAATTTCAAATTTAATCAGTTTGATCAATGAATGCAATTTAATAGATCTTTTACTCACCGTTTACTTCGAGTTGATGAAGTGATAAAAAACCACTTGCCAAGTGTAGAGGACATTGTTTTTTTGTATCTGCATTCATGTATGAAAACTTGTATGTGTGGTAGAGTTGTCAATTCATTATATGTTTCAATACAGAATGAAAAATCAATTTTTACATATTTTGTATAATTATAAAAGATTAGATTCATAACAAAAATATGTTACTCTAATATTATTATACCAAATTTTATGCATAATAGTGGTTGATAAATGTAATTTAAAACAAAGAAGATGCAAAATGATCTTATATTTAACTTTAGTGCTTGATACAAAATAAAAATATTACACGTACATTAATAAAAATTAAAATTTTAGAGAACCGATTCAATTTGTATCATTTTAACCATAAGAGTTATTTTCTGAACTTTAACGTTTTAGTTTGGAGTAATCGGTAGTAGCTGAATACAGTTCTTCACCTGTGATATTAATGGATAAATGTGGCGCACATATGAAAAAAAATCTCTGCGCTTCGTAGCTGGGTTTACCTTGATGATGACTGAGAGGATGATGGAATCCTGGATTAGTGTAGTTGATATTTAACTTATATGAGTGATTAGTTTAATAATTTTTAAAATTAATTTTTAATGAATGTTAATCTTCCTAATTTATTTCATTTCAAAGAGTGTGGAATCATCATCGAAGAGCCGTTAAGATGACGATTTTGTCTTTACTCCAATTGAGAGGATGATGAAACTACATGGTCATAGTAAGGTAAATGTAGTTCCATTGCGAATGAAGTTCTGACCTTTATTTTTGGAGTTCAGGAGTTTTGAAGTTCGTAGGCAGTCGAATGTAAAGAATGGAATAATTAAAAAAAATATGTTGAATTCAAAATAAAATTATTTCGAGTTCAATTTAAATCATTTTAACTTTGACTCAAATAAAATTGAATTATAATTTAAAATGATTTATATTCGAACTCAATTTAAAATATTTGAATTGAGTATATTTAAATTAAAATTATATGAAATTAATATTTTAATTCCAATGGAATAAAAAAAATTACAAATTCAACTTTATTTTTTTAAAAATTATTAAATATATTAAAGTTTGACTCAAAATTTAATAATTTCAAATACAAATTAAATATTTTTTAAAATCAGCTTAAAAAGCTTGTCAATAGGTAAGCAAGAAAAGTCTTTTTGTTAGTTTTGAGTCCAATTATTTCTTAGGTAATTGGTCATTATTAATAGTTCTAATATATATATATATATATATATATATATATATATATATATATATATATATATATATATTCAGTTAAAATTAACTAATATAAAATTTTAAAAATTAAACAATAAAATCTATCAATCAACACGTTCCCACCTATCTAACAATATTAAAATAAAAAAGATTGCTTATATCTAATAATAAATTGCTTGTAAATAGATTAGATAATAAAGCTTCTCTTTTTTAGTTGTGCCCTGTTTATGATGCTTATCTTCTACCAAAATAAAATAATAAAACAACACCAATAATAACAACACTTTTTATTATAAAAAGAGCCAGTCGATTCTAGTTGTTTCTCAATAATTTAAATCTGCAAAATCAATTTCAACCATCTGATTTCCGTCGAAATTAGAAGAGAACAACTCAATTAATTCACAATTAGCCATGCCAGATTTCCCAAACAAAAAACAAGAAGAAGATCCTGTGAAACAAACGAAACAGAACAAAACTCCACAGCCATCATCATGGATATGAACAAGATTAGATATTTTGTTAGGCCACCTGTCCTCCTTCTCCACTTTCCTCTCTCTATAAATTCCCACCCAGCCTCTGGTCAAGAAAAATCAGCTCATGAGGTCGTGGGTCATCAGTCATGGAAGGCCAGAAGCAGAATTCCAGGTCTAGAGTTGTGAAGGTGAACTCAGAGCAGTCGTGGAACACGTTCATCAGCCAAGCCAAGGACCAAGGCTCCCCTGTAAGCCCTCTCATGGCTCAATTTCTTCCTCTCGGTCGCTCCTTTTGATGCCTGCCTGATTGCGTTGTAGGTTTTCATCCACTTCGGCGCTTCATGGTGTGTTCCCTCCCTCGCCATGAACGCGTTCTTCGAGGAGCTGGCCATAGCTTATCCGGACATCCTCTTCCTCTCGGTGGACGTTGATGAAGCCACGGTGAGATGGATTTGTTTGTTCCTTCTTTTTCACAATTCAGGAATTTCATGATACAAAATTTACCACTGTTTATTTGTTTGGTGTGTTGAATGGAAATGGCAGGAGGTGGCTTCTAAGATGGGGGTGAAGGCAATGCCAACCTTCGTTCTGATGGGAGATGATGGCGCAGTGATAGACAAGGCTGTCGGGGCCAATCCGGAAGAGATCAGGAAAAGGGTGGATGGCTTCGTCCAATCATTCCGCAGCTCAAAAATTCTCGAGTGAAACCAAAAAAAAAAAAAAAACAGTTTGATAATAAGACTTGTTTCTTGTCATTATGTGATATGTTTGACTGAGGCCTGAGTGATGCTGTAAATATAATCTGCAACAGATCGAACCTGCATCAATGCATCAAAATTTGATATCTTAACTCTCTAAAAAAGAATCATATTAAAATCAGTTGAAACTATGTTATTGCGGTGCTCCATCGACAAATTAATGATGAAGTATACAGCATGGGTGAATTTGGTTTGATTCATGATTGTTATTTGGTAGTGGTTTAGATGGATGCATGGTTGATGTTATTTGTTGGTTGGTCCTAGGAAGATCATATCGGTTCCACTGTACAAAAATTTTATACAAGTGTCGAACCTTTTCCTAAACAACCTATTGTATTCTTTAGAAGTTAAATTAGGAATCGTAGACGGAACTTAACATCATTGATTCCAAATTTAACTTATCTGTTCTTAATGGTTTAGAATTGGATCGCAAGCGGAACTTAACACTATTGATTCAAATCCACCTATGTTATAAATTCTATTAAATATTAATTTTCAAAATTAGCTTCCAGGACTGCATGGCGAGGCACATGGCCTTCTTAGGTATGGGAGCATCCACCACCACCTAGACAAAGCCTTTTAGGGAAAGCTAATATTTAATTTCTTTATATAACTCTAGGTTTAGCCAAAAGGAGCAATTGAATCACAAATTCGAAAAACAAAGAAAATACAAACACAAATTACTAATTCGAAAAACTAGATCTAATGCCTCTTGTGTTTGGAATTCATACAAAGAAAAATAACTAGCATGATGTGGAAAATAATTATTAATTATACCTTCTCTTTGTATGCTAATAACCTCGAGATCTTCTGTCGTATTCCTCGCCTCGCCTTGGACGTCGTGTGGGCAACGATCCTCCAAGATGAACACCACCCAAAAGCCTCTTCCTCCTCCTCTAGATTTAGGCCACCACCACCACCAAGGAGCAAAAGAGAGCAAAGGGAAAAGAGAGGGAGAGAGGACCGGCCACCAAGAGGAACTCCACCAAGAGAATAAGAATTGTTATCTCATGAGGTCTCCCCTCCCCTTCTTTTATATTACTTGCCTAAGGCAAATCAGGAAAGATTTTTTATAAAAATTAAAATCTTCCTCTTGTTTTTCCTTTTCCCTTTTATTTTTTCTTTTCTTTTCTCTTGTTTGAATCAATCACCAATCATGAATCAATTTAATTGGTCAGCCCCTTGCTTGGACACCAAGCAAGGGTAGTCGGCCACTATGAGGAAAGAAATAAATCTCTTGTAAAAATTTTAAAAGCAAAGAAGAAATGCTCTTATAAAATTTTACAAGCTCTCTTTTGATTTCCTAAAGTGGATGTTAAAAAAATGAAAGTTTTAAAATTTAAAACCAAGTTTTAAAATTTAAAACATCTCTTCTAAAATTTTCTTTTTTAATATGGTTACAAAAAATAAAAGTTTTAAATTTAAAACTCTCTTTTAAAAAACCATGAGGATGGTTAAATAAGGAAAGTTTTAAAACTTCTTTTAAATCATGTGGCCTAATTCAAATAAGGAAAGTTTTATAAATTTAAAATCTCTCTTTTACAACTTGTAGATTTCTACAAAGAGAAGATTTTAAAAATTCAAAACACCCCTCCTATTTGAATTAATCATGGTCGGCCCCTACTTGCTTGGTCACCAAGCAAAAAGGTCGGCCCCCATAGAGGAGGATGTGGCCAGCCCTTGCTTGGTCACCAAGCATTGGACCGGCCCCCTTCTTGGACACCAAGATGGGTTTATATTCGAATGGACTTGAGGCTTTAATGAGGCTACGACAGGGACCTAGAGGATAAATTGGTTTTGGCCTTCCGATGAGCTTGAGTATCCCGTATTCGCCCCGAACACACAACTAAAGTTCATCAATAATAACTCATTCCACTAGAGAGTTATTATTGCACTACCAAATCAATCCCAAATTACATTATGGGTTCCTTCATATACGAGTGTGTTAGTCTCCCTGTGTTTAAGATAACGAATGTCCACTAATTAAGTAAGTTGCTAACAACTCACTTAATTAATATCTAAGTCCAAGAGTAGTACCACTCAACCTCATTGTCATGTCAGACTAAGTCCACCTGTAGGATTTAACATGACAATCCTTATGAGCTCCTCTTGGGGACATTCTCAACCTAGATAACTAGGACACAGATTCCTTCTATAATCAACAACACACATTATAAGTAATATCATTTCCCAACTTATCGGGTCTATTGATTTATCGAACTAAATCTCACCCTTTGATAAGTTAAAGAAATAAATACTCTAAATATATGTGTTTGTTATTATATTAGGATTAAGAGCACACACTTCCATAATAACTAAGGTCTAGTTCTTTTATTAAGTCAGTATAAAAGAACTTACCTAAAATGGTCCTACTCAATACACTTAGAGTGTACTAGTGTAATTTATTAGTCAAGATAAACTAATACCTAATTACACTACGACTATTCCAATGGTTTGTTCCTTTCCATCTTAGTCGTGAGCAACTGCTTATAATTTATAAAGAACTGATAGCATGATCTTCTGTGTGTGACACCACACACCATGTTATCTACAATATAAATTAATTGAACAACTACACTTAACAAATAAAATGTAGACATTTGACCAATGTGATTCTTTTATTTCATAAATAAATGTTTACAAAAGTTAGACTTTTAGTATACACTCTAACAAGGATCATTGAATTATTGTGGATGAATTAAGTGTGAATTGATCTTAAAAGGTGACCATGATTAAATTGATTAACTCATGAGAAGGATTGAATTGAAGGAATTGTAGATTGAGTTAAACCTAATTACATTAATGAATTAGGTTAATTACTTCGATTAAGGTTTTCCCTAATTAGGTTGAGGATTTTATTTAGCTATTTGCTACATATGTATTAGCTAAACACATTATGTGATCGCAGGATTTTGATTCGAAGCGAGTGTCTCGACATGGATTGATTCGATACGATCTTCTTTTTGGAGATGGGTACTTCTGACTTATCTTCTTGATATGATCATTTTAGATATGCATAACAGTTTATAACTAGTAGTAATTATTATGTTTGCATTTGCTTTGGTATGTCACAATTTGGTTTCTTGTAGTATGCTTATATCTTTATCTGTTATACATTCATGCTTATACCATCTTGATTGTTGTCATGTGTACTCTTGTTCTTAGAAATAGTAACATACATTGACCTACTGTGTAGTAGACTCGTTATTTGTCATATCTGATTTATGTACTTAGATTTACGATTCTTAGATCATTGTATGATCTATTCCCTTTTTGGTGCATTTTATATGGAGGTGTATACTGTTTGTATCTACATGTTTAGTGTCATGCACCATTTGGTACGATTGCATGCTGAGCGGTTGTCGGCTCTATTATTGTTGAGCACATCGCCAGTTACATGATCTGCACATACGACCACTCATGGGTTAGTGGTATATCAAGCAGGGTGTGTGCAGTTAGCTCTGTCAGTGCTCCGCTGGTCCACTCATGGGTAGCGTGATGCAACGTGGTAGCACGTCAGGGATCCCTCCTCTGGACTGTCTCGGGGAGATGAGAGCATTGCGCTCCCCCACTCTATTTGGGGTAGGAGGATAGGTGTACTCCGACAGCATCCTGTCCACTCGGTCACTCAAGAGCAGTGATGGCAGAGTGCACAATTGTCATAGCCCTACCCACTCGGTCTCACCATCGCGTGTGAGATGGCTGACAGACGTCAGAGGTGACACATGTCATTTTTGCATCATATGCATGGATTATATTTATTGTTTGTGATTACTGCATTTTGGATGTTGCATTTGCTTAGGTTGCATATGTTTGACATGCATACATGGGAATTTTGTATCTAGTTTGATGACTCTTATATTCAGATAGAAGATCCTGGTGAGTATAGTTTTCTTCAACCTTTTCAGTTTGCATTTCCTACTTTTGTTCAAAAAACTGTACCGTATGATTATTACTATTAGTTATAACTTATTATGTCTGTCTATCGGGTATCCACTGAGTTGTTGAACTCACACCGTTAATATATTGTTATTTCAGGCTTCAGGTAGATATTTGTGGAGTCGCTTAGAGTATCTTGTCTGCCGGTCTTACGTCACATTTGAAGACCTGATTTCTGGTTTCATTTGTACTTTATTTGGTTTATGTATTTGGTGTACTTAGCATTGCATATTCCGGTTTTGTTTCTAATTTGTTGTGATGTGATGTCTTGTATTGTTTTGTTGTGTAAGCCTAGCCGGCTAGCAGCCCTTGTTTTTTATTTGTAATGGTTTCTATCATTTTCCGCTGTGTTTTTAATTTTTGTACAGTCGAGTGGGCTGTTTAATATATATATAACTGCGTGGTTATGAATATTTTGTTCCAGTCGAGTGAGCTGAGTATAAACTGTGTGGCTGTGTATATATTCCAACTGTGTGTGCCTGATGTATAATTTTGTATGTATAAATACTTCAGATTGTCATATGTACAGGGGAGATGCTGTCGGATTTTTCCTCTGGTTGGGACTCCCCCGGGGTGTGACAACTAATATCCAACACTTGTTTAAAATGCATAAGCAGATACACGACTTCCCTGTCATGTTAGGTAGTCTTAATTGTATGCATTGGCAATGGAAAAATTGATCTATCGCTTGGATAGACCAGTTTTCTCGAGAAGATCATGGTGTCCCAACAATTGTGCTTGAAGTCGTCGCATCTTCGGACTTGTTGATATGGCATGCCTTTTTTGGGATTGCAGGGTCACATAATAATATCAACGTGTTTAACAAATCACCTTTATTCGACAATGTCTTATAAGGAAATGCACCTGAGGTTAATTTTTTTATTAATAATATATAATATACAAAAGGATACTATCTGCCCAATGGGATCTATCCAAAATGGGCTACTTTTGTCAAGAACTTTCCATATCCTCAGTATCTCAAGAGAAAAATATTTAAGGAACGATTGGACGTCGCGAGAAAGGATGTCGAGAAGGCATTTGGGGTGTTCCAATCATGATGGGTAATGATAAGAGGTCCAGGACAATTTTGATACAAGGATAATTTGAAGGGCATTATGTATACCTGTATTATTTTGTACAACATAATTATTGAGAATGAGGAAGATGCAGTATTCGATAGATCCTCCATCACAAATATTTCAAGGCTTCATCCAGGAATTCCAATAATACATCCATAAAAATTATGAACTACATTATCAACTTCGAGCCGACTTGGTTGACTATATCTGGATACACTACAATTGTAATTAGTAAAAATAATTTATTAATTACGATATATGTAATGTAATTTTTTAAATTATTAATATTATTTCACGTTATTAATATATGAATTTAAATTTTATAAAACATTAATTATATAAAATAAAAATATAAAGGAGCGATAGTCAAATATATATAATGAAAAGTATAAAATCATGAATGAATTGTTAAAAAATATTTTAATAATAAAAAGATGTGTAAAATTTTTACTTATAACGTGACACGAATATAATAATGAATGAGCTCTCCAACAATTCCAATCACTGCGGATGCTCCTACTGTCATTAGTAATGATATAGATTCATTCTTAAACTTTCATATATACTAGTGTAATCGTGCACACGCGTTGCGTGTGTAATATAATAATATATAAATTATTTGAATCTTTGAAAATCTGAATTATTTAGATTTTCACCCTTATAAACCAAGAATTAATTATTTGGGTATGATTCATCAGACTCATGCAATAATGACTATTGCAACGGGCTTCTCTATAAAAAAAATTATTTTAATTTAATATTATACTTGTCTTACTTATAAAAAAGCTAAGAAAAGTATATTTTTTAACATCGTCAGCTTAAAATATTTATAGAAGCTTTTTTGATCATAGTGTTGTCAATTCTAAGATATGGAACTAAAAAGAACTATATTTTTTTTATATAAAACAACAAGAGAAAATTAATAATGAAAAAAATTCATAATAATACGCTGTAGCTGAGTCTCGAACTCTAGATCACTGAGTGTTTCGCTTGTGGAATTACTAATAAATCTTGGAATTATTTTTAGTGTAAATAGAAAAAAGGACATTAACGTAAATATATTTTAGGCTTCACCAAAGTTAGTTAGTAAAAGAAGAAAATTTTTAATAAAATAATAAAATATATATATATATATTAAAATTAACTAATATAAAATTTTAAAAATTAAAGATCAATCAACAGGTTCTCAATTACCAATATTAAATCAAAAAGACAGCTTATATCTGATAATAAATTGCTTATAAATAGATCTTCATAGAACAATTCATAACACTTAACCATAAACAAACAGTTGTGCCCGTTTATGATGCTTATCTTCAACCACAATAAAATAACAAAACTGCAACAATAATAACAACACATTTTTATATATAAAAAAAAGCGCCAGTTGGTTCCAGTTGTTTCTTAATAATTTAAAACCTGCAAAACCAATTTCAACCATTTGATTTCCATCCGAATTATAAGAGAAAAAACTCAATTACCAGCCCCATCAATTCCCAATTAGCCTACGATTCTCAAACCGCCATGCCAGATTTCCCAAACAAAAAACAAGAAGAAGATCCTGTGAAACAAACAAAACATGACCAAAACTTCCACAACAATCATCATTCATGGATATGAACAAGATTAGATATTTTGCTAGGCCACCCTGTCCTCCATCTCCACTTTCCTCTCTCTATAAATTCCCACCCAGCTCTGGTCAAGAAAATCAGCTCATGAGCTTGTGTGTGGGTCATCAGTCATGGAAGGCCAGCAGCAGAATTCCAGGTCTAGAGTTGTGAAGGTGAACTCAGAGCAGTCGTGGAACACCTTCATCAGCCAAGCCAAGGACCAAGGCTGCCCTGTAAGCCCTCTCATGGCTCAATTTCTTCCTCTCGGTCGCTCCTTTTGATGCCTGCCTGATTGCGTTGTAGGTTTTCATCCACTTCGGCGCTTCATGGTGTGTTCCATCCCTCGCCATGAACGCGTTCTTCGAGGAGCTGTCCATAGCTTATCCGGACATCCTCTTCCTCTCGGTGGACGTTGATGAAGCCACGGTGAGATGGATTTTTTTGTTCCTTCTTTTTCACAATTCAGGAATTTCATGATACAAAATTTACCACTGTTTATTTGTTTGGTGTGTTGAATGGAAATGGCAGGAGGTGGCTTCTAAGATGGGGGTGAAGGCAATGCCAACCTTCGTTCTGATGGGAGATGATGGCGCAGTGATAGACAAGGCTGTCGGGGCCAATCCGGAAGAGATCAGGAAAAGGGTGGATGGCTTTGTCCAATCATTCCGCAGCTCAAAAATTCTCGAGTGAAACCAAATAATAATAATAATAATAATAAAACAGCTTGATAATAAGCCTTGTTTCTTATCATCATGTGCATGATATGTTTGCCTGAGGCCTGAGTGATGCTGTAATTATAATCTGTAATGTTGAAGGAGCTGGGCATGGAATCTTACTCTCTAGTGCTTCTCTTTAGTAGGTTAGTCTTGCATGAGCGAATAGTCTATCGAATGGGATGATACCGCCCGGAAACACTTTTCTGAGGGAGCTTCCGCAGAATGTAGAGAACAAGTGCCGAAGGGAGTATTTCGGTCAGCTGAATCATACAAAACCATGGATTTGCTTTTAAAACCGGACCGACCGGCTGATACAATGAAGTTTAGGTTACATTACCATGTAGAAGGTGAAATCCAGAAGAGGATGGCCCAATTCATCTAGTGAGGTACCAGAGCCAATGGCTGATGATAGACCAAGCTGCAACATTTACAAATAGAAGAAGGCAGGGAAAGAAATGATTAGCATAAAGATTTGATGAACTTATTTTCCTCTTATTACCTTAATACGGGATCATCAACACTCACCGCGAGGCACCTTATGAGAAAACAGGTGAAGCATATTGCAGTAACAGATCCAACCTGCATCAATGCATCAAAATTTGATATCTTAACTCTCTAGAAAAGAATCATATTAAAACCAGTTGAAATTATGTTATTGCAGGATGTTCTTGATATCAGAAAATAGACTGAAGATACAGGTTTGATATCATTTCAGTGTTTGGTAGGAGAACAAACCTCAAGAAGCTTCTTCTGTCGCCCCTTCGATTCAGCAGGAAAACACCTCAGAAGGCAAAATAGACTGTAAAGATATTAGGATTCATAAGGATGTTGTCTGCATTACATATTAATGATCAATAAAGCAAAATATTACCTTCCTCCATACACTAAGAAACCGAGTGCAGCTACGAAGGATATTACTGAAAAAGAAAACAAAACACCAAATTAAGTTAAGCAAGAAACAGTTTCTCAGCAAAGTAGGAGAGGAACCAAAATCTAGCTATTCAAAATGAAATCTACCTGCTACAAAGATATTCCCAACTAATTCAACAATCCGATTGTCGTTTATCCATAGATACATCCATATGAAAACCTAAACATAGATAACGAGGATTGAAGAATACCCTCTGATTCAACAAATGGTACTATTAACCAACAACAGATTATATAAACATATTCCAATTTGCTAATTGCAAACTGAAAGAATGGATACCTGAATGAAGTATATTACACAATTAGCAATGATGTATGTGATCCTCAGCTTGTCTGAAGGAAGATCCTTTGCCTGCCATGTCGTTATGTATCATCGGGAATTAGAAAATCCAACAAAAATGGAGAACATGAGAGCACAACTTATACCAACCTGATGATATATTTCAGCCCAGGAAAGCACAAGCAGGGTGTAAGTAGAAAAGAATAATATCCCTGGAAGATCCAACAACACTAGAGCAAAAACCTGATCAAATGAATCAAAAAGATTTCACCACCAGATTACAGATTCCAAACAAGCTTTAACACTAAAAAGACTTGAGGGCTGCATCAAAGGTGATCAAGGACATGTGTGTAGCTTACACTTGGCCGGAAAAGTAAAACATTATTGTGGAACCCGAAGACCAGAGCGCGAACTGCAACATGAGATAATGGCAAAGCAATCTGCCGTTAAGGATCTAAACGAGCAAAGATGGGTAAAAAAATCAGATTAAAATCGATGCCGAAATCACCTCCGTTCACCAAAAAATTCATGAAAAGGAAAACCTTCTGCGCCGTCCAACCATATTCAGGGACTCGAAGTTGGATCCTCGCCACTTGAATCTGCAGGCGACGAATTGATCAAACTAGGAAAGTTGCGATCTTTACATTAAAAAAGGGGTAAAACTGTTCAGCTGATGGCATGTGGAGATTGGGGCATACTAGGGCGAAAGCAGAGAGGCAGGAATACGCGGCGCAAAGGGAGTAGAAGGCGGCGTCCTGCCATTGGGAGGACTCGTCGGTCTTCACCCACCAGCTTCGAGCGGTTGCAGGGAGCCAACTCATCCCGGCGATGTCCATTCGGATCTAGAGAGGCAAAGAGAGATTAGGTGGGAGTAAAGATGCTGGAATATGCCTTGCGAGGAGGAAGAAAGGCCGAAGCCGTAAGCGACCCACCGGTCTACTCTTCTGGCAGCTTCGTCAAACCAGCGACTGCTTCGAAATACGTTGCTTTGTTCGACAGGTGGAACGGGAGTCAAATCAGCACCAGATCGATCGGCGCCGCCGGATTTTTGGGCCACTTGGGTCGGTTTTTGATGGAGCAAAATTTGGCAACCGCCGGCGTATGCGCCTTTGGAATGGTCGTTTTCCATCACGAAAATGATTGACAATTAGGGATATGGTAGAAAAAAAAAATTAAAATCCGCCATCCAACGGTGCATACTATCTATAAAAAAAATAAATCAAAAGACTTTTTTTTTCCATCAACTTTATCCAAATTCGAATCTTACTCTTATGATAATAAATCTACTCTACACTAATCAACTCAACCTTCATAATTGACAATTAGGGATCAACTCAACCTTGATAATTGACAATTAGGTATAGAGCAATATACAAGAAAGGCATTAACAAAAGATTAAAAATAGTAATCTTTCAAAAAATGTGAAGAGCAAATGAGGAAGAAGATTCACCTAAAGAAAGTTTTTAAATCAAAATAATATAGAGAAATTTAGATGCCTTTCCATTTTTCAAATACTCTCCCAGAAATGTTGAATTTTATTATTATTTATTTAATAGTGTGAATTAAATTTCTCACAAAATAAAGCAAAATGCTTAAGAAGATTTGCATTGGAAAGTTATAAAATCCTTTCTCTGTTAACAAATAACTAAGAAGAGACATTTTTAAACGGTTAAACCTATTACAAAATTTTGGAGCATTTACTAATAGTCCGCTTTTTCCAAAGCATTGTCCAAAACAAACAAAAAAACACACAGCGCAGCCATCAGTTGCATAACGTTATCCACTGGTGCGGTAGTTAATCCAAGTAAATTGCAACAGCAAATGCAAGATGATGCTAAAAGGAAAGAAATATTTTCCATGACTGGAAATTATTATTACATACTGCCTCGACCCTAGACTTGCATATGGAAAGCACAACTTACGGCTAAAAGTACCATGATTTCCATGACTCGAAATTATTATTACATACTGCCACAATACTAGACTTGCATATAGAAAGCACAACTTACAGCTAAAAGTCCCATAGTCGCAGTAATAAAGTTTCAGACGTCCGCTTGGGATGCTCACGCTTGCCCAAGCTCCTTGAGGAAATCCAAGTGATCAACTAGAACCTGGAAAACAATTAAAAAGTTCTTGACTGATTCAATAGACGAAATAGTTAAATGCACATGAACATAGAAGAGTGCATTACCAATCCCGCCAAGAAATTAACCCAAACTAAACATTTTATTGAAATGATTGGACTTGGCATTTAGCAAGTGCAAACAGTAGATAAACAAAATAAAAAAGTGAAATGATAAATTGGTGTAGTAATCTTGGGAAATGATTGTTTAACATTATTTGCCAGATAATTTATTGATAAAACCAAACGAGGTAAGTTATCCAATAAACATCAAATAGGTTTAATTCAACCTCTAAATCTCTAAAAAGACCTCTCTTGAGAAAAGCTCAGGCATAGCTGCCTCTTCAAAAATGGCCAAATAAGACTTTGTTTTGATTATTTTAGATCAGTGTCTTTGACCTTTGTTAGAACTTATCAGTGAGAATTGAACTATGACCTCTCAAGGAGCAAAATCTCATCGTTACCAAGTAACAATTTAACACGTCAAACTTATAGAACAGTATACAAATAACATTGTCTTGCCCTCGACAATTCTCACCAAAATACAATTTTATGCAAAAAGTATCCATGGACATTTATTTATATATAATCATTAATAGAAAAGTATAGAAATCATAACATGATATTGAGTCACAAGTATTCATTTGACTTCCATTCTTAAGTAATAACCTTTCTAGTATTTGATATATTGATAAGTGATGTACACATGAGAATGGTAGCGAAAGATATTACCGTGGAACAAAATCATATTTTGAATAAAATATGATTTTTAATGGATATTTCAGTACTTTTCTTATGCCAAAAAGAAATAGATAATGCCTTGAGATGGTTGTTTTTGCAAAAGAATGAAAATAAAAGTCAAGGACTGCACAACAATGAAGTCGAGAGAGATTTCATCAAAAACTCAGGCAATTTTTGAAACAAAAAATTAACAGATACATTATTCATGCCATTTTGAAAGTTTTGTTCAAACTTTGTTCAGGAAATAAAGGTATTCTTAGAGTTTTTATCCTTTAACATATTAAGGGAAGCTGGGGGCATGAGTTTGTCATAGCAGATAAGAACACAACAAAGTTCGTCACCCGAAAAAATTGAACAGTGAGATTCCATAAAGCACTACTAAGCTACATGCAAAGGAACAAAAAAGAATTTAACTGAGCAATTTATTTCTAGAAACCAAGAAATAAATGAAGACTTACTGTTTTCCAACCATCTGGATCCAAAAACGAGACAATTTTGGTGTTGATTCCTGGAATTGGTCCGGGTTGTCTTGTAATTTTTCCTCCTAGTTCCTTGGTAACTAAATCAACAACAGCGCCACTTTTATAAACATCTTCAGTGCTAATAGCAACCTACGCACAGATATAGAGATATTAGTAATTTAATGGCTAAAATTAACAGAATATTACGAAAGATTTTAAAAAACCTGAGCATATGCATTTCCTTTTGTGTATTCTGTCACGCCGTAGTTGTAAGTCAACTCTAGAACAATTGATTCTGTCTCTTCAGCGTAACCCAGCATCGCAATAGTATACTGTTGTTCTTGTATGGTTGGAAGAAAGGGTGAGCATGATGTGAAAAAGCAAAAGATATAGCTCTATATAAAAGTATATAAGTTAAACCAACACCACAAAGGTATACATGTATCTGAATTATAGGAACCTATATATGAAATTATCATTATATCAATCAGCATATTTATCATAACACAAAAGCCAAGATTATGACACACACACATGTTAGACTAATGCCCCTGCACAAATTAAATGCACGATTGCAGCCCTAGCCCCCAAAAGATTTTGACACATGCAGCATAATTAGATTAACAACAGTAAGACCAATAACCATCAGAAAATGATGATGTGCAATATGACCTTGTAATCAGGATTGTCTTTTGTCCTCAGCAACTTCATCCCACAAGCCTGAATGATAATGACAAAACACATTGAGAAAATGATGAGTTTAAAGAGGACACAGAGTTTGATAATACTTGTTCAGCTATATAGATAGCACATCTGTCACATAACAATGAAATCAGAGAAACAGATGTATTCAAAAAAGAAGAAACATGCTTGGCTTGTTCTGTATCCAGCTGATCAGATATAAGTAGCAACTGGTTTGCGCACTCTAAATAAGGGCAAAACCATCGAAAATAAATGGAACCACAAAGGCAACAAAGTCTCTCTATTGCAGATTCTCAAGGGAACAGTCTGATATAACAATCAAAACAAACTAAATGTATTATATTATAATATTTGGTTTATTAACAGGTTAGACACAATGGAGCAAATGCATAACAACCGGTCACCAAAACTATGAAAATTATCTGTGGAAAAGAACCACGAATAGATATTGATGCACAGATAAGGCGTGAACTGAAACACTAAACTCTAATAAGTTCATAACGACAATTATAGGTATTTGAAACATGCTGCAAATAAGAAAGTAGTTGAACTATGCTGTTCAAGAAGGATACTGTTTTGCATGCATTTAGAAATTATCAAATTGAACAAAATAAGCAACTATATTTTGACATCTTTAAGATTGAACAACCAATAAAACTTATAATATAAGTTACCTTCTCATAAAACTTGATAGACCTTTCCAAGTCACCTACTCGAAGCATGACTTGGCAAAGTGGTTCAGGTGTGGGTCCCCTTTGAATAAGCTCGAATAAATAGCCATCAGGGTCTTCGACAAAAGCAATGACTGTCGTTCCTCCTTTAACAGGACCTGGTTCACGTTTTATCTTCCCACCTTTGGATCTTATGTCCTCAACTAATTTGTAGACCTACAATTCGAGTGATTTTGTTTCCTTCCAATTAATGTTCAGGTGATAAATAACTAAATGGGACAGAATTAATCACAAATGTGCAACATACATCTTCTGATGCAATAGCAAAATGGCCAAAGCCAGTGCCAATATCATACTTATCCACCCCATAATCTGCTCAAAAGAAGAGAAAAGAAGATATGAAGTCATTTACTGAATGTTTAACTAAAAAGTGAACAACAGACATGTACAAAGTGCCAATAGTTTGGAGCCTATTGTTGCTGCTAAGACAATCATCGGAAAATTTGATAAATTTTGAAGGAGTTCACGCATGGTCTTAAGTTGATGGGAGAAAAGGATTTTCTACAATGAGATGAGAAACATACTGTATGTCAGCTCCACCACAAAATGAGAATCCTCTGGTCCAAATCCAAGAAAAGCATTTGAATATTTCTCTTCAGGAATGTCACGCTTACGGAGCAGTTTCATTCCAAGGCATTCAGTGTAAAACCTAAAGGAATATCACAGCGTTGTTTAGTAAATAGGGATTGGTGAAGCTAGAGTAAGATATCATAGAAGATTTGATGGTCAAATTTTTGACAAAACAGACTCTATGGTACGGTCCAAATTGCCAACACGATAAACAGCATGTAAAAAACGACGCTTGTCTTTCTGAGCCCATTCAAGCAAGTTCTCGCTGGAAAGAGACTCTACTTCAGCACCAGATGCCATATCTAAACCAAGATAATCATGTCAATATATCAAATGACAATACTAAAGTAGAACTACTCATTTAAGAAAGTAAATGCCTAAAATGACAGTTCCATTGGAACAGAAAAAGCTAAACTTAGACTACTTCAGAGGCTAATTTTGAAGATGTAGCAGATAAAAGGTATGACAATAAATTGTTAATTTTCTTTAGGGGATTCAAACTAAAATCCACATTCACCACATAAGCAAGCTTTAGATAGCAATCGAAATTTAAGCAGAGAAGTAAATGACCACTGACTCATTAAACTTTAAGAATGACTGTGGGCCCCAGGGCGTAGCGCAGACGGTGGGCGCATGTTATCTCTGGCGTAATGGCCAGGGGTCGATTCTCAGGAACTGACGACCTGGGGTTTACCCCGCCATGCGCCTATGGCCTGTGTACCTGCATGAACCTCCCTCCATATCCGTGGGGCCGACACTAGGGGGGCCGCTAAGGTAGCGGATCTACCTTTTTTTTTTTTTTTTTTAAGAATGACTGTGATCATATCCAAATAGATTTCTTTCTCCTTCATACTAGGAAGGTACTAGAATTATGGATAAAAGTTATATAGTAACACATAGGGAATGGTTAATTAACAAACACCAACTAATGGTATCAGATATAAATCTTTGAAATCTAAAAAAGAATCATTTTCTAATTTAAAATTTGGAATATGTTCGAGGCACTAGATTAATAAGCTTATTGGTCTAGTAGGTTTAAACACAAAATATTAGTTCTAAGTTTAGGGTTTTATCAAGTCTATATATACACCCATCTAAATAATATTTCATTATTAAGCAATACAACATTTACCCATTCTCATAATCCACATGGTATAAGAGACCCCTCTCCTAAGAAGTTCTAAAAAAGGCATCCCTATTATGGGAATGGTAGGTTGCAAATTATCCCTACCATGTAGTCATCTTCGTTGTTGTTGCACGTGCAATCTAGGACAAGGATATAGTTGGGCAGGACATAGATCAACAAGTTTTTGCAGTAAAGGAGATTTCCCATTCATAACAACTTAACAAGATTATATCATAACCTTAGAGATAACAAATGTCTAAGGATGACAAAATTAGTTATGATAATATACCACGGAATGATACTTGAAGGTGCGTTGCAGTACAATGAGCCATGAAGTCACAGACCTAATTTATGGAACATTTCCAACCTATTTACTTAGCAAATTCCCCATAATTTAATTAGCTACTTCTGCATAAGGTCTCTCTCCTGGTTAGCGACTCTGCAGGGATGGCATCTCTGACACTAAAAACGCCAGAGTTTTACCTAATAATACTTTTTTAAAGTATAAGACAGCAACAAATACACACAGAAAAATCGAAAAACACGCCGCGCTGGAATCAACACAGCAATCGGCGACTCCTGGAACCTGGATCGATCTTCTAGCCTAATGCGATAGTTAAAATCGAACGTAATACTATTCTCGAGACTGTAAAAGTACAATAAAACGGAGACCGAAACCCTAAATGCATGAAGAACGGAGAGTTTGGAGACATACCGAAGAAGAATCGGAAATCTCTTCCGAGAAGAGCGGCGAAAGCTTGATCCACTGCCTGCCTGCTCTGGCAGGGACTAAATAGGACCTTTCTGGAAGAAGGGAGTGTGATCTCATCCAATTGGTGCTGTAAATAGAATCCGTACAATTCCCATCCCGTATCTGGATCCTTTGGCGTGAGCGTCGCAGACGCTGCCACTTGTCCTGTTCAGTTTCAGTCTCTACTTTACCTGAAATCCTTGCAGGATAATTTTATATAAAACAAAAAAGGTGAAAGGTATATATATATATATTTAAAAAGTTGAATAATTCCTTGAAAGTTATTTTTTAAAATAATTTAAATGTCTAAATTTTGTGATTAATCATGAAAGTAAACGGAAGTTTTCCTTTATCAACTTTTGTTCAGGGACCAGTTAGAGGGAAAAATAAAAGTAGAAGTAAAGGAAAAAAAAAGTGGAATGTTACGTGTCATTTGGCATCCATCCACAAACAGTGTGAAGTGTGCTATGTGATCTTGTGAATTGATGGCTTTGATGGCCTCTGTTTTTCGTTCTTAACAACAGCATTGATGTGAAGTACTACACGATAGCATTGAGCCAACGCTCCAAGGGATCAGAGGAGGTAAACAGGAAGCTTTGGTTGATTCTCCGAATGGATTGGGTAAGCATAAGAACGATTATTCTAAGGGAAATGGATGATCCACGAAGTTAAACATAACTGGTGTAGCTCGGGTAGGTCATATGGCGGTTGTCGTATATGATATGGCTTGGGTAAGCAATATAGGCTCCACAGACCTGAGCCCCTTTTTCTTAGTGACCCGTGGTATTATTATTATTATTATTATTATTATTATTATTATTATTATTATCCTCTCCTTAGCAGGTCAGATTTCTTGTTTTTTTTAGTATTGTTATTTGCTCCCACGACTAAATGATTGAACTCCTCTCTCCAATTAAGATAAATTAGTCTTTTAGTCCTCTTGGTATTCTTGTTATTATCCTCAAATAGGATTGGTCTTCCCGTTTCCAGGGTATTCTTAAGGCTGTGCAAAAAGACCGACAAATCGAAAATCGGATCGGAACCGATAGCTTACCGGTTCCGGTTTACCAGTTAACCGGTTAATCGGTTTTAATCGGTTCCGGTTAACCGATTTTTACCGGTTTACTGGTTGGTTCCCGGTTTTGGATTTTTTTTACCGGTTTAACCAGTAAATCGGTAAAACTAGGCACCAACCGGTATATCATAGGGTCTTCCTCTTACCAAGATGAAGTCTAGCTGTCTTATTGATCCTTCGACGACTTGTGTTGTTGCTCCTCGAGCACCATGGTAGCAAAAATCAGAGGAAGAGGAAGACGAAGTCTAGCTGTCTTATTGATTATTGCAGGAGGAAGCACGAGAGAAGGAAGGGACGATCCAAATCGAGAGCAAAAAGGAAGCAGTGACTGTCTGACTGATTTGGCAAAGTTTTCAAACCGATTCAGAAAATCTTCAATCTGAATGGGGATAATAAACTTGAAATTTACATCAAACACACCAGTGTTGACAAAAAAAAGCTAAATAATACTTACATTCATCCTTCTAGCTACTTTTGAATTAAATATCTTATAAATCCAGCAACCTTCAAAAAGACTAGCATATAAACTCTTTCTCCACAATGTCTCCACCGACGACAGCTGAGGTAAAATAAGAGAAGGAAATAAATATAATAAAAAAACACATGTTGCAATGAATATTGTCAGAAAAAAATACTTCTTTGCAAAGATTGAATTAAAAGATGAAGAACGTCTGCTTGGACTTGTTAGAATGCATAAAGAGGAAAATAACTTGAAGACATGTGAGAGCAAACTTTGGTTAAACAATTGATTTATTCGTCAAAGTTAACAGCAAATGACAATATTAACCAAAGCAAGCAATAAATCATGTGTTCCAGCTACTTTTTATATTTAGTTGTAAACTTAGTTATTCCTTAGATTTCTATTCTTTTAGTAATACATATTCTTATCACCTCGAAGAAGATTTTAGCGCCCAAATTCTCTCTCTCCGCTCTCGAGCGCATACTTCGCAAGGTAACTCTATGTCACTGCCTTGTTTTTTTTTCTCACTCCCTTTTTAGCCTCGCCTTCCATCTTCCTGCGTTGGGTCTGATCAATCGAATTAAACCCACCGATTTAGTCAGATCACCATCCACTATTCTGATTTAGTTAATTAGTTTGTAAAAAAAAAAAAAACCCAATAACCTACTTCACTAAGTACACTTACCCAAGCTCAATGATCTTTACCGGTTCTCGATTGGAACCGGTTAACCGACCGGAGCCGATTCAATTGAAATCGGTAGAACCGGTAAGATACCGGTCAGTTAACCAGTTTTAAATAAATCATGGTAAATCGGAATTAACCGGAACCAATAAACCGATAAACCAGTTAACCGACCGGTTGAACAGGCCTAAGTATTCTCATTATTATTCCCAAAACAAGATTGATCTTCGGTCTTCATAATATGGTTGAGCTTCTACTATTCTTAACATTCTTATTATTCCTGATTAGGATTGCTTAGATTTCCCACCTTCTCATATTTATATGTCTCTGATCCTGTCGGGAAGATGAGAAGACGGACATATTGGTGTGACATGTCTGGAATGTGGGTTGCATCTCCATGACCCGAAAGGTGAGTTGTCCTCTGCGTTGACCAAGTCGTCCGAGGTCCTCTGGTCAACAGTACCTGTAGGCAGCGACCGAATTACCCCGGTTCCTGGTACCCCGATGCTCGAGGTGAATCCCACATATACATAAGCAGCCAAATAGTGATAGAACAACTAAATAAATAGAAGACGAGTACAGTGACGTACCCTGGCCCCGGGAGGCACCCTCGAATAGATTGGTGAGCTGGTCACGGCGCTGATCAAGTTGTATCAGCCCAGACGAGTAAAGGAGTGTGAGCTAGCTAAGGAACCGGATCGGGGGTGACTACATGGAATTCGATGCAGCATGGATCCAAGAGGCAGCATGTCGGCCGAAATATAACGACGGTTCCTGAGTCGGGATACTACAATGGCTCATAGGGCGAGATATGATAACGGCTCGCAGGCCGAATGATACAAGTAACTCACAAGCATGATAACAATATGAATAGTGAAACACAACACGGCTCGATGGCCGGAGTATGAATCTGAGCACTCAAACAGTGGCTGACTGGAGGGTGACGGCGGCAAGACTAGCAGGCGGCTGCTGGGAGAGGCAGCGGAGAGGGGAAACGGAGGAGGGGAGCAAGGGCTCGGTGTGAGCGACCAGCTGCGGCGATATGTGCGACCAGCGGCGTCGTTGATCTCTCCCTGGCGACGGATCAGAATCCTTGGCACAGGTGAAGTATTGTTGCTCGCCCTCGTCCTCGCCTACTGTCAATCCGCCGATAAGAAGAGGCAACCAAGCAGTGGCTTGCCGAGGCTGGTGCCGAGGGAGAATAGCGAGAAGAAACTCCACCATTGCAGACTTCTGTTCACGAACATGAAAGGAGAGGAAACCGTGTTCCTTCTTGCTTCTGCTCACCAATGGGGAAGAAGCGGCAACTTTGTTGCTCGGCCGCTAGGCCCAGGAGGCAAGGCATAGAGGAATCGGTAGCTGGAGATCGTAGAGAAGAGTGGAAACCTCATAGAAGCGGATCGAAGAAGACGACGAGGACAGAAACGCGATGTCGGGAAGAGGACTCGCGAGAACGACAAGGATCTGGCCATGGCCTCTATTCCTTGGCGGCGGATAGGAGCCAAGCCCGAAGCCCCCACCTCTCGTGATCATGAACAATACTTCTTTTATCCCTAGACCCTTAAGGTTCCCAAAAGACAAAAATGCCCTCCTCTATCTCCTTAATTCCTCCCAAGTCCCATAATACATCCGCATCAGTCCCCATGACTGAAAGATTGATATTCTTTCTCCAAATGTGACGACTTGTGTTGACATTTTAAACATCCACAATATTATCATCTGCATGACCGCGGAATTGAGCACCTCCTCCTAGCTAGGATGGAATCATTACTTGGCCTTTTGAGTATTATCCACACAACTAAGGAATCGAGTTCCCCTCCTGACCAGGATAGGATTGGTGTTCTACACATTCTTAGCGGTCCTCTAAGGTGCTTACTTATTCAGTTACATCTCTGATTTAGGAAGTCGCTTGATCCTTGCCCTAGTGATCTTGTGCTTCTATCAAACATCATTTACCTTTACTCTTCAGTCTGACTCAAAGAGAAACATGTGATGGTTTTTGGGGATCCTATCAAGATTAGGGAGGCAACTCAATGGTTATTTTTTTATTTAGAAGTCACCACATATTTAATCGGATTTCATCCGACTTTACTATTTAGTCTGACTTGAAGGAGGGCATGATGGTATCTAGTATTACTCACTAGTTATTTCCCAAGTGTTTAACTTTTGTCATACAACATCCTACTAGTATTTGGGTTATCCCCAAATAGTCAGTCTCTTCTCCTGAGCACTCTGTGTTAGGGGTGGATCTAGGTAAGGGTTGAAGTGGGCTAAAGTCCTTGTCAAGATCCGTCAAAGAAGAAGGAGCCATGGAGGTTGCGGTGGGGCTAACTCCTCTCAGTCCTCACCGAGCGACGTAGTCCCAAACGTGAGCAGTGAGTGATGACAAACGTCTAGGGAAATGGGGAAGAAGAAGAAGCTCTTGTCTTCAGATCCTCTGCGCCCGCCTTCCGTGCGCCCTCTGTGCCCGTCGCTACGCGACAAAAAACCCACGCGCTAAGCACGCGCGTTTCTCCGCTCCAGTAATAAAACTCAGCTCCAACGCACACATATCACTTCCTGCACAGACCGATCAGCAAGAATACTGATTGGTCAGCAGACCGATCAGCAGGAATGCTGATCGGTCTTGCTGACCGATCAGCATTCCAGCAGGATTTTACCCTTCTACCAGTAATTGGTCTTGAATTGGGACCCCAAAGCCCATTAGACCTTAAAATGGAGTGCCTAGATAAGGTTTCTTCTTTTGGATGAAGTAGGCCAAGGGATCTGTAAAGTAAGTACTAATAGATTAAGACCTTGTCATGCATATTTTTAGCACAGTATCAGTGGCAGCAGTACAAAGATAAACAAACAGCAACTTAATGCTTTAAAAACCTTTTAATAGAGAAAGATGATAAAGACTTTAAATTGATACATCTTAAATAACTTCCTGAACCAATCTATAGAAAGAAGCCGTGGAAACTAAGTAAATGTTAAAGACATACTTTAGAATCCATAAAAATTCTGAAATTCCCAATAACCTACACGTCATCCAACACTATAGTCCTTAAGAACAAGCAACAGACAACTGATCAACATGCTCATTTCATGACAACATAAGTCTGGATAATCAATCAATTCTTAAAATATGAAAGATGTAATCCCCTTATTGGACGACGGAACAAGTTCTCAAGAAGAACCTAGGTACATCTCACCAGATGGAATTCCTGTAGGCCTGTGAAGATAATATCACCAGATGGAAGCAAATATCTTCCTGCTGGAATGCTGATCGATCAGCAAGACCGATCAGCATTCCTGCTAATCGATTTATTGACCGATCAGTATTCTTGCTGATCGGTCAACAGACCGATCAGTAGAAAGTGATATGTGTGCGTTGGAGATGAGTTTTATTACTGGAGCGGAGAAACGCACGTGTTTAGCGCGTGGATTTTTTGTCGCGTAGCGACGGGCGCAGAGGGCGCACGGGAGGCGGGCGCAGAGGATCTGGACTCTGTCTTCACTGTCTTCGATCCACTAACTCCTTATAAAATAAAATAAAAAAGACCATCTTAATATCTTATTAACTTTGCAGTCGGTAGCCTTATCTGACGACCACAAGGTCCACAACCAATATTACTATATCACAAAGTCTTAATCAATACTTCAATGTAATAGCCTAATAGTAATTTTGTAATTTATTAATTTAGTATTTCTATGGTTTTTACATTATCAAATTGAAATTTTTGTTATTAAATATATTTATTATATTGTAAAAAAAATGGTTAGCCCTTGTTAGAAGTTGTCTCTGCATCCGCCCCACTCAGCGTCTCTCTCAAACCAATCAACCTACATTCCTGGGTACTTGATATTCATCCCACAGTATCTCATTCGGACTCGGAATAGCCATTTAGAGTATGTTCTCCTGAGCACTCGGTATTTATTCAGCGATTTCCCATTTGGACTCGGGAAGCTTAGTCGACCTCAACCTCCATCAACTTGTGTACACCAACGGCTCAATAATCTTTGATAGCTCCACAGAAGGTGACACATGGCGAACGGGCCCATAGTGTCAGAGGTATGATCCAACGGTTGCCTCTAATGCCCTAACCACCCCTTAGATGGATAACTGGTAGGCTCCGTGGAGATTTCTTCCGAAGGTCTTAAAGATGGACGGAGGTAAGTGGAGAGGTATATCTTTCTTCTTGTGCGCAGAGATTACTCTTCTCCACTAAACTCTCTTTAACATTTTAATTTCTCTCTTTCTGTTTGTTTCCTTTATTCTTTGAATTCAATTCTAACTTAAACATTGGAGTGATGGTATCGGTAACACTTGTCAATCCTAACTTGTTTTACTTTTCATATCATTGGATCTAAGATTTTTTTTTGGAGAGATGGACATAATTGAGAGAGAGGAAGAGTCCAAGCAAATAAAAAATAAAGACACCATCAATAACAATTTTAAATATTTTTATACCACAAACAATCATTAGCCATCAATTTAAAAAATCCATCATTGTTTTATTTCCAATAGTAATTACTAAATAAAAAAAATTAATAATCACTCTTGATCCGGTGGTAAGGACGAGAGGATCACTTGTTGGCGAGAGGTCAAGGACACGTGGAGGTCAAGGGTCATGAGGATCAACACCAAGGTCGTGCCGAGCGGACTGGCGGACCATCCCGGCCCGGACATCCGGCCGACTGGGCGCTCGGTCTGAGTCTCCCAAGCGGCCGGACAAAAGACAACCCGACCATGGGGCGGGTTTCCGATGCTCAAGGTAAAAGAGTCTTTAAGCCGAGCGGCCAGGACGCTCGGCCGAGCTGTAGGACAATAATCCACAATCTCAGCCGAGCACGTGAATAGGGCTTCTTGGAGGACATGAGCGCCGAGCGGCTGTTCCGCTCGGCCTGGGAACAGATAAGAGCGCTAGGAGACAAAAAGGACAGCTGGTAGCTTCATCCTCGAGACACCTGCCGTCGACAAACAGCATGGTTGGCGGCCGGAGCAGACAGAATATCGTACGGTAGAAGCTTCCACCGTCACATCCGGGATATGCTCGGACGATTGCGGAATGACGTCAGGCGTACTTTTCTGACACAACCCTACTGAGGTATGTTTGAGGAAGCGTGCATGCATCGAGAAGCGTGTCCGCGCCTCCCCGGGGCCCTATATAAGGACCCCCCAGACTTCAACGGAGGTATGTAATCTTGACCACTGTAGCCACAGTAATGTTACTCTGCTTCTTCGTTGCCTGACTTGAGCGTCGGAGGGTCGTCGCCGGGAAATCCCTCTCGGCTCGACTTCTTTGTAGGTTCGTCGAAGGTCTACCTCGACACTAAAAGACAACGAAGAACGTCACATCCCCAGCGTTCGTTGACTCAGAGTTAGGATCAACTCTCTTCTAGTTACTCTGTTATATATATATCTTTTGTAATGATTTGTTTTTATTTATTTAATTATTTTTATTGAGATTAACATCGGGTAAAAAAATGAAGTGTCATATGCATCTCCTTTCCGGGCCTCAGTCTTAACTGAATGCCCTTCTATCTCTGATAATCCGAAATAATATTTATATATGTCAAAAATCAAATCATACCGGTCTAATGGCAAATCCTGAGGACACGCAATTTTATTGTTATTCGTTGGTGGCAGTAGGAGCAGGTTGCGACCGCTTATTTTCAACCCTTCTACACTTAAGTATATTTTAATTAAAAATTTATTTATTCTACCTGTAAATTGTTTGTAAAAGTCTACCTATAATTTTTCTATAAAATTCCTTTTCACATACAAATTATTTAAATTTCTGACAAACAAGAGCCTAAATTAAAGCCGAAGTTTCAACCTCCGCGTGCTCAACTATCCAATCCTACAACCGTACTGGTCTTATTGCGACGGCGGACCCGTGAAGGCCACGCCGGGAAATTGAGTCGCCGTGCTCACCGGCTGCCAACGGCGCCTCCAGAGGTAAAGCTTTTCGCCGGCAGTGAGGTACCTGCGGTGGCGGCGTCCCTCTCCTCCTCTTTGATGCTATCAAGCACCCTCTTCGCCACGCTACTCTTCTTCACTATCGACACGAACTGCGGCGGCGCCACCTCGGTGACGTAGCGGCGCCCGACGGTATATTTATTGATTTATTTTATGTATTTTTTTAAAATAAAATGTTTAAGTGGTTTAATTAGCGGATCCGAAATTTAACATTCTCCGGCCCGGCCCCCCCTCAATTGGTTATGGTTCCAACTTGCTTATGTCACGTGCTTACTACGTGCCCATCTAGAGCCCACAACCCGATCCGCATCTGGGTCGTTCAGTTGGCTGCAACTACCGAGCCACCTTTATTATTTTGGAAGTCTCAGGTCGTCGGAGTGCCAATCGTTATCCGCTCAAGCCAATAGGAGTCGCGTTGTAGATGTTTGGTGTCTTGAACATATCACGCGATGAAATGGCGCATCAAGCTTCGGCTTCCAGCCAGTTTGTCGCTTTCCCCTTCGGACGTGGCCGGGAATGCGTCCGGCTTAACCGATGGGCTCTCAGTGCCTTCCAAATCTCACAGATCGTCGGTTCTTCCTCTTCGAGATGGCTCGATTTGGTGGATGGATTCAGTTCCTGATCTCCTTCCTCCGAGTTCTGATGGAGAGGCCCGTTCCCAACGAGGTTCAGCTCGCTTTCTGAAGCTAGGTGCGATTCCTATCTGATTTGGTGATCGATTTCTCGATTTAAAGATGAGATTTTGTGGTTCGCCGGAGTGAAAAATTTGTGCTTTTTTTGCCGGCGTAGGTCGCTGATTAATTAGATGGCCTGGTTTGGTAGCTGGATCCGATTGGCGATCTTCATCCTGCGAATTTTTACGGAGAGGCCCGCTTCGAGCGAGCTCCTACTCGTCATCTGAATTCCAAGGTAGGTTGAATTAGGCGCCTTGGTCTCTGTATTTTGCATTCCTTTCCTGTATCTTAATGAAGTTCTACAATTTAGAACGCTGTTCGCTTTGTAGTCTCTGGGTTTGGCTCTATCGTTTTTTGGTTCAGCAATGATTTCCGGATTTCAATCAAAGTCCCGAATTTTTTTCAACAATCCGTCAAAAAATTCTGATACGTTGTAAAAATTCTCACTGCGTTTTCCGTTTATTTTTTTTGCTATTGATCGTTTCTCATGAAGCACATAGTTCTCAGAAATCTTTGTTGGATCGTAAATCGTGATGTTTTTCCACTTCGCACAGATGGTTGAGCCACACTTAAAGATACAAACTCAGAAGACTCAAAGATAAAAAATCCTACAGCAATGGAGGACCAAAGCAACAACACTCTTCAACTTGTAATTAAGTTGTAAATTTACTTTTTTGCTTAAATGTAAAACTCAAAGAGTTTAGTTGAGATCAGAACTAGCCAGTTTGCTAGTTAGTAAACAATCACCATGGCTAAGATTGTTGTAAGTACGATGGCAACCAATCCTTTTGTGTTGCAAGGAAGATGGCAAATTCAAGTTTTGTGAAGTGAATATTTCCATCTTTTGTTGGAAAAAAAAGAGGTTCAGCAATGCATTTCATAACTACAACAATTGCACAAACTTTTGGTTTAAACAATAAAAAATCACATAATTTTCTTTAAATCCTATATTTAAAATGTCTATTTTGGATAATGAAATATTCAAAGGCTTACTATCAAAATAACAAATATATGATTTAGATATGAAAATTTTGATCTTTGAATTTGAATTCATGATTGTGTTTTTTTTTCTCAAAACACACCCTTCATTATTTTCCAAAGCATACCCTCCAAGTAGACACAGTAGAACCCTAGGAAGTAAATAAGAACTGAAATTTTGTATGCATATGAATAACATGGTTTAGTAACTTTACTAGGCAATCTAACAGTGCAAACAAGGCCTTTCTATCTGTAATGAGCTCAAAACGAGAAGCTATGCTTGCAGTGCCTGACATGTCGGCAATAGCTTCATGGATGCAAAGGTGAACCATTCTCAGAAAATCCTATAGCTTCCATTGAGCCGGTAATGCCCTCTAGAGCCTGCACACACACGCTCGAAAACCCTACCAGAGCCTGGAACACATTGGGGAGGCTGGTCTGCAGATCGTTCAGTGTCATGGCCCGGCTCTTCCGAACGGATTCCAAGTACCGTGCCTTTTCATCCTCCAACCTCTTCTTCAAAGCATCGAGTTTTGGGTACTTAGTTGACGATGCTAGTTGGTGATTCACCTGAGGGCCTTGGACCATCTGTTGGATTATATGTTCATCATTGTGCTTCTCCTGTGAGCGAAGAGAGCTTAATTCTCTATCCAATCTGCTCTGAAGTCGGTCGGACTGCTTTCGCAAGTTGTGCTCTTCTGAGTGTTGAAGAATGATAGAGCGAATGACTAATAGAAAGCACTTAATTGCCTCGGCTGCTACCTGTTGAGATGAACATAAAGATAAGACCTCATATGACAAGCAAGTTCAATGTCCCAGTTATTAGAAACCATGTAGAACTTCCATCTAATATGATATCGCAAAGCCTGTATCAACCATTTTGAACAACTTTGGTCATCCTATCGATCCAATTTATCTATTTATGGAACCTACTCCTTATTGTTCTTCAAAATATCCTTATCATATCAATTTATTCACACATTTTCTATCCATCAGACAGTTTTTATTATACTAATGGAACTTTACAAACAGAGGAGTGTCAGAAGTAATATTACCTTGTCAGGTAACCTATCGAGAACTCTTTGCAGCTCTTCACAATATCCACCGATCCCGGTAGTTGAATCCATTAGTTGATCACTTTCAGGAAGGCCCTCAGTAAGCCTAACCCACTGGTTGAGAATGTGCAGATACGCGCGCTGACAACAGAAGAGATTGCAGAAGGTACCATACCACGATCTCACCTCTGATTCGAGCTGAGATATAGCATGACGAAGTGAATCAGTTGTTGGATCGCTGCCGAGATGGTTTTCTAGAAGGTTGGTTTGTTGAGAGACGTGGTTTTGCACTTGATGGCATTCATACATTGTTCTCCACATCTTCACCAGCCTTGAGAAGTTTAAAATGGACAAACAGAAGCACATTACGAGTCAAGCAATAAACTCCAACTTCTAAAGTTTACAGTTAAAGAATGGGCATATTCCAAGCTTACCCGACTGTGAATTCAATTAACTGAGGGAAGAGCTCTTCATCCCTAAGCTTTGATATGGTTAAACATGTTCCGTTTATTGACTCCTTTAAACAAATCATCCGGCATTGCAACTCCTCAATGTCTAAGCGAGTTTTCTCAGTTTTCACAGAATCATAGTCTCCAGCTTCGAGCTTGTGCAGTACTAAGATTGCCCTCTTATGCTGGGACTTGGCAATCTCCTCATCCTGGAATTAGTAAAATTTATTCATGAGTTGCGCTTGTATTTTAGCATATCGATTAGTCATGCTTGGTTAAATCACCCCCTGATAAACAGATAAAGTGCTGTATAAAGAGAGGATGACTAATTTACACATGGATAGATCCAGGACTAACTAACTACAATAGCATGTTTACCTTCACTTGCTTATAGAGCTTCTGCTCCTCGGCAAAAAGTCTTTCGAGTGTCGTGCAATGCTTACCGGGACTAGAAGCATTACTCGCACCGTGAGCATCTCGGTGAGAATGAGAAGATCGGAAGGACCAACTCCACGACAATGCATTTACAACCTTGGCAGACTTTGAATTCTTTCCTGAAAACACATATGACAACCATACCATTTTCACCTAGTGAGTTAAACAAAACCAGAGAGAAAAAATTCTGTAAATTAATTCCTTAAACATGTAATCAGAGGCTTCTCCCATCTTCTGTGTAGCTCAATCTTATAGTTCTAAGCAGTAATTCACAATGTTTGAGACAGAAATATAGATTCATTCTCTAAAGATTATGAATTCATTCTTTAAAGAAGCATTTAGATAACAGTATTAAGGTGGAAAACAATGAACTATGCGCAGCATCAGACAGAGATGAGGTAGAGATTACCTTTCCTCCTTTCTGTATCCCAGGGATGAGAACAGCTGCGATTTGATTCTAGAACAACTGCAACATCCTTCCCTCCGGCAGCAGCTTTCAGGAAATACTCATCCACCTCTTTTATGATCCCGGCCAATGTCTTCTTGCTCCTCCATACGACCATTCCCATGTCTGTGTCTTTGGTTAGCCAACTCACCACTGACGAATTGTCGTCGGCCAACTCCTTCAATGTGCAATTGTCATTCACCGCATTCAATGTCACAGCATAGGTTTCCTCTTTGGGGATCAGTTTCTCTTCTTCCTCCGTCTCTTCTTCCTCCTCCAGGAACTCCGACTTGGTCTCCTCCCAGTTCTCTTCTTCGGCGGCAGCCTGAATGAGAGTTCCTGAGTCCTTCTGAGGCAGTGGAGAGGAGAAGCTCGAGGAAGCAGGCGGGCTGAACGGATCCCAGAACTCCCAGACCGAGCCGGGGACGGTAGGCGGAGGCGTCGAGCAGCTCTGGTCGTCGTCTTCTGAATCGCTCGAGCCGTCCTCGACGGAAGCTTTCTCCTCCACTGCCTCCTTCGCCACGACGGGACTATAACTAGGCGGCGGCGGTGGCGGCGAAGGTGGCAGAGGCGGCGGCGGGGGAGGTGAGGGGGGCAATGTGAGGTCGGTAGGGGGAGTATCATTAGGGACCATCGTCTCAGTCTCGGTAAACTGCCGAAGAGTCGCGCCAGTGTTCCTCAAGGACTGGAGGTACGCCATGTGAGCGGCGGCAAGCTCCGCCCGGCAGGTGAGAAGTCGCTTCATCAACCTCCGCCGCTCCTTGCATCGCCACACCACTTCGTCCACCTCCACCCTCGAGTACGTGCACCCCATTCCGCCGCACCAAAAAAAAAAGGAGAAAAAAAGGAAAGGGCAATGTATCAGATCTTTGTCTCGATTACTCAACGACTTCGCCGGAAAACAGCTCAAGTTCCACAAAAATTAAAACAAAGAAAACGAATCCGCCGTTCCCAACTCATACACAAGCTGCCATTTCTCGGGAACGGCAACTTTAGCTTGAAAGCTAAGCTAAATACCTAATCCAAACTAGAACCGACAGAGAGATGAAGCTAAGGGGTTTTATTTCACCGATGAGGGCGAGGGTAGGGGAGAGAGCAAAGGAACGAGGACGCGAGGTTTAAGCAAGATGAGATTTTGCTTAGACAAGAATGCTCATCTGCGCCATATAGTTGATGATTGCAGGAAGAGACAAGAAAGGAGGCGAGAAGGGTATGCAAAGACAAAGCAGCGGCGCCCTGCTGCATGCTCTGTCAGCCGCAGCTCCCTGTCGCCTTTCCCGGTCGCCCCTCTCCCTCACTTCCCATCATCAAAGTGCGTTGTCGGAGAGAGAGAGAGGGTTTGGTGAGGTGTGGGACTTGGCTTTAAAAGATTAAACATGTTAGTAATCATGGCTAAGAAAGAGTGAATCATCGGTCATAAATGCAATGCTGCGAAGAAGAAAGAAAGAACCAAGTCTCTTTATTGCATATGGAAAACTAATTATTTTGTATTTGCATTTTTTTTTCCGAAGAAGATATTAAAAAAAGTTGAAGAATACTTTTTGTTTCAGGGCAATTTAACGAGACGCACCCTAGTTTTTCTGAAATTAAAATGGCAGTATTATATATTTTAGCTAGTGGTAAATACACCCTTCATTTTCACCCGTTAATCTCCATCGTTAATTAAATTTGAATAATTTTTTATGATATAAAAGTGTTCAATAAATTTTTGACAAAGGATATATATACACTTAAATTGTAGGTTTGTGGTAGGCGATTAAAGAAGATGAATAATCCTGAAAATAAATTAAAAAAATATCTTATTATTTGAATTAAGCAAGGATATAATATTAATAAAAGTAAATAACTAACGTAAAAGAAACAAGATAAGAAGGCTCAAATAGTTATTTGATTAGAACTTAGTTAGTTGTTAATTCAAGATAATGAAAAACTCACTAAAAATTCATTTGTTGAAGGCGGAGTAGCCTTTTACAAACGTTGACAACTCAAGAAATTATCTAAGAAATGAATACAGTGAATGTTATTGAATTCCTAACTTCAGAGGATTTTTTATAGCCTCATGGGATAAGGTTGTCATTGGCTGACGTGGCTCAAAGGCGCCTCCAAAGGGATCTAGTGTGCCTTCAGTGTGGATAAAATTTTATCCTAAATGTAACGATCGCCAACATCTCTACCACATTGGAAGGTTCCTTTGTGCGGATTGTAGGCGCCATCGCGCCTTTGTATAAGGCGCCTTCGCACCTTCGAGCTTGCTTAAGGTGTCTTCGTGCTTTTTCATCATAGGCGCCCAAGCAGATTGAGGTGTCTTGGGTCTTGAATGCGGTAGCTTCTCTATCGAAGCTCGAGGCGCTTCCGATGCCATTGTTGGCACTTCGAGAACTATTCATCCGAACTGTCTCTCTTTTCTGTGTTCGCTTGGATGATGCTCCGGCTGTCCAGAATTGAGCTCACCCGAATCCAACTCCAGTCTTCCCTCGAAGCAGGCTTCCTCTCGGCTTTTTGCCCCTCGGATGTGTCCCATGCTTCATTCTCATTCGTCGGTATATTTTTCTATAGCACATCGTCCCTCGGATGCACTGAGCCCGTCGACTCACTTTTCATGGCATCCTTCTCACTAGTTGCATCTTCTGCTCGACTTCTTATATTTCTAAGTTCTGCACACTCAAACACAAAGCATCAATACTGTATGATCTAATTTAACTTGGTTGACCATATCAAAACTGTTGGGTTTTTCGGTCCGCGAAAATCGCTTTTTCGCGTCGCGGAAACCCCGAAAGCCCCTAGCCATGGATCCGTGCGAAGAAAATTTACGAAAAACTTACGAGTACGAGTTTAGTATCTAGATCTACACTTAGATCTACATGTTTAGAAATTTACCCTTGTAGCGAAGCCCTTCGCGTTCCCGCTCGTCAAAACGGTGTCGGATCTCGAGAGTGTCAAAATAGACACTCCTCTAAAAGTATCCACACGAACTAATTAGGTGGAGATGACCAAAAAACCAAGGTGTGCTAGCACCTATGTGGTTCGGCCAAGGAAGGAGGAGAGGGAGAGCTTGAGAGGAAGAAGATGCAATAATCATCACTTGAATGAAAATGAATCCATTTTCATTCAAATTGTGGCCGGCCACATTTCCCAAATGTAACCCCCTCATTAATGCATTAAGTTGTCATCAAAGAGGGAATGTAACCTCCATGAGGTGGCACTCACTAGTAACTCCCATGAGGTGGCAACCATGATGATGTTGTGCATCATCATTGGTCCACATCTATGCCAACTCACCAATGAGGTGGCATAAAGTCAAGTCAAACTTGACTTTTAATCTTCCTCTCAAGTCAAGTCAAACTTAACCAAATCTCTTCCATGGTTGATCTAATCTAACCATTTGATTCAAGCCAACTTAATATAATGAATCTAATTCATTAAATTAAGTTGATTTAATGAGTCATAATCTAAATTAGACTCATTGAATACATGAATCAACTTGAGTCTAACTCAAGTTAGCCCAATTAAGATTACTCTTAATCCAATTTGATTTATCAAATGAATCTAATCCTTTTGGTTCATCATATGAACCTAATCTCCATCTAATTGTCCTTAGTGTGTGACCCTATAGGTTCTTGTAACGTTGGCAATGCCCTAAACCCATTTAGGAGCATAAGTAATGAGCGGTATCTAGCAACACATCATTACTACCCAAGTTACAAGAATGTCGAGATCCGACATCACCTTGTGACTACTAATTGTGACTCCTCACAAAATATGACAAGTGTCCTTCTATCCTAGATATCTAGATTGATCAATGTGAGGCATAGACCGTATCATCCTCTGACCAATCTAAATCTTGAACTCCAAGTAGACTCACTAAATCAAATGAGCTCAATATCCTATATTGACTCATTTGGGCATGACCATGCACTTCGTGGTCTCACTCTATCAAGAATACCGATGTCTCTCCCGTCATATAGGAGGGATAGATCCCATCTACATCACTCACATCCCTCTGCATAATTTGTTATATACCTAGTAATCGCCTTTATAGTCCACCCAGTTACGGGTGACGTTTGACGAAACCAAAGTACATAACTCCTTATATAGGGATCTATGGTGACTTCAGGTCTAAGGACTAGTAGTCATACTAATAGCCACATGAGAAAGTATATGACACTCATATAACGATCCATGATACTTTCTCATGGCGGGTCATTCAGTATACATTCTCTAATGTATACTCATGTGTCAACTTGATATCTCTATATTCATGACTTGTGAGATCAAGTCATCGAGTTGACCTACATGCTAGTCTTATTGCATTAATATTGTCCCTGAATATTAATACTCGACTAGGAATGATTAAGAGTAGTGTTCCCTATATCATCTCACTATCGGTTCAACTAACCGATTGATATAGATGAGAACCATCTACTCAAGGACATTATTATACTTAGTTTATTTGGCACAAATACAAGTAAGTATAATAACAAAAATCCAAATGCCTTTATTTAAATAGAATATGATACAATAAGTCCAAAATACAATCATCAAATGATTGACTCTAGGGCTCTAGCTAACAAAAACTAACTCAGGATACTTACATAAATAAGTATATATTTGATACTAGTATTTCACCAGTAGGACATTATTTTATATAATTAACTAGCAAAAATAGTAAGTACGATGATTGTAGATCGTGCAATTAGAAAATAAAAAAAATTATAAATTTTGAAAATTTTCCTTAAATACAAGGTTTATTGTTGAATTTTTCTATTTGCTATCATTATCACAGATCATAATTTTTAGACTCCAGGGATTCATAATTCTGGATACAGCAATATACAACTGACCATAATTAAAAATGGGATTCTTCAAAAGAAGTCCTACATGAGACAATAATTGACCCTGACATTTATTGATTGTCACTCATTGTGTATGATACAATCAAAGAATATGATCCGGTGGTAAGAGCCCGGGACCCCCTAACGAGGGGTCAACGCCACGTGGAGGTCAAATGGCCAGGGAGCCCGCCGGAGAAGGGTGAGCCGACCGGACTTGGAAGAAATGGATAAGACCGATCGGCCGACCAATGGACATTCGGTAGTAAAAGGCGCCCTGACCGGGTTGTTCCGACGCTCAATGAAATAATGTCTCAGAGCCGAGCGGAAATCACTCGCCTGGAAGTCTCCCCGGCATCTCAGCGCGAGTCGACAGGCGAGACGTGAGGGGCGTGCCGTCCGGCCGGCGCAGGGGATGAAGGCCGTCCGGACGATGTTCTCCATCCAACCGGCCGGACGTACGTCCCGGCCGGCGGTGAAGGAGAACAGGAACATCTTCTGACAGCCGTCAAGTCATATGACTAAGCCATACTCTTAGTCTGACAACGGGGTGTCTTGCTGTCCCATCGAAGGCGCGATGGGACTGTTGCAGTATGGCGTCAGGTAAGTTTTCTAACAAGCACACACCGAGGCATGGGCTGCGGATACGCACGCACCTCGATAGGCGTGCAGGAGCTTTTTCAGCGCCCTATATAAAAAGTCGTACACTTCGCCGGAGGTACGCATTCTACAAGCTTGGCAGCTCCTTTTTCCACTACTTACCTGACTTGAGCGTCGGAGGGTCGCCGCCGGGAACCCCTGCCCGGCCCGACTTCTGTGCAGGATCGCCGGAGCTTCGGAGGCCTCTGTCATCGACTGGAGAGCGCCACGTGCCCAGCGTCCTTTGGTTCGGCGATTCGAACATGATCAATTTGGCGCCGTCTGTGGGAACGCTCCTGCATCCGATCGGAAACAATGAACGAGGCTGGACGACAACACGCGGTGACACTTTCAACTGAGGAACTCGACGCTCTGATTGAGATAAGGGCCGCCAAGCTTGTGGAGCAAAAACAGAAGGCAGCAGCCGAGCGGCCGGAGCAGCAAGCAACTTCAGCGTCTGGCGGCCGAGCGGAAACACCACCTGCCACCGTCGCATTTCATCGGGCTCTGTTCCGCACCCTTGAAGTCGTGGCAGCCCACCGGGATAGGGGATCTTCTTCGGATGAAATGCCTAGGCGAGATGACAGGAAGGGGAAAGCCCCCCGAGCGGACTCATCGCCCGAGCGGATCAATCGCCAATTTTCAGAGGCTATCCTACGAGACCCTCTGCCAAAGCACTACGCGCCTCCGACGATCGGCGAGTACAATGAAACAACCGACCCGGATGATCATCTGGGTAAGTTCGATAACACAGCTACTCTCCATCAATACACAGATGGAGTAAAGTGCTGAGTTTTTCTTACCACCTTCTCGGGCTCGGCTCAACGGTGGTTTCGGAGATTGCCGGACGGATCCATCACAAGCTTCAAAGATTTCCGAACGGCCTTCCTCCACCATTTTGTGAGCAGTCGACGCTACCAGAAAACGAGCGTGAGCCTGTTCGCCATCAAGCAAGAAGCCCGCGAATCGCTTCGAACCTACATCCAGCGGTTCAACCAAGTGGCGATGGACATTCCAACGGCCATCTCAGAAACCATGATGAATGCCTTCACACAAGGCCTGGAGGATGGGGATTTCTTCCGATCGCTCATCCGAAAGCCGCCCCGAGACTATGATCACATGCTACACCGGGCGAACGAATACATCAACGTGGAAGAGGCATAAGCGGCCAGGAAAAAAGAAATTCCAACCGAGCGGGCTCCTCCGGCCGAGCGGAAACAACACGCAACCCATTAGCCGCCCAGAGGACCAAGGGCCGAAGCAATCCAATCCCCCCATGCCAGGTCCCACGTGCAAGAGGTAGCCGCCGCCCGGCCCAAGCCAAAAAAGAAATGGACCCCGATGTTCTGCTTCTTCCACCGAACGGATACGCACAACACAAGGGATTGTCGAAGTCTTCCCTTCGTGTCTCATCCCGTACCACGGAATGCCGGACGACGGTCTCCCTCAGTCGACAGGCGACAGAGAATTCATGAAGCCGATCGAACGCGAGCTGATAGGCGACAGCAACAGACTCCCGACCGGCACCGTTCCCCAAGGCAGGAGAATCGCCGAGCGTCCAGAGAACGGTCTCGACCGTCCGCTCGGGAAGAGGAAAATAAAAGCAATACCTCCCGAGGCGAGATCAACGTTATTGCTGGCGGGCCGACCGGAGGAGACTCTAACAGAGCAAGAAAGGCGAGCGTCCGGCAGCTCCAAATCCATGCCGTTGGCTGCAGCCAAGAACGGGCGAACGGACCGGAAATCAGTTTCGGGCCAGGGGACTTGGAAGGAGTTGAAGTACCCCACGACGATGCTCTGCTCATCAAAGCGGTAATAGCCAATTACACAATTCACCGCGTATTTGTTGACACAGGGAGCTCAGTCAACATCTTATTCAAGAAGGCGTTCGATCAGCTGTAAATTGATCGAGCCGAGCTGTTACCCATGACAACTCCTCTCTACGGGTTTACGGGTAACGAAGTTCAGCCGGTCGGACAGATCCGGCTGGCCACCTCGTTGGGAGAAGAGCCGCTCAGAAGGACAAGGACAACAAATTTTGTGGTGGTCGACTCTCCCTCGTCCTACAACGTGATTCTGGGACGGCCGGCGCTCAGCGAATTCCGAGCGGTCGTCTCAACCTTCCATCAGAAGATCAAGTTCCCCATGGAGGACAAAGTGGGAGAAGTACGAGGAGATCAGCTAGCAGCTTGGCGATGCTACATAAAGATGGTCCGAGCAGAAGCCAATTCCGCTTGGAAGGCACCCCGGATCGAGGTGAACGCCATCACCGAAAAGCCACCCTCTTTAATTTATGAAGAAAAAGAGGAAGTGCAGATTCACCCATCCCGATCGGAGGCCACAACCTTTATTGCGTCCGATCTGGAGGAGAAGCAGAAAGAAGAGCTGATCCAATGCCTCCGAAGAAATCATGATGTCTTCGTCTGGTCGACACATGAGCTGCCCGGAATTTCGCCGAGCATAGCGCAGCACGAGTTACATGTCCGACTGGACGCTCGACCGGTAAAGCAGAGAAAAAGAGACTTCAGTGCCGAGCAGAACGTCATCATCCGGGCGGAGGTGGAGAAGCTTCTTGAAGCCGGCCATATACGCGAGGTTCAGTTCCCAAGCTAGCTGGCAAACGTAGTATTAGTCTCCAAACCGGGCAACAAATGGAGAGTGTGCATAGATTTTCGGGATCACAACAAAGCTTGCCCGAAAGATTTTTATCCTCTACCCCGGATAGACCAGCTGGTGGACTCTACGGCCGGCTGCGAATTAATTTGTATGCTCGACGCTTATCAGGGCTATCATCAAGTGCCGCTCGCCCATGAAGCTCAAGAGAAGGTCAGCTTCGTGACGGCCGACGGCACTTATTGCTATAATGTGATGCCGTTCGGATTGAAGAATGCGGGAGCCACATATCAGCGCTTAATGAATAAAGTATTCAGAGAGCAGATCAGGCGGAACCTAGAAGTTTATGTGGACGACATTCTCATCAAATCCGTCCGAGCGGCAGATCTCTTCAAAGACATGGAGGAAACCTTCCGAACGCTGCGCAAATATGGAGTCAAGCTAAATCCCCAGAAGTGCCTGTTTTCTGGGGTACATAGTGACCGAGCGGGGAATCGAAGCAAATCCCAGCAAGGTGAAAGCCCTACAAGACATGCCGCCCCCAAGAAATACAAGAGAAGTGCAGCGTTTGACCGGTCGGATAACCGCTCTATCCAGATTCATCTCCAAAACCGCCGACCGGAGCCTTCCTTTTTTCAAGATCTTACGCAAAGCTACAAAATTTTACTGGGACGAAGAATGCGATCGGGCATTCGAAGAGTTGAAGGCATACCTGAATTTGCTCCCGGTATTAGCCAAGCCGACTATTGGTGAGCCACTTTGTATTTATCTATCCTCGACCGAGCAGGCAATCGGCTCAGCATTGGTGAGGACGAGCGGAGAGGAGCCTGTGTATTTCCTTAGTCACATTTTAAAAGATGCTGAATCTCGCTACACTGGGCTAGAAAAGCTAGCCTTCGCTCTGGTCCTCGCCGCTCGGCGCCTTCGTCCATATTTCCTGGCGCATACCATTATTGTCAAAACCAATAGCCCGCTCGGACGTGTTCTACTAAATCCAGAGGCATCCGGACGGCTCATCAAATGGACGACGGAGCTAAGTGAATTTGACATTCAATACCAGTCCCGCTCGTCGATCAAAGCGCAATCCTTGGCCGATTTTGTGACTAAGGTGCAAAGGCCGGAGCCGGAAGCTATGTGGAGAATATATGTGGATGGGTCGTCCACTCGGCTCGGAAGCGGGATTGGAATATTGTTACTCTCTCCTCAAGAAGAGAAGATGCACCTATCCGTCCGGCTGGATTATAAAGCTACCAACAACGAAGCAGAGTATAAGGCCCTCATAGCCGGCTTGCAGGCAGCTCGGCATGTGGGAGCCGGTCGGGAAACACTTCACTCGGATTCGCAGTTGGCCGCTCAGCAGCTCTCTGGTACCTTCGAAATCAATAGTGCTCGGCTCAAGCTCTACGCTGAAGCCTTCGAGAAGCTGAAAGCCGATTTTAGAGAAGTTATTGTCCAGAAGATACCCAGAGCGGAAAATCAAGCAGCTGATGAGTTAGCCAAACTCGCGAGCTCAATAGCGCCGGTCGCCATTCAGCAGCCAATTGAAAAAGTACTGTTGGTGCCGCATGTCGACCGGATGGAAGGCCTCACATTTCCAAGCGACTGGCGGACGCCCATCATAGAGTTCCTCCGCTCGGGCGCCACACCATCCAATGAGTATGAAGCCCAGCTGCTAAGGAGGAGAGCCGGTCGGTTCACACTCATCGGCGATCAGCTTTATAAAAAGGCTTTCTCACGCCCGTTGTTGAAATGCGTGAGCTCGGAGACCTCGGCTTACATCCTCTAAGAAGTAAATCAAGGATCATGCGGAGGACATCCGGGCGGACGAGCACTAGCTAAGAAGATCCTGCTAGCTGGATACTTCTGGCCGACTTTACAAGCAGATGTCGCTCGGACAGTGTCAACATGCCTTTCATGCCAGAAGTACAATAATTCAACCACCGACTGGCAGAAGAAATGAAGGCATCAACAGTTTCATGTCCGTTCGATCAATGGGGAATGGATATTGTTGGTCCATTCCCGATGGCGACCGGGCAGCGAAAATTTTTGCTAGTGGCGGTTGATTATTTTTCCAAGTGGGTGGAGGCCGAGCCGCTAGCCAAGATTACCGAACAGATGGTCAAAAAAATTATCTGGCAGCACATCATCTGTCGGTTCGGCATCCCTCGCCGATTGGTCTCAGACAATGGGCGGCAATTCACAGGGAAGATGCTAGAGGATTGGTGCAAAAGCTACGGCATCGAGCAACACTTCACGTCCGTGGCTTATCCTCAAAGTAACGGTCAAGCCGAAGTAGCCAATCGGGAAATTCTTCGTATTCTGCGCGCTCGGCTCGACCATTTGGGAGGAAGTTGGCCGGATGAAGTGCCGGGCGTCTTATGGGCCATCCGAACGACTCCGAAGGAAGGGACAGGTGTCACACCGTTCCATTTGGTGTATGGCGGCGAGGCGGTCATTCCGGTTGAAGTCGGTGTTGAGTCCGTCCGGAGGATGAGCTATGATGATGGCAACGCCGAACGGAGGAATATGGAGCTGGATTTGGTTGACGAGGAACGAGCCAAGGCGTCCGTTCGGCTGATGCCGTACCGGCAGCGGATGAAGCAAAACTATAACCGTCGCGTAATCCCCAGATCATTCCAGGTCGGCGATCTCGTCTGGAAGAAAGTCAAGCCGGTCGGCGACGTCGGCAAACTGGAGGCACCGTGGGCGGGCCCCTTCAAGGTTATTGAAAAACTCCGCTCGGGCGCTTACTACTTGGAGGATGAAGGCGGGCGGCAGCTGGACCGACCGTGGAGTGCAAATCATCTCCAGCCTTATCGAGCTGGATGAAAGGTGCACGAATGTAATTCATTGTTGTGTATATGCTAGTCGCCTATGTACTTGTAATACAGGAAGCAAAAAGATGAAAACACATTGAGCATTCTCGGCCGAACGGCTTACTGCGTGAAGACCCCTTGCCGTTTGGCCGGGGCATATAAATGTACGAGCCGAACGCTCGATATCGAAGGCCTCGGACCGTTAGGCCGGAGGTATATTGTACGAGCCGCACGCTCGATAACGAAGGCCCCTCGCCCCTCGGCAGGGCGTATATAATCAGTTAAAGTTAGCCGTAAAGGCCGTCGAGCTCCGACGTTAAATATCGAGAGACGAGCCGGCGTCTATAAACGTCCGAGCGGAAGACCGTCGAGCTCCGACGTTAAATATCGAGAGACGAGCCGGCGTCTATAAACGTCCGAGCGGAAGACCGTCGAGCTCCGACGTTAAATATCGAGAGACGAGCCGGCGTCTATAAATGTCCGAGCAGAAGACCGTCGAGCTCCGACGTTAAATATCGAGAGATGAGTCGGCGTCTATAAACGTCCGAGCGGAAGACCGTCGAGCTCCGACGTTAAATATCGAGAGACGATCCAGCGTCTATAAACGTTCGAGCGAAAGGCCGTCGAGCTCCGACGTTAAATATCGAGAGACGAGCCGGCGTCTATAAACGTCCGAGCGAAAGGCCGTCGAGCTCCGACGTTAAATATCGAGAGGCGAGCCGGCGTCTATAAACGTCCGAGCGGATAGCCAGTCACATGATACAATCAACGATAGCCTGGTTATACGGCTGAGCGGCTCGCTCATCAAAAATGTACGGAAAACCCCTTTGGGCGTAAGGCACAAAGAAAAAGTTGGTCAGTGAAAGTTAGGGATATTAGCATGTAAATGCCGAGCGGCTACGTTCGAAAGCCTAGCGGCTGCGTGGTCGCATGATAGATGTCATTAAGACGATCGAATTGAGCCGGACAGAATCGTGGTGCCGAGCGGAAAGGATATAAAGAACACTTTGGCGTGACGAGGGAAAAATGCCTTGCTAAAACAGAAGTGAAAGGAGCAGAAGGTCATCTATTACTCATTAGGTAAATCAAACAAGTCATTACAGAAATAAGTTGGGCCGAACGGCGAGAATACAAAAAAGTTCATGAAAACGCTCCTCACACATCAAAATCAAAAAGAGCGTCGGGGATGGAGTCCATCACGCTCGCGAGGTCCTGGGGGGGGGGGGGGGATGGTCAGCTCGGCAGGCAGGTGGCCTTTGGTCTTCAGATAGCCCACCGCCGCCTTGATCGCCTCCTCGAAAGTGAGGGATATCTTGTCGGTAAACTTCTCTCCGAAGTCTTCCGAGTGGAGGAACGCCTTCCTCCCTTCTTCGGAGCGAGCCGACTCCCCCTCTTGATATTCTTTGAGCGCGGCGTGGGCAGCGTCGCTGGCGGCCTGAAGATCCTTCAAATCTCCATCAAATCTTTGGAGATCGGCCGAGCGGCTCTCTTTCTCGGTGGCTAGCAGGGCGTCCAAATCTTTGATGCGTTGTTCCAGCCCCCTGATCTCCACCTTCATGCGGTCCATATCATTGATGGTCTGTTGCTTCCGAGTGATCGCCGTTTTGATCTCCTTATCTCGTTGCTTGATCATCGTTTCAAGCCGAATGACCTTGCTCGCCAGATCGGAAGCCCTTTTCCGTTCGGCATCCAGTAGTTTTTTGGTCTTCTCCAGAGCGGTCGTCGACTGCTCGGTACCCCCCGCAGCTTTTTGTTTTTTCAACTCGTCCTCCAGTTCGACCAATCGATCGCTAATGGCGATCTGCTCCACCCAGTTCTGCTAGCAAATGTGGACAGGTTAAAAACATAATTTAAATACGCAAACAAAGAAACAGAGCATACCCCGGTGGCCTGTTGTAGATTGCTGTCGCCGAGCTGCCAGGGAGTCAGCCTGGCTATTCGACGCCGAGCGTCCACCCAAGCTTGGGCCAGAGGGTCTGTCAAGGTAATCTGCTGCTCGGGGACCACAGGCCGATCAGCAGCAGCCATGTACGCCTCCGAAGGAAGGCGCAGAACGGTTTTAATTAAATTCGGGCCGCTCGGCTCGCTCTTGGAAGCGTCGGCCTTACCGGACGGCCCACCGGTGGACCAGGAGGGAAGCTCGCCCAAGCGCCTGATACGGCGCAAAGTTCTTGAAGGGCTGGACGGCGGCACCTCAGAGCTGGCCCTCGGAGAACCACGAGGGGTCGGAGTACTCTCGAGGGAAACCGTCCCGGACAGCACCGGTGCATCCGTGCCCCGCTCGGGCTGTGACTCATCAAGTGTAGTTGAGGCAGATGCGGATTCCGGTCGTCGGCGCTTCCGAGTGCGTAGCGGCACGTCATCGGCCGAACGACCCTCCACCTCGGCTTCGGTAGGAGGTTCTATGTCGCCCGCGGCCTCATCGTGAGAGGCAGGGGCGTCTGAGGCTTCGGGGACAGTTGGTGTCCCCTCACCTTCTTCGCCGGCCGGATCAGCTGGAGCAAGGCCCCGTTCGGCGGCCTCCTTGTTCGTCACCGCCTCGATCTGAGCGGCCTTCAATTTGAGCTTCTCGGTAGCTTTGGCGCGCCACATGACTTCAGCTGCAGAAGCAAAAAATAAATCAGTTAGAACAAAACAAACGGGAAGATAAGGGAACTTACTCATGCTGCAGGGCAGGTCGGCTGTGATAGAGGACAAGCCGAATATGTGCATTACTCCCGAGAGGAGTAGCTTGTCAATATGATAGCGCTGGCCAATTAGCCGTTCGGCTGCATAAAGGTAGGCCGCGTCGCCTCTAAACTTGCCGAGCTCCGGTTGCGCTGGCATAGCCGTCTGCCACTTGGTGCGAAAAGTTGGCCGCTCGGGAAAACGTATATAGAAAAAATGCTCATTCCAATGTTTGTTGGAGCTCGGCATGTTATCGAAGAGTACGAAACATATCCTAGATTGAAAAACAAAAGTACCCCACTCGGCCTGCTTGGGATAAAAAAAGTAGTGGAAAATTTTTGGTTCTAAGGGGATGCCGTTCAGTTTGAATAAAACTATCACTCCGCTCAGCAGCCTAATAGAGTTGGGAACTACCTGGCCGAGCGGAATGCGAAAATAATTGCAAACTTCTAAGAAAAACTTGTGGGGAGGAAAACGCAGTCCGGCCAGAAATTGGTCTCGGAAGAAAAGAACAGTGCCGGACGGCGGTTCGTGAGGCCGATCGGCCGGTGTGGCTAACACTATTTGGTGGTCGGTCGGCAGGTCATAGGCTCGAGTGAGGCGCAAGGCGTCCTCTTCGTCGAACCGGCTTTCCATGTTCGAATACCAAAGACCCGGAGCACCGTCGGTCGACTGCGAGGTGCTAGTCATGGTCGACAGACAAGGATACGGGACTAAAAGGGAAGGTTCAAGCAAGGAATGGAGGAAAACCGACTGAAGGAAATGATTAACAGAAAGAAGAAAACGTTGGGAACGAGAAGGAGGGTCTTACGAGCAAGAAAGATGATCGACGGGGGCCTGGGGGTTGCCGAAGAATCGAGGGGCGAGGTCGTCGGAGAAAAAAAAACGAGCAGAGGAGTGCCGGATGAAGACGAAGCAACAAGGCGGCGGAAACGGAGTCGCGGGCTTTATATCGCCGCCCGGGAGCAACCTCCACCGTCCGATCCAGGTCGTCGATAACGAGGTCATCATCCAGCCGTCCATTTCAAACGGCGGCTGTCCCATCGGAAGTGACGCCACCGCCATACGCTGACAAACGCATGATCACCACGTGTCAGCGGGATACTGGCCGCATTTAATAAGCTCCCCTTACCGTGCGCAGTGCACGTGATGAACAGTAGGGGAGAGCATAGGACATGGAGTTCAAGAGACCACAAGGCACGGACCAGATATCGCCGAACGGACGAGCATCATTAGGCCTGGCCGAGCGGCCCAATGCAATGATCGTTGTTCTATCAGATCGGCAGTCCAGTCAGTCGGACTTCACCTCCTTCGACTAGACTCGAGGGGAAGGCAAGTGATCCAGTGGTAAGAGCCCGGGACCCCCTAACGAGGGGTCAACGCCACGTGGAGGTCAAATGGCCAGGGAGCCCGCAGGAGAAGGGTGAGCCGACCGGACTTGGAAGAAATGGATAAGACCGATCGGCCGACCAATGGACATTCGGTAGTAAAAGGCGCCCTGACCGGGTTGGGGTTCCGACGCTCAATGAAATAATGTCTCAGAGCCGAGTGGAAATCACTCGCCTAGAAGTCTCCCCGGCATCTCAGCGCGAGTCGACAGGCGAGACGTGAGGGGCATGCCGTCCGGCCGGCGGAGGGGATGAAGGTCGTCCGGACGATGTTCTCCATCCAGCCGGCCGGACGTACGTCCCGGCTGACGGTGAAGGAGAACAGGAACATCTTCTGACAGCCGTCAAGTCATATGACTAAGTCATACTCCTAGTCTGACAACGGGCTGTCTTGCTGTCCCATCGAAGGCGCGATGGGACTGTTGCAGTATAGCGTCAGGTAAGTTTTCTGACAAGCACACACCGAGGCATGGGCTGCGGATACGCACGCGCCTCGATAGGCGTGCAGGAGCTTTTTCAGCGCCCTATATAAAAAGCCGTAGACTTCGCCGGAGGTACGCATTCTACAAGCTTGGGAGCTCCTTTTTCCACTACTTACCTGACTTGAGCGTCGGAGGGTCGCCGCCGGGAACCCCTGCCCGGCCCGACTTCTGTGCAGGATCGCCGGAGCTTCGGAGGCCTATGTCATCGACTAGAGAGCGCCACGTGCCCAGCGTCCTTTGGTTCGGCGATTCGGACAGGATCAGAATACTTTCTTCGTTAGAATTTAAATGTCTCTCTTAGATCAGAAGGGGTCAATGACATTCTTGAAACTAGCACTTTTATGACCCGCATTACTTTCAATGAGAATTTGTTCTTTCGAAATATAGTTTTCGAGCCTTGTCATGATTAATCTAATGTCATTGAATAATCCAAGAGAATGATCTATGTTCCACACCAGTATACTGTTGGAACCGTAAGGTTGTTTTGATGTGATCAAACAAGTTAAATTATGTCTTATTGATTTTTGATCCCTGTATCTAAGTGTGTAGGAGCTTAGGAGCACAAGAAGTTGAGCGGAAGACGCGGCTAGCGAGAAGGACGACACGGGAAGGGAATCGACAGGCTCGGTGCATCCGAGGGACGGAAGGGTTGTGGAAGAGTACACTGGTGGACGAGAAGAACGTGCACGACGTTCGAGGGATGAGAAGTCGAAGCGGAAGTCTGTTCGAGGAGAAGGCCGAAATTGAACTCTGGTGAGCCTTATTTCGGTTAGCCGAAATCACCTAAGTGAGCGGAGCCAGAGCGGAAGACCCGGACCGAGACGAGCAACACCGGAGCAGAGGGCCCGGACAAAAAAAGTCAACAATGTTGACTTTAAGGGTTCGAGCGCCCATAATCAGTCCGGGCTCTTGGATTAACAACCTCCCCGGCCCGGTTGTAACCAAGTAAATCCCTTGAGCCTATGTTTTTTTGTTTATTCTAATTTTATTTATGCAAGTGTTCATTTAAGTACGAGAAAAGTATTTTCTGTTTTACTTTGTGAAGGACTATTCAATCTCCTCTAGCCGACCAACTGGGGACCATCACATACCTTTAAGTTTAACTCGTGATTCGGTACTTCAAGATATTTGGTTTAGAGATATCATGTATTCATTTATGGATTGAACGATATCAAGAGTCAGCACCAAAAATAACCCTCTGTTGAAAATATACAGTATTGTGTTGGACCCTTGGGTGACCAGCTAGAGGGGGGTGAATAACCCTGCAATCAAAAATCGAACCTTTCTCGAACTTTTATAGCTTAATTAAAATGAACACTTGCATAAATAAAAATAAAAGATTAAAAGAAGAAGCACAAGAGATTTACTTGATTACAACCGGGGAGGTTGTTAATCTAAGGAAGTTGAAAACGCACTAATCTTTTCTTTAGGCGGAGAAGCCTCTTTACAGCAGTTAACACATTCAATTACATACCAGAACTCAAGGGGATTCAATTACAAGTGCTGTGTTTCATTTCATAGGTCTAGGAATATTTTTATAGTCCCTTGAAAAATCTTATCCTAGGCTGGAAGGTGCCTCCAACATGCTAGAAGGTGCCTCCATTGGTATGGATAAAAAATAAGCTAATTCAGTAGCTTTTTGTTCAATTTCTCGTGGAATCAAATTCTCATCAGTACAAGTCAAGGGAATGACTCCTTGGCCCCTGATTTCCATATACAGGGCACGACGAGTATAAAGACCCTCTTTAACCTCTATTCTGATTGATTGAATATCTCTCATAAGGAATCGAAGGAAGATTCGACGATTTATTCTAGAAAATCCCTAACGAAAAATACACTCTTCCCTCTTTTCTATTGAATCGGTCATAACAGCTACCTATATTCCACGAAATAGTGCATCACAAATAGAAGCTAATGAACAGACATGCGATCCCATAGAAAGACATCACAACTCCCTAAGTAAAAAAAAATGTTTTGCTGAGATGAAAATACAGAGATTAAATTCCTACTAAGACAACTAGAAGTTCCAACCACTAAGAATTCTAGTAAACCTAAAAAAAGGATACAAGCCAGCAAAAATTACTAGTTTTCGAGATTTCGTTATAAGTTCTATCCATGTATGTTTTGATCGCCAATTCATACTATATTGCATTCAGTTGCATTCGACTGGAATTGAGTGAATAACCCAAATAAATTTAACTTTACCTTTTTTTTTTTTTTTTTTTTTTTTTGACCCTCAAGTAACTTTCACCAACTAGCACTATTATTATGTGAAACATCGGGAGTAATTAGTTAGATACATTGATTTTTCATTTTTTATGTTCGCTAATTCATTTTGAACCAGCTATATATATATATATATATATATATCCGCATAAAAATTATTTCACTTATGTGTTTGGCAAAAGACATATATCATACCATATTACACGAAATAAATATTATCATACAATGTTAAAATTACTTGCTAAAATTCATTATCCTTGGATCTAGATAATCTTATTTTTTTAACATGAAGAAATAAAGAAATCATTGCAATTATCAGAAATACTAGACCCTCTATAGGTAAAAAATGGAGGATAAGTTAAAATATGTCATAGAATAGATATTCTATGCCTCGAAAAAATTAAAAAGATATCCTCTTATGTTTATTTAGGATATACCTATAGTAAGTAATATCATGTTATTATTATTTTATAAATAATATTATTTATAAGTGGTAAATAATATAAACTAGAATTCTATTAGCTATATGATTAGATTATATATATATATATATAAAATGACAATTTCTATTTTTAGCCGCCAATGTTTTTAATAGACTCTGCTTTTATTTAGACTAGTCAAGGCGCATATGAATGTATATGTAAATGATAATGAAAATCACTTTTATATATATATATATATATATATGATAATGAAAATAATAAGTGATGTGGCAATAGAGGGAGGTTTACTTGACATGAGGTCAACTGCCAAGTTAGAAGTCAAAGTCAATATGGTGAACGCCCAGATATCAAAGAGTCGAACAGAGGACAATTACAATCGTCGATCGGGCGGTTAAGCCCCGACCGGTAAGAGATGTGTCCGAGTCAATCCCCATTCCAGCTCGGGATGATACACAGAACAACTGACGCTCAATATGGAGCAGCAGGACGTCGAAGGAGACCGCATAGTTGGTTTGAACGGGAGAAGATATGTTATTACACAGTCACCGCATAGAAAAACCACGGAGGCCGACAGAGCGGAGGAGTCCCAGTCAAGCGGCCATCCTCGCTCTACCAAGCAACGAGACCTGGCCATGGACGGAGTGAAGTCCCGGTTGAGCGGCTACCCCGCTCGATCAAGCAACAGGACCACTGTATTATCTCTCGATATTTTTTTTGGAGATAGTGCCGTTGACACGAGACATTGTCAACAGGCGGATCGTACGATAGAAACTTATACTGTCACATTAGGGATATGAATGTCCTGTTGAAGTATGGTGCCAGAGGTATTTTCCTGACAAGATCCTTTCATGGGACACATGGAAGAGCGTGTCCATACCTCGAGAAGCTCGTATGCTGTCCACCGAGGCTCTATATAAAGGGGGTTTATCACCGACAGAGGTATGCGTTTTTCTTGAGTTCTACTAGTGCTATTGTTGCTCTACTTTTCTCCATACTCCGTTGATTAACTTGAGTATCCGAGGGTAACAATGTCAGAGACCCCTTCTCTGACTCTATACTAACATCATATATTTTACAAAGTGGAATGAAGTCCACATATGATTAGTGAAATTGCCATATACCAACTTTTCAACTTCACTCTTCTAGATAGAATCAATAAGTATCATATTTTTAATCCAATTAGGTTTATTTTTGAGTTGCCATAATAACCTAAATTAATATTTTTCTTAACTTAAGTTTTTAATTTGGTTACGTTACTTTTGGTTAATTATTATTTTTTAGCTAAGTATCAATCAATTTGTATTACCTAATATATCACTAGCTATCTTACCCACGCGAATATTTATGTCAAATAATTAAAAAATATTATTACGATTTATTCTATAAAAATTTTAATTTAAAAACAAAATAGAAAGGAAGTTATTAATTATACCTCCAATGAATAGATGCAATTATAATTTTTCTAATAGATTAATGTAGTTATATTGATATATTGAAGACTTAAAATAGATGAATTGATGTGTTATAATATAAAAAGAATAATAAGTTAGAGAGAGTGAGAGGAGAGAATGATAGAGAATAAATAAGAATTAAGATGAAAAAAAAAAAGTAATGCAGATAATAAAAATTAGACTATACCTTTGTGTTTTGTGAATAAGAAAAAATTAAAATAAATAATAAATTTTAAAATTATTTTTATATAAAAAAATATTAACATAAATAATTTTTGTATTGATTTTTAATTAAATATCTAAGATATATACAGATATATAGATGAAATAAACATTGGAACACTTTTTTTAATATATTTTTAAACAAATAATCCATTCATGATTATGACAGATTATGGCAACAGACCATAATTGACTGACCGAGAGCTGGCGCCTGGCGGCCTAGGGCCAGAATTAGTAGGGCTCATATTTTATGTTAACTATTAAATACGAACAAAAATGATCTTAATTAATAATTAATTCATAAAAAAAGTTATGAATTGATTTTCGAATCTCATCGGATTAATTCTATCCAGGTTTGACCAGCTGCCCTTTGAACCGGGGCGGAATCTCCAATTTCTATTTTTGCCCCGTGAACCGCTGCTCCACCCTTACTTAACCTATCCCTCACCCCTTCTGTATTTATATCAGCAAATTGACCCTTGCCGTTTCCGATCGGCTCCTGAAGCCGCCGTCGTGCTCCCGTTCGGTCTCCTCTCCTCTCCCCATTTCCTCCCTTGTGTTCTTCGTCAATCGCTCTTCTGCATGTCTGTTTGATTTTAATTTTCGTGAGTAGTTTTCTACGATTTGCCTGTGACTGAGAAGTATTTTGGCAATGGGAAGTGTTTCGGAAACCGAGGGGGGCGGAAAGATGAAGAGGCGGTGGTGCTCTTGCAGCAAGGAAGACTTCCTGCCGGAGGAGTCGTTCCAGAGCTGGGCCAACTACAGAAAGGCCCTCGGCGAGACGGGCCTCCGCCTCAAGGATCGGATCACCGCTCGCTCCGTCGACAAGTTCGAGATCACCGAGATCAAGGCCCGAAGCGGAAACGAGATGAAGAAAAGCCTCTCCTGGTGGGATCTCATTTGGTTCGGGATCGGCGCGGTCATCGGCTCCGGCATCTTCGTCCTCACCGGCCAGGAGGCTCGTGATGAAGCTGGACCCGCCGTCATCCTCTCCTACGTCGTCTCCGGTGTCTCCGCGATGCTTTCTGTGTTCTGCTACACCGAGTTCGCCATCGAGATCCCCGTCGCCGGTAAGACGCCGCTCTTCCTCACCTGGGAATCGACCCTGTTTTGAAGTTGAACATAGATTGAAAAAACTGTGGTCAGGTGGTTCCTTCGCGTACTTGCGGGTGGAGCTCGGTGACTTCGTGGCCTTCGTGACGGCCGGGAACATCATCCTCGAGTACGTAATCGGAGGCGCTGCCGTCGCTCGTTCGTGGACGTCCTATTTCGCCACGCTCCTCAACCACCACCCGAACGATTTCCGTATCCACGCCACCGGCCTCGCCGCCGATTACAGCCGTCTCGACCCTATCGCCGTCGTTGTAATCACCGTGATCTGCATCGCTGCCGTGATGTCCACAAAGGCGTCCTCCCGCTTCAACTACGTGGCCTCCATTGTCCACCTCCTCATCATCCTCTTCATCATCATCGCCGGTCTCATTCAGGCTGACACCGAGAACCTCACCGCCGACTTCGCACCTTATGGCGCCCGCGGCATCTTCGCGGCCGCCTCCGTGCTTTTCTTCGCATACATCGGCTTCGACGCAGTCTCCACCATGGCGGAGGAGACCAAGAACCCGGCGAAGGATATTCCGCTGGGGCTCGTGGGGTCGATGGTCATCGTCACGTTGTGCTATTGCTTGATGGCGGTCACGCTCTGTCTGATGGTGCCCTACAACCATATCGACCCCGATGCCCCTTTCTCGGTGGCGTTCTCCGCCATCGGTATGGATTGGGCCAAATACATCGTCGCCTTCGGCGCGCTCAAGGGGATGACGACGGTGCTACTGGTGTCAGCCGTCGGCCAGGCACGCTACCTAACCCACATCGCGCGTACTCACATGGTGCCCCCATGGTTGGCCCAGGTGCACGGCTCCACCGGCACCCCCATCAATGCCACCGTAGTTATGCTCGTCGCCACTGCCGTCATCGCCTTCTTCACCTCCCTCGGCATCCTTGCCAATCTCCTCTCGATTTCCACGTTATTCATCTTCATGCTCGTCGCCGTTGCCCTCGTCGTCCGCCGCTACTACGTCGCCGGTGAAACGACTGAGGCCAACCGGAAAAAGCTCGTGGCCTCCATCGCGGCGATCCTGGCGGCCTCCTTGGCGTTGGCGTTGCTGTGGGCGACGGGAGTCGAGTTGTGGGTCTGGTACGTGGTGGCGCTCGTCGTGTGGCTGGCGGCGACGGGGTACTTGTGGTGGGCAGTCCCGCAGGCGAGGACGCCGGAAAAATGGGGCGTTCCTCTGGTTCCGTGGCTGCCTTCTGCGTCCATCGCGATCAACATCTTCCTGCTCGGGTCGATTGACGGGCCCTCGTACGTGAGGTTTTCGATATGGACCCTACTGCTGCTCGTCTACTACTTCTTCTTCGGCCTTCACGCGTCCTACGACACGGCGAAATCCTCCGCTGCCGCCACCGGAGTGGGCGTTTAGTCATTATAGTAGGGATTGCCTCCAGCGAATTTGGAGCTGAATAATTTATCTAGGATCTCAAGATTATTGCTAAGTGTTTATAGACATCTATTTTACTGTGAAATTTATTTAAAATTTTGAAAATAAATAATGATGCAAATAATTTCACAAATATTTATTACTAATATTCAATTATCAGTAATGTACATTGATCCTGTCCGAACATGACTCAACGGACGCTGGGCATGTAGCGTTCTTCAAACTGCTGACGTGGATCTCCGACCGGTCACACGGGTCTTCGATGAACCTGCAAAAAAGTCGGGCCGGGAAGGGGTTCCCGGCGACGACCCTCCGACGCTCAAGTCAGGCAAGAGGAAATGTAGAAGTGGCTTCGAATACGAGAGAGAATGCGTACCTCCGGTGAAGTATGAGAACTCTTATATAGGGCTGTGGAGAAGCGAGTGCACACATACCTAGGTGAATATGTGTTCTCTATCCATACCTCAGTATGGGCTTGTCAGAGGAGCTTGCCTGACCCCATACTGCTACAGTCTGAGCATCTCTTTGATGGGACAACAGAACCTTCCATTGTACGATTCTGCGTATGACCTAGCCGTCGAACATGCCTGCTATTAGAAGATGTTTCCCGATGTCCCTTAATCCTTGTCTTTTCTGTTCCTGCGCCAAGCGTTCGGCCGCTCGGCAGGTACCTTTGGTCTGACAGGATCGACTCCCTGTCGTGCGCTCGGTGGAAACTGTTCGCAGTATTGCTACTTTATGCCTTCGGCTGAGCAGGCTACCCGCTTGGCCATACGACCCTGTTCAACGAGCGTCGGAACCCGACTCCCCGTCGGGGTTTCTTTGCTTCCGTTCGGAACATTCGGCCGGTCGCCCCAATCTTTATCCGCTCGGCCAAACCTTTGGTTGACCTTTTACCTTTCAATCTCCACGTGGCGTTGTCTGCTTAAAGGGGGGGGGTCCCCCCTCCTCACTGCCGGATCATACATAATTTTTAGTGGGTGGATTTCCTTTAGAGAAAAGGAGTATGTATTCCTCCTAAATGAAATAGGAAAGGAATACAATCAGTATTCTTTATTTAGGTTTAATAGAATATAATTAATTATATTTGATGGATACAAACATTAAAAGTTGATCATGTTCAAAAATGGTAAAAATGGTTAACTGAGAATATGACTCTTTGGTTGAATATATGAAGACTTTGTTCTATTCTATAACACAAAGAATGTTCGGATCAGAAAAGGGGTCCTCGGTGTTGATCCTTTAATGTTAAAGTTAGTCATCATAATAATAAAAACACGGCGGAGAAATGTAATAACAACGAGAGCACAAACTCAAATAACATATAACACAACACATATCTTGGCCAGTACATGGATGTCCCTTTATATAGTGTTCTAGTAGGCGATGTGCATGCTTCTCTAGGCACGGACACATTTTCACAATTGTCCTATGATAAGATATGTCAAGAAAGTTTCTCTAAAACCATACCTTAACAAAGCGTGCAAATTCTTAACATGATACTAAAAACTTTTGTCGTACGATTTGATCAGAGCTTCATGGGTGGAGGGGTGTAGAGGCTGTAACCGTAAGAGGGCGCATAGCTTTATGATGGAGGGTGCAGAGCTTATAGTAATATACTATACTGAGGAGCTGAGTTCATAATCCTTGATCGAAGAGCGATACCCTTAGTCTATGATTCGACAGCTAGGCCCCTATATCCTTATCGAGGTGTTGTATCGCTAATCTCTGATCGAGGAGTTGTGCCCCTAATCTATGATCGGGGAGTTGTGCCCTTACTCTCCGATCGAGAAGTCTCAGCGAATCCTACAATTGAAAGGAAAAATATAATAAAAAAATTGACCTGCTGACCGACTGAGGATTTGAATCAATCTCTCAATTCCTGAATACCCGTGAAGTGAGGAGAGAATATAATATGTTTGTCGAAATCTTTTGAGACCATGACGATGACAAAGAATTTCTTGATATCATTCATCTTCACATTCCAGATCTGGCAGAGATTTCCACATACGGTGCTAAATATGATCCTGTTTGAAAACGACAAAGACGATTGGCTGGGGATATGCCTCCTTGATTGACCACGTGAAGACTTCCCAGAGAACGTCAATGCGGGGGCAGGGAAGGGGTCCCGGGTGTTGGCCCTCCGATGCTCAAGTCAATTATCGAAATAGTATAAAGAGGCGGAGTAATGTAACATCAACGAGAGCACAAGCATAAAAAACATATAGCACATACTCCGTCGGTACATCCCCTTTATATAGTGCTCTAGTAGGTGACGTGCACGGTTCTTCAGGCACGAGCATGTTTTTTTCCAACAACCCTATGAAAATACATGTTAAGAAAGTGTCTCTGACACCATATCTTAACAGGACGTATAAATACTTGATACGACAGTAGAAGCTTCCATTGTACAATTTGCCTATTGATCCCTATTGTCGGTGGTACTACATCCCAGAAGGATATGACGAGATATAGGAGGGGTCCCACTGTTTGCCCAAGTGGGTGAGCTGCTTTGTCAGGATTCCCATGCCCGGTCGCTCAAGGTTGTTCTCCATAGTCCCTCAGCTCAATAGGCTATTTCGTGCTCGACCGGACAAGCGGTTCAGTCTGCCTAGCATTCACTTGATCAGTTTTGAGCATCTAATGTTCTCTTTGTAGTGACCCCGCCTGGACGAGCGTTCTACTCAAATGAGTCTCCTTGTTGATTAGACCCTTCAAACTCGATCGGAAGTTAGCACCCGCTTGGCCAACTTTGATAAGCCCATTTGTTCCTTGATGTTGATCATCTTGATTTTAACCTCCACATCGGTCACATTTCTTGTCTCTGACTCATCCTTAGTATGCCCCTTTTACCGTCGTAAGTAATTTTTAAAGAAATAAGATTTAGGTTCATAATAAATTCGGTGTAAATATTTTATTGGACTTAATGATATAATTTATCAAATTTAATGTTATTGGACTGCCGAGTGAATAGGGGTTGGCGGATGATTTTTTTAGATTGGCCGTGTTTTTTTTTTAAGACTATTCATATCAACTTCATTATTCAAAATCTATAATTTAAGATAAAAAATTTATTTTATTAAATTTAAATATTTATTTTTAAAAAGTATATAATACATCCTTATTTTTTTAAGTTTATATAATTTTTTTTAGTTAATCTATTTAAAATTTAGAATAAAATTCTTAGATGAGACAACTGTGCGATGTGATGCTGTAACAAATTAACAGGAGCGCTATTGGATTTCTAAGAAATTTTTTTATTAAATATATTTTTTTTAGAAAAATAGGGACCTTTATAATAGATTTGGAATATTCACAATGGCAGATGTTTTGAACTGTACGATAAAATGGAAGAGTCCTTAACATAACTTATGGAAGGTCATTTTCCACTGCACGATCTGGCCAATTTTAAATCGTAGCCATTAATTTGTTGTGAAAAAGGAGCAATTGATTTTTTTAATCGATCGAATTAACGGCCAAATCCTCCGCACCATGCATTCCACGAGACAGCCAACGCAACACGAAATGACGGTGGACCCGCCTCATCGTGATCTGGGACACGTTAATTTGGAGTGCACTTCGTACCCGCATGGTAGACCCGGTGTGAGTTGGCGGCTTTTTCCAAATACTGGAAGGTACTCAGTGGGTAAATTAGATTTTTGTACCGGGATTAATTTATTAATATAGAACTGCCGGGGGGTTTTACGCAATAAAGCAAACGGTTCGCTGCTTCATCATTCTCGTTGCCTTCTTTTTTCTCCAATCGCGAAACTTGCTCTCGTCCTTCTCCTTTCTCCCGACTTCCCGATCTCGCTCGGACGATTGATTCGGTGTAACTCTCTTCCGCCTCCGTCTCCGGTCGTCGCTGCTTCTTCTTGGCCCGATCATGGCGTCGGTAATATTGTCTCCCTTTTTCTAGCATCCTCATATTTTCTTTCCCCCTGTCGGATGCCCTTATTTCGGCGACTTGTGAGGGTTGGTAAATCTGCGGCTCTTATTCTATGAATCAAGTTATTTCCCCCTTTTATAGATGCAATTTTATTAGATTTTGGTGGATCATGGCTTGTGGTTGTCAAATGCGTGCCTTCGTTCTCTTTTCCAGTATAGGAATACAATTTCATGTGTTCCTGGCGGTCACCGCCGATGAGTGAGCCATTGGTGAACTGTATTTGTGTTGATTGAGTCGAACTTCAAAAACGAGCAAGAAAGAGAGAGTTGAATTAATTGGAGTGCGAATTAGCCTGAGAGGAAAGAGAGAGTTAGAATAGAAGTCAAGGGTGTCTCGGCTTAACCAATCGGATACTCAAATCAAAGTTTCCGGCGAAAGAGAATGAAGAAGAATAGTGAAAATAGATGTAGATGTGAGTGAGTGTGCGCAGATACCTCCATCCGCATGAGTTAACTCCTTTTATATCATAGATATATCCCTTTCCTCGTATTCTGTCCTACTTATGTAAGGAAAGTGTCAAGGTCATGCCGTCCATATTTTATGTTATGGAATGCATATTGGCAGATGGAGTCGGGGGATCTGAGCATATTTACGTTGCAGAGCGTTAGACTATCAAAATCGAGTCTAGTCTAAGTGTTGGTTGGTAAGAGTTGAGTTGAACAGGACTGTATGTCGGTCGGTGAAGGCTAGTCGAGTGGTGTCGGCCTATCGGATCGGTAGGATCGAATGAAGATGAGCAGAGCATTAAGCTAGTGGAAACTAGTCGAGTAACATTTGAATTGTCGGATCGGTAGGCTCGAATGGAGATGAGTAGTGCATTAGGTCGATGGAGACTTGCCGAATAGCATTGGATTGTCGGATTGACAGGACCAAATGAAGATGAGCAAATCATCGGGTCGGTGGAGACTAGCCTAGTGACATTGTGTCAAGTTGATGGAACTGAGCCGAGCGGAGTGGTGTGCCAGATCTTTCTATGTGCAATTGCAAAAACTAGATGTGTTTACACATTTTATCTTTGGAGTTGCTTTGCAGCTGATGTAATTGTGCTCCAATTATCTATTTTTCCGAAAGTTTTTTTTTATATGAAAAACAAGGGTTTTGAAGCACAGAAATAATTGCTTTTCATCTTCCTGAAAATCCTTGAATAACTCCTCCACCCTCACCATAGTAGTAGCTAAACTAAATAATTTCTCTGTTTTCTATTTGCTTATCTTACTATGAGTTCTCCATGATACTTACCTGGAAGAAACATTAGTTTGTCTAGCATCACGCATTGGCGAAGCTGTGGAAACAGGAATAAATTTGGTGCATGTTCCTTTTTGAAGATTAAGAAATTGTTCAGCCACTTTTAATTGAATTTCTAGTAGGAGAGATGCTTAACTTGTACCATAAAATTGTTGTTCCTTGTTTCTGAACGAGTTCAGCAATGACATGCTCGATCCATTATTCACTCATCTGTTTCTCCCCATAATCTTTTGGCATGCAACAGGGTAATGTTCATCCACTGCCCAAGTTCGGAGAATGGGATGTCAACAATCCTGCCTCAGCCGAAGGGTTCACTGTCATATTCACCAAAGCTCGGAATGAAAAGAAGACCAGCAATTCTAATCCCCCACTAGCCCCAATAAGAGACGATGTAAATGATCTCAAAACAGAATCACCCCACCAGAGTCCGAGAAAGAGTGTATGCATCCTCATGCTTGTTTTTACCTCAAAAATGTCTTATTGCACAAAGTTATCTAACTATTTCCTTGCAAACTTGAATCCAGAAGAAATTGTTTTGCTGTTGTTGACTTCTGCTGTTGCTGGAGCACTGTACGTGCACATCTGCTGCCTTGTGGGGATGTCAAGTCCTTAATTTATCTGTTTATTGTGGTGTGAAGCATTTTAATTGAGATCTTTTAGCTCTTCTGTGTATGTCGAGTAATTGTCTGTATAGGCTAACAAGGATTAACATAATTTATAGTTCTTCCTGTTTGTTTATTGCTTGATTCATGACGAATGAGTAAAAATTAAACGATAACAACAGAGGCTTTCGACTTAGCTCTGGACATAAAACAACGAACGAGATTTGCTCAGTTCATAATCCAACGGCGCGACTACGGAGTTCCCAACCGGACCTCCGGGCCGCTCCTTCTACGGGCTGAGCCCATCGCCCAAGCGGGCCCGCTCCCTGAACCGCACCGGCGGGCGTGGGCGGCGTACGCCGCCGCCGCCGCCGCCACGGCGAGAATTGCGGCACCGACCGCACCGAAAGCCAGGCCGGCGGCAAGGAGGCCCGTCCTCGGATGGCGCCGCTCTTGCGGCCCCGGAGGAGTCACCTTCCACGTCACGTTCTGCGCCTCCGGGAGCGCCTCCTCCTCCGGCCGGGCACGGAAGAAGGCAATCATGGCGGGCGACGCCGGCCCTGGGTCCTTCTGGTTCGCGAGGCCGTGCTCCGACGGACGCACGTCGTTATCCGCCGTTCCGGAAGCGCAGATCGCCAGAAGACACAGAACCAAGCGCTGTGTGCGGCCTCGTTGGCTCCCCTGGTTCTTCGGCGCCATCCCTCTTCCTCCTGCTTCCTCTGCTTCTCGTCTATTAACACCTAGCAATACCCAAATCCAAAACGAATTTTCCTTCCAGAACGCCAAATTTCAGCTAAGATTTCGGTTAAATCTTCAAAATTACTCTTCGACACAGATCTATCGTGCAAAATTGCAACTTTCCAAGCGAAGAGCGATCCTAGTAAACTCAGACTCCTGAAAGGAAAACAGATTCTGAAAATTAAATTGCACTATACCTTTATGTCTTCTGCTTTCTGAGATGTCAGCGACTGTGGAACAGGCGAAAGTCCCTTCTCGGCGAGGTGTAAATTTTAGTATTAATTGTCGTCGCGAAATGATAAGTTGTATTTTGAAAAGAAGATGAAGTAGTGCGGGCGAGGTGTAAATTTAATGTTTTTATGGACTTATTTGACAAAGGCACACAAGGGCATAACATAAGCTCGCTACTCCCGCTCTATTTACTTTATCGCTTTCTCTCCGTCGCCGAAAGGTGTACTGTTTTTTTCCTTTCATCTTCTCGTCCCCTTTCTCTCTCTCCTTTTACAGCCGGGGAGATCGATCAAGCTTTCTTAAAGGATCAAGCTTCTCGTCGTGGACCACTTCCGGAGTTCCTACGCTAGGGTTTCGTAAGAATCGGTATGCGCCTTTTTTTTTTTTTTTTTCTAATGCATTCATTATCGCCGTGTAATTTATTTAGGTTTTGGATGACTTGTGTGCAGCTAGTGGATTCCATTGTTGGGGTCTCAAGCTGGGTGATTCATATTGTAGGTCTCGATGTTGGAAACTAATTTTTTACTAGTTAGTTTTGATGATATTGGCGTTTTGGTTGGAGCAATGTGTTCATCAGTCATTCATTTATTATTGAAACTTGTTTTTTTCCGCTCTCTAGGAACCTGGCGGATTAGGTATGTTAATAAATATAGTTTTCAGTTAATTAATGCATAATAGCAACCATATTCTTGTCGGTGTGATTTAAATTTGTTTCTCTGTACATGAGATGGACATTTTCCCTCCATGGATGTGGTTTTCTGAATCATTGGTTTTCCTTGACTAGCACAATTTTCTTTTATAGTCTGTCGAGTTCTACAATAAACTTGATCTTTGGTACAAAAAAATAAAACAAAATCTTGAACTAAGCTCAGCAGCATCTTATTTTCTTATATAAAATTTCTGAATATTAAGTGTTCTTCTAAGTTCATCTACCATTTTCAGCCTGTACTAGGTTCCATGGAGAATAAATTTTTGGAGTTAGAGAATGAGCTTTCAGTTGATCATGACGTTGCATCGTTGTGTGAGAAATTTCTACTTGAGGAGTCAGATTCTTATTTTGATGACGTGTATGCTCGTCTTACCGTCTCAAGAATGGTAAGTGATTCTGTCATCAGAGGGATAGTCCGTGCAATAGAAGCAGAGGCAGCTGAGAGAGTTGCCTTGAAGGAAGCAGAGATATTGGCTATGGAAAAGAAGTTGCAATTATGTAAATCAAATATGATTGAAGAGAACTGGCTAGACATGAAGATTAGGAAAGAAACATCAATCATAGATAAATTAGGTTTCTATCAAAACTATTTGGGTGAAAGAGTGGGACCGGATTGTGTTGCTTGTCTTAGTGAATTAAAGTTAGCGCTACAAGATCATCTTACGAGGCTCAAGGAGGAAATTAAGGACTTGATAGATTCCCACATTTTACCTAGACCAGAAGTTTGTCCAGCAGATAAGGAGTTCTGTAACATTCTTGTGCATAAGTTGAATGTTATGGATGGATTTGCTGATGCATTGAAAACATTAACTGTTTCAGTGCAACAGCAAATTGATACATTCCTCTTTTTGAAGGATATCATAAGTGAGCAGGAGTTGGAAAAGAAGTTTCAACAAGAAGTCATTGCCACTGTGCTCCAGAGTCTAATAAAGGAACAACAAGATGATTTTGAAGCAAATCTGTCTAAGCGAAATGTTCTTGTAGACACATTTATAGATAAGTGGAAGAAAACTATGGATCGCCTTTCCACTATGCGCCAAGAGCTTGATGCTATTTCTGCATCATTACTGAGCTCAGAGCCGGCGTTAGCATTCTCACACCATAGTCCTGCTGTAGATCTGTCAAAAGTAATAATTGCTGACTCCCCAGAGCTGAAGCATCGGAGCAAGGATGATCAAATTGCCTATTATAAAACTGAAATAGCCAAAATGAAACTACAGCATGAGTTGGCATTGCGAGACAAGACAGAAGAATTGTTCAGACTTAAGCGTGACTACCTTAATGAAAAGGGATCCCATGCTCATTTTAAGAGAGACAAAGAGAATGAACGGTTAAAGAAGAATCTCCTTAGATTTATATCGACATTGGATAATGTTCTTTTAGAGAATGATGAATTGTCACTTGTTCAGATTCATGAGAACATTTTACTTGCTTTAAATCAGAGGTTTGATTATGAAAATCGACAACTAATAAGCTTGTTAGCAGACAAGAAAAAGGAATTAATGTGCATTACAGCACAAGTTCCCAATGACATGAATCAATCAGCAACATTTTCAAAGATAGACAGAGACTTCTTGGAGCAGAGAACAATGGTGAAGTTGGATGCAGAAGATGTGAAATTAGACAGCATAATCAGAGAAGAAATACAAAAGATTGTATTTAAAGATTTATCTAGTAAACTTGAAGTTGAAATGATGCATTTAGACTTGGAATTCAAGATAGCACAGGACATAACACAGGACATCTGTTTCAGCTCGTGTAGAGAGTTTCTAAAAGATGTTATTTCTAGTGTTAATCCATTGATGGAGAAACATCACAAAGAGAAAGATTATTTTGCAGCAGCAGTTCTGGAAAAGGAGAAGACATTATCTTTGAAGATGGAAGAGAATAAAAAATTGAAACAAGATAAAGAAAGGTTATCGACATTGATTAAGGAAAAAGAGGAACTTTTGTTGAGCTCTGAGATAAATATAATGAGGCAAAAGGGGGAATTGGACAAGGTATGCAGTGAGATCAATATACTAAGAGGCCAACTTAGCGATCAATCACTTTGTCTTACAGCTATAAAGGAAGAAAATGACTCATTGAAAGAAACATTGGCCAAGACATTGAAGCAAGTTCAACAGTATGAAAATGAGTTGAAAGATGTGACTCAGAACCATAAGAATGCATCTCATATTATAAAGGAACTAGAGAAACAAAGGAAATTCCTCCAAGACCTTGTTGCAGAAAATCAAATGAAACTAGCAACATTTGGTGCTAGAGAACAAGAACATTTGAAGTTCATGACGATTGTAACTAGTTCTATAACAGTGTTATCAGAAAATGTCTTGCAACTTGAATGCAGATTGGCAGACAAGCTAGGGTTTTATAAATCAAGGTGATTTTTACTTTAATTTTTGCTAGGATATAACATATCTTTTTTTAAAAAAATAGTAGCTGTAGGAAGCGTGAAATGTTGTCCTGCTCCTTGTGGGTCAATAGTGAACAAGAGATCTTGAATCATCAGTATTTAGGATTATCCCAATTCTTTAGAACTGATTGCATGGATTTTATTCCTCCATTGAGCTTCATGCAAGACTGTCTTACTAGAGTTTCTTCAGTTTCTATCTTTTACACTTTCCATTCTAATTGATTCAACTTGCCTAACCATTTTTTTTCCCTTTAAACATGTTAATCCAATCTCAACCCATTTTCACTTATTTTTTCTTCAATTAGAAATTCAGAATTATATATAATTTATCTTTTAATAAGATGTTTTTATTTTTTTATAGTAACTATGGAAATCTATCTTGGCATTCTCATGTTTGTTTTATCAATTTTGTATACATATTTTGTTTTCATAATTGGTCTACACTTTAATCCATCAGGTAATATAAGTGTTGTATCATGGTCTTATAATTTTTTTTTTCTTTTAATGATTATCACACAATACTCTGGAACCTCCTCCGTTTCAACCACCGAATTTTATTCTATTAATGATATCTTCATTAATATTTCCTTTTAGTTAAATTATGGATTCAAGATATTGAAAACTCTTTCTTTAGAGTTTGTATATCCATCATAATTATTCCCTTGATTCTTTATATTTTATTGAAATTAGATTTTTTATATTTAGTCTTTGTTCTAAGTAGCTTAAATCTTTAGTTTCTAAAGTTATTCTCCAAAATTCAAATTTTAGTTTAATCTATTTCCATTCTTCAATTAATGCATCATCAAAATAACATACAAAAGGAGGAGGTTTATTTGGATGATTGGTTCCTTATTTTAACCTTCTCTAAAGCTCACCACAACACTTGTCTAGTGACTATCATATTATTGCACATGTTGCTGTTCTTATGCACATGCAACCGGGTTAATTATTAGAAATGTTTATCTCATCTTCTTTTCTCTGCTCATGAATACTTTTTAAAGGTTTTATGGTATGCCTCATTTATTAGAAAATTTGACTCCTTTTGGCATCTGCTAAATTCAATTTTATTTTTGAATAACTTTGCCAATTGAACTCAGGACATCTCAATAGGAATAACATCTAAACTTGCACTTTTACATTTTTTTTTCATTTTCTGCGCTGTTTGTTTAACCTAATTTGAATTATTCATAAACAAATATATTATTCCTTAATTTATCATAATTTTAGCCCACAAAATCTGAATATGTGAAGAGTACTCATTAAATGGCTTATAAAACTAAATGTTTCCATTTTTTTAATTGCCTTATCATCAATAAGAACCTTTTGATACTCTGCATTATTTATTTAGCTATTTGCTGTAATACTCTAATCTAAGCTTTAGATCACCGAATAATAACACAATTGTGAACATGACTTGTTCAGGAAGTCCATTTCCTGGACATTTCTAGTTCATCCAATCTTCATGTTTTATCATAGCCACCTGTAGTTCAAGCTATTATGTACCTTTGGTCAGCTAGCTGCATCAGACTAAAAAGTTAGGCAATACATATTAGATTCTTCCAATGATCGATCTGATTTTGCTTGTGAATGCAATCCTATGATACGAGAATGTAACATTCTTTTGTTGACTGTAGGTTGGAGTTTATCATCCATCAATTCAGCGACCTATTTCAGCTGGCTAACATCCTTAAAAATAGTGCTTTCTGGTACAAGCAAGGATTTGAAAGAAAATGTTCTGACCTTCAGAAAGCAGAAACTGAGGTATTGAACTAGAGAGTGCTAATTAAGTATACTTAAGAGAACCTGCTTGATATTTTTTGCCTGCAACACAGGTTGATCTTTTGGGTGATGATGTTGAGATTCTCTTACGTCTTCTTGAGAAGATATACGTTGCACTTGAACATTACTCTCCTGTTTTACAACACTATCCTGGGGTAAGAGGAATAATTATCCTATCTGTTTCTTCTGATTGATTTGATGCTCTGATAATTCTTACAAGTTCTGTCCTGCATGCATTTTGAATCTTAGCAGAAATTACACCACTTCCTCTTGTAGTCTTGTGGTTGGGATTAATACTAACATTGTTTGTTTTGTTAATAATGATATTGGTTAATATCTTAAGCTTACTCTTAACCTTCATTTATTTATGCAAACTCATATTTAAGCTTAAGTTATCCGACTATACTTTCTAATGAATTACTGCACTTACTGCTCTGTCCATGTAGATTTGTGTTAATATCATTTACTGCATGTTGAACTCATACATGATTATTTCTATATTCTGGCTAATGCTTTCTTGCTTTTCTCATATATGAAATAGAATAAAGTATACACCTATCTTACTCAGCTCAATGATCAAATAGTGCTTTCTGGTTCTTTTTGCACTATCACTGCTATTGAGCTATGATGACATTAAAGAAATGCATGTCGTCAATACACCTTTTTTTGCAAATTTTTTGAATTATTTTGTAAGATGGTTTAAATTAGCGACATATAAAAATGCTGCTATTGTTAAATATCATTATAGAATTACTGATGCAATAAAGCATTACTCTCTAGATTAGGACTGATAATGTGACCTTCAAGTGCACTGAAGGAACTGTCTCTTCTATGTAGTCTCAGAGAATAGGATCGATCTTTTGGCTGTAGAAACCCATGAGTCCATTTAAGAAGTTAATCTCTCATTTTTGTTTTTCCTGTTTGTTAACCTTTGACTAACCAGAAGTATCTTCTTTCTAACAGGTAGTCGAGATTCTGAAATTAATCAGAAGAGAAATGAAAAGTAATCCCATCTGACGGACTCGTCTATTCCCTTATTTTAGACGGTGAGTGTGCAATCCTTCTTCTATTAAGTTGATATCAGAGCAAATCGATCTAGCTCTTCTGAAGCTAACACTTGATCATCAAAGTACTTTCTCCAATTTCACTTTGAATTATGTAGGTAACTTTTGACACCGAAGACAATCTCTGCTGGTTTCTTTGCGAGTGAAAAAAGTGCTTGGATTTTCCATGTATGAAGCTGTAAAGCAAAAGTCAATTACCAGACCGTAGACCTCTAGAAGTCAATTTCCGAGTAAATATACTGATCGAACAATTATTATCTTTAACATGATATTGCAACAAAAGATCATGCCTGAATTGTACATTTATTGGCTATGCATTTTCCCCAGTTTATCATGTCTTTGGATAAATGGCCCTTAGCCATATAATATAAATATTTTGATTGTTCATAAAAGCTGACAACTGGGGCATGCGTACTCATTAAATGAATTTGTAATAGATTTAGGTAAAGTGGTTGATATCCATGATGAGAAATAACCAAAAAAAAAAAACAAGATTTTTTTTTTAAACTTTTAAACTTATATTAGGCAAAGGAGACTTGTTACATTGATATACAGTGGATGAGCGAAGTCTATTGGAGAAGCATAATACAACCCATTTATTTATAATTATTTTTACTGCGCGAGAGCACTGGTGTTGTACACGAGCAAAGCGCCGCCGGCGAGAATTCCGGCGAGAGTCACCGCCCAGATCAACAGCCCCGTCGATCCTCCAACGTAGACATCGCCACTGGGAGACCAGTCATCTGTGTTGTAGATTGGGCTGCAATAACATAAGAATCTTCAAAAAAACTAGCACCATTTTGTTAGAGCAAGACATGAAGAAGAAGAAGAAGATTAGAATAGAAGACCTGTAGCCGTCGACGTTGGCACCATACTTGTCCACAAACTGGTAAACACCCTTTCCCTGGACCGAGATTCATCATCAAGATCAGATTTTTTTTTTTTTTTCTTTCATACTTAATACAGGGAGGAGTTAACTCTATCTAGCTAGCTTTCACCTTTTGCTTTCTCCCAGATGCATCGAGGCCACTAGGCAGAGCCATTCCTCCATTGATCCCTGCAAGGTTTGGTCTCCGAGTCAGTAAAAAGTTTACTCAAAGCTGCTACTGAACACAGGGCGATCACTGACCGTAGGGCTTGTCAGTCTTGAGCTTCCCTCCCTTGGCTTCGACCTTGAGGCGAGAGGAAGATGATGACCTGCTTACGAGAGCAGGGACGCCGTTGACTCGGAGCCTCTCGAGCGACGCTGGAGCAGGAGGCTTCAAGGCCGAGGAAGACATCAAGGAGGCCGCCATTGATCTGCAAGCTCGCAGGCTGGGTCTACTCTACTCCCGTCTCTCTGTTTCTGATGTCCTCTGTGGAATAAAAGATCTGGAATGAGAGGTAGATTATGTATGCCACGTGGCGCCTTCATATTCGTGGATGGTGGATTTGCCAACGTTATCTGGTGAGGATAAGGATGAAAAAAAAACCAAGACAAAAAACAAAAATAATGCGGCATTTTTTGTTTGTGGGGAGGATAGATTTGCATTCCAAATTTGGAATTGGTTGGGATATATATCACTATTTTTCTAGAATTAAAAAAAAATATTTATTTATTTTAGAAATGTCAAAATTAAATTTGATCCATTCGAACTGAATCGATATGAAAAAAAATCATATTTGAATTAGGAGTTTTTGAGTTCAGATTGTGAATTTTTAGGTTGATTTAATTTCAGGATAGGATTAGGATTGGATTCATCCCATTTGATTTAAATTTAGGATCTATGAGTTTTTTTAGTTTAAATTAAATTTTATTTTAAAAATTAAAATATTTTATATAAAAAAAATGAAAGAATATATAGTATAAGAGCAACCACAACGTTGTGTTATAGCCGCGTTATAATGATATTGTAGCTTTAACGCGACGTTACATATGGTCGCGTTAATGTTCATCGCTTGAACGCGTTTAGAACGCGTTCAAGTCTGCATGGGGTGGGCCAGGGTTGGCCCACCCCATGTTATATATATAATTTTTTAATTTTATTTATTAAAAAATTTATAAATTTTAAAATTAAAATTAACAAATTTATAAATTTTAAAATTAAAAAGGTAATAAAACGGTTAGTTTTGTAACGGCTATTTTTTAACGTCTAATTCGAAATTTCATCTATAAATATCCATCAATATGTACACATATTTCATTCCAACTCACCACTCTTTCAATTCTACTCTCTAAATTCTCTTCCCATCTATTTTTTCAAGTTTCTACCATCTTATTTTCTATCTGAAATGGATGAAAATAATAGAGTATTTTTTACAAATTTCTTGAATTCTACAAACAACTCGCAAGAATATTCATCTTCCCAAAATCCACAAATTCCACCAAATTATCAATACTCACATTCATTTCCCAATATGTCGTTTCCTCCACAAAATCTTCAAAATTTCCAAGGTTTTGGAAATTCTATTAATCATCTGAATTATGCCCCTCGAGGTCCATATCAACCGCTTCCAACCAAATATTGGCAAAACATGCGTCATCCGTATTTCACGCTGTCGGTTGTTCATGGATATGGTACCCTACTCACAATTGGTATGTCTTTCACTCCTTCGATGTCGAATGAACCTGTAACTCCGACTTTTGTCCCAGAGACTCAACTTTCCGACCGTTAATCCCCAATTGAGGTGGTCAATTTAGAAAAGGTGGTTTCAAATGCTGAGGGTATACGAAAGCGTTCAAGTTGGACAAAGGTTGAAGACGAGGTCTTAGCAAGAAGTTTTGTTACTATCAGTGATGCTCCAATAATCGGCAGTGATCAAAAGGCGGATGCTTTTTGGGGGCGGGTTGCAAGCTACTATAATGAGAATCTTCCCCTAGGTTCAAACACCAGAAGTGCAAATGTTATACGATCACATTGACACAATACAATCCAAAAGAAGGTATATCGATTTAACGCAAATTACAATAGTGTTTATAGTTCATATCGAAGTGGTCACAGTGATGAAGATATATTGAGGTTTGCATACAAAAAATATCGATCCGAAAACAATGGCGTTGCATTCAATCTCGAACATGTGTGGAGAATTGTCAAAGATCGTCCAATGTTTACTCTACAGTTCGCTGATCACTTTGTGGCCACAAAGAAGACGAGGACATCAAAGTCGGGAGCAAGCAACACTTCTTCCAACCAAGATGTGAGTATAGACTAGGATTATGAAGATACTCGTCCAATGGGGCAAAGACAGCAAAAAGAAAGGGAAAAGATAATAAAATCGACCATGGAGGATCTGACAGTAAATTCACTACAAAAAATAAAGCCTTTTGGGACGAATTTTAAAAAAATATTCGTTGCAAAATTTTTTGGGACGAATTCAGGGACGAAAATTTTTTCGTCCCAAAATGTTTGATGCTAACTTTTGGAACGAATTATGGTTTGTTGCAAATTTGATAATGAATTTGGGGACGAAATTGGCGACGAATAAAATTTTCGTCCCCAAATTCGTCGCAAAAAAGCATACAAATTTGGAACGAATAATTTTTTTGTTGCAAACTTAGCAACGAATTTGGGGCAGAATTCAGTGACGAAATAATTTTTTTTTGCCAAATTTGCCATATTTTTGCAACAAATTTGGGGACGAATTCGGTGACAAATTATTTTTTGTTGTCAAGTTTGTCCCTAATATTGCAACGAATTTGGGGACGAATTCGGTGACAAATTTTTTTTTGTTACCAATTTTGTCCCTACTTTTGCAACGAATAATAAATTTGTTGTAAAATTGCCAACGAATTTGGCAACGACTTAAATTTTCGTTGCCAAATTCATTGATAATTTTCATAAGCATTTGCGACGAATTTGGCAACGAAAATACTAATTCAATTAATAAATAATTTTTCGTCCTAGAATTCGTCCCAGAATATGAGACAAATTTTAGGACGAATTTTGTGGATTCGTTCCAGATTCTAGGACGAATCCACAGATTCGTCCCAGATTCGGGGACAAATCCACAAATTCGTCCCAGATTTTGGGACGAAATCTGGGACGAAAATAAATTTGTTGCAAAATTATTGAGGTACAGTAGTTACGATAGAATGGGGGCAAATCGTTTTCATCGCCAAATTCGTCCCTAATATTTAATTTTTTTTTCCCAAATTCAATTTATTTCTGCAATTCAATCCATAGATACATAAACACCAAATTCAAATAACAGATTATATACATTCAACACATCCTAATTTCACATACAGTATTAATAATTGAACTCAACTCATAATTCAACAAATATAAAGATCTCAACAAATTTTACAAGATCTATCTTGTTCAAGCTTCTAGAAAATATTATACAAGTTCAACAACCAAATGTTATATAAGTCCATCATCCATCCAAGAAGGTAAATAAACTAAGAATACATCAAGTCATCTTCGTCTGCCACAAAAGCTTTGCTCCCCCTCAAATCTCCTTTGCCTATATAACAACAAACAAATAAACTAGATCATGTGTAACAAGAAAGATTGTAAATATGATACGATATGCCCATGTAACAAGAAAGATTGGAAACAAGACATAACTGTGAAATTCCTTAAACATTCAAATAAATGCCTATTTACCAACGATATGAACCATCCATGTCATAGCAACGGTAAATAAAATTATAAGAAGTATCTTGAAGCTAAGTACAAGTATCGTAAATATGATACAACCTAATATAATTGACACATCAAATTGTTATGATAATACCTATTTCACCATATCAATCAATAGCTACAAATATTCAATGTCCATGTGACATGGAAAGCATGAAAGGTATTTTTAAAATTTCCTAACATATGAAAATAGCTCAAATGAAGAAAATACAAACTAGTTAAGCTTAATTTGGTGATACTAGTCTTTTAGTACTCATGGTTACTTGGTTGCTAGGTAAACTCTAATCATAATTTGGAATTTGAACTAATAATGCAGTAGTAACAAATTTCAATAAATTAAAAGCAATTAGAAAAAAATAAAGAAATAAATAAAATTAAAAGTTTAACATGTTATTTAATATTTACTTTTTTCTTCGACCTTTAGTTCGTCTCACCAACCCGGTTAAAAACAAATTGACAATATTAATTAAAATAAAAATTAGAAAAGTTAACAAGCCATTGATTAATGTGTAAAACAGTAAACATGAGACAAATAATCATCATCATAATTAAAATCATCAAAAACCATCACCACCATCATCGTTATCGTTGTAGTCATCATCATCATCGTCATTGGGAGGATTCTGCATTTTACCTGAATTCAGCTATTTAGTTAAACATTATTAAAAGTAACTACAGATAAATCTTATCATTGAAGACAAAACAACAAAGAGCAGCTTATCAAAAAGAAGGAACGCAATTAATCAACTATAACATAATTATTTAAAGCTAACTTTATATACAGATCAGTAAATGCATATTAATGAACTTAGGAATGCCGAAAAGAGGTGAACAAATGCAGCTGTCTTCAACTACACTGAGATCACGCCAAATTGAGACCTGCACAAACAACATTATCAATTCAGACAGTAACTTCCGAATATTAAATAAAAAATGAAACAATGATCAACCTCATCCTGCCAGGCACTGCCACGCACCCACCCGCGGCCAAACGTGGCCACCGATGGGACCGGCAGCCAACCCCAGCCACCCACATCCAATCGAGGCCAGGGACGTGACTCGGAGCAGAGTCGGCTAGCCACACGACGGCGGCCAGCCACGGCTAGGCCCACGCCAACGGCGGCCAGCCCGCGGCCAGCACGCGGCCAGCCCGCGGCCAGCCCGCGGCGGCGGCCAGCCCACGGCTAGCCCGCGGTGGCGGCCAACCCGCGGCCAGCCCGCGGCCACCCCGGAGATCACGTCGTCGCCGAGAGAGGGAGATCCGAGAGCAGCGTAGAGAGATGGACTTACCAATCGAAAAGCTTCCACAGTCGGAGATCACGCGGTCGTCACAGATCACGCTGTCATCGGTCGGAGATGTGGTCGAAACCCTCCTGGAAATCGCAGGTTGGAAGGGGGAATGGGGGAGAGAGGAAAGAAATGGGGAAGAAAATAAGAAGCGTGGTGAGGTATAGATCTAGGGTTTTTAGCATCAAATATTTTTTGTTCCCAATTTCGTCCCTATTCGTCCCAAATTTAGGGATGAATCCTGGATTTGTCCCAAAATCTGGGAGAATTCAGGGATTCGTCCCAGAATTTATTTATTTTTTAAATAAAAGAGGAAGAAATTCAGATGGAATAAATATGGACCTACAGATATCAAAATTTGATGAAATAAGTTTTTATGCGTTCGTATCATTGTCCTAATCGTAAATATATCCATAAAAATATTTTTTACCAAATATATTGATTTTTAGAATTTTTTAATCCCAATTTGACCTATTTTTGGTGTTAAAAATTTGAATCACTCAAAATAATAATTCAAAATTATGGATGATGGTATATTTACGATCAGGACAACAATACGAATGCATAGAAACTTGTTTCATGAAATTCCGATATCTCTAGGTCAATATTTAAGGTTTCGGTCACTTATTTACAACTATTCGTTGTACAACACCTTTTTAGTTAGTAGCAACCTATATATGTTTTAAAAAATATCTACCTAGAGACATCAAAATTTTGTGAAACAAGTCTCTGTGCATTCGTATCGTTGTCCTGATCATAAATATATCCAGAAATTTTTTTTTTACCAAATATATTGATTGACGGAATTTTTTAATTCCAATTTGACGTAATTTGTGTTAAAAATTTGAATCACTCAAAATAATAATTCAAAATTATGGATGATGGTATATTTATGATCAGATAACGATACGAACACATAGAAACTTGTTTCATGAAATTCTGATATCTCTAGATCAAGATATAAGTCTTTGGTGTTTGATTTTCTTTTTTTTTTTTAAAAAAAATTATTTTCAGTTTTGGGACGAATCCAGGGATTCACCCCCAAATTTGGGATGAATCAAAAGAGATTCGTCCCAAAAATTAAATTATTTTAAAAAATAAAAAAATGGGACGACTTAAATATTGACCTAGAGACATCGGAATTTCATGAAACAAGTTTCTATGCGTTCGTATCGTTGCCCTTATCGTAAATATATCCATAAAAATATTTTTGACCAAATATATTGATTTTTAGAATTTTTTAATCCCAATTTGACCTATTTTTGGTGTTAAAAATTTGAATCACCGAAAATATTAATTCAAAATTATGGATGATGACATATTTACGATCAGGGCAACGATACGAACACATAAAAACTTGTTTCATGAAATTCTAATGTCTTTAGGTCCATATTTAAGGTTTCGGTCACTTATTTACAACCATTCGCTGCACAACACCTTTTTAGTTAGTAGCAACCTATATATGTTTTAAAAAAATATCTACCAAGAGAAATTAGAATTTCATGAAACAAGTTTTTATGCGTTTGTATCATTGTTCTGATCATAAATATATCCATAAAAATATTTTTTTTTTTACCAAATATATTAATTTTTAGAATTTTGTAATCCCAATTTGACCTATTTTTGGTGTTAAAAATTTGAATCACTCAAAATAATAATTCAAAATTATGGATGATGGTATATTACGATCAGGACAATGATACGAATGCATAAAAACTTGTTTCATGAAATTCCGATGTCTTTAGGTCAAGATATAAGCCTTCGGTATTTGATTTTCTTTTTTTAAAATTAATTTCAGTTTTGGGACGAATCCTGGATTCGTCCTAGATTTTGGACGAATCCTAGATTCATCCCAAAACTTGGGATGAATCCCAGGATTTGCCCCAAAATTTGGGATGAATCCAGGGATTCGTCCCTGATCCGGCAGTAAGAATGGGGGACCCCATTTAGCAGAGTCAACGCTGCGAGGAGGGCCAAAGGCCTTGGCCGAGCGGATAAGGAGGGCGACGACCAGCTGAAGCTTCCGAGCGGAAGCAATACACCCCGCCGGAGTCGGGGTTCCGACGCTCATGATGAACAGTAGGAAAGGCCGAGCAGAGGGCCTGCTCGGCCGAAGGAATAAAATATCAACGCTGCGAACAGTCCAGAGAGCACATGACCAGGAAGCTCCCGCGCGGATCAGAACACCCGATCGGCCGGACGCGAGGAAACTGCCGACCGGTCGGACGATCGACGGGGAGTAAGGAAAGGCAAGGATAGAAACATCTTCTGACAGCAGATGATATGCAGGATCTTAGGACATGGGCTCACTGTTCCATCAAAGACGTGCTCGTACTGTAGCAGTAAGGAGTCAGGCAAGCTCCTCTGACAAGCCCATACTGGGTATGGGTTGAGGACACGTGTGTGTGCCTCGGTATATGTACATCAGCCTCCTTAGAAGTCTATATAAGGCCTCCACTTCTTCAACCGGAGGTACGCGAGTCTTTATCCGACAACCACTTTCATCTATTCCTTCGCCTGACTTGAGCGTCGGAGGGCCGTCGCCGGGACACCCCTCCCGGCTCGGTTTTGTTGCAGGTTGGCCGGAGCACTCGAGGATCCAGCAGGGAGCGCCACGTCCCCAGCGTTCGTTGACCCCTGGTTCGGACAGGATCAGTCCCAAAACTTAAATTATTTAAAAAAAAGGAAAAAAATGGGACGCCTTAAATATGAACTTAGAGACATCAGAATTTTATGAAACAAGTTTCTATACGTTCGTATCATTGTCTTAATCATAAATATATCCATAAAAATATTTTTTACCAAATATATTGATTTTTAGTATTTTTTAATCCCAATTTGATCTATTTTTGGTGTTAAAAATTTGAATCACTCAAAATAATAATTCAAAATTATGGATGATGGTATATTTATGATCAGGACAATGATACGAACGCATAAAAACTTGTTTCATAAAATTCCGATGTCTCTAGGTCAAGACATAAGTCTTCGGTGCTTGATTTTATTTTTTAAAATTAATTTCAGTTTTGGGACGAATCCTGGATTTGTCCTAGATTTTGGGATGAATCCTGGATTCGTCCCAGATTTTGGAACGAATCTTGGATTAGTCCCAAAATTTGGGACGAATCCAGGAATTCGTTCCAAAACTTAAATTATTCAAAAAAATAGGAAAAAAATTGGACGCCTTAAATATGAACTAGGGATGACAATTTTCCCCACGGATTTGGGGCCCCGCGGGGAAAACCCGAAATGAGGATGGGGATCCCCGATTTTTCGGGGATGGGGCGGGTTCGGGGCGAGTATGGGAATACTATCCCCATCCCCGAACCCCCCCTGAATATTATTATTATTAATATTAATAAATAATAATATGTTTTTTTTAAAAAAGTATTAATAATAGTGTTAATATTAATATTAATTTTTTTGAAAATATTATTATTAATAATATTATTAATATTGATATTAATATTAATATTATCATTAATAATAATTATTAAATAATAATAATAATATAAATTAAATTTGGGAATAAGGCGGAAATGGGGGCGGGGATGGAGATTTGATCCCCGTGGGTTCGAGTTCGGGGAATCCCCAAATCCGAAAAAATGAGAACAGGGCGGGGATGGGAATGACAAATCCGCCCCCGCCCCGCCCCGCCCCATTGTCATCCCTAATATGAACCTAGAGATTTTGGAATTTTATGAAATAAGTTTCTATGCATTTGTATCATCGTCCTGATCATAAATATATCCATAAAAATATTTTTTACCAAATATATTTACTTTTAGAATTTTTTAATCCCAATTTGACCTATTTTTTGTGTTAAAAATTTGAATCACTCAAAATAGTAATTCAAAATTATGGATGATGGTATATTTACGATCAAGACAATGATACGAACGCATAGAAACTTGTTTCAAGAAATTTCGATGTCTCTAGGTTAAGATATAAGCCTTCGGTGTTTGATTTTTTTTTTATTAAATTAATTTCAGTTTTGGGATCCTGGATTCGTCCCAAAAATTATTTTTTTTTAAAAAAAAAGGAAAAAAATGGGAAACCTTAAATATGGACCTAGAGATATCAGAATTCCGTGAAACAAGTTTCTATACGTTCGTATCGTTGTCCTAATCGTAAATATATCCATAAAAATATTTTTGACCAAATATATTGATTTTTGGATTTTTTTTAATCCCATTTTGACCTAATTTGTGTTAAAATTTTGAATCACTCAAAATATTAATTGAAAATTATGGATGATGGCATATTTACAATTAGGACAACGATACGAACATATAAAAACTTGTTTTATGAAATTTTAATGTCTCTAGGTAAAGATATAAGTCTTTCGTGTTTTTTTCTTTTTTTAAAAAATAATTTCAATTCTGGGACGAATCCTGGATTCGTCCCAGATTTTGGGACGAATCCTCGATTCATTCCAAAATCTGGGATGAATCCAGGATTTGTCCCTAAATTTGGGACGAATTATGGATTTGTTCAGGATTTGGGGACGAATTTAGCAACGAATTTTTTTCCTGTTGCAAACTTGAAACCAAATTTTTTTGTTGCAAATTTCGTTGGTCATTTGGGTCGAAATTTATGTTCGTTGGTAAATTTGTCCCAATTTTGGAATGAATTATTTTTGTTCCTGACTTTTGTCCCCAAATTTGTATTTTTTTTGTAGTGAAACTACAACAATATTATCACAAAGTTCACTGAGTACACAAGCATGAAGAAGTCCAAAGTCGATTTGAAACAAAAACAACTCGAAGTAGAGGAGATTAAGGCAAGAACTGCATTGTCCAAATCTGAAGCTAAGAATTATCGCTTGAAGTTGAAGGAGTACGAAATATTGAACAAAGACACCTCGCAGATGACAAAGGAGCAGCTTATCATACATGAATGCCTATGCCAGGATATTAGGTCGAGATGGAATATCTAATTTGTTTACTCAACGTTCATTTTCTAGTATTATTATATTTTCGAGTGATTGTAATTTTTAATTATTGTATTTCTCATTTCGATTAATGTGATTTTTAATTATTATAATTTTATAAAATAGTCGTTATAAACAAGCCTTGGAAACTAGCTGTTACAACTAGCAATTGCAAACTAAGCGTTACAAACTAACCGTTGCAAATTAGCCGTTGCAAACTAACCATTGCAAACTAGTCATTACAAACTAGCCGTTGCATGAGAAAAATAATATATATAGACACATTGTGCTACAAGATTTTCATTGGACTATCATACCATTTCTCAAACACATATACTAAAACGTGTTTCCTCCAAAAATGTCTTATTCTATAGGCAGCTCTAGCTTAAGTTCCAGCTCGATAAGCGAAGACGAAGTCCATGTTGAAATCGATGAGCAAGCTTATGATTCGGGTGAAGAATTGATGTTATTGATTCTTCAACAACACCAACAACTTATGAAAGTATATCAGAGGAGGCACACACGCAGAAGAAGGTTTGTCTAAAGAAATCATGAAGCCGGGCATGAGAGGTTCGTCAATGATTATTTCTCTATAACCCCGGTGTATCATGATGAAATATTTCAAAGACGATTTTGAATGCGAAGAGAGTTATTCCTCCGCATAGTGAATGCATTAGAGAATCATCCAGCATTTTTTCAACATAGGGACGATGTTGTACGAAGAAAAGGGTTGTCACCACTACAAAAATGCACCGCTGTAATTCATCAACTGGCTTACGGAGTCCCTGCCGATCATCTTGACGAGTACCTACGTATGGGTGAATCAATTGCCATCAGGTGCCTTTTCAAGTTCTGCGAATACGTGGTTGAAATATTTGGTGATATGTACTTGAGAAGGCCAAATGCTGATGATGTTCAACGTCTTCTTCAAATGCATGATGAGAGACATAGCTTCCCTGGCATGTTAGGTAGCCTTGATTATATGCACTGAAAATGGGAAAATTGTCCAGTTACTTGGAAAAGTCAATTTACAAGGGGACATGGGTCACCAACAATTGTACTTTAAGCGGTCGCGTTTTATGACTTGTGGATATGACATGCATTTTTTGGGGGTCGCCAGTTCATGTAACGATATTAACGTATTATATGAATCTCCCATATTCAACGTCTTGCAAGGAAATATGTCGGAGATTAATTTCACAGTGAACGGGCACTACATATACGAAGGGTTATTATCTAACAGATGGAATATATCTTGAGTGAGCTACTTTTGTTAAGGCTTTTCCTTGCCCGGAGGATCCCAAGAGGAAGTTGTTTAAGGAAATACAGGAGTCTTAAGAAAAGATGTTGAACGGGCATTTTGGGTGCTCCAATCTCGATGGGCAATTGTCAGAGGTCCAGCTCATTATTGGTATAGGAAAAAGTTAAAACAAATCATGTTAGCATGCATTATTTTACATAATATGATTGTTGAGGATGAGGGAGGTTACGTGACAAATTGGTACAACGATGAAGGTGACGAACCCGCACAACTTATCCATGGCTCAAATCGAGGATTTCAGGATTATCTTCGAACAAATTCTGAGTTACGTGACACTGAAGTTCATCACCAACTTCGCGCCGACTTAGTTAAGTATATCTGAAGGCAATACAACAATAATCCGTGAATTAGTATTTCATATATTATTTTTAATTTCATAATTGTATGATTTATTTAAGTGATTGTTACATTTCAATTTCATAATTACATGGTAATTTAAAATAAATTTTGTTTTCCCAGCTTTGTAATTTTTGCCGCTCAATTGTAATTTCATTTTCCCAACTTTATAATTTTATTTTCCTAACATTGTAATTTCGTTTCCTCACAACCATCTATTTTATTTAATAAATATATTTAAAAAATTAATATTATTTTTTTAAAAATAATAAAATTATATTTTTAAAAGTAATATTATTATTAAAAAAATAATAATAATTTAAATATTTTAAAATATATTTATTTAATATGATATAAATTTAAGATGGTTGAGTGGATTGTGGAACCCATAAATAATGAGTGTTAATGTTAAAAGGGATGGGATGTGGGTGAAAAAAGGATGTTGTTATAACGAGTATGTGGCAGTGGACCCTATGCTTTTTGATGAGGTGGTGAGTGTTATAATATTATAGTATTGTGGATGCTCTAATGAAACATGTAAAAAATTATAAGAAAATAATTAAAAAAAGTTTTTTTTGGGTTGGATAGATTATTTGGGTTTAGATTTAGGTTTTTTTTTTTTTTTGGTGTGTTGAGTTCAGGTTCCGATCGGATTAGAATTGAAATTTTTTTTAGTAACTTATTTTTAATTCAATCAAACCTATCTAATTCATCAGAATTGACATTCTTAATTTGTTTAATTAACAATTCAAGCACTAGATTTCACCCAATTAAGTATTATTTTAAATTCTTGATAAGGAAGGAATACAGATTTACATTTTTGAGTTTTTTTTTAATTAGTAATTTGTTAATTAAGAGAATCTGTTAATTTATCTTAAATTTTAAGAAATAAATATTGTTAGTTATTTTATTCTAAATTTTAGGAAAGAAGTCTAGTTAGTTATTTTTCTGTTTAGATTTTTTTTGAGAGTTTTGAGAATCATATAAATCTATACTTGGATGATATTTATGATAAGTTATTTTGATATTGAATTAATTGTTTTCACTTAAGCTACATTATGGCTACGCCCCTTTTTCTTTTGCTCTTGATTTTATAATAGATTTAAGCATAATTTAGGCTATTCTTTTATTTTGTGTTACTTCTAACTTATTTTCTTGTTTATCTCTCTGTAACTTCACGTCCCAAAATACATATTTTGTTTGATGTCAATTAGTATCAGAGCCTATTAAGATCCAATAGAGGGTCATCATGGACATGGTTATGGTCAAAACAGGTAGGTTCTGAATGAGGAAGCCTAACATTGTGATTGTAATATCCAGGATGTAATGATGATTAAAGATTTACAGAAGCAAGTTGCGGAATTATCCCAACATCTAACGGCACAAGATCTTGAAGATAGTGAGGTGCATGGTCGAGGTCGTGATAGATAGGTTCTGGTTGAGGAAGTCTCACATAGTGATTGTAGCTAGTGACCGAGATCTTAAAGGTCATAAGTTATTTTATTTTAATTTGAATACAATTTTCTTGAGAAAGATATAGACAACAACATCGACATAGTCGGTGATTTAATTTATGACCAAGACGAGACCGAATTAACTTATGAGTCAATTTATGATGATGAAGAAGTGGATGAAATTGATAGGGATTTTCAAATTGAGAAAGAAACAAAACAAATTCATGGTTTTAACATGAATGGTACTGTTGTTTGCAATACCGAACAAAAATGTGTCATTAAAAAATGTGTCATTAAAACTTGTTCCTAGTTTTTTTAAAAAACAAGATGTAAATGATTAGTATGACGCAATAGGTTCTAAGGATGTCGCTGATAGTATAAAAGAGATTGATATGAATATTACAAAAAGTCAAATCATTATCTACTGTCCCATCCAAATTAGATTCCTTCAATAGTGGTTCTTCTTCAACAAAGGTAATGGAACATCAGTAAATTAACAAAGTTGAAGAGCCATGATTCTGTGGAAGCAATCAAATTCAAGCTGGACCTTACACGCAGTCGTTGGTGATAGACGCGATATCGCCTTTGGTTCTGAAGCAAAACCCTGCACATCATCGTTGCAATAGTTCTACGATGGTAGATCTTTTGTTGTATCCTTCAACGACTCCTTCCTCATTTGCTCCTACGGTGACTGTTGGGACACTCTGAGAGTTAGAGGGGGAGGGGCGAATAGCTCGCTCGCTGAGTCGATAATGATCTTTTACAATGAAAAACACAAAGCAAAGCTTCCCAATACTAACACGAAAGATTTACCTAGTGTTATGACCTTTGGTGGCCGACTAGAGGGGGGTGAATAGCCCCTGCACAAATCAAGACAAAAACCTTTCTCGACTTATAACTTAAATAAAATAAACATTTGCATAAAAATAATAAAGAAACTAAAAGACGAGGCTCAGCAGATTTACTTGGTTACAACCGGGGATGTTGTTAATTCAAGGAAGTTGAACCGTGCTAAGAATCTTCTTCAGGCGGAAAAACCTCTTACAACAATGAACGTACATAAAAGAAGCTAAACAAAAACTAAAGCGCACAAGTGTTGTTTCTTTGTATTTCACGTTGTTCTTAACTTCTAGGAGTAGGGCTGCTTATATAGCCCTGTTCGAGGCGCATGGAAGTGTTCCATGTGCCTGAAATGGGATAAAACCTTATTCCCGAATCCCGACGCGTCAGTCAAAGTCCATGTCTATCTTGATAAAACTTGAGTTCCGGGCGGCCCGAAGGGGAAAGTCAACATTTTGTTGACTTTCTCTTCGAGCCTCCAGCTTCAGCTCCACTTACTTCGGTTCGAATTTTCCACTCCGATTCCGTTCGCTTAGATAATTTCGACTATCTGAAATAGGGCTCACTCAACTTCCAATCTACTTTTTGAACATGTTTACATTCTGACTTTCTTAAATATTTTAAAATAATATACATATCTGTTTGGTGCTAATTCTTAAAATAGTCTTGATATTTATGCAAGTTCAATTAAAGATGGAGAAAAAAAATTAAATGGAATGATGTTTATTTTTAATGATTAAATATATTAAAAAGATACTTCACTTTAATTTTTCTTCTCGAATTCTCATTTTCATCCAAATCTTTTTATAATTTTAATTAAAATTGATATATGTGTAAAAATTTGATGCAAATCTAATTAAGCGTAGAAACTTCGGTTCTCTCTAGTCAGATTCGAATCCTAAATCTCATTATGATAATATTTTATGCACTAACCACTAGACTCATTCGAGGGGACATTCTATGTCTTAATTATTGTACCATCTTAATAGGGAGAGAGATAGATAGTAGCCAAGGACTTTTATTTCCCATCAGCCCGTGATCTACCGGGCAGATCAACCCGGGCTCCGCCGTTATATAATAAGGGGAAAAAAAATCTGTATCCTCTGTCAAATTATGAAACCTTTTTCACGAAAAAGCATAGAAAACTAATTAGTGATGACCTTTAGAATGATTAAAGAAGATGTAGTAAGATAATGATTTTATGATTGCGATTAGAAATAATTATCCATTTTAAGAAAAATATGAACTAGATAACATTGAACTTGGAATTATCGATTTAGTTTTTTTAAATTTTTTTTACTAGTAATCAAGATAAATCTGGAAACGTCCAACATCCCATGATTATACGTCTTGATTAAAAAAAATTATTTACAAATGCGACTCAAATACTTAGCTATTCTATTGTACCATAGTCCTGGGACAATAATTATCCATTTTAAGAGGTAATTAGTTTTTTTAAATATATATGACTGGAATGAAAAAAGATTAAAATGAGAAAAAAGAGAATGCAATAGATCCGTAAAAAAAACATGAATATTGGAAGTCCTTTATTCATGGATCTTAGTGGATTCGTTTTTTTAAATTTTTTTTTTTACCCATACTCATCCCTTCCGCACCAAATCCAGTTCATTTCTTTAATAATTCTCAACTATAATTTCTGAATCCGTTCTTATAAAATTAGAAATTTAAATTAAAATAAAATAAAATAATAACTTGCACTATTTTTAAATGAAATTAATTTGATATTATATCTAAAAATAGAGATAACTTTACGATATACCGACCATTCTTCACAAAACACAATGATAAATTTGCTAAATTATTTTTTGAAATAGAAACGGACAAAAATAATAAGAATGCTCCTCATTTTCTAAATACTCAAAGTAGCGCCATATTTTATTTTATTTTTAATAAAAAAAATACTCCATCCCTCTAAAATGATAGAGACACCCCTTTACATATGTCATACCGTCATTTTTCTGTTTCAATCTTAAAATATTATATCAACTATGAGCACGTAACCACTATAATAACGACAACGATAATAATTATAAACTTATAGTTACTATAATATTATCATAATTATGAAATCTTAACTGTTACAACTATAATATTATAGTAGCTACGAACTAATAGCTATTATAATTACAATCCATGCATAAGGAGTATCAGAAATTGAATTTTTAATTCAAGAAAAGAGTAACAATTCCATAGATAAGTTGTTTGTTGAGACATCTTAAAGTTTAAAATTATAAATGCTAAAACGTATTAGTTGGCTTTTGTTGCGTGTACAAGTGATTAAGTGTTTATTGAATAGTTATGATATATCATTCTCTAAATAAATTTCATATTTGAGGTATATCTTCCTTATTAAACATCTCAATAATATTACTACTAAATGAAGGAAAACATTAAAAGAGAATATTTCAAAATGATTCAGTAATTAATTGAATAATTATGATATATTAAATTTATCATTATCATTTGTAATAGCTACAAAATTCTATTTATTATAATACATTTTATTATTCAATTATAATAATTTTATAATTACTATAATTTAGATAAAAAAAATAGACAAGTGTATATGTAACCCATAAGAAGGATATATCATTTTAGATGCTATTTTGATTATTCAAAAAATAAATAAAAATGAGACACTACTATGATTTTTGCTCATAAAAAAATTCCAATCAATTTTTGTTTTCCCACATAAATTTGCACGCCAGTTGATTTCCCACGTTCTAAGAACTTTAATCGAAGGAGGCAGTGTGATAGGAGACACCCTAGTCAAACATCGATTGACCGTTGACTTTCCATAAAATCTATTTAGCGACTCGGTCAATTCTATCCATTAGATCCCCTGTCGTACACGGTGCACTCGGTTGCAGCACACCGTTTGAATCCTTCCTCTTCATTTTTTTTTTTTTTTTATAATTTCAAACTCTATTTTAATCAAATAAAAATCAATTTGAGGGTAATAATAAAGTATCTCCAAATTACATGCTGAAATTAATTGCTTCCCTAAAATTAAGATACTTCACCAAAATCCAAGTAATAACAGGTAATAATATTTCCAGATTTAAATATTGGAATAATTCACATAAATTTGTCAAAATTTATGTTGATACGGTCAATTAGCAACAGAGCTACGATGGCATAGCTGAGAATTCGGTAAAGGTTTTGGGGCAAATTCGTCCTGAAAACTCTGCGCCCACGGAACAGGGAACCCTCTTTTTCCCTTTCGTTCGTTGGATTCGGATATGGATTTCAGTTAAAGCTTGTGTTTTTATGGTGCTATTCATCATAAAAACGCCTGCTTTCTCCTCCTCCCACTTGAATTCCTCGTGTGGTTGCGATTGATTTAGCACAGAGCTAGTCGCAATTTGCTTGGATTATTCGATTGGAGTTGGAGGGGGGTGAACACCGGCCTCGAATCCAGCTTGCTTCCCTTGGGGGTTCTTTTGCCATCTCCGGCTCATGCAATCAGGTGCTTTTGGCTCTCCATGTTTCAACTTTTGTTCACCCATTTTAACATTGTGGATAGTTTGTTGTCGTGCACTGATCTAGGTCTTGAATCTGATTCCGGCATATTTGCACAATTGGTCTGGTAATTGTGCTAATTATGATGCTTGGTTAGGGTTACTGATTTATTTCTCTGGTGGTTGTATCTCAGTTGATTAATTGGTTGCTTGCTCTGACGAGCATTGCCCTTGATAGGATGTTTGTTCAATTCATGACTCTGATTTTGATCCGAGTTTTGTTTTATTTGGAAAGCTGTTTCTTTTTGTGGTTTTATGAAGACAGGTTGTGTTTGGGGGTTTCTAATTGTGGCATTATCATACTCTTTTGTCAGATCTGTTTAGGGTTTGGTGTGAACTTAGCTGTTGCTGATCCTTGTCTTGGTAGAAGTTGTGTGTGAGTTTAGGGTTTTTCTTTCTTTCCTTTTCCCTTTTCTCTTTTGAGCTTTATGGTTAGGGTTTTGTTGTATTATGATCTTTGTTTTGTATATTCATCACAGGGGCAAAAGATCAATGATTTATCATTTGATCTTTTGGTTTCGGTAAACTATGGATGCTATTGCTGACTACTTTAGATGTTATTTACATTTTTCCCATCAGTTAATTTTTAGGAGAAAATCCATAGGTTATTAATTACATATCAAAATTTTCACATATTCCCTTGTAAACAGAAATAACTATCTCTTTAATATAAGGAACAAGTTATTATTATCATCATCATTATTATTATTGCATTTCTTTGTCTGAAGTAACTATATTAGTTTGATTCAATACATTTCTGTTGTTGAATATCTATTGGTATGTGCAATTGGAATTTAGAATATATTTGTTGATCTAGATAAATTTTACAGTGCATTATATTCTATTTTTGAAGATGAATATCATCCAATATTAAGCATTTTAAGAACTTATACTATTATACTAAGAGGTCATAGTCACAAACAATCTAGCTTTTGTGTTTGGAATATTATGAATATTTAACCATAGTATTCATGGTGGAATTTCTGTTCATATCCTGATTGGTTACTGACGTTATATAACGCTATGAAACCATGGAATATGGTATCATTCTTAAATAATATTTCTGGACTGATTGCTTTTGAAATTGAATCCTCTGTGAAGTAATTGAACTCTGCTAATGTTCAAAACTTCAAATAACTTCCATGTATTGTATTTTAATTAATCATTTTTTAGCTGAGCTGTATATGCTTGGGCACAAGTTTTCGGTATTGTCTTGATAGATATGATTAGGTTAATGTCTGACCCTAAATATGGTAGCTAATGTGTGGAAACTGCCATAATAAATACATCAATTTTGTTAAGCCTTCACTTATGACATTTCTTATGCAATTTATTTTTTAAAATGCAGAGGGTATCCTGCATCTTTTCATTAGTAATCTTTGGCATGCTTCAGGTACATGTGGATTGAATGCTGTACATAGGATTTTCATTTACCTAGTGAAGAAATAGTTTCATAAGATATGCTCTCCTCAAAAGAAGGGCCGGAAGATATGCCTGTCGACGCCAGGGAGGATGCAGGCATTCCCGTTGTAAATGCAGGTTTTGCCAATGAACCTACAGTCTCTCCAAGGAAGCAGTTGGATAGCGACACTTGTGATCACACAGAAATGAAGTTTAAGCGATCACTCAGGCGGCGAAATGGTATCTACTATGGCGTGTTTGATATTAGCTCTGAAGAAGAATCAGAATACCAACTACCTGCCCAAGTTTGTGATTCTATCCCTCCAAATCTTATATTTTTGCAGCCTGAAAAGCTTATCAATCCTCTGTTGTGTCCATAGTACTCCAAGATCTAATTGTTATTCTTTATCACTGTGTTAGTCCATAATACTCCATACTTCATTTTATTGTTAGTGTTGAGATACAAGTTCAAATAGTGGATGTCTAGTAGTACACTTTAAGGATAGGTTTGCCTTATTAGTTGAAGTAGATTTAGCAATGAAGATGTCCTGTCGTCGTTCTAGGGTTGGCAGTTATTCAACACTGTTGTTGTCATATACATATTTCTACTCATAAGATCATTATTAATTTCTACTGTCAGTTAGTCTTTATTGATTTTCTCATGTGTAAAAAACCTTGAATTTATATCTCATATGTGATAATTTCTTACTGGATTTTCTTTTAGGATCATCCTATGAAGCGTCCACGACAAAGAAATGATGCATCCAGAAGCATAAAAAAGGCCAAATGTGAAATGGTACACATCTAAACAAGTTAATCTGTTAATTTTTTGCTCAGGCAATCCACCTATTATTGTTTGATATGCTATGAGCAGGAGCCTTCAAGATGGCATCCAGATGAAGGGCAAAAAAGACCTGTCATTGATGAAGCTCCTGTGTTCTATCCAACTGAGGAGGTAGTCCTGAAATTCATGATTAGGCTATTGCTGATTTGCCATCCTAGTCCCAACTGCTGGAGCTTCTGCCAGTAATTTATATTTCATTCTATATCTTTTTCTAATGAAGTTTATTGGTCTCTTCTTAGGAATTTGCAGATACACTTGGCTACATTGCTAGCATAAGAAAGAAAGCAGAAAAGTATGGCATCTGTCGTATTATTCCTCCTCATTCTTGGTCACCGCCATGTCCTTTGAGAAACAATAACTTTTGGAGTCGCACTATGTTTAACACCCGAATTCAAGAAGTTAACAAGCTTCAAAACAGAGAACCAATGAGAAGAAAAGGCAGGAATCGTTGTGAGAAAAGAAGAAAGAGAAAAAGACGCCTAAGATTTGGGATGACACGCAGGAGAAATTCCTCTGCTGTTTCTGAATCCAATGACTGTGCTGGCTCAGACAATGATGAGAAGTTTGGTTTTCAATCGGGCTCGGATTACACTCTTGAGACATTCAAGCAATATGCTGATGAATTCAAAAGAGAGTACTTTGGAATGACAGATAGTAGTGAAAAAGATGAGTGTCAACCTTCAGCAGAGGATATTGAAGGAGAATATTGGCGGATTGTTGAGGATTCAACTGATGACATTGAGGTATGATCCTCTTTATCCTAATTTAAGACATTAATATGTAATTATTCATTGCAATATCTCATTCAAATTCAGGTACTTTACGGTGCTGATCTTGATACTGCCAATTTTGGTAGTGGATTTCCTAAAACATTCTCTGAGAACAAGGCTGAATTGGACCCTTATGCACTTTCTGGTTGGAACTTAAATAATTTACCAAGACTTGCTGGATCAGTTCTTTCATTCGAGAAGGAGGATATATCTGGTGTCTTGGTGCCTTGGCTATATGTCGGAATGTGTTTTTCATCATTTTGCTGGGTAGGTTTATAGTTGAATTTTAAAAGATTTTCCTTCTCACCATGGGTACTGTCACTAGTAAAATAATTTCTTGAGTGTTTTTTCACCGCTCATTCAAAAGCTTCAGAAATGCATTCCAACAGATTAAATAAAAGATTTCAGAAGTTTGCTTTTTCTAGATCATTGAAGTGAATGATAGTTAATTCTTGAAGGAAGCTTATATTAACTACTACTTTATTTGTATTTCTATTCTTTTGACATTATTCTCAGAGTCTAGTAATTGACATTACTCTTCATAGAGTTGAATCATTCAATATCCACAGGACCAGCAGCAGATAGTTGCAAATGCCATATCTTATTATCTTGATGGACTCTTCCCTCAACAAATACTAAGCTTGTTCTTGGTTTCCTTTTTTGTTCGTTTCTTCCTCCCAATGTTCCTTAGATCTTCTGCTGAACCTCTAACTTAAACTGTCATTTTGCTTAAACAGCATGTGGAAGACCACCATCTTTATTCTCTAAACTACATGCACTTTGGTGATCCAAAAGTTTGGTATGGGATTCCAGGCATTGATGCAGTGAAGCTGGAGGATGCCATGAAAAAACATCTTCCTGAGTTGTTTGAGGAACAACCAGATCTGCTGCATGAACTGGTAAGTTTATTGTTTTTAAAACTTCAGAAGACTTATGCTCTGTTTACTCTAAAGCGTGGATGAGGAAGGGAAAGAAATTTATGGTGGAAAATTATCCTCGGAGGAAGAGAAGAAAAAGGGTGAAGAAATCCCTTCCTTTGCATATTTGTTTATCTTAATAGAAGAAGGTAGATACATGCAACGTAATTTTGTAAATAAAAAAGGGTACATGTGTCATTTTTTAGGTACATGGTGTAATTTTATGAGTTAAAAAGGCTACATGCGTCATTTTTTTTTTGTATATGGTATAATTTTGTGAATGAAAAAGGGTACATGCGTCATTTTTTTTTTCCATTCGCTGCTTTCCGTCCGATTTTGAGGTAATCTATTTTGGCTCCAAAACTATCTGTTGATGGATTGCGTTTTTCTTCTATCTGAAAATTTTAATGAAGTAAACGACGAAAACTTTTCCACTGCGGAAACTTTTCCTTAGTTTTGATATCCGCTCTCCCAAGTAAACTGACCATTAGTGTATACGTATATTAATTCTTATTTTTTTTCATGATCTAAGCAGGTTACACAGTTGTCTCCTTCCATCCTAAAAGCTGAAGGAGTTCCTGTTTACCGTGCCATTCAAAAGTCTGGAGAATTTGTTCTTACTTTTCCAAGAGCGTATCATTCTGGTTTTAACTGTGGCTTCAATTGTGCTGAAGCAGTAAATGTTGCACCAGCAGACTGGCTTCCACACGGTCAATGTGCTGTTGAGTTGTATAGTGAACAACACCGGAAGACTTCGTTGTCCCATGATAAGCTATTGCTAGGTGTTGCATGGGAAGCTGTCAAAGAGAAGCTGGGGGAGTCTCCCATGTACACCAATGCAAAATTCAAGACATGGCAAAACTTTTGTGGGAAGGATGGAGTACTAGCTCAGGCGGTTAAGGTAAATGATTTTTTTTAACATAAGTTATTCTTAAAGTAATAAGGTTCTTATTATTAATACTAAGTAATATTGTGGCAGGCAAGAATCACTCTGGAACATAAGAGAAGGGAGAGTATCTCTAGTATTTCATCTGTGAGAAAGATGGATAGGGATTTTGACTACTCAACCGAAAGAGAATGCTTTTTGTGCTTTTATGATTTACACCTTTCTGCTGTTGTTTGCGAATGCAATTCTGATCGATTTGCATGTCTATCTCATGCAAAACTAATGTGCTCCTGTGATCCTAGTAAGAGATGTCTACTTGTTCGATATAACTTGGAAGAATTAGATGCTCTTGTGGCAGTTCTTGAAGGCAACCTCAGTGCAAGGAAGCTCCCCAGATTAGACGGCATTGAAATGCTATTGCCCACACAGTCAAAACTCTTAGATCGTTCTAAAGATTCCATGGAACAAAGCCTATCTGAGTACAAAAGTTCATTGACGGATGTAATTGCTATGGATGCTGATGCTGGAGAACATTGCAAGGATAATGCTAAACAAGTATCTGGCGCACTCTGTTCTCGACATCGAGAGTGTAAGAACTCCAATCGTTTACAAGAACCAGAACAAATCTTCAACATGAATAACCCATTTGAATCCAGAAATACTGATTCTACAGAAAGTAGTATAGGAAACAGACGGACAAAGGCCTTTTCTGGGCCTGTAAAAGAAAGGAATAGCACGATAGAAAATTCTGCTGCAGCCGAGCTAGAAGTGAGATCAGATCTAGTGCTGTGTAATGATGTAGGATTTGCAAACTCATTAAAAGGAAAAGATAATTTCCTGTCCGGCCATAATTTGAGCAAAGGTATGAATCTGGATTTGAACATGGCACAACCATCTATGGAGCCCAAAATTGAAACTCAAGATAGTGGTTATGTTGAACACAAGGAAGCAATGATAAGTTCTGTCATGGTACATAAGAATTGGAACTCTGACATGTCTAGACAGGACCGCTCAAGTTTCAGTGTTAAGTGTGTAAGCGGTAAAGGTAGAATTAGAACTCGAATCGAGAATGATAATATGCTGACAAATAAGGGCATAACAAAAATAGATTCTGATTGTGTCTCATCAAGGGCCCTCAGTCCCTTGCCTGATTTGATTTCTTCGCATGCTTGTTCTGAAGGACTTTGGAATAAAGCATCATATTCAAGAGAGACTGACTTCTCTTGTAAATCTAGTCCTAAACTTTTCGGAGTGAACCTTCAGCATCAACTCTGTAGTGCATCTACCCTTTCAGATAGTCAAGGGAGTCATTCTATGAGGGATAGTTCTAACTATTCTACTACATTTAGTCAAAATTTTCATGGCTTCGAAAGGAAGCATGATATGCTGAAATATAGGATAGAGCCTCTTAACTTTGGAAAGTTGATGCTTGGGAAGCAGTGGAGTTGTAGGCAAGCCATCTTTCCAAATGGTAATCTTCTTTTATTTCATTAAATAATTTTATTTTCCTGTATAAACTGTATAAAGATTTCTTAGTAATTTTATTTGTAATGTTTACAGGATTCAGATCCCGCATTAACTTTTTTAGTGTGCTTGATCCAACTAAGCTCTGTAACTATATTTCAGAAGTACTTGATGGTGGTCTACAGAAACCTTTGTTCAAGGTTGGAACCTTAGGATATAATTCATCTTTCATTTTGCTGATATATTGTTTGATTTTCGTGTTACTTTACCTGTGTCGTTTGATTTTCTGACTCAACAAGACTTTGTCGTCTTGTTATCTTTAGCCATACATTTTCAAGTCACTTTCCTTGACATCAATGCTGGACAATGCTGGAGCAGTCGCCATTAAGATTAGGTTTCATTAATGTTATTTGGTTCAAATTTACCTGCATATTCAATTATAATTCTGATTTGTGGAAGCCAATTTTCTTTTCTCGTTGTGATTGTAGTTTGGATAGTAACACGTTAATTGCTGAACATAGAAAGATGTTTACTCTTTCAATAAAAACAACAAACTTTGTCTTAAACCACTGTGATTATTCATTTATTATGAGTTAATCTGTGACAATGCATTATAAAGAACATGAAAGTATAGCCTTTTTTTTTTTTTTTTTCATTTTTCATCTTATTTTTTTAGCTAAATAAGTTCATTTTTGAAAAAAAATTGTCTGAAGTCACGTCGACTATTTAATTTGATTATCTGATGCTTGTTTTTGGTTTAGGTGTCAGTGGAAGACAATCCAGAGATTTATTTTTCAAGCACATCTGCTTTACTATGTTGGGAAATGGTTCGAGAAAGACTCAATCAAGAGATTGTTCGACAACGTAATCAAGGAAAGATTGGCCTTCCTGAGTTGCAATCCCCTGAGTCCATAGATGGGCTTGAAATGTTTGGGTTTTCGTCTCCAGCAATCATTCGCGTAAGCACGCTGCCTAGTTCAAATTTGCAATCGATATCTCCTGTTGTTTGGCCGCCGATCAAAATCAGCCATAGATTCAACACAATATTTTGACTAAGTAGTTGTGAAATATTATTAGATTCAAGTCTTTTTCATAAAATTGTGAAGGCGAGAATGTTGAACACAAGTACTAAGAAAGTTAGAAGAGAAAAAAGCTGATATTGTTTAACAATTAGGTATAGTTCCCCAATAGAAATTAAAATAAGGAAAAACTATTCACTATTAGAAGTTGAATTGGATGGATCAATGATTCAAGGAGAAGCAGATGGCGAAAAACACTTGGGAGGTTTACTCATTTAAGTAGTTGTAGCTGTACATGTTTATTTCAGTTTGTTGATTTCTTTCGCAGACTTGCACGAAGTTGTTAGTTCTCGGATGTGTTACTTACTAATTTGAACTTCGGCAGGATATCGAAGCCCTGGATCCCCACCATCAGACTTCAGAATACTGGGAGTCTAAGTTTAGTTTGTCTTCAGTATCTGAGCTGAACGATGCGAAAAATGTGGCCGCAGAAGCTCCAATGACTTTAGACACTGATGTCAACAGAAGTGGTTGCAGTCTCAACAAAGGAAAGTTGTTCGGAGTCGATTTAACTAAGACAGGAGAGGATGCGCCGTCCCATGGAAACACCAAGGAGTCGGTCGAAGAGGTTCATAGCGTATTAGGACGCCTCTTCGAAAAGGCCAGCCACGACGAATTAAGCATGCTGCTGAAAGTTTTCTGCAGCAAGTCCGGGAGCAGCTCATGGAGTGCAGCCTATGTAACTCTGTTAGACAAGATCCAGAAGAAAGTACATAAATAAGAACAGAAGCGGCATATGACCAGTTCCCCCCCTCAGTTTTCTCGTAAGCTGGCTGCGCTGAAGAATCTGGAATCAAGATCGAACACTGCTTGTCCCATCCGCTATTCTTTTCGTCGAGTCTGACTCATTGAATTCGATTAGTGCATCATCATCAAAGCCCCCATTTGTTTTTTTAGATAACAAAAAAATCACTGGCTCTCGCACGGTTGAACTGACTGTGCACCGAGATTATGTTTCTAGTGTTCTTGGCCATTGCCTGAGAGGTTGCCTGATGTGAATAATTGGTCGCGACACAGACCATTGTAAAAAAAGATAGCTTAAGGCTAACTTATACATCCAAGACCTCTTGTTTTTCTAACATATGATAGATGTTGTTTTAGATCCTCTCGATGTCTACTGTTTTTACTTACAAGAAGAAATGGTCCCCTTAACATGCACAAATTGCTCAGATTCAACTACAATATGCGACATTTAACATGGATGTCGACTCAAAGGAATGAACATATGTTTCATTCAAAAGCTTAACACAATCAAGGACAATTTGAGATCTGTTAATCCCAACAATTAGGCTTCTGACACCACTGATTAATCTATCCAAAGAACAAAAACCAAAAAAAAAGCTGAAAACGATTGACTCGACTACCCAAACCAATCCATCCATCCACATGATGCACACCCAAAAGGGCCAAAAAATGATTGCACCAACCACAAACACATCAGGTCTCTCACAATTTGTCCACATGCTTCTTGCAGGGGACATGGATAGAGTTACAAGCATCAAACCCTATTCTTCCAATTAACCTAAGCATATGGTGAGGAGAACATGTGGGGGATTGATTAGGGTTACATGGCTAAGCCCCCTCTATATTTTTTTGCTTTTTTTTTTTTTTTTACATTTCTAGATAAAATTTAATTAGCTTCTATCTTGATTTGCAATTTGCTATTTAATTTTGAAAAAAAAAATTTTTTTTTTTGAGAAAGCATGCTATTAAATGGTGCATGGGAGTGAGTGTGGACCCAAAGTGCTCATCATAATTCACTACCATACTATCACATGATGTGTTGGGGGGCAAAGGATGAGCTTTTAGGGGTGGAAAGAAAGAATGTAAAGATGTATCTCCCTTTCGCTCCTCTATCACAACTAGGCATTTCTTAAAGACTCCATCGTCCAAAAATGTGATACGGTACGGGAGGCGGTTGCCTCTCCCTTTTCTCTTTTTCGTCTTTGCCAATTACTTTAGATTGAGGTCGTCGTGCATGGCCATTTTCATGATCAAGTGAAGGAAAAGAAAGAAAGAAAGAAACATTCGTGACAAATTGATGTATCTTCTCTTTGATTAATATACAATTCCCTAAGGTATGAGGGGGCATTTTCAAAAATAAGAAAACATATAGAGGGGAAATTGAAATTGTCCATTCTCTTTATAGTAATATGCTTGAGAATAATTGTCTCACAAATAGACAAGAACAATGTATCACAAAAACAGCACTAAAAGTACAGAGCAAGTAGACATGGGTGATGGCTTCTATATCTAAGTCAACATGATTGAAGGTCAATGGGAAATGATAGTCCCAACTACTTGGGACTAGTTTGCCTACTACACCTATGTAGTAGTAGTAGTAGTAGACTTCAATCTTCTCAAAAATAAAAAATAAAAAAAAAAAAAATTGAAAAAACCACATTAATCAAGCCTTTTAGCATCTTCCTCCAAACGCTAATAGCTATGGGAACCGCAACCGTTCGATGATTCATCCAGAAAACGGACGGTCTAACAATAAAAATGATTTGCAGCCAGTCTACCCACTCAATTATCCACGACCCCACCTGTCTCCCTATAGTAACTCGGGGACCCACTTGGCATCCAATCAGATAAAGGCAAGTCGAGGGAATGTAGCATTCTCGGTGCTCGGCAACAGTTTGCAGAAAATGAGTTCGGATAGCGAGGGAGGGAGACCGCGCGACTGACCATGTGAGTGAATAAATAAATAATTAATAAATAAATTGGATAGAATTTATTTATTTTATTACGAAAGGAGTTTAAAGTACTCAGTTTTTTTGAACTTGTCCGAGCTGTTGAATGTACTACAGCTACTGCGATGCTGCCCAATATTTACCGATTACTTTACCCAACAGTTACCCGAATTAGAGAAAATGGATTTTTATTAATTGAAATTTCGTAAAATTATAAAATTAATATTTTAAGTTTATAAATGAAACCGTGATCTGCTCAGTCGAGCAGTTAGTTGCTTCGTCTTCCTGCTGGTCTCCTCTCTCTCTCTCTCCTCTGAGTTTTTCTGGTTCGATTGATGGCGTCCGCGTTGGTAAACAGCGTGGCCCTCGCGCCGACGGCTACGGAGGCGTTCTCCTGGCTCGGCCCCCGGATCTCCTTCAGCCACGATGCGGTTGCCGTTGACGCTCCTCCTCCCGCGGCGGAGGGCCGCCTCGACGGCTCCCACGATGATTTCGAGTTCCGCCTCCATGACGACCCCGTCGCCATGCTCCCCGCCGACGAGCTCTTCTCGGACGGGAAGCTGGTGCCGCTCCAGCTGGCGGTACCCAAGCCCGCGGAGGCGGAACCCCCTGCGGCTGCGGAGATTGTCTCGCCGGATCCTCCGGAGACGCGGCGGAAGGCGGAGATCTCCGGCGTAGATCCGTACCCGTTTTCCCCCCGCGCGCCGCGGTGCGCTGCTCGCTGGCGCGAGCTGCTTGGCCTCAAGCGCGCACGCGCCGCGAAGGCCAGCGTCCAAGCGGCGATCGGTGCCGCTCCGTCCGTGGCGGCTTCCGTCGCGTCGAAGAATGCGATCCCTAGGTCGGCCATCAAGCATCTGCTCCACCGGCACCCCAAGGCTGCCTCCGCCGACGCGTCGCTTAGGCTCCCCCTCCTCCGCGACTCGGATCAGGAGTCTTCGCTCCTCGTTTCCCGTCTCTCCCACTCATCCTCCTCCTCCTCCTCGGGCCCCGATCACGAGGATATCGCCAGGCTATCCATCGATTCCGATAAGCCCGGCCACGTCCCGTTCCGGATCCCCCTCGCCTACTCGCGCCCCGCCGTGCCAGCGTCATCAAGGGTGGCATTGAACCACAGCAGGCGGACCGCCGATTCGGCAGCGCACCAGCCTCGAGCTGTGTCGGTGGACAGCCCACGAATGATCTCTTCGGGTAAGATCGTGTTCCAGGGCCTGGAGCGGAGCTCGAGCAGCCCGGGGAGCTTCACCGGCGGCCCGAGGCCTCGGACGCGCGGCGTGGAGAGATCCTACTCCGCCAACGTCCGAGTGGCGCCGGTCCTCAACGTCGTCCCAGTAGGCTCCCTCCGCGGCTCCGGAAAGCCAGTATCCGTCTTCGGCCTCGCCCACTTGTTCTCGCCGCAGCAAAAGAAGGAGCGCGAGGGCTCCGCCTCGAACCGGCCTCAATCGGCCCGCTCCGCCCGGTGTCAGCGGCGTCAGGATCAAGATCGCAGCCCTTGCTCAAAGTCAAATTAGCAATTCAAATTAATTTCCAAGTGAATTCGTCGTGCCTTTGATTTGTTTAATTACTCTTTCCTGTAAATAGTTGTAATTTCTAAATTTATTTCTTTAATTATGCTTTTTAGCCATTTTTTTTTTTAAATTAAGCAATCGAAGGAATCTGAGGCCGACGAACAGCGTAGGTTAGCGCGTGACGATACAGCGAGCTAAATCTGCGCCGCTGGCCTAGCCTAAAACTACATTGCGCCTCTCTTACTCGTTGGCCGCGCACGTTAGCCTCCGCTCGACGTACGCTAGCGCGCGAGGAACCCTGCCTCCCTATCCACGCGCAAATTAGCCATGCGCCAACCGCGGACTAAGGTACGCCGTTCCACACGCCCCCGTTCCCGCCCACTATTCGGATCAGGTGCGCAGGTTAGCCTGCGGTCCTGATACGCCGTACAGTTGTCCCCATGTGATGCCTCCGCATGGCATCGCACCACTGTCCAGTTAAATTATTAATAATCATATATATATATATAATATTAATATTTCTAAAATTTCTTCGGTCAAACGTCAGAATTTTCCATTTATTTATTTCATTTCGCATTCAATTTTCCAGGGGGCAAAAAGAAAAAGGCCGCTTGAGAGACCGACAATGAACAGCTGGGCCGCCGCCGCCGCGTCGTCATCTCAGCGGCCGGAGACGGTGAGCCCTGCGCTCTGTCGCCGACGGCGATGTGATCCAACGGACCGCAGTCTCCCGATCGACCGCTGCCGCTTCCTCCGTCAGCATCTGCTGCTGGATCAGCAGGCAAAGATTCTAATCTCTGCGACACTAACATGCCTGCTTCCCGTTCTTTATTGCCACCCTGATGAATCAATGCCCGCCGTGCTCGTTTGGCACCTAGCGAGTGAAGATCACTGAGCAGACACAGCCAATTCCTGAGCTGTTCTTAGCGTGTTCTATCGGAAAAAAAAAAATAAAGAATTCAAGGCAGGCGAATGGCGTCGGAGAGCGTGTGCGAGTGTGGTAGGGGAAACCATGTGATTCTTAGTTGTACTTTGATGATCCGGAATCAGAGGAAGAGATAGAGATAGAGATTGCATTCCAATGCACGCAGTAGCTGTATGATGATCTAGCTGTGCGCGCCTGCGCTGCTACTCGAGTTGGTGTTGCCATATTCGAACAAAGAACATGGATGAAAAAAAAAGAAGTTAGTTTCCTGTCCAGATGGTGATGGTGCAATTGCATTCTTTGGGAAGGTTTACCTCGTTGGAATCCACTCACCGAGACTGGTTGCCATGAAAGAGCAGACAAGCTCTTCGGAGAGAAAACTGGCGTTTAATGGCAAGAGCTGAGCTACAGGGACATAGCTCGACATGGGTTGGGCTTTGTCGTTCTCACTGGGGAGGCCCATTAAGTCATTTCAAAAGGTCAATCGAACTGACCAAAATACCCCTGGACAAAATCAGCTATTGCGCTTCCAACCTACCACAGATGACTTATAAGTTGGCCATAGGAATATCAATAAAACATCCATCAAGTTTGCTCAAACTCAGCCAAGGCTTGACAAAAGTGAAACAAGAATCCTCAAAATTATTGAAATGCTACTGCAACAAGGATAGAAAGGCTTAAGCCAACCAACTCTTCACTTGGTTTAAGAATGGTCCTGGAGTTTACTACAATAACATTGACATAGACCATCAGTGGAGAGCCGCGGCAACGGTAGCTTGGGAGTCGACAGATTTCAGCACTTCTGCACCCATTCTCTTGCAACCAACCAGTGTCTGGAAAATAAGGAACATTAGAGAAATATTGTGGCAGAACGGTTAATATATCGAGCCAAAGTTTGATTAGACAAGCTACAAGTGGGTTCTCTTTTCACCGTCCACAAATTGGTAAAACTTGCTGCTACTTGTTTCTATTTAAAACCTATTTTAGATTTCACAACTACTGGTTTCTTGAATATACTGATTCGCAAGCTAACAAGATAATGCCTGATTTATTGAGGGAAGGCCAATGCACAAAAATGGCGTAGACAAGTTGTTTACGGGTAGAAATATAACCGACAGTACTATTAGCGTAAAAGAATTATATACCGTTCCTTCTGAAAAAATATCACCGGTTCGGAACCCTTTATTCAGAGTATTAATCACTGCATCTTCAATCCGTTTTGCGGCCTGCTCTTCGCCGAGTCCATATCGCAGGAGCATCGCGGCACTCAGTACTGTGGCTAATGGATTTGCTTTATCCTGAAATTAAAACACACTAAGATCCCACATAAAGAAACGTATAATGGCACAGAAACATATGGAAGTGGAAAGATTTTGTAGATCAAACCTGGCCAGCAATATCAGGAGCCGATCCATGGATAGGTTCAAATAGCCCGGGTCCCTACAGGTTTGGGGAATTTATCACTCAACAAGAATCCTTATGTCAAAATACTTAAATGAACTAACAGGCTGTAGGTTTGCATACCGATGCACCAATACTAGCAGATGGAAGCATACCAATGCTGCCAGTGAGCATGGATGCTTCATCAGACAAAATGTCTCCAAATATATTATTTGTCACGATTGTATCAAACTGTGAATCATGTTAAGAAAGATTATCTAAACAGGATGCATTATACTCTTGTGTTCTCAACCAAGTGCAAAAGGAAATAAAAACACCTGTTTTGGGTTCCTGATAAGTTGCATTGCCGCATTGTCCACGTACATATGGGAGATTTCAACATCTGAGAATTCAGATGCCAAAGCAGTGACAGTCTTCCTCCACAGCATCGAAGCCTAAGTGAGATTCAAAGTGCACCAGATTAACACACTATTTTTCAAAAATTAGGCCGAGTAATTCTGAGAACAAATGAACTAATACAAAACTATGGTATGAATATAACAATGTGATTTAGCCAGCATTAGGCATTAATTATATAAAAGTGCACAACCAGATAATGCAAAATTTCAAAAGCCTTTGTGTTTCTGAGGTAACCTTTCAGGTAAACAGTTGAAAAGGAATCAGTAAAAAAGATTATACTTTTCTAAGCTTTCTTAACTTCCAAAACATTTGCTTTGTCAACAGAGCACAATTTTCCCCTTCGTTTTCGAGCGACTTCAAATGCTACTCGTGCAATTCTGTCAATCTGTTGAGAAATTGTCAGAGATGGTTAAATATATTTGCAAGAAACATAAGGCATATAAATTATCAAGGAACATATATGACACAATGGTTGTCAAAAAATCATAAAAATTATTGATACACATGTTATCACCTAATAATTAATAACTCATCAGTAGTGACATTAAAGTTAAAAAAATTATGTGTCTTGTATGAGGGTGAGAGGTTACGGCTTCAAACTATGACATGAAATTTGGGTTTTGAGTTCTTTGGAAAACGAGGGTGGAATACATGAGGGAAAATAAATAGATATCATTCTAGATTTGAGTACCTCAGGAACAGAATAGATTTCAGTGTTGAAACCAATGTCTTCACCTTTATCATTGGATCCAAAGCCTCTAGGCTTTCCAAAGTAGATTCCTGTGGAAAGCAACTTTTGATGGTTAAATATCATCTTTACAATCAAAATTGGAATTAAGTTGACAAAGCATCTACCTCCAGTAAGTTCTCTAACAACCATTATGTCAACTCCTTCAGCCACCTCTTTCTTCAGAGTCGATGCGTCAACAAGCTAATAGAAAGAATACAGCCAACATAGAAATGATCAATGCTGATAAATATCACATGTCAATATGTCATCAGATTTTTCTTATTGCAAGATCAGCAAAGCAAAGAAAAATCTCTGATTGAGAAAAGATTGATGCAAAAGTTGAGTAATATGAAATTATCAGACAAATACATGAAAAAGGGAATGAATTTTTAATCTAATGAAGCTATCAAGAATTTAATCAATATGAAATTCAAGAAAGATGGAGTTGAGAAATTTATAACTGCGTACTTGTATGCCTATATGTGGGTTGAATTTAAAAGTAATCTTTCTTCATTTCCATTTCACTTACAAACAAGTTATTTGCAATTAAATTGAGATGATATGACTATGATCTTTTTATTAGTTTCACAGAATAGAAGCCATGAACCAACTTGTTTCCTAAAACTCTCACACCCACAGAAAAAGATCAAGATTTTAAAATATATAAAAACAAAGCAAAACAATATTATTGTGATGTCAAATTTTCATACGAGAATCCAATGATCAGAAAAGAAACTTACGATAGCACCACTATAGAAAGCAAACTGTTTAATTTGCTGAGACCAGCTGAAAAGTAATTTAAGTCACTCAAAACAGTATAATTTTTTGCATATTAATCATCACATAGAACTCAATATATGCATTGTTTGAGCAATCATCAAAAATCCACAAAATAGACAATTGAATCATCCTCTTCTGAAGCAAAATCTCACTATCTGGTCAAAATTTTACATATGAAGCTGTGCAGTTATTATCTCAAGCCTAAAATGACAACTATTTGCACAATCATTTCACTTATTTGCCTCTTCAATACTTAGTTACAATGCACAATAAGATCTGGCAGCCTAAGTGATGGAATCAGTCAAATAAAATGCCAGTAGACACATAGATGTGCCAACTGCTTTTGCATTACCTGTGGCAGAACGGTAGCTGGCCTCAGGTTTGCAAAAACACCTAGTCCTGCCCGAAGCTGAAGTAACCCAGTCTCAGGCTTCAGATGCTTCTCATTAGCATCCCACTTATACCTAACATTTCGCACATTAATTCATGAAATTAAAATCAATTCCTCTAGAATTCAATCCTTCAGCAATCCGCCAGGAAAATAAATGGCAACACAAACCCTCCTATAGCTCCCAGAAGGACAGCGTCCGATTCCTTAGCAGTCGTCAGGGTTTCCTCCGGAAGCGGGACGCCGGTAGCGTCCAACGCAGCGCCTCCAACGGGCACCTCCCGGAAACGGAATTCGATGCCTGCACAAGATACCGACATAAAGGAAGAAACTTTATGAGCCATCAGACCAAGGAGATCATGAACCCTACGTAGAAAAAGAAAAAATGATTTTGCTGATTGGATTTGGTACCTTCGAGAGATCCGGCTAGGTAGAGCACGTCCTTGGCGACGGAGACGACCTCCGGGCCGATTCCATCGCCGGGGAGGAGGGTAATGCGGTAGCTCCGGGGTGGAGAGGGGGTAGCCGAGCAGCGGACGCGCACCGGCGGCCGCCTCGGTGAAGGTCGTCTTGCGGACTCGGAGATTAGGGTGCTGGAGGTTCGTGGGTTAGCTTGCAAAGCCGCCATCTCCTGCAGTGGGCGAGGCCCTGGACCCTCGAGACAAGATCTCGCAAACAAAATCTTACGGTGCAGCTAAAAGACCCTCAGTATCTTGATGTCGATTTATTGGTCTGACGGCTTATTCAATCCTTGGTCTGATGGCTCATAAAGTAAAAAATTTGTCTCCTCGAATAGGTCTAGTGGCTAGCGCATGAAATATTATCATAATAAGATCTGAGATTCAAATTTCAATAAAACCAAGATAAATATCTCCCTTATGTGTTAGTAACTATTCTAAAGATTAATAGTCATCTTAATATATTCACCTTTTGCCATAATAAAAAAAAAACTTACAATTTAATAAGTTTGATTTTGTTATAATTTAATAGTCAAATAAGAGAAAATAAGTTTTATTTTGTTATAATTTAATAGTCAAAGAAGAGAAAATTGAAAAAAGAATTATCTTATTCAATCCTTCTATCAGGAAAGAAATTAAATTAATTATTTATTATAACACTCCTTAATCAGGAGAATCCAACCTCACTAAAATCTTGTCAGTAAAATTTGATGAAAAATATTTGAAGGAAGAAAAAAAAAGTACAACAGTAGATATTCTTCTGTTTTTAGTCATTGATTTTTTTTTATCTTTATCTTATGCGCTAATTTATTGAAATATCAGAGTTAATGTTTTTTTTATCAAATCAACTATATTATCACTATAACAATTTTATTAGATATTAATATCACATTTCTTTTAGAGTTTATGTGTAAAAGAACTTTGATAAAATATACTTTGTTTTATTCCTTTTAATATAACATTTCTTTATTTGATTCTTGAATATGTAAAGTTATAGATCTCAACCATATACATTCTCGGCTTGTTTCATATATTGCAACAATTTCAGAGTGATTTGATGATGTCCCTCTCAAAGCTTATTTTGCTACCTTGTATGATATAATAATGTATCCTTGTATAAACACATAATTTGTTTGTGATATAACTTTATATGGATTTGAAAGATAATCTGCATATGTATATTTTATTAAAGATAAAATTTGATCTTATCGAATAAAATAATCTCATGTCTATTGCACCATAAAGATAATAAAATATGTATTTTACACCATTCTAATGTCTTTGGATTGAGCAAGAGCTATATCTTGCTAGAAGGTTACTATAAAATGTAATATTTGGATGAGTGTAATTGGTAAGATATCATGATACATCAATTGTATTAAGATATGATACTTTTGGATCAACAATATTTTCTTCATCTTTGAGTGGACAAAAAAGATTTTTTTTAATGCTAAATGATTGAACAACTATTGGCAGAGACGGATTTATGTAAGGGCTGGGCTGTGCTGTAGCCCAGCCCTTTGACAAAATCATTGAAAAATTTGAATTTCACACCTCTATCTTAAAGCTAACTTTGGTCATCTCACATAAGAAGAACATCTTTCTACCGTACATAACAATAACTAATAAATTTAATTACATAAATATTTTAGACACATATTAATTCACCCTATCAATAATTCTTTCCCTATAGAAAATTAGAATATATATATAAAAAAATTTCCGTCTAGTAAAAGTCCGTAGTTAATTTTGAGATAAAAATATTACATTTCTAGTTGGATTAAAAAATTATTTATATATTTATTTTAAAATTAATCAGATAAAATTAATTTCAAATAGAATTTTTATCTCTAATCTTATTTTAAATATGTTATTAATCTACCTCAAATAATATATCAAATATAATTTTAATTTATTTATAAATTATTTACAGTTTTATTTATAAATTCGTATATAATTTTGTTTAAAATTTAATAAAATATAGGAAAAGGTAAGATGATAATGTGCTCGTATAAAGTAAACTCGGACCCCTTCTATAATATCCTTGGCAAACTCAATCAACTCAGAATCAGCCCAGTCCACTTTTAATTCTTGGATCCGTCCCTGACTATTGGTGAAGGCAATAGATGTCCATTATCCATATAAAAGCAGTTTATTTTTCTCTGTGTATGAGAACGGATGAATAAATATTACTTCCAATAAATGTTCAATTTGCAATCCAAGATAAAATTTTGTCTATCTTAAGTCTTTCATCTCAAATTCCCTTTTTTAATAATTGACAGTCCTGTTAAGCTCCTCAGTAGTCCCTATAAAATTTAAATCATCGACATATACTGCTACAATTGTAAAACGTTCTTCATCTTTTTTTGTAAAATGCATGAATCAATAGCATTATTTCTATAACCTTCTTATAATAAGTATTCACTTAGAAGATTATACCACATGCGTCCTGGTTGCTTTAATAGATATAATGATTTTTACAACTTTATTAAGAACATGCCCTTGGGGGTTACATCATTTGCTTCTAGTGGTTTGAATCCTTTAGGGATTTTCATGTATATATCACTATCGAGTGAACCATATAGATATGCAGTGGCTATATCCATAAGTTGTATGTCAAGTTGTTTTGATACAACCAAACTAATAAGAAAATTTAAAAGTAATGACATCCATCACAGGTGAATATGTTTCCTCATAATCGATTTCAGGTCTATGTGAGAAACCTTGAGCTACAAGTTTGGCATTGTATCTCATAATTTTATATTTATTTATTTATTTATTCATACAGAGACCCATTTATATCTTGCTGGGATTACATCTATAGGAATTCAAACTACAGATCGAAATACTTTACATTTATCTAGAGATTCTAGTTCAGCCTATATAGCTGCCTTCCATTTTGGCCAGTCATTTCTTTCTTTACAATCTTTGACAGATTGCGATTTGAGATCTTCATTACCTTGCACGATGTCAAGGGCCACATTGAGAGTGAAAATATCATCAATAGTTGTATTATTTCGATCTCATATTTTATGAGACATCAAATAATTTATTAAAATCTTATTGTTTTCATATAATTGTGATTCTTCAGGAATAATATTATCCACATTTGGTTCATTAATTTCTCTTACTTTATCACCTAGAATTACTTCTTCTAGAGTTTTTGATTATTCCTTTTCTTGTATCTTTCATTTTCAAGATATAGTGTCTTTCGAACTAATTAGTCTATCACACTTTTGGCATATTCTAGATATATTTGTAGGTATAGTAATTGATGGTCCTATAGAGACATCAATTTTAATTTACTAGAGTATTCTCTATTTATATGTATGTCTTTGTCTCATTTTTTGTATTAACAAAAGTATAAGACAATTGATCGATTTGTAATTCTTTACAAGTCAATGATTTTTTTCACTTCTTGCTCACATTGATTATTGTGGGGATCAAAATGAGATAATTTTTTCATTCTAATATTTTTTTTTTATTATTCTTCAAGATACAAGTTTCCTCCCTCAACAATGGAAAATTCATTTCATCAAAGTGGCAATCTACAAATCTTGTAGTAAACAAGTCACTTGTCAAAGACTCTTAGTATCTAATAATGGATGATGAATCATTCCCATGTAAATCCTAAATTTACATTGTGGACCCATTTTGATTCTTTGTGTAGGTGGGATAGGGACCTGTATTGCACGACCAAATACTTGAAGGTGAGAAACATCAGGTTCTTGACCATAGACAAGTTATAATAGTGAGTATTGGTGATAATTAGTTGGTCTTACATGAATCAATGATGCAACGTCTATTATAGCATGATCAAAATAAAAGATGGAAGTTTTGTTTTCATGAATAGTAGTCTAGACATTAATTGCAATCGTTTAATAAATGATTCTATTACTCTATTCTGTGTATGATCATGAGCATTGCAATTGAAAATAGTCGTCGTGAAAGAGCTCTCAGTAGTAATGTCTCTCCCTTCCAGTTTAGAGAGAGAATTTCTCCCTCTCTCTATAATTTTTAGAGAGAGGATGGTCAGAAGTTGGTAGAGGCGTCAAACTCCTTCTCAGATGGACTTGGGTAAGTCTTTTTTCTCCATTAACATCTCAATGAGTGACTTCTTGGTGGCGGTCATCCTCCCGTGGTGGACGACCTCTCCCTTGAGGTTCTTGGGTGGAGTTAGAGAGTGCAGAGAAGATATCCTACTATCTATATGTGTTCTTCTCTGGTATAGGGGATGCCTTCTCATTGGTGATATCGTTCATCTTTTCGGTAAACCTCTTCCTCTCTTCCCTCCTTCGTGTTTTTCCTCGGTTCTCTCCTTGATTTTCTTCGGCTTTCCCTTCCATTCTATCCTGGTTCCCAAAGGAAGGATTTAATCAATCAAAATTCCACTTCAATCAACATATTGGTGGATTTTCCTTGGTTCTCCGCCAAGCTAAAGATTTGGTGAAACTTCTGGTGAACTTGCAATAGAAGTCCTGGATTCATTAATTGCAAAGGATTTTGGCTTTAATTGGAGTGTTGTTTATTTGTATATTTTGGTTGACATTGTTGGTTGATCCTAGGAATATCGTACTGGTTCCACTGTATAAAAATTTTGTACAAGTGTTTAACATTTCCTAACAACTTATTGTGTTCTTTAGAAATTAAATTCGGAATCGCAAACAGAACTTAACATTATTGATTCCAAATTTAACTTATCTGTTCTTAGTGGTTTAGACTTGGATTGCAAACGATGCTTAACATTATTGATCCAAATCCACCCATGTTACAAATTTAATTAAATATTAATTTCAGAAATTGACTTTCAGGTTAAATATGGCGAGGCACTAGGCCTTCTTGGATATGGGAGCAACCACCATTTCCTAGACAAAACTTTTCAATGAAATCTGATATTTAATTTCCTTATATAACCCTAGGTTTAACAAAAAAGAACAATCGAATCACAAGTTCGAAAAAATAAAAAAAAACACAAACTCGAATCACAAATTCAAAACCTAGAATTATATGTCTCTTGTGTTTGGTATTTTAAAAACTATACAAAGAAAACTATTATGATGCGGAAAACAATTACTAGTTATACCTTTCTTTGTAAGCAACAACCTCTTGATCTTCTACCGTATTTCTCTTCTTATCTCGGGCGTCATGTGGGCGACGATCTATCGAGATGAGAACCACCCAAGTTACCTTCTTCTACTTGTGAGTTTCGTCCACCACAAGAATTCCAAGAATAGATGAGGTTCGACCACACCACCAAGCTCCAAGAGATGCTAGAAACAAAACCTCCTTTCTCTTCTTCTCTAAGCAAAATCCGGCCACGACCACCAACAAGCTCGTTGAGAGTTGATGCCGCCAGCCACCAATGAAGAAGAAAAGGAGGAGAGGAAGAAGATGAGGAGGACCGGCCACCAACCAAAGAAATAGAAGAGAGGAAAAACTAGAACACAAGTTGTGTAAGGTGAGGCACCTCTACCCCTCTTTTATATTCCTTGGTCTTGGTAAATAAGAAAATTTAAATAAAAACTTCCTTAATTTCTTTGCCATGAAAGGAAATTTAATTGGCTAAAAACAATTTCCTTTTCTTAAATCAACATGGTCGGCCACCTCATAGCTCCAAGGAAGGAAAGTTTTAATAGCATAAGAATTAAAACTTCCTAATTTGTTTCCGGAAATTTTTAATAAAAATTTCTCTAATAATTTTCCCTTCATGGTTGGTTATAAAAGGAAATTTTATAAATTAAAATCTCTCTATTAAAACATGTGGATGATTTTCAAAAAGGAAAGTTTTCTCTAAAATTAAAATCTTCCTTTCAATATACAAATAAGGAAAGATATCAAATCTTTTCTTAATCTTTTGTAGAAACTTATAAAAGGAAATATTTAATTTTAAAACTCTCTTTTTAAATCATGGTTACAAAAAAGAAAAGTTTTATCAAAAATTAAAATCTTCCTTTTAACTACAAATAATGAAAGATATCAAATCTTTCACTTAATCTTTTGTAGAAAGCTATAAAAGGAAAGATTTAAATTTTAAACTCTCTATTTTAAAAACATGATATCTATATAAGAAAAGATTTTTAAAATCCTTTTAATTTTATTAGTGTAGGACCGTTGGGCCGGCTAGAGGGGTTGGTAAATAACCTGTCAATTAAAAACAAACAACCCTTCCTCGAACGATTAAGCTAACACTTGTAAAATGAATTAAGCAGATAAATAAAAGCATAAAAGAAGAAAACGAGGCACCAGATGTTTACTTGGTTACAACCGATGTGGTTGTTAATCCAAGGAAGATTAAGCTCAAAAACTCCTTCAGGCGGAGAAGCCTCTTACAGCGTTTAGGCACAGAAAACAGAAGCTTAACTACAACTAAAGCATACAAGTGTTTGGAAATAGAATGATCGTGATTGTTGAAAAAGCTTCTGGACCAAGGCTATATTTATAGCCTTGGTCGGGGCGCCTGGATGGGTTCCGGGCGCCCTGGGGGGATAAAATTTATCCCCCAACGGTTGGATCGAGTCAAAGCTCGATCCTGTGAAAAAGTCCCTTCCGGGCGCCCCGGATGGTTCCGGGCGCCCCGGACAGCTCCGGGCGCCCCGGATAGTTCCGGGCGCCCCGGATAGTTCCGGGCGCCCCGGAGCCAAAAGTCAACCCAGTTGACTTTTGGTCCGTGCTCTCTTCTCTGGTTCAGCTTGCTCAGTCCGGGTCTTCCGCTCCGGCTCCGCTTGCTTGGGTGATCTCGACATCCGGAATAGGGCTCACCCGAACCCATCTTCTGGTCTTCGAGCGTGCTTCCTCGGCTTCTCGTCCCTCGGAAATGTCATATGCCTCCTTCTCGTCCACCCACATACTCATCTGCAGCACCTCGTCCCTTAGACACACTAAGCCCATCAACTCTCATCCGAGTCGTCCTTCTCACGGAACCAGCGCACGCTTCCTTCTCGTTCACCGGTGTACTCTTCCGCGGCACCTTGTCCCTCGGGCACTGCCCGTCGACTCTTTGTCTCTTCTCGCTAGCTGCGTCTTCCGCTCGAGTACCTGTGCTCCTAAGCTCCTGCACACTTAGACACAAGGTTAGAAATAACGCAGGACCTAACTTAACTTGTTGATCACACCAAAACAACCTTGGGGTTCCAACAATCTCCCCCTTTTTGGTGTGATCAACCCAAGTTAAGCTAGGGTCAACAATAGATATGAAATTAAACAGTTTATTGCAATAACATGCAACATGATAGAAAAAATTAAATTTTAAACATTCCAAATTTTAATTTTCAATATTTTCTACCTCCCCCTAGACTTATACTTTCCCTTCTTCCCCTTGGATCACAATAAAAATGGGGTACAAACGAAATCTAAGGGTTGAAATAAAAAAAATTTGAAACTATATTTCAATAATTTTCAGGGAAATATTTCTAAGTCAAGACAAATTTCTAAGTCATTCGACATCAAGATTAAGAAGTTTCTAAACAGAAAGCTTTATGCAAGAAAATTTCAGAGAATTAATAACATAAAGAGAAATTTTCTATGCATTTATTTATTTATATATTTTATGCTTTAATCAGAAGGTTTAAATTTCCATTTTAATTTATCAGAAATTCTTAAGTCACACTTTTTCAGATTTAAAGCAAAAAATATTAAACATGCAACAATTTGTATCATGTTAATTTCTATTATTTTTTGAATTTCAAGTTCACAAAAATATTTCGATAGCATAGATTCTAACTTGATAAAATTTTTCGATGCTATAAAATTTTTTTTCGACAATGTGCAAAATTTGTTTGAAAGAATATTTTGTAATTTGCAAGAATTTTTTAATAAAAATTCTAATTTGTAGGAATTTATTAATAATAGATTTCTTAATCCGAAACACTTTTTCGATGACTCATTTTCTGAATTGCAAAACTCTTTTGAGAAAGTAATTTGTAATTCGAAGAAAGTTTTTGATATCATTTCTAATTTGCATAATTCTTTTGAAAAAATATTTTGCAATTTACAAAAGTTTTTCGACAAAATTTCTAACTTGCAAAATTCTTTTAAGAATAATTTGCAAGGCAAGTTTGACAATTGATTTTCTAATTCGAAAAATTCTTTCGATGATTCAATTTCTGATTCGAAAGACTCTTCAGGCAATTTTTCGATTGAATCATTTAATTGATCAGAGGTTCGAGTCCATACCTGACTTACCTTGTCAGTAATTGATTCTCCCCCTATCGAGTTGCTTTCTTCCGAAGATTCTCCCCCTTCATCGATCTCGGGATGTACTTCGGCTGTTGTAGTACTTACCTCGATTTCGGACTCTTCTGTCGGTGGCTCGGTGTCTATTGAGGTGTCAGCTTCTGAAGGTTCTTCGTAGAGTTGCAAGAACTTTTCCCAAAGTTCTTTTGTGCTTTCATAATCTGCGACCTTTTTGAAATCTTCCTTTGGTATTACATTCAGAAGATAATATTTTGCCCGCCCATTTGCCATAGACTCCTCACGTTGCTTTTCGTTCCAGAGGCGTAGATCGAGTCTTTCTCCGTTCGTGTTCTTTGGTTCTTCATAACCAAATTTCATTATTAAAGAAATACCAGAATCTGAGTTAAGGTATACCTACATTTTTTGTTTCCAGGAAGCAAGCTCCCCCTCGAATGCTGGTGGGTAGTCGCTAGCTCCGGCCATTGTTTTGTTGCGTCAGACGGCGGTTAGTCCTTCTGAGGCGTACTCCGCTCTGATACCACTTGTAGGACCGTTGGGCCGGCTAGAGGGGTTGGTAAATAACCTGTCAATTAAAAACAAACAACCCTTCCTCGAACGATTAAGCTAACACTTGTAAAATGAATTAAGCAGATAAATAAAAGTATAAAAGAAGAAAACGAGGCACCAGATGTTTACTTGGTTACAACCGATGTGGTTGTTAATCCAAGGAAGATTAAGCTCAAAAACTCCTTCAGGCGGAGAAGCCTCTTACAGCGTTTAGGCACAGAAAACAGAAGCTTAATTACAACTAAAGCATACAAGTGTTTGGAAATAGAATGATCGTGATTGTTGAAAAGCTTCGGACCAAGGCTATATTTATAGCCTTGGTGAAGCGCTGGATGGGTTCCGGCGCCTGGGGATAAAATTTATCCCCAGCGGTTGGATCAGTCAAAGCTCGATCTGTGAAAAGTCCTTCCGGCGCCGGATGGTTCGGCGCCGGACAACTCGGCGCCGGATAGTTCCGGCGCCGGATAGTTCCGGCGCCGGGCCAAAAGTCAACCAGTTGACTTTTGGTCCGTCTCTCTTCTCTGGTTCAGCTCGCCTCAGTCCGGGTCTTCTGCTCGGCTCCGCTTGCTTGGGTGATCTCTGACATCCGGAATAGGGCTCACCCGAACCCATCTTCCGGTCTTCTCGAGCGTGCTTCCCTCCGGCTTCTCGTCCCTCGGAATTACCGCGTGTCCCTTCTCGTCCACCAGCGTACTCATCCGCAGACTTCGTCCCTCGGTCGCACCCCGTGCCGACCTTCGCGCTAGCTGCGTCTCTTGCTCCCCGAGCAATCTTCCGCTCCAGCTTTCGTACCTCGGAACCACCGCGCGCACTTCCTTCTCGTCCGCCGGTGTACTCTTCCGCAGCACCTCGTCCCTCGGACGCACAGTGTGCCGTCCTTCTCGCTAGCTGCGTCTTCCGCTCGAGTACCTGTGCTCCTAAGCTCCTGCACACTTAAGACACAAGGTTAGAAACAACGCAGGACCTAACTTAACTTGTTGATCACACCAAAACAACCTTGGGGTTCCAACAATTAGGGCCGACCACAACAAGCTTGGACTCCAAGTTTGCTTGGCCGACCACCTAAGGGTGGGTAGGAAGTGGGTATGCGGTGAGTATAATTCTCTATATACAAGAGGCTACGATAGGGACCGAGAGGAGGAATTGGTTTTGGTCTCTCGATAAAATTAAGCTTCCCATGTTCACCCCGAACACTCAACTTAATTTCATCAATAATAATTCATACCACTAAAGAATTATTATTGAACTACTGTACCAATCCCAAATTACATTTTGGGCTCCTTCTTATTATGAGTGTGTTAGTCTCCTTGTGTTTAAGATGTCAAATGTCCACTAATTAAATGAGTTACTGACAACTCACTTAATTAATATCTCAATCCAAGCGTAGTACCACTCAACCTCATTGGCATGTCGGACTAAGTCCACCTGCAGAGTTTAACATGACAATCCTTATGAGCTCCTCTTGGGGACATTATCATCCTAGATTTCTAGGACACAATTTCCTTCTATAATCAACAACACACACTATAAGTAATATCATTTCCCAACTTATCAGCCTTTTGATTTATCGAGCTAAATTTCACCCTTTGATAAGTCAAAGAAATAAATACTAAATATATGTGCTTGTTATTATATTAGGATTAAGAGCACACACTTCCATAATAACTAAGGTCTAGTTCTTTTATTAAGTCAGTATAAAAAGAACTTACCTTAAATGATCCTACTCAATACACTCAGAATGTACTAGTGTAATTTTATAGTTAAGATAAACTAATACCAAATTATACTACGACTATTCCAATGGTTTGTTCCTATCCATCTTAGTCATGAGCTACTATTTATAATTTATAAAGAACTGATAACATAATCTTCTGTGTGTGACACTACACACCATGTTATTTATAATATAAATTAATTGAACAACTACACTTAGCATATAAATGCAAACATTTATGACTAATGTGATTCTTTATTTCAAAATAAATATTTACAAAAGCTAAGCTTTCAGTATACACTCTAATAGACATTTCTCAATTGGTGCTAAGTTGGTGAACATGGGAATTTCTCCTTCCAAATTGGGATCAATGGATTTGACAATTTTACATTTGGTGCTTCATGGGAACCACAACAATTGATTTGGACATGCAATTTGATTTCTCTTTTAAATTGCATTTACCATTTCCAATTTGGGTTAACATTTCTTAATTGGTGCTCACATTGACTTCTCCTCCAAATTGGGATCTTGCAATGGGAAAAAAGAAAAAGCCCTCAAGTATTCACCCTTGAGCCAAGTACATGAATTCCAAGCAACCTCATTTGAAGAGCACAAGTTTTGCAACATAGAGGTGGTTAAATTGGCAACCAATGAGTTTCATCATAAGGACCAAGAGGTGGAAATTGTCTCTCGAAATGTTATTGTGCTAGATCCTACTGATGATGTGGCTTCTCATATTGTTGTTACGACTAATGATGTGGCGGATGATGTGGCTGACAAGGGGGTTTCTAATGACCTTCCACATGTGACCACTACGGTTTACACTCCTCTACAACAAGCTTAGTTACAGGAAAATGCAACACCATTGAAGGAAGGAGAGAGTCCACCGGAGATGCAATAGCTGATAGAAGAAGATAAGGTATAACAGGACAAGAACATGGCTGTTGAAGATGAAAACATTCCAAAGCCAAAAAAGACTTAGGACGACCTTTTCAAGAATAATCAAAAGAAAATGAATGTTATGAATTTGGATCAATATGAGGCTACGGGTGAGAGAGTCTCCTTTGACTTCGATGATATTGACATCGTGGAAGACACATTGGGTTTTTGTCTCATTGGTTGCTTTATGGGGTGACATCAAAGCAGAAATAGAGTTGTGGCTATAGTTGAATGATGGAGGGTGTAGGACCGTTAGATTCGATAGAGGGGGGGGGTGAATATCGATTCGAAAAACAAGAGTATAGGCGCAGCGGAAAAGTAAAATAGACACAGTTGTTTTACTTCGTTCGGAGCCTGTGACGACTCCTACTCGAAGGCCCGTGGTCCTTGACCACTTTCGTTGGGCAATCACTAGCAATTCGAAATAATGATTACAAAAGAACCGTACAGTGAATGCTAATGAAAACTAAAAACAAAATACCGACAAGAAGGGAAAAGAATGGAGCGTAGTGTCGGAGCTTTGTTGGCGTCGCACTGAACGTTGAGCAGCAAGACCAGCAGCAGAAGAATTCTCAGCTTGATTTTTCATGAAGCTCCTGCCTGGGGCTTCTTTTATATGCTGTTCCGGGCGCCTGGAATGCGACGTAGCTGCACAAACCGTGATGCTCCACGTGGCGACGACTCGGCTGGATATAATTTGCCTTCCGGGCGCCCGGACCACCTTGTTCCAGAAATCTCCTTTTTCCTGCAAAACAAAGTTAGTCCGAGGCAATATATATCCTGCAAAACAGATTATTAGCACATTTATAATAGTATGAATTAGCATAAGTTAGTATGACTTAGATTCCGTCTTTCCGAGACCAGAATCTAGTCACGATCTCGACTTAGACATCCGAAATGGATCTAAGCCGGATCGACGCCTAATGTCCCCTTCCCGGGAACGCGTCCTCACAGTCACTCCCCTCCAGTGACTTACCTCACTTACCTGCCAGACGTCCGGTCAGCCCGTCGACCCGTCTGGACTTCTCGCCAAGCGTCCGGTCAGCCCGTCGACCCGCTTGGACTTCTCGCCAGCTGTCCGGTCAGCCCGTCGACCTAGCTGGACTTCTTGCCAAGCGTCCGGTCAGCCCGTCGACCCGCTTGGACTTCTCGCCAGCTATCCGGTCAGCCCGTCGACCTAGCTGGACTTCTCCTGCACACTCGATTAAAGTGTCAGACAACAACAAGACTAACTTAACCTATTTGTCATTCATCAAAACCTAGGTTAAATCATTAGTGCTAGCCGCACCAACAATCTCCCCCTTTGTGATGGAATGACAACCTGGTTAAGTTAGTGAAAGCATATGCAAGAAACAACATGCATTTGTGTGGTTTTAAAGTTAGTTTGTGTTTTCAAATTGGTTTAGCTAACTTAACCACCTAACCCTCCTCCCCCTTTGGCATTCATCAAAAAAATGAACAAAGGTAAATAATCATAGTGAAGAGTTACTGTAACAGGTAATCAAATTCTGAAAATATATCTAAGTTTGGTTCAAAATTTGAAAGATAAAAGTGCAATTTTCAGAAAAATTGCAAGCGTGTTAATCAATTTTAACTCTCAAGCGTGTGGAATAGGTTTTTCAAATTTACTTTTTATGTTTAAGTAATATCTAAAAAAGGTAAATTTTTCAACTTCGATTTTTCAAAACACAGCAAAAATTAAATAATTTTTCAAGAAATAAGATTTTTTGTCAAAATTAATTTTTAAGGCTAATTTGATAAAAGCTAAATTTGAAATAGTTAACTTTTCAAATCAGGTTTGAAAATCAGGTTGGATTAAACTTTCACATTTTTCAAATACTTCGTTAAATTCAATATTCAAACATATGTTAGCTTTTAAAAGGCATTTTCCAAACACACAAAATTTGAGTTAATTCTCCCCCTGAACTTGAGATTTAACTTTAACCAGCTGTCTAACCAATTAGGTACTAACTAGTTATCAGAAGATAGTAGCTTTCACATGATTAGTCAGATTAAGTTGATTACAAGCAATCAGTTTTTTTTGACTTGACTGATTAACTTTAATCTGATTAATATCTGAGTTGTATTTAACGTCCAGACTTATGTTGATGCACTGAAATAAGCATCTTAAGTCCAGACAGTTGGCCTATGTATCTCACCCCTTTCTATGTTTGTCAAACACAAGCAAGGTAAACCTAGGGTGTTGGTGAGATGCTCAAACACTAGTCCTATGGGTACATGCTTTCTAAGGATTCAAAACTAATCTAAGGCCAAAACTGTTTTTGAAAATCTAAGAATGGTAAGTTTTTGAAAACAAATAAATTTGACTTATAATTTGGTAAAATCATTTTTGAAAGTATTTTTGAAAGATCCTAATCTATTAAGCACATCCCTAATTTTCGTCGTAAGTTACTAAATTCACTTTCAGGGAGAGGTTTTGTAAAAATGTCAGCTAAATTTGATTTGGACTCAATGTACTTGAGTTCAATATCGCCTTTAGTAACATGATCCCTGATGAAGTGGTGTCTAATTTCAATATGTTTGGTTCTTGAATGATGCACAGGATTCTTGGTTAAGTTAATTGAACTTATATTGTCAATTAATACTTTTACATTTGTGATATTTAGGTTGAAATCTTTTAGAGTATGCATCATCCATAATATTTGTGCAACACATTCGCCTATAGCTATGTATTCTGACTCAGTTGTAGACAGAGCAACACAATGTTGCTTTCTACTAAATCAGCTAACAAGTGATGCACCTAATAATTGGCATCCACCACTTATGCTTTTGCGGTCTAATTTGCATCCAGCATAATCTGAGTCAAAATACCCTATTAGTTCAAAATTATTTGTCCTAGGATACCAGATTCCTACATTTGTTGTTCCTTTAAGATATCTAAAAATTCTTTTAACCTGTGTCAAATGGGATTCCTTAGCACAAGTTTGGTTTCTAGCACACATACTAACTGCAAATAAAATATCAGGTCGGCTTGCAGTTAAGTACAGTAGGCTACCTATTGCACTTCTATAATACTTTAAATCAATTGGTTTTCCATTTGGGTCACTATCTAAGATTGTGTTTACAGCCATCGGTGTTTTTGTTTCTTTTGTATTTTCCATTCCGAATTTTTTAAGTAATTCTTTGGTGTATTTATGTTGAGAAATATAGTTTCCTTCATTTGTCTATTTGATTTGTAATCCTAAGAAATAGGTTAGTTTTCCCACTAAGCTCATTTCAAATTCTTTTTCCATTAGATTAATAAATTCTTCTAAAAATTCTGAATTTGTTGAGCCAAATATTATGTCATCCACGTATATTTGTGCAATAAATATGTTTGTATTTAATGATTTAACAAACAAGGTTGGGTCAATTTGACCTTGTTTGAATCCTTTAGATGTTAGGTAAGATGTTAGCCTCTCATACGACGCCCTGGGTGCTTGTTTAAGTCCATATAGGGCTTTCTTTAATTTAAAAACATAATCAGGGTGTTCTAAGCTTTCAAACCCAGGAGGCTGACCTACATAAACTTCTTCTTTGATTAGTCCATCAAGAAAGGCAGACTTAACATCCATTTGGTATAGTTTAAATCCCTTATGGGCTGCATAACTTAGTAACATTCTAATGGATTCTAATCTGGCTATTGGGGCATATGTTTCGTCATAGTCAAGTCCTTCAACTTGACTAAATCCTTTGGCAACCAGCCTAGCCTTATTTCTAGTAATTTCCCCAGTTTCACTTAGTTTGTTTCTGAATACCCATTTTGTTTCTATTATTTTCTTATTCTTAGGTGGTGGGACTAGGTCCCAGACCTCATTACGCTCAAATTGGGCTAGTTCTTCTTGCATAGCTATAATCCAATCTGGGTCTAGTAGGGATTCATCCACAGTTTTAGGTTCAATTTTTGAAATTAATGAAATTTGACTTAGGTTTCTAAAGGATGATCTGGTTTGAACTCTTAAGTCTGGGTCACCAATTATTTGATCAGTTGGATGATTTGGGTTTACCCTTATTGTTTTAGGAGGTTGATTTTCTTGATGTTGTTCCTCTTCTTCATGACTTAGTGTTTGGTTGATTTCTGGAACAAACTCTGGTGGTTGTGTAGGTTCTATCTCTTGTTTAGTTTCTTTAAATTTTACATTAGTAGTTTCTTCAATTTTTAAGGTAACCTTATTATAAATTCTGTAGCCTCTACTATTTAGGGAATATCCTACAAAAATTCCATTTTCAATTTTAGAGGTGAATTTTCCTAAGTGTTCTCTTGTATTTAAGATAAAAACTGGGCACCCAAATACCTTAAAGTATTTTATGTTTGGTTGTTTATTATAAAATATTTCGAAGAAAGTTTTGTTATGAGTTTTATTTATTGTTGTTCTGCTCAGTACGTAGCAGGTTGTACTAACGGCTTCTGCCCAAAAGTATTTAGGTAGGTTATACTCATTTAACATTGTTCTAGAAGCTTCAAGTAAGGTTCTATTTTTTCTTTCTACAATTCCATTTTGTTGGGGGGTTTTAGGGCATGAGAACTCATGATGGTAACCGTTTTCTAGACAAAAACTGTTAAAGTTGTGATTTTTAAATTCTCCCCCATTGTCACTCCTAATTCTTTTAATTTTAATATCTTTTTCGTTTTCAATCTGTTTGCAAAAATTTGTAAGAATTTCAAAAGTTTCATCTTTATGTTTTAAGAATTTTACCCAAGTAAACCTAGAGTAATCGTCTATAATTACTAAACAATATAAGTTTCCATTAATGGATTTGACTCCATGGGAGTCAAAAAGATCTAAATGTAGAAGTTCTAAGATTGAGTTAGTTTGTGGTTGATTTGTTTATTTGTGGGTTGATTTAGTTTGTTTTCCTTGTTGACAAGCATTACATATAGTTGAATCTAAGTTAGGTAACTTTGGTAAGCCTTTTACAAGTCCATTTAGTTTACTTATATTTCTAAAGTTGGTGTGAGACATTCTCCTATGCCATAACCAAGTTTCTTCTTTTTGTGTTAAATAACACTTAATGGAAGAAATGGTTAAGTTGATGACATAGATGTTGTCTTTTCTAAAACCTTTTAGGCTTATGGTAGGATTATCTAGATGTTTGATTGAGCATTCTGTAGATAGAAACTTGACCTTATACCTAGCATCACACAATTGACTTATACTTAGAAGATTATATTTAAAGTTTTCAATAAGTAAGACATTTGTAATTATAAAGTCTAATTTTAATTCAATATTACCTATACCAATTACCTTGAGTTTGCCGTTGTTTCCAAAGGCAACTGTTCCTAGGCTTTTGTAAGTGAGTTGAGTGAACTTGGTGTGATCTCCAGTCATATGTTTGGAGCAACCACTGTCCAAAATCCACTTGGTTTCCTACAGTAAGTAGGATCTAAAGTTAGTCTTTTGAGCATGCATTAATTTAAGTTTAAGATTGAAATTTTGAAATTAATTTTTAAGTTTGAAATTAAAATTTTGAAATTAATTTTTTTTTTAAGTTAAAATTAAAATTTTGAAATTACTTTTTAAGTTTAAAATTAAAATTTTGAAATTAATTTTTAAGTTTAAAATTAAAATTTTGAAATTAATTTTTAAGTTTAAAATTAAAATTTTGAAATTAATTTTTAAGTTAAAATTAAAATTTTGAAATTAATTTTTAAGTTTAAAATTAAAATTTTGAAATTAATTTTAAGTTAAAATTAAAATTTTGAAATTAATTTTTAAGTTTAAAATTAAAATTTTGAAATTAATTTTTTTTTAAGTTAAAATTAAAATTTTGAAATTAATTTTTAAGTTTAAAATTAAAATTTTGAAATTAATTTTTAAGTTAAAATTAAAATTTAGAAATTACTTTTTAAGTTTAAAATTAAAATTTTGAAATTAATTTTTAAGTTTAAAATTAAAATTTTGAAATTAATTTTTAAGTTAAAATTAAAATTTTGAAATTAATTTTTAAGTTTAAAATTAAAATTTTGAAATTAATTTTTTTTTAAGTTAAAATTAAAATTTTGAAATTAATTTTTTTTTAAGTTAAAATTAAAATTTTGAAATTAATTTTTTTTTAAGTTAAAATTAAAATTTTGAAATTAATTTTTAAGTTAAAATTAAAATTTTGAAATTAATTTTTTTTAAGTTTAAAATTAAAATTTTGAAATTAATTTTTAAGTTTAAAATTAAAATTTTGAAATTAATTTTTAAGTTAAAATTAAAATTTTGAAATTAATTTTTAAGTTTAAAATTAAAATTTTGAAATTAATTTTTAAGTTTAAAATTAAAATTTTGAAATTAATTTTTTAAGTTAAAAATTTTGAAATTAATTTTTTAAGTTTAAAATTAAAATTTTGAAATTAATTTTTAAGTTTAAAATTAAAATTTTGAAATTAATTTTTAAGTTAAAATTAAAATTTTGAAATTAATTTTTAAGTTTAAAATTAAAATTTTGAAATTAATTTTTAAGTTTAAAATTAAAATTTTGAAATTAATTTTTTAAGTTAAAAATTTTGAAATTAATTTTTTAAGTTAAAATTAAAATTTTGAAATTTAAATTTAAGCCTTATTCATCTCGCCCGATCTATATTATCAATCAGGGAATCCTATGATTTTGTGAGATGAAATTGGTTTGATTACCGAGTTTTGGTTTAACTTGAGTTAGATTCAGACTTAGCTTTGGTTTCCACAAATAGGCATTCTTCGGATAAACTTCTAAGCTTGGTGAGTCACATGGACATCATTAGAAGTAACCAACCCTTCGAAGTTTTCCGAATAGTCCTATCCACGGAACTTAGTACTAAATCTTGGTCTAACTGGTTAGGATTCGTTTAAGGGTAGCTTCCGTCAGTTCCACTTGGCCAAATGCACCAGATCGAAGCCATATCTTTCTATACATGCGATGTCCAAGCTTCCCTAACGTACTATCATCCAAAAACTTCACCAATACCATGATTCAAGTTTAAACTTGGTCTCTAATTCTAATTGCCCTGCCGGGTTTGTTAGTTTTGGGTTACCCTGTCGGGTAAGTTAGTTTTGAAGGTGCCAGCTATTCTGGAGCCTCCCCCTGAATTATTGGCCATTAATTTAAGTTTTGATTTTAGGCTTGTGTCGATTCTTTTTATAGTTATGGTTAACTTGGTGATAATTTTGTTGATTTTTAAAATGTTTAGATTTTGAATTTGATTTAGGTTTGTATTTTGGATTTTGGTTTGGTTTATTCGATTTTATATAATGTATTTTTTCTTTAGGGATATAATATTGATTAAGTCCTACTTGCGTGGTCAGACACGCTTTCGGAACCCAAGCTAGATTGGTTGATTTATATTGGGTTATTAATGATTTGAAGGTTTTATTTGAATTCGACTTATATCCTAGTCCGGTTTTATTATAACATGCTTTTTGATTATTTAGGATTAAGTCTAGATTTTTTGATCTTGTTGTGAATTTTTCTAACATTTCTTTTAAATTGTTAATCTCATTTTTTAGTAATAGATTTTCTTCCTCAAGTGTTAGATCTTGAGTTGGATTTGAATTTGTGATTTGTTCCTTGAGGTTTTGATTTTCCTCAAGAAGTGATCTGTTTTCATTTTCTAATTTAGTTAATTTACTATTTAAGCAGGAAATGATTCTAAAATTTTTTTTGTTTAAATTAAAGTATACCTCGTTCGGGCCTTCGGAAACGAGTACGGACTCGTGGCTTGTTTCGGGTTCAGACCCATCTTCATCTTCTGATTCGTTTTCTGTTTCAGCTTCGCGGGCTATCAGTGCGAGGTGGCTCTGATGTTTCTGCTCTTCTTCCTCCGATTCGTCCGAGGAGTCATCCCACGTTGCTTTGAGTGCCTTCTTTTTGGTTGGCTTCGATTTGTCGAACTTCAGTTTTGGGCATTCATTCTTGTAGTGTCCCTTTTATTTAGCAAGTGACGTTCTTTTGTTCTGAGGGAGAGCTGATCTTTTGAAGGTCCTTTTTGCTGAAGCTCCTCTTTCTCCTGGTGAACATTTTTCTTACCAAGTTCACCAGGTGTTCTTCATCTTCGGAGTCTTGGTCGGCGTCTTCTTCAAATTCAGGCTTGCTTTTCTTGGAGGAACCTGCAAATAAAACTACACCTTTCTCGGCTCCAGCATTAGTTTGTTCGTGCAATTCTAATTCACAGAAAAGCTCATCCAATTTTAATTTAGAAAGATTCTTAGAAATTTTGTAGGCATCCACTATTGATGCCCACAAACTATTACGTGGAAAGGCGTTTAATGCGTACCTTATCAAGTCTCTGTTCTCCATCTGGTGGCCTATCGCATGGAGCCCGTTGAGGATGTCCTTGATCCTCGCGTGGAGTTGATTCGCTGTTTCTTCTTCCTGCATTTTTATATTAAAATTTTTATTTAAAAGCAGGTCTCGTTTTGTTACCTTAGCGTCGCTTGTTCCTTCGTGCAGCTTGATCAGTTTGTCCCACAGTTCTTTAGCGTTTTTGTGTGGACCGACTCTGTTTAGCTCTTCTCTTGTTAGTCCGCACTGTAGAGTGTTGATCGCTTTGTTTTCTGTTGACGCTTTTTTCTTGAGATCTGCTGTCCAGTCTTCAGGATCCACTAGATTCCCGGCGTTGTCCACTGGAATTTTGTAAGGTCTCGTAATGCTCATCCACTGGTCAAAGTCAGTTTTGAGGTAGACCTCCATGCGCTTCTTCCAGTAAGGGAAGTCGTCCCCGTTGAAGAGTGGAGGTCGCACTGTGCTGAATCCTTCTTGTTGGGACATTCTGTGCACAGGTAAATAACCAAAAAATATCCCAAGACTTGGTCTTGGATTAGTAGTGCGGGAAGGAAAAAAAAAACTAGATTCGTGTTGCAAAAATTGATTAGAGAAATATTAAGTTAACGAAACACCAGTTTTTAAAATTAATTAAAAAAAACAAAAGAAAATTCACCCCTTGTCTGATTGGTGGTTGTACCAAATCAGAGCGGTACCTGCTCTGATACCACTTGTAGGACCGTTAGATTCGATAGAGGGGGGGTGAATATCGATTCGAAAAACAAGAGTATAGGCGCAGCGGAAAAGTAAAATAGACACAGTTGTTTTACTTCGTTCGGAGCATGTGACGACTCCTACTCGAAGGCCCGTGGTCCTTGACCACTTTCGTTGGGCAATCACTAGCAATTCGAAATAATGATTACAAAAGAACCGTACAGTGAATGCTAATGAAAACTAAAAACAAAATATCGACAAGAAGGGAAAAGAATGGAGCGTAGTGTCGGAGCTTTGTTGGCGTCGCACTGAACGTTGAGCAGCAAGACCAGCAGCAGAAGAATTCTCAGCTTGATTTTTCATGAAGCTCCTGCCTGGGGCTTCTTTTATATGCTGTTCCGGGCGCCTGGATCCCTTCCGAGCGCCTGGAATGCGACGTAGCTGCATAAACCGTGATGCTCCACGTGGCGACGACTCGGCTGGATATAATTTGCCTTCCGGGCGCCCGGACCACTTTGTTCCAGAAATCTCCTTTTTCCTGCAAAACAAAGTTAGTCCGAGGCAATATCTATCCTGCAAAACAGATTATTAGCACATTTATAATAGTATGAATTAGCATAAGTTAGAATGACTTAGATTCCGTCTTTCTGAGACCGGAATCTAGTCACGATCTCGACTTAGACATCCGAAATGGATCTAAGCCGGATCGACGCCTAATGTCCCCTTCCCGGGAACGCGTCCTCACAGTCACTCCCCTCCAGTGACTTACTCACTTACCTGCCAGACGTCCGGTCAGCCCGTCGACCCGTCTGGACTTCTTGCCAAGCGTCCGGTCAGCCCGTCGACCCGCTTGGACTTCTCGCCAGCTATCCGGTCAGCCCGTCGACCTAGCTGGACTTCTTGCCAAGCGTCCGGTCAGCCCGTCGACCCGCTTGGACTTCTCGCCAGCTATCTGGTCAGCCCGTCGACCTAGCTGGACTTCTCCTGCACACTCGATCAAAGTGTCAGACAACAACAAGACTAACTTAACCTATTTGTCATTCATCAAAACCTAGGTTAAATCGTTAGTGCTAGCCACACCAACAGAGGGTTCCTTACAAGTTCTTTATACACAAGAGTGGATGGATCATTTATCGTTTTGATATGAAGGAGGATATGGATAGCGTGTTACAGGGAGGGTCATACTTTATTTTCAGAATTCTCATGTTCTTGAAGATTATGACATGGTGTTTCTTGTTCAATGAAGATGGGAGGTTCGTCCTAGCATGAATTCAAATACATGGACTGCCTTTGGACTGTTGGTCACAAAAAATCTTAAGTGTGATTAGCTCGGAGATTAGGAAGTCGTTGTACACCAATAGCTTGACACAAACAAGGGAGAGGTTGGAGTACGCTAGACTCTTGGTAGAAGTTTCGGTTATTGGAGATAGGGTTCATGAATTTGCGATTCAATTGTCAATAGGAGTTCAATTAGATCTCAAAATTATCTATGAAATGGTGCCTGACTTTTATGACAATTATCAAAAAATTGCCCACAACAAGGAGAATTGTCATAAGAGGGATGCTCCGGTAAAACCCCAAGGACACCGTGCTGATCAAGAGGCGTCGAGGGGGGGTCCAGATGTAAACCATCTTCAATGACCAAGGTCCCAATTAGTAGGTGGTTAAAGGAGACTGAGGTATCAGAGGAGGCTGGCTCATCAAGAGCTGAATGGTGAAGCTTCGGAGGTGCCAAATGACTTGGCAATTATGGTTGTGCATGATCCAATTCTGGTTGCGGTAGAAAGGCCTCTGGGTCATGTTGGAGACGCGAGGGAAGCGGCAGATGCCCCCTCCCCGCTCCCGCCTCCCCCCCCCAACCCCAACAACAAGTACCTCAAGATGATGATGTGTTGTACACCATTCCAGAAATCTCGGTTAGTTTAGGCTCTTGTTCCTCATAAGTGGCACCCGTATCTTCAGCATCATCTTTCTCATCTGTATCAGTGACTTGGGTTATACTTCTTCCTCCTTTTCTGTATCGTTGATTAATAGAGGGGTGACCACGAAATTGAATGGAGGCACTGTGCCCTCGCAAAGTGGTAAACAATTATGAGTCCAAGTAACCTGAATAGGAGGTGTCAAATGAAAGTGACTGCATGGAACATTAGGAGTTTTTACAAGTCCCACAAACATAGGGGGTGCAATACCTCCTCAAGCAAAAGGATATTCAAGTATTGGTCGTATATTGCTTCTTTGGTATTTATAGACGGTTGATATGGAGGTTGTCAAGACAATCGAACAGTTCATCCATTGCCGTGTTTGGTGTAGGATTTTTTGAAAGAGTTTCTTGATAACATTTATTTATGGGTTTCATTTCATTATTGCTCGAAGCCCATTATGAGAGGCGCTTATAGAAATTGATGGGATTATCCCTGAACCATAGATGATTATAGAAGATTTTAATTCAATTATATCAACTTAGGATACACATGGGGGATCTCCGATCACTAACTATGAAATAAGAGATCTTCAAATTTTTACCCAAGTATGCAGTTTAGTGGATCTTCGCTCCTTTATTATTGGATGTCGGCTTACTTAGTCAACGGTATGGTGTCTTGTAAATTGGATAGAGCTATGATGAATTCTTTTTTGTTTGTAAAATACCGAAAATAGACGAATATTAATAAGGGAATTTTCCGAAATTTTTGGAAATTTTTCGGGAATTTTTCGGATACCATATGGATGAGTTTACGGAGATAAAAAAAAAGGGGTCCGGGAAAGCCTGTTTAGGCTACCCCGTTTTAACGAGGAAATGTTTATTTTATAAATTCTTTTTCCTTCTCTATTTCTTTTTATTTTCTTTTCCTTTGTTTCCTTCCTTCCCCGCCGAAGCCTCGCGTGCCCGACACCTCGCCCGTGCCTTCTCTTCTCTCGATCGCCTGCCCTAACCGCACATCTCCACAAAATCGCCCGGTGGTGGTTCCATCCTTCTCCCTCACGACCTCGCCAGATGATGAGCACCTCCCCTCTACCTAGCGCCGGAGCCCTAGCTCTAGATCCGCCGCCGACCGATTGCCATCCTTGTCGCAGCACCTTAGCGCTACCACCGTCCCGGCGCCACTTCCTCTTCCTCTGCCATAGCCCTAGTTTCCACTGCTGCCCGTTGCCAGCCAAGACCCGAGCAGTGCCGATCAAGCCGACTCTCCTTTCCTCTGCCCTAGCGACGGCAGACGGCCGTCCCTCTGCCTACCATCGCTGGAGACTATCTCTTTTTCCCGATTAGCCGTGAGCCACAGTGTAGAGCCACTTCTCGCAACAAGCAGCCAAGATTGTTGTTTTGCCCCGGATTTCCTCTTGCTACCGGATCCAAACCAAGGCAGTAGTGATTCGGCAGTGTGACAGCAGGGTGAGGGTTTAGATTTTTATCTTGTGTTATGTTCTTGTCCTATATCTACCGTGGATCATCACTAAATGTTGTTCTCCATTTATAGAGGGTTGCAGGTTTGATCAGTAGCATTACTACTCTACTGATTTCGGGCTGGCAAGTGCTGTGGGGTTGCTCTTGATTCTGGCAGCAACCATTTCGGCTGTGTATCACAGTAGTAGATTGGTGAAAAGAAGGTAAGGTGCTCAGGTTATTTTGGAAATTTGGTTACCGAATTGGAAATGATTTCTTGAGTTTCATTTTGATACGGACAGTGAAGTGCAGGTGATTTATTGGGTTCCAACAGTTAATCCTATTCCAGCAACGATATCCCTAGCAGTGGATCATTATTAGGGACTGTGAGTTTAAGGTATGGTTCATGTATCGAATTATTGATAAATTGGATTACTAGATGGTTAGATTTATTAGGGTTTTACCCTAATTGAGTCTCAAGGATTTTTATTTGGTTATGCATTTGAGTTGTAGCTAAATAAAAATGTATGTATGTTGGTAACACAGGACTTTGACGCAAGACGAATATCTTGACGTCAGATTTGGACTGGATATGATCCTTATATTTGAGGCGAGTACTTTTGACTTTATGTCTTTGATATGCATAGTAGTGAATTTAACAAGTAGCAATAATTATGTTCTCTTATTTGTTTCGGTTAATCACTACCCGATACTTGTTACATGATTGGTTGATTGCTTGTTTTGCATCTCATGTATTCCTTACTTGCTTATACATGCTTATAGGGGTAGTGATATACCATGCTTCACCATGTTCAGGACCTAGGTTTTATACCTTCAGTGTACCTTTGATTTGATTCGTTGACCTATGGTGCACTTTTATATATATATGGATTGACTCAGGATATTTTGTGGTTAGTGCCATGCACCATTTGCATGATTGCATGCTGTGCGATATTCCGCTCCATTATTGTTGAGCACATCGCCAGTTACATGGATCTGCACACACCACCACTCATGGGTTAATGGTCGATTCAGGCAGTGTGTGTTGTAGCAGGGACTTTGTTTGGCTCCGTTGGTCCGCTCATGGGTAGCGTGATGCAACGTGTTAGCCGGCAGGGATTCCTCCTCGTCATCGTGTACCAGGAGTTGAGTGCATTACGCTCCCCCATTTATGATTTGGGGTAGGAGGATAGGTGTACTCCGACAGCATCCCGTCCACTCGGTCACTCATCAGGAGTAGTGACGACAGAGTGCACGGTTGTCACAGCCCTACCCACTCGACCTCACTATTGTGTGTGAGATGGTTGACTGTGTTGGTTGCTACTCGGAAAACGTAATGGTTCCACTGTACAAAAAATTTGTACAAAGGTCTGAACCTTTTCCTAGCTACCATGTGTTCTTTTAAATTAAACTTGGATCGCCTACAGAACTTAACACGTTTGATCCAAAGTTTAATCTATTTGTTCTTTTAGGTTTAGACTTGGATCTCCTACGGAAATTAACACTTTCGATCCAAATCTCCTAGGTTATTAATTCTATTAAATATTAATTTTCAAAATTGGCTTCCAGTACTGACGTGGCGAGGCACATGACCTTCTTGGATATGGAAGCAACCACCACCGACTTGACAAAGCCTTTTAAGGAAAGTTAATATTTAATTTCCTTAAATAACTTTAGGTCAACCGAAAAGAACAATCAAATCACAAGGAAAAAGAAAAACCAAAAGAACACAACATCGAAAACAAATTCAAAATACTAGAATCACATGCCTATTGTATTTGGTATTATTTCCAAAAATAACTAGTATGATGCGGAAAAGGAAAAATACTAGTTATACCTTTAGAAAGACCTCTTGATCTTCTACTGTATTCCTCTTCTAACCTCGGACGTTGTGTGGGCAACGATCTTCCAAGATGAGGACCACCTAGCACCTTCTTCTTCTTCCTTCAAGTTTCGGCCAAGCACTAAAATCCAAGGATGAAGAACTTTTCCACCAACTAAGCTCCAAGGGATGCAAACTTTCTCTCCTTCTTCTTCTTCTTCTCCAAGTAGTATCCGACCACCACAAGAGCTCCAAGCAAAGAAGGGTTTCGACCACCACAAAGAGGAAGAGAGGGAGAGAGGATGGCCGGCCACAATACCAAGGAAAAAGAGAGAGAGAATAATAGAGGTTGTGTCTCATGAAGGCACCCCAACCCCCTCTTTTATATTCCTTAGCTTTGGTAAATAAGGAAATTTAATTACAATAAAATTTCCTTAACTTTCCTTGACAACAATTAATTAAGAAAAATTAAATAAAATTTCCTAATCAATTATGTCTTAGCCGACCACATCAACAAGAGCAAACAAGACAATTTCAATCAACAATTAAAATTCCTTATTTGTCTTCAGAAATTTTAAAAAATAAAATTTCCCTTTAAAATCTCTTCATGGTTGATAAAAAGAAATTTCTATAATTTTAATTTTTTTCTACATGTGAATAATTTATAAAGAAGAAAAATAAAATATCTTTCCAATCTACAAATAAGGAAAGAGATCTAATCTCTTTTTTAATCTTTTGTAGATCATTTTAAAAGAGATATTTTAATTTTAAATCTCTCCAATAAATTATATCTTTCACATAAGAAAATTTTAAATTTTAAATTATTTTTAATTTAATGGGGGCCGACCACCTAAGCTTGGGTTCAAGCTAGGGCCGGCCACCCATGAACCAAGGCTTGGCCGGCCCTAGCTTGAACCACAAGCTAGCTTGGCCGACCCCTACATCATGGATACGAAGGTGGGTATAGTACTCTATAAATAAGAGGCTACAATAGGGACCGAGAGGAGGAATTGATTTTGGTCTCCCGATAAAATTAAGCATCCCGTGTTCGCCCCGAACACACAACTTAATTTTATCAATAATAATTCATTCCACTAGAGAATTATTATTGAACTACCGCACCAATCCCAAATTACATTTTTGGGCTCCTTCTTATTATGAGTGTGTTAGTCTCCCTGTGTTTAAGATGTCGAATGTCCACTAATTAAGTGAGTTACTGACAACTCATTTAATTAATATCTTAATCCAAGAATAGTACCACTCAACCTTATCATCATGTTGGACTAAGTCCACCTGTAGGGTTTAACATGACAATCCTTATGAGCTCATCTTGGGGACATTATCAACCTATATTTCTAGGACATAGTTTCCTTCTATAATCAACAACACACACTATAAGTGATATCATTTCCCAACTTATCGGGCTTATTGATTTATCGAACTAAATCTCACCCATTGATAAATTAAAGAAATAAATATCAAATATATGTGCTTGTTATTATATTAGGATTAAGAGCACACACTTCCATAATAACTGAGGTTTTTGTCCCTTTATAAAGTCAGTATAAAAGAAACGACCTCTAATGGTCCTACTCAATACACTCTAAGTGTACTAGTGTAATTATATAGTTAAGATAAACTAATACCTAATTACACTACGACCTTCCAATGGTTTGTTCCTTTCCATCTTGGTCGTGAGCTACTGTTTATAATTTATAAGGAATTGATAACATGATCTTCTGTATGTGACACCACACACCATGTTATCTACAATATAAATTAATTGAACAACTACAACTAAATGTAGACAATTTGACCAAATGTGATTCTTTATTCAAAATAAATGTTTACAAAAGCTTAGACTTTCAGTATACACTCTAACAATCTCCCACTTATACTAATGACTAAGCTGTCATATCTTCTGCCATACATCTGATTCTCATTCCCTCCACATGCCGATCGAAAGCTTTTGCTGGAAGGGCCTTAGTGAAAGGATCTGCCAGGTTATCTGCTGATGCAATCTTGGCGATGACAATTTCTCCTCGCTTCACGATATCTCGTATCAGGTGGTACTTGCGCTCTATATGTTTACTTGCCTTATGGGCTCGTGGTTCCTTCGAGTTTGCAACTGCACCGCTATTATCACAATAAATTGTGATGATTTTGGGCAAACCAGGAATCACATTTAAGTCCATTAGAAAGTTCCTGAGCCATACTGAGCCATTAGAAGCTGCTACATACTCAGCTTCCATGGTTGAGTCCGAAACGCATTTCTGCTTAACACTCCTCCATGCAATGGCTCCACCTCCCAAAGTAAACACATAGCCTGATGTAGACTTACTGTTGTCCCTATCTGATTGGAAATCTGAATCCGTGTAACTCACAGGGAGCAAATCGTCTGCTTGGTAAACTAGCATATAATCTCTAGTCCTTGTCAGATACTTTAATATATGCTTTACCGCAGTCCAATGTCCTTGTCCAGGGTTACTCTGATATCTGCTAACCATGCCCACGGCAAAACAGATATCAGGTCTCGTACATAGCATTGCATACATTAGGCTTCCTACAGCCGAAGCATAAGGAACTGCTTTCATGTCCTCTATCTCCTTTGATGTCTTCGGAGACATCTCTTTAGATAGAGCTACTCCATGCCTAAAAGGTAAGAAATCTTTCTTGGAATCCTGCATGCTAAAACGAGCAAGGATTGTATCTATATATGAAGCTTGGGACAGACACAACATTCTTTTCTTGCGATCCCTTATAACTTTGATCCCAAGAATGTGTGCACAATCTCCTAAGTCCTTCATATCAAATTGTTTGGACAATCATACCCTTACATCCGATAATACCTTGACATTGTTGCCAATTAACAAAATATCATCTACGTATAGTACAAGAAATATCACCACGTTTCCGTTACACTTTTTGTATACACAAGACTCATCCGGACATTGAATAAATCCATATGACTGGATTACTTTATTAAACCGGATGTTCCAAGACCTTGAAGCTTGCTTTAGTCCATAAATGGACCGATTGAGCTTGCACACTAGATGTTCTTTGCCTTTTTCAATAAACCCTTCTGGTTGCTTCATATGGATGTTTTCTTCAAGACTTCCATTAAGGAAAGCTGTCTTGACATCCATTTACCAAATCTCATAATCTATATGAGCAGCAATGGATAAGAGTATCCGGATAGACTTAAGCATGGCTATCGGTGAAAAGGTCTCCTCATAGTCGATTCCCTCTTTCTGAGTGTACCCTTTCGCAACAAGCCTAGCTTTGAAGGTTTCTACCTTCCCGTCTGTCCCTCTTTTCCTTTTGTAGATCCACTTGCATCCAACGGCTTTTACACCATCAGGTGGTTCTACAAGCTCTCAGACCTTATTAGAGTACATAGACTCTATTTCAGAATTCATTGCCTTTTGCCAAGATGCTGCATCTATATCTTGGAGTACTTCGTCATATGTTCGGGGATCAGGTTCATGTTTACCCGGGATCAAGTCCGAAGACTCTCCCAAAAACATGAATCTTTCAGGCTGCCTTACAACCCTCCCACTACGACGAGGCACTGTCTGTGGTTGTGTATCATGTGTGACACGTGTTGCAGTCTCTTGTGGTACTTCATCTTGTACTGTTGGTACTGAAGTAGATGTGTCCTCTCTAAGTTCTTCTAAAACAACTTTGCTACTGGGCTTATAATCCATTATATAGTCTTCTTCTAAAAACTGGGCATTGGTGCTAACAATGACCTTCTGGTCTTTAGGACTATAAAATAAACCACCTTTCGTTCCTCTGGGATACCCCACAAACACGTGAACTTCTGTACGAGATTCTAACTTATCAGCATCTGGTTTCAGCACATGTGTTGGACTACCCCAAATCCGAATATGTCTTAGACTGGGCTTTTGCCCATTCCACAATTCTACGGGAGTAGAAGAAACTGATTTAGAAGGTACTAAGTTTAGAATGTACACTGCTGTTTCCAGAGCGTATCCCCAAAAACGAATTTGGTAATTCTGAATAACTCATCATCGATCTAACCATTTCCATAAGAGTCCTATTCCTTCGTTCTGCCACACCATTCTGTTGGGGTGTACCAGGTGCAGACAGTTGGGATTGAATCCCGGCCTCTGATAAATAATTCCTAAACTCTCCTAAGAGGTATTCGCCACCACGATCAGACCGTAGTGTCTTGATACTTTTACCTAGTCGTTTCTCCACATCAGCCTTATACTCTTTGAACTTATCAAAGCACTCGGACTTGCGGCGCATTAGGTAAATGCATCCGTATCTTGAATAATCGTCTATAAAAGAGACAAAATATTCAAAACCACCTCTTGCCTGGACAGACATAGGACCACACAAATCAGAATGAACAAATTCTAACACTTCTTTGGCTCTATACCCCTTGGCCTTAAAAGCCCTCTTGGTCATTTTACCTTCCAAGCAAGATTCACAAGTCAGAAAATTTTCCAACTCTAATGAACCCAGAAGTCCATCGGCTATAAGCCTTTGAATCTTACTTAAGTTAATATGACCAAGCCTTAGATGCCAAAGATATGCTTGGTTCATTTCCGAAGGTTCTTTTCTCTTATTTGAGTTAGAAGATGAGTTATAAATTTTCATGTTTTGCTTTGTGGGAGAAATTGGATTTAAAATATACAAATTGCCAACTAATGCACCAGAACAGATAATCACTTTATTTCTCTTAATAACTACATCATTACTAAAGGAAACTGAATATCCATCCAAAAACAGTTTAGAAACTGAAATTAAATTCTTTCTAAAACTGGGTATATAAAGACAATTTCTTAAAACCAAATTTCTATTCCTATTAAAAGATAAGTAGACATCTCCCACTGCAACAACTGTCACCTTAGTAGCATTGCCCATGTAGACGGTAATCTCTCCTTCAGTTAGTCGTCGGGTTTCCTGGAACCCCTGCAAGGAATTGCAGACATGATCAGTTGCTCCCGTATCTACACACCAGGTGCTGGTAGATAACACCGCTAAACATGTTTCAACAACTAGAGCATGAGATATACCTTTGTTGTTCTGATTCCTACGAGGACAGTCCGCCTTCCAATGCCCTGACTGCTTGCAGATGAAGCACTTGCCCTTCGGCTTCTTCATTCCAGCTTTAGGTCCTGTACTCTGAGATTTATTCACTTTCTTTGCTGAACCAACTTGTTTCTTCTTCTTCTTTCCTTTCGGTTTAGAAGTAGAACCATTTTCAGCATAATGAATATGAGAATTGTGATGAAACAAACCTTCTGCTGCCTGAAGTTCTGTCAGTAGTTTCGCCAATGAATATACCCTTTTGTTCATATTGTAATTCAGGCGAAATTACTCAAAACTTCTAGGTAGTGTTTGGAGGATCATATCGATCTGGGTTTCCCCATCAATTTCTCCTCCAAGGATCTGTATTTCGTTCAGATAAACCATCATATTTAGGATATGATCCCTCACAAGAGTACCCTCTTGCATGGTGGCTGTCATTATCTTTCTCATGGCTTCTTGTCTAGAAGTCCGATCCTGATGACCAAAGAGTTCCTTGAGATTGTTCATAATATCATAAGCTGTTGGTAAATCTTGATACTGATGTTGCAATACATTTGACATTGAAGCCAAAATGTAACACTGCGCCATCTCATCTGCCTTTACCCATTTCTTATGATATTCAATCTCCTCTTGGGTAGATTCACCAGTGGGTGCATCAGGATAAGGCTCAGTCAGTACAAACTTATAGCTTTCAGCAGTAAGAACAATGTCCAGGTTCCTTTTCCAATCTATGTAGTTAGGACCAGTAAGTCTATTCTGTTGTAGTATGATGGACAGTGGGTTGAAAGTCATCCTAAGAATCACAAATAACTTTTGGTCAGAACTCTAAATTTAGAATAATATTGATTCCTCAAACAATACTATTTTAAATTAACCAACACCTCAAAACACCGCGAATATTATATGCCACGATAGTGTGGATGTATACAAATTCAGCATTTGTAAAAGGAGGGTTTTAACCCATTAATTTTATTATCTTGTCAACCTAACTTTTTGACAAATAAAATTAATAGTTGGTGTCCTTTGGTCACACAAATAATAGCAGTGATTCCGATGGGGAGTGATTTAGCGTTCGGACACCTGCATCCGATCAGAAGCAATGGACGAAGCTGGACGACCGCACTCGGTGATGCTCTCCATAGACGACGCTAAATTGATCATGTCCAAACGCTGAATCAACGGACGCTGGGCACGTGGCGCTCTCCGAACTGCTGACGTGGATCTCCGACCGGTCGTACGGACCTCCGGCGAACCTGCAAGGAAGTCGGGCCGGGAAGGGGTTCCCGGCGACGACCCTCCGACGCTCAAGTCAGGCAAGTGGACAACAAAGAAGTGGCTCTCAATCTCCGAGAATGCGTACCTCCGGCGAAGTGTGAGGCTCCTTATATAGAGCTGTGAAGAGGCTCACGCACACACATCGAGGCGAATACGTGTCCTCTAACCATACCTCAGTATGGGTATGTCAGAAGAGCTTACCTGACACCATACTGCTACAGTCCGAGCACATCTTTGATGGGACAACAGAACCCTCTGTCGTAAGATCCTGCGTATAGCCTGGTCATTGCGCATATCCGCTGTCAGAAGCTGTTCCCTTGTCCTTTTGTCTCTTCTTACCCTATGCCGAGCGTCCGGCGGGTCGACAGTCCCCTCACGTCCGGCCAGTCGTATGTGCTGGTCCGCTCGGGAGATTCCCGGTCGTGTGCTCTGTGGACTTTTCGTGGTATACTACTTTATGCCTTCGGCTGAGCTGGCGCTCCTATCGGCCCGACGACCCTGTTCCCCATGAGCGTCGAAGGGTCATCGCCGGGAACCCCTTCCCAGCCCGACTTCCTTGCAGGTTCGTCGGAGGTCCGTACGACCGGTCGGAGATCCACGTCAGCAGTTCGGAGAGCGCCAAGTGCCCAGCGTCCGTTGATTCAGCGTTCGGACAGGATCAGGGAGGATACTATTAGATGTGCCTAAGTGTATACCATTACTTGACACTAAGTCCATTAATAAGATTGTGCCCCTTCCGATGGGGAAGATCACACGCTCTTAATTAATTTCCTATAATCATCCTAAATATAAGTTTGTTCTAGTGATCTACAAACAAGCTCATCCGATATGGAGGAAGGCACTCAGAGCCAACGCGCAAGCTTGTTTGCATCACTTACAAACCAGTAATGGAGACAGTGGAATTTATTTAAAATCCCTCTCCCACTTAGTTATTTATAAATGAGGAATTTTAACTATGCTAGCCTACTAAACATGTATACTAACATACACACACAGCATAATATAAAAGCAATAAATAGAAAATCTAATTTTCAACTATTATGGCTTTTATCTATGGTTGTCCTCCGTGTGTTGTCATCCCAAGCTGCTGCCATATTTGGCCACCGCCACCGGGTCTTGCTGTCGCATCCATCTTGCTCCTTGTTCCGCTGCGCCTCTGGTCCTTAAAAGGTTCCACGCCTTGCAAGATTCGATTCGCGACACAAATAGAATTTTACATTTTTCGATCCTATATTCCTCGAAGGAATGTACATGTAAACTAGATCGAACATAAAATAAAAATTTACATCCATCGATCCTATATTCCATAAAAGGAATGTACATGTAACTAGATCAAAAATAAAATCCTAATAAAACTAAATACAGCTCCTGCTGTATTTTATAATACAATCATGCACACACATATAAATGCCCTTGACATGTCCAAGGGTCCAATCACACACATAATAACTAAAAGCCATAATAGTTGGATCTTGCATCCACAAAATTAGCACATCCTACTATTAACCTGCCTAAATTATGTATGACATGTGCATAATTAAACTAATACCAAATACACAGAGACAAAACTCTAGCTCTGATACCAATTGTTGGTTGCTACTCGGAAAACCTAATGGTTCCACTGTACAAAAATTTTATACAAAGGTCTGAACCTTTTCCTAGCTACCATGTGTTCTTTTAAATTAAACTTGGATCGCCTGCGGAACTTAACACGTTTGATCCAAAGTTTAATCTATTTGTTCTTTTAGGTTTAGACTTAGATCTCCTGCGGAACTTAACACTTTCGATCCAAATCACCTAGGTTATTAATTCTATTAAATATTAATTTCCAAAATTGGCTTCTAGTACTGACGTGGCGAGACACATGGCCTTCTTGGATATGGAAGCAACCACCACCGACTTGACAAAGCCTTTTAAGGAAAGTTAATATTTAATTTCCTTAAATAACTTTAGGTCAACCGAAAAGAACAATCAAATCACAAGGAAAAAGAAAAACCAAAAGAACACAACATCGAAAACAAATTCGAAATACTAGAATCGCATGTCTCTTGTATTTGGTATTATTTCCAAAAATAACTAGTATGATGCGGAAAAGGAAAAATACTAGTTATACCTTTTAGAAAGACCTCTTGATCTTTTACCGTATTCCTCTTCTAACCTCGGACGTTGTGTGGGCAACGATCTTCCAAGATGAGGACCACCTAGCACCTTCTTCTTTTTCCTTCAAGTTTCGGCCAAGCACCAAAATCCAAGGATGAAGAACTTTTCCACCAACTAAGCTCCAAGGGATGCAAACTTTCTCTCCTTCTTCTTCTTCTTCTCCAAGTAGTATCCGACCACCACAAGAGCTCCAAGCAAAGAAGGGTTTCGGCCACCACAAAGAGGAAGAGAGGGAGAGAGGATGGCCCGCCACAACACCAAGGAAAAAGAGAGAGAGAATAATAGAGGTTGTGTCTCATGAAGGCACCCCAACCCCCTCTTTTATATTCCTTAGCTTTGGTAAATAAGGAAATTTAATTACAATAAAATTTCCTTAACTTTCCTTGACAACAATTAATTAAGAAAAATTAAATAAAATTTCCTAATCAATTATGTCTTAGCCGGCCACATCAACAAGAGTAAACAAGACAATTTCAATCAACAATTAAAATTCCTTATTTGTCTTCAAAAATTTTAAAAAATAAAATTTTCCTTTAAAATCCCTTCATGGTTGATAAAAAGAAATTTCTATAATTTTAATTTTTCTACATGTGAATAATTTATAAAGAAGAAAAATAAAATATCTTTCCAATCTACAAATAAGGAAAGAGATCTAATCTCTTTTTTAATCTTTTGTAGATCATTTTAAAAGAGATATTTTAATTTTAAATCTCTCCAATAAATTATATCTTTCACATAAGAAAATTTTAAAATTAAAATTCTTTTTAATTTAATGGGGGTCGGCCACCTAAGCTTGGGTTCAAGCTAGGGCCGGCCACCCATGAACCAAGGCTTGGCCGGCCCTAGCTTGAACCACAAGCTAGCTTGGCCGGCCACCCATGAACCAAGGCTTGGCCGGCCCTAGCTTGAACCACAAGCTAGCTTGGCCGGCCCCTACATCATGGGTACGAAGGTGGGTATAATACTCTATAAATAAGAGGCTACGATAGGGACCGAGTGGAGGAATTGGTTTTGGTCTCCCGATAAAATTAAGCATCCCATGTTCGCCCCGAACACACAACTTAATTTTATCAATAATAATTCATTCCACTAGAGAACTATTATTGAACTACCGCACCAATCCCAAATTACATTTTTGGGTTCCTTCTTATTATGAGTGTGTTAGTCTCCCTGTGTTTAAGATGTCGAATGTCCACTAATTAAGTGAGTTACTGACAACTCATTTAATTAATATCTTAATCCAAGAATAGTACCACTCAACCTTATCATCATGTCGGACTGAGTCCACCTGCAGGGTTTAACATGACAATCCTTATGAGCTCATCTTGGGGACATTATCAACCTATATTTCTAGGACACAGTTTCCTTCTATAATCAACAACACACACTATAAGTGATATCATTTCCCAACTTATCGGGCTTATTGATTTATCGAACTAAATCTAACCCATTGATAAATTAAAGAAATAAATATCAAATATATGTGCTTGTTATTATATTAGGATTAAGAGCACATACTACCATAATAACTGAGGTCTTTGTTCTTTTATAAAGTCAGTATAAAAGAAACGACCTTTAATGGTCCTACTCAATATACTCTAAGTGTACTAGTGTAATTATATAGTCAAGATAAATTAATTCCTAATTACACTACGACCTTCCAATGGTTTGTTCCTTTCCATTTTAGTTGTGAGCTACTGTTTATAATTTATAAGGTACTGATAACATCATCTTCTGTATGTGGCACCACATACTATGTTATCTACAATATAAATTAATTGAACAACTACAACTAAATGTAGACAATTTGACCAAATGTGATTCTTTATTCAAAATAAATGTTTACAAAAGCTTAGGCTTTCAGTATACACTCTAACAGACTAGTGTTAGGGGTGATTAGGACGCATCATTGGCATCATATGCATGATGCATTTATTGCTTGTGTTTGTGCTTGCTGCATTTATATGTTGTATATTGTTTGGACGTCTATGTTTGACATGCATACAGGATTTCTATACCACTCGGACTGTTTGTCCTTATACCCAGGTCCTGATTAGTACAGTTTTTCTCCTGTTTACTTCAATTGCATTTCATCATTTTATATCAGGAGACTGTATGTATGATTAGTGCTAGATGTTATTTCCCTACGTTGCATATCAGTTGTACCTGCTGAGTGTTGGACTCACCCCGCCTCCATTGTTGTTATTTTTCAGGTTGATGTTGTCAGGAGAGAGTTCCAGTTGCTGGTCCCCTGCAGACCACGAGGATTTATTGAACTTTTAATTTTTCTTCTTATTTGACTATGTTTAGAATTGGTTTATTTTGATACTTGGATAATGTATGGATTGTGTTTGTCGATGGATTTTTATTCGATATGTTTTACTACATACCTGCTTGGACGGCAGAAGAGGTGAGTTTGTCGGATTTGTGTTTTATGAGTGTAGTGGAGTAGGAAAAATCGGATTTGAGTTTTATGGGTGTAGTGAAGTAGGGTTATTTTCGAGTCATCTTATTACTGCTCTGTTTGTCTACTATTAAACTGCGTGGGTGATTGTTTATTTACTGTTATTATTCCAGCCGCATGTGGCTGAGGTATATGGATATGTAGAAAGTTTCAGATTGTCCGCCGTACAGGGGAGATGCTGCCGAAATTTCTTCGGACAGCGACTCCTCCGGGGCGTGACAATTTATTTGGTATGAGAGCCAGGTTTTGCGATCCTTTGTTTTCATATTTTGGATATTTGGGATAACCTGATACCAATTTATTTGGTATTAGAGCGCCAAGTTTGGCGATACTTGTTGTTTTTCGTGTTACGGATTTTTGAGATTTAACTGATACCAATTTATTGGTATCAGAGCGGGTTATGTTACCTGCTTTTGGTGTTCTGGATATTTGGGTTGGCCCAAGTTTGCGAGTCAAACTGGGTAGTTATTTTGGATTGCACGGATTTTCCATTATGTATATGTTATGGATTTCCATTTCGGATTTATATGGATTTCCGGTGATTTTCATGTTCGGAATTTTGAGGTCAGAAGTTGGGGACTAAACAGCGATGGAACATCTCCAGGCGGCATATAGGTATGATGTTTAATTTTATAGTTTATGACATGTATTAGCATTCTTTAATTAGTACCTGTCGGGTTACACATATTACATGTGATAGGTTAGCCATTGAGCATGGTTGACCTTAATAGTGATCAAGGATTATAGTCTCTTGTGATTTTTCATATCATATCACCCGTAGTTTTAGCTTCTGTTACTACTAGTTGGTTAGAAGATCAATGCGAATACCAGCCTCTATTATTATTAGTTGGGTAATGGATGATACCTACATATTCCTGTTGACTTAGCTAGTAGAGTTTTTATACTCATATCTTTTGGATATTATGGTACCCGATACGATGAAAATTGGTCACTGGGGAGTTATCATGTTTGAACATTGTTGAGAATGGTTTGAGGTTGAGGGATATTGTGAGATCAGATATTGTGATGTGTTGATTTCTAATGATTTATGAGAGTAAATGTTATGTGGTTGTCTGATGATCTATTACTAGATATTTATTTTGATGATCTATTAGTGGATAACTATTTTGATGATCTATTATTTGGGTTGTCGTTGATGGTGACATAGTGAGTGTCATGTATGATATTCACAGGTTTGATGATTATAGTTAGTGATCAGATTATAAATCGGGTGCTAGAGAGTTTACGGTTGAGTGTGCCTATGAGATTTTAATAAATCTGGTTAGTTAACAGGATGATAAAATTGATATTTGCTTCCTCTGATATTGGACTATGTGGATAAATAATGATTTAATGTTTTGAATGCTAACTTGCTCTCATGGGGAGTAGAGACTGATTCATCTGATATTATGTGGGCTGATATTTTTGAGGATAAAAATGAGAGTGTCTTGATGTTCTTGAATTCTGACTTTGTCTTTTGGGTCGTACACATTTATACATATGATTACTGTGGGTTTCTAGTAGATTATACCCGAGTGGTTAGACATACATGTCTGATTGTTTATTGGAGGTATTTCGTCGATTAAATCTATGTTGTGAAATGTGCACATGTGTTTGAGTGTTTTATTGGAGGTATCTTATCGATTTAATCTGAGTTGTGATATGTGCAGATGTGTTCGGTGTAATATTCGAGGTATCTTATTGATTATGTTTGTTCTGTGTGTACACTCGTGTCTATTATGACTTTGTTGGAAGTATTACGTTGATTATACTCTTGGCATAGGTGTATATATGCCATGTGAGGTTGTTTGAGGTGTATTGTCGATTATACCTACGTTGATTTATGCACACGGGTTCGGTAGGCATTGTTGGAGGTATCACACTGAATTATACCTGTGCTATGATTGTGTTTGGTGTACTAATTGGATGATTATGTCGATCATGCCTATGTTGTGTGTGCACGTGTGCCAGGTGTATTGTTGGTAGCATCATGATGATTCTACCTATGTTGAATGTAGAATGTTAAGTGTCTACATTATGTTATTGGTTGTATTACCCTGTCAACTAATTCTCCTATTAGTGGGTGACCGATCCACTAGGATGATGATAGAGTTGACTATGGATTTGATTTGCTTACTAGGTTGTTATACCCTAGGCTACTCACAGTGATCTATGGTTGAGTGATCTCGTGCAGCCTCTAGTTGGATAGTTAGGTGCCTTGGACACTTATGAATCGTTTGTGGTGGAGTGGAGCTCCCACATATTATTGTTGGTTTGTGATAGAGCGTTGCTCTTACAAATTTTGGATTGTTGTGGTGGAGCGTTGCTCCCACATGTTACGGATTGTTTGTGGTAGAGCGTTGCTCTCACATATGTGGTATTTCTTGTGATGGAGCGTTGCTCTCACACTGGTGGATCTATTCTTTGGTGATTTGTATTGTTGGTGATTATATTTTAGACTTATTATCAGGGATCTTATGGTTAGAAATGTCTGTGATACGGACATTATGTGTCATGATTTTACCATTAGGGTTTGGGAAGCCTTAGATGTTTTCAGAGACTTGATGATTTTGGTATTCCCAGGATGTTTGGATCGGTTTCCATTGTCTTTGTTGACGACGTTGTGATCTATTTCGGATCCACGGTCAGTCACGCACATCATCTTTGCATAGTTCTAGAGATGTTTCGATGAAACGTCTAGATGTGAAGATCAGTAGTGTGTATTTTGGTTGTCTTCTGTGAGATGTTTGAGACACACGGTCACCAGTAGGAGTATACCGTGGTTCCACAGGAGATCGAGGTTGTTACCGTTGGGAGTAGACGAAGTCTATAGAAGAGACTCGCAACTTCCTTTGTTTGGATCGATATTTCCAGAGATACGTTGAGGATTTCTCTCGGATTGCTATGCCACTTACACGCTTGACCAGGAAAGGCGTGAAGTTCACTTGGACTGAGGATTATGAGATCAGCTTCCAGGAGCTGAAGCGGAGACTAGTGTCGGCTCCGATTATGGTTTTACCTTCTAAAGAGGACGGATTCGTGCTCTATACAGATGCATCTCTACAGGGTTTGTGCGCTGTTTTGATGCAGCACGGCAGGGTAGTCTCCTACTTCTCGATAGTTGAAGGAGCATGAGGAGAACTACCCAGTACATGACTTGTGGCTGGCTGCCATTATTTTGCCTTGAAGTTTTGGCAGCAGCATCTGTTCGGTATTACATTTGAGATTCTCACTGATCATAAGAGTCTCAAATATATATTTTTACCCCGAAGGAATTTAATCTCCGACAGAGGAGATGGATGGAGTTCCTGAAGGATTATGATTGTACCATTAGCTATCACCCGGGGAGAGCTAATGTGGTTGCCGATGCGCTTAGCAGAAAGTCCGGAGGGACTTTAGCTTGCCACCGAGTTGTGGTCACAGACTTGATTCAAGGTTTCTCCGATTTGGGCCTTGAGGGGATAGGACAGACAGAGCAGGGTACTCTGGTTACCAGGGTTGCTTAGTCGTCGATTAGGACGAGGATCCGAGAGCCCTAGGCTGCTGATCAGTATTTGCAGTTTATTTGCAGCCAGATAGCTTCCGGGTAGTAGACCAAGTTCACACGAGACGAGGAGGGTGTTATACACCTCCGAGGCAGATTATGCGTACTACAGTCTCATCTGGTCTTATAGGAGTTACTTCCGGAGGCTCATCGCTCATGATTTGCTGTCCACCCAGGCGGTACCCGTGTGTACCAAGATTTGAGGTATTTCTATTGGTGGAACGACATAAAGGAAGACATCGCGGATTTTGTAGCTAGATGTCTTGTCTGTCAGTAAGTGAAGGTCGAGCATCAGAGACCTGCCGACTTACTTCAGCAGATTCCTAATCCTGAGTGGAAATGAGAACACATTACTATGGACTTTGTGGTGGGTTTGCCGAGGACACGACGAGGCCGTGACGCGATTTGAGTAATCGTTGATCAATTAACCAAATCCGCGCATTTCTTAGCGATCCGAAAGACTGATTCCCTGGATCGATTAGCAGATCTGTATTGCCGGGAGATCATCAGATAACATGGTGTCCCATTGAGTATTATTTCAGATAGAGACCTCCGGTTCAGCTAAGGTTTTGTGTATTGGATTTTGGAGGTAGTTGAGAGGACCACTTGCCATTGGTAGAATTCGTCTACAAAAACAGCTTTTATTCGGGTATCCAGTTGACACCGTTTGAGGCGTTGTATGGTAGGTCTTGTCGGACACCCACCCTCTGGGATGAGGTTGGGGAGGCCCAGTTGTTGGGACCTCATAGAGCTCAGCATAAGGCATAGTTGGTCCGTACTATCAGACGGAGGATGTCAGAGGCGTATGACCGCCAGAAGGGTTATGCAGATCGGAGTCGGAGACTCTTAGAGTTCTTTGCAGGCGACCATGTATTTTTGCGAGTTTCACCCACGAAAGGGGTGAAGAGATTTGACTTCAGAGGTAAGCTAGCTCCGCGATACATTGGCCCTTTCCAGATCATGGAAAGGATTGGAGCAGTAGCTTATCGGCTGGCACTATCGCCGTCCTTGGCAGGCGTTCCCGACGTATGCCATGTATCTATGTAGAGGAGATACATATCTGACCCGACACATGTGCTGACAGATATCTCAGTTCCTGTTCAGCCTGACGTCACTTATGAGGAGATTCCGGTACGTATTCTAGACCGGAAAGAGCGCCAGTTGTGGAACAAGACTATCTGACTTGATAGTCGGATGACAGCAGCATACGGATGAGGAGGCTACTTGGGAGTTGGAGGATATTATCCGAGCTCGATATTCCCATCATTTTCACTTGAGATATGATTTAATTTACCATTCAGCATTTATACTCTTTACCTGTTATTAGTACTTGCGGGTGATAGATAATGAAATTTGGAGACCAAATTTTTGTTAGTGGGGGAGAATGTAAAATACCGAAAATAGGCGAATATTAATAAGAGAATTTTTCGGAATTTTTGGAAATTTTTCGGGAATTTTTCAGAGACCATATGGATGAGTTTACGGGGATAAAAAAAAGGGGCCCGGGAAAGCTTGTTTAGGCTACCCCGTTTTAACGAGGAAATGTTTATTTTCTAAATTCTTTTTCCTTCTCTATTTCTTTTTCTTTTCTTTTCCTTCGTTTCCTTCCTTCCCCGCCGAAGCCTCGCATGCCCGACACCTCGCCCGTGCCTTCTCTTCTCTTGATTGCCTGCCCTAACCACACATCTCCACAAAATCGCCCGGTGGTGGTTCCATCCTTCTCCCTCACGACCTCGCAAGAAGCCGAGCACCTCCCCTCTACCTAGCGCCGAAGCCCTAGCTCTCGATCCGCCGCCGACCGATTGCCATCCTTGTCGTAGCACCTTATCGCCTGCCATAGCCCTAGTTTCCACTGCTGCCCGTTGCCAGCCAAGACCCGAGCAGTGCCGATCAAGCCGACTCTCCTTTCCTCTGCCCTAGCGACGGCAGACGGTCGTCCCTCTGCCGACCATCACTGGAGACTATCTCTTTTTCCCGATTAGCCGTGAGCCACAGTGTAGAGCCACTTCTCGCAACAAGCAGCCAAGATTGTTGTTTTGCCCCGGATTTCCTCTTGCTGCCGGATCCAAACCAAGGCAGTAGTGATTCGGCAGTGTGACAGCAGGGTGAGGGTTTAGATTTTTATCTTGTGTTATGTTCTTGTCCTATATCTACCGTGGATCATCACTAAATGTTGTTCTCCATTTATAGAGGGTTGCAGGTTTGATCAGTAGCATTACTGCTCTACTGATTTTGGGCTGGCAAGTGCTGTGGGGTTGCTCTTGATTTTGGCAGCAACCATTTCGGCTGTGTATCACAGTAGTAGTTTGGTGAAAAGAAGGTAAGGTGCTCAGGTTATTTTGGAAATTTGGTTACCGAATTGGAAATGATTTCTTGAGTTTCATTTTGATACGGACAGTGAAGTGCAGGTGATTTATTGGGTTCCAACAGTTAATCCTATTCCAGCAGCGATATCCCTAGCAGTGGATCATTATTAAGGACTGTGAGTTTAAGGTATGGTTCATGTATCGAATTATTGATAAATTGGATTACTAGATGGTTAGATTTATTAGGATTTTACCCTAATTGAGTCTCAAGGATTTTTATTTGGTTATGCATTTGAGTTGTAGCTAAATAAAAATGTATGTATGTTGGTGACATAGGACTTTGACGCGAGACGAATATCTTGACGTCGAATTTGGACTGGATATGATCCTTATATTTGAGGCGGGTACTTTTGACTTTATGTCTTTGATATGCATAGTAGTGAATTTAACAAGTAGCAATAATTATGTTCTCTTATTTGTTTCGGTTAATCACTACCCGATACTTGTTACATGATTGGTTGATTGCTTGTTTTGCATCTTATGTATTCCTTACCTGCTTATACATGCTTATAGGGGTAGTGATATACCATGCTTCACCATGTTCAGGACCTAGGTTTTATACCTTCAGTGTACCTTTGATTTGATTCGTTGACCTATGGTGTACTTTTATATATATATGGATTGACTCAAGATATTTTGTGGTTAGTGGCATGCACCATTTGCATGATTGCATGCTGTGCGATAGTCCGCTCCATTATTGTTGAGCACATCGCCAGTTACATGGATCTGCACACACCACCACTCATGGGTTAGTGGTCGATTCAGGCAGTGTGTGTTGCAGTAGGGACTTTGTTTGTCTCCGTTGGTCCGCTCATGGGTAGCGTGATGCAACGTGTTAACCGGCAGGGATTCCTCCCAGTCATCGTGTACCGGGAGTTGAGAGCATTGCGCTCCCCCATTTATGATTTGGGGTAGGAGGATAGGTGTACTCCGACAGCATCCCGTCCACTCGGTCACTCATCAAGAGTAGTGACGACAGAGTGCACGGTTGTCACAACCCTACCCACTCGACCTCACTATTGTGTGTGAGATGGTTGACTTGTGTCAGGGGTGACCAGGACGCATCATTGGCATCATATGCATGATGCATTTATTGCTTGTGTTTGTGCTTGCTACATTTATATGTTGTATATTGTTTGGACATCTATGTTTGACATGCATACAAGATTTCTATGTCACTCGGACTGTTTGTCCTTATACCCAGGTCGTGGTTAGTACAGTTTTTCTCCTATTTACTTCAGTTGCATTTCATCCTTTTATATCAGGAGACTGTACGCATGATTAATGTTAGATGTTATTTCCCTACTTTGCATATCAGTTGTACCTGCTGAGTGTTGGACTCACCCCGCCTCCATTGTTGTTATTTTTCAAGTTGATGCTGTCAGGAGAGAGTTCCAGTTGCTGGTCCCCTGCAGACCACGAGGATTTATTGAACTTTTAGTTTTTCTTCTTATTTGACTATGTTTAGAATTGGTTTATTTTGATACTTGGATAATGTATGGATTGTGTTTGTCGATGGATTTTTATTCGATATGTTTTACTACATACCTGCCTGGACGGCAGAAGAGGTGAGTTTGTCGGATTTGTGTTTTATGAGTGTAGTGGAGTAGGAAAAATCGGATTTGAGTTTTATGGGTGTAGTGAAGTAGGGTTGTTTTCGAGTCATCTTATTACTGCTCTGTTTGTCTACTATTAAACTGCGTGAGTGATTGTTTATTTACTGTTATTATTCCAGCCGCATGTGGCTGAGGTATATGGATATGTAGAAAGTTTCAGATTGTCCGCCGTATAGGGGAGATGCTGCCGAAATTTCTTCGGACAGCGACTCCTCCGGGGCGTGACATTGTTGATGGTAGATTTTGATGTTTATGTGGAGTTCATGGTGCTTAGATGCTTATCGGATCATTCATGTGGTATAGTGCATACCCTACCAAAGGATCACGCACTCAACCGATCGTTTAAGTTTCTTAATATGTGGTCATTATATAAAAACTTCAAGAAGGTGGTGGAGGAGTCTTGGGTGGCACTTGTTGGATCGTGAAAGTCGATAGAGGGGGGTGAATATCGATCGAAAATGTTTAAGCGAGTACGCAGTGGAAAGATGAAAACATAACGCTAACACGAATCGTTTTATTTGGTTCGGAGCCTTGATCGACTCCTACTCCAAGGCATGCACTCGTTGAGTGCTTTCGTTGGGTAATTGCTAATAATTCACAAAGTTATTACAAAAAATAAGCACAAGAATTATTAGAAAGGAATACCAACAACACTGAAAAGAAAAAGCTTGAGCCTCTTGTTGTCGGAGTAGCTTCACAACGTCGCAGGAGCACAACACGACAGAGCAAGCATTGGAAGATCTTGTTGTGAGTTGTTCTTTGTTCTAGGGCTCACCATCCTCATATAAGATGCTCCAGGCGCCCAGATTCCTTCAGGGCACCTGAACTGTGACGTAGCCTAGTCAACCAGAGTGCCCAATGTTGCGATGTCATTTTGGGATAGACTTTACATTCCGGGCGCTCGGACCACTTTTCCCCATAACGTCCTTCTCCTGCAAGAAAGAGTTAGTCTTAGGCAAAATGCAAACTATATTACCCTGCAAAATAAAGTGTTAGCACAGTTATAATAAACAAGCGGAGTATTAATTAGATTCCGTCTCTTCGAGACTGGAATCTAGTCACGATCTCAACTCAGAGTTCTGAAATAGTTCTAAGTTGGATCGGCGCCTAAGTTCCTTCCCGGGAACGCGTCCTCACAGTCACTCCCCTCGAGTGACTTACCTTAACTTACCTGCCAGATGCCCGGTTAGACCTTCGACCCGTCTGGACTTCGTGTCAAACATCCGATCAACCCTTCGACCTGTCTGGACTTCGTACCAGCTATCAAGTCAGCCCGTCGACCTAGCTGGACTTCGTGCCAGACATTAGGTCAACCTATCGACCCGTCTGGACTTCGTGCCAGCTATTTAGTCGGCCCGTTGACCTAGCTGGGCTTCGTGCCAGACATCCGGTCAGCCCGTCGACCTATCTAGGCTTCTCCTGCACACTTGGTCAAAGTGTTATATCATAATGAAACTAACTTAACCTACTTTGTCATTCATCAAAACTTGAGTTAGACTGTTGGTGTTAACCGCACCAACAAAGCTGATTATGGAGAATGCTAATGCTCAATTGTGCTAAAGGAGAAACTATGATGTTTGAAGGGTTGGTTGAGAGAGTTGAACAAGGAACAATTTGGACACATTTCTAAAAAAGCAAGAAGGTTAAACTCTAAGTTGGAAGATATACAACATGATATTCTAGAAGGAAAAGTCATCCCCTTATATTATAGAGACAAAAGGAAGAAGACACTGCTTCTAGCAGAGGTGGAGAAGTAATTCTACCAACAAAGGACAAAACATGCCTATCTATCGAGTGCAGATAAATGTACCAAATTTTTTCACGATGTGGTAAATAGGAATAACAATATGAATGTCATCATTATGCTCACCAAATGTAATGGAGACCAAACAAGAATCTTGGGTGAACTAGTGGATGGGTTTGTGGATTACTTTCATGATTTAACAGGCCAAACGGCGACGTGCACCCCTATGAATAGAAATGACTTCACTCGAAGGAAGCTAACGGGTACCCAAGTTAGGCACTTGATCAAGCTAGTGGGGGTGGAAGAACTTAAAGGAGCACTACATGACATAAGGAATGATAAGGCGCCGGGTCCGAATGGTTATGAGGCAAAATTCTTTATCTCTACTTGGGATATTATTGGTCCAGATTTTATCACAGGCGTTCAAGAGTTTTTTCAAGAATGGATATTGCTAAAATAATGGAATCATTCTTTAAGCTCTCTAGTGCCAAAGGTGGATCATGCTCCGAATGTTACGGATTATTGGCCCATCTCTTGTTGTAACGTCTTATACAAGGTGATTGCCAAAATGTTGGTCAACCGTTTAGCATTAGTATTAGGATATTTGTTGGACCCCGCTCAAGTAGCTTTAGTTCAAGGGAAGTCTATTGGGGACAATGTTAATCTCACCCAAGAGCTAATAAGAAAATATGCAAGGAAAAGAATCTCACCGAGGTGTATGCTTAAGATGGACTTGAAGAAAGCATTTGATATAATCGATTGAGAGTTTCTAATGATAACCCTTGTTGGTTTTAGATTTCCCTAACAATATTATGGATGGATTAGAGAGTACGTCACCATGGCTTTTTACTCCATATCTCTAAATGGTAGAATTCATGGTTCCTATTGGTTTGCAATAGTTGTAAACAAAATCTCACATTGAAAACATATGCAAATGATTATGGACTTATAAAAGAAAGATATCTCCACTAGTATAAGGTCTTTTAGGTAAAGCCTAAAAATAAAATCATGAGTGCTTAGGCCCAAAGTAGATAATATCATATTATTTTAGAGATATGTAAATTCCTTTTGGTCCTAACAATCAGTATCAGAGTCTGGACTACCATAAGGACTAATCATCGACTGTGCCCAAGGGCATCCAATCGAACCATGTGGATGGAATATTGACCTCTAACGAAGGAAGTGGGGACTCCCATGTCTAGATCAAGATGACCATACAACAGACAAAGAAGTCCTAATTGTGGCTAGACAAGAATGTCCTAGTAGGTTGTTTGGACAAAGAGACAAGAAAGTCTTGGTGAGTTAAGGATCAAATGACATCAAGTGGATATACTTGAGGAAGTGGTTCTTCATTTAAGGAAGGATTATTGGGTTGCAATGCTTGTAAACAAAGTCCCACATTGAAAACACATGGAAATAATCATAAATTTATAAGGAAAAGAAATTTTCATTGGTATGAGCCCTTTTGGGTAGAGCCCAACAATAAAATCATGAGGGTTTAAGTCCAAAGTGGACAATATCATATTATTATAGAGATATGTAAATTTTTTTTAGTCCTAAGAGTTTCTTTAGAGACTGGTGTGGATTAAGGCAAGATGACCCCTTCTCACCTTTGCTCTTTGGTTTATGTATTGAGGTCTTGTCAAGAAGATTGCAAGAGGTCTCTTTGAAGCTCTCTTTTCACTTCCATCCTATGTGCAAAGAGGCTGACATCACTCACCTAGTATACGTCAATGACTTGATGATGTTTGCCCAAGCAAATGAGACATCCTTAATGGTGCTTGTGGACTATTTGGGGTGATTTGGTGCGGAATCCAGGCTGAAGGCAAACCTATGAAAGTCACACATATATATAGCAGGATTGATGATAGGATGAAGGCTTGGTTGCTTCAAATTATTGGGTTTCCAGATAGAACATTTCCCTTTCGGTACTTAGGCATTCCACTTGCGGCGGAGAAGTTGAGGATAGCTAACTATGAGCCTTTGCTTGATGCTATTGCGAGAAGGATAAGTGATTGGCCTAAGCACTCCCAATCTTATGCGAGTTGATTGGAGTAGGTGAGATCAATGCTTCAAAGAATGGAGTGTTATTAGCTCTCTATGCTCCCTATTCCAATTGATATTATTGAGAAGATAAAGACTATGTGTCAGATGTTTGTGTGTACATCTAAGCTTCCCCAATATCATGGGCTACCATTTGCTTTTTAAAAGAAGACAATGGATATAGACTTTGGGATCTTCATGCATGGAATGAAGCCTTGCTAAGCAAAACATCATAGGAGATTCAATCAAAGAAGGACTCAGTATGGGTGAAATGAGTTCACCATCACGACATCAAGGGTGTGAATTTTTGGCAATGGGAGGTAAGGCCTTCAGTCTCACCTCCAATTAAAAGACTTGTGGATATTTTGCACAAAATTCAGAGGATTTCACAAGGTAATGGGGAGGCAAACATGAAAATGATTAAATGGTTTGTGGGTAAATAAAAAAAGGGGTTGTTAATGCATACAACTTCTTCAAACCAAAGGGGTCGACGATAACTTGGGCCTCCGTGATATAGAGGTTGGAGATTATGCCAAAGCACCAATTAATAGTGTAGCTACTACCGCATGAGAAGTTACGGACGACGGATAGGATGCCTTATGAAGAGAACAAAGCCCGTGTCCTATGTCGTTGATAGAAAGAGACAAATCGACACTTATTTTTTGAATGCCCTATCTCTTGGGCCCTTTGGGAGAAGGTGAGGTGCCGATTGGAGATTCAACATGAGGCTCAAATGATGGATGAGGTTTTCCAAGTGTTCATACATCAATACTAAGGGGGAAACTGGAAGAGGAAGGCAAGGCACCTTAGAGTTTCAAGCATGATATACATCTTGTGGGAAGCCTACAATAGATGTCGGTTTGAGGCGATGGTCCTTGATATGGAGAGGATGATTCACAAGATCCAAATACATGTGTTTTAGTTTATCAACTTTTGAGGACCAACCTATGCTTGTTGTGGTGTTGGTGTGGACTTATGCAGATGGTAGTGGATGTGATGTTCATCTTTTGGAGCTTTTAACCTCAACACGTGGATTGCTGGTGGCTAAGGCATCATGGTCTGCATGGATGGTGATCATGGTGATTGTACTTCATTTGTTTGTTTTCAGTTTTGCACATAGACATGGGAATGCATGGTTATATGGTTGGTGTAGGGATGTGATATGTTATGGAGTCTATGTGATGTGCATGAACATGGGGAGTGCATATTTTTGTGATTAGGTGTAAGGGATGTGACATGCTTATAAAGTCCATGTGATGTACAAGGACTTGATAGTGCATGCTTGTGTGTTTGTCCATGTCATGCACATGTGTTGATTGGGCTAGTGGAATTTACCTCACTTGTATAGGTAGACAACTTCGGGCTATGATTATATTTTTCTTTAGTTGACGGAGGCTATAATCTCCTGAAGCTTTTATACATTTACCTATTTCCGATGAGCATTGCAATTGAAATTTCAATTGATATATAATAGTCATCAAATACTTGTAACTTAAATTCAACAGCATTATCAAGGCAAATTGCCTTGATTGAGTAATCAGGAAATTGAGCTTATAGTTTAATAATTTGTCCAACTAGTTTAGCGAAGGTTATATTTTGAGATGAAAGCAAACTAACATGTAATTATCTAGTTGAAGTATGAACCAACACCATGAAATATCAAAATGGTCCACATGGTGGGTGTATAGTGTAGGACTGTAAATACGCTAGAGGGGGATGAATAATATTTTTCACTTTTTTGGAAATCAAGAGTACACAGCAAAAAAGAACAAAAACTAAAAGCAAACACTAATTTAGGTGGTTTTACTTGGTTCGAAGTCTTCGATGACTCCTACTCCAAGAGTCACACTCGTTGAGTGCTTTCATTGGGCAATCACGATAATCACGAAGTAATTACAGAATTTAAGTACAATTACAGGAATTAAATTATACCGGCAATACAATTTTGAAAACTTGAGCGCAGGTTGTTGATGCAGCTTTTAGGTATCCTGGAGACTTTTTCGGAGCAATGCGTGAGTACAAAAGTTGTAGCAATTGATGTCCTGAAGCTACTGGTTGAAGACCTTTATATAGGCACAGTCCAGATGCTTGGAGTCCCTCCCTGGCACGTGGACCATGCTGACGTGATGATGTCTTGTCGAAACTTGATCTATCAAGTTTATTCACTTCTGGGAGCCCGAACTCCTTCCGAGCATCTGGACCGTTATTGTGGCTCGGCCAGTCGTCGCACTCCAACTCACTTTTGGACAACTTTTGTGGTCCGAGCGTCTGTACCAATTCTGGGCACCTAGACCGCCCAAGTGCTTGTCTAGGCACTCACCACGGTGAGCTAGTCCAGGCACCCGGATCCCTTCTCGGCGTCCGGACTCCCCTTTTTCGTACTTCTCCTTCCTGTAAAAAAAGAATTAGTTCAGACAAATAAAAATATATTTATCTGTAAAACAGAGTTAGCACAACATAATAAGATAAGAGTAGTAATTAGATCCTATCTCCTCGAGACCAGGATTTAATCAACATCTCAGTTTAGGTTTCCAAAATGGACCTAAGTTAGACTGACACCTACAATTCCTTCAACTGGGAATGCATCCTCACTAGATTTCTCTTTCAGTTGCTTACCTCTTACTTACTAACTGCAATTGCTTGACTTGCCTTTGACCTACCAGATTTTCCCGCAAGTTGTCAAGTCTGCAGACCCAACTGAACTTTAGCCGGTTGTCAGGTCCCGCGGACCCAACCGGACTTCCTGTCAAATATCGAGTCTCACAGACCTATCTGGACTTTGTACCGACTATCAGATCTCACGGACCTAACTGGATTTCAATCTGGTGTCATGTCCTCTAGACCTGTCAACTTCTGCACACTTGGTTAAGCAATTAGATCATAAACACCCTAACTCTAATCCATTTATCATTCATCAAAACTTGAGTTAGATCATTAGTGCAAATTACATTAACATATAGGTCCATAAAATATCCCCATGAATCATCTTCAAAAAGGTTGGAGTTACAGCATCAACCTTTATGGGGGAAGGTCTTATAATTAGTTTGATTTGTGAATAAGTCACACATGAAAAATTGTTATGTAAAAGAATCTCTAATTTTTTAAAGAATATCCATGTGAATTATTTATTATTCTTCGTATAATTGTTGCCCCAAGATGACATAGTCAGTCATGTCATAATATGAAACTATGCTTGTCAACAAACTTCCGGTTTATATTATGTTTGTCTTAACTGCTTTCATTGTTGTATAATACATTCCAGAAGAGAGTGCACACAATCTTTCTTTTATCTGCTTTTGGCCAAATATAGTAGAAATAATACAAAAGTATTTATTATTATTTTTATTTAATGTTTCAATATGATATCCATTTCAATGGATGTCTTTGAAGCTAAGTAAATTTCTACTGGATTTGCTAGCATTAGTGCATTTTCACTATATAGGATTATATCATTTTGTAAAATGATATTTGCTTGTCCATTGTCTTTAATAATTTTTTATGCACACAATATTGTTATAATATTATTTTTAACTAATATTAACTCTAAAAAATATCTTTTGCTTTGAAGGATGATTTGAGTTGTACCATTATCTATTAGCTAGACATTTGTCTTGATATTCCATCATTAATCTTAAAGAGTAAATGTTCAAGTAAAAGAGTTATAATTCTAATATAATTTCATGTCAGATTTATAAATGAACACTTTATTAAATAAAGATCTAAAGTAGTAACTTATATTGACAACTTAAAAGAAAATCGAACTTTGAAATAGAAAAGACATTGCAACTAATGGACAATCATTCTATATTTTCTAGCATACTACCACTAATCAAATGATCAATATTGTCATCTTGTTGGGTAAAGCAATTAGAGACATCCAAATAGGGTATGTCAACTGGATCATAATCATTAGCAAAATTTGTCTCTATTTTTCCTTTTTCTTTGATCAATTTTTGGTATCGATCCACAAGATGCTTTGCTATAAGATAGGTTCGAGACTAATGTGTTGGTGTAATATCCCCTAGGTTAAGGTTGATCAAGTTGACCAAGCTTGAGTTGACTCAAGCTGGAGTCCTAAAGTTAGGGTTTCGATGTTTGATAATATATGGAGATTGCAAGAGCAATCGTTCGATTGAAGAGATTGTGGTGTAATTCCACTCTAGTTAAGATTTGACCAGTTTGACGTGAAGTAGAGTCAAGTAGGTCAAAGTTGACCGGATACTTAATTGGGTAAATCCTAACTGAAGGTTAGGCAAGTGAAAATCCTGCTAAGTGAAGCCAGGCAGTTGAAAGTCTTAATGAATGAATCCAGGTGAAAGACTTAGTGAGTGAAGCTAGGCAGTTGGAAAATCCTGGTAAGTAAAGCCAGGTAAAAGACCTAGTGAGTGAAGCTATGTGAAAGTTCTGGTGAGTGAATTCAGGCAGATGGAAAGTCCTAATGAGTGAAGCTAGACAGATGAAAATTAAAGTCCTGATGAGAGAAGTCAGACACGTGAAAATTCAGGTGGATCAAGGTTGACCGGATACTTGATTGGGTAAGTCCTAACTGGAGGTTAGGGAAGTGGAAGTACTGGTGAATGAAGCCAGGCAATTGAAAGTCCTGGTGAGTAAAGCTAGGTGAAAGACCTAGTGAGTGAAGCTAGGCAGATGGAAAATCCTAGTAAGTGAAGCCACGTGAAAGACCTAGTGAGTGAAGCTAGGTGAAAGTCCTGGTGAGTGAAGTCAGGCAGATGGAAAGTCCTAGTGAGTGAACCTAAACAGATGGAAAGTCCTGGTGAGTGAAGCTAGGCACGAGGAAATCCAGGTGGGTCAAGGTTGACAAAACACCTGGTGTTAGGAAGTCCAAGTAGGTCAATAGAGTGACTGGATACTTGACACAAAGAAATCCAGATGGGTCAAGGGTGACCGGACATCTGGTGGAAAGAAGTCCAAGTGGGTCAAGGTTGACCGGACACTTGGTACGAGGAGAAAAGTCCAAATGAGTCAAAGGATTGACCAGACACTTGGTGAAAAAGTCCCAGCAGGTCAAGGTTGATTGGATAATAGGCATGAAGAAGCCCCAATATGTCACGGTTGACTGGATGTTGTGTTTGGGAACTTTGGACTTGAGTTAATCAAGTCAAAGGGAGATCAATCGATCAACCGATCGATTGAACCATGGAGCAATTGATCAGCCGATCGATTGAAGGTGTGCTACGAGTGAAGCCTGCCCCAATCAATCAGTCAATCGATTGGGAAGCATTATCGCGAGCACAGAATGGTCCTCAATCGATCAACCGATCAATTGGGAACCGCCAATCAATCGATTGATCGATTGCGGCTAGTTTTCTCGCGTGAACGCAAGGAAGCCTGAATCGATCGGTCGATCGATTCAGGCCGTTTCCAGTAAAGTACAGAGGCGCTCTGAATCGATCGATCGATCGATTCATGCCTCCTCAATCAATTGGGAAACGACCGTTGCGTAGAATGTAGGTTTTGGACGGCTGAGATCGTTCGGATCTGATGTGGCAATCAATTGGGAGAGTGCCCAATCGATTGGGAGCCCTAGAAGTGCATATATAAAGGCCACGACGAGTTCAAACGCTGCGTAATTCTCCTGATCCTTCTCCACCAAGCTCACGACCTTTCCACTAGTTCTTGGAAGCTCTTGGAAATAAGTGTTGCTGCACTTCCAAGGTTCAAGAGGAATCCTTCATCAACAAGGTCAAGCAAGAAGAGAGTTTTTCATTTTCATTCTTGTATTTTCTTCTTGCGTGTGTTGTACCTTGTTGTATGAGTCTTGTATGAGGTTTCTCTACCTCTGGTAGTTACCAAAAATGAGTGTTTTTTATAGTGGAGAGTGTGTCGTGTGTGGATCTTTGGATTAGTCACCTCTTCTTGAGGTGGATACCAAGTAAATCCTTGTTTTAGCGTTGTAAGTGTTACTTCGAGTTCTATCCACTGTATATCATCATCACGAAGCAAGACAACGAGCATGACGAGCTATTCACTCTCTCCCCCCCCCCTCTCTCTAGTTACAAATTGACCTTAACACAATGCCCCTCTATCATGTTGGTGCAATTTGCACTAACGATTTAACTCATATTTTTATGAATGACAAGGGGTCTAAAGTTAAAGTGTTTTATTGTCTAACCTTTCTACCAAGTGTGCAGAAGTTGACTGGTCTGAAAGACCTGACACCAAGCTGAAATCCAACTAAGTCCGTGGGACCCGATAGCTGGTGTGAAGTCCAGATAGGTCCGCGGGGCTCGATATTTGGCAGGAAGTCTGGTTGGATCCGTAGGACCTGACAACCGGCCGAAGTCCAGTTGGGTCTGCAGGCCTGACAACTGGCAGGAAGACTGGGTCAAAGGCAAGCCATGTGACTATAAGTGGTAAGTAAAGGTAAGCAACTGAATGAGAGAACCAGTGAGGGCGCGCTCCCCGTTAAGAGAACTGCAGATGTCAATCCAACTTAGATCCATTTGGAAAACCTAAGTTGGGATCTTGACTAGGTCCTGGTCTCCTGAAGACATAATCTAATTAATACTCACATCTTATCATGTTGTGTTAACTCTGTTTTGTAGGATAAAATATATTTTTTGATTGTTTGGACTAATATTTTCTTGCAGGTGGAAGAAGCTGAAGAAAAGGGTCTAGGCGCCCAAAGCAGGCTCGCCCAGCGGGTGCTGAGGGCACCTAGGCAATTCGGGCCCAACCTCGGTCCAAGCGCCTGAAACTGAAAAATCATCCACAAGTTGACATGGAGCGCATCAATTGGCCGAGCCACGTGATCCAAGTGCTTGGAGGGGTACCAGGCGCCTGGAATAGACCTATTTAAAGGCTTTTGACCCATAACTTAAAAACAACAATTGCAACAAATTTCCTTCTTGCTCGGTGCTCCGAAGAATCTCCTGCGACACTGTGAAGCTCCTCCGACAACTGGTGACTCAGATTTTCATATTTTCCTTGTTGTTAGTAACCTTGTTTTTTTGTTCCTGTACTTATCTTGTAACACATTTTGCGAACTATTAGTGGATTGTTCAACGAAAGCATTCGACGAATGTGGGGCTTGTAGTAAGAGTCGTTGAATGCTCCGAACCATGTAAAACCAATTTGTGTTAGCGTTGTTTGTTTCTTCCATTTTCCACTGCATAACTTCATTTTAATTCGAATTTTTCAACAATTGCTATTCCCTCCCCCCCCCCCCCCTCTAGCGTTCTTTTCGATCCTACATATCCTACTTTAAAAACACTTATCTTCATATTCTTTTGAACTTTTCCTTTTTACTTCTTCATTATTAGATCTCCACTGCCAGTGGCTTATTTTAAGTCTTGTACCATTTTATTCCTGATAAATTTTTCTTTAGCCATGCCGACGATCATGCCCATGACTTATTCTAATTTTATAATTTTGAGATGAGTTAACATGCACTTCGGGGAATAATATTCCATTTGCTTCTGAAAACGGTGTAGATACAGTTGGACACAATTGATGATTTTCCATAAGTAGCTCATTATTCTATTCGACAACTAGTAGGCATGAGATAAGCTTAGAATATTCTTTAAATCCACGCACATGATGTTACTGTTGTAGGAGCACATTTGATACATGAAAAGTTGAGAAAGTTTTTTCTAATAAATTTTGAAAAAAAATTTCTCTCCACAAAGTGTGAGTTTGGAGTTAATCTTGAATAGTGTTGAGTTATAATCGCTTATAAATTTAAAATCTTGTTGGCAAAGATGCATTCATTCCTAATGGGTTCTTCGAAGAATTATAGTTCTAATGATCAAATATTTCTTTCATTTTTTTCAAAGTTCTTGTGATTTTTTTTACAATGAGACACTAAACTTTCAATTCATCATGAAGATGATGATGAAGGAAAATAATTGATATTGCACGATCCTGTAGGAATTCATTGTTTTTTTTTTTTTTTTTTAATGTATATGCTAAGTTCTTAGAGACCAAGTGGATCTCGGTATCCAAAATCCATTACAAATATTTTTTTTTTATAATTAAGTAAAGTGCTTGAAATTCAAACTTTGTGATATTTATCATAGCAACCATAAAAGAAAATTAAGAAAATAATTAGAATAATATCATTTATAAAATCAAAATGTGTTAATATTTGAAGCAATCAAATATTTATATTAACATAAAATATTATAGCAATAAAAATTAAAAGGAAACAAACATTAAACAAGCATGTCATAATATGATCAAAACATATTATATTGCCATAGTTATGAAATAATCAAATATTTATATCTACACAAAAATATTATAGCAACAAAAATTAAAAGGAAACAAAAGCTAAATAAGCATGTCATAATAAGATCAAAACAAATATATATTTCAATATTCTTTAGAAATATTAATATATCTTATATCTTTAAGTAAAATTCTTCAAGAATATTGATATTATTATTAGATTATCAATATTCTTTGGGAACATTAATATTGATAAATCTTAGACTTTTATATTTTAAATTATAAATCTATCAATAAATCAATATAAATTCCTATTGTGCTACTTCAGAAGTATCAACATAGAATTAAAAATTATATTTCTTAAGAAGTATCAATATAAATTTTGGATTGTACTATTTCGAGAGCATAATATTAAATCTAAATAATGTTCTATTTAGGAGCATTAATATAAAATTAAAAGTTCTTAGCATCAATCTAAATTTAGAATTTGTGCTACTTCAATAACATAATTATTAAATGGAAACATTTACTACTTCAAGAGTATTAATATAAAACTAAAACTATAAATATAAAACTAAAAATTTGTGCTATTTTGAGAACATTTACATAAAAACTAAGTAAGAATATTTATAAGTTCATATCTTAAAGAGGGCTTATGTTGATAGCGTGTTATAATTTAGTAGTAGAAGAACATAGAATTATCTTATTCAATAGTTCTACCAAACATGCCTAGTTATATATTTATAGGATAGGTAGAGTAGTCCAGAAATAAAAAATATAATAATATAACAATTAAATCAATCATATATTATAATAGTTTTCATGGTTGAAACTACTGTAGTTCTAAACAATGTGAGGAATTTAATTTAAATATTTTATGATAGAGATGATGATTTTATGTTTTTTTTTTCCATTATTAGAGGCTGTATTTGGATCATTACTCTAATTATTAGGTTAATTTTAATTTGAGTTGTTTAATATATCAATTATTTTGGCTGATATCTCAAAAATTGATATAGACTGAAGACTTGGATACTGGATTAATATAAATAAATATCTGAAAAAAGATAAATATTATTTAACACCAAATATTATTTAAAATGGGATAAGAAAAACTTTTTAAAAAAAAAATTGAGCAAAAAATAGCAGTTTGCTTATGTAACTACTGGTAATTTCTTCTAAATCCGAAGAAAAAATTCTCCAAATTTAATGAAAAATTTAATATCCGATTCAAAATGGAGAAGGATAGAATATATTTTATAAACCTAATTAAATAATCAAATACGAGACTTTTAGATTTAGATATGCTGACGGATTTGATAGAATCATATTCATACTTGACTTAAATACCCGATTTAATAATATATATAAAATAAAAAAAAATCTATCTTTTCCTTCTCTATACAAGATCCGATGGAAACGAGGATAGATATAATAAACGGAGATAGAAACGAAAGATATAAAATCCAATCTAAATCCAACCCATTTTCATCCTTAATAACTACCTCAACAAAATAAAGCTTACTATCTCTCTAGGAAGGATGAACATAACATTCATCACCTTACCAATGGGCATTAGAGTATTTTTGGACTTGAGGAAAGTAATTTCCAAGAAAATGGCATCTTCAAAAGAGGCAAACGAACTGTGGATACGTCTGGAGCTTCGTCTTGTTTCAATTAACGAAATCACCTTACAAATTAAAATAGTCGTTGGATCTTCATGTCAGCAAATAGCAACTGTACCGTTACAAAGGCGAGTGCTATCGATGCCAAGAGGGGAAGGATTTACAAACAATGCATTTAGTCGACGATCAGAACTTTGATTGGTTTCATCTTTTGCTCATTTACTGTTTCCATTGCACTGGTGAACAATCCCATTGCTGTGCTTCTGCTTGTGCTTCCGGTTAACCTTGCTTAATCCCCAGATGCGAATTGTGTGATCATCGCTGGCGGATGCGAGCATGTGTGGATTTGTCGGGTTCCAGCTAACACAGTTGACGGTGCCGGAATGTCCAGCGAGAGCTTCCACGAGATCTCCGGAACCTCTATGCCATATATATACCTGATAACAAAAAAGCAACAGTAACAAATAAACCACCTGAGCCTAATACACAATACCAAAAATCGTTCAAAAATAATCAAATTTCATGAGTTCATATTTATTGTTTCTATTATCTAGCAAGTAATAAGTTACTTTGCTAGCACAAATTTTATTTACAAGTTTAAGATTAAGACACGCAAACAGATTAGAGCAAAAAGAGCAATTTTCCATCATTGAAATAGATCCAACTTTTTTTTCTTATTCATAAGTTTAATCAAAAGCTAAGCAGTTAATAATGCGGATGACCTATCATATAAAAATTTGACTGAGATAAATTCAAATGTCTTAATATTTATGTGCATGTTGGTGGGTGAGCACGCTTCTATGCCATTTTCATATGGATCCGAAGCTCGATAAGAGGGAAATGCAACAGAAGATATTTGAATTCAGATATTATTATGAGATTAATATGATTCACATTGCCAATCAGCTTTAGAACAGAAAATAAAAGGCTAAAAGAAAGCTTTTGAGTAAACCTTTTTTGCTTACCACCATTTCTTCAATGACCTGCCGAAAAAAAGACATCGAGAACAATCTTAACAAAGAATTAGAAAGTCGAATGCCAATAAGATGTTTTTATACTTCAGATACACAGAACAGATGGATATATGTTCCCTAAAAACAATGAGTCAATTGCATTGTTCCTACCTTCCCAACACTTACACATGGCTTGTTAGGTGCATGTGATCTAAACAGCTCCATATAAATTCTATTTCAATATTTCTTAATTGTTTGATCCAACTTTTTTATGAGAATATAATGCCACTCTTAGCATACAAAACATACAGCAGTGGCATTAGACATTTAGGTAATTGAAGTATCAGAACAATATTATTGCACATCTAGTTGAGAAGGTCACTCATCGTCAAATTGGACATTGTAGCTCAATCTAGCAAAGTGCTCTTGATCGTGTTAGTCAAACTCAGGTATGAAGAATTTTGACACGGGAATGAATCTGTGTCAAACAAATGGTTTTTTTTTCCTTCAAAATTTGGAGACACAAGGATTTGACAAAAAAGAGTCTAAATTTATCATACAAGTATGGAGATACAACAATAATATAGCTAAACTAAACATATTAACTTAATCTATTTAATAATTTATAATACACAAATTACTAGATGGGATGCATATTATAACTCAGTTAATAAAAAATAAATTTATTTATTTAATAAACCCCTTATTCCCTTATAAGATATCTAACTTATATAGCCTATTATTAAGTTATAAGATATAGAATAAGATAGAAGTTGGGTTATACTAATTATAAATTTATGCTATATAATACAAGACTTTACATTGTAAGTGATAAGATATATTATCTTACACAACAGATAATAAGTTATATTGTATCAGTTATAAGCTGAAATATAACTTATGTTATATGTTTTATAAACATAATTTTACGGTGATCTTCTGCCTCGGACACGATCACGTTCTTCTCCCTCTCTATGTAATGCCACCCTCCACAAGCAATTCTGCTGCTACACAATCATTCCTGCACAACGCAAGCCTCCCATGTGATGCTCCTCCCCTCCCTCCCCAATGTGACAATCTGTCTGCCAGGAGGTAAATTTCATAAACCATGTCTCCTTCTTCCTCCCACTTTCTATTTCTTCTTCCATAGATGACTCTGGCTCATATGACTCATTTTATATACCCATACCCGTGTCGTCTCATGTCAACATGGATATGGGAGTAACGGTAAGTCTGAGTAATATAGCTTTTAATTTCCAAATTGTGAATGCACTCTGATCACACAGTGAAAATCTAGTTCTATAATACAAATCATTTTGTAGTTTATCCTACAAGAGAAATATAGAGCAAGCAAAAAGTACCAATAGCAGGGAGTAAGTGAAAAAAAAAATAAACCAGAGGACCCATAGAGACCCTATGTTCTAGTTCAAACTAATAGATAGTACAATTTTATCAGCATTCAATTTTTTTTTATGATGGATGCATACCTGTGAATCTTCACTTCCACTAGCAATAAAAGCTTGCTCAAACCCTCCAAAACAAGACCTTATCACGAAACGGCAGCGTTTGTGACCTTTGTATCTAGTAACAAGTTTTGGCTCATCTTTTATGCTCCACATGTGAATCTCCTGATTTATAAGATTTATGAGTAAGAAGTTATCATCCTTTGATAGAGAGAATGAAGTAATTGTTTGCTCTTCTTCTATCAATTTCTCATTTTTTGTTCCCCTTTCTAGCACCAAGATTGCTGTTTCTTTGCATAAAGTTATAAAATGTCTACCATCATTTGAGACCACAACATCAGAGGTTTTACTCATTCGCTGCCCTTTCCAAGAGTCCACTTCTTTTCCATCCAAATCATAGAAACAAATAGTCTTATCAGTAACAACACAAAATAGTCGTTTTCCATCTGGGAACCAACCACAAGATATCAGACCAACACCAATACCAAGCTTTTCATAGACGTAAAGGCATTCACCAGAGTAAACATCCCAGAGCCTCACAACCTCTTCCAGTCCACAAGTTAGAAGTCGACTGTCATCAGGGCTCCAAGCAACCATTAGGACAGGCTCCTCATGACCAATTAGTCGGTGCTTCAGAGTGAATTCTCCATTTTCATGAACCTAATGTGGTAATGACATACAGTAATTACTACAAGACAGAGTAAATATCAACAATGGAAATACAAAGTTATCTTTAACCGATTAGACAAAGGGAACCAATCTTTCTGAAATTGAACAAAATTTTATAAGATCGATTGGAGAACATTGGGAAATTAGATGCCATCTACAAATATGAAAGTGAATTTTCTAGAGGATCACCAGTATGGAATTGCCTGCTAATCAAAGCAGGATAGAAATACAGTATTGCTAAAGTGCAGTTATTTTAAGATTTTTTAGAAGGACCTACTTGTCTATTTCATGTTCCATCTACTTGTCCTTCTAGCAATTAACCTAAACAAAATGAGTACATATAAATTATTTTAAGCACATATAATGAGTACATTAAAACTTCAAGGTTAGCCTGGAGATTCCAGAGCCTTTACAAAGACTTTTTGCATTTTCAAGATTGCATAGGTGATCCGGTGGTAAAGAAGGGAGGGGGGAGGTTAGCTTGGAGATTCCAGAGCCTTTACAAAGACTTTTTGCATTTTCAAGATTGCACAGGTGAGCCGGTGGTAGAGGGGGGGATGTTAGCATGGAGATTCCAGAGCCTTTACAAAGACTTTTTGCATTTTCAAGATTGCATAGGTGATCCGGTGGTAAAGAAGGGGTGTGGTGCTGTCCGGCAGGAGGTCAAGGTGGTTAACACCCTGTGGGGCCCGTCCGGCAGGAGGTCAACACCCTGTGGGGCCCGTCCGGCAGGAGGTCAAGGTGGTTAACACCCTGTGGGCCCGTCCGGCAGGAGGTCAAGGTGGTCAACACCCTGTAGGCGCCCGACCGGGCGAATCACCTCCCCGATCGACAGAAAGCCAACCCGGCATCTCGACAGATCGACTCGGGCCCGAGCTCCTGACGCCCGGTGAATGACTAGCACGGCTTAACAGCAGTGGACGAAGGCTGAGTGGTTTTCGTCTCGACCGAACAGGAACCATGGCCACTAAGGTTCTCCCGTTCATACGAGCAGCGCTAGGGCCTTCGTATGATTGGCTGAGCAGATGTCCCGCTCGACCAACCGCAACGTTAGCCGAGCGGTTATTCTGTCCGGCTTGGTATGAGACAAAAGGGGTAGGTAACTCTATCTTCCTCGAGACAAGTGTCGCCGACAGGCAGCATGGTAGGCGACTGGATCAGACAGAGAATCGTACGACGGAAATTTTCACTGTCACGTCAGGGATATGCTCGCGCTATTGAGGTATGGCGTCAGGCACGCTTTTCTGACACACTCATTATGCTTTGAGAAGCGTGCACATCTTGATAAGCGTGCACGCGCCTTCAGGGAGCCCTATATAAGGACCCTCAGACTCCAACGGAGGTATGTGTTATTCATTACTGTAGCTACAGTTCTCGTCACTCTTTTTTTCTTGCCGCCAGGAGCTGACTTGAGCGTCGGAGGATCGTCGCCGGGAACCCCTTCCTGGCTCGGTTTTGTGCTTGCAGGTTCTCGCCGGAGGCCTACGTCACTCAGAGGGCCACGCAGGGTCAACGAGAGCGTCGTGCCCCCAGCGACCATCGACTCAGCACTCAGACAGGATCAATAGGCAATATAAAAGCTTTATTGGGACTTGTTTAAACCCTCAAGATAGTATTGTGAGTACTCTAAAGAGTGTGCCACCCAACTTTAACCAAGTTGCTAAGCAAATCACCCAACTCCTAAAAGTCTTTCGACGTCTTGAAAAAAGTCCCATGCATAAGTTGACTTTTTTTTCAAAACATAAAAATTTTGAACATCTGTAGCTATTCAAGCACTATTGTGTTACTAGGCAAATAACCAACACATTTGAGAAACAAATCATGAAATTCAATTTGTTGACAATTAGAGGAAATGGCTAGGACAATCAAAGTTGATGTGCCAAAGTTTTATGGTAGATTTGATCAAATGTATATATTAACTTATTGGATAGTATGGATAATTGTTTCAGCAGGAGGTCAAGGTGGTTAACACCCTGTGGGGCCCGTCCGGCAGGAGGTCAACACCCTGTGGGGCCCGTCCGGCAGGAGGTCAAGGTGGTTAACACCCTGTGGGCCCGTCCGGCAGGAGGTCAAGGTGGTCAACACCCTGTAGGCGCCCGACCGGGCGAATCACCTCCCCGATCGACAGAAAGCCAACCCGGCATCTCGACAGATCGACTCGACTCGGGCCCGAGCTCCTGACGCCCGGTGAATGACTAGCACGGCTTAACAGCAGTGGACGAAGGCTGAGTGGTTTTCGTCTCGACCGAACAGGAACCATGGCCACTAAGGTTCTCCCGTTCATACGAGCAGCGCCAGGGCCTTCGTATGATTGGCTGAGCAGATGTCCCGCTCGACCAACCGCAACGTTAGCCGAGCGGTTATTCTGTCCGGCTTGGTATGAGACAAAAGGGGTAGGTAACTCTATCTTCCTCGAGACAAGTGTCGCCGAAAGGCAGCATGGTAGGCGACTGGATCAGACAGAGAATCGTACGACGGAAATTTTCACTGTCACGTCAGGGATATGCTCGCGCTATTGAGGTATGGCGTCAGGCACGCTTTTCTGACACACTCATTACAGGTATGCTTTGAGAAGCGTGCACATCTTGATAAGCGTGCACGCGCCTTCAGGGAGCCCTATATAAGGACCCCCAGACTCCAACGGAGGTATGTGTTATTCATTACTGTAGCTACAGTTCTCGTCACTCTTTTTTTCTTGCCGCCAGGAGCTGACTTGAGCGTCGGAGGATCGTCGCCGGGAACCCCTTCCCGGCTCGGTTTTGTGCTTGCAGGTTCTCTCCGGAGGCCTACGTCACTCAGAGGGCCACGCTGGGTCAACGAGAGCGTCGTGCCCCCAGCGACCATCGACTCAGCACTCGGACAGGATCAATAGGCAATATAAAAGCTTTATTAGGACTTGTTTAAACCCTCAAGATAGTATTGTGAGTACTCTAAAGAGTGTGCCACCCAACTTTAACCAAGTTGCTAAGCAAATCACCCAACTCCTAAAAGTCTTTCGACGTCTTGAAAAAAGTCCCATGCATAAGTTGACTTTTTTTTCAAAACATAAAAATTTTGAACATCTGTAGCTATTCAAGCACTATTGTGTTACTAGGCAAATAACCAACACATTTGAGAAACAAATCATGAAATTCAATTTGTTGACAATTAGAGGAAATGGCTAGGACAATCAAAGTTGATGTGCCAAAGTTTTATGCTAGATTTGATCAAATGTATATATTAACTTATTGGATAGTATGGATAATTGTTTCAGCAGTGAGACATGATAGACATTTAAAGGATAAAATTTGCAAGGATGAAAACTTACAATGTCGACTAGGAAAATTAGTGAATTGTTCTTTACTGCATCTACATCACAAAGAATCCCTAGATTCATTAACTTATCTATCTTAAGTTCTCTCCAATAGTAGAAACAAACCAAATTTTGCTTTGCTAAATGATGTACCAAGGGTAACTATTGTGTTGCAAGGCAAATAACCAACACATTTGAGAAACAAATCATGAAATTCAATTTGTTGGCAATTAGAGGAAATGGCTAGGACAATCAAAGTTGATGTGCCAAACTTTAGTGGTAGATTTGATCAAATGTATATATTAACTTATCAGATAGTATGGATAATTATTTCAGCAGTGAGACGTGATAGACATTTAAAGGATAAAATTTACAAGGATGAAAACTTACAATATCGACCAGGAAAATTAGTGAATTGTTCCTTACTGCATCTACATCACAAAGAATCCCTAGATTCATTAACTTATCTATCTTAAGTTCTCTCCAATAGCTGAAACAAACCAAATTTTGCTTTGCTAAATGATGTACCAAGGGTGAAGTGGAACAGTACAACTAATACAATAGTTGTGTAAATTATAACATGTAATGAAAAAAAAACCATATTACATCTAGAAAGAAGATATAAATTTTTTAACTTGTTTCCTTATTCATGGAGAGAAAAATGGTAAGATCCAATCAATTCAGTGATACAGAGCTCCAAACATTAGAAAATGCTGGTACTTTTCAAGCCAAAAACACAATCCAAAAGTCACAGCTCAGTCAATCAGTTAATTCCTACTAAACTAATATCTATGGTTTTATGTTAAGAATAGAGGGCAAGCCAAGGCGGTTTTTGCCACTTGCTCAATATGCACAGGCTACTCAAAAGAAGGAAAAAAAAAACCCCAGCAGTTTGTTTCACCATTAAGCACATGATGATTCTAGAAAGAAGTAAATACCGACTATAGTGATTTAGTAGAAACTGTACAAAGAGACAAACTAAGGAAATCAAATTCTAAAAAAATGTACCTCCCATATAATTGCAGATTTATCACTTGATGATGATGCTAAATACTTTCCTTGGTTGGAGAACTGTAAGAACCATACTTCATCATGATGTTCCTGTAATATCTGCCATAATGAGGAAAAAATGGTTGAGAGAGACATAAATAGTAGGACTGATTTAAATAATTAGATTATTTATCAATTGAGATATTGTCAAAAGATCCAACTATTCACACACACACACACACAGCTAATATATTAATGCAAATCTAACTCTGAGCGACAAAAAACCTAGCTTCAAAAAAATAAAATATGAATGAATGTATAAGACAAGTAGAGTTCGACTTCAGAGATTAGTGTATCTAAGTGCAAGGAATCAAACATATAAATAGCATGCTACTATACACTTCCAACCTGGGTTGTTTGAGAAGGTAATTGGTACTTTCCGCACTGATGATCGGTGTACAATGAAAGACAACTTTCAACAGAGTTATGGAAATAACAAGCTTCTCTTTGAACATTAAGAGCCTGTTCAACCAAGTGCTCCAACCTCCTCTCAGGTATCATTATCGATGGAGGAAGTAATTTCTGCAGCTCATCTAGAAGCCTCATTCGTAAGTCTGAAATATTTGTTCCCACGTTGGCAAACCCAAGTGAGATACGCTGCGAAGGAGATATAACGCAACTGGAAAGATTGTGCACCCGCTTTTTGTTAATGCTAAGTGGAGAGATCTCATTTCTTAATGTTTGTAATGCTTCCATTACCTTATTGTTCTCCAAAAGTTCAAAGAACTTCTGCTCCAAAATCAAAAAGGAAGCAGACTTCAAAATATTTTCATCATCAACCCCTATTTTATGCAATGTGATCATGCTTTCATCCCAGTTTCCATCAAGAACTTGCTTCTGAAAGAGGTTCACAACAGAAGAGTGCAATGGTATTCCTGACTCTTCTTCCAGAACTGCTCCACTTCTCTCGTAACCAAGAGAATAGAGGGCTTTGGTAATAATTCTCACAAATTCAACTTTCTTAATGACTCCTTTAGAACCAATGATGTCTTCTCTCCCTTGGGATGGTAAAGGCCTGGCCATTTGGCCTCCCCAAGGACTGATATACGCTAAAACTGATGAAGTATTCGAAAGTCTATCCAAATCTACTGAGGATGCTTTAACACGTTTTGATGGTGGTTCATTATCTTCTACACCTCCCATGAAATGCCAGAATCAGCCCATAAAGATATAGTTGAATAAGTTATAAACTGAACACAAGATTCATTCAATTGTTGTAGAATGGTATTGAGTCCAATATGTAAACAAATTCCTGCATATAAAAAAGAAGAATTTCAATATCCCTAAAACCTAAGAAACTATTGTAACTAAAACGCTCTCATCTACAAAACTAACAGTATGAATTCTGATAGGAACAAAACTCGGCTAACAACATAAACTTTATGCTTTCTTGCACACAGCACATGAATATAACTTAGGTGAAGTCACAACATGAGTTAGCCAACATGAGAATCACCGAATGTGATAAGATGTAATTTTTCCAGCTGAAAGGGATAGATGTTTAGAAGTGGACTGCAGCTTGAACAGATCTTCCAGTATTGATTGTCCCCTTTTCTTTATTGATTGCTAGGTATGATTATCGATAATTCATAAGGTATGTTCGATACTGGTTAGCTTGTCCAAGATATGTTAAGAAGAATAGACATGTTAAGAATTCCCTACTAAAACTAATATGTAGCACAGTTCACTCAGCTATACACATTGAACATGCTGGCACAGTGATCAGAAAGCAAATTCTTGTCTAGTAGTTATCTTAAGTTGACAGTTGCGCCAGAACAAGGAACATACAACACTCCAGAGGAACACATGGACAATAGAATGTTATGAGACAATGAGCCCTTCAAATAGACTTATCTGAAACAATAGGGAAGTAGTTCAAAGCAAGCAATTAGCACGGATCTCCTCTACAACACTTCACCTAAACATCAAAGAAGAAGACAATCCGTAACCCCTAGGCAAATTCAACAAGCAACAACTAAAAATTTTCCAAAAAGCATCAACTCTCTTTCCTCCGTCAAAATTTCTATAATCAAGGGACTATCGCCGATAACTAGAACAATCTGCGGTTCAAGAATCATCAGTAAATTAACATGGCAGCGCAAAGTAACAAAGGGCTCAAAAACCTAGATCAGCAGCATACACCAAAGCCTCCAAACCAAACCAATATTTCGGAGGATCCTGGACCTACGGCAGGGAGGCGGAATCTTCCAAGCAAAGACCCAATCAAACACCGACTTAGAGGTGGAAAGAGGCGAAAACCCTCAATCCAAGGCCGGGATCGGGCTGTCGAGCTCGATTGCAGCCCTAGACGCCTCAGGTATCAAGCAAGGAAGCTCGAGAAGACCCAAAGAGGTGGCGGCGGCGGTACTGGCAGAGAATTGGGCCCAAATTGGTCAGCGGTTCGACAAACCGTGGAAGCAAAGCCAAGAGGACGCAAAATGGGAGAGATAGATGAGGGTGAGAGATAAAAAAAAAAAATGGTATTTATAGGGAAGGGTGAGGAAGGGGAGAGCATGAGAGAATTGAGGGCAATAGGTGAAGATTGTTTTCTTCTTCATAATCATTTCTCTATTTCTATTTATATTTATATTTATATTTATATTTATATTTTATTTTATTGGTTAAGGGAGGTATATCATTCTTATAATTCGACTAATTTTAGAAATAAACTAAAGTAATACTCTATTATCACGAGTGATTCAAATTTTATAGATATTTGATCATATCTGATAGTCGGGGTAACGAAAGTTAGGGATGTGGTGTTCCGGTTGATTGTGTACTTACTCTGCGTGACCCTACAACCATAACTACATTAGTGCCGAGCCAGGGAAGGAGTTCTCAGCGTTGGCCTTCCGACGCTCAAGTTAGTCATCGACGACGTGTGGAAGCAAAGTAAAATAACGAACAGTAGCAGCAATAGTAGATTATCGCATATCTCCGCTGAAACTTGGACCCTCCCCTTTATATAGGACTCCTGTAGCGCGCGTGCATGCTTCCCAAAGCGTGCACGCTTCTCGAAGATTTCCCTAACTAGATGCATCAATAAAGTGTCCCTGACACAGTATCTTAACGAACCGAGCATATTTCTAAAGTGACAATGGAAGTTTCTGCTATACGATCTTCTATTTGAACTAGCCGCCGATCATGCCGCCTGTCAACGGCGCATGCTCCCAAAAAGATAATATCCAGCTAGTGGTGTCTTTTACTGAGCTGAGTGGGATAGCCGCTCGAAGGATAACCGCCCGTCTCGGGTTCTTACTTTCTGCTCGCATGAGTGTATTATCTGGCCGAGCGGGAAGGTCACTCGACCGACTCTCCCGCTGTCCTGATCCATGAGCCATTATCTGGATGAGCGGGAAAACCGCTCGACGTACCTTTGCAGATACCTAGCAGTCTTTCTATACGTCGGAAGCTCGGAACCTCACCGAGCTGTCGAATAGGGTCTTCATTATCCCGATCGGGCGAGCGTGCTCCCGAATCGGCCAGTGGTATAGGGGCGTTGACCACCTTGACTTTGACCTCCACCATGACATTGACCTCAACCATGGCAGCGGGGTGGGGTCTCCCCCCCCCCCCCTTATCACAGCATCAATGTTCAAAATTACCCAACATGTAATTCAAATTCATTACATGGAAATCATCCTTCACCATTGTGTGATAAAAGGTGATTCACTAGCCCCTAGTGTCACTACCAACTCGTCCCTAGGCCAATATAAAAGAAGTAAATCACGGATGACTACTAACTACTAGTGCATGCAGATGGTCAAAACATGAGGGAAAGCATCAGGGGGCAAAGTTATAATTCAAAACTATATAGGGCTGAACGTTGATTATAATTAATACCGTAAATTAATTGATTTAAAAATATAAATAAAAATAAAAAAATATGTGAATATTATTTTTTTTGAAAATATATAATAAAAGTATTTAATATTGGTTGGGATTCAATAAAAATCACATATTGGAAAGATTTAGTAAAGATTATGAATTTAAAAGAACATAGAATATTTTTATTAACATAAGACCGGTTGGGGAGAGCTCAAAAGTAGAATGAAATTGAGGATAAACCTAAAATATGTCAATATGACTATATACTTGTATTATTGAAATTGTGTTCTTCATTTTTTTTTTCTTATAATCAACAATATTAGAATAAATAATCATAGAATCTCCAAAAAAAAAAAAAAAAAATGTCAGAAAGAGTTAAAACAAGATGAATCAACCTATAATTAAATAAATATATCAGATTCAATATATAAGTAAATGATATAATTATAATTCTCAAATATAGCAACCAATGAATTATTTTCCAAAAATTCACAACAATAAATTTTTAGGCTAAAAATTTAAACTTAAAAATTCATAAACATCATCTCTAAATATCAACTCAAATAACTCATAACTAAATATTCAACATAATTTGAGAGTTGTCATATTTTATCTCTAAGTCTCACAATTCAGAAACTACAATAATAAATCAACCAATAAATAATATTAGCTCGATACATTAGTTGAAAATCAAATGGATAAAATTCTCACTCAAAGCAGCCTATAAATCGAGCAATACAAGCTGGAATCAAACTTCAAAACTCTCAAAATCAAAGTTAAATTGAGCAAGTAAAATTTCTAACAATCAACCGTCTGAAAAAACTCAAATCAGAGATCTAGAATCGAATTGAAAACTCCTCAAAAATGAATCAAAATCTATTTGGGTTATAATAAAATGGTCACGCAATGATTTTGCTAAAAATTATTGTCGAAAACTCAAAGGGAGACGATGGTGATGACCGAGTTTGGTTGAAAATTTTCCTAGGATTCAAATATATACATCTCATGATCCAAATTATAGAAAATGGACGACGAAATAATAGAAATCAAAAGAAAAAACCTTGCGTATGTCCTGCATAAATTAAGATTTATTTTTCACCATTTCTTACTAAATATTATAATTCAAGTTTTTTTATTGTAGTTATTTTTTTTGGTAATCAATTGGAAATTGGAAAGGGAGGGAGCTAATGGAAATAGTTTATGAGTTGTGGGGACGGGATAAAAAATTAATTAAATAAGATATAAAAATTAGGTGGGGCTAGAACCCACCCTAGCCCATAGGTGGCTCCGCCTCTAGAAGGTATGTTCGAATCATACGTATCTAGTTTTGATCCTAAAATTTCATATGACAACACTCTATGTCTCAACCATCACACCACCCTGGGACTATCATCTTTCACCACTGTGCACCATGCCCCCAAGTGCAATCATTTCCTCTATCTAATTCTAATCTTGGTGGATTACAAATAACTCATTAACCATAGATATTCGTTCATAATTTAAGAGAAATAGTTAAGATTATACTAATCAAAGCCCTATCGTTAGATAAAACTCCATAACTTTAATGCCATACTAAATAAAATTAACAATCATATATATTTTTAAATTGTATTTATTTTACCATAAAATATTTGTTTATAGTTGGGAGAATTTTCATAACAATTGTCACTTTACTTCTTTCACAATCACATTGATATAGGAGTGCCATGGAGTGTTTGGAAGTATTGATGGGCCGGGCCAAACACTCAGCCTGTTAACTTCCTTGCTGGGCCGGGCTATCATATTAAAATAATACACGGTTGGTACGCAACTCCTACACATGGCAAGAACCCACAGCATGAAAATAAAATCAATGAATTTCTCCCCCGCAACTCATCAAGACTTGGCCATTGCCGGACAACGTCCGTGATAATACAACATTTGGAGCAAGTCTAATTCACTCTATAATTCCATAAACAATTTGAGGAGGATCTGTGCCGTCCAGCTTTGCTGAAGAGATGAACAGTTCAAAAAATCTATAAATACTCTTTAACTCATCCATTAGTAAGCAGTGTCTCTTACTAGGCAAGAGAGAGTAGAGAGATGGCGAGCTACATCATCTCCGTCGCCCTCATTGCCTTGGCCTCCATAACTGCCATGGCTTCTGATCCCGGCCAGCTCCAAGATTTTTGTGTTGCCGATGAGAATTCGACAGGTGATTATCATGCATTTGTCGAATTCAAATAGATTGAGTCACTAATGCATATCATCTCGTGCAGCTTTGGTTAATGGCCTCCCATGTAAGGACTCGAAGAGGGTCACCGTTGATGATTTCTTCTTCAGTGGCCTTGACAAGGCTGGTAACACTTCGAATGCGGTTGGTTCCAAGGTGACCCCTGTCAATGTGGTTCAGATTCCTGGGTTGAATACATACGGCATCTCCTTAGTTCGCATCGACTATGCTCCCTTTGGACTCAATCCACCACACACCCACCCGCGTGCCACTGAGGTCCTTGTGGTGTTGGAAGGCACCATCCTTGTCGGCTTTGTAACCTCAAACCCTGAGAACAAGCACTACACCAAGGTTCTTAACAAGGGAGATGTGTTTGTGTTCCCTCAAGGCCTCATACACTATCAATACAACAACTGGACTGCCAGTGCCGTGGCCATTGCTGGGCTCAGCAGCCAAAACCCTGGTGTAATCACTGTTGCCAATGCTGTCTTTGGATCGACACCGCCAATCCTTGATGATGTACTTGCAAAGGCCTTCCAAGTAAGCAAGGAGACAATTGATAAAATTCAGGCCAAGTTCTGAGAACATATCAGAGAGTTTAACCATGTTACATGTTAATTTCAATGTTTGCATACATTCATTATTTCGATCAGTTTGATTAAGAAAGCATGTATTGCCGTGTGGGTTTGAATGTAAGGATGTACCTTTCGTTTTAATTGAGGCAACCTCAATTTGTTTTCATGGAATGGAACAAGGAACACATACCTTTGTGACATCAAAGATCATCTGATGGAGCAGGGTGAGATGCATCTTTCAAATTGGTAATGCCAATCAAAATCTGAGACTGAACCATGTGACAATTTTACAGACTGCACTTTTTTCCATTGATTTCTGCAAAATGCTTTGTTAGATAATAAAATCTAGGAGTTCTATAGTTCTCCAGCTAGCATGATATAATTTCCATACTCGAGATATCGGAATCATATATAATTCAAAGCAGAAGTTTGTTCTGAAACAAATAAATATCATTCTTCTGTGGAATTAATGTATCATATAGACCAAACAGAGAGTTCTTTAGAATCTTATTCAACAAACAATAACTAAATGATAGTAGTGTTTGCAACATATCAATCAAATGCTGAGATAAAAAAAGAAAAAGTAAATAAAATCTACAGTTTGTGAAGGCATAGTTTTATTTCAACGTGTAATGCAATGATATCTCAGAGAATAGGTAGGAAATTGGACAACAAATCAAGCAAAGACAAGAAATTATTAGTATTAGACATAGATGAAAGGCATACAGGTCGATATTCGATAATTCAGCTAACAATTTATGGTTAGGGTATCAAAACCGCTATAGAGAACAGAAAGGAAAAAAAAAAACAATATCAAGTTTCAATCACCAATCCTACATTTTTATACATTCAGATGGTCACAAACATAAGATTCAATTGGGTACTATCAAAATTCTTGAATGATGAGATTATGGAGACCTGGTGGATGTGAAGGGTGATCCCAGAAATTACCACAAGAGATTGAAAGCAATGCTCCACAAGCTATTAAAATTTTCAAATGCATGTTAGCACTAACTACATTCCTATTTTATTATTTTTTTGTAAAAAAATTCTAGCGAACAATAGTTGACTTGGTATATTAGAAAAAGAAAGCAGGAGTTCTAATAATTCAGAGAGTTTCTACCATCTCAAAAGCAATGCTGCCTCCAACAAAACTAAGAGACAATCAGAATTCCATGTTCAAAAGAAGAAACAGATAACTCCATTGAAGCTTCACCGAAGCTCCATGAGCATTCTTCTAATCATATTTCGTCCAGTGAGTTACTTCTAAGGCTCTAAAACATAATACATTCTATTCAAGATGTAAAGAGCTTATCAGAATTCCACTATTCATTCCCGAAATATATACCAGGGCTTGCTTTCTAAATGATTACCCAAGCTAGACATAAGGAATTTCCCAACTTTGCCACCTTTTTGAAAGACTTTAAAGTTCCAGGATAGCTATTCATTGCCAAAAAATAATGACTTCTCGATTTGTTTCAAAAACTCCATCTGTGCACAATACATTATTTTCATTCTGGAGATGAACCATTTATCTTAACTTGACTATGGAGTTGATTCTATTTTTCACCACCAGCCAAGTCAGCTCTTTGGCCTTATTTGGAGCAAATTAATTCCAAGCTTTTATATTGAGAAGAAATACCAGGGTTGATGATCTGTTGATAAGTAGAAGCAACAGCGGAAACTTGGTCACCAGACCATCCTCAAATGAAGTCTTGTTCACATTGATGTGTTCTTCCAGAATCCAAGTTGAAAGATGAGTTTACTCTGTAAGAGCAGGACTTGAGAAGTTCATCCCCAAAATAATATGATCCAGCACTAAGTCATAAACAATTACGATGGCATTCACTGAGCAAAGAATAGCAGAGGGAAGCTATTACAGAAAGACACTCCATGCTGCCAGAATTGATCTCTATTTTTATCCATCAGCTGACTGAAGGAGAATTGACATAAACTGATGCAGGATGGATTAAAGATAAGAGCAGGCAATTGATGAAAGTCAAGCGGCAGCAGTAACTAGAATCTCAAATAAGATAGTATGAAAATTCACTTCATATAACATATTCTAGCATAATTTACACAACAATATATATTTTGATAAATTAGGTTGATACGACTTAAGAAGTGAAGCTCCAATAATAAAATGTAGTTTCAGCTGCCATTTCTCTAAATTCTATTGCTAAGAGGATTCTGAAGCTTAGCTTTCTAGGATCATAAGAAGTTGTTCAAGGTATTATATTAAATATTGATCTAGTGGGTTTAATCTAACATTAATAAATCTAAAATTTTATCACGAGTCTATAGATACCCATGGAATGGTTATTTCATAAGATAAATATAAGATTTTCCACTTTTCTCAATTTCTGCATGGTATCAAAATCATCATTTTAGAGTTAGAGTTCTCCAAAAGAGATATTCTCATCCTATCCTTTCTTAATCTCTCCACTTCTGTTGCAATTTCTCCACCGACAACTTTGACCATCTTGGTGAAATGTCTTCGGCTCTCAGATCTTCTCTCTGCATGATGCCTCCGTGTCTAAGTAATGCTCAAGGTTTTGCTTTTATACTTCAATGTGTGACTAGTGCAAAATATGAATTCCCATAGAGTTCCTATTCAAGTCTCTAACTATTAAAGTGTTGGATATATAATATATCCCTCAATTTGATGTGCCATCACTCATGTCTCCATGTTGATATTTTGTGCCATAACTCATGTCTGATATATTGACTTTTTATGATATATTCATTTTTCTCCATTAATCTCTAGTCTATTAAATGCATCCAGGGAGATTTAAAAGACTCTAGCATTATCACAAGTTTTTGAAGCCTAGGGTCAAGCCAAAGGATCCAAATTTGAAAATATACCATCCACATTTATTATGAATCATATCAATCTCTAGTTTGGTGAATAATAATACAGAAGATAGTCAATACTTATTATACCCAATTCAAGTCAATCCTCCTGTGATTAGTTTAAATCGTCATACAATAATTTAATGACTCTCAAGAGAAGTTAGAATCATCAATGATCACATATAAAACAAATAGCAGTTTTTTTTTTTTTTTTTTTTTGTAATTCAGGCATTTAGCTCTTCGAACCAACTAAATCCTGAGGTAACTGGTTTTCCACTGGTGTAAATTAGGAAACGCTCATGGAAGCCCATCCAAATGGCCAACATTCTTAGCCCACTTCTCACCGGAGGAAAAATCCAGACTCCAAACCTTAGATCCCTTGGTTATTCATTGGAGGATCTAACTATTGCACCATTGCCCTCGGGGCAACAAATAGTAGTTTTACATAGTAATTTAAACCTAATCCATTTGAACAAGAAATTTGGTCATTTTGGCCTACAATAAATACAATCATTTAATAAACCTTCAGTTTATGTGGATATAAATAATTAAATAAAGTTACAAAATTCAAAGTCAATAATTAGTTAAATTAGTAAATCGATCAGTTTGCAAGTCTACTTTCTAAATTTAAAATTGAGCTAATTATGAGTTTGATTTCTTGAAGATTATTGGCATAGATGGTCCAACATTGCATATCCACTCTCTTTATGGGACAGTTGTGAGTTACAGATCCTCATCCTTTTAATAGAGATATCACAATGGTTGACCAGCTTGGCTAATAATTGATGCAACTCCCTTGAGATTTCAACTATAATGACAAAACTCCCATAGTAAATTAATTAACTCTCAAATATCTGTACTTGTGATTTTTGTTTACCCAATCTTAAATAGGAAGAAAATATCCAACAACTTTCTTGGAAGAATAAAAAAATTGAATCAAATATCCAGCTGATATAAAGGGTAAAAGATCATGTAGTTCTTGATCAATATACTAGCTCATATAAAAAATTCAACCATTGACTTCAAAAAGTCATTTTAATGCCAATGTAGAAACAAAAGTCACCCCAACTTTATTAAACCTCATTTATGAATTGAATAAAAGCCTCCCTCACAGCATTCAATTACCCTCTAACTAGGAACGATACTGTCTATATCAATCCATTTAAACAGTTGAGGAGCCAACCACCTCCCTCATTTTCAAAGTGCAAGATTCGTAATAAACTCTCCTTCATGAGAGTGATCTCTTTATGTAGAATTTGTGATGCAAAATAGCTTGTAGATCTCTTCTTTCCAGTGACACCACCATTAGGCATGGTAGAGATTAGAGAATTAATTGGCAGAGAATGTAAAATTGTGTGTCACCTTTTAACTTCACCCATTATAAAGTGTATGCATATGAAGTGAGTATTGTGTGCACGAGTGAACATCTAGTTAAAGCTGACATATATGCAAGGACAATAAATACCACAAGTTTGAGTGGTTTATGCAGTTGAGATGTCTTAATGATAAGGCATTTCTACCAGGGAGGAAATGGCAGATATAATGAGGATTTTTCAGTCCCGTGGAACATGATTTCTGTGCAACATGCACAAAAATAGGAATATGTTCAAAAAATATGTTTTTTTCATTGAAGATTTGATGCAATTCCAATAGAGACAGTTCAACAAGGTGGAAATGAACCTTAATAAATGGGTTAATATATAATACAATCACAAACTATTTTATAAATTAAACGTGTGTTAATTTTCAAATTTCAAGCTGATTTACGTCTTTAAATAAAAAATTGTGATCCTTATATGTCTCAAAATACAAGTAGAATATTAATATTTTTGTCTAAAACATTTATTTTGGTATATATATATATATATATATATATATATATATATCATGGTTTAAAGTGTCGTGCCGAGCCGGGCGAAACAGGCAAAACATCTCGTTCCGCCCTACAACCGACACCGGCACAACTCCGGCACTAAGCCCTACGACAGCTGGGAGGTGTCGTGCGACCGTTGTAAAAAAGGGTGTGACCCCGCAACAGCAACAGAGGTGTTGCATAACCACTCCAGCCTCCGCGACTGCCGCTGAGGCGTCGCACAACCCTGTGGCCGCCGCGGAGGTTTCGCGTGACCCCGTGGCCGCCACAGAGGGGTCGCACGAACACATGACCGCCGTGAAGGGTTCGTGTGACCACCAAGGTCGCACCGAAGTAGTCACGCGACACCCGCAGCCACCACTCAGGGGTCGCATGACCCTACGGCAGTACTGGAGTCGCGCAAGTGTCTCGAGTGGTGTCAGATTTTAGATTTTTTTTTTTTAAATTAAAACTTAGATTAATTATTTTAATCAACTCCTAGCTATGATGGGGATAATCTAAAGAGACTTTATTAAACCCTAATAAAATTATCTAATTAATTTTATATGTCATTTATTTTAATTTAAAAATTATAATAAAATTTTTATTTTTTATTTATTTATCTATTTTCATATCTTTTCCTTTTTTTAAAGATTATTTTTTATATTGTTTATTTTTAAAATATTTATGTTAAATATTTTATTTTTTAATTAATATATTTTATATTTAAAAAAATACCAAAACTATATTTGTAGAACACGAGACGGTACCGAAACTGTATTGTTCCGGTTCAGGACCGAAACCTTGGCACGGGTCGTAATTATATATATCTATATCCACAAGTTGTTTTGCAAAACAATTTGTGTCATGTAATAGAGGGTATCATGAGAAGAGGTATGAATTTTATTAAAAAAAACAATTATATGAGCATCTTTTTAATAATTCTTAATTACAAAGGGTTTATTGGTAAATTCCTCTAAAACATTTATGTCATCCATGCAACAAATACTTGGGACCAGTGGTCAGAACAATAAAGAAATCTAGAAAAACATTGTGCAATTAAATTATTTGTCTCAATCATTGCGCAATAGTAAAGGATAAGATATGGAATTAATAATTCTGTCAAATTTACCAAGAGTAATGATGCAATTTGTAATTCATAAAATTATAAGCTTGTTAGCCAAAATGAAACTGAACATGGAAACTTGGTTATATAAGTGATGAACACTAAACTGTAGAATATACTACTGATACCTTCTCATGCATTATAGTGAATTTGGCCATTGCTTTAGAAAGAATTTTTTTTTCTAAAGTTTACAAAGGCAACAATATTCCAGATAGATGGAGGCACTGAAAATTAGGAGAGATTAGTAGCGGTAAAAGTTACACAAACACTGACCCATTTATTAAGCAGATCAAGTCAATTCCAGCCACTAAATTTAAATATCTGTGTTCTTATGGCCTAACAACTGAGACATGTTTCAGATGTTGACTGACATCCTCCAACGGCATACATTGTGTTGTCAAGCATTAACACTGTAGTGATCTTGTCTATTCCACTATAGTTATGCTAGCAATCTCAAATTTATTTAAATGTATTCAATAGCATAGATCATATAAAAGTCGGTTGCGTAGTACAAACCTGTCAGCAAGAATTGCACAAACACCCTTGTATCTTCATCAGATGCACTGTCTGCAATAATCTAATTGGAATTTCAGGTTCCGTTAGGCAACCTCCAGGCCTCATGCTACTTGTCCCTTCTGTAATAACTAAACCAAGTTCTATATCAATCCATTTGATGCTTAACATACTAGTCTTATCCATAAGCTACTTCATATCTGAATTCCTAAATTAATCCAGGCATCAAGATGCAAAAGCAAAACATATTAGCTGAATGCAACTGCATGCAGATTTACTCAACATCATAAATGAATGATGCACGACTGCAGATGTTCCAAAAATGCAAGAAATAATTATCCATTGCATGAGCAAAATTTGCAGAAGGATTCAAACTACAGTACATTCTAGAAATTATTCTGCTTCCTCACTCCAAGGATTCATCACCCAGATATGAAATCTACAGTGTAATCAACAGTCAAAGAGAAAATTAATTAGCAATATCTGTGTGGCCCATGAAATGATCTGCAATAGTTTTATCTCATTTATTGACGCCGTCAATGCCTCCAAACTTGTTATATCTGGAAATCAGTATGTATATCTATCTTCTATAAAGATATGTCTGTTTTGTATGGCTCTGCAGATTCCAAACTCTTTTTGGGCATCTCTAGTTTCATTTCTCTTCTACTCTCTTTTTGTAAAAAATCTTCTATGGAAACAGACATAAGATCCTTGGCTCGAAGGCCGGGAGGCTATGAGGAAGTGGAGAGGACGAGGGAGCTTGTCACCAGGGATTTACTTGGAAATGGAGAGCAAGTGGTCGGAACTGCTGAGGTTGATCTTGAGCTCAGAGTTCCTGACGGATGGGAGAGACGGTTAGACCTAGTGGTAAGGAATCAACCTTCTTATTCTTCCCGTTCAGGATTCAAGCTGTTCTATTTTGTGAATTGTTTCTTTGAAACCATTCTAAATGAAAAGAAAAAAAAATGATTTCTTTTGTAATCCTATTCCAGGCTGCTTATGCATGATTTCTTTGTTTAAATTATACACTTAACTTCCATCATTAACTCAGTTTCCTTCATGCATTCATCTAAGAAAGTTGGTTGCTTCAATTTAGCGTTCAATTCCGTGAACTAAGAATTTCAACCTAATATAAATAGTACATACTATCCAATAGGTTTGTTTTCAATCCACTTTATCCCTTCTATACCAAGTTTTTCTACTATTTCTTTGCTAAAAGAAAAATTTTTACAATAGGAATCTGCACAAGAAAGTATTGTTTGCAATAACTTGTTCACGCGTGAAGAAAAAAAGAAGAAGAATTCTTCGCATGCTATTGTTCTTGCTGATCAATTATTAAACCCTAAATTCACAATCAACTACAGACCGGAAGGACCTACCTCCACAAGCCCGAACCGCATCCAGCGCCCCGCCGCCACCACAACCTCGACCTCGCGCTTCCCCCGCCGTCCCCCTCCGATCACCTCCCCAAACATGAAGCGATGGCGCCTCCCTCCCGGTACCAGAGCGTGTGCACACTCGATAAGGTGCGGTCCTCCCTCGAGCGCGCCGGGCGGCGGCCCGACGGCTCTCCCTCCCCGCCTTCCTCATCGTCCACCGGAGTCTCCTCCCCGGTGAAGCTGCAGGAGGAAGGCGATCGAGAACTGGAGCAGCCGCCTGCGGAAGCGATGGTTGTCGCCGGGTGCCCGGCGTGCCTCCTCTACGTGCTCGTATCGGAGGCGGCGCCGCGGTGCCCAAGGTGTGCGACGCACGTGCCGGTCAGCAGCGAGCCCAAGAAGAGACACAAGTTTGACCTCAACTCACCAACCAATGAACAGCGACTCGATGACTAATATTTCATAGAATATTTACATGGCAAAAATCATTAATCATACATTTTGCCTTTGTTAAATATATAAATATAATTCTAAAATTTTGAAAATACAGTTTATGATTTGTTAATATTTTTTTAAAAAATAATTCAGGTGTTTAAATTTTATCTGAATAATTATAGAAATAGATGATTTTTTTATTCACTTATCGAGTCAATTCAAAGCATAAGTTATGCATCAATCTCCAACAATAATAAATAAGTTGTCTTTGACGTATATTTATACCTTCTCCCTCGAATTTCAAATATTAATAATTATATATTAAATTTATATATATATATATATATATATATATATGTCAAAGATTTACCATTTACACGGTCCTCTTCTCTCTCTCCCCAAGTAATCAAACCTCCAAACATCCTCTAAAGTCCCCGGGGCCATAGTGTCGTAGTAAGACATCCAGGTTATCATTCAGGTATTCGCAGTTTGAACCACAATTGCGACGTATTTGTAGAAATTTTTCCTCCAAATGGAGGATGTAACCAAAGGATGTTAGACTTCTGGGTTGGCCGACGCGTACGCTTCCCGATTTATCCTAGTGATCGGTAAAAAACTTCTGTGGGGTCGGGTCGGTCACCCTCAGAGATAGTCAATGAGGCTAACTGAGATTATCATTTTTTTCAAACATCCTCTGAGGGTGTCAACAAACTCTAATCTTTGACCCACTTAGCTATAGGAATCATTGGACGAGGACGGAGTATCTAGCGTTAACGATATTCTCTAGTCCGATATTGCTCCTAGCGAAGTAACCTACGTTCAAAATGACACCTGGGTAATGACTCGATAGTAGAGAGGTACAATCCAATGATTGTCACCCTTATTGTCCTACCATCTCGTATGCGGGTAATTTACAAGTGACGTTGCACTCGTGCAATCGCTTTCATAACTCGCCTACGATTTATATGACAACTTACATGGATATTCCTTCTCATCGACTATATAAGACTTGATGAAGGTAGATCTTTAAGATATAGTTTTTCATCTCTTAAGCGGAGGCTATTTCTTTTACCCCGAAACATATCCTCTCGCTCCCTCTTGTGCACACGTGAGCTTCATTCGATCCATCTCAATCTGGAATTGACCCTACCGTCGGAGGGACCATGTTAGCTATGCCGACCCCTTCTGATATGCTTTTGATTCACATAATACTAAATTTTGATTAACCATAGGATAAATTCTACCGCAGCTTAAGTAAGGAGAGGAGTGGTAGGAGCACGAGGAACTACACCATCAATCCTGATTTGTCTGAGACCTACGGAGATGATGCGCTAGGTATAGTGGATCTATAGTTGATTAGCAGAAGACCTTTCCTTTCCTAGAGTGGTTTTTTCTTCGATCCTGCGCACAGGGAGATGAGTCAACAAAACGTCAGTGCTTAGAAACTAGAGGGGAGTCCCTGGTGAAGGCCCTCCGACGCTCAAGTCAATTATCTTCCGAATAAACGAATGGATGAAGAACAGTAAGTACATATGCGCAAGAGTAGAGTTGCAAATGTCAGTGAGTGTACCTTCATCACAGAGAGAACTCCCTTTTTATATACCACCTCGCGTAACCTTCGCAATCATGAGATGGCAAAATGTGTCAGAGTTTGTTAAAGTTCACCATAATTGTCCGAAAAATCTTTATTTTACCCACATGTATACCCCTTTTATCTTTTATAGCTTCTGTTATTACCAAGGTTGCCAAACGAATATGCTGTTATTATTGGTCTGCTTATGGGAGATATGATGGTTCCTGAAAAAGTTTCCAGAAGAATATTCTCTGACACAAAGTTATTATTATGACAAGTTGTTGGGATATTATCTCCTGAGCATAATCCGGTTGATCCTTAAGCCTATCACCCTGTTGAGATGATGTTGTCAACTGAATATAATCTAGCTAGTCCTTAAGTCGATCGCCCTATTAGGATGATATTGTTGGTTGAGCATAATTCGGTCGGTCCTTAGGTCGTAGCCTGTTAGGATGATGATGTTTGTTGAGCATAATTTGGTTCGTCCTTAAGCCGACCACTCTGTTAGGATAATGTTATTGTTGAGCATAATTTGGTCGGTCTTTAAATTGACCACCCTGTTAGGATGATGTTATTGGTTAAGCATAATTCGGTCGGTCCTTAAGCCGACCGCTTTTATTGAGTTGTTCAGTTACGTTATATATAGTCCATTGTTATGTATCATATTAAGCTGCTCAATCACATTCTACGCAGCATTGATATATTCCTTTGGGGAATGGTAGAGTGCATTATACTTCCTGAAAATCACTTTGAAAATGTATGTTTTGCTGGAATTCCGTTCGGGCTGTAATATGAGTATGAGTGTTGTAGGCCTAGTCGTTGATTATGACCCAATTTTATCAAGAATTGGGCATCAAACAATGAAGTACCAAACCCCTCCTATGCTAATCTAGCATAGAAATGACTCCGGTCGTCCGCCAACGAATGTAACGGTAAGTGATAAACTTAGGATTGTATGTTATTTCTATTTTGAGGGTTTTTAATATGGAAATGGGGGTTGATCCTGTTCGAACAAGAAATCAACAGACGCTGGGCACGTGGCGCTCCCTGGCTCGCTGATGTAGATCTCCGACTGATGGCGCGATGCTCCGGCTAACCTGCACAGAAGTCGGGCCGGGAAGGGGGTTCCCGGCGACAACCCTCCGACGCTCAAGTCAGGTAAATTACGATGAACAAGGTGGCTCCCAAAGTCTCAGAGTACGTACCCAGAATCCCCTGGCGGTGAAACCTGAGGTTCTTTATATAGAGCTGTGAAAGGTTTGAGCACGCGTACCAAGGTGCATAAGTGTCCTCTGTCCTATCCTAGGTATGCGGCTGTCAGAAAGCTTACCTGTCCTTTCCTAGGTACGCGGCTGTCAGAAAGTTTACCTGACCCATATCGCTACAGTCAAAGCATGCCCTCGATGGGACAGCAGAATCCCCTGTCACAAGATTTGGAGCATGGCACACACGTGAAACCTACAGGTTGTCAAAGAAAGAAATCCTCTGGCCTTTTCCTTTGCTCCAAACTTGTATTCCGAGCGGACAGATACCTAAACATCCGACCGGACATCCGCAGTGGTTTACTTGTGCTTTGTGGAGACTAACAAACAGGGGTGCTTTATGACTGTGGTCGGTCAAAAGGTCAGCTCGGTCCATGACCTTTTTAACTGAGTGTCGGAACCCCGATTTGACAGGGTGCCTCCCAACTATAAGTGCGAGCCGGCCGGACCCCTCCGGGTACTCGATCCCATCGGCCGGCCGGCAGTCCAATCGGACCGGCCGTCTACGGCCGTCCGTCCGGTCGGACCACACTCTCCTCTGGGTGGGCGGTTGTTCCGGTGACTTCCACTTGGCGTTGACTTTGCAAGAAAAGGGGGGGGCCCACTCTTACTACCGGATCAGGGGTTTTGGATTTTGATTCTAAATCTAACAAATGAAAAACAAAGCAAATAGAAAACTAATCTAGTGATGGAATGAAATCTAACTAAGTGCGAATAATTAATCCACAATGCATTGTCACACAACGCTATAGTTTAACCATAAACACAATTAAACTAAGGAAGGAAATAGCAAAACATTAAATGAAACCTAATCTAATAAATGAAAGACAATGCAAGTAATAAAGCTAAATCTAACCTAACTACAATTGCAGAAAATAAACGGCAACATGAAGTAAAGCAAAGCAAAGCAAAACATTTAACTAACCCTAAAACATTAAAGAAATCTAATTTAACCTAACCTAATTGCATTAAATCAAATCTAGAACTTAAAGACATTGAAAGAACAAGACAAAGGAAGAATTAAACAAACTAAAATGCATCAAAATAAACCTAATTATTGGTTGAAGCAATTCATCGAACATATTGTAGGCGTGAATCTAATTAAGCATAATAAGTGCAATTCAAACATGGAAAATAATGCCCAAAAAGTATCTCATCCAACTTTCAAGTTAGCTTTCACAACTCCAATAAACATGTGAACAACATCTACTCTAACATTTCAATAAAAATTCACTCATGATATACAATAATATCTCAATGTCGCTAGAATAAAGATTGTCTCTTCTAAAAATTTCTACCACACATGAATACAAAAATAGCATAACATGTCAAAAGTATTTTTCTTTTTTTTCTTTTCTTTTTTGTTCCTTTTGTTTCTGATTTTGTTTCTTTTTTTTTTTGTTTTTTTCGTTTATGATTTTTTTTCTTTTTTCACTTTTTTTTCAATATGTTGTGCATCACTATACAACATTATCAATAGCTCAAATAAAAAGATAAATAGCATGATTTACCTATGGTGATCAAACATGGTTCACCTATGCTTCCCATAAATTCCACTAAGCTATTTCTCTCCCCCACACTTAAACTTTTGTCCATCTTGGGCAAAATACTCATCATCGTTAGCCAGAGAGATGGAAGGAAGAAGAGGACGAGGTGCACGTGGGAAGCTTCGCGAGCCCTAGCCCACGACGAAGAAAATTACGAACCTCATCCTCTTCTTCCTTCCTTCTCTTCGGCCGGCGGCCTGTCTCCTTATCTTCACCGTCGTCGGTCGACCCTCCACAACCCATCCTTCTTCTTCTCAATTCCAGCGACGACAGCATCAAGCACAAGTGGCGGGAGCAGCGAGCTTCAGCAGCGATTCCGGTCATCCACCTCGCCTGAGGGGTTCTTCGGTGAGATCCTTCACCTTCCAACAATTTTCCAAAGCTCCACCGTTTGGGGTTCAGGTGACAGAGGTAGAGGAGTGGTGGCAGTCTAATTTTTCCAATCAGCTTCCATCCGAGGGGGTTCTTCGGTGGAAGATTCGTATCATCCCATCATCGTTGTCGAAGTCAACAACGACTGACAATGAGCTACTGTCCACCGACTTTGGGGGTTCCGGAGTCGGGTCTTCGTGTGACAGCAAGGGTAGTCATTGGTAATTGAAAGTTAAAGTGTGAATTGTGGTTGGATTAACTTAGGTTTATTCATGTTAATGTCTGTTAATTGTGTTAAATTTCTTGTGTTGAAGTTTCTTATTGAATACTTGAATTGAATATGATTTTCCATGTTTGAATTGCGCTTATCATGCTTAATTAGCTTCACGCCTACAATATGTTAGATGAATTACTTCAACCAATAGTTAGGTTTATTTTAATGCATTTTAGTTTGTTTAATTCTTACTTTGTCTTATTCTTTCAATGTCTTTAAGTTCTAGATTTGATTTAATGCAATTAGGTTAGGTTAAATTATATTTCTTTAATGCTTTAGGGTTAGTTAAATGCTTTGCTTTACTTTACTTCATGTTGTCATTTATTTTCTACAATTGTAGTTAGGTTAGACTTACCTTTATTACTTGCATTGTCTTTTATTTATTAGATTAGGTTTCATTTAATGCTTTTCTATTTTCTTCCTTAGGTTAATTGTGTTGATGGTTAAACCATAGCGTAGTGTGACAATGCGTTGTGAATTAATTATTCGTACTTAGTTAGATTTCATTCCAGCACTAGATTAGTTTCCTACTTGTTTTGCTTTTCATTTGTTAGATTTAGAATCAAAATCCAAAACCCCTCATTTTCATATTAAAAACCTCCAAAATATAAATAACATACAATCCTAAGTTTATCACTTACCGTTACATTCGTTGGCGGACGACCTGAGTCATTTCTATGCTACATTAGCGTAGGAGGAGTTTGATACTTCATTGTTTGATGCTCAATTCACGACAAAATTAGGTCATAATCAAATTGGCACTGTTGCCGAGGAATTGAGAAGAAGAAGGTAGAAAGGGCTAGAGATCCGGCCGGCGGCAATGAAGGTAAGGGAAGAAGCCGTTGGCTGGAGAGAAGAGGAAGAAAGGGGAAGAAGAGGTGCCGGTGGTTGCCGCGTGCCCTAGCCCGAGCGAGCAAAGAAGTCATGAGGAAGAGATTATGTTCTTCGCGTGTGAGTGATGAAGGGGAGGGGTTCTTAGTGGATCGTGTTGTGGAGTTGAGGTTTTGGGTTGGGAAAAGATCCGAATCCAATAAGAAACTGAAATTGAGTTTTTTTTTTGGAATTGGGCTTGAGGAGTGAGCTTTTGGATTGGGTTTGAATTGGAGCTCTACTTCTTTGGATCTCCGTGAACGGTCCAGATCGCTTTAAATCAGGATGAAGGGTTAGATCACTTGATATGCCTGAAGGGGCAAGATTTCTCCTGATCTGGATCAATGGTTCACACGGATTCAGCTTGATCTCCTCCGTTTGACCTCCAAATCATGTCACATTTGATTCGGCTTGATCTTAATCCATGACTCTTTAAATTTCCTACAAAACCACATAAAAATATGAAATTAAATTTCACAATTTGTAGGAAATTTATAATTAAATCTAAAATAGATTTTACTCACAAAATCTAATATAACTATAAAATTAAGCATATGAGAAGGTAAAAAGGTCAAGACTAAGAGCCAAAATAATGTATAAAAATGCTAGTTATCAGTTGTCCCTTTACTTGACCGAGCGTATGATAAGTTATCTAGAGAAGGCCCGCTTCGTTCTATCTACTGTCCTCCAGTGGTTGATCTGTTGTGAAGTGAGCTGGTCGTTCCAGTTGGCTCTTAACTAAGACCGACTGGCCTCAATCATGGTCACCTTAAAATCTAGCTGGCCCTGAGACACCAAACTCCATGGTTCACGCGACTCGAGGACTTACCGTCTCCCTCCGACCGGATTACAACTCGATTTGGTTAAATCTAAGAACCTTAACACCGAGCGATTAATCAAAGCCAAAAGGAGAAATATTACTCCCTCTCTAGTATAACTGCCACATCACCTTAACTTTGACCCCCCCCCCATCATCTTGACTCTCGCTGCCACATCACCTTGCGGGTCTACTCATCATAACCCGTATCAAATCCCTTTAACATTTTTTTATTTTCAATTTACTATTGGTGTAGTTAGCACAAATGGTCAAACTTATATTTTGATGAATGACAAATGGATTCAAGCTAGATGTTGTGTTATCTATCATTATTATTAAGTGTGCAGGATGCAGGAATTGACCGATCTAAGGACCTAACACCAAGCTAAAATCTGTTGGACCCCATAGTTATTTTAATGTGATCAACCAAGTTAGGTTAGGTCATGTTCGATTTTAATCCCTGTGTCTAAGTGTGCAGGAGCTTAAGAGCACAGGAAGTCGAGTAGAAGACGCAACTAGCAAGAAGAATGACACGGGAAGGGAGCTGACGGGCTCGGTGCATCCGAGGGATGAAAAGGCTGCGGAAGAGTACACTGGTGGGCAAGAAAAACGTATGCAACATTCGAGGGATAAGAAACCGGAGCGAAATCTTGCTCGAGGAGAAGGCCAGAAATTAGGTTCGGGTAAGCCCTATACTGGTGGCCAAAATCACCCAGGAGATCGCAGCAGCAAAGGAGCGAAATGGAGCTGCAAGTGCTGCTAGAGGCGCCTTTAAAGGCTGTTGAAGGCGCCTCCGCGTCTTCTGTGGAAGGCGCCTTCGATGAACAGTGCGAAGGCGCCTTCCATAGCCTTGGAAGATGCCTTCGGCCAGTCAAACTAGACGTTGGCAGTGGATAAAGCTTTATCCACGAGTGCCTCGTTGGAGGCGCCTTCCAGCCCTTTGGAAGGCGCCTTCAGCCTTCGGATAAAATTTTCCGAGAGCTATAAAAAGACCCCTGAACCTAGGAAATATATATCAACTCTAGCTTTCATTTCCTAGCACATTCCTGAGCTTTTTAAGAGTGTAATAGGCTTCTCCGCCTACACGAAAGAGATCTTTCAACGCTTTCTTTTACCTTGGATTAACAACTATCTAGGCTGTAATCAAGTAATTCCTTTGTGCCTTTTTTATTTATTAGTTACTTAATTTCATTTATATAAGTGTGCTACTAATATGAGTTGAAGAACGATGAAGGATTTTATTTTTCTATTTCAGACAATTCACCCCTCCCCTCGTGTCAGCCCTGCAACGCCAACAAAATCCAGCTAGATCTGTTGGACCTGATAGCTGGTGGAGAGTCTAGATTGGTCAAGGAGTGACCTGATATCTAGCAAAAAGTTCGGCTGAGTTTGCAGGACTTGATAGCTGGCCGAAATCCAATTTAGTATACAGACCTGACAACTAGCAGAAAAACCTGATGGGTCAAGAACAAGTCAAGAGATTACAAATGGTAATGTAAGTTAGTAGAGGAGAGTGATCTAGTGAGGACGAGTCCCAGTGAGACTGTAGGTGTTGATCCTATTTAGATTTATTTTGGAAGTAAACCATCACTAGATCCTGATCTTGGAAAAACAAGATCTAATTAATAATCCCTTATATTTAATTGTGCTAACTTTGTTTTACAGGGTATAAGTTGTTATTTGGACTAACACTTTTTTCACGCGTGAAAATGTAAAAGTAGTATCGGATGAACAATGTCTGAGACGCCTCGGGGCTATGGGGAGGCACCTCGGAGCTATACGGAGACACCCTGGATCCAGAGGAGGCTCCCTCGCATGGACGAACTTTGAGGATAAAGTTCTTGCGGTGGAGAGGCACCTTGGAGAGCACTGGAGCCGCCTAGAAGTTGTGCAGAGGCGCCTCAAAGTATATGGAAGGCACCCTCGAGTCGATAGAAGTCACAGTCTGCGTGACTTATCATGACCAAAGCTTAAGGGATAATTTTTTCAGTTGAAGGTTGCTTAGACAAGGCTGGAGGCACCCTCAACGCTCTATAAAAGAGTTTTTTGACCAACATTGAGAATAGAACTCATTTTCAAGCTTCCACAATCATCCTGTTGCACCGTCTTTGCAATACTATTGCTACTGCGCTACTACTTTATGACATCCAACTATTGCCAGTAGACCATCGAGATACGAGCTTGTTCAGAGTCAATCCTTCTAATGTTAGTAACGAATTCTTAAATTGTGCATTTACTTTTATAATTGCATAAGGAAGTGTAAACTTGTTACACTACCCTTTTCATTCTTGTACTTAATTCTCTCTTCTGGCGGTTCTAGAAGAGGTTTATAGTAGATTGTCCATCAATACAATCCAAGGAATCGTGGGTCTTGGAGTAGGAATGATAATTTTCCCCGCGGGTTAGGGGCCCCACAGGGAAAACTCGAAACGGGGATAGAGATCCTTGATTTATTCGGTGATGGGGATGAGTTCGGGGATTTTTTTTCGGGAATAGGGTGGATTCGGGGCGAGTAGAGGGATATTGCCCATCCCTGAACTCGCCTAAAAAATATTATTATTATTATTATATTATTTTTAAAAATATTAATAATAATATTTGATCCCTATCCAGAAACTGAGTCAGACGGACCATCAGGTGAGGTGGATGAGATGTTGATCGAATCACTATGACCCGTAGGGGGTATGCTGAGATGACTTCTATGTTAACCAAGTCTTCCGAAGTCCTCTAGTCAACCGTACCTGCAGCCAACGATCGGGTTACCCCGGTCCCTGGTACCCCAATGCTCGAGGTAGATTCAGCAAATATATAAGTAATAGAACAAATAGCAGAGTAATAAAAGGAATGTAGAGTGAGCACGGTAACGTATCCTAGCCCAAGGGGGCGCCCTCTGGTGGATCGGTGAGCTGGTCGTGGTGCGGATTGAGTCTTCATGACCTGGAAGAGTAGATGAACACGAGCTGGATAAGGAGCTGGATTTGACGGTGCGGAGCTGGATGTGACACGGACCCGGAAGGCAGCATATGGGCGGGGACCTACCAATGGCACGCAAGTCGAGATAGGACATCGACATACAAGCTGAGAATATGACGGTGGCATGTAGGCGAAGATATAACAAAAAAACAAGCCGAAATAATACAACAGCTTGAAGACTAAAACACAATAGCGTGGTGCACTACAACGGTAACTCGGGGGAGGTTGGATCACATCAACAATGCATGACGACATGGATCGGGGGCTAGACCGACATCGAACCTAAGCGCAAAGGCACTGGATCGATGTCGGACCGAGGCAATGGGTTTGCCAAGGAGATGGGTCGGTTATCACTGGAGGTGGCGGTCAGAAGGGGGCGAAGTCAATGTAGGGGCCGTCGCTGGAGGCTGTCGATGAGGGAGGCTGCGACGCGTGGAGAGGGAGAAGATGTCTTACGCGTGTGCAGGCTGCACTAGATCCGACCGGCTAAAGCTGCTTGCGACACTGGCAGTGTGAGGGGAGGAGCTTGTCGGCCTGTTCGTGTAAAGAGAAGGCAGCGGCTCAAGCCGACTGCTCATGGCGGAGGAGGTTATTGCGATAGCACTAGTGCCGATAGTGACTGGAGAGGGGTATCGTTGGAGGGAGACTGTCGAAGTCACATAGAGCTCAAGGGGCGAAGGCCGCTCGAGAAACGAGGGAGGCGACATGCGTCCATGCTGTGTGAGGCGTCGGCATGAAGAAGGTAGGAGGCGGCAACTACCCCGTGTGTTTCCTCGTGGCGACTCACTGGGACTACAATCGAGAGAGAGCAGAAGAGAAGAGGGAGAGAGGCGATGTAGCTAACAAAGAGGGAGGCAGCAGTGACATCCTTATCTATGAGTGAGACGACTCCGGTGCTCCCTGGTGGCCTCGGCATAGAGAGGAGTGTCATGGAAAGAAGTGGGCGACCCGCCTCTTAGCGGTCCGATGAGCTGCGAAGGCGGTGTTCCTCGTGGCGGTGGATCGAAAAATCCTCCCCCGTGTGAGGCGGTGGAGAAGACACGAAGGAATCCCTTTTCTTGCTTGTGGTGGAGGTGGTCACCAGCCAAAACCCCCTACGCCCCCCAAACTAACCCCCCCTCTCTTCATACATTTACAGTGTTATAAAAAGGACTGCTACACTAAAATAGTAAAAATACCCTTCTCCTCTCTCTTACAACATCAATATTGATAATAATATTAATATTAAAAATTTTAAATTATTAATAATAAAATTATTATTATTATTTATATTAATATTAAAATAATAATAATATAAAATTAATTTAGAGATAGAAGCGGGGATAAGGATGTGATCCTTGATAATTTGGATTTAGGGATTCTCTAAAAAATGAGGATGGAGACAAAGATAAAATTCAGGACTGAAGATGGGATGCCAAACTCATCCCCACTCCGTTTCATTGTCATTCTTATCTTTAAATAGGAGTTGACAAATCTCCAAATCAAATGACCGTTTATGTTATTTTTTTTAATGTTTATCTTACTTTTTAATTTACTATGCACTCACCTTCTTTTAGGTTTTAAAAAAGAAAATATTTTTAAAAATACGTGTGATTAACCCCTTACCTCTCTCACATGCTTCGATCCTACATTTACTCCCAGTAATTTTTATTTTCCTAAACTGGGGGCGATATGATAGGTGAGATGCATCCATTGTGATGCTTCATCTGCAGCCACACGATCATCATCCAAAGGCTCGAAGCGTCCGGTGTGTGCTGGCGGTAGTCGGATTCTGTTCCCCACAGAATCCGCAAACCGGTAGATCTGTGGACCGGCTCGACCAGCATGCCGGTCCCACCCGCATAAACCCACCAGCTCGCCCACATCACACTCCGATCAATGCTTGACCGTAAAGCCCTACTACCGTTATATCCCCACCACGTAGTTAAATTTCGAAAATATCCTGCGATCGAAGATACGTTACATACGTATGCTACACATTGAGCTTATTTTATTTCACGCAAACAAATTTTGCATTATCTAATTATTAATATTCTCTCTACACGAAAATCTTTTATATAAAAAAATAAAATTAATGTCAATCTTAATACCATAAAAGGGGATGTAACGACATAACACCTGATATATTTATTAAAACGGCCGTCTTGAAATAAGTCGATTTTTGTCAGATCGATTTTAACCTGACGCCATGAACAAGGTAACGTGCTGGTGGGACCTTTCCTGGTCCTCCACGTGACCGGGCCCAGCAGGAACGGCTCACGGTTACCGTACTAGTGGTACTACGGAAGGTACATCTCTGGATCCCGTAGATTTATCGCGTTTCGGTAGACACATCAGAGATATGTGGACCTTGCGATAGTAAGACCGTTAGGATCTGGGCGTTGGTTCTGTGTTTGCTGTTTGAGGTGAATGGGGGATCGAGATCTGTGGTTGTCCGGTATTTCGCATTAGTCCCCCTCCCCTCCGTAGTCCCTTTCACGCACCCAATTTTTACAAAAAGAAAATCAGAATAATAAAAAAAAAGATTATTCCGGAATTATTCTATTCTAAAAGGGATATAAATGTACCTGGCGAAGCGCTCCGGTTGCTCTCATGGGAGTCTCGCCCTCGGTCCCGAACCCTAAGCGCTGCGGCCATTTTCTTGCGTCAATCTGCGCCGATCGTGGTCTTTGCGTGAGGTCGGATGAAGTGGCAGATCTGGCGGGTCTCGAGGGTGGCGGACGCCTCCCACTGCTGGCCGCCGATGGCGGCGAATGCACCTGCTCGGTGGGTCCCCTGGGGGCACGTGCCGGTGCACGTCGGCGAGGAGATGGAGTGGTTCGCGGTGCGGGTTGAGCTCCTCGGCCGTCCGGCCTTCATCGCGCTCCTCCGCCGCTCCGCCCAGAAGTACGGCTACGGGCAGCGCGGCGTGCTGCGGATCCCCTGCCCGGTACCGCTCTTCCGCCGCCTGCTCCGCCTCCTCTCCTCTTCCTCCTCCGCCGCGGCGTCTGCCACGGATCCTGCCCTCGAGGAGTTCTTCCGCGCTCTCCCAGCGGTTGACGGTCAGTTCCTCGATTAGTTGTGCCGGAATCGGCCTGGATATCTCCGCCTCTTAATTAATTGTGTCGCCCTGTTTCTCTCCATTTCCCTCCATTTATTTAGTCTGTGCCGGGGACGGCAGTCTTGACTGTTTGATGCAGTGAGAATAAGCTGAACTAGGTTAGAATGTTTCCAAATACATGTAATTAAGTATGATCTAGTCTAGAAGATAAAAAAACATTTTTTTCATCCATAACTCCATGTTTTAATCTTCTTTCTTTTGCATGATTGATGATTTCTGTCGTTCAAAGTATTGTTTCATGCTACTTGAAAACAAGCTAAAGACGCTACCAAGTTGTTGCAATTATGATGGTGTATTGAAGTTAGCTAGAGCTAATTAGAAGACAAACACCCATTATTGGTTGCTGATCAGGTGATTTGGTGGTAACAATAAATAATTTGGATTGTTGAAAATGAAACCCTTGGCCACTGAAGTAGACATCACTTGTAGCGTTCTCTAAAAAAAATAGTTTATCAATTGCAATGATATTAATTCTAGCTTACTGTTGTTTCTTTTACTTTAATGTTAACTTGCTTCCATTAAATTTATCTACCTGATAAACTAAAAGCATTTGGCTACTTGATTACTTTATTACTTTAATACACAGGTACTTAGTTTGTTCACAATAGATTAGTAATTTAGATGTACTTTATTGTGGGCAGTTGAACTTATAATAGTTTATATGACCAGCCAAGAGGAAAGGGTGAAGTGCACAGGTCTGATGATGCCCTCTTAAACTATGTTTCTTTGTTGAGACTGAACATGTTCCTTTCAGGGTGTTCATGAGTTCTTCCTTGATGAGCTCTCATACCACATCTCTGTGCTTTAGGATTTTTAGTAGGGTGACTTAAGGTGTATAATTTAGCCAAATTTAAGCTTGATGATGAACCTAATTAGGGTTTAATGCTGGTATAATCATGCATGCAAAATTGCCTTTATCAATACCCACTCTAGGCATTAACATATTGTAATATATTATTCAATGTATAAATTTTGTTCCTAGTTTCAATTTCTTGTCATCTAATCTAGATCTATATTTCCTATTCTGGAACCCAATTAACGATTTTACCAAAACAGCTTTTGTATTTTAGAGTGTATTTGGTGGAGCAATGGGCAGGTAGGCATGGCAATAGCTTAGAACTGGAGGATTTTTTAGCTTCTCATTCAGTCCAATGTAGGGAGTGGACAACAGAGTTGCCAATGGGTTGTGCTTTTGTCTTGCACGATCTGGGCTTGTCTCATACAGCCATGTGTTATCTTAGCTTGGACACGACCTCAAATCTGAATGGTGCAGATCACGATCGAAGTAGAACCAATTATGATCTAGTGTTTGAACCACTCTTTCCTGTTATGCTTGCTCCACATAAACAAATATGTCATCCTTGAGAATTCACAATCATTATAAGCAGCAAGAGAGAATAGTATGGGACTGTGAGACCTGGGTACCTGGATTATTAAAAAAAAAAGAAGAGAATAGTACTCCCCCCATCCCCCCCCCCCACATGGAATGGTGCAGTGGTAAAGTGTTCAACAGATTAACCAAGTATTCATGGTTCGAATCTCAACTTTTTCTCCATTGGAATGAAAAATAAGTCGGCTGTTGGGCAAGGAACCGCTTGTGTTTCTCAATTTATCTAATAAGCAAATCGGCAGGAGTGTAAAAAATGAATCCGACCGAATGACCTGACCTGAGTTAACCTGGAAAAAATGAAGTTCGACTTGGGGATTTTTGGGATTCAGGTCAGAGGTTTTTGGGTCGAGTTCAAGTTGACCCGAGTTTCTTGTATGGGTTGGATTCCCTCCTTTAAAATTGGAAGTGAAGATTTCCTTTCATCCGGTTCAAGTTGTTATCTAAAAAAAGGGAATTGTTTCTTATTTTAATAGTTTGTTTGAGAAACCCTACAAACAAGGAACTACTCCTTACTCAAGTTTTCACTAAGGACTAATGATTCAGGGAGTGTTTGGTTGATGGGTTTGGGAATGAGGGAATGAAATGATAGTAAAATATAGTGTTTGGATTGTGGGTTTGGGAATCACATTTTGGGAATGATTACCATATTTATGGAAATCAACTAAACTCATATAACTTGATGGGTTTTATTTCCATTTCTATTCCCATTCCACCCTACTATTAAACTCATACCCATAGTCATTCCCATCATTTAACCAAACGCCCCCTCATTCTTCTTTTTGTTATTTTCATTTTAAGAATTACTTATGATAAAATTGGATAAAATGAAAATATGAGTTTTTTTAGTAGTCTACTTCTCGGTAAATGATGAATCTCCTTAAAAGAATACTTTGGACTTTAAAGAATTTACTTGTCTATATTATTGTTCTATTCAATCTTTAAAGATCCAAATTTTAGTTTTAGTAGATTTTTCAGGGTTAAATTAAATTTTATTTTAAAAATTAAGATATTTTTATATATATTAATATTAATAGTATAATAATGATGGAATATTGAGATAAAAATGAAAAATTATATAAAAATAATTTTAGTTAAAAAAAGTCATTATTTGGGTTGGTTAGGTTCGAGTTCGAGTTTAGGGGTTTCGTATTGTATTCAGGTTCGAGTCGGATTAGGATTGAAATTTTTTATAATTTTTTTTTCAAATTGATCCAAACCCAACTCAACCCATTCGACTTGACATCTCTACCAGGATTAGGGGTGCAAACGAATCTAATCGAGTCGAATAATATGAAAATATTGATATTTGAGTTCGAGCTCGAAAATATATATGATATTTCAAGTTTGATTCGAATCTTGAAAATATAAATAGTTTTGGCTTGAGCTTGATTCGAAATAAAATTTGAGTTTGAGTTTGAGTTTGATTTGAATTATTCAAATCTTTATTCGAACATAATTGAACTATAATTCAAAATGTCTTAAATTCGAATTCGATTTGAATTATTCAAATCTTTATTTAAATATATTTAAGTTAAAATTATGTATAAATAATTAGAATTTGATTCGAGTTCGGCTCATGAGCGGTTCATGAACAATCGAATAAAATAGTATAGGTTCGAATTTGGCTTGACAAAATATTTAAATATGTTTGAATTCGGTTCGAATTTGATAATTTCAAATACGAATTGAATATTTTTCGAACCGGCTCTAAAAGCTCGCGAACCTGTTCGATTCATTTGCACCCTAGTCTGGATACCTAAATTTTAAAAAAAAGTCAGAGAATAGTAGCCGCTCCACTAGGAAAAGTGGTAAAGTAAGAATAAAGAAAAAATCTAAGGCTCTGTTTGGTATGATAGGATAGGATTGGATTATATTTTTAAAAAGTTTTTAATCAAGCGTTTGGTAAAATTGATTAGAGGTATGATTGTAAATGATTAGAGGTATGATTCATAATATCTCGGCCTCAAAAGGTTATCCTACCTTTAATCTTATTCTAATCAATCTAATCGTATCCTATCATTCATACCAAACGGAGCCTAAATGTATATAAGTTCAGCTTGCTCCAAGATTAATCGGGCGAAATCGAGACCTACCTTCTATAGTTAAAATTTATTTAGTGCCAATTAGCTACTATCACTGGGTTGTTGGCCCCATATTGAGCCAACTCAATGCAAGAATCATAATTTCTTTACGCAACAATTTTCCTAGTTTGTTATTTGTTTCCTTCCTGATCCGTACGAGTAGGATTTGAGTCATGAAAATAACCCTTTTGATAAGATTGAAAAAAGAATCTAGCTCGCCGACAAAGATCAAAGATGCTGATGGATGAATTAAAACATCGGTGCGTGATGAGTGAGTCATCAATAATACTTAGTTTATATCTCTAAATTATTAGGATTAAAAAGGGAGCTTATTATAAATTTAAACCTCCCTCTTCAATAATATTATACTCATGTCACAAATTATCTTTATCCCTATTCAATCCTATTAATTATAAAAAATAATAATTTCCTGCATTAATTATTAAGAATATGTTAAGTTGTCAAGCAAAGTGTTTATTCCAACCCACAAAAGACGATTGAGAAGGCCTTTATTCCCCTTCTCTTGTGGCCAAGGAATTTATTCTTTTTGCTTTTCCTTTACAAAAAGTAGAGTGATCTTCTCACCTTATCATCCGCGTTTGAGTTTCGAAATTAACCGACCGATCCGAGCCAATTCGACACCACCGTGAGTCATGAGAATTGTAAATCACCCTACCGTCCAAGATAATTTGTTCGTCGTTTTCTTTTTAACCCTTTTAGAAAGAAAAATATTCCTCCAGATATATTGATTCCAAATCTTTTTCAATTTTCATATAAATAGACGCCATATAGAGGAGAATTAAGGAAGTAGAGGAAGGAGATGGAAGGCGTGGAGGCTAACCATGGCGACAAAGCTCATCATGTCGCTGTTGATGTTCAAAGTGTAAGAAGGATTTCTTTCTATCACTTCACTTGAGGTCGATAGATCCATTCATTTCCATGTTTCTGTCGACTAGACTTCAACTTGATTGGGAAGCTTATTTTCGTTTTCTCATGATCGAGCAGGGTACCGAAACTTTGGTTTGGGAAAAACACGGTGCAATTCATATTTCAGCCAAAGCCATGAACATTGCTTGGGCGAGCGACAATAGGTTTTGGGAGTGGATGGATCTTCCCAACGACGACTTTAAAGAAAAATACGAGTACAAAATATCGATTAGTGGTTTAGCGAATAGATATCGCTAGCTTTTGTTTTTGTTTTGTTTCTTATTCAAATTGGATGTTGTAGCTTTGCCACGGCAGTCGGACTCAAACAGGTGAGCTGGCTAGAAGTGGACGGGACTGTGGACTTAGCCAAGCTAGCCGAGCTTAGCCTGAGCCTAAGTCACGAAAAGACTTACGAAATAGTTTATCACATCAAGTTCAAGGTTGATGCTTTCGGATGGCAAAACCTCCCGGTCACGTTCGCTTTGATCACCCCCGACGAGCAAATGCATCGAAGCGAAGTTTTGGAATCGCGTAGGGGGCATAGCAACCAGTGGCACGAGGTACACGGCAACGATTTCAAAGGGCCTAAAACAACAACCGGAAAGCTCTCATTCGGCATGTTTGAAACTAGCAATCAGAAGTGGAAGGGGGGAATGATCCTTGCAGGAGTCACTATTAGGGCGAAGAATTGACCTATTATTCGATAACTAAATCGACTTTATGTACATCTAGTTATCAGATTTGCGTGTGCTTGTTACCGTGAGTTATTTTTAGTCGTATCGAAGAATTGTATCTCGGTTATTGAAGTAGTCGTTGATAAAGAAACAAGATCCGAGTATTTTACCAAGAAAAAAATTTATTAGAAGCTTAGAGCATTCTAAAAAGTGACCAAACTTGTAAGGAATTGGATCTCATCCGTACGAACAACAGGTCAAATTAGCTCGTATTGATTGACCCAATCTAACCAGATTGGTCCGCCAACTTAACTTAATAAAAACCTCGATTCAAGATAAATAAAAAAAGATTCTTACAAAAGTAATTGATGTAGCGGAGACAACATGGATCATATGGTAGGCCTAGGACTCAGTCAATACGAAGGTTGATTAGTTTGAGACGAACTGAAATTCAATCAGACTTGCTCTTTCAAGTTCAAGGCCTAGGATTTTGTCAACACAATCGAGTTGAGTCAGCCAACTCAAGACCAAACTCGGGTCAAGTCAACTAACTCATCAAGTTGAGTCAGCCAACTCAAGACCAAACTTGGGTCAAGTCAACTAACTCATGGTTGATCTCAACTTGAGTCAACTTGAGTTTCAGTCAAGTTAAGTCCAACTGGCTAGAACTAGAGTTCGAGCACGACACAACAATTACAATAAGGGTGCGTTTGGTTCAAGTTATCATATATAACCTTGGTTATGTGATTACTAGGTAATCACATAACCAAGGTTATGGGGAATAAAACATAATCAAATATTGTTTGGTTCAATCTAGGTAATATAACAAAAAGTTATTTGTTTGAAGGTTTTAATGAATAATCTAGTTTAATATTTTACTATATTACCCTTAGTTACAAAACTAACTATACATAATAATAATAATAATAATAATAATAATAATAATAATAATAATAATAATAATAATAATAATATTATTATTATTATTATTATTATTATTATTATTGTTTTTTTGATGGTTTTTTATTTTTTTAATTTTTTAGGCGTGAGAGTCATGCTCACTTATAACTCGCATTGGGGCGAGAGTCTGGGACAGCCGATCGGGAAGGTTGTTAGACGTGAGAGTCATGTTCACTTATAACTCGCACTGAGGCGAGAGTTTGGGATAGCCGATTGAGAAGGTCGTTGGGCGTGAGAGTCATGCTCACTTATAACTCGCACTGGAGCGAGAGTCTGGGACAGCCGATCGGGAAGGTTGTTGGGCGTGAGGGTCATGCTCACTTATAACTCGCACTGGGGCGAGAGTCTGGGACAGCCGACTGGGAAGGTCGTTGGGCGTGAGAGTCATGCTCACTTATAACTCGCCCCAGTCACTTATAACTCGCACTGGGGCGAGAGTCTGGGGCAGCCGACCGGGAAGGTTGTTGGGCGTGAGAGCCGTGCTCACTTATAACTCACACTGGGGCAAGAGTCCGGGACAACCAACCGGGAAGGTCGTTGGGCGTGAGAGCCGTGCTCACTTATAACTCGCACTGGGGCGAGAGTCTGGGACAGCTGATCGGGAAGGTCGTTGGGTGTGAGAGCCGTGCTCACTTATAACTCGCACTGGGGTAAGAGTCTGGGATAACCGACCGGGAAGGTCGTTGGGTATGAGAGTCATGTTCACTTATAACTCGCACTGGGGCAAGAGTCTGGGGCAGCCGACCGGGAAGGTTGTTGGGCGTGAGAGCCGTGCTCACTTATAACTCGTACTGGGACGAGAATCTAGGATAGCCGACCGAGAAGGTCGTTGTGCGTGAGAGCTCTGCTCACTTATAACTCGCACTGGGGCGAGAGTCTGAGACAGCCGACCGGGAAAGTCGTTGGGCGTGAGAGTCGTGCTCACTTATAACTCGCACTAGGGCGAGAGTCTGGGACAGCCGACAGAGAAGGTTGTTGGGAAAGCTCGCTAGGGGAAGGATTCTGCCGCCGACCTGGGGGTGAGCTCCCAACCAAGGATTATTTGCAAGAAATACCCCGATCCTGTCTGCAATCGAGAAATGCCTAATATCAGATGAAAGTGAATGCTAAAAAATATTTAAACCTTACTTAGCCTTGGAGAAAATGATGCAGAGCATCATTGCAACACTTGAATTTGTCTCCCGCCATTTCTATCGCCATTTCCCGAGAAGATCGTGTGGTAGAAGCCTCCGTACGCATACCCCCTTTCATGATTTCCTATCCCACGCCTTTACTGCTTATGCCGTAGGACGCCGCTTGCTTAACTCTTTTTTGTACACGACTTCCCATAAGCACATGCCATTCTTTGATTGGACGGTGCTTGGGCGCTTTACCCAAAAAGATACTCGGCTCCTCTTTTGATATTTCCCAGGAAAGCCTACTTTATAAGCCCTAAAGGCAATCCACCGTCGTAGTCTCAGCGCTTCGACTACCTCCGCCTCCTCGTTTTTCTGCTGTCCCTTTTGATGTAGCTATTCCTCTTCTCGACCACCAACGCCCGATGCTCTTCCTCCTTTTGTCTGCTTTCCTACTTCGATCTTCCTCATTTTGATAATGGCGGACGGTAAGACATCCTTATGATATTCTTATTACATTTCTGACCTAGACAACTATGACCTGTCCATGATCCAGTCTAACTTGGAACTTAGCAAAGATTATGAACTTCGACTCTCCATGCCCAACGAACATCTTTCATCTCCTCCCGAAGGCTTCATGACTGTTTTCAAGGACCAACTCCTAGGAGGCCTTCGTTTTCCCCTCTATCCATTCATCGCTTCACTGAGTCAATACTTTGGTATCTGCCCCTCTCAATTCGCTCCCAATTTCTTCAGGACTATATGTGGCACCATCAGGCACCATCATTCTATGTCGCGTATACCAAATCCCATTAGCTATCCAGCTATTTCATCATTTATATTCCTTCAAACGATCGGAACCAGGGGTATTCATGGTGCAAGCCAGACCAAGTTATAAATTATTCTCCGACATGCCTTCTTCCAACAAAGGTTGGAAGTCTCGTTTTTTCTTCATTAGATTACCTGAACCCCTGATCGGGCTAACCCAATGGCGCTATGATCTTCCTACTAATCTTTCTATGCATCAACATCAGCCCTCCTGCCACGCCGCTTCAGAAAAACTCAATGGCGTGAGCGTTCTCTTGTCCATAATACTATTGGAAAGCTTTTGTACTTTTTTGGGCTCAACCCAGTTTATGCAGAGATAGGGGCTCCGTTAGATAAGACCGTGTTTTCCTTCTTGCTATTCTTCGCTAACTGAGGTATTTCTCTTCCACTTTACAGAGGCTGTTATGCTCCGGGACTACTCTTCAGATATAAATCAACAGTCTCTCGTAGTTTTGAAAACCCTGAGTGAGGAGCTTAAACAGGGCCTAGCAGCTTCATCGCAGACTGTCTTTGACCCCCGTGTGCCAGCCTGGGCTGAGACCTCCCCTTCACTTCCTCTAGAGGCTGCCCCTCTGGAAGACCTCACCATACCAGAAGAGATCGAGGAAGAACGGGCCGCTTCTCCTCCCCCAGTTAAACGACTGCGTCTCCAACACAAAAGGAAAATGGTCACTCCCGCGGTCCAAGCGTCTCCCCCGCCTCCTCCTACCGGCCAGCTTTCATCAGCAGCCTCCCAATCTTCCAAGGCTAAGGCTGTCACTCCTGATCGGGAGACTACTCTTGGAACGGAGGTTCCCACCTTGTCGATAAGAATACTGGCACCTACTCCCGTTCGGGCCTTGCCTCCCGGGCAGACCCCTCCTCCCGCAGGGGACCAACCCGGGAGCTCTGCGACCCCGTCCGCTTCATTTCATGTGGTCACTTCGGCCTCTGCCTCTCGAACCAGGGAGAGAATCCCCAAGAAATATGCCTTCTCTACTTCTTGGCATCTACCCTCCTCTACAGGGCCCGATGCAGTAGCTGTGGAAGATACCCCTCCTGCCGTTGGCCTGGTTCAGCTACATGGTGATTTAGCCACGTCCTGGCAGTCAGCTAATCGATGATTTTGGAACAATTTGCCAATGGAAGGACTGGACTGTAACGACCCGACCCATTTGGCGGCCCATTTGGCGACCCTCGGGTCGTCGACCGTCAACCATCGGCCGTGTCATTACTCACTAGGACTTTCCACCCCTGGCCAGTGGATTTTTGCCTCCCACAGGATTCGAACTCTAGACTTCCAGGCATAAGTACTAGAGTTTATGAATCCTGGTAGCCAAGTGAGCGACACTCACTTGGCTACCAGGATTTATAAACTCTAGTACTTAAGCCTGGAGGTCTAGAGCTCGAATCCTGGGGAAGGCAAAAATCCACTGGCCAGGGGTGGAAAGTCCTAGTGAGTAACGGCACGGTCAACTGTCGACGACTCGAGGGTCGCCAAATGGGTCGGGTCGTCGACCGTCGGTCATGTCGTTACTCACTAGGATTTTCCACCCCTGGCCAGTGGATTTTTGCCTCCCCCAGGATTCGAACTCAAGACCTCCAGACTTAAGTACTAGAGTTTATGAATCCTGGTAGCCAAGTGAGCGACACTCACTTGGCTACCAGGATTCATAAACTCTAGTACTTAAGCCTGGAGGTCTAGAGTTCGAATCCTGGGGGAGGCAAAAATCCATTGGCCAGGGGTGGAAAGCCCTAGTGAGTAACGACACGACCGACAACCCGAGGGTTGCTAAATGGGCCGCCAAATGGGTCGGGTCGTTACATGGACCAAGCCTCTTGCCAGATAATTTCTGTGAGTTTTCCTTTATCCGGTCTCCTCCTATGAAACTACTAGCAATCCTTCCTTTTGTGTCTTCTGCAGGTCTGCTCCGCAGGTTTGAGTGCGATCCAACATACCACCAATTTACAGCGGGAGCACGAGGTGTTGAAGGCTCGCCTTCAAGAATGAGAGCTACCGCTTACCCCTCGCGATCCGCTTAACCCAACACCCGGGGACCTGGCTGGATATCTTCGATCCATTGGGGAGTCTGCTGAGTCTGCCCGAAGTATCGCCCATGCAGCTTTTGACAAAATAAAGACCTTAGAGGTGGCCCTGAAAACTAACGAGTCTAAGTTGGCTTCTGAGGGGGACTGTCATCACTCGATCGTGGCTGAACTGGATGAGAAAGATGCAAAACTGACCACTCTATCCTCCAAACTGAAGATTCTACAGGAAACTCAGGAGGCTCTTCAGAAAGATTTAGCGGATGTCCAGGCTCAACTAACTTCCAGCGCCGATCGGGAGAAAGCTATTCACAGTCAATGGGAGGCTAGCCAAGCCACTTTCAAATCACTACAAGCTGATCTCCTGAAGGCACAGGAGAACGCTTCCCAGGGCCAGAAAGATTTGGCTCTAATCCGAGCCAATGCTGTGAAGACCAGGGCAGAGCTAGTGGATTACCAGGTGGGTGAGGCTGGTCGCCTTAGAGCGTATAGGGTATCGTATGTCACATCTCCTTTCTTCCTGAGGAAGACTGGAGGTTTGATTAATCTTATGTTATGGAGCGGCCAACAGGGCTCGTCAACTGTTTGAACAAGATCTTCTTCATTCTGTGCCTTCGGAGGATTTCTTGGACACTGCTCGCCTGATGCGCGAACTTCCTGCAGGGTATTATCCTTCCTTCAAGGACGACGACGACCTCTTTCTTCTCCCAGCACCCCCAACTGATGTCAAACCTTGATGTAAGAATGGAGTTGTAAAATTTTTGTCGATATTGTTTACTCGTATTTCCAAACTTGTTGCTGTCTAGGACTGCTTAACACTTCTATGGTAGGACTGCCTGTTTCTTCCTTCGGCTCGTTAATTTCCCAACAGGGCCTATGTGAATTTCTAGACCAGGAGTTACTGTGACTATATGAATGTGTACCTCGACCTTCTCGTTCAGGCTTTAACTGGTAACTGTCAAGGGCCCAACTCTTTACCCCGAACTGGTCTGCTTCCTCCAACGTCACCATAGGATATTTATTACTACCACGCCTCTTCCCGAGGCCTTTCCGCCTGCTAATGAGCCTCGTACTCCGTGCTGATGTTTTTCTCGATATACCCCTGGGTGCTGTTTTCTAAGAGGATCCATCGGCCTTCTTTGCTTCTGCCAATTTTTGTGGACCGATGGATGATAACTGGCTAAATTGCCCCTCCACCCAGCAGCTATAAATACTTTCCCCTCGCTTTTGCCTCCAAACTTTTCCCAGCCTTCGCTTTCTTCTAGCCTGAATCCGTAACTGTGTTTAAGCCTTTCTTCTTTCGTCGGTAGCTCCTTGCTTGGCTTTTTCTTCGTCAGCTTCCTTTAACATGGCATCTTCCTCTTATCTATCCTCTCTTGCTGCAATGTATTTTCCTGGCTCGTCCACCTTCAATGAATTAGACCTGGATGATCTGCGCTATAACTACGGAGTCGCTGCCAACACCTATGTAATTATCCCAACTGGAGTGCATCAATTTTCTACTCCTCCAACCGGCTATTGCACCTTTTTTAAAGAGCAGTTCACTGCCGGCCTTCGTCTTCCTCCTCACCCCTTCTTCTCTGATGTGTGCCGCTACTTCAAAATTCCCATGGACCAATTAACGCCCAATTCTATAAGGCTCCTCTACAATTTGTAATACTCTGTGAAGTATGTGAGCTATCTTGGTCTGCCCCCCTGTTCCATTGTTTTTTTTTGTCCTTCGCCGGCAGGAAGAAGGCTTATTCCATTTCCAGCCACGCATTCGAACTGCTTTTTTCTCACCCCTTCCGCTTTCTGAAGTGAACTGGAAGAGCAAATTCTTCTTCATTCGATTTCCCCATGAGGTGGAATGGCCCCTACAATGGCAACCACTGCTTCCCCCGACCCCGCAATTAGGAGAGCTCCACCTTGAGACCTTCTATATAGAGGCTTCATCTCGATTGGTAGGATGACAACTGAACTTGACGTTATTATTATCTGAGGAATTGTTGTCCTATTTCAGAATGAGCCACCTTACTTTTGAAACACCCTACTCCTTGGGTAAGCTTCTCTTTTGATTCTTCTGTGACTTCATGCATTTTGCTCTACCTATTGTAACTAACACTCATACTCTTGCTTATGCAACTGATACTCTAACCCATGCCTCAGAGGTCCAACCCCTTCCTTTAGGTGCCATGGAGATAATGCGACGAGGTCGAGTCATCCTAGAGAGGAGGTCACTCCCCTACTCGACTTCCACCCAGGTCGAGATAACTGCCTCTGCAACCCTCTGACCCAGGCTTCCTCCGAGCGCCTCGTCTACTTCCCGGACTGCCTCCTCTGTTCACCCCAGGGCCTCATCTGTTTCCCAACCTTCCTCATCTATTCATCCCAGGGTACGCCTACGTCCCGGCTTGCCACCTCTACTCATCCCCGACCGGCTATTTCTTCCCGACCGACTTCTGGTCCGAGTCGCGGCCATGGTCGAAGATCAACCAATGTAACTTATGCCAACCCTGTCTTCAGAGAAGCATCTCAGGCGGCTCGTCGTGCACGCTCTGTGATTGACCGCTCGAGTCAGGATACACCCTCTTATTCTCGATGTCGGGCCCGATCGCCCTCTGAAGATTCTGATTCTGACGATCGGCCTCTGGCTCACAGATCTCGCCGCAGAACTACCCATCCTAGCCAAGCTTCGGGCCCTTCTTCTGCCCCTCATCCCTCTCCTTCTGTTGCCTCCCCCACTCCTGTCCCGGGCCCGTCAGATGCTCCTCCTGATCCACCCGACGTTCCTGCAGGGATTCCGCTAGCTCAACCTTCAACCTCTCAACAGCACAGGAGCGCAGAAGTCGACCCCTCACATCACATTTCACCCACTACCTCACCACCGTGGCCTTCCCGTGCACCACCTTCCGCTCCCTCTGGCTCAGCTGCTGGGACTTCACAGCCACCACCACCGGCTCATCACTATTGTCGTACCACCACCCCTTCTGAGGTTGGGTTAAGATCAAGGCAAGATGTTTCTGTTGGTGCGATTAGCACTAACGGTCTAACTCAGGTTTTGATGAATGACAAATTAGGTTAAGTTAGGTTTGTCGTTGTCTAACATTTTGACCGAGTATGTAGGTGAAGTCTAGACAGGTCGACGGGCTGACCGGATGTCTGACACGAAGCCCAGCTAGGTCGACGGGCCGACCGGATAGCTGTCACGAAGTCCAAACGGGTCGACGGGCTGACCGAACGTTTGGCACGAAGTCCAGCTAGGTCAACGGGTTGACTGGATAGCTGGCGAGAAGTCCAGACGGGTCGAAGGGCTGACCGGACGTCTGACAGGTAAGTAAAGGTAAGTCACTGGAGGGGAGTGACTGTGAGGACGTGTTCCCGGGAAGGGAACTTAGGCGTCGATCCAACATAGATTCATTTCGGAAATCTAAGTTGAGATCGTGACTAGATTCTGGTCTCGGAAAGACGGAATCTAAGTCATACTCTTTATGTTAAAATTATAAACTGTGCTAATATTTTGTTTTGCAGGATATACATTATATATTTACCTCGGACTAACCTTATCTTGCAGGAGAATTAAGGAGATTCTGGAGAAAGGTGGTCCGGGCGCCCGGAAGGGATCCAGGCGCCCAGAGGCAAGTTTTATCCCCAGCGCGTTGTCGACACGTGGAGCTCGCTGGTTGGGCCTACTACGTCACACCAGGGCGCCCGAAAGGGATCCGGGCGCCCCGAGCATCCTATAAAAGAAGGGTCAAGGGTGGAGCTTCAACAACAACTCAGAACTCTCAGACTGCTCTCTTGTGCTCTTACGACGCTGCGAAGCTACTCCGACTACGCATTGTTTTCTTTTCCTTTTGTCGGTATTATTATTTGTTTTCTTAGCATTCGTGTACTCAATTTGTATTCAATATTCGAATTGTTAGTGAATTGCCCAACGAAAGTACTCAACGAGTACGGGCCTTGGAGTAGGAGTCGACACAGGCTCCGAACCAAGTAAAAACGAATCTGTGTTAGCCTTGTCTCTATTCGCTTATATTTTCCGCTGCTCTTAACTCTTTTCAACGTTTTTTTAAATCGATATTCACCCCCCCTCTATTGAACGATCACGGTCCAACAAGTGGCATCAGAGCAAGTACCGCTCTGATTTGGTGCAACCACCAATCAGACAAGGGGGTGATCTGTTTAAAAAAAAAAAAAATTCTTCTTTCGGCTTTCAGTTTTTCGTATAATTCCAAACTGGTATTATTACCTTTTTGGAAATTTCTTTCCATTGTAATTAAACTTAAATTGGTGCAACACCAATTTAGTTATTTTTTTTATTTCTTCCCGCACTACTAATCCAAGACCAAGTCTTGGAACCTCTCTTGTTTATTTTCCTGTGTGCAGATTAAAATGTCGCAACTTGAGGGCTTCAGCATGTTGGTTGGTCCTAGGAAGATAGTACCGGTTCCACTATACAAAAATTTTGTACAAGTGTCAAACCTTTCCTAAACAACCTATTGTGTTCTTTAGAAGTTAAATTAGGAATCATAAACGAAACTTAATATTATTGATTCTAAATTTAACGTATCTGTTCTTAATGGTTTAGATTTGGATCGCAAGCGGAACTTAACACTATTGATCCAAATCAACCTATGTTATAAATTCAATTAAATATTAATTTCTAAAATTGGCTTCCAGGACTGCATGGCGAGGCACATGACCTTCTTGGGTATGGGAGCATCCACCACCGCCTAGACAAAGCCTTTTAAGGAAAGTTAATATTTAATTTCCTTATATAACTCTAGGTTTAACCAAAAAAGAACAATCGAATCACAAATTCGAAAAATAAAAAGAAAACACAAACTCGAATTACAATTCGAAAAACTAGAATCTAATGTCTCTTGTATTTGGAATTCTTACAAAGAAAAATAACTAGCATAATGCGGGAAACAATTACTAATTATACTTTTTTCCTTGTATGCTAATAACCTCGAGATCTTCTGCCGTATTTCTCGTCTCGTCTTGAACGTCGTGTGGGCGACGATCCTCCAAGATGAACGCCACCCAAAAGGTCCTCCTCCTTCTCTAGAATTCGGCCACAACCACCACCAAGGAACAAAAGAGCAAAGGGAAAGGGAAAGGGAAAGGTAGAGATCCGACCACAAAGGAGAACACAATCAATGGAATAAGAATAGATGCATACCCTACTTCTCCTCCTCTTCTTCTTCTTCTCTTTGTATCCGGCCACACCAAGCAACCACAAGAGGTGGCCGGCCCTAGCATGAAGAAAAGCAAGGGACGACCCTTAGGAGAAGACTTGAAGAGAAGAGAGAAAAGAATAGAATTCTTACATGAGGCCTCTCCTCCTCTTCTTTTATAATGCTTGCCCAAGGCAAATAAGGAAAGACTTTTTACAAAAAATTAAAATCTTCCTCTTGTTTTTCCTTTTCCCCTTTTATTTTTCCTTTTTTTTCTTCTTGATTGATTCAATCACCAAATCAATGATTGGATGATCTATTGATTGGCCGGCCCCTTGCTTGGGCACCAAGCAAGGGTGGCTAGCCACTTAAAAAGGAAGGAAATACTTTTGTAAAAATTTTATAAACAAAGAAGAAAAGCTCTTATAAAATTTTACAAGCTCTCTTTTTAATTTCCCAATGTGGATGTTAAAAAAGGAAAATTTTAAAAATTAAAATCAAATTTTAAAATTTAAAACTTCTCTTCCTTTTTTCTAAAACCATGAGGATGGTTAAAAAAGGAAAGTTTTAAAACATTTAAACTTTCTTTTAAACCATATGGCCTAATTCAAATAAGGAAAGTTTTATATTTTAAAAACTCTTTTTTAAAACTTGTAGTTTTCTACAAAGAGAAGATTTTAAAAATTCAAAATCATCCCTTAACTTTAAATTATGTGGTCGGCCCCCTTGCACAAAGCAAGGGCCAGCCACCTTGAAGGAATTCATGGCCGGCCCTTGGCTTGGTCACCAAGCCTTGGGCCGGCCCTTCTTGGACACCAAGATGGGCTTTCATTGGATGGACTTGAGGCTTTAATGAGACTACGACAGGGACCTAGAGGAGAAATTGGTTTTGGCCTTCTGACGAGCTTGAGTATCTCGTGTTCACCCCGAACACACAACTCAAGTTCATCAATAATAACTCATTCCACTAGAGAGTTATTATTGCACTACCGCACCAAACCCAAATTACATGATGGGCTCCTTCTTATCATGAGTGTGTTAGTCTCCCTGTGTTTAAGATAACGAATATTCACTAATTAAGTAAGTTATTGACAACTCACTTAATTAATATCTAGCTCCAAGAGTAGTACCACTCAACCTCATTGTCATGTCGGACTAAGTCCACCTGCAGGGTTTAACATGACAATCCTTATGAGCTCCTCTTGGGGACATTCTCAACTTAGATAACTAGGACACAATTTCCTTCTATAATCAACAATACACACTATAAGTAATATCATTTCCCAACTTATCGGGCCTATTGATTTATCGAACTAAATCTCACCCATTGATAAATTAAAGAAATAAATATTAAATATATGTGTTTGTCATTATATTAGGATTAAGAGCACACACTTCTATAATAACTAAGGTCTAGTTCTTTTATTAAGTCAGTATAAAAAGAACTTACCTAAAATGGTCCTACTCAATACACTTAGAGTGTACTAGTGTAATTTATTAGTCAAGATGAACTAATATCTAATTACACTATGACTATTCCAATGGTTTGTTCCTTTCCATCTTAGTCATGAGCAACTGTTTATAATTTATAAAGAACTGATAACATGATCTTCTGTGTATGACACTACACATCATGTTATCTACAATATAAATTAATTGAACAACTACACTTAACAAATAAATGTAAACATTTGACCAATGTAATTCTTTTATTTCTAAAATAAATGTTTACAAAAGCTAGGCTTTTAGTATACACTCTAACACAACACAGTGCGACCTCCCCTGTTCAATGGGGATGATTTCCCGTACTGGAAGAAGCGGATGGAGGTGTATCTCAAGATGGATTTCGACCAGTGGCTCAACGTCACAAAAGCCTACAAAACACCCATTGACAACTCCGGAATTTCACTAGACCCGGAACAGTGGACTTCGGACTTGAAGAAGAAAGCGTCGACGGAAAACAAGGCGATCAACACATTACAATGCGAATTGACAAGGGAAGAACTGAATCAGGTCAGACCGCATCAGAACGCGAAAGAACTATGGGATAAATTGATCGAGCTGCATGAAGGAACTAGCGATGCTAAGGTAACAAAAAGGGATTTGTTGTTAAATAAAATATTTAATATAAAAAAACAGGAAGGAGAAACGGCGAGTCAACTGCATGCGAGGATCAAGGATATCCTCAACAGGCTCCACGCGATAGGCCACCAGATGGAAAATAGAGATCTAATCAGATATGCATTAAACGCATTTCCACGCAACAATTTGTGGGCATCTATTGTGGATGCCTACAAAATTTCTAAGAATTTATCTAAACTTAAATTAGATGAATTATTTTGTGAATTAGAACTACACGAACAAACTAATGTTGGATCCAAGAAAGTTATAGCTTTGCTTGCAGGTTCCTCTAAGGAAAAGAAGAACAAGCCTGAACCTGAAGAAGATTCTGACCAGAACTTCGAAGATGAAGAGCACTTGGTGAACCTGGTAAGGAAGATGTTCACCAGGAAGAAAAGGAGCTTCAGCAAGAAGGACCTTCAGAAGATCAATTCTCCAACAAAATCAAAGTACGTGACATGCTTCGGATGCAACAAGAAGGGACACTACAAGAACGAGTGTCCGAGATTGAAGATCGACAAAACAAAGTCAACCAAAAAGAAGGCCCTCAAAGCGACGTGGGACGACTCCTCCTCGGACGAATCGGACGCCGAAGATCAGAAGCACCAGAGCCACCTAGCGCTGATGGCCCGCGAAGCAGAGTCGGAAGAAGAATCGGAAGACGGGTCCGAACCCGAATCGAGCCACGAGTCCGTATTCGTTTCCGAAGATTCCGAAGAAGTATACCTAACTTTAAATCGAAAGTTTTTTAAAATTATTTCTTGCTTAAATAGTAAATTAGTTAAATTAGAAAGTGAAAACAAGTTACTCCTTGAGGAGAATCAAAACCTCAAGGAATAAATTGTAAATAATAATCTAACTCAAGATCTAACACTTGAGGAGGAGAATCTATCACTAAAATCAGAAATTAATAATTTAAAAGAAATGTTAGAAAAATTTACAACAAGATCAAAAAACTTAGATCTAATTTTAAATAATCAAAAGGCATGTTATAACAAAACCAGACTTGGATATAAGTCAAACTCAAATAAAACTTTTAAATCATTAATATAACCCAACACAAACCAACGAGTAAAGCATGGGTTCCGAAAGCGTGTTTGATCACGCAAGTAGGAGTTAACTAATACTATATACCTAAAGAAAAAATATATTATATAAATTTGAATAAACCAAATCAAAAACCAAAATACAAACCTAAACCAAAAAATTCAAAATCTAAATAGTTTAAAACTCACCAAAACTTAGACTATCACCAAGTAAATTATAACTACAAAAGAAATAGACATAAACCTAGAACTAAAAATTAAATTAACGGCCAATAATTCAGGGGGGAGGCTCCAGAATAGCTGGTACCTCCAAAACTAACCTACCCGATAGGGTAACCCTAACCAACCTATCCGACGGGGTAATTAGGACTAGTTAAAAAGGGACAAAAAGTTTAACTTGACCTATGGTATTGGTGAAGTTTTGGATGATAGTACGTTAGGGAAGCTTAGTCTATGCATGTCTAGGAAGATATGACTTCTACCTGGTGCATTTTCCTAAGTGGAACTAGCCGAAGCTACCCCTTACGGATCCTAACAAGTTAGACCAAAGTTTTGTACTAAGTCTAGTGGATAGGACTATTTGGAAAACCTTGAAGGCATGGTTACTCTAATGATGTTCAAGTGACTCACCATAGCCCAGAAGTTTATCCAGAGAATGTCTATCTGTTGAACCCAAAGCAAAACTTGAATCTAACACAAGTTAAAACCAAACCCTAAAACTAAACCTAATTCATCTCATAAAATTATAAGATTCCCTAATTGAAAACATAGACCGGGTCAGATAACAAAGGATTCAAGTAAAATTAAATTAAAATTAATTTAAATTAAAATAAATTAATTTAAATTAAAATAAATTAATTTAAATTAAAATAAATTAATTTAAATAAAAATAAATTAATTTAAATAAAAATTTAATTTAATTTTTTTAACTTAAAAATTTATTTTAAAATTTTAACTTAAATTTTTTTAACTTAAAAATTAATTTTAAAAATTAAACTTAAAATTTTTTTTTAAATTAAAAATTAATTTTAAAAATTAAACTTAATTTTTTTAACTTAAAAATTAATTTTAAAAATTAAACTTAAATTTTTTTTAAATTAAAAATTAATTTTAAAAATTAAACTCAATATTTTTTAACTTAAAAATTAATTTAAATAAAAATTAAACTTAATTTTTTTACTTAAAAATATATTTTAAAAATTATCTTAAATTTCTTTAACTTAAAAATTAATTTTAAAAATTAAACTTAATTTTTTTTAATTTAAAATTTTATTTTAAAAATTAAACTTAAAATTTTTTAACTTAAAAATTTATTAAAAATTAAACTTAAATGCTTTTAACTTAAAAATTTATTTTACTTTAAAAATTTAACTTAAAATTTTTTTTCTTAAAAATTTATTTTAAAAATTAACTTAAACTTAAATTTTTTTAACTTAAAAATTTATTTTAAAAATTTAACTTAAATTCTTTTCTTAAAAAATTTACTTTAAAAATTAAACTTAATTTTTTTTTTAACTTAAAAATTTATTTAAAAAATTTAACTTAAATTTTTTTCTTAAAAATTTATTTTAAAAATTAACTTAAATTTTTTTTAAAAAATTATTTTAAAAATTAACTTAAATTTTTTCTCTTAAAAATTTATTTTAAAAATTAAACTTTAATCTTTTTTAACTTAAAAATTTATTTTAACTTAATTTTTTTCTTTAAAAATTATTTTAAAAATTTACTTTATTTTTTTAACTTAAAAATATATTTTTAAAATTAACTTAAAATTTTTAAAAAAATTAAACTTAAAATTTTTAAAAAAATTAAACTTAAATTTTTTTTACTTAAAAATTTATTTTACTTAAAAATTTATTTAACTTTTGTGTGCGTTAACTCACACTCTCACATAAAATGATCAACCTTAAAAATAATTTTAAAAGAATAAAATTAGACTAACTTTAACTCCTACTTATTGTAGGAAAGCAGGTGGTTTTTGGACAGTGGTTGCTCCAAGCATATGACTGGAGATCACACCAAGTTCACGCAACTTGCCTACAAGAGTCTAGGAATAGTTGCCTTTGGAAACAATGACAAACTCAAGGTAATCGGTATAAGTAACATTGAATTAAAAATAGATTTCACCATTACAAATGTTTTACTTGTTGAAAATTTCAAGTATAATCTCCTAAGTATCAGTCAATTGTGTGATACTATATATAAGGTTAGGTTTTTTATCTACAGAATGCTTAATCAAACACTTAGACAACCCTAACATAAGCCTAAAAGGGTTTAGAAAAGACAACATTTATGCAATCAACTTAACCACTTCTTCAACACTTAATACAAAAAGAAGAAACCTGGTTATGACATAGAAGAATGTCACACACAAATTTCAGAAATATAAGCAGACTAAATGGATTAGTTAGAGGACTACCAAAATTACCTAACTTAGATTCAACCATATGTAATGCTTGTCAACAAGGTAAATAGACAAAATCTACCCATAAACCAACTAATCAATCACAAACCAACTCAATATTAGAACTTTTACACTTAGACCTATTTGACTCTCATGGAGTCAAATCAATAAATGGAAGCTTATATTGTCTAGTAATAATAGATGACTATTCTAGGTTCATTTGGGTCAAATTCTTAAAAAATAAAGATAAAACCTTTGAAATATTTACAAATTTTTGTAAACAAATTGAGAATGAAAAAGATATTAAAATTAAAAGAATTAGAAGTGACAATGGGGGAGAATTTAAAAATCATAATTTTAGTAAATTTTATCTTGAAAACGGATATCATCACGAATTTTCGTGTTCGAAAACCCCCCAACAAAATGGAATTGTAGAAAGAAAAAATAGAACCCTACCTGAAGCTTCCAGAACTATACTAAATGAGTATAATCTACCTACGTATTTTTGGACAGAAGCTGTTAGTACAGCCTGCTATGTGCAAAATAGAACAACACTAAATAAAACACACAATAAAACCCTTTTTAAAATTTACTATAACAAACAATCCAATATAAGATATTTTAGAGTATTTGGGTGCCCAGTCTTCATCCTAAACACAAGAGAACATTTAGGAAAATTCACTTCTAAAGTAGAAAATGAAATTTTTGTAGGCTACTCCCTAAATAGTAGGGGCTACAGAATTTATAATAAGGTTACCTTAAGAATTGAAGAGACTACCAATGTGAAATTTGAAGAATCCAAACAAAACCTAGAACAAACTCAACTACAACCAATTGAATTTGTTCAAGAAAACAATAATTCTGAAGGAACCAACCAACCCCTAAGTCATGAAGAAGAAGAACAACCTCAAGAGAGTCAACCTCCTAGAACTATAAGAGTCAACCCTAATCATCCAACTGATTAAATAATTGGTGACCTAGACCTAAGGGTTCAAACTAGGTCATCTTTTAGTAATCTAAGTCAAATATCTTTAATCTCAAAAATTAAACTTAAAACCATAGCTGAATCCCTACTTGACCCAGACTGGGTCATAGCTATGCAAGAAGAACTGGCTCAATTTGAACGTAATGAATTTTGGGACTTAGTACCACCACCCAAAAATAAGAAGGTAATAGAAACAAAATGGGTATTTAGAAACAAATTAAGTGAAACTGGGGAAATTACTAGAAATAAAGTCAGGCAAGTTGCTAAATGGTTTAGTCAAGTAGAAGGACTTGACTATGATAAGACTTATGCCCCGGTAGTCAGATTAGAGTCCATTAGATTGTTACTTAGTTATGCAGCCTACAAAGGGTTCAGATTATATCAGATGGACGTTAAATCTACGTTCCTAAATGGACTAATAAAAGAAGAAGTCTACTTAGGGCAACCACCTGGATTTGAAAATCTAGAACACCCTGACCATGTCTATAAATTAAAAAAAGCTTTATATGGACTTAAGCAAGCACCTAGGGCATGGTATGAAAGACTAATTTCGTACCTAATCTCTAAAGGGTTTAACCAAGGTCAAATTGACCCAACCTTATTCGTTAAGTTAATAAAAGAAGATATTTTTATAGCCCAAATCTACGTAGATGATATAATCTTTGGTTCAACAAATTCAGAATTTTTAGATGAAGTTACAAGTCTAATGGAACACGAGTTTGAAATGAGTCTAGTAGGTAAATTAACCTATTTTTTAGGATTCCAAATCAAACAAACGAATGAAGGAAATTGCATTTATCAGCAAAAATATACTAAGGAGTTACTTAAGAAATTTGGAATGGAAAATACTAAAGAGATAAAAACACCCATGGCAGTGAACACAATCTTAGATGATGACCCCAATGGAAAATCAGTTGATTTAAAATACTATAGGAGTGTCATAGGTAGCCTACTATAGTTAACTGCAAGTCGACCAGATATTTTATTTGCAGTTAGTATGTGTGCTAGATACCAAACCTGTGCTAAAGAATCTCATTTGACTCAAGTCAAAAGAATCTTTAGATACCTTAAAGGAACAACAAATGTAGGAATTTGGTATCCCAGAACCAATAACTTTGAATTGATAGTGTATTCTGACTCAGATTATGCCAGGTGCAAATTAGACCGCAAAAGCACAAGTGGTGGATGTCAACTACTGGGTCCATCACTTGTCAGCTGGTTTAGTAGAAAGCAATACTGTGTTACTTTATCCACAACTGAGTGAGAATATATAGCTATAGGAGAGTGCGTTGCACAACTATTATGGATGATGCACACCCTAAAAGATTTTAACTTGAACCTTACAAATGTAAAAGTTTTAATTGATAATATTAGTTCAATTAACTTAACAAAGAATCCAGTGCATTATTCAAAAACTAAACACATTGAAATTAGGCATCACTTTTGTAGGACCGTGATCGTTCGATAGAGGGGGGGTGAATATCGATTCGAAAAGTCGAGTAAAAATACGCAGCGGAAAAGTAAATGAACACAGTTGTTTTTACTTCGTTCGGAGCCTGTGACGACTCCTACTCGAAGGCCTGTGGTCCTTAACCACTTTCGTTGGGCAATTACTAGCAATTCGAATATAATTATAAAATGAATACAGGGAATGCTAGTGAAACAAAGTAATACCGACAAAGAAATTAACTAAAAACCGAAGGAGCACTTTGTCGGAGCTTTGTTGGTGTCGCAGGAACGTAGAGTAGCAGGACCAGCAGTAGAAGAGTTCTCAGATTGATGATTGAAGAAGCTCCATCCCTGGGGCTTCTTTTATATGCTGCTCCGGGCGCCTGGATCCCTTCCGGGTGCCCTGGTGCGACGTGGCAGGTCTAATCAGCGAACTCCACGTGGCGACGACTTGGCCTGGATAAAATTCTCCTCCGGGCGCCTGGACCTCCGGGCGCCCGGACCTCCTGTTTCCAGAAACTTCCTTTCCTGCAAAACAAAGTTAGTCCGAGGCACATATGTATTCTGCAACATAGATTGTTAGCACAATTTATGAAATAGAATTAACAGTAAAAATATGACTTAGATTCCGTCTTTCCGAGACCGGAATCTAGTCACGATCTCGACTTAGATATCCGAAATGGATCTAAGCCGGATCGACGCCTAATGTTCCCTTCCCGGGAACGCGTCCTCGCAGTCACTCCCCTCCAGTGACTTACCTCACTTACCTGCCAGACGTCCGGTCAGCCCGTCGACCCGTCTGGACTTCTCGCCAGCTATCTAGTCAGCCCGTCGACCTAGCTGGACTTCTCACCAAGCGTCCGGTCAGCCCGTCGACCCGCTTGGACTTCTCGCCAACTATCCGGTCAGCCCGTCGACCTAGCTGGACTTCGTGCCAGACATCCGGTCAGCCCGTCGACCTGTCTGGACTTCCCTTGCACACTCGATCAAAGTGTCAGACAATAACAAAACTAACTTAACATATTTGTCATTCATCAAAACCTAGGTTAGACCATTAGTGCTACCCGCACCAACAATCTCCCCCTTTTTGATGGAATGACAACCTGGTTAAGTTAGTGAAAGAACGCAAAAAATAGGTACATCGGTTTTAAAGTTAGTTTTAGTGTTTTCAATTTTGGTTTATCTAACTTAACCACCTAACCCTCCCCCTTTGGCATTCATCAAAAAAAACAAGGGTAAGCAATCATAGTGTAGAGTTACTAAAAAAAAATAAGCACAGCTAATCTTGAAAAAATATCTAAGTTTGGTTCAAAATTCAAAGATAAAAGTACAATTTTTAAATCCAAAAAATCAAGTTGACTTGGGGGAGACAATTTGAATTTTGAAAAGTATAAATTTAAGGTTAATCAAGTTTAACTTTTCAAGCGTATAAAATCAGGTTTTTCAAATTTTCTTTTCAAGTTTAAGTAACATTTACTTAAAAAAAAAAAATTTCAACTTCAATTTTTCAAAACAAAGCAAAAATTAAACAAGTAAGATTAAATTTGCCAAAGTAAATTTTTAAGGCTAATTTGATAAAAGCTAAATTTGGAAAGTTTAATTTTCAAGCATATGTTACAAAGCTGAATAAGTTTAAATTTGCAATCATGTTTAAAAATTAGGTGGGATTAAACTTCCAAGTTTTTCAAACACTTAGTTAAATTTTTAATTTTTTGTAAACAAATGTTCAAACATAAGTTAGTTTTAAAAAGCATTTTTCAAACACACAGAATTTTAATTAATTTCTCCCCCTGAACTTGATACTTAAATTTAAACAGCTGTCTAACCAATTAGGTACTAACTAACTATCAGAAGATAGTAGCTTTCACTTGGTTAGTCAGATTAAGGTGATTATAAACAGTCAGTGTTTGACTTGACTGATGATCTTAATCTGATTACTGTCTGTTTTGTATTTAACGTCCAGACTTATGCTGATGCACTGAAATAAGCATCTTAAGTCCAGACAGTTGGCCTATGCATCTCACCCCTTTCTATGTTTGTCAAACACAAGCAAGGTAAACCTAAGGTATTGGTGAGATGCTCAAAAACTAGTCCTATGGGTACATGCTTTCTAAGGATTTAAAACTAGTCTAAGGCCAAAACAGTTTTTGAAAATCTAAAAATGGAAAGTTTTGAAAACAAACAAGTTTAACTTATAATTTGAAAACATTTATTTTGAAAACAATTTTTAAAAAAATCCTAGTCTATTGAGCACATCCCTAATTTTCGACGTAAGTTGCTAAATGTCAGCTAAATTTGATTTGGACTCAATGTATTTGAATTCAATATCACCTTTAGTAACATGATCTCTGATAAAGTGGTGCATAATTTCAATATGTTTGGTTCTTGAATGATGCACAGGGTTCTTGGTTAAGTTAATTGAACTTATATTGTCAATTAATACTTTTACATTTGTGATGTTTAAGTTGAAATCTTTTAGAGTATGCATCATCCATAATAATTGTGCAATACATTCACCTATAGCTATGTATTCTGACTCAGTTGTAGATAGAGCAACACAATGTTGCTTTCTACTAAACCAGCTAACAAGTGATGAACCTAATAATTGGCATCCACCACTTATGCTTTTGCGGTCTAATTTACATCCAGCATAATCTGAGTCAGAATATCCTATTAGTTCAAAATTATTTGTCCTAGGATACCAGATTCCTACATTTGTTGTTCCTTTAAGATATCTAAAAATTCTTTTAACTTGTGTCAAATGGGATTCCTTAGCACAAGTTTGGTATCTAGCACACATACTAACTGCAAATAAAATGTCAGGTCGGCTTGCAGTTAAGTACAGTAGGCTACCTATTGCACTCCTATAATATTTTAAATCAACTGGTTTTCTATTTGGGTCATTATCTAAGATTGTGTTTACTGCCATAGGTGTTTTTATTTCTTTTGTATTTTCCATTCTGAATTTTTTAAGTAATTCTTTAGTGTATTTGTGTTGATAAATATAATTTCCTTCATTTGTTTGTTTAATTTGTAATCCTAAGAAATAAGTTAATTTTCCTACTAAGCTCATTTCAAATTCTTTTTCCATTAGATTGATAAATTCTTCTAAAAAATCTGAATTTGTTGAACCAAATATTATATCATCTACATATATTTGTGCAATAAATATGTCTGCATTTAATGATTTAACGAACAAGGTTGGGTCAATTTGACCTTGGTTGAATCCTTTAGATGTTAAGTAAGATGTTAGCCTTTCATACCATGCCCTGGGTGCTTGTTTAAGTCCATATAATGCTTTCTTTAATTTAAAAACATAATCAGGGTGTTCTAGACTTTCAAACCCAGGAGGCTGACCTACATAAACTTCTTCTTTAATTAGTCCATTAAGAAAGGCAGACTTAACATCCATTTGGTATAGTTTGAATCCCTTATGGGCTGCATAGCTTAGTAACATTCTAATGGATTCTAATCTGGCTACTGGGGCATAGATCTCATCATAGTCAAGTCCTTCAACCTGACTAAATCCTTTGGCAACTAGCCTAGCCTTATTTCTAGTAATTTTCGCTTAGTTTGTTTCTGAATACCCATTTTGTTTCTATTATTTTCTTATTCTTAGGTGGTGGTACTAGGTCCCAAACTTCATTACGCTCAAATTGGGCTAGTTCTTCTTGCATCGCTATAATCCAATCTGGGTCTAGTAGGGATTCATCCACAGTTTTGGGTTCAATTTTTGAAATTAGAGAAATTTGACTTAGGTTTCTAAAGGATGATCTGGTTTGAACTCTCAAGTCTGGGTCACCAATTATTTGATCAGTTGGGTGATTTGGGCTAACCCTTATTGTTCTGGGGGGTTGACTCTCTTGATGTTGTTCCTCTTCTTCATAGTCTAGGGTTTGATTGGTTTCTTCAGAATTGTTAATTTCAGTAGGTTGAAGTTGAGTTTGTCCTTGGGTTTCTTCAAATTTTACATTTGTGGTTTCCTCGATTTTTAGCGTAATTTTATTATATATTCTGTAACCCCTACTGTTTAGAGAATATCCTACAAAAATTCCATTTTCTATCTTAGAGGCGAATTTTCCTAAATGTTCTCTAGTATTTAGGATGAAAGCTGGACACCCAAATACTTTAAAATATTTTATGTTAGGTTGTTTGTTATAAAATATTTCAAAGAAGGTTTTATTATGTCTTTTATTTAATGTTGTTCTATGTTGCACATAGCAAGCTGTGCTAACAGCTTCTGCCCAGAAATATTTAGGTAGGTTATATTCATTTAACATAGTTCTAGAGGCTTCTAGTAGGGTTCTATTTTTTCGTTCTACAATTCCATTTTATTGGGGAGTTTTAGGACATGAGAATTCGTGATGGTAGCCATTTTCAAGACAGAATTTGTTAAAGTTATGATTTTTAAATTCTCCCCCATTGTCACTCCTAATTCTTTTAATTGCAAGACCTTTCTCATTTTCAATTTGTTTGCAAAAGTTTGTAAAGATTTTAAAAGTTTCGTCTTTATGTTTTAAGAATTTTACCCAAGTAAATCTAGAATAATCATCTATTATGACTAAACAGTATAAGTTTCCATTTATGGATTTGACTCCATGAGAGTCAAAAAGATCTAAGTGTAGAAGTTCTAATATTGAGTTGGTTTGTGGCTGATTTATTGGTTTGTGAGTGGATTTAGTTTGTCTACCTTGTTGACAAGCATTACATATGGTTGAATCTATGTTAGGTAATTTTGGTAAGCCTCTCACTAGTCCATTTAATTTGCTTATATTTCTAAAGTTGGTGTGAGACATTCTTCTATGCCATAACCATGTTTCTTCTTTTTGTGTTAAATAACACTTAATGGAAGAAGTGGTTAAGTTGATGGCATAGATGTTGTCTTTTCTAAAACCTTTTAGGCTTATAGTAGGATTATCTAGATGTTTAATTAAACACTCTGTGGATAGAAATTTGACCTTATACTTAGTATCACATAATTGACTTATACTCAGAATATTATATTTAAAATTTTCAACAAGTAAAACATTTGTAATTATAAAGTCTATTTTTAATTCAATATTACCTATACCAATTACCTTGAGTTTGCCATTGTTTCCAAATGCAACTGTTCCTAAGCTCTTGTAAGTGAGTTGAGTGAACTTGGTGTGATCTCCAGTCATATGTTTGGAGCAACCACTGTCCAAAATCCACTTGGTTTCCTACAGTAAGTAGGATTTAAAGTTAGTCCTTTTATGATAATTTTTAAGTTTTAAAATTAAAATTTTGAAATTAATTTTTAAGTTTAAAATTAAAATTTTGAAATTGATTTTTAAGTTTAAAATTAAAATTTTGAAATTAATTTTTAAGTTTAAAATTAAAATTTTGAAATTAATTTTTAAGTTTAAAATTAAAAGTTTAAAATTAATTTTTAAGTTTAAAATTAAAATTTTGAAATTCATTTTTAAGTTTAAAATTAAAATTTTGAAATTGATTTTTAAGTTTAAAATTAAAATTTTGAAATTGATTTTTAAGTTTAAAATTAAAATTTTGAAATTAATTTTTAAGTTTAAAATTAAAATTTTGAAATTAATTTTTAAGTTTAAAATTAAAATTTTGAAATTGATTTTTAAGTTTAAAATTAAAATTTAAGCCTTATTCATCTCACCCGATCTATATTATCAATCAGGGAATCCTATGATTTTGCGAGATGAAATTGGATTAATTATGGAGTTTTGGTTTAACTTGTGTTAGATTCAGATTTAGCTTTGGTCTCCACAAATAGGCATTCTTCGGATAAACTTCTAAGCTTGGTGAGTCACATGGACGTCATTAGTAGTAACCAACCTTTCGAGGTTTTCCGAATAGTCCTATCCACGGAGCTTAGTACTAAATCTTGGTCTAACTGGTTAGGATTCATTTAAGCGTAGCTTCGGTCAGTTCCACTTGGCCAAATGCATCAGATCGAAGCCATATCTTTCTAGACATGCGATGCCCAAGTTTCCCTAACGTACTATCATCCAAAAACTTCACCAGTACCATGATTCAAGTTAAACATGGTCTCTAATCCTAATTACCCTGCCGGGTTAGTTTGTTTTGGGTTACCCTGTCGGGTAAGTTAGTTTTGGAGGTGCCAGCTATTCTGGAGCCTCCCCCTGAATTATTGGCTATTAATTTAAGTTTTGGTTTTAGGTTTGTGTCGATTCTTTTTATAGTTATGGTTAACTTGGTGATAATTTTGTTGATTTTTAAAGTGTTTACATTTTGATTTTGATTTAGGTTTGTATTTTGGATTTTGGTTTGGTTTATTCGATTTTATATAATGTATTTTTTCTTTAGGTATATAATATTGATTAAGTCCTATTTGCGTGGTTAAGTACGCTTTCGGAACCCAAGCTAGATTGGTTGATTTGTATTGGGTTATTAATGATTTGAAGGTTTTATTTGAATTCGACTTATATCCTAGTCCGGTTTTATTATAGCATGCCTTTTGATTATTTAGGATTAAGTCTAGATTTTTTGATCTTGTTGTGAATTTTTCTAACATCTCTTTTAAATTGTTTATTTCATTAATGATAAATTCTCCTCCTCAAGTGTTAGATCTTGAGTTGGATTTGAATTTTTTATTTGTTCCTTGAGGTTTTGATTTTCCTCAAGAAGTGATTTTCCTCAAGAAGTGATTTGTTTTCATTTTCTATTTTAATTAATTTACTATTTAAACAGGAAATAATTCTAAAAAATTTTTTGTTTAAATTAAAATATACCTCGTTCGAGCCTTCGGAAACGAGTACGGACTCGTGGCTTGTTTCGGGTTCAGACCCGTCTTCATCTTCCGACTCGTCTTCTGTTTCAGCTTCGCGGGCCATCAGTGCGAGGTGGCTCTGATGTTTCTGCTCTTCTTCCTCTGATTCGTCCGATGAGTCGTCCCACGTTGCTTTGAGGGCCTTCTTTTTTGTTGGCTTAGATTTGTCAAACTTCAGTTTTGGGCATTCGTTCTTGTAGTGTCCCTTTTTGTTGCAGCCGTAGCAAGTCACGTTCTTTTGTTCTGAGGGAGAACTGATCTTTTGAAGGTCCTTTTTGCTGAAGCTCCTTTTTCTCCTGGTGAAATTTTTTTTACCAAGTTCACCAGGTGTTCTTCGTCTTCGGAGTCTTCTTCAAATTCAGGCTTGCTTTTCTTTTCTTTGGTGGAACCTGCAAATAAAGCTATACCTTTCTCGGCTCCAGCATTAGTTTGTTCATGTAATTCTAATTCACAGAAAAGCTCATCTAACTTTAACTTAGAAAGATTTTTAGAAATTTTGTAAGCATCCACTATTGATGCCCACAAACTATTACGTGGAAAAGCATTTAATGCGTACCTTATTAAGTCTCTATTTTCCATCTGGTGGCCTATCGCATGAAGCCCGTTGAGGATGTCCTTGATCCTCGCGTGGAGCTGATTCGCCATTTCACCTTCCTGCATTTTTATATTAAAATTTTTATTTAAAAGCATGTCTCGTTTTGTAACCTTGGCGTCGCTCGTTCCTTCGTGCAGCTCGATCAATTTGTCCCACAGTTCTTTAGCGTTTTTGTGTGGACCGACTCTGTTTAGTTCTTCTCTTGTTAATCCGCACTGTAGAGTGTTGATTGCTTTATTCTCTGTTGACGCCTTTTTCTTCAAATCAGCTGTCCAGTCTTCAAGATCCAGTATATTCCCGGAAGTGTCTGCTAGAATTTTATAGGGTCTCGTAACGCTCATCCACTGGTCGAAGTCTGTTTTGAGGTAAACCTCCATGCGCTTCTTCCAGTACGGAAAATCGTCCCCGTTGAAAAGTGGAGGTCGTACTGTGCTGAATCCTTCTGTCTGCGACATTTTAGTCCTGCGCACAGAAGAGAAAAAAGAAAAAAGATCCCAAGATTTGGTCTTGGATTAGTAGTGCGGGAAGAGAGAAAAATTAGTTAAAAAAAAATCTAGATTCGTGTTGCACCAATTTAGATTAATTGAAGAAAATATTAAAGTACTGATACACCAGTTTTAGAATTAAGCGTTGAACTGAAAACCAAAGAAAAAAAAGGAAAAAAAATTTCACCCCCAGTCTGATTGGTGGTTGCACCAAATCAGAGCGGTACCTGCTCTGATACCACTTGTAGGACCGTGATCGTTCGATAGAGGGGGGGTGAATATCGATTCAAAAAGTCGAGTAAAAATACGCAGCGAAAAAGTAAATGAACACAGTTGTTTTTACTTCGTTCGGAGCCTGTGAAGACTCCTACTCGAAGGCCCGTGGTCCTTGACCACTTTCGTTGGGCAATTACTAGCAATTCGAATATAATTACAAAATGAATACAGGAAATGCTAGTGAAACAAAGTAATATCGACAAAAAAATTAACTAAAAACCGAAGGAGCACTTTGTCGGAGCTTTGTTGGCGTCGCAGGAACGTAGAGTAGCAGAACCAGCAGTAGAAGAGTTCTCAGATTGATGATTGAAGAAGCTCCATCCCTGGGGCTTCTTTTATATCTACTCGGCGCTGGATCCCTTCCGACGGGTGTGACGCGGTCTAATCGAACTCCACGTGGCGGCGACTTGGCTCGGATAAAATTCTCCTCCGCTCGGATCCTTCCGGCGCCGGACCTCCTGCTTCAAACTTCCTTTCCGCAAAAAGTTAGTCCGAGGCACATATGTATTCTGCAACACAGATTGTTAGCACAATTTATGAAATAGAATTAACAGTAAAAATATGACTTAGATTCCGTCTTTCCGAGACCGGAATCTAGTCACGATCTCGACTTAGATATTCGAAATGGATCTAAGCCGGATCGACGCCTAATGTTCCCTTCCCGGGAACGCGTCCTCGCAGTCACTCCCCTCCAGTGACTTACCTCACTTACCTGCCAGACGTCCGGTCAGCCCGTCGACCCATCTGGACTTCTCGCCAGCTATCTAGTCAGCCCGTCGACCTAGCTGGACTTCTCGCCAAGCGTCCGGTCAGCCCGTCCACCCGCTTGGACTTCTCGCCAGCTATCCGGTCAGCCCGTCGACCTAGCTAGACTTCGTGCCAGACATCCGGTCAACCCGTCGACGTGTCTGGACTTCCCCTGCACACTCGATCAAAGTGTCAGACAACAACAAAACTAACTTAACCTATTTGTCATTCATCAAAACCTAGGTTAGACCGTTAGTGCTACCCGCACCAACAACTTTATCAGGGATCATGTTACTAAAGGTGACATTAAACTCAAATACATTGAGTCCAAGTCAAATTTAACTGACATATTCATAAAACCACTCCCTGAAAATGAATTTAGCAATCTACGTAGAAAATTAGGGATGTGTTTAATAGACTAGGATTTTCAAAATTCAAAACTGTTTTAAAAAATGATTGCTCTAAATTCTAGGTTAAAACCATTTTATTTTTCAAAACGTTCCTACTTCTTTAGAATTTCAAAACCATTTTAGCCTTAGACTAGAAAAATTCCCTTAGAAATCATGTTCCCCTAGGACTAGTACTTGAGCATCTCACCAACACCCTAAGTCTACCTTGCTTGTGATTGACAAACATAGAAAGGGGTGAGATGCATAGGACAGTTGCCTGGACATAAGATGTTTATGTCGGTGCATTGATATAAGTCTGGACATTAAATACAAAACAGACATTGATCAAGTTAAGCTATTCAGTTTAGTCAAATACTAACTGATTATAATGCACTTAACTTGACTAACCAAGTGAAAGCTGCTATCTTCTGATAATTAGTTTGTACCTAATTGGTTAGACAGTTATTTTAAATGTCAGGTTTAGGGGGAGGATTAAATCAACTTATTTTCATACTTAGTACCAAAATTATTTTCTCCGCTTTAAAAGTAATGCCTTTTCTTAAATTTTTTTTTTCAAAATCTGATCTTTGGAAATCTAATTTGATAAAATCTATTTTTTTAAAACTAAGCTTTTAAACTGGATTTTATAAACTAAGGTTTTGAAAATAGAATCTTTTGCAAACTTAGATATTAATTAGTTTTGAAAAGTAGATTTTTTTCAAACTTAGTTTTAAAATTTTGGTTTTGAAAACTTATGTTTGAAAAGTGTTTCAAAGTTGAAACTTATTTTAAAAATTTAAAACTTGATCTTGAAATTTGGAACTTATACACTTATGTTTTGAAAGTTTGAAATTTTAAAACTTGGTTATGTTGCAAAAATTATCTTTTGAAAATTAATCAATACTAAGTTATGTTGCTAAATTAGCTATCTTTCAAAACTTAGTCTTTTTACAAAAGTTAAGAAATAAAAGTTAAATTGACTATGTTTTAAAATTTAAACTCCCCCAAGTCAACTTGACCTTATTTCGTGCAATGTTGGTTGTATTCTTTTATTTGCATTCTTTTTCTATGATCCATGTTACATTTGATGAATGTCAAAGGGGAGGGATAGGTAGTTAAGTTAGTGCAACAAAATATCAAATTTAAAATCTAACTTAAAACCCCCTATAAATGCTTATTTTTACTTGCATATTTTTTCACTAACTTAATCAGGTTGTCATTCCATCAAAAAGGGGGAGATTATTAGTGTGGTTATCACTAACGGTCTAACTCAAGTTTTGATGAATGACAAATTAGGTTAAGTTAGGCTTGTTGTTGTCTAACACTCTGACCGAGTGTGCAGACGAAGTCCAGACAGGTCGACAGGCTGACTGGATGTCTGGCACGAAGCCCAGCTAGGTTGACGGGCCGACCGGATAGCTGGCACGAAGTCCAAACGGGTCGACGGACTGACCGGACGTTTGGCACGAAGTCCAGCTAGGTCGACGGGTTGACCGGATAGCTGGCGAGAAGTCCAGATGGGTCGAAGGGCTGACCGGACGTCTGGCAGGTAAGTAAAGGTAAATCACTGGAGGGAGTGACTGTGAGGACGCATTCCCAAGAAGGAAACTTAGGCGTCGATCCAACTTAGATCCATTTCGGAAATCTAAGTTGAGATCGTGACTAGATTCTGGTCTTGGAAAGATGGAATCTAAGTCATACTCTTTATGTTAAAATTATAAACTATGCTAATACTTTGTTTTGCAGGATATACATTATATATTTGCCTCGAACTAACCTTGTCTTGCAGGAGAAGGAGATTATGGAGAAAGGTGGTTTGGGCGTCCGGAAGGGATCCGGGCGCCCGGAGGCAAGTTTTATCCCTAGTGTAGGACCGTTACGGCTGGCTAGGAGGGGGTTGTTGGATAGTCCTATAAAAAATAAACAAAAATCCTTCCTCGAACTCTTTAAGCTAACACTTGCATAAATAAAGTAAAGCAGTAAATTGAAATCATAAAGAATGAGGCACAAGTATTTTACTTGATTACAACCGATGTGGTTGTTAGTCCAAGGAAGATAAAGCCCACTATCAATCTCCTTCAGACGGAGAAGTCTCTTACAACGTTGAAGCGTAGAAACAGAAGCTTAACTACAACTCTACAACACACAAACGTTGGAATTACAAATAATGAGTTCGGTCTAAAAGCTTATGGACCAAAACTATATTTATAGCCTTGGTCGGGGCGCCTGGAAGGGTTCCGAGCGCCCTGGGGGATAAAATTTTATCCCCCAACGTGTAGAACGCATTAGATGCATTCTGGTCAAACATGCTGGTCCGGGCGCCCCGGACTAGAAAAGTCAACCTGTGTTGACTTTTTCATCCGGGACCACTGCTCTAGTTCGGTTTGGCTCGGTTCGGCTCGGTCCGGGTCTTCTACTCCGGATCCGCTCACTTGGGTGAACTCTGCTATCCAGAAAAGGGCTCACCCGAACCCAACTTCCGATCTTCTCGAGCAGCCTTCCGCTCCGGCTTCTCATCCCTCGAAATCACTGCGTGTTTCCTTCTCGTCCACCAGCGTACTCATCCGTAGTCTTCGTCCCTCGATCGCACCCCGTGCCGACCTTCTCGCTAGCTGCGTCTCTTGCTCCTCGAGCAATCTTCTGCTCCGGCTTTCGTCCCTCAGAACCACCGCACGCTTCTTTCTCATCCACCGGGGTACTCTTCCGCAGCACCTCGTCCCTCGGACGCACCGCGTGCCGTCCTTCTCGCTAGCTGCGTCTTCCGCTCGAGTACCTGTGTTCCTAAGCTCCTGCACACTTAGACACAAGGTTAGAAACATACAGGACCTAACTTAGCTTGTTGATCACACCAAAACAACCTTGGGGTTCCAACAATCTCCTCCTTTTTGATGTGATCAACCCAAGTTAAGCTAGGGTCAAAAATGGACATGAAAATTAAATAATTTATTTTGCAATAACGTGCAACAAGTTAGAAATATTAAATTTAAGAAATTTAAATTTCTAATTTTCAATTTTTAATTTTTTACCTCCCCTAGACTTATACCTTTTCTTTTCCCCCTTTGATCATATAAAAAATTAGGGTTGCAAGAAAAATCTAAGGGTTGACACTTAGAAAATTTATAAAGATCTATTTCAATGATTTTCTGGAAAATATTTCTAAGTCAAGGAAAATTTCTAAGTCATTAAGTACTTTTAGAAAATTTTGAGAACTTTGAAAATTTTACAATAATTTTCACAAAAGCAATCTCAAAATATCAGAGAAAATTTCTAAGTTTTCGTCATGAAAATTAAGAGTTTTCTTAGGAGAGAACTTTATGCATAAAATTTTTTTGGAACATGTAGAAATAATTAAAAAAAATCCTATGCATTTAATTTTAATTTTATTTAATTTTATACTTTTATCAGAAAGTTTTAAATTTTCATTTTAATTTATCATAACTTCTTAAATCACAATTTTTCAGATTTAAGGCAACAAATATTAAACATGCAAGAAATTGTATTGACAAAATAATTGGAAAAAATTTGTTTGACAATTTTTCTAATTTACAAGATTCATTCGACAACATATTTTATAACTTGCAGGAATCTTTTGGCAATATTTCTGATTTGTAAAATTCTTTTGACAAAATAATTTGTAATTCGCAAGAATCTTTCGTCAAAACTTTTTGCAATTCGAGAAACTCTTTCGATAATATTTCTAGTTTGCAAGAATCTTTTGTCAAAACATTTTGTAATTCCAAAAATTCATTCGATAATATTTCTAATTTACAAGAAGTGTTCGGCAGTTGATTTTCTAATCCGAAAAATTCTTTCGATGATTCAATTTTTAATTCGCAAAAATCTTCACATAATTTTTCGATTGATTTAACCGATTGTTTAGAAGGTGGAGGCCATACCTGACTTACCTAGTCGACCGTTGGTTCTCCCCCTGTTGAATTACTTTCTTCCGAAGATTCTCCCCCTCCATCGATGCTCATTGAAGAAGGGCTTTCTCTGTCCTTGGGATGGACTTCGGGTATTTCGCCAGTTTCTTCATTCTCGGACTGTTCCGTCGGTGGATTGGTGTTCATTGAGTTGTCGGCTTCCAAAGGTTCTTCGTAGAGCTTCAAGAACTTCTCCCAAAGTTCTTTTGCGCTTTTATATTCGCGAACTCTATAAAGATCTTCATTTGGTATTACGGTTAGAATGTGAAACTTTGCCCGACCGTTTGCCATTGACTCGTCACGTTGCTTCTTGTTCCAGAGGCGTAGATCGAGTTCTTCTCCATTCGTTGTCTTTGGTGCTTCATAACCACATTTCAATATTAAAGAAATACCAAAATCTGAATTCAAATATACCTCCATTTGTTGCTTCCAGGAAGAAAACTCCCCCTCGAATGCTGGTGGGTAGTCGCTAGTTCCGACCATCATTTTGTTGCTTCAGACGGTGGTTAGTCCCTTTGAGGTGTACTCGGCTCTGATACCACTTGTAGGATTGTTGCGGCCGGGTAGGAGGGGGTTGTTGGATAGTCCTGTAAAAAATAAACAAAAACCCTTCCTCGAACTCTTTAAGCTAACACTTGCATAAATAAAGTAAAGCAGTAAATTGAAATCATAAAGAACGAGGCACAAGTATTTTACTTGGTTACAACCGATGTGGTTATTAGTCCAAGGAAGATAAAGCCCACTATCAATCTCCTTCAGACGGAGAAGCCTCTTATAACGTTGAAGCGCAGAAATAGAAGCTTAACTACAACTCTACAGCACACAAGCGTTGGAATTACAAGTAATGAGTTCGTTCTAAAAGCTTATGGACCAAGGCTATATTTATAGCCTTGGTTGGGGCGCCTGGAAGGGTTCCGAGCGCCCTGGGGGGATAAAACTTTATCCCCCAATGTATAGAACGCATTAGACGCATTCTGGTCAAACATGCTGGTCCGGGAGCCCCGGGCTGGTCCGGGCGCCCCAGACTGTTCCAGGCGCCCCGAACCAGTAAAGTCAACCCATGTTGAGTTTTTCATTCAGGACCACTGCTCTGGTTCAGTTCAGTTCGGTCAAGGTCTTCTACTCCGGATCCGCTCGCTTGGATGATCTCTGCCATCCGGAAAAGGGCTCACCCGAACCCAACTTCCGATCTTCTCGAGCAGCCTTCTGCTCCGGCTTTTCATCCCTCGAAATCGCTGCGTGTTTCCTTCTTGTCCACCAGCGTACTCATCCGCAGTCTTCGTCCCTCGGTCGCACCCCGTGCCGACCTTCTCGCTAGCTGCGTCTCTTACTTCCCGAACAATCTTTCGCTCCGGCTTTCATCCCTGGGAACCACCGCACGCTTCCTTCTCGTCCACCAGGGTACTCTTCCGCAGTACCTTGTCCCTCGGACGCACCGCATGCCGTCCTTCTCGCTAGCTGCGTCTTCCGCTCGAGTACCTGTGTTCCTAAGCTCATGTACACTTACACACAAGGTTAGAAACACACAGGACCTAACTTAGCTTGTTGATCACACCAAAACAATCTTGGGGTTCCAACACCTAGCGCATTGTCGACACGTGGAGCTCGCTGGTTGGGCTTGCTACGTCACACCAGGGCGCCCGGAAGGGATCCGGGCGCCCCGAGCATCCTATAAAAGAAGGGTTAAGGGTGGAGCTTCAACAACAACTCAGAACTCTCAGACTGCTCTCTTGTACTCTTGCGACGCTGCGAAGCTACTCCAACTACGCATTGTTTTCTTTTTCTTTTGTCGGTATTATTGTTTTTTTATTAGCATTCGTGTACTCAATTTGTATTCAATATTCAAATTGCTAGTGAGTTGCCCAACGAAAGTACTCAACGAGTACGGGCCTTGGAGTAGGAGTCGACACAGGCTCCGAACCAAGTAAAAACGAATATGTGTTAGCCTTGTCTCTATTCGCTTATATTTTCCGCTGCGCTTAACTCTTTTCAAAATTTTTTTAAATCGATATTCCCCCCCCCCCCCCCTCTATCAAACGATCACGGTCCAACAGTTCCCACCAGCACCTTGACAATGAAAGGTCATTTGGCTACTTTATGGGTAGAAAGTATGAATCAGATGGAACTCTTGCCGCCACCCGCCCAAATGGATAGATTTTCAGAGCTGTATACCAGAGTAAGCTTTAATTATTCCAACATTTACTACCTCTCCCGCTCTTATTAAATGCTTCCTTTATGTCCCAGGCCTGTGCTGAGTCTCTGATATTAAATCAATCCTTCCACGCCACTCATCACCAGAATAAGATGTTGCGAGATAGGGTAACAGAACTGGAGCTCCAGTTGAACGACCCCACGAAGGCTAGTTATGCCCTGAGAGCTGAGATAAAGGACCTGACCAGAAGGAACACCTGCCTGGAATTATCCGTGGCGCAGGCCAACCATGACTGAGCTTAAAGGCCTCTAAGAAGAAAAGAGTCAGATTGATACCGTGCATCAGCAGCACTTAGATCAACAAGCTCTGGTGTAGCAATAGGCTACGGACCAGCTGACGCAGGAGCTACATTCCAAAGAGGTCCTAGTACAAGAGCAAAACAAAAGATTAGAGTCCCAGGCGGCGCAACTAGCATCTCAAGCAGCAGAACTTCTGGCCGTCTGGGCTGAACTATCTCAGGCTCGTACTACTGCAGAGGGAGTATCCACAGTCTTGGCAGTCTACCGGAAAGGGGAAAACGACCACTGCAAGCAGAACCGCGAATTGTACCTGCGCTCTTCAAAATTTTGCGTTCAAGCGGGACAACGTTTTTCCACGGCTGTTATCTATGATGCGGCTGGGGCTCTGAGACAACTATATGAACAAGGTTACCTGAAATCCGCTCCTCCCGTCGAGTTTCTGGACCATAACCAGATCCTTAAAGAGATTCCGGATGATATTTTTGCTCCTTTTAAATGATTGGTACTGACTGCCTACGCATACTGTGACTTAATGATGTCATGCGGAACACTTTACTTCTTACATAACCATTTGCACTTTAAATTTTAACTCGCTGAAATATCTTAGTCTATTGAAAGGAATGTTAGGACATATAACTCCTGATCAGACATATCTAATGTTCACCACCTGGTCTGGCAGACACTTTACAACCCAGCTTCTTCCACTTTATAAAATTTGCTAAACTCGGTAAGGTCGCAGGTAGTTAGCACTCCAAGGCCGATCTAACTTTCTGCCCTGGTCATCTTGTAAATAGTAAGCTCCGGACGTCAATTTCTTGATGACCTTATAGGGCCCTTCCCACCGTGGTGCTAGCTTGGCCACGTCTCCTACAGGTTTCACTTGCTTCCAGACCAGGTCTCCTTCCCTAAAGAACCGAGGCATCACTCTTCTATTGTAATTCTACCTTATTCTTTGTCGATAAGCCTCCAATCTAGCTATTGTCCATTCACGTATTTCGCTGATGAAATCCAGCTCTGCTAACCGTCGCTCAATATTTCCCTCATCATACAACATCCTTCTAACAGAGGGCACCCCAACCTCTATAGGTACCACTGCTTCGTTACCGTATACCAGATGAAAGGGTGTTAGGCCTGTGCTTTCTCTGGGCGTTGTACGGTAGGCCCATAGGATGCTTGGTAGTTCTTCCACCCAATCGCCCCCTACGTGATCCAACTTGACCTTGAGCCCTCTGACAATCTCCCGGTTAACTACTTCAGTTTTTCCGTTGCTTTGGGGATAAGCCACCGATGTGAAAGCCTGGGTTATTTCAAACCCTTTACACCAGGCCTGGATTTTCTAGCCTTGAAATTGTCTGTCGTTGTCTGATACCAGCTTATGGGGTATGCCGAACCTGCATAGAATGTTCTTCCATAAAAATTGAATGGCAGCCCCCTCTGTAATCCTGGCCAGGGCCTCTACTTCCACCCACTTGGATAAATAATCCACCGCTACCAGTAAGAAACGCTTTTGACCTCTCACTTGGTTACCAGGATTCATAAACTCTAATACTTAAGCCTGGAGGTTTAGAATTCGAATCCTAGGGGAGGCAAAAATCCACTGGCCAGAGGTGAAAAGACCTAGTGAGTAACGGCACGGCCAAAGGGTCGTCGGTCGACGACATGAGAGGTCGCCAAATGGGCCGACGACATAAGGGCTGCCAGTTGGGCCGCCACAAGGGCCGCCCAAGAGGCCAAAAGGGTCGGGTCGTTACATTGAAAATGGTCCTATAATATCCATGCCCCGCTGGTCAAAGGGACATGAGACTATAGATGTTCTCAACAGTGCAGTTGGTCGGTGCGTTAGATTCTGATGTTTTTGGCATGACAGGCAGGTGTTCACCAGCATCTGAGCATCCCTCTATAAAGTGGGCCAGAAATATCCGGCCAGGAGTACCCTGCGAGATAATGTCCGACCTCCCACATGACTACCACAGCATCCCAGATGTATTTCTCGTAAGGCCTGATCCGCCTCCTCCATACCCAGGTATTTGAGTAATGGTCTAGAAAAGGACCTCTTGTATAGTTGGTCCCCTATCATGACATAGGCATGAGCTTGTTTCCTGACCAGCTGTGATTCCTCTGGGTCAACTGGTAAGGTACTTTGCAGAAGATAGTTGATCAGGGGTGTCCGCCAATCAATGGGGGCTTCCCTATTATTCTGCAAATCTATCTGAGCTATAAGGAAAGTTTGCACTATTGATCTGTCCAACACTCAAGTAGTTAGGGAACTGGTCATCTTTGCTAGCTCATCCGCTTTCTCGTTCTCTGCCCTGGGGATCTTAGTCACTGTAACTTCCGTAAATTCTTCCTTCATCTTCTCATATGCTTCTCGATATACTTGTAACTTATTACAATTTACCTCAAAATTGTCAACCACTTGTTGGGTTACTAATTGAGAATCTGAGTAAATGATGACCCGGGCAACCCCTACGTGCCGAGCTGCCTGTAACCCTGCCAACAAAGCCTCATACTCTGCCTCATTGTTAGTGGCTCTGAAATTAAGCCGGGCAGCCAACTGCAATATATCTCCTTAAGGAGATATCAAGAGAATCCCGACCCCACTTCCTTTGTGAGTTGTTGACTCATCTACGTAGATTTTCCAAGTTTCCTCAGAGTTAGTCTGATGAATCTCTGTTAAAAAATCTGTCAAGGCCTGCGCTTTGATGGTTGTACATGGCTGGTATTGTATGTCGTATTCTCCTAGCTCAGTTGCCCACTTGATAAGCCAGCCTGCTACCTCCACGTCAGTCAGAGCTCTGCCCATGGTGCTATTAGTCAATACCGTGATAGGGTGCGCCAGGAAATATGGTCTTAACCGCCAAGCCATAAGAACCAGTCCATAAACCAACTTTTCCAGGGTCGTATATCGAGACTCGGCCTCTTTCAATAAATGGCTGAAGAAATACACTGGTCGTTGTACATTATCCTGCTCTTTAACAAATATAGCCCCCACGACCTCAGGGGTGGCAGACAAGTAAACCCACAGTGGTTCTCCGACGACCGGCTTCAGTTCCTCAAAAACTCGGGTACACTCTTCGTCCCACTGGAACTTGGAGGCCTTCCTGAGTATTTTGAAGAAAGGAGCAGCCCGGTCTGCAGATCTGGAAATGAACCTTGACAGGGCTGTTATTCGGCCTACCAGCTTCTGTGTTTCCTTTAAATTCTAAGGAACTTGCATATCTCGTAATGCCCGAACCTTTTCTGGATTGGCTTCTATTCCTCGCTCGGTCATCAGATAACCCAAGAACTTTCCTCCTTTAGCTCCAAACAAGCATTTCAATGGGTTTAGCTTCAGCCCGTACTGTCGGAGAGTCCCACAGGTTTCCTCTACATCCATGATCAGATTTACTGCTAAAGGGGACTTAATGAGTATATCGTCCACATAAACCTCCACGTTTCGCCTGATCTGCTCCCGGAAGATCTTATCCATCATCCTCTGATATGTGGCTCCTGTGTTTCTGAGACCAAAGGGCATGACAGTATAGCATAAAGTACCATCAGCCGTAATGAAACTAACCTTTTCTTGATCCTCCACCGCTAAGGGGATCTGATGATACCCCTGATAAGCATCCAGCATGCAGATCCTCTCACAACCGACAATTGAGTCCACCATCTGGTCAATCCGGGACAGGGGATAGTAATCTTTGGGACTAGCTCGATTAGATCTCTGAAGTCTATGCATACTCTCCACTTATTGTTGGGGTCTTTACTAAGACCACATTAGAGAGCCAGGACGGGAACTGCACCTCTCAGACGTGACCTGCTTTCCTGAGCTGATCCACCTCAGCTCTGATTATTTTGCTCTGATCGACTGAGAAGTTCCTTTTCTTCTGTTTGACCGGCCGAGAGTCAGGCAGTAGATGTAACTTGTGCTCTGCTACTTCAGGTTTGACTCCAGGCAACTCTTCTGTAGACCAAGCGAAGACATCCCGATTGCGGATCAGGCATTAGATTACTTCTTCCTTGAGAGGAGGAGGCAGTTCGCTTGCTATGCGAGTAAGACTTTCAGGGCGTTCAGCGTACAGCTGCACCTCCTCCCATGGGATGGGTTCTTCAGCCATAGGCAGAGGCTCTTCTTGGACGGCATGAACACCACTATCTAGCATCCTTTGATTCTTCCGAGCTTCTACCCGGACCATATCGATATAGCATCTCCGAGAGACTTTCTGCTCCCCTTTAACTTCCCCGACCTACTCGACAACAGGGAATGTGATCTTTTGAAGGAAGGTAGAAACCGCAACCCTAAATTCATGTAGCGCTGGCCTTCCTAGGATGACATTATAAGAGGAGAGGGAATCCACCACTATAAAAGTGCTCCTCCTAGTACGCACCAATGGCTCGGTGCCCAGAGATATGACCAGCTTGATCTGACTCATCGGCTTTACTTCGTTGCCCGTAAAGCCGTATAGAGAGGTGGCCACGGGCTGGAGTTCAGTGGCATCAATCTGTATCTCTTCGAATGCAGCTCTGAACAAAATATTAACCAAGCTCCCGGTGTCAACAAAAACCTGGGCCACTCAGCTGTTGGCAATAATGGCTTTGATGATAAGAGCGTCGTCGTGAGGCAGCACCAGACCTTCCAGGTCTTGCGACCCAAAGCTGATGACAGAGCCAGCAGCCTGCTCCTGGCTGCATCTGACAGTGTGGACCTCCAAGTGACACACATGGGACTTGCGTGCTCTCCCCGAATCTCCATCAGTTGGACCTCCAGAGATCATGTCTATCTCTCGGACGACCGCGTTGCTGTGATTTTCTGCTTCTCGAGCTTCTCCTGGTTCCCCAGCCCGACTGGGCTGTTGAGCATCGGATCTCTCTGGGTTGGGGTGGGGTCGGCCTCCTGACCCAGCTGCGGCGCGCTGCTCCTCCATCATTTTTAGTACTTGAAGAGCTAACTCCGGAGGCGGCAACCCTAGCTCAGCAGCTCGCCTAGAATCCCGAGCGAACTGGAAGCAATGGTTAGTATCGTGAGTACGGGAACGATGATAGGTACAGTATCGGGAGCTCCATGGTCCAGGTCGGGGAGCATGAACTGCCGCGACTCGTGGTGCCGGTCTAACTTCCTGACCGAGCTGAAAGAGAGGCTTGACTTCCCAAGCCCGAGGAAGGGGCTGGGTCGGCTGTTGAGGTGTCCTCCTCTCCGATTTGTTAACAGTGGCAGGTGTCCGGTTGGCCTTCCTTCGAGCTTCTTGGGCCTCCTCCACATTGATGTAACTGGCCGCTCTTTCCAGCATGCTATCAAAATTCTTAACTGGATCTCGAATAAGATCTCGGAAGAATTCTCCCTCTGCCAACCCGTGAGAGAAGGTGCTCATCAGTATCTCAGAAGTGGCTGATGGAACGTCCTGAGCCACCTGATTGAAGCGCTTGATATAGCTTCTCAAGAGCTCAGCATGCCCTTGCTTGAGAGCGAACAAGCAGTGATCAATTTTTTGGTACTTCCTGCTACTGGCGAAGTGACGCAGGAATACAATCTTAAAGTCAGAGAAGCAGGTGATAGATCCACGTGGCAGCTCATCGAACCATTTTTAGGCAGAGCCCGATAGAGTGTTCAGAAACACACGACATTTAACGGCGTCGCTGTACTGGTGTAGCCGGGTTGCGTTCCTGAATTTACGGAGATGGTTTTCAGGATCTTTACTGTCATAATATTCCCCAATAGCAGGGGGTCGGTATACTTTTGGTAGTTTTTCCTCCAGGATCTTCGAAGAAAAGGGGATTTTCTCTTCCGGTTCCGACCGGCGCTCTTCGCATGGGATGATAGACTTCTCTTTCTTCGAATCCCTGGGTAAAGAACTCTCAGCCACTGAGACTTGTGGTTGTTCCTTACGACTATAACACCCAGGATCTGGTTGATTGTACCCCTGACCTGGCTCTTTATAGAAGGCAGAAGAAAAGTCCAAAGGTTGTTTCCGCTTAGAGCCTCGATCAGAGGCATGAGCAGGTTCTTTAGAAACTTCCGGTAACTTCTTTGGTCGAGAGGCAGTTGTTTGCTACTTTTCTGAGGCTGCCCACTTCTTGGTCTCCTTGAAGAGCTCGTAGTCTCCCGCAGTCATGATCACATTGATTCATCCTGAATCCTCCATCATCATGTTCCGGAACAAGTAGTTGTGTTCCCACAGACGGCGCCAAATTCATCCCGTCCGGAAGCTGAGTCAGACAGAGGTGGGTGGTGCTGGAGTCGGTGTTGATGGAAAGTCGCTATGGAGCCTGGTCAATCTGACAACCGACAGGAGCATTGATACGAATGGATGACGAGGGGCGATGACAGAGATGGAGAAGCAAGGACTCTGCGTACACTCATACGAGCCCACGAGTCGTTAGAGATCGAAAACCAGGGAAAAAGTCCCCTGGTCAGGCTCTCCGACACTCAAGTTAGGTATTTTTTTTCCCCAGAAGTACAGAGAAAGGATGAAAAGTAAAAAACGAGTGTGTAATGACGAGTGAACGTACCTGCATAAGGGACAAGAGATCCCTTTGTATACTGCAACGGATACTTCTGGAGTCTGACGGATGTCAGGGAATGTCGGGTGTCAGGCTTTGTCTGGCGGTGAATGACACGTAGTGTTCTCCTATAGGTCTAGGAAGGAATCAGATGACTGTGAGCACCCAACCATTGACATATTCTCTGACAGACAGTGAGTATTTCCTGACATGTTGTTACGATTTTTTAGCTTGCTTGTCGTGTAGTGCCCGACCTACTTATTCCTTTATCCCTGTACCGGCTTTTCATGCTTGTTGATCCCGACCTGTGGGCGCAGACCTGTAGCTATCCTGCGTTTACTGTTTCCCGCTTCCAGACCTGTGCATGCTATTCATGTATGTTTTCCCCGATATGTTAACCCTGGACTGGCTCCTCGTATCGGCTAATCTTGACCTGTAGGTGTTTACCTATCTTTCCTGACCTGTGCTTACCACTTCAAAACTCCAGACCTATGTGTCCCTTCCTGTCCTCTGTGATCTCTTCTGTAATCTCCCGACCTGCCTTACGTTGTAAAGTCGCGACTTGTTAAGCTTTGATATAATTCTGTCTATCCTGCATCCCGGCCTGCACGCTTGATCCATGCACTGTGACGTAAGACTATATGTCCCGACCTGCATCCTTGGCTGGTCTATTCCGACCTGTACACTTGATCCATGCACTGTGACGTAAGAATATAAGTCCCGACCTGTATCCTTGGCTGGTCTATTCCAACCTGTACGCTTGATCCATGCACTGTGACGTAAGACTATAAGTCCCGACCTGTATCCTTGGCTGGTCTATTCCGACCTGTACGCTTTGATCCATTGACATGTATGCTCAGTCCTGAGCCGTCATTCGAGGCGTCATTCCTGTCTAACCCAGCCCATCTTGTAATTGGGCCCCCTTGAGCTACCCGTAAACAGGCTCTTTGACTTCCACGTAGGTCCGACTTTTAACCCCCATATAGGCTTGACTTCTGACCGCCACATAGGCTTAACTTCTGACCGCCACATACGCTTGACTTCTGACTGCCACATAAGCTTGACTTCTGACTGTCCCGTAGTCTCGACTCCCGCCCACATCATCTCACTGACCCCACAATCATATACCGTATCATTGATCTTTATGGCTGTTACATCATTAGTATCATTTATCTCCTCCTGATTTTGACTTGAGTGTCAAAAGTGGTACTCCTTGAGCGTCGTAAGTGGTACTTCTAAGCCTTCCTTCTAGCCCTCTTTTGAGCCCTTTTAATCGTCGTCGCCATGGCCTTGACCGTAGTCCTTGCATAGCTCGGCTTGACACTGTCGACTCGGTAACTACCCAATCCGACAATCGCCGACTCGACCGAAGCCGATAGAGCTGTTTGACATCTTTAAAAGTCGATCCGACAAGGGTCGATCCAATAGAAGTCAACCTGACAACACTCATCCAACTAAATCCGACATGACGCGCATCCAACTTACCGAAAGATCTCGGTCGCGGATACATTGAAGAGTCAACCCATCCTCTGATCTCAGACCGGATCAATGGCTGTAAAAAAATATGAAAACTTTGAAGATTGACATGTTTTCCTCGTGACCTTCGTTCATCCTATTAATTTTGAAGATAGCCTATCTTCTCCCATTTTTAATTTTTTAAATTTTTATGTTTTTTAATTTTTTTTCCCCCTATTTTTTCTATTTTTAAAATTTTATTTTATATATATATATTTTTTAATTTTTTTTACGTTTCTATATTATTTTTCTGTTTTTTTATTTTTTGAATTTTTTTTATTGCTTCCCCTTTTTTTTATTTTTTTTATTTTTTTTTAACGTTTTTAAAATTTTTTACATTTTTAAATTTTTTTAAGTTTTTTATTTTATTTTATTTTTTCTTTATATTTTTCCTTTTTATCACATTTTTCTTTTATTCAAGAATATTTCGGATAAAAAAAATTTTATTAACCCCGGAATCAAGAAAAATCTCAGTTTTCCGAGATTTTTCGATTACGGATTGCATGCCTCTTTTGTTGATGTGTCGGGCATGGAACATTATTTGGCAATCATCGATTACCTAAATCAATTAATATTTTCGTTGATAATTTTAAATAGATAACTATGATTATCAAAAATAACCCTCAATCAAATGAACCCTAAGTATATATAAGTTCAGCTTGCTCAAGATTAATAGGGCGAAATCCAGACCTACCTTCAATAGTTAAAATTTATTTAGTACCAATTAAGCTACAATCACTGGGTTGTTGGCCCCATATTGAGCCAACTCAATGCAAGAATCATAATTTCTTTACGCAACAATTTTCGTATTGGTTTGTTATTTGTTTCCTTCCTGATCCGTATGAGTAGGATTTGAGTCATCAAAAAAACCTTTTTGATAAGATCGAAAAAAGAATCTAGCTCGCCGACAAAGATCAAAGATGCTGATGGATGAATTAAAACATCGGTGCGTGATGAGTGAGTCATCAATAATATTTAGTTTATATCTCTAAATTATTAGGATTAAAAAGGGAGCTTATTATAATTTAAAGCTCCCTCTTCGATAATATTATACTCATGTAAAAAATTATCTATATCCCTATTCAATCGTATTAATTATTAAAAATAATAATTTCCTACATTAATTACTAAGACTATGTTAAGTTGTCAAGCAAAGTGTTTATTCCAATCCAAGGAATTTATTCTTTTTGCTTTTCCTTCCCAAAAAGAAGAGTGATCTTCTCACCTTATCATCCACGTTTGAGTTTCGAAATTAACCGACCGAACCGAGCGAATTCGACACCACCGTGAGTCATGAGAATTGTAAATCACCTACCGTCCAAGTTAATTTGTGCGTCGTTTCCTTTTTAAACCTTTTAGAAAGAAAAATATTCCAAATCTTTTTCAATTTTCATATAAATAGACGCCATATAGAGGAGAATTAAGCAAGTAGAGGAAGGAGATGGAAGGCGTGGATGCTAACCATGGCGACAAAGCTCATCATGTCGCTGTTGATGGTCAAAGTGTAAGAAGGATTTCTTTCTATCACTTCACTTGAGGTCGATAGATCCATTCATTTCCATTTTTATGTCGACTAGACTTCGCGAATCAACTTGATTGTGAAACTTATTTTCGTTTTCGCATGATCGAGCAGGGTACCGAAACTTTGGTTTGGGAAAAACATGGTGCAATTCATATTTCAACCAAAGCCATGAACATTGCTTGGGTGAGCGACAATAGGTTTTGGGAGTGGATGGATCTTCCCAACGACGACTTCAAAGAAAAATACAAGTACAAAATGTCGATTAGTGGTTTATATCGCTAGCTTTTGTTTTTGTTTTTGTTTTTGTTTTGTTTCTTATTCAAATTGGATGTTGTAGCTTTGCCACGGCGGTCGAACTCAAACAGGTGAGCTGCCTAGAAGTAGTCGGGACTGTGGACTTAGCCAAGCTGGCCGAGCTGAGCCTGAGCCTAAGTCACGAAAAGACTTACGAAATAGTTTATCACATCAAGTTCAAGGTTGATGCATTCGGGTGGCAAAACCTCCCGGTCAAGTTCGCTTTGATCGCCCCCGACGAGCAAACGCATCGAAGTGAAGTGTTGGAATCGCGTAGGGGGCATAGCAACCAGTGGCACGAGGTACATGGCAACGATTTCAAAGGGCCTAAAACAACAACTGGAAAGATCTCATTCGGCATGTTTGAAACTAGCAACCAGAAGTGGAAGGGGGGAATGATCCTTGCAGGAGTCACTATTAGGGCGAAGAATTGACCTATTATTCGATAACTAAATAGACTTATGTACATCCGGTCATCGGATTTGCGTGTGCTTGTTACCGTGTGAGTTATTTTAAGTTGAATTGTGTGTACCGAAGAATTGGTATCTCATTTATGTTGTACTACTGATTACGCAAACACAGTAATCTATTTGCACCAAAATAACAAGTATGTAATAAATTTGTAAATGAAAAGAGTAAGGTTGAGAAATCGTGTATTTCTGGTTGAAATGCCGGCGTTCCGACTGTCTTTAGAGAATTTATTGCCGCCCACGGTGCAAAGGCTCTCCGGCAAAATTCTCCCAAGATTCGACAACCACTCGCGTCGTCCGTAGGTGTACTCCAAAACGAACGCCGCACTCGGACTCAACCTCAGATCGCAGAACCAAGCCTCAGAACAGGGGAAGAGAGGGAAGAAAGAAAGAAAGAAAGAAAGCAGACTGCTCAGTTTTCTGGAGTGAGTTGAGAAGGAACAAAGGAAGTGTGTTTATACACTCCGAAGCAGTGCACGCACCAAAGCGTACGTCACTTCCCTTCCTCACGCGGACAGAACCGTGTCGCTTCTCTTCCTCTCGCGGACAGTCAGAACCAGGGTCAGAACCTAGAACCAGACCAAACCGGAGACTGGCAAAAATAAACCAGGCCGCCTGCAAGCGCGAGGCCCACGAGCTGGGGATTTGCACCCCCCTGCGCGCGATGATCGCGTGCGTCGCGCCCGATTTATGGATTTTCGGCTCGAACCCCCCGAAGCCACCTGATTTGGGCTCGGCCCGCGCATGCGTGTAGGCCCCCCTTTACTTTGCTAAGCAAGGATGGAAGGGCTCCATATATAAGGCCTTCCAACCTTCTTTGCTTAGCAATGTAGGACTAAATGCATACATACATGCATTGCCAAAACAACAACTAAACCAAAAAATAGTTTGAATTAAAATACCAAACTCAACAATCCCCCACTAATTCAAATTTTTTTTTTTTTTGGTCGAAAACAAAGATATGTTCTGAGGCTTTGTTGCAATGAGCTTTTAGTGAAAATACCTTCCGATTTAAATTTTTCACCTAAGTACACCAATCTTATTCACATAGGTTTGAAGTAAACTCAGTCTTGAACTTAAACCTTTTATATGTGAAAATCAATTGGTAACAACTCATCACGGGCGACAGTTGAATCCTTCTGGGTTGGTGCATTACGACCATGCCACCGAATCTTGTTTCATAAGTGCTAAGGGGAGTTGCCTAGACCCCCCCCCCCCCACACTGCGGCCACACAGTTACACTTACATAGGTGAGTTCTCCAAGGATGTACTGCAAGCATCCTGTCATTAAGACCTTGAACTCATTAAGAGCTCCTAAGCTCATCCTTACTAGCAGTCAAGCATCTATCCAGGTAAGAGACTATGAGATTACATTTCAATCAATTTGATGCTTACGGTTCACCCTTATAACTTGTTTGTACCACATTGAACCTATTTCTTGGGATCTCCAATCAGATAGGTTGGGTTGCCGTTATAGGTGAAACCAGGATAGGCCTTAGTCTCATTCCCTTACTGGATCTCTTGATTTTCTCAGAATCAAGTCCTTTAGTGAGTGGATCAGCAATATTGTCTTTTGAACTTACAAAGTCCAATGACACCACTCCAAGAGACACTAACTCACGAATAGACTTTAATCTTATTCGTACATGTCTCTTCTATTTCTGGTTATACTTGGAGCTTCTAATCTGAGCTATTGTTGTTTGATTATTACAGTGTACTGAAACAAAAGGTATTGGCTTTATCATCAAGGGAATTTCATAAAGAAGACCCTTAAGCCAATCAGCTTCAGTTACTGTGGTATCCAAAGCACACAATTCTGCCTCAGATGTAGAACGGGTTATAATCGTCTGTTTAACAGACCTCCAAGCAACTGCACCGCCTCCAAGTGCAAAGACATAACCAGTAACGCCTTTACACTCAGCAGTGTAAAGGCGTTACTGGTTATGTCTTTACACTCAGCAGTGTCAGTTATCCAACTAGTATCACTATATCCCTCCAGGACTGCAGGGAATCTCCTATACCACAAGCCCAAGGATATAGTACCTTTTAGGTATCTGAGTACTCTGTTTAATGCATCCCAATGTGTTTTGTCCGGACAGCTGGTAAACCTGCTCAATTTCGATATAGCAAAAGAAATATCAGGTCTAGAATAATTTGCTAAATACATTAGACTACCTATTATTTGTGAGTATCTTAATTGAGACACTGCCACACCACTCTTATTCTTGTGGAGAGTTTTTGAAGGATCATAGGATGTGACGACATATTTAACTTGGCTATAGTCATATTTCTCTAATACTCTCTCAATATAGAGTGACTGAGAAATTGCTATTCCATCAGTTGAACGAGTCAACTTCAGCCCTAAAATCATATCAGCACAACTCATATCCTTCATATCAAACTTACCACTTAAGAGGACCTTAGTCTCATTAATAATAGAAAGGTTAGAACCAAAAAGTAGAATATCATCTACATATAAATATAAGATAATACAATTATCACCTTTCATTTTAGCATACACACATTTATCAGAGTCATTCATTTCAAAGTCAAACGATAGCATAGCACTATTAAATTTTTCGTGCCACTGCTTTGGGGCTTGCTTCAAACCATAAAGAGATTTGACTAACCTACAGACTTTATTTTCATTTCCAGAAACTACATGTCCCTCAGGCTGATCCATATATATCTCTTCTTCAAGATCTCCATTTAGGAATGACGTTTTGACATCCATTTGATGGACCTCAAGATGATATATGGATGTCAATGCTATTAACACTCGAATTGTAGTAATTCTGATAACAAGAGAATAAGTGTCAAAATAGTCAATCCCTTCTTTCTGTTTGAATCCCTTAGCAACTAGGCGGACTTTGAATTTATCTACTGACCCATCAGGTTTTAGTTTTTTCTTAAACACCCATTTACATCCTATAGTGGTACACCCAGGAGGTAAATCTACCAACTCCCAAGTGGCATTAGAGATAATAGAGCTCATTTCACTTTTAATGGCCTCTTTCCAGTGCTTAGCTTCAGGAGAAGCCATAGCATCTCTATATGTCACAGGGTCACCTTCTATACTATAGGTGATAAAGTCCTGGCCTAGATCCGTAAACACAAGTTGCCTCTTGCTTCTTCTCAGTTATGTATTCTCACTAGATTCATCTAGTCTAGAGTGACTTGAAGAAGGTGTACCTTCTACGGATAATTGGGCCTCTATAGAAGCAGGCATATCTCTAGTAGGAATAATAGATATAGACTGAGGTGTTCTCGTTTTCATAGAAAATATATCCTCAAAAAATGTAGCATCACGAAGTTCTACAATAGTATTTGCATCTATTCCAGAAATTTCAAATTTAATAATCAGAAACCTATATGCAATACAATTTTGAGCATAACCCAAGAAAATACCATCTACGGTTTTTGGACCAAGTTTTTTCCTTCTGTGTTCAAGTACTAGTACCTTTGCAAGGCACCCCCTGTTGGTTGCTACTTGGAAAACCTAGAGGTTCCACTGTACAAAAATTTTGTACAAAGGTCTGAACTTTTCCTAGCTACCATGTGTTCTTTTAAATTAAATTTTGGATCGCCTGCGGAACTTAACACGTTTGATCCAAAACTTAATCTATTTGTTCTTTTAGGTTTTGACTTGGATCTCCTGCGGAACTTAACACGTTCGACCCAAATCACCTTAAGTTATTAATTTCATTAAATATTAATTTCCATAATTGGTTCCCAGTACTGACGTGGCGAGGCACATGGCCTTCTTGGATATGGGAGCAACCACCACCGACTAGACAAAACCTTTTATGGAAAGCTAATATTTAATTTCCTAAAATAACTTTAGGTTAACCGAAAAGAACAATCAAATCACAAGGAAAAATAAAACAAAAGAACACATCATCGAAAAACATATTCAAAATACTAGAATCGTAAGCCTCTTGTATTTGGTATTATTTCCATAAATAACTAACATGATGCGGAAAGGAAAAATTACTAGTTATACCTTCTAGAAAGACCTCTTGATCTTCTACCGTATTCCTCTTCTAACCTCGGACGTTGTGTGGGCAACGTTCTTCCGAGATGAGAAACCACCAATCACCTTCTTCTTCCTTGCAAGTTTCGGCCATCAAAACATCTTCTAGGATGAAGAGGTTCGGCCACCACCACCATGCTCCAAGGGATGCTAGAAACGAGGCTTGCTTTCTCTCCTTCTTCTCCTTCCTTGATCCGGCCACTAACAAAAGCTCCACCAAGAGATAAGTTTCGGCCAACAAGAGGAGAGGAGAGAAATAGGGCCGGCCACACCACCAAGGAAAAGAGGGAGAAAAAATAGAATAGAGTCGTTAGCCTTGAAACCTCCTCTACCCCCTCTTTTATAATCCTTGATCCTGGCAAATAAGGAAAATTTAATAAAAATTTCCTTAATTCTTTTTCCATTGAAAATAAAAAATTATTTAATTAAAATAATTTTCTTTCTCAATTTTATTTGACCGGCCACATAAAAGCTACAAACAAGGAGAGTTTTAATTAATTAAAACTTCCTAATTTGTCTCCAGAAATTTATAAAATTTCTCCAATAATTTAATCCCTTTATGATTGGTTTATAAAAAGGAAATTTAATAAATTAAAATCTTTCTTTTAAACATGTGGATAAAAAGAAAGTTATCTCTAAAAATTAAAATCTCTTTTAATCTACAAATAAGGAAAGATATCAAATCTTTTCTCAATCTTTTGTAGAAACTAATAAAAGAGAATTATTAATTTTTAAACTTTCTTTTAAATCATGAACATGGTTAAAAAGGAAAGTTTTCTTAAAATTTAAAATCCTCCTTTAATCAACAAATAAGGAAAGATTTCAAATTTTAAACTCTCTTTTAAACATGTAGATGATTTACAAATAAGGAAAGTTTTTACCAAAAATTAAAATCATCCTTTTAAATTACAAATAAGGAAAGAGATTAATCTCTTCTCTTAATCTTTTGCAGAAAACTATAAAAGAAAATTTTTAATTTTTAAACTCTCTTTTAAAATCATGATATCCACATAAGAAATAATTTTAATAAAAATCCTTTTTAATATTCTAGTGGTCGGGCACCTAAGCTTGGGACCCAAGCTTTGGCCGGCCACCTACATGGCTCATCCACTTGGTCTTGGCCGGCCCTAGCTTGGTTTCCAAGCTAGCTTGGCCGGCCCCATTGGATGGATAAGAAAGTGGGTATGCGGTGGGTATAAATCTCTATATACTAGAGGCTACGATAGGGACCGAGAGGAGGAATTGGTTTTGGTCTCCCGATGAAATTAAGCATCCCGTGTTCGCCCCGAACACACAACTTAATTTCATCAATAATAATTCATTCCACTAAAGAACTATTATTGAACTACCGCACCAATCCCAAATTACATTTTGGGCTCCTTCTTATTATGAGTGTGTTAGTCTTCCTGTGTTTAAGATAACAAATGTCCATTAATTAAGTAAGTTACTGACAACTCGCTTAATTAATATCTAGCTCCAAGAGTAGTACCACTCAACTTCATCGTCATGTCGGACTAAGTCCACCTGCAGGGTTTAACATGACAATCCTTATGAGCTCCTCTTGGGGACATTCTCAACCTAGATCACTAGGACACAGTTTCCTTCTATAATCAACAACACACACTATAAGTTATATCATTTCCCAACTTATCGGGCTTATTGATTTATCGAACTAAATCTCACCCATTGATAAATTAAAGAAATAAATATCAAATATATGTGCTTGTTATTATATTAGGATTAAGAGCACACACTTCCATAATAACTGAGGTCTTGTTCCTTTATAAAGTCAGTATAAAAGGAACGACCTCAAATGGTCCTACTCAATACACTCTAAGTGTACTAGTGTAATTATATAGTTAAGATAAACTAATACCTAATTACACTACGACCTTCCAATGGTTTGTTCCTTTCCATCTTGGTCGTGAGCTACTGTTTATAATTTATAAGGAACCAATAACATGATCTTCTGTATGTGACACCACACACCATGTTATCTACAATATAAATTAATTGAGCAACTACATTTATCATAAATGTAGACATTTGACCAATATGATTCTTATTTCTAGATAAATGTTTATACCACTAACACCCCCACACTTTAAGGTATTTCAAACTTGTCCTCCGGCCTTTCCAAAGCTCATATGAGCTTTTATCCCTTGACCTCATGGGGACTCTATTTAACACATGGCATGCAGTGTATAGAGCTTCCCCCCACATGTAGTTGGGTAACCCAGAACTGCCTAACATGGAATTAATCATATTTTCAAGGGTTCAATTTTTTCGTTCTGCTATACCGTTGGATTGAGGAGTATATGGAGCAGTTACCTCGTGAATTATACCTGCATCTTGACAAACTTTTTGAAACAGGTTTGATGTAAACTCTCCACCCCTATCAGACCTTAACCTCTTAATAGTTTTATTTGTTTGATTCTCGGCTTCAAATTTAAAAACCATAAATTTATCTAAAGCTTCATCCTTAGTTTTCAGCAAATAAACATAACAATAACGAGAATGATCATCAATGAAGGTAATGAAATACCGTTTATGGTCTCTCGTTATTACACCGTTAAACTCACAACAGTCAGTATGAATCAATTCTAAAATATCATAATTTCTATCAACTGATTTAAAGGGTTTACGGGGTTGTTTATATTGCACACAAACTTCACATTTTTTCTTATCATTTTAGCATGCTTAGGAATCATGTCTAGATTCATCACCCTTTTTACGGTATTAAAATTGACATGTCCTAATCTGTCATGCCATATATCATAAGACTCAATGTTATATGAACAACCAACATCAGTAGATTTATTTAAGGTAGCATTTTCTACATTGAGTTTAAATAAACCTTCATTAAGGTAACCTTTTCCAATAAAGGTTCCTAAATGTAATATTACAACTTTATTACATTTAAAGTTCAACTCATAACCAGCACGGACTAACTTTGACCCGCTAATCAGATTCCGACGGACCGCTGGAACATGATGCACCTCATGCAGTGATAGGACTTTTCCAGAGGTGAACCTCAGGTCAACTTGTCCTATCCGAAATACCCTGGCTGTAGAATGGTTCCCCTTGGCCACGGAAGTGCCTTCAATTACCTGATAAGTAAGGAAGGCAGAGCGATCAGCACAACAGTGCACATTAGCACCTGTATCAACTAACCATTCATTGGGTTGATAGATCAAATTTAGTTCATGTTTGAAGGTAACAAACATATTGCTGGTGCCGTCACTAGTAGTCACAACATTTGCTTGTGCCTTGGTGTTGGACATATTGCTCTGGTTCTTCTTCTTGGGACAGAATTTGGCATAATGTCCAACTTGTCCACATGCCCAGCACGGCTTGGTTCCATTTTTCTTTTGAATTTTTGGTTTGGGTTTCATCTTGTTCTTCATTTTCTGATTTTTGAATTTTTTCTTATCAGATGAGACTACTACGTTTGCCTTTGGAATAAAATCCATAGGCATTTTTATATCATCATTTTGATGTTGCTTCCGATGTTCTTCTTTGATATTTAAGGCAATCATCAAATCTTCTAGAGAGATTTTACCTCTCCAATGTCTAAGAGTCATGCCAAAATCTTCCCAACTCGGAGGTAATTTTTCGATGATAGACAAGACCTGAAATTTTTCGGGTAATGGCATATCTCCTTCAGCAAAACCATGAATTTGAACTTGGAATTCATGTGTCTGCTCAACCACAGATTTGCCTTCAATCATTTTGAAGTTTAGAAATTTTGCCACAGTGTACTTTTCTAAACCAGAATCTTCAGAATTGTATTTTTTATCCAAAGATTTCCATAGCTCTTTAGCCGAAGCCATTGAGCAGTACACATCAAATAGTGCGTCTGAGAGGGCAAACAGGATCCTCCCATGGCAGAGATAATCCCTTTGCTTAAACCTCTGTAAGGCAGCACTATAGGCAGGTTCCTCTTCATTAGGTGAAGGAGGATCTGTTTCTATAACAGAGAATAACCCTAGCGTAGTAAGCCAAAATTTCATCCGTTGTTGCCAACGTCTGAAGTTTTGTCTGAAAAATTTCTCGGGTCGGGCACTAGCCTCATCAGACCCCATTACCCTATCATTCATCATGTCTACTGATGCTTATAATAAATTCTCTAAAATTGTTGTACTACTGATTACGCAAACACAGTAATCTATTTGCACCAAAATAGCAAGCATGCAATAAATTTGTAAATGAAAAGAGTAAGGTTGAGAAATCGTGTATCTCTGGTTGAAGCGCCGGCGTGCCAACTATCTTTAGAGAATTTATTGCTGCCCACGGTGCAGAGGCTCTCCGGCAAAATTCTCCCAAGATCCGATAACCACTCACGTTGTCCGTAGGTGCACTCCAAAACGAACGTCGCACTCGGACTCAACCTCAGATCGCAGAACCAAGCCTCAGAACAGGGGAAGAAATGGAAGAAAGAAAGAAAGAAAGCAGACTGCTCTGTTTTCTGGAGTGAGTTGAGAAGGAACAGAGGGAGTGTATTTATACACTCCGAAGCAGTGCACGCACCAAAGCATACGTCGCTTCGCTTCCTCACGCGGACAGAACTGCGTCGCTTCTCTTCCTCTCGCGGACAAGTGCGTCGCGTTGCTTCCTTATGCGGACAGAACCAAACCCAAGTACGCATGGGTCAGAACCTAGAACCAGACCACACCGGAGACTGGCAAAAACAAACCAGGCCTCCTACAAGCGCGAGGCCCACGAGCTGGGGATTTGTACCCCCCTACGCGCGTCGCGCCCGGTTTATGGATTTCTGGCTCGAACCCCCCGAAGCCACCTGATTTGGGCTCGGCCCGCGCATGCGTGTAGGTCCTCCTTTACTTTGCTAAGCAAGCATGGAAGGGCTCCATATATAAGGCCTTCCAACTTTCTTTGCTTAGCAATGTGGGACTAAATGCATACACACATGCATTACTAAAACAACAACTAAACCAAAAAATAGTTGAATTAAAATACCAAACTCAACAATTTATTGATGTTAGAGATTGATCATGAACAATTTTATGAGGAACAAATTAAATAAGTAGTCGTTGATAAAGAAACAAGATCCGAGTATTTTACAAAGAAAAAAATTTTATTAGAAGTTTAGAGCATTCTAAAAAGTGACCAAACTTGTAGGGAATTAGATCTCATCCACATGAACAACAGTTCAAATTAGCACATATTGATTGAACCGGTCTAACCAGATTGGTCCGGCCAACTTAACTTAATAAAAACCTCGATTCAAGATAAATAAAAAAAAATCTTACAAAAGCAATTGATGTAGCGGAGACAACATGGACCATGTGGTAGGCCTAGGACTCGGTCAATACGAAGCTTGATTAGTTTAAGACAAACTCAAGTTCAATCAAACCAGCTCTTTCAAGTTCAAGGCCTAGGATTTTGTCAACACAATCGAGTTGAGTCAGCCAACTCAAGACCAAACTCAGGTCAAGTCAACTAACTCATGGTTGAGCTCAACTTGAGTCAACTTGAGTTTCAGTCAAGTTAAGTCCAACCAGCTAGAACTAGAGTTCGAGCACGACACGACAATTACAATAACATCCATTAAGGTACGTCTCTTGGGGATCTTGTAAATCATTTCTAAGATGATTCGCTCATTTTTAACATCCTTGTCAATCCATCCATTAATACAGAGGAGATAAATTATGGATGACTACTAGCTATTAGTGCAAGTGGTCAAGGCATGGGGGAGGACATACTCGAACGCGCCGAGTTTCGATCCCAAGACCTCATGTATCAACATTCTATGCCTCAACTACCATACTACCCCAACAGAACTAAGAGGTACATTGTGATATTGATATTTATGGCTGTTACATCATTAGTATCATTTATCTCCTCGTGATTTTGACTTGAGTGTCAAAATGGTACTCCTTGAGTGTCAGAAGTGGTACTGAGCCTTCCTTCTAGCCCCCTTTTGAGCCCTTCTAATCGTCGTCACTAGGGCCTTGACCGTAGTCCTTGTGTAGCTCAGCTTGACACAGCCGACTCGGTAACTGCCCAATCCGACAATTACCGACTCGACTGAAGCCGATAGAGCCAGTCTGACATCTTTAAAAGTCATCCGACAAGGGCCGATCCAATAGAAGTCAACCCGACAACACTCATCCAACTAAATCCGGCATGACGTGTGATCCTGTCCGAACGCTGAATCAACGGACGCTGGGCACGTGGCGCTCTCCGCGTTGCTGATGTAGATCCCCGACCAGTCGTACGGACCTCCGGCGAACCTGCAAGGAAGTCAAGCCGGGAAGGGGTTCCCGGCGACGACCCTCCGACGCTCAAGTCAGGCAAGCGGACAACAAAGAAGTGGCTCTCAATCTCGGAGAATGCGTCCCTCCGGAGAAGGGTGAGGACCCTTTATATAGAGCTGTGAAGAGGCTCGAGCACACATACCGAGGTGCATACGTGTCCTCTGTCCATACCTCGGTATGGGCTTGTTAGAAGAGCTTACCTGACACCATACTGCTACAGTCCGAGCACATCTATGATGGGACAGCGGGATCCTCTGTTGTAAGATCTTGCGTATGGTCTGGTCGTTGAACATACCCGCTGTCAGGAGATGTTCCCCCGATGTTTCCTTTGTCCTTTTGTCTCTTCTGTTCCCGCGCCAAGCGGCCAGCCGCTCGGCAGGCATAGGTCCGACCGGGCGTAGGTATCGGTCCGACCGGGTGCTCGGCTGAGAGTGTTCCACAGCAACGACGCTTTATGCTTCGGCCGAGCGGGCTATCCGCTCGGCCAGGTGACCCTTTTCATTATGAGCGTCGGAAACCCGCCCATGGTCGGGTTGTCTTCTGTCCGGCCCGGGAAGCTCCTGGCCGAATGTCAGGTCGGCTCGGCATCCTTCCGTTCAGCCCGGCATCCTTCCATTCGGCCCTGCATCCTTCTGTTCGGCCCTGCATCCTTCCGTTCAGCCCGGCATGCTTCCGTTCAGCCCGGCATGCTTCCGTTCGGCCCTGCATCCTTCCGTTCAGCCCGGCATGCTTCCGTTCGGCCCGGCATCCTTCGTTCGGTAGGGCATCCTTACGTTCACCGCGGCATCCTCCGTTCGGCAGGGCATCCTTCCGTTCGGTCCGCCCGCTTGCACACTTGCACACTTGGTCCGCCCGCTTGCACACTTGGTCCGCCGGACTCGCTTAGTTGAATACATGCATGGCTTTAACTGGAATTACCGCTAAACAGCATTACTTCCGGCCGGAGGGTTATAGTCGCCGGTCCAACTCTCGATATTTAACGTCGGAGCTCGACGGTCTTCCGGCCGGAGGGTTTCTAGTCGCCGGCGCGACTCGATTTTTAACGTCAGAGCTCGACGGTCTTCCGGCCGGAGGGTTTATAGTCGCCGGCTTGACTCTCGATTTTTAACGTCGGAGCTCGACGGTCTTCCGCTCGGATGATTTATAGTCGCCGGCTCGACTCTCGATTTTTAACGTCGGAGCTCGACGGTCTTCCGCTCGGATGATTTATAGTCGCCGGCTCGACTCTCGATTTTTAACGTCGGAGTTCGACGGTCTTCCGCTCGGATGATTTATAGTCGCCGACTCGACTCTCGATTTTTAACGTCGGAGCTCGTCGGTCTTCCGCTCGAATGATTTATAGACGCTGGCTCGTCTCTCGATTTTTAACGTCGGAGCTCGACGGTCTTCCGCTCGGAGGGTTTATAGACGCCGGCTCGTCTCTCGATTTTTAACGTCGGAGCTCAACGGTCTTCCGCTCAGAGAGTTTATAGACGCCGGCACGTCTCTCGATTTTTAACGTCGGAGCTCGACGGTCTTCCGCTCGGAGGGTTTATAGACGCCGGCACGTCTCTCGATTTTTAACGTCGGAGCTCGACGGTCTTCCGCTCGGAGGGTTTATAGACGCCGGCTCGTCTCTCGATTTTTAACGTCGGAGCTCGACGGTCTTCCGCTCGGAGGGTTTATAGACGCCGGCTCGACTCTCGATTTTTAACGTCGGAGCTCGACGGTCTTCCGCTCGGAGGGTTTATAGACGCCGCCTCTTCCTTTCTAACGTCGGAGCTCGACGGTCTTCCGCTCGGAGGGTTTATAGACGCCGGCTCGTCTCTTGATTTTTAACGTCGGAGCTCGACGGTCTTCCGCTCGGAGGGTTTATAGACGCCGGCTCGTCTCTTGATTTTTAACGTCGGAGCTCGACGGTCTTCCGCTCGGAGGGTATATAGACGCCGGCACGTCTCTCGATTTTTAACGTCGGAGCTCGACAGTCTTCCGCTCAGAGGGTTTATAGACGCCGGCTCGTCTCTCGATTTTTAACGTCGGAGCTCAACGGCCTTTAAGGCTAATTTTAACACTGATGACATACGCCCTACCGAGCGGCGAGGGGTCTTCGTCTTCGATGACTTGGCTCGGATAATTTTTACGCCCGGCCGATCGGCCCAGGGTCTTCGACATTGAGTCGGTGCCTCGGATCTTATACATCATGGAGATAGGCCGCTCGGCAGATAATGCCAATTGCGTTTAACATTTTGCTTCCTGCATTTCAAATATACAGCCAAACGGAAAATATACAGCACACATTATATTGGTGCACCTTTCACCCTGCCCCGGAAAGGCTGGAGATAATTTGCGCTTCATGGTTGATCCAAGTCCCAATCCATCTTCATCCGCTCGGCGGTGCTCCCCCTTGAATGTCGGTTGGATCATTGTCTCGGGGGAGGCGTCCGCTCGGGGATCATTGCCTCCGCTCGGCCACCTGATGCTAACGTTGTTTGTTGCTTCAACCTCTCGGCTTGCGCATTCTCTCTCTGTTGCTTCACGAGCTTAGCTGCTCTTGCCTTGATTAGAGCGCTGAGCTCCTTCGTGGAGAGCATCACCGTGTGCGGTCGTCCAGCCTCATCCATTGCTTCCGATCGGATGCAGGAGCGTTCCCACAGACGGCGCCAAATTGATCTTGTCCGAACGCTGAATCAACGGACGTTGGACACGTGGCGCTCTCCGCGTTGCTGATGTAGATCCCCGACCGGTCGTACGGACCTCCGGCGAACCTGCAAGGAAGTCGGGCCGGGAAGGGGTTCCCAGCGACGACCCTCCGACGCTCAAGTCAGGCAAGCGAACAACAAAAAAGTGGCTCTCAATCTCGGAGAATGCGTCCCTCCGGCGAAGGGTGAGGACCCTTTATATAGAGCTGTGAAGAGGCTCGAGCACACATACCGAGGTGCATACGTGTCCTCTATCCATACCTCGGTATGGGCTTGTCAGAAGAGCTTACCTGACACCATACTGCTACAGTCCGAGCACATCTATGATGGGACAGCGGGATCCTCTGTTGTAAGATTTTGCGTATGGCCTGGTCGTTGAACATACCCGCTGTCAGGAGATGTTCCCCCGATGTTTCCTTTGTCCTTTTGTCTCTTCTGTTCCCGCGCCGAGCGGCCAGCCGCTCGGCAGGCATAGGTCCGACCGGGTGCTTGGCTGAGAGTGTTCCACAGCAACGATGCTTTATGCTTCGGCCGAGCGGGCTATCCGCTCGGCCAGGTGACCCTTTTCACTATGAGCGTCGGAAACCCGCCCATGGTCGGGTTGTCTTCTGTCCGGCACGGGAAGCTCCTGGTCGAATGTCAGGTCGGCTCGGCATCTTTCCGTTCGGCCCGGCATCCTTCCGTTCGGCCCTGCATCCTTCCGTTCGGCCCTGCATGCTTCCGTTCAGCCCGACATGCTTCCGTTCGGCCCTGCATCCTTCCGTTCAGCCCGACATGCTTCCGTTCAGCCCGACATGCTTCCGTTCGGCCCGGCATCTTTCGTTCGGCAGGGCATCCTTCCGTTCGGCCCGGCATCCTCCGTTCGGCAGGGCATCCTTCCGTTCGGCCCGGCATCCTTCGTTCGACGCGAACTTGGGGTTGACTTCCACGTGTCTTTGACCCTCCGCCCATGAGGGTCCCCCGTCTTTACCACCGGATCAACGTGCATCCAACCTACCGAAAGATCTCGGCCGCGGATACATTAAAGAGTCAACCCATCCTCTGATCTCAGACCGGATCAATGGCTGTAAAAAAATATGAAAACTTTGAAGATTGACATGTTTTCCTCGTGACCTTCGTTCATCCGATTAATTTTGAACATAGCCTATCTCATCAAAAAGATTGAACTTATCTATTCGAGATCGAGCTTCAACAAAAGATTATTTGATTCACCAACCTAATCGCTATTAAAAAAAACAAAAAGAAATCTGGATACAGAGTAGTTGAGTGCTGATGAATGGAGCAGTTGAGTGCAATCAACAAACTCCTACTTCTGTTCTTTGACTCTTAAGTTGAAGCGTCCTTTGCCTTTCAAAGAGTGCTTGCATTATTTTCATACATAAAATACGCCTCTCACTCTGTTCTGTGATCGATCCTCGCATTAACTTCTCTTCTCCTCTTGGTTTCAGTATGAGTTACTTCGATCAGCAACAAGCCCCTCCCCCAAGTACTGATCCATTCTTCTTCTTTAATTTAAGTTACTTGATTAGAAGCAGATAAGATTATACATGTGTGACAAACATGCAGCTTACCCTCCTCCGTCCGAGCAGGCCTACCCACCGACGGTGGCACCGCCGCCGCAGGGCTACCCGACGATGGAGAACAGCGCAGCGAATCAGCAGCAGGCTCCGGTCGAGACAAGCAGCCGTGGAGATGGATTCTGGAAAGGATGGTAATGAAACGTAGAAATTATGTTTTCCTGTCTGAATAAAATGAATTTCCATTCCCTTGGTTTCTGATTTATTTATTTATTTATTTTTTAATTTGGGATTTGATTTGCAGTTGTGCTGCACTGTGTTGCTGCTGCGTTCTTGATATGTGCTTCTGAGAAGGATTGGAATTTGATGTCATGTAAACTTTATTCATATATATTTGTTCCTGTCTGAGTAATATTTCATCAATAAAATGTAATATATTTGTTTCAATTACGAAGGCACTAGAACAACCAAAATGACAAGTTTGTATTAAAAACACTCAAATAATTGACCTAAATTTGGAACGGTCAGAGAGTTTTTGTGATGATCATTTCAACTCAAAATGAAGTGTTTTCTATAGCTACTAGACGGATGGATAAAAAAATCTTTTTGTTTGTAGCTACTAAATCCTCTCATCTCCACTAGTTTACTAAGTTTCTGATTGATTCCGTCCCGTCAATATCTAGCCTACTCCGGATCAACAGGATGCACCTATATGGCTCCACTCCGAGCTAGCCTAGTCATATTGTTGAGTCATCATTATCTGAGTTATACTTAGGACAAAGCTGTCAAGTTAGTCTGACTTATCAAATTATCAGGGGCGGATCTAAGATTTTAGACTTAGGGAGGTCACATTCTAAATGATGAAAATAATTATTATACGTTATATTTAAATGCCGCATGGTTAAGACGAGGTGTGAGGAGACAGAAGATGTCTACAAGCAAGTGGACGGAGCCGATAACAGAGTTGGGGTCTTGGAGAGGTTTCAGCCGCCAAAGGAGTAGGGCACGACCAAGTGCCAAAGGAGTAGAACTGACATAAAAATAAAGTAAACGACCCTTGAGCGACCGACCCGTGAACGACCCACAATCCATCTAATGAGAAAAAATCATCTCAATTTGGCCAAAATCTATGAATACGTGAAAATTTTCAAAAGTCTTCTTTATGCGCGAAGTAAATGCTATGAATTTATATAAACTTATTTTGATTGCTCGTCTAACATAAAGAATTTTCTTTGGAATCAAAGTTCTACGAAATAAATGTGATGCTCGTTTTTCATTAATTTACTTAAAAAGTTTCATATTTCTTACAAGTATTGAACCAAAACTCTTTTTTGTATCATTTGGTTTTAGGTAAATTATTTCAATGAAATTATTCACATAGTTTACCCTTTTAAAATTCTAATAAGGATTTATATTCTCTTTTAATAAAACTATCCTAAGTTCTTCTATAATATCTTTTAATTATTTTCTAACCTCATGTGCTAAAAATAATTTATGACAATAATCATTAATATAATATAGTATAACTTTTATACCGTTCTTAATGTGTAATATAATGCCAATAAATATATGTAATTGAATAAACATCACATGATAAGTAAAAAGTTATGTAAAAAATAAATTATTTGGCAAAAAAGGTAATTTGCTCACCTAGCACTCTCGTCAACCCGTTCTTAGGCCAACATAGAGAAAATAAATCACGGATGACTACTAACCATTAGTGTAATAGTCAAAGCATAAAGAAATGCATGCTCAGCCTTGGACATAGACAGACATGGACGAAGGAGGACATGGAGGACATAGTTAATTTAATTAACTAAATTAATTAAAAAAATTAATTAAGATTTAAAAAATCAGTTTTACTAAATAAAATTTGATTTTGATTTTCAAAAATAGATTTAAAAAATTTAAAACGGAACTTGGTCCGAATTAATCGAATTAATTAACTTTTTTTTAAATTAAAATTTATAATAAATCGAACTGAATTTTAAAATTTTTACTAAAGATGGCTGCTGCGGTGACCTCGTTGCTAAATTGTCGATGTTTGACGTTTGAATCACTGTGATTGGGATTTATCATTAGTCTTCAAAATTAGAATCAAATTTACTTCAAAATTTACCACCACCCCAACAGCAAAGAAGGAGAACAACAACAAAATCTTTCTATGTTTTAATTAATATCATTTCGATCTTTCTAGGTCTATCTATCATTTCGGACATATTATTTATTTTTTTAATTTGTTTTAAGATTTAAAATATATATATATATGAAATCAATTGATAAATCTAGAAAATTTAGAATAAAATAAAATTAGTACTCGTCTATAGAATTTAGAATAATAGAAGATAAAGTTTAATGACGTAAAAATATAAAACATTTTGTTCAAGCAAATTTATTTTAATTCATCTTATCTCTTAAGAGTGTCAAACTAACTTAAACATGTGCAATTAATCTCTAACTTGATTAGGGTTCTTGGTAGCTTTTATATATATATATATATAGTTTTGATACTGTGCGCGCCTTCTTATACGCTCCCGTGCGCGCACAGTATCAATTTTTTTTTTTTTTTAAATCCAAGATTTTCTCATCGATAATTTGCTTTTATATTTTAAAACCTAACTTTTCTCCTCGCTCGCCTCGCCGTTCCTCGCCGAAACCTAACTTTTCTCCTCGCTCGCCTCGCCGTTCCTCGCCGAAACCTAACTTTTCTCCTCGCTCGCCTCGCCGTTCCGCGGAGTTCCTAGCCTTCGCCTCGGTGTCGCCTCGGTGTTCCTCGACGTTCCTCGCCCGCGACGCCGTGCTCCTCGACTCGGTGTTCCGCTACCAGTGCCCGCGACGCCGTGCTCCTCTTCTCAGCTCATGCGCACAAGTCCGCTACCAGAGGCCAACCCTTCTTCGCCGACCCATGCCGGCACGGTGGAATTCTGCCCGCCCCAGTGCCCGCCTTCTACTCAGCCTAGACCTCATCTCCCTTCAGGCATGCAACAGGATTCTCTTGCCTTTTCTTTTCTTGGTTTTCCAGTGAAAGATTGGATTTTAATTTGTCCAGATTAAGGAGCTTCTGAGGTCGCCCAAGTCCGAGGTAATTACTTCTCAAAATTGAGTTTTTTTTTTTTTCCTTCTGCTCATTTTATCCAAGCAGGATTGCGTTGTTTGATGTGGTGCTCTTTGATAGGATTCATAATTGCAATCGTCTCTGTTGGCGTATTTGAAGGTGACACTGTTCATGGGCATCATTTTGTTTTTATGCAGGCCATCGGCCGAATAGTTTGGGTGGTTCCCAACATCCCGTGGGATTATGCATGATATCATCCAGGAAGAAGATCCCTCCTTGCGATCTTCGTCACTAAATCCTTGGCATTTCAGCTGAAGGAAGTTAGACAACAAGTAGATCTTGGCATCAAGGGAAATGCAGACCAAATCCCGAGTTCAGGACTATTTGATACTGTGCGCGCACGGGAGCGTATAAGAAGATGTGTACAGTATGCAAACTATATATATATATTAGTTATGTGATTATCAAGTAATCACATAATCAAAATTATATGATTACCAAGCAATCACGTAATTAAGATTATGAGAGAATAAAATATAATCTTAATCTTATTTAGTTCAACTAGTACATTTAAGATATTACCCTTTATTTAATTATATGATTAATTTTGTAGAATAAATTAAATTAAATTATTAATAATAATTATTATTATTATAATATTAATGAATAAGTTGATAATATATATAATAAATAAATAAAATTGATTTATAAATTTTAAATTTTAAAATAAATTTATATATTTTAAAAATATAATTAGATATGTAATTAACTTATTATATATATTTTAAATTTATATATATTTAGATATGTGATTAAATTTTTTAAATTTTTTAATTATTTTAATATATTTTATTTTCCCTTATTAAAATTGGGGCTCCTCCATGATTTTTTTTACGCCAACAACTTCTCCCTACAGCAATGCCGCCTCCTCCACAAGCCGTCGGTGCGCCATCTCCACCAAAAACGAAGAGGAAGTGAAAGTGATTGACGCCGGAGGGATCGGCGACCAACTTCAGCTCGATCTCCTCCACGACGCGGTGTCGCGCGACCCTATGGGGCTGGGCAAGATCTGTCGCACAAAGCATGTGGCGATGTTGATCACGACGGGCTCACGACGACTTCTGGAGGCAAAAAAAGGAAGACACCCCCGGAGGCAGCGAGGAAGTAGAGGTCCTCGCCGGGGGTGACAGTCGTGCTCTCGACGGGGATCTTGAACCTTCAGCTGAAGCGGTCACTGAATCCACATAGTACGAAATCCCTAGGGAACCTCTTCTTGTAGTTGAGGAGGCATCCGCTGCCGCGATCGGAGCTTGCGATCGGAGCTTCCCTCATAGAGGTTGCGGAAGTCGTCAAGAGAAGTCGTGCGCGGACACGAGAAACTCCGGGAGGGTGAGGCGGAAGAAGATCTCATGGAGGAGCACGGAGGGGAGAGAAGGCATAGGCTGATGATAGTGATGCCGCGATCGATATCCCTCTTAATGCTCTTGCTATGCTCTTTGAAGGGTAATTTTGGAAAGAAACTATTGATAATCTCGGAATTGTAAAAAACCTAAGACTTCTAAAGTTTTTTGATTCCTGATTCTATTCCTTAATTACTGATGTGACGGGAATGTTACATTACCAAGAGTCATCAATTACTGGAACCAAACAAGATTATCGTTGATAACCAACTAAGGTTATCAATGATAATCTCGAATCAAACACGCCCTTAAAGATTTACAAGAAGACCCTTCATTTTCGTTGGATGTCTGTTTATATTTGTTAAAGTAACTGTGATAGGATTTTCTTCGGATATGCATTAGATGATACAAAGCAACATTGCAGCATTTGTCATGGCCCTCTGTGACACGGCATCTGACTATTAGATCTTTCGAACAATGCAGTTCAAGGTCCAGCTGACGCGCTTATGGCTGATCTATTGAGCCATCATGGTTGCAAATAGGGATGAGTATTCACTTACTTAATTTGATGTATAAATTAATTAAATTAATCAAAATCAATTTAATATTGATTAACTGAATTTAATCAAAATTTTATTAAAATCGAATTAATCAAATCAAATTAAAAATTAATTATTTTAATTAATACTGAATTAATCAAATTTATTTTAAAAATTATATAAAATTAATACTAAATTAATCGAATGTTGATACCTAATTGTAATATCACAAATGTTATATTCTGCTAGGGGCGGATTTTCTATCCAAGTTTTATATTGGTAAGAGATAATGACCCCCCACTTATTAACCGATGAGGGTCATGACCTGCCACTAATCCCCTTATCCCGATCCAAAAATGAACCAAGATAAAGGGAACAGAGAATCCGGTCTCATTCTGCTAATGGATGGCTTTTGGAAATATCTTGGGTACTCATGCGGTTCTAGTGGAAGTTGGCACAAATGGTTTCCTTACGTAATGACAAATGCATGCTGTAAAACTTGTGCCAATTTGAAGGGTGTTTTTTTTTTGTTGCAATGGTTTTCATTCTCTTTTGCTTGTCGATCGCTATGATTTTTGCATAAGAAGTCCCATAATGCCTTGTGCTTCTCGTCACCGCCCTTACTTGGTTATCATGGTTTTTGATCTTGTGTGAAAGCGGAGAAAATAATTGGCTGAGAACAATGATGTTGAAGCAACGGGACTGGTAAAAAGGAAGGGATGAATTGTCTGTAAAATAAAAATATCCTTCTCAAAACTTTCAACTCAAAGAGAATGGCAACAATAATAAAAACAAAATCAATTAACAGAAAAGAGAGAAAGGAACTCAACGAGTTGACTTGATTACAACTAAGAAGGTTGTTAATCCAAGACGGTTAGAAAGCGCACTAGAAAAGTCTCCTTCTCTGAAGGCGGAGAAGTCTTTTACACACTAGAAGCTCAAACAGTTGCGAGGAAGTTGATACAGAATTGAATGAATAATTTCTTAGCTCCAGGAGTCTTTATATAGCTCCTGGAAAACTTATCTCGAGCCTTGCGAGAGCGCACTAGAAAAGTCTCCTTCTCTGAAGGCGGAGAAGTCTTTTACACACTAGAAGCTCAAACAGTTGCGAGGAAGTTGATACAGAATTGAATGAATAATTTCTTAGCTCCAGGAGTCTTTATATAGCTCCTGGAAAACTTATCTCGAGCCTTGCGAGCTCCTCCAATGAGGTTGAGGGTGCCTCCAGCCAAGGTGAGCGGATAAAAACTTTATCCGCGTGCAAACGGTCAAGTTGACCCAGTTGAGGGCACCTTCAACACTGTTGAAGGCGCCTTCAATGGCTTCTTCAGTTTTTCTTCATCTTCACGAAGGCTTCCGAAGTTCCGATTCCTTGGGTGATTTCGGCCAACCCAAATAAGGCTCACCCGAACCCAATTTCCGGCCTTCTCCTCGAGCAAGCTTCCGTCCAGGCTTCTCGTCTTTCAAATGTCGCGCACGTTCTTGTCATCCACCGGTGTACTCTTTCGCAGCTCCCTCGTCCTTCGGACGCACCGAGCCCGTCGGCTCCCTTCCTGTGCCGTCCTTCTCGCTAACTCCGTCTTCCGCTCGACTTCCTGCGCTCTTAAGCTCTTGCACACTTAGATACATGGATCAAATAACAAACAGTATCTAACCTAACTTGATTGATCACTTCAAAACAACCACGGGGTCCAATAAATGATTTTAAAGTTGACGAAATATAGACACTCCTCGCTGCCCCTGGATGCCTCCGAAGCGCTCCTGCATTTCAAAAAAGAGCGTTAATTGGGGGTCCCCGGTGTTGGTCATCCGATGATCAAGTCAATGATCAAGTCGAGTCGAGTAAAATGAATGAACAGTAGCTAGTAGTATCAAGTCGTGTGAGTGTACCTCCACTTGTAGATGGAGACTCCTTTTTATAATGGCACTATTTATGCACAAATCTCAAAGCATTTTCAACAAAGGCATATCATAAAGTTGCTCTGACATCTTTCCCAAAATAGACTCGTAGTTTCTGTGCATGGCAGGGAGGAAGTTTCTAGTGTATAGCTTATCTGTAGAATATTCTTTATCCTCCATGGCACAAAAAAATATAAAAAAGTAATACGAGGCCGTTGGATTGAGGGGTCCACTATGTGTTAAGCTATTAATTTGACCGAGCCTCCGAAGTGTCCCAACCGACTATCACTCGAAGGTACCACCCGATCAAATTAGAGAACTGTAGCCATAAACTTGGCCTTCGCTCGGCCTCTTTCTTGAGCCAGAGTGCTTGGTCAGACTGAGTATCCAACTGGTTCTATCGGCTAGATCACTCCACTGAGTCGGTTAACTGTGTTATTTCTGAACCAAGAATAAGACTGGCTCTACGGAATACTGACTTAGCTCAAAGCTTCATTAATGTCACATGGATGAGCGGTTGACTGCGCCTTAGTCCGATCGGCTTAACGGTCTGGTTGGCTATCTCCGGCCGAAGTAATCAACCACACTGGCTTCGAAGGTTGACCCTTCTTTGACTCTAACCGCTATATCATCCAACTCTCTTGACTTTGATCCGACTCAGAAGCCCCACCTTAATCGTCGCATCAATTTCCGTTTATCCTCAATGACACTGATTGGATGGGGTGCAAAGTATACAACAGCAATCCAAGTAAAACTCCTGCACAAATTGATGCTTACGATCGGGGAGTCCGAGAAGGTGCATTGGTTTGCTACTGAGCTCGATTGTGCTAGGCATCACCTCATTCTTCATAGAGCCAATGTGCCAAAGGCTGACTCCGAGAGTGGTTTGGGCGATAAGCAATTTAATTATGTGACAAAAGATGATTCGTTCGCTCTCAATTTCTCTATTAACCTGTTCTTAAGCTAACACGGAGGAAGTAAATTACGGATGACTATTAGTCATTAGTACAGGTAACCGAGGTATGGGAGAAGACATGCTCGGGCACGCCAAGTTTTGATCCTAAAACTTCATATGATAACACCCCATGTCTTAACCACTGCACCATCCCGAAAGGATGATAAGCAACTTAATTATGTTTGCCGGCATGGTTACCACTGCGATCATAAGTGCTTGGTCCTTGAAGAACCTCCATGGCTCAATTCAGCAAGCAAGCACTGCTGATGGAAAGGTTAGAGCAGTGGCGGTGGTTCTATTTTCGGTGTCCCCTTCACGGTCACAGCACAATTGGTTGTCAATGGTGGCGGTGGTGGTCAAGGACATTCAATTGGAGTTCTGAGCATTTCGATTGTTCTTCCTCAGGTGATCATAGCTCTCAGTGCAGGTCCATGGGATGCTCTTTTTGGAAAGGGCATCCTCCCTGCATTTGCTTTGGCATCTAGAATCGCTTTCGTATCCTCGGAATGTTTATACTTCCAAGGTTCTGAAGGAATAACTTTAAGACTTCGGGACTCTTTTAGACCTAACCCGATTTGGAACCGACGATTCGATAGTTTGAAACCACCGATTCAACAGTTCAGAACCGTCAGTTTAACAATTCTTGAGAGATCGACCTTAACTTTAACCGTCTAAAACTGTTATGGTTCACAATTTGAAACCGTCAGTTCAAGGCTCGTACATGATTTGTCACAATTCATCACAGTTCAAGATTATTATATTAAAAAATATTAAAAATCTATTAAAAAAAGACTTGCACTTATTTTAATTGTCTACATATCCCCTTAGGGTATAGGGAAATCAAAACTCACATAGTTCTCTTACCTTTTTTTTATCTTTTTACCTTATGAAGTGATGCTATTCACTTCCATTTTTTGTTCCTATAGTATTTGTTCTTTCGGTATCAAATTCTTTGACTTCATCATCTGAAAATTACATTCCTTGGATTTTTTTTCAGCTCTGATCCAATCGTCAAGTCGGCAGATAAAGTTGATCGTTGTTCATCGAATATGTTACCGCCGACACTGGACGTCTATTCCATAATAACTATTGACACTGAACAAGCTAAAATTTCTTTGACGATCAAAGAGAGGACGAGAAAACTTTGAGTTTTCTATGACCACCACTTTAGACATCAAAATCTACTTTGTTATCTGCTTTATTAAAATCAAAAGAAGTCGTAAAATAATTCTTAAACTCGTAGAACTTGAGGATCTTCGTGGACATTTCGTCCATTCTTTTAATAACATTTATACTTTTGTAAGTTTTAAATTACTACTTAGTATTATATTTCAAAATTATTAAATTGTATCTCATATTTTATACTATATTCTTTATAAATATTATATAAATAATTTCTAATATTATATACAATATTATTATGATCAAAATCTATTTCATTATCTATTTCATTAAAATCAAAAGGAGTTTTAAAATAATTCTTAAATTTTTGTATGAAACTTAAGGATTCTTGTAATCATTTCATTCATTCTTTTAATAAAATTTATACTTTTGTAAATTTTAAATTACTACTACCAATATTTTGTGTTCAAGGAATATTAAGTTGTATTTCATATTTTATACTATATTTTCTATAAATATGATATAAATAATTTCTAATATTATATATAATATTATTAGGATACACTTGCATGGCTCCACCCCCCCCCCCCCCCTAACCTAGTCATATTGTTGAGTCATCATTATCCGAGTTACACTTGTTCGTGCTACCGAGTTAGTCCAAACTAAGCCAAGCTGCCGAATTAGTTTGACCTACCAAGCTATTGAGTTGCTAAGTCGTTAAGTTGATCATGTGGGTCGTCTAAGTTTTGTTAGCCGAATTTGACAAGACACGAGCATACATGATTCATAATCCCCACTTTCTCATTATCTCTTTTCCGCTTCCTCATGATCATTGTTGGACCCCGTGATTATTTTGATGTGATCAACCAAGTTAGATTAGATCCTGTTTGTTATTTGATCCCTGTGTCTAAGTGTGCAAGAGCTTAGGAGTATAGGAAATCGAGCGGAAGACGCAGCTAGAGAGAAGGACGGCATGAGAAGGGAGCCGACAGATTCGGTGCGCCCGAAAGACAAGAGAACTGCGGAAGAGTACACCGGTGGACAAGAAGAACGTGCGCGACGTTCGAGGGGCGAGAAGCCGAGACGGAAGCCTGCTCGAGGAGAAGGCCGGAAATTGGATTCGGATGAGCCTTATTTCGGTTGGTCGAAATCACCCAAGCAATTGGAACTTCGGAAGCCTTCGTGAAGATGAAGAAAAGCTGAATAAACCATTGAAGGCACCTTCAACAGTGTTGAAGGCGCCCTCAACTAGGTCAACTCGACCGTTTGCGCGTGGATAAAGTTTTATCCGCTCACCTTGACTGGATGAAAGACGCAGCTAGCGAGAATGACGACACGGGAAGGGAGCCGACGGACTCAGTGCGTCCGAAGGATGAAAGAACTGCGGAAGAGTACACCGATGGACGAGAAGAATGTGCGCGGCGTTCGAGGGACGAGAAGTCGGGACGGAAGCTTGCTCGAGAAGAAGGTCGGAAATTGAGTTCGGGTGAGCCTTATTTCGGTTGGCCACAATCACCCAAGCAATCGAAGCTTCGGAAAACGAAAAGAAGGCAAAAGGAGCTGGAAAAGCTAGTTTGAGGTGCCTTCAACGGAGTGCTGGAGACACCCTCATGGCCTTGAGGGCTCCTTCAACCATGTCTGAGGCGCCCTCAAGGTCATTGGAGGCGCCTCAGAACCAGTCTAGTGATCGTTTTCACATATGGATAAAGTTTTATCCATCTACTCGGCTGGAGGCGCCCTCAACCTCGTTGGAAGCGCCCTCAAGGTTCGAGATAAGCTTTCCAGAAGTTATATAAAGGCCCCTGGAGTTAGAAAATTAATCGATCAACTCCGAATCAATTCCTAACAACTTGTAAGAGCTTTTAATGTGTAAAAAGTTTCTCTGCCTTCAAAGAAGGAGACTTTTTCTAATACGCCAGTTCAACCGTCTTAGATTAACAACCTTCTTGGCTGTAACCAAATCAACTCTCTGAATCTTCTTTCTTTTCTTTTATTGCTATTATTTCTTTTATTATTGTTGCTAATTTTTTAGTTGAAAGTTTGAGAAGGATATTTTCATTTGTAGATAATTCATCCCTCCCTTCTTGTCGGCTCCACTGAACCAATAAGTACGTATACCTCACTTATAAATACCAGACATATGCACCAAAAAAAAAAGAGACTGCCGGATTTCCTCTTTCCTTACTTTCTTCTTTTTTAGTCTATTATGGCAGCATCATGATGCTTAGGCATCAGAGGGATTTCACCAAGTAACCTGACAAATCCTCTAACACGTGTTATTTCTCACAGAGTCGATCACAACAAGAAAAGAAAGCTTTGACATTATTTTTTTTTAGTTGACATCCAAAATTTAACTTATATCAATTAATCTTGGGAATGACCGACTCGATCTCACAAAAAATTTCTATCTGTCACAAAAATAAATTAGAAAATGCTTACAACGAACGACCCATCAGCCCAAGGTTCTTAGATCAACCGTACATATCCCCTCGGATGAGTCTAGTGGCTAACACATGAAGTGTTGCCACCAATGAGATCTGGGATTCGAATCTCGATAAAGCCGAGGTAAATATCTCTTTTATGTGCTAGTCATTATTCCAAAGGCTAATAACCGCCCGTGATTTACCTCTTCCGTGTTGACCCTGAGACGGGTTGGCGGGGGTACTGGGAGCGAACGTATTCGCCTTTTACCACCAATTAGATCAACCGTACATTAAAAAAAATTCAAAAACTTTGACATCATCACTCCATGGTGCAGTGGTAGATTGCTACTGCATCATCGACAATTCAGATATACGCATATCAAACTAGTGATCACTACTTTACCAATCCAACGCAATTGGAAGATATGGCACACATCATAACTCTATCTCACTTGTGAAGAGGAAGAAGATGCAAGTTCCCTCTGCATCTTGACAACCTTGAAACCTCCTTTTCAGTCCTTTAACGAACACATCAAATCCACGGGACAGTCGATCGGCCAACAACAGTCCAGAAAGGATAAGCTATTAAATAAGAACCTTTGTGGCTGTGGTCCTACAGATTATGGGGTGTGCCCTTCTTTGCCCACAAAGATACGCCAGACAACTGATATCTTGAGGCACTACAACTTGCAGCACAGCCACAAGCATATGTTAGATTAAACATGCAATTCATATGATATGTGTGCTGCTAGATTGCTATTGTATCTCTCTGTATTATGGCCATTATTATTTTGATATCGTATCGATCGACCTACTGAGACAAGAGTCGTTGTCGCTAGCTGTACAAACAAGGGACCAAAACATACCATGAGCACACATTTGATGCCAATGGCGCAAGTAGAGGATATCAAGGTTGGGTAATGAGATGTGATGTTTATATAAACAGATGGAAAAGGAGTTCTGCTAGCCATTCTCCTTTATCTCCCCGTTCGCTTGAAGAACCGGGCAACCTTGGGTTTTGTTTTGTTAGCGCGAGAGATTGAAGCTGCCAGCTTGATCTAGTCGAGGATCGACTTGCTGCTCTTGTTGGGTCTACTCCATGGAGTTGATCAGGTATCAACCAGAGATCAAGAATGAGTGTTTCAAAGAAATGATTTCCTCTACTAGGTCATCTGGCAGCTTCAATCACTCGCTCACTAACAATTGAATGATGTTCCATTTCTTTTCCTCGACAGGATTCTCTCACAGAACTAGCTAAACAAAGGTAGGAGAGTTCGACTTTCCTATGACACTTATCACATGTTTTCTTCTCCAAAAGTGTTTTCTCTTGTTCATTTAATTCTTATGCTATGCTTCATAATCGCTCGGTACTGCAGTTGCTAGGTCGTAAACTATCTGAAACAAAGTGACTTCCTGTGAGAAATTGAAGGTTTCAAGTTCTTATATCGGTGCGTACCTACTTTTGTTCATATCTAATTTACGCAGCTATCGATAATTCTTCTGAACTAATTCCAGGCAACCACAAAGCTTTTCTAGTGTGGATAGTGTACAACAAAGAGGCAAAACTGTTTCATATCCATGATTGTGCAACAAACAAGCAGAACTCAATATACATGAGAGAGAGAGAAACCACAAAACTTGTTCATGTAATTTAAGGCTTCAGCTAATGAGGAACACACATCTATAGTCGAAAGTCGTACCGGAAACAAACAAGTCACTAATTAACCAAAGTAACTGTTTATTTGTCCCCTGAATATGCTAAGGGGCGCATTAAACTATCCAGCTAATGATGGTACAATAGTACATACATAAAGCAATAATTCATCTAATTGATCAAGTGTATTAAACATTTTTTTTAAAACAATTGGGCAAAATCATCAGAATAAAATAACAACGAGCATTCTTGATCGACCTTGAGAAACACTAAGTCTGATACAGAAACAAATTTATGCAAGTGTAAGTCAAGGAAAACCTATTAATGAAATTATCTTTTACATATTTAGAGGCATATACTTAAAAGAAGCTATCGAGAAAACATGTGAAATGTCTGACAAGATGGTTAACTGACCTTTTGAACGTGTAGAACCACCTAACGAAGATGATGGCAAGGTGAAGTTTTTCTGTAGTTGAAAGATAATTCAGTCCTCCCTTTAAAAGGCTGTTGATAATTTTCGTCTCAAAACTGTAGAATTCATCCGTGTGTTATACAGATATCATTGAAAGTTATACTTGAACGAGTATGTCACACAATGAATGTCTTTGTAAATCTAATTGCCATGCTATCATAACATTGTCCCTAGGTTTCATGATCCCCAAAATGCAATGAAATACAAATATCATCCTTGGACGAGTTTATTAATGCAGATAGATTCCTCCTTTCAAAATTGTCATCCTCCACAAGGATTGCTGGAGACGTACTAATTAAATTTGGAACAAACTGTTGGTCTTCAATGTTGTTCGCAACCTCAACTCTGTCAACCTGAAACTCAGAATCCTTATGAAATGCATTCACTCCTGAACCAGTAGCACCTTCAGAATGGGAATGTTGAATGCCAATGCATAAAGGTGTGTATATTTCATCATCCTTTTTATCTCCCGAGTTCATTATCATTCGAGATGATTCACCAACTGTGCAATTGATAGAAGCTGCCAAAGCAAATCTTTGCTCTTGTAGGGCATCTGTAGTGACAAAGTGAAAGAAAGATACAATGCAATCAACAGGGGAAGATAAGGAGAAATAGTGCATTGAAGATTTATTTAATTTTACAGCATCAAAAGTGAAGAATCAAACCTTCAAGTCCTTGTCTTGTTGTTATGAGATCAAGTCCCAAAAGATCAAGAAGACGACCCAGATCAACTCCACTTGTCCAATTCTCGGGAGAATGGCCACTATTAAGCTTCAATCTTCCCCTGTTAGCAGTCCCACCCCAGATGATACCTATAGGCTTAGGTTTCTCAGAATCTTCTCTTGTTAGAACGATAAGGCTCCCACTATCACCTTCAAGATCAAAACTTTGCAGGTTCTCACCCACAACAAGGAAGTCTGTGAAAAAGCATATTCCTTTCTCGTCATTGTATTCAAGAGCATAAGCCATCACTGTTCCATTAGTCAAACCAGAGCTTCTCCCAACTTTCATCACTTTTCTCCCGACTAAGCTGTCAATTGGCGACTGGAGATCAATAAATTTAACATCACCGATCTCACCCAGTCCTTTGACTGAGGTGGTAATGCTGGAGACATCAAATCCATCAGCAAAGGGGATAAATGCACCATCAACTCGGACAAAAGTTTCTGCAGGTACACCAGAATGAAAAGGGTATATTTGATCAGCAAAGACAAACAGGTGTACAAAATAATCAAATTGAATAATATCTTGAAATACGTTTGGGAGTGTGAGTGATAAAGCTCGACCAATAAAAATGGCTTCAAAAAATCATTTCTCCTTTACATGTCTCGCATTCATTCAAGAATATTTTATCAAAAGCATTGACCTCACAATCCCATCGCATTCAAACAAATAAGCAAAACGAGGATTTCTAAGTCTAAGATACAAGATAATGTTAAACAAGATAAATTAATATAATGCTAGATCTTGAGCTACCTGGATTTGTTCCTGCATAAATCCCATACCAAACATCATCTGTAATGAAAGATGTGGCCCTCTCAACTGCACCAAGATAGACTCCAGGTCCAAGGTTGGGTGGTAATGGATGGAACATCTTTTGATTAGGATAATCCAGATCAACTGCAACGTGACGGTTTGTTAGAAACCCAACCTGTTTGTTTCCTGTTCGTCTTTTCACAACAGCCCCTAAGGTCCCATATGTCTCTTGGCTTGCAACCTAATATTAACATAAAAGGACATGGATAAAATCATAGTTTGCACTAGATTAATGAGAAACAGAAGCAAAAAATACTCATCAGCTAGAGTAATCTAAAGTTGTGCTTAACTCAAAAAAGCTATATTTCTGCATTTAAGACAAGTTGAGAACAAAATAACACTCAAACTTTAATTCGTTGCCATTAGATGGACTACTGTAGCAGAACTTGGACTAACACAACAGCTCACTTCCCTAAGATTCTTTAAATTGTCTAATAGGTTCTCACAGGCAAGAGGATAAAAAGGCTATAATACATGAAGCATTGAGTATTGGGTATAATAGATGAAGCGTTGAGTATTGGGTATAAACACAATCGCACACTCCAAATCACTCAAAAAAATCCAGATTAGGAAGCTGATGCAGTGTAGTATAGAAGAAACAGTAATCAACTGATTTGAGTGTCTCAAAGAACCATTAAACAACAAATATTGTTAGTCCAACAATAACTCTTAGAAAATAGAAGTCAAAAGCCCATGTTATGTGACATTGCTTTTTCACTCATCAAGCAATGAACTTCACAAAATCTAGTAATTTATTTAGATATTGCGCAATAAGCTATTCCATACATGTAGGGGTATTAGAAACATTTGGTTTTAAAAATAAAATAAAATTTTGTTAATGTACTTAGTACCTGAGAGCCTGAACCAATACATTGATCACTTCCTCGCAGCTCATCGACAAGCTTATTGTACAATTGCTCCTTGGGAGTTAGTGTTGGTGTGCCATAATAAGAGAATTCCACTACATCCACATCACACCATATGCCCCCTGGACCCTGAAAAAATTTAAATCTCTATTAAGTATACAAGGCATGGTAACATTAAAATTAACTGCAGCATGGAATGCTCATTCTCATAACACCAACCCAACTGTAAATGAAACTACTATTTACCTCAAGGGTAGATGGCAGGCACTGGTTGAGACTGAGCCATTTCTTGTGCACTTTGTGAGCAACAAAAACGAGAATTGCTGGGATGTCAGTCAATATCCCCTCTCTGATTCTATATCCTATTGCAGTACCAAGACTGAAACGACGAAGAATCTTACTATGGAATGCTCTTATAGTCATCAGATCAAGTAGTGTTGTGGCTTGCTGGCCAGTTGGTAATTTACCAACATGTGCTGGTAGTATTCCTTTCTGGAGGTTAGCAAAGTAATTAGCTCGATCTTCTGCGGCAGCATGCATTAGGGTAGAAATAGGCCATGAAAAGTATGCAACACTAATTTCAGAGTGCTGACCACCTGATGCAATCAAATGGAGGGATGTAAGAGAAGGAAGCTGACTGCAAAAATTTCTCTCCATGCCCAAGCCAAACTCCTCCAATTGCATAGAGTGTCTGAAATCTTCATCACACAAAATGCTTCACTTGGAGAGTTGTTTGATAGGCCCACATCAAAATGGTTTTTGATCTATCAAACATCAGTAGCATAAAAATCACAGAATGCAAAATCTGATAACCAGGAAAGAAGGCTCCATGATTTGGATCTCTAAACAATGGCAAACAGATCAAGGGAAACCATGCATTGCGAATATTGTCATTGCAAAACCCTGATAATGCCAAAGTCCAGGTTAGTAGAGGTAAAAGCATACAAGCTGCATGAAAACAATAAGCCCAGACTATGATCCCAGTGATATTACTCATCTCTATAGCTAGCATAGTATACAACTTATCAAAAAAAAGACAAATCAAAATAAAAAGCCACAAATAAAAGAAATAGTATAATGTTGCACAAAAGACGAACAATGAATAAAGTTTCAAGCAAAGAAAACAAACTGGAATTCTTTTTATTAGCTGAAAAATGTTGAATTATAGGACTTTGGACCACTTGTATAGACTTACTGAAAAGCAATCCTGCAAATAAACATTCTCAATAAGGGAGGTATGCTAGAATGTAATTAAGATTATAATTATTATTGATTGTTATAAAAAAGGAAAAATACCAATTGACTGAAACTCACCAACCTAGCATGTTTGGTACTTAAGCTTCTTCTAGGGCTGAATCATAATGCCTTATGTGTTGGTACAATTGGTTTTGATGTTAGACAAAGGGCCTTGTCACAAGTGTATGCATGTTTGACATGGCACGATGAAATCCCGACACATCAAGGGTGATTGTATGTCAAACAAGAGGAAGTCCAACAGATCAAAGATAATCAAATGCCTAACAAAGCAAGTCAAGGTTAACTAGAAGCTTGACATGGTAAAGAAAATTCCAAACAAAGTCCTGGAGAGCTCTGGAGAAGGGTATTCTCTAATGACTTGGCGAATTTCATTTATGCAACAATGAATGTGAATGTAGGTGTAAAATTGGAGAATCGAGGGATAAATTAGGCTGGGACAAAAGCCTTAGAATTTGCTTAGTGAATGCTTCAATCGACTGAAAATGACCTAGACCTTCAGTTTACCAATGTAGTAATTGATTGGTCAATCGACTAATCAAATGAGTCAACAAAGTTGCTCTAAAAAATTCTCTGAAACTCTTTTCTCTACTCATTGCAATTTTTCTTTTGCACTTTTGTAAGTAAGGCATTGTAAGATGTTTCTCCGCCTCCGAAAGGTTTCTAAGAAGGAGAGAGATAGAGAGACTCGTGGAGTGACATGCTAAATGGTCATAAGCCATAGAATAGAAGCTTGGAGGTTGTGGAACCACATAAAACATTGAGTTAGCATTCTTTCTCTCTTTCTTTTGTGTATTTGTTTAATTGTGCATTGCTTTTAGTTTTATTGTTGCAGAATTAATTTTCTTACTACATTTAAGCTTCGTTTAAGGCTATTCACTACCCTAATCTTAATCCTACATTACGATTCAAATAGAGGATGAACTCATGGGACAGTAAGTAATATTATCAATATCTAAGGGTTTGAACAATAACATAAAACTCTTTATGATAGGTGGAATAGAATTCTCGAGTTTATTGAGTTTCTATCCAAAATGCAATTGGATGTCCTTTTTAGCTCAATGTTCCTCCTATACAATACTAGTACCTATCCCAGGCACGGCACAGATCACCTCAAATAGTTTAGAGAATTTTCTAATAACAAGGGAGTTAGTCATCCTTTAGAGAGATTTAGTCTACTAAAACCATCCTTTCTTAAGGCAGGGTTATAGGAGTCATGATAGTACTAAAATCCCCTAATAAAAGGTCATGAAGTCATGAGAGCTTTGAGCTTCTTGAAGGGCATGCGGTTTGGATAGTCCTTGACTACCTTAATCTTTTCTAGGTCCATCTAAATGTTCTCTGCAAAGATGATAAAGTCGAGGAAGAGGTCCTAGAGTTGCTAGAATGAGCAGTAATTCAGATAAACAACCCTTTTGTTTCTGAAATTTTACTCCACAAATGAGAAACAAATAAATACAACATAAATAAGTGATATTACATTTGTCCCTTTGATTTCATCAATAAGTGGATGGAAGGAAGATGACTTACTTCCTTTCTTCTTTTTCCTCTCATTAAGGTGTGATTAATTCAACGCACATGGAAATTAATGGGAAAATGCGGGGGTGAGTTGGGGAGAAGAAGGTCCTTGTGTTGTTCATGAGCAAGCAAGTGGTCATTTGAATAGACAACTATAACTTCGTCATTTGTTCACTTTCCTGATCCATCCACTTACTGGTGATCCTATTTGAATGGAAAGGAGGAGCCAAAGGGTTCTATTCATTTTCATCCATCCACTCATTCATCAAAATAACCGGTGAATTAAAGCATCTTCCTACTCATCCCTCTAAATTTGATCCCTTTCGTGAAAATAAGCAAATCTTTAAACTACGTGATTTACCCTTCACTACAACAGCTCCAAGTAAAAACAACCTGAAAGGAAAAGCATGTAAAAAGTCCTTGATACTTGATACTTGATTTGAGTTAAGAAAAGACTGCACATTCTTAGCTGAAAATAGTGTCGGGGCATTGGTGGAACAAATATCATAATATTGCTCCACAACGACAAAGCTTATGGACATAAAAGGTAGCAAACAGACTATAATTTATCCAAGGAAGATTGGAAGGACCATCTAGAACCAGAGATCGAGTCAATCGATGGTCCCCGGCCCAAACTAAAACAATTGGAATTCACCATCATGTAAAGTGAAAGATTTAGCGAGCAGGGGAAAAGTTCGCCTTTTCAGCCAAAAACAAAAAACAAAACATTTTGCAGCATGGATTGATAAAAGGGGAAAACCCTAGATCGAAAATCTCTAAAACTAGTGGATTCCAGATAATCCTCTTCAACACACCACACGGAAGCAGAAGAAGCAATGAAAATCAATTCCGCCCCTCCTACTACAAATCGTACACGCAAATGATAACAAAAACAAAACAAAAAACAAAAAGCGTCGCCCCTGCAAGACCGTTCCTTTTTCAGTTCCCCTGGCAATATATAAAGCGTTTCAGGACGGAAACGAATGAAATGGGAAGAGCGGAAGACTCGCCTCCGGACCAAATACAATGGAGTGCCCGCCGAATCCAGGTCTGATCTTTCTGGCGTGGAGGACCGCGCGGAGAGGTTTCGATAGGCCTCTTCTGGTTATGGAGAAACGGGAAAGTTACCCACGGCCTTGGCCACCAAGCTGGAGGGGGCGCCTCAGAGTTGGAGCATTTGAGGCTTTGAGCAGCAAGCGTGGCCCCAGCGACAGGATTTCGCAGAGGCAGAGGGGATCGAGGGAAGAAGATTGAGCGAAGACCAACGAGGAGAAAGAGAGGGAGACGGAGATCTTAAAGACCAGTAAAGAGAGGAGGGCCAGTGGCAGAAAAAGAAAGACCACACCTTTTTTTTATTATTATTATTTTTTTTCTTCTGGAAAGCAGCAGGACACTGCCGTAGCACTTGCAGAAATTAATTGTAAAACATATTAAAAAATATATAAATAATAAAACAAAAAAATATTTTATAAAAAAAATATTGAAAATAGAAGAATGATTTTTATAGAGTATTCATATCAATGTGATTTAATGTGACTTTACTCGGGCATTAAAAAATAGATATTTTTCATCTTTGTTATAAATGTAGATTTTATTTAAAATCTTTTATTTGACAATATCTAATTTTGTATCGATTTTATTTTATTTTATTTCATTTTCATACATAATTTATTAGTTCATCGGACTGCGTATATGCAAATTATATAATAAAATTGTAAATTGGTTTAAATGTTTATATATTACTGGACGTTATTTTATCAAATACATATCTTATAATTATTATTTTGTTAAAAGTATATCTCTTTTACTGACTAATTAGTTAACTTGGGTGAAATCTAAAATAAAATTATATTAACATTCTTATTTTTTCCTATTCATACCGTATTAGTTGATAATTTAGAATTTGAGACTTAGTTGTAACATGTTATTGAAAATTTTTCTTATTGATCAATCATGAATCTAGGGTTCAAGACTCAGCTGTCACATATTATTGATATTTTTTCTCATTAATCAATTATAAATCTAGAGTTCTCTTTAGCCTCACATCTTAAAATTATCAATACTGTGAGCAAAGAAACTTCTATAATACCTTGGGCCGACGATGTTAGAAAACATATTTTTATAGATTTTTTTTTTTTTTTTGGCTAAGATCGAGTATAATATTAAATTAATTTTTTTATAAAGGGAGCCGTTCCGGTAGCTTGCTGTTGGGATTCTCAAATGTCACTCTAGCATTACACTATTGCATGAGTCTGACATACCCTTATCTAATTTATGATCGATATTTTGACTAAGATTAAGTGTAGTGTTTCTTCTTATCAGTTTAATATCTGATATAAAAATTAAATTAATTTTTTCATGAAGGAGAGTCCGTTATCCGCACGTGTTCATTATTATATTACACACGTAATCAGTGGTGAAGCCACTTGTAGCTTTGGTGGGGTAGTTGTCTCATCTCAATTTTTTTGTAAGTACTCTTATAAGTGTATAAAATTATAAAAATATTAGTCTTGCCCCACTCAAAAAAATAAATGTAGAGGCAATTTTTAAAAATTAAAACTATTTTTTAGATGTCAATTATTTTTCCCTCATATCTCTCCCTATATTGCCCCACCTAATATAAGGGGTTTAGCTTAAGCAACGTGTGTACATGATCACTAGTATGGGTAGAAAAGTTGAAATAGATGGATTAATAAGTTGTGATATAAAAATGATAAAAAATAAACCTGTAGTAAAAATTAAAGAGAGAGGAGATAAGAGATTGATGAAGATTGAGATGACGAGAAAAGTAATGTAATTAGAAAGATAAGAAGTTGAAATTACTGATAAGTTTTGAAATTATAATAATTGTGAAAAAAAAATATTAGCGTAACTTAATTATTTTGGACTTCACCAAATTAATTAAAAGTTGGTTATTAAAGGGTTTAAATTCTTAATTAAATAGTAAAATATGAGATTAGCTATCCCTGAGAAATTTCTCATCAGTTACCGGAGTAAATTGGGAAGTGCATGCGGTGGTTAGTCTGGAAACTTGGAAAAATTTATGCAAATATGTCATAGCGGGAGATCAAACTATGAGTATCTGAGTGACAATTCCTATCGCGGCACTATAGCTCTGGGGATCAAAATGATAAACTCAGTTAGTCTTATTGACTATTCCTTAGTGACTGATTTGACCCAATAGAAGTTTTCCACACGGCTAACCTAAAAATCCAACATCCTTTTGGTTACGCACCTCATAGTTGGAGATTGAACCATGATTATCTAAATAATAATTTGGATGTCCTATCGCATCACTATAAATCCAGAGACCATGATTATATTAAATCTTAATAATATTATTATATAGATTCAAAATCTTCACGCTAAGAGCATTTACATCATATACCTTATTCAAATATTTTATCATAAATTTTAAATAGGATTGCTAAAAATCTTTACACTAGCTATTTATCAATTCCTTAAATTATACATTTATGAACAATACTTTTCTAAATTTAGGGAATTAATTTCATTCCCTAAATTTTATACCTAAACATTATAAATGAGAAAAAAGAAATAAGAAAATTGATATATAATGTATTAAAGATAGATATTCAAATTTAATAAAGTAATTTTTTTTTTTACTTTAAATTATACATTTTAGATAAAGAAATTATATAGATATTCTAAAAATTATTTAAATTTTATTTATTTATTATTAAATTAAAATAATTACTTATATATTTTTAAATGAATAAAAAAATATTTTTAGCAAAATCACACCCCATCAATCACTCTTATGTACAGTACAGTGTACATTATTATTTTCTAACACATCCATTATATCATGCCGAGGAGACAGATTTAACTTGCTCAGTAACCATTCACATCTTAACAACATTCACATTCTAATTAAAAAAAAAACTGATAAACCCAATTAATTCTGTGTGACTAATTGAATTCTATCCAAATTTTTTATCGACCACTAGAATCAAATACTCACAACAAGTGATCAAAAAGCTTAGTATCATTTTGTTACATGCCTCATTTAAAGAAAAAATCTTACAAATTCACTATGATTGGAATCGAACTATGAGTGTGTAGGTGACAATCAACTTAGATATCTTGTCGATGCACCATAATCTCGGGGCACATTCACATTTTGAAAAAATAATAAATTTAGTTTGTCTTATTGACTAGTCTTGAGATGACCAGGTCGACCTTATTGACTAGCTCTGAGATAACCGACTCGGCCCTACGAAATTTTCCTATTAACCATCAGAGTAAATCCAGAAATACTTGTAATTCTAGAAGTCCAATATCCTTTGATTACACACCACATTTAGAGAGATTATGGGGCACATTCACATTTTGAAAAAATAATAAATTCAGTTTGTCTTATTGACTAGTCTTGAGATGACCAGGTCGACCTTATTGACTAGCTCTGAGATAACCGACTCGGCCCTACGAAATTTTCCTATTAACCATCAGAGTAAATCCAGAAATACTTGTAATTCTAGAAGTCCAATATCCTTTGATTACACACCATATTTAGAGAAAAAAAATTCTACAAATAAATTATAATTGAGAATTGAATAATGGATATCTAGATAATAATTTGAATGTCTTATTATTATTATTATTATTGTACCATAGTCTCAGAGAAATTAGAACAGTTATTATAATTATGGTATTAATTATAAATAACTATAAAATCGTAGTTTTTAGAATATTATAACAATTAAAGTTTCGTGACTGTTAGATCGTGGACTTGCTACATTGATATGATTAAATGATAAATTTAAGATTTAATATGTATGTTAATAAATAATAATATTGAATAATATATTTAAGAATAACGGTATCATTTTATATATGATAATGAAAGAAAGATATTTTTCTTAATAATAATAATAATAATAATAATAATAATAATATTATTATTATTATGGTGACGACGTGATGTGATGGGGTGTTAAAAAAAAATAAAACTCTCTTCTGATTTCTATCTTTTTAGTTGAAAGACATTTTTAACATAATAATAAAATTATTACTATTAATTTTTAGATCACGAGTTTAAATCACAGGAATAATTTATAAAACTATATACACTATCCTTTTTTAGGATTCACACGGACAAATCCACATGAATAAGTTAAAAAAAATTGTAATATTATCTATATGCTTTTTAATTTTAACAATTAATATTTACATTTTATTAAAAAATATTTAGCTAAAAATAACTCGCAAATAAACTTATAATCCATCGTATTAGATAATTTTATAATCCGTGAACGATAGGCGACGGCTCACTGCTAAAGGGACAGCGCCTCGACTTGCACAGGATCCAACTGGCGACTGATCTGATCCGATCCGATCGGAAAGTAAATAGATTGCGGATGTGGATGTTCACGAATCTTTGTGCAATCACAGAACAAGCACACGTAGAATATTCTACGCATTTCAGAATCGTCCTTATCCCAAAGGATAACAATCACCCTCGCATCTTGCTATTCCTCTATCTTACTTTATACAACAATTCTACAAAAATATAAATAAATTGATATTTCTAAAATTATTTCGTGATTATAGAAGAGTGTCAATTGGGATGGATTAAATGATTTTAAATTGAGTTGAAGTAAAAAATTTATAAAAAATTTCAATATGAATTCGATTTATAAATCTAAATCTAAATTCAATCTGAAAAATCCTAAACTCAAATAATTGGATAAAAAATAATTTTTTTCCTTATAATTATTTATTTTTTCTATAAATATCTCTAAAATTTAAGATAAACCATCCACTTTATTAAATTTAGACTTTTACTTTTCATTATACATTACATTTTATTCTAAAAATTTCTGTAATCTTCAATTTTTTATTATTATTATTTTTCTATCTTTTATTTTTTTTATTATTTCTTCTCTCGCTATGTGATATATATTTTTATTATTCAATTTATTTCTTTTAATTTTTTCACTTCCAAATTAAATAATATTTTATATTTTAATATTTAAGAAATAGAATTCATTCTTTAAATTTTAGAAAATAATAATTTTTTTTACATAAAATACAAGTTCTAATTTGGAGGTGGATGTTCTAACTTTGATATTGTAATTAATTTTTAAAATAAAATAAAATTAAATTTAATTCTAAAGAAATTATTAAATTTTAAATTCAGATTAATCTGAATTTAATCCGACTCTAACCTAATCTAAAAATATTTCAATTTGAATCCCACCCGATCTTGATGTAATATAAAATTAAAATATCCCAATTTAAATCCAATTCAAATTTGAAAATTCTCAATCTTTTTATGATAGATTCGGATCGAATTGTTGGATAGGATTTATCTTTGACACGCAAACGGCAGAATAAATAAAAATATAAAGGAAATATTTAGTATGTCATGCAATAGTGTTAAATAGTTTACAGTAGCCAGCACCTAGCAATGTGTCAACGCCATTAGGACTCCCTTTCACAACGCTTGCACATTATAAATATATATTTTTTAAAAATTATTTTTATAATAATTTATCTATTTAATAATTTTAATACAGATAAGAGGAATTATTAATATATATTTATTTTTTTAATAAGTAAACTGTGTATAAAAAAACTAGGGTACATATATAGAAATAAGCAGTGTAATCATAATACATTTTTAATGTTTGTTAATATGCACATTCTGAAAAAAAAACAAAATCCCTCGGACTCCATAATTTACCTTTCTTTATACAATTTGAGAACATATTGTGAGGAACAACTAACATGAATATAATCTATCTTTCACTACGAAAGTTAATATGCACATTCTTGTAGATCGACGTCTATCCAATTGACCCTAAAAAAAATTATTTTTAGTTCTCCATAGTCCATGCAGGGTATATCAAAGTAGACATAGCAAAGTTTATTACCTTAGTCAATAAATGTCCACCATGAAACAACACTCGAATAATTAACATCATTTGTAGGTAGACATTTCCTATTGCCTATGAAGTTATTCTATGATCCTCATCCATAGGACCGCAACTGGGGCACCCTTCCATAGAATAGGTGCTTATGTGACTTCATTACTTACACAACATGTTCTCTGTATAGTCCTATCTGTCCTTGGTAGGAAGAAGTCATTAATGTACGAGCATCCAAAATGTAATTGCATGTCTATATTAGGTATAAGACTTTCAGACCGTCCACACTAAAGGCTTCTTAGGGCTATGATACTTAAAAAAAGTCATACGCCTAGGTCACCCCTCCATCTTACTCAAACAACTTTGTCATCCTCCATATTACTTCCAAAGACGACCAAGTTATTAGGAGGCGCTTGGTTTACGGAAAGAAATGAGAATATGAATGATATTAATTAAAGTGAAGAATGGGAATGAGGAGTTTTGAATCCGTGGGACCCATCATTCCATTTCCCACATTTTATTTGGTAATAGCTCAATCTCATATTTGGAGGTTTAAATCCGTGGAACTCATCATCAATACCCCAAATCAAACACTAACTTTCAATCTCATTCTCATTCCTCACTTACACTCCCTCTAACCAAGCACTCCCTTAATGTTATCCATCCAAAGTTATCAACAAAAATCTTGTTTGGTTTAGATATTCGATGAAGATAATATGCCTCTTGGCCTCGTTCACTGTCGACGATCTCTATGACAGAGTTTGTCTCCATCGCATTCTAAGTTTGTCGGTTGAAATCACGACTAAGTCACGATTGCCACCGTTGCCAGGAGCAGTCACGACCTGCGACTGTCATCTGGCTCCGAGTGTTAACATTCATGGAGTTTGTCTCGATATCTAGTCGGTGGATGATTCATGACTCAGTCCTCCAAAATTCTGGCAAAAATGCGAGTCGCATGCGTCGACAACCACGCCGGGTGGCTTGTGATCAACATCCGTGGCAGGCCGGCATCGGAAATAGCTTCGGGAGGCCAACGATTGATGCTCGTGGCCTGTAACCACGTTACTACGTTAGTCACAGAGTGGGTGTTGTGCAGCGAAAAAAAAAGGACAGAGGAAAATTTTAATTTTAATTAATCAAACAAAAATTAAGAAAAAAAAATAGAAAAAGTTGGATTTTAATTAATATAAAAAATGTTAGCATTTTTTGTTTATGGCAAAGTCTGTGTTTTTAAACAAATGTTAGGGGTGTTTAATTTATGGGAAAATGGGAGGGGAATGATAATGAAAATAAATTATTATTATTTTTAATGTTTAGATTATAAGAATAGGAATATAAATGAGAGAATAAATTTTTATAATTGAGTTCTCATGTTCCTCTTTCGATCAGTTATCATTTTATTTTCAACCATTAAAATTTTCTCTTTATACGCAGCCACAACTCTCCTTTATCGATAGCAGCAACCGCAGCTCTCCTTTTTCTCACATCTCCTCCATCAGCCGCAACCCCGCCTTCGTCAGCCATAACTCATCTCCATCAGCCGTTAAAAAAATATATATATATTCGATTTTTTAGTGTCGGCGTCATAAATATAAAGAGAGATAAATATAAATACATAGATATTAAACACATAACGGGATAAATTTTATATTGTTGAATCGACCTCTGCTATTATACTAAAGATGTTATATATTCATTGTCTACGCTACACCCCGGATTGATGTATCGTTCTCTAGACAGCCACGAAAATAGAAAAATGTCCAATGAAGTAACTGTCATATAGTATTTTGGTCAATTTCAATATATAATTTCCTGTACTTTTGAAAAGGAGGGAATTACAATCTTTGCAGAGCTGTTTATTGTATTTATTATAATGTGTTGCTTTCTAACTTACAATTAATTTAGATTCAAATGTGTATGATATATATGGGGGAAATACAACTCTGATTGATTTTATGTGGAGTACCTAACTGAAAAGATGTGTGAAGAAGAAGAAGAATCGAGCAAGATAAAATGAGGCAAAAAGAGCAAATAGTCTCACATTTCCAGAAGTTCCTTGTAGTAAATGTCAAAACCTTTTCCTTGATACTTGTACATTTGTGATCTTTTTTTTCTATAAGCTTGGATAAAAACATTCGAGTAGCAAAATAGAGTGTCTTTTCAACTCGAAGAATATTCCAACTTCCAAAGACTATATAAGTAAGGATTCATATTTCCATATCATAACCAATAATTCTAATGAAGTGTGCGACTGATGCATAAGAAAGTTGTAAATTGAAATTATTTTCATAAGTCAAAAACAGTGTACTATAATAATGGGTAATCACATCTCTTAGCTACAAATTAAGAACTACTCAACACCAAGAAAAGATATACTAATTATTCACCTGTAATAATAATATATTTACAAGTAAAATAGATTAAATAACAGACTTATTACATAGACTTACATATTCACCACTAGTATTATATTGCTATGCTTTTCATGTTTTATAAACATCCTTGGGTGGGTTTGTTTGTTTATATACTCGGATGACATGATTTATCAATTAGAAAGTTCTTGTTTTTTGTCTATTAAATTTTGTGCCCTTATTACATATCCTCGTTAGTTATGCATCATTTTCTATTTATTTCTCTTATATTTCATTGATGTTTTTTGCTTGTATATTGTAGAAAAACATGACACGGCCTCCTTTTAATAGTAGAAGTCAAAATTTAATGTGTACATTGTGGGTTAGACATGTCATGCTTATGGCTATGTTGGTTCTTATATTCTATCAACATTCGTATCTGATCCTGTCCGAATGAGGAAAGCTGGAAAGCTGGAGATAGGGTGACTACTGACGAGAAAACGACCTCAATCCTGCAAAACAAAACCAAATCAGGGAAGAAGTTCTTGGCATTGACCCTCTGACGCTCAAGTTAGAATCAAGAAGAGAGAATGAGTAATCGAGAAATAGATAAATCTTGTCTTTCCTCATACCTAGTGTACCCTTTTATACATTTCTTTGTGATCGTTCATCTGCTCTTATTAAATGATATTAATTGCCAGAGGAAGACTTCTTTGTCTTGACTTCCGTGCATTAATGATAGATGGAGTATTCTTCTTTGTCTTGGCTTCTTCATATTTAATGACAGACGGAGTATTCTCTTTTGTTTTCTCATTCCTTCCTATGTAATGTCATTTCTTGTGCCGGTCGGGCGGTCCGAGCTTCTCGTTTTCCGACCGACCGAAATAACCGGCTACCTGTTTGTCCATTCGTCCAACCGGCCCATGATATCCATTCGTTTGACCGACCGGGTGATCCGCTCGGCCACTCATTTGCCGACCGGGATAACCAGACATCTACCTTTGGCTAAGGCTCTTTCCGTAAGTCCTGACATTGACCGCCTTGACTTTGACCAATACCGTGTCAATTGACCCGTGAAAGGTGGGCTCCCCTTTATCGCCGCATCAATATCAAATATATTGACGATCTAAAATTTACCAAATAAAAAATAAGAACGAAAAACAAATTAAGCGAATGCAATGGATTTTTAGCTTTTTAAAAGAGAGTGATGCGTTTTATATTAATGAACTCCGTATGGATAGGAGAACCTTTGCGATATTATGTGATATGGTAAGAGATGTTGGGGATTAAAAGACAAAAGAAATGCATCTGTTGATGAAATTATGATATTTTTTATCTATGTTCTGCACATCACAAGAAAAATAAAACAATTAGTCTACTTTTTCGTCAAAGTCAAGAGATTATGAGTCATCACTTCAATCTTTGTCTTCATGCAATTTTGAAACTTCACCACATATTACTCAAAACACCAAAATATATACTCGAAGACTGTGAAGACAACAGATGGAAACCATTTAAGGGAATAAAATATGACAAATATTTAGTAACATGTTAGGACCATTATGTTTTAGTAGTCTTTCCAATTATTAACTTATTGGAATATTAAAGGGTTGTTTAGGCGTGTTAGACGGTACTTTCATTCCAGTGACACCTTTTACAGAAGAAAAATGTTATTGCACAAGAAAGGGAGGTATAACAACAAATGTGTTAGGAGTATGTTCCAAAATATGCAATTTATATATGTGTTACCTAGATTGAAAGGTTCTGCTCACGATCATCGTGTTCTTCGTGATGCTAATAGTAGACCTACTGGGCTTAAAGTTCCTCAAGGTATATAAAAAATGTCATGAATTAACCAACAAATCCAAATTTTAAATTTCAAATTAAGTTGTTTATTGTAGTCTTCCATTTAGTTTTGTTTTATTGTTGAAAGTTATTAGTACTTGGTTGGTGATAGTTATTACAATTCTTCTAGATTTCTTGCGTCTTATCGTGGGCATAGATATCATCTTAATGAATTTGATGGTCATCGACCCGAGACTCCGAAAGAATATCTTAATATGAAGCATTCTAGAGCAAGAAATGTAATCGAGAGGTGTTTTGATTTATTAAAGGGGCATTGGAAAAATCTAGCATCCCCTTTTTTTTCCCAATACAAACCTAAGTATATATTATTATTTCCTATTGTCTACTCCATAATATGATTTGCAAATTTATGAGTAAAGATTATTAGGAATCTATAGAAAAATGATAATCCCAGTTAGTCTCATTGACTATCCCTGGGATGACCGGATCTGCCCCACGGAAGTTTTCCATTGGCCACCAAGATAAATCGGGAAGTGCACGCGGCGGCCAACCCAGAAATCCAACATCCTTTGGGTGCGCCCCCCATTTGGAGGAAAATTTCTGCAAATATGTCATAGCTGGGGATCAAACTGCGGGTGCTTGGGTGACAACCTGAATGTCCTACCGCGACACCATAACCCTAGGGACACCTCAGGAATCTATAAAGGACGATGAAGAAAGCGAAGATGAGAAAAGTGATGATGATGATGATGATGTGGAATATATACGAACAATTGCCCCAACTGACTAGTGGAATGCGTTAAGGAATAATATGACAATTGAAATGTTTAATAGTTGGAAAAATAGAGTTTTTGATATGGGATGACTACTACATGTGTTTGTGCTTTTGTTGTATTTTGATTAAATCATTTTCAATGTTATATAGGATTTTGTATCACTCTGCAAGCTGCCTTATGTACCACTATACCTTTTTCAACAATATTTGATATTTATGTTTTTGAGTTGTTATATAATATATATAATTACATTATTATGCTTTTGGAATTTATATTTCTTGAGCCATAGTATGAAGAATTGTAGTACAATGGAGGATCATAACCAAGAGACAAATGATGTGGAATACGGAAGAGGCAAGAACAAGCGGTTTTGGACCGAGGAGGAAAGCTGGATCTTAATTAGATGTTTACAAGATATGGTCATTGATCCTCTTTGGAAAACATATGGTGGTTTTAAGAATAATTACATGAACGAGATAAGAAGGTTGATGGTGCAAAAGTTACCCCAGTTGACAAACAAACTGAAGCACATTGACTCTAGGATCAAGTATTTGAAGGGAAGGTATCATGCTACTTATGAAATGTGCAAGCAGAGTGACTGTTCTTGGAATGATGTTGAAAAAAAAATTTGCATGTGAATTTACATAGTATGCTAAATGGATTAAGGTATGCTAATTCATGTAATCAAAATATACATAGATGTATATTTTGATTACTTCGATGATGAGTAAAACGGAATACATGTTTTATAGGTTATGATTTGTGATTATGTTGTACCCTGTTGTTTTATTATTTTTTTTTTACAAACTCACAAAGATGCTAAGCGCTTGTATAATGTCTCATTCGCCTTACTTTACGGATTTGGATATTGTGTATGGCAATGATCGAGCAACGACAGATGTAGCTGAAGATCCACTTGTTGTTGAGTAGAATTTAGGAAATGCTGATGTTACTTTGCCTGTGATAGATGAGATTTAAATAATGAAATTGAATTTTTATCTACCATATAGTTACTGCCATCTAATTCTTCTAATGCACGCACTTCAAAAAAAAAATTCCTCATCAAGTTTATAAAACTTCAAAGAAGACTATGTTTGCACCGGTGAAGAATGTTGAAACTAAGTACAAGGAATTCAATGATGACGTTTAGGGTTTTATAAAGAGTCTTGATGGTCACCTTGACACAATGTCAACTTGGATGAAAGGTACAACCTCAAGAATGTCACAAGTTCTTGAATTGCTAGAAAAGCATGGGTTCAATGTTCCAGATAAGTACAAGGCTTCTAAATTAATTTGTTAAGATCCTTTGAATGTCGACTTGTTATTCAATTTAGATTCTGCTGAAGTGAGGAAATATGTGCTCACTTTAATATAACTATAGTCTGTTAACATCTTGATTTTCGAATTGTTATCTTCAACTATTGAGGCTGATGTTTTTTTGGGTATGTTTATATTTTGCTTAAGTCTCATAGTTGATTTTGCATTGAGACAATCATTTGGGTAACTCTCATTTTGTGTTAAACAAGTAGATGATGTTGAAAATGGTAATGAACGACATTATTACTAGTTTGTTTTTGGTAATATTTTGAATATGTTGCTTGATGTGCTTAATTTATTTCATTTTGGAAGCACTAAAGCAAGTAATCACAAATGACATATTATATATGTTGAGAGGCTCATAACATATATATATTGCATATGTTGAGAGGCTCATGACATATTGCATATATTGAGCTCATGTAAGTAATCACAAATCAAGCAAGTAATCAGGTGGTTGGAAGCACTGAAGCAAGTAATTACAGATGACATATTGCATATGTTGAGAGGCTCATGACATATTGCATATGTTGAGAGGCTCATGACATATTGCATATATTGAGATCATGTAAGTAATCACAAATCAAGCAAGTAATTAGGTGGTTGGAAGCACTAAAGCAAGTAATTACAGATAACATATTGCGTATGTTGGGAGGCTCATGACATATTGCATATATTGAACTCATGAAAATAATCATAGATCAAGCAAGTAATCAGGTGGTCGGACGACTCTCATAATGTATTTTAGTTTTTCTTTTGTTTAAAGTTTAACCATCCCATAATGTATTTTTTTTCCTTTTTCATGTGGTGGTTGTGATTTTATTTTTTTAAAATATGAATAATTATTTTTTTAGAAAACATTTATTTCAATTATAATATTATGGTAATGGTTAAAAAGGAAACAGTAAACTTTATTTTAATTATAATAGCATAGTAATGGTTAAAAAGAAAAAAAAGGAAAAAAAATAAATTAATTAATAATAAAAGATGTGGAATACATAAAAAAATAAAAAATAAAATAAAATGCATTTATCGATAATTTTAAGGTGACATTTATGTTATTTTTAAAATAGAGAAATTATTTTTTAGATATTTTTTAATGCATTAATTAATAAATGTAAAATTGAAAAGTTGTTTGATTCTTATTATTAATGTTGATTCAAAATAAATATTTTCAATTATAATCCTATTCATTCTAGAATTTGAATCAAATACAGAAAATGCAATCATGATTTGAAAAAAATGACTTCACTTTTAAAGGAATATTAATTAATTTAATGGTAGATGACTAGGTATATGAGTATGAGTTATTACTATCAGCTCATGTCGTCAAGGCTATCGTGAGAGATAAATACAATGACGTTAGCTTGAGCAAGCTTAGGCAGCTGACAATTAAATTTAATAGATATAAAAAATGCTCGAATGTTATCATGACCCAACATTTGAGAGAAATAACTAATATGATTTGAGAGTTAAAGATTGATGGTCTTGAGTTAACTAATGAAAATAGGTTCAGATAGTAATCCACTCCCTTCTTAATTAAATTAAATTTAAAAATTAAATTAAACTTAAACTTAAAAATTTAATAAAACTTAAAATTAAATAAAAATTAAATTTAAAATTAAATAAAAAGGAAATTAAAAAATAAAATAAAAATAAAAAATTAAATAAAATTTAAATTAAAAAATTAAATTAAATTAAACTTAAAATTAATTTAAAAAATTAAATTAAACTTAAACTTAAAAATTAAATAAAAATTAAAAATAAAAATTAAATTAAACTTAAAATTAAATTAAACTTAAAATTAAATTAAACTTAAAATTAAATTAAAAACTTAAAATTAAATTAAAAACTTAAAATTAAATTACAAACTTAAATTAAATTTAAAATTAAATAAAAATTAAACTTAAAATTAAATAGAACTAAAAATTAAAAATTAAATAAAACTTAAACTTAAAAATTAAATTAAACTTAAAATTTAAAATTAAAATTAAAATTAAATCAAAACTTAAACTTAAAAATTAAATTAAAACTTAAACTTAAAATTAAATTAAAATTTAAACTTACAATTAAATTAAAACTTAAACGTTAAAATTAAATTAAACTTAAAATTAAAAATTAAATTAAACTAAAATTAAAAATAACTTAAAATTTAATTTAAACTTAAGGCGGGACCCTCTGGTATTCGACTCCGGGTGCCCGGAACATGCTCCAAGCACACCGCCCCGCCACCCCACTCCAGATGCCTGGACCTGTTCGAGCGCCCGAACCATCCTGTAGAAGGGGCGGCAGGGGTGCCCCCAATGCCTTGCACCTCTATCTTTATTTTTTGCAAAGGCCTTCACCAGGCTTTAACACAAAAGGAATAAAATTTTAAAATTTTTCCTCTTCGTCCGGTTACTACGCCGCTACGGAACAACCGAGATCATCAATTCTAGTACTTTTAACGATGTGTCGGTAAATTTTCTTTCTTTCCTAATTTTTTTAAAAATTATTTTATTTTAGTATTTTATGCTTAGTTTAGTTTTCTTTAATAAATTAGGAAACGTTCTAATCTTGGTGTTGGACCCTCTACTGCTAGTAGTAACCCTAGATTTCCTACTGAGGAACTTAGGATTAGGTTTGCACCACTCAGCCCCGGCCCAGAGGCCGGGCCGTCCTAGGTGATTGCCCAGGGCCCCAAGTTTGGAGGGGCCCACAACTGTTATATATTTATATAATATATATATATATATATTAATTGTTTTAAGGATTAAGTTTTGTAAATGTATACTGTTACACCTGCTCTTCCGCCGTTGCACAAGCTGAAGGCTCAAGTTTTTGGAGGGGCCCATAATTTTAAATAATTATATATATATATATATATATATATATATATAAATTGTTTTAATGATTAAGTTTTGTAAATATCTACTGTTGCACGTGGTCTTCCGCCGCTCAAGTTCTTGGAGGGCCCACAACTTTAAATGATTATATATATATATATATATATATATATATATATATATATATATATATATATATATATATATATATATATATATATATAAATTGTTCTAAGAATTAGGTTTTGTAAACCTTGCACTGTTGTCTATTCTATGTTGCATCTGTTCTTTCGCCGCCGCACAAAGCTCAAGCTCTTTCAATTTCTACCGACGATCTCCTCTTTTGTATTCTCTCTACTTCTCAGTTTTCTCGTGGATTTTTTGTTTGCTCTCCTTTCTACCGGAGACTCCGCGAGACTGCGACGGCATCACAGCGAGTGAACGAGGTTGCACCTTTGCCACTTCTCTACACGGCTGCACCAGCACCTCCGGCACGCTGCACTTGAAGTTTTTGAGCTTACGGTGCGGAGGTTTGCGAGTTGCGGTGGTTGCGGTTGTCATCTACTCAACTTTACAATTTTATCTATTGAAAAAGAGATTTTAGAAAATCTTGAAATTAATAATATTATATAGATGATTTTACATCTAGAAAAGTTAGAAGAAGTCATTATAAATAATTTTTACTTTATGAAAAAAATTAAGGGTCTATTTTGATTGTTTCGCCCCGGGCCTCCTGATTGTTAGGACCGGGGCTGGCACCACTATCTATATGACTATATGGACTAGGTGTCTAGATAGATAGTTTTTATGTGTTTATGTATTCCTACTGTAGAGGTAATGGACTATTACAGTTTGCAGCGTCTGGTTTACTGTACCAGCTCAGTTAACATAGGTTTATATGTTGAACTGTACAATAACCTAGTTAGAATAGATGACCTTACATACACCACTAAGATAGCTAGTACTGATATGACACTATTCCCTACTGTCATCCGGACCTTTCTAGGATTACGTCCATCTGCATGCACTTTTTTAGTGTTATCCCCCTAGGGATCCACCATTTGGTGATCCGTACTCGTACATTACACTTGATACGATCTATTCATATTTTTTGGGGACAGAGCGAATACCCACAGTTACCCTATTTAGGTCAGTCTCCCTTAGAGTCTAGGACTATGCCCTTTATAAGATCTTAGTCTCTTGCATTTTACTGTTGACCGCTCGCGACATCGCAATGATGCATCATTTTCACTCATTTTTACTGTATGTCTTCTGTCATATATTAGATATAGATATTAGTTTACATATTTTTCATGTCATTCTTTATTCAACTGGACTCATCAATAGTAGATGGGTTCACATGCCCTATTGCCACATCTTGACCGAATACATTGCTTCTTTAAGTATTGATGTCATCAGAGGCGATGTCAGAGCCCTGACTGAGTTTGAAATGGTAGGATCAAGGAGCTTTTTTTAGGTGATATTCATATAGATGATGAGGGTGTCTTATATGGAGGGGGGTAGCACCAGCTTGACCCGGACGTCAAGCCACAACTAGATGTCGAGGGGGAAGAGGCAGAGGTGGATGAGTTCATGGTTGTGTTTTTTGGCGATCCCTCTGCAACACGTCTCGCCCCTCGCACTCTAGCCTACCGAGTTACCGACCTTGAGTCAACTGTGACTAGCCTTTGGCGAGATGTCTCCGATCTTTGACAGGACCTGTCCAGCTCTCGCGAGGATGACCGGACTTGCTACACTAAGTTGATAGAGATGTTGCGCTCTCTGGGTTCTGGACCACCCTCTTCATCATCATAGTAGATTAGGTAACTATTGTCTTCTTGTATTTGCCTTGATTATTATTACTATGCATTATACATTTTTAATTTACTATTTACAATCAGTTTTTCTCAGTTTATTTGTTACAATTAGGAATGTGTTTAATAGACTAGAACTCTTAATTTCAAAATTATTTTTTAAAAAAATTCTAAGGTCAAATTCTTTATTTATTTTTCTCAAAACTTCCCTTATTTTTAGAATTTTTAAAATTACTTTTAACTTTAGTATAGATCAAAACCTTTAAAAAGCATGCTTTTATAGATCTAGAACTTGAGCATCTCACCAACACACTAGGACTACCTTGTTTGAGTATTGTTAAACTTAGAAAGAGGTGAGATGCATAGACAGATTGTCTGGACTTAAGATACTTATATCAGTGCATCAATACAGGTCTAGCCATTAAATCCAAACTAACAGTAATCAGGTTAAGTTTTTCAGCTTAGTCAAACACTAACTTGATAAATTAACTTAACCTGATTAACTAAGTGAAAACTGTTATCTCCTGATAGTTAGTAAGTAACTAATAGTTAGACAGTTAAAGATATTTTTTAATTGTCTATTTTGAAATAATGTCAGGTTCAAAGGGAGGATTAATAACTTAAAAATTATTTTGAAAATTACTTTATTTTTTTTACTACTAGCATTTTCAAAATTATAAAGTTTGTAAACACTTCAACTTTATCACCCTTAGCATTTTTAAATGATAGCTTTATAAATCAGTTTGACCACTATTTAAGTTTTTAAAATATCATTTTAAAAGACATTTATGAAAAATAAGTTTTTCAAATGTTTTCAAAAGTTATCTTAAAACAACTAGCTATTTTTAAAATATTTCTTGTTTTTGAATTTTCTAACCTTAAAGGTATTTTTGCAAAAACTTTTCTTTTGAAAACCTTATGAAAAATTAATAGATTTTGAAAATAATTTTAGAATTTATAATCTTTAAAGTTATTTTTACAAAAATTTAGAATTAGCAAATTTTTATATCTTTTGGAAATCTTATATTTTGAAAACGGTGTAGATTTGGAAAATAATTTCAAAATTACCTTATTTTTGAAAATCCTGAATTAAAGTTTTTACTTTTAAAGATCACTTTATAAGATGTCTTTAAAGATTCTCTTCAAGTTAATTAACTTATTTTCTAAGCAGTTTTTAACTCACCCAAGTAATCCTGAAAATTTTCTATTATCAAAGTTTTTTTACTTAGCAAATTTTTTCCATGCATTTGTCTACTCCTATTTTTTGATAAATGTCAAAGGGGGAAGGTTAGGTGAATTAAGTTAGCAAAATACCAAGCATAACATCAAAACAAGACTAACTTAAAAATTATGTCATTTATTTTTGCATATTGTTTGTTCCTAACTTAACCTAGGTTGTCATTGTATCAAAAAGAGGGAGATTGTTGGTGCAAATTGCACTAACGGTCTAACTCATGTTTTGATGAATGATAAAGTAAGTTAAGTTAGATTTAATGTGATCTAATGATTTAACAAAGTGTACAAGAGAAGTCCAGATAGGTCGACGGGCTGACCGAATATCTGACAAGAAATCCAACTAGGTCGACGGGTTGACTGGATAGCTAGTACGAAGTCCAGATAGGTCGACGGGCTGATCGAATATCTGGCAAGAAATCCAGCTAGGTCGACGGGTTGACTGGATAGCTAGTACGAAGTCCAGATAGGTCGACGGGCTGACCGAATATCTGGCAAGAAATCCAGCTAGGTCGACGGATTGATTGGATAGCTAGTACGAAGTCCAGATAGGTCGACGGGCTGACCAAATATCTGACACGAAGTCCATCTTGGTCAACGGATCGACCGGATAGCTGGCATAAAGTCCAGACAGGTCGACGGACTGACTGATGTCTAGCAAAGTAGTAAGTTAAGATAAATCACTGGAGGAGAGTGATTTGGTGAGGACGTGTTCCCCGTTTGAGGGAACAATAAGCGTCGATCCAATTTAGATCCATTTGGGAAATCTAAGTCGAGAGCTTGACTAGATTCTAGTCTCGATGAGATAGAATTTAATTACTACTTTTGACTATAATTGTGCTAACACTTGTTTTGCAGGGTAATTTAAGTTTTATTGTCTCGGACTAACTTCATTTTGTAGGAAATAAAGGCTGCTGGAAAAGTTGGTCCGGGCGCCTGGAATGCCCAAAATCAATCTTGTCGTCAACTTGGAGCACATTGATTGGATGGTTGACGTCACATTCCAGGCGCCCAAAAGGGATTCAGGTACCCAGAACTGCCTATAAAAGCACCCTTCCGCCAGGAGCACAAAACACAACTTCTCTCTGCAACTACTTTCTTGTGCGTTGCTCCAAAGACGCTCCTACGATGCTGCTCAGTTTTTATTTTCCTTGTTATTGGTAACTGTTTTTTATAGTTCTTGTACTTATTGTGTAACTCTTTTATGAACTATTAATGAATTGTCCAACGAAAGCACTCTTACGTGCGGACCTTGGAGTAGGAGTCAACGAAGGCTTCGAACTAAGTAAAACTTGGTGTGTTAGCATTGTTTTCATTATTATTTTCCACTGCGTACTTTGACTTGATAACAATTTTTCAACTATCGCTATTCAGCCCCCTCTAGCGTTCTTTAAGATCCAATAGATTGAAGTCTGTTACGATTCCGCAAGTGCACGGATTTATCGTCAGTAATAAAGATTCTCGATCCCACGAGAACTGATTATAAGCACTAACAATGGTTCACTTAGGATTAGCTAAACCATCGATGGTTGTAAGTTATCTAAAGAAAAGAGATTAGGAAGCAGAAACGAGAACTAGTAAAAAGAAAGTAATTAACTTATTTTATGAAGAGTTCTAGGAGTTTGGTTTCATTGTGGTGATATTGATGTATTACGTTCTATCCTTTACTCATTGTCCATCAACATGCATTCGCCAGAAGCTAAAGCAACATTTTTAAGCACTAAATAAAGAAGATCCCTATGAAATTCTGTTATGGTTAACCCTTGTCACTAGAGCGCCTCGGTAGATCACAAGAACGCAGCTCTAATTGATGTCATTAAGGATAGAAATAAGGGTTTTGTTTTGTCTCTTACTTCCTTATGGAGAAGTTGCCTCTCCTTTCAAGGAAATAACCTAGATGTCTGTGAACGGGTTACCCCTGTCACTAGGACCCCTTGGGCATATGATCTAAAATACTCTCTCTACGAGGTTAGCAATCCCTACACAATCAATTAATACAATATAGAAATCTAGCAACAAGTCTCATGCATAGTAGTTGAAACAAAGCAAGCGAAATCATTCAATGAATAAAGGCGTAAATATGAGTCTTACATCAAAACCAATCCACAACTACTCTCTAATCCTAGAACAAGAAATCTACTCCATAGATGCCGGAAAAAAAATCGAAGATATAATGTAATTAAGTATAGAATCCTCAAACAAGAAGAGAGAAAGAGAAAGGATGCTTATCCAACGACGACGAGTGATCTTCAGATCCAATTCTTTGCTTCTAGAGTTGATGTGGTGATGAAGGATCACTGGACGGAGGTCCTGAATGGCGTGGAACAGTACCAAGGTAATTCTCCCTTTAACGGCTCGCTTCCCCCTCCGAGGATAAGGGTTAGAACCCTTTTTATAGGCTAGGGCACGGCACCGCGGCACGACCGTGTAGATGTGACACAGTTGTGCCTTCTTTTGCCTTTTGGCTGCGCTGCACGGCTGTGTCAATTGGCACGACCGTGTGGATCTGGGGCACTGCTCCGGGGGTCGTGCCGGGGGGTGGGGGGGGCACGGCCGTGCAGATTTGCACGGCCGTGCATGGATCCATCTTTGTTTGGCCGCACGGCCGTGCATTGTTCTTCCTTTGTTTGGCCACATGGCCGTGCGAGGTTGCATGACCGTGTTCTCTGCCTCATTCTGGTGCATCGACAATCACTATTTTTGCTCTGAAAGTTGTCTCTGTCAACACAAAACCAAACAAAGAGCAGATCTCCAAACAAAAGAGTATTTATGATGAGTATATGGTAAGAGAGACGATCATGCAAAGAATATATACGCATAAAGCAAGTGAATGTGCGTTAAAACATGTATAAACGATCATAATATTTACGCACATCAAAGTCAAAGGAGTTGACAGTTGCAAACTCAACCTATGTGGTATATGTATATTATTTCCATATGATGCCCCTTATGCTCTTGAGATTTGATGTAATCTGATTCCGTTACTAGTTTTTTTTATTTGAGTTATTGTATAATCTTTTTCAGTCAATGTGTGGAACTTCAAATTAATTATGTGTTAATTGAATGTGATTATATAACGAATGATTTCATAGTTCTTGGTATAGAACCGAATATTAATTATGGAATTAATGGTTATTTTTCAGACATTGTGGCAAAAGGCGAATACGCTCGCCCCCAGCGCCCCCGCCAATCCGTCCCAAGACCAACACGGAGGAGATAAATCACGGGTGGCTACTAGCCTTTGGAATAATGACTAGCACATAAGAGAGGTATTTATCTCGGCTTTGCCGAGATTCGAACCTCAGACCTCATTGTGGCAACACCTCATGCGCTAACCACTAGACCCATCCGAGGGGACTTATTATTTTTCAAACATTGCTCTTACTAGTGATGTTGATATTCATGATGAAATTTGGCATGCTAAATTAGGACATATAGGATAAAAACAAAAGAATAGATTAGTTAAAGAGGATCTACTTGACACTTATGCTAAGGTTAATTTGTCGATATGTGAGCATTTTCTTGCTAGAAAAGTAACTAGAAAATCATTTGGTAAGGTCATTAGAGCTAAATTATCATTGCAATTAATTTATTCAGATATTTATAATTTGAAGAATGTGAAGGCTAGACATGGAGGTGTTGGCGCAACGAGGCCAGCAAGAGGGAGGCAAATTGCCTGTCGAAATAAAATAAATACCTTTCCCATTCTTTCAACTCTAATTAAAAGCAACTATAATAATAAATAAAAATAACAACTTAAAAGACAAGACACAAGATTTACTTGGTTACAACCTACGTGGTTGTTAATCCAAGACCAATGAAAGCACTAAAAGAAAATCTCCTTCGTTGAAGGTGGAGAAACCTTTTACACTCATTGAAAGCTTAGAAAGTTGCTAGGAAATTAGAACAAGAGTTGATTAATTATTTCCTAGGTTCAGAGATCTTTTTATAGCCTTGGAAAAAGTTATCCGTGGCTGGACGGTGCCTCCAACAGGTTGGAAGATGCCTCCAGTGAAGCGTCAAAGGATAAAGCTTTATCCTTTGGTAACGGCTAAACTCAGCTTGGTCGAAGGCGCCTTCCATAGGGCTGAAAGAAGCCTTCGTACTGTTCATCAAAGGCGTCTTCCAGCCATGGAAGGCGCCTTCCACAGTGAAGGTGTGGAGGCACCTCCGGCAGTATTTCTAGCTTTCTTTTTGCTCTTCTGTTGCTCTGATCACTTGAGTGATCACTGCCATCCAAGATAGAGCTCACCAGAACTCATTTCTTGGTCTTCTCCTCGAGCAGGCTTCTGCTCCGACTTCTCGTCCCTCAGAACCTTGTGCAAATCCTTCTCGTCAACCAGTATACTCTTCCATAGCACCTCATCTCTCGACTCCCTTCCCATATCATCCTTCTCACTAGCTGCATCTTCCGCTCGACTTCATGTGTTCCTAAGCTCCTGCACACTTAGACACAAGGTTCAAACACAACAGAACCTAACTTAACTTGGTTGATCACATCAAAACTACCACAGGGTTCCAAAAATCTCTCCCTTTTTGATGTGCATCAACCCATGTTCAAGTTAGGAAAAAGTCAAATAAATTACAATAATACAAGTTTTGTAAAGAAATTGCAAAATTAAGTTAAGCATTAACATGCATTAAGTTACAAAACTAAAATGTGATTTTTAAAAAAGTGTCCCTTACTTCCCTAAACTTATACCTATTCCTTCCCCTTTTATCACATCAAAAAAATAAGGAAAAGTAAAAAAAAAGTTAGAAAATTTTAAAATTAATTTTTGGGGGGTAGTTAAAAAAAATTCAAATAAAAAATTCCATAAAGATATACTTTGACTAAAAAAACTTTAACTTGTTAAAAGATTATAACAGTTATCAGTTAGTCAACTAAATATTTATTTTAATAATTGACTTCCAAGCTGTGGCGAGACACTAGGTCTTCTTGGTTATTAGAGCAACAATCACTTTCTAGACAAAACCTCTTAAAGAAATTAAACATTTAATTTCTTTTCTAAATGCCCAAAAAATAATTCAATTCAAATATTATTTTTGGAATTCAATATAGGTTCCTTTCTACTGGGTTAACTAAAAAGTTGGGAGGTACATAACTTCTGAGAATTTTTCTAAGTCGTACTTGGTATTTTCTAATGTACCAGTTTACTCTACCATACTTTCTAAATTTTGGTTTGCTCAAACTTAAACATGCATGGTTATTTTTCAACTTTTCAATTCCTATTTTTAATTTATCATTTTCTAATTTAAAATTATCATGTATTTCTAAGGGACATGATTTAGCGAATTATCTTTTTAAGTTAATATTTTCTTTTTCTAATTTGTACAAATTTTTAGAAAGCATTTTGATAAAATTAAAAGGCTGCCTGGGAGATAGTGCATGTATCTCACTTACTTCGTGATCTGATGCTCCCCCTTCTTCGTGACTTTCCTCTGATGTTTCTCCTCCTTCATCGATGCTCATTTTCTGAGTTGCTTTCATCTTCTTCTCGGTGGTCATCCAGTAAGGTTAGTTCGGCGTATTCTTTGATCTCGGACTCAGAGGACGATGATTCATCCCATGTGACCTTTAAATTCTTGTGCTTGGATCTTGTTGGTTTTTTACCCTTGTCATTCTCCTTTTTCTATAGTTTAGGGTATTCATATTTGATGTGTCCTTTTTATTGCAGTTGTAGCATCTGACCTTCCTTTTGTTTCGATAATTTCTTTTTGTCTGCGACTTAAATTTATTAGATTGAATAAACTTATTAAAGTTCCTTACCAATAGTGCTACTTCATTTTCGTCGATGGATGTTTTGGAGTCAAGATCTTCCTTCTTGGCTTTCAAGGCAATATTGTTGTTCGACTTTTTGATTTCTTTAGAATTTGCACATCGAGTTTTGTGAAGTTTAAAAGTAGAAAACAAATTCTCTAGTGTATTTACCTCGAAATCCTTAGAGATGTAGTATGCATCTACTAAGGATGACCATTCTGGAGTTCTCGAGAAGGCGTTGAGAGCATACTGGATTGCATCTCAGTTCGTTACCGATTCTCTGAGATTGTTGAGCTGAGTGATGACTTCTTTGATTCGTGCTTGGAGTTGCGTTATATTTTCTCCATTGTTCATCTATATTTTTATTAGCTGGGTTCGAAGGATGTCTCGCCTTGCTAACTTCGCTTCTGAAGTGCCTTCGTGGAGTTCTAGAAATTTCTGCCTGAGCTCTTTGGCGGAGTCGTAGCTGCCGATTCGATTGACTTCCTGGGACGGAAGGGCACTCAGCAGATGGAACTCTGCTTTACCATTCGCCACGAAGTCGGCTTGCTCCTTCTTTGTCCACTGATATTCTTCTTTGTCTTTTGGAACTACAAACCCATATTTCATAGTTAACAGAATTTTAAAATATGTTTTAAAGAATACCTCCATCTGTCATTTCCATTGTGCGAAGTCTCCCTCGGTGGGTGAATGCTTGCACTGACCATCGTCTCATTGCTTCAGTCGGCGGTTAGTCCTTCTGAGATATCTTGGCTTTGATACCACTTATTGGCGTAGCGGGACCGACAAGAGGGGGTGAATTACCTATCGAAGTAAAACAAACACCTTTCTCATTCTTTCAATTCTAATTAAAAGCAACTATAATAATAAATAAAAATAACAACTTAAAAGATGAGGCACAAGATTTACTTGGTTACAATCTAGGTGGTTGTTAATCCAAGACTAATGAAAGCATTAAAAGAAAATCTCCTTTGTTGAAAGCGGAGAAGCCTCTTACACTCGTTGAAAAGTTAGAAAGTTGCTAGGAAAGTAAAACAAGAGTGGATTAATTATTTCCTAGGTCCAGGGGTCTTTTTATAGCCCCTGAGAAAAGTTATTCGTGGTTGAAAGGCGCCTCCAACAGGCTAGAAGGCGCCTCCAGTGAGGCGTCAATGCTTTGGCAACGGCTAAACTCAGCTTGGTCAAAGGTGCCTTCCATAGGGCTATAAGGCGTCTTCATACTATTCATCGAAGGCTCCTTCCAGCCATAGAAGGTGTCTTCCACAGTGAAGGTGTGGAGGTGTGCGGAGGCACCTTCAACTCCCTTTGAAGGTGCATCCAACAGTATTTCCAGCCTTTTTTTTTTGCTCTTTTACTGCTCCAATCACCTGTGTGATCGCGACCATCTGGGATAGGCTCACCCAAACTCATTTCCCGGTCTTCTCCTCGAGCAAGCTTCCGCTCCAACTTTTCATCCCTCGGAACGTGGTCACGTCCTTCTCGCCCATCGGTGTACTCTTCCACAACACCTTGTCCTTCGAATACACCGAGCTCGTCGGCTCCCTTCCCATGTCATCATTCTCGCTAGCTGCATCTTCTACTCGACTTCTTGTGTTTCTAAGCTCCTGCACACTTAGACACAAGGTTCAAATACAACAGGACCTAACTTTAACTTGATTGATTACATCAAAATTATCACGGGGTTTCAACAGGAGGTTCTTATTTCATTACATTTATTGATGACTTTACATGTTTTGGTCATGTGTATTTGATCTCTTATAAATTTAAAAACATTAGATTACTTTAATCACTATTTAAATGAAGTTGAGAATCAAATAGATCATAAGATTAAACTCTTACGCACTGTCCATAGGGTGAATATTTGTCTAATCAGTTCAAGACAATATATAATGATAATGAGATTATTAGACAATTAACTATCCTAAGAACTTCACAACAAAATGAGATTGTTGAAAAAAGAAATCAAACGTTTCTAGATATAGTTAGGTATATGATGGCTTAACCGAGTGCCTTTTAAATATGTTCCATTTACTCCATATAAATGTTGGACAGGTAGAAAATCAGGTTTGAATAATTTGATACCTTGGGGGTCAGCTGTCTATATTCATGATAAGACTCACAAATATAAAAAATTATGATCCAAGGGTAAAAGTGTATTTTTATAAGGTATTTTGATACCTTTAAGGATTATATTTTCAATTGTGAGCAACAAGATGAAACGATCTCTGAAATAAAGTCAAGAGATACTATATTTCTCGAAACTAAATTCCCAACAAGAGGTAAAATTGATAGAACAATTCCTTTATTTGCAATAGAGGAGGATAATATTTCTTTATCAACAAATCATATATCTTGAGAGATGTTTGAATCTAGTCAACCTAGTGGGAGTGATTTGTATGAATGAACATCATATTATTCTTTGAGAAGGTTTGACATTAAGAATGAGGCATTAATGATTCATCCAGTTAACGATGAGAAACCTCGAACAGTTAAGGAAACATTGAAATGCTCAGTTAGAGAAAATAGAAAGTTGCAATGGATAAAGAAATAAAGTTTATGAGAAAGAATCAAATTTAAAATTTAGTTGATCTTCCTCTGTGCCGAAGGGCTATTGGGAATAAATAGATTCTTAAAATTAAGAGAAAAGCACATGGGTCGATTAATCAATGCAAAACTCGTGTAGTTGCAAAAGGATATATCCAAATGAAAGTTATTGATTTTGGAGAGACATTTTTTTCTGTTGTGAAGTTTATATCAATACGTGTCATCCTAACTATAATAGCACATTTTGACTTGGAATTACACTAGATAGATATTAAAAATAGCTTTCCTTAATGACAATGTTGATAAAGAAATCTATATGGTATAACCAGAAGGTTACATTGCTAAATGTCAAGAGAATAAAGTATGTAAACTTAAAAAGTCTATATATGTGCTAAGGAAGCATCAAGATAATAAAACATAAGATTTAATATAGTTATTTTATCTTATATTTTTTAGATGATCAATGAAGATCATTGTGTTTACCGAAGAAATGAGAAAGAAAAGTTGATAATATATTATTATATGTTGATAATATATTAATAACTGGAAATGACATAAAATTTGTGATATAAGTCAAATCATGACTTTTATCATAATTTGGTATAATAGATATAGGAGAAGCTGAGTACATCTTAGAAGTAAAGATCATTAGAGATCAATTAAAAAAACTTCTGGTTTATCTCAAGAGACGTATATGACTAAGATGCTACAACACTTTAATATGTCAGATTGTAACATTGAACAAACACCTGTAGTGAGATACACTGTTCTGAGTAAAAGTAAGTATCCCAAAACTCTTGAAAAATAGCCGAAATAAAGAAAAAGAATCATATGTTAGTGTCATTAGTAGTTTAATGTACACAATATTGTACACGTCCTGATATAAGCTATGTTGTTGGCTTAGTCAGTTGTTTCTAGTCAAACCCAAGATCGAGACACTAGAAAGCGGTGAAGAGGATATTTAGATATCTGACAGGGACAATAGATTATTGTTTCTATTTCCAAGGATCTAAGATAAGCCTAAAGGGCTACACAGATGCAGATTGGGTATGAGACCTTAATGATAGAAAATCTATATCTGACTATGCCTTCTTGCTGAATTATAGCACTATTTCATGGAATAACAAGTAGATTTGTATAGTATTGTCAGCTATGAAAGTTGAGTATGTGGCTTATGCAACGATGGTGCAAGAAGTTGTTTTGTTGAGAAGGTTCAGGAAGTATCTGAAGATTACTAGGGACAATGGAAGTCCTGTTTCAATGTACTATTACAATCAACCTGCTATAACTTTTTTCAAAGATTCCAAATATCACAGTAAAGACAAGCATATAGAGATTAAATAAATATTAACGTCTCCGCTATGCACTTTCCACCTGTGTACCTGCATTTATCTCTCTCCATATCCGTGGGACCGGCTCTAGGGGGGCCGCTGATGTGGCGGTTCCACATTTTTTTTATATAGAGATTAAATATATTTTGTAAGGTATATTATTGATAAAAAAAAGATAATTATTGAGTATATCCTTACATATATTATACTTGTAAATCATTTTACTAAGTCATTGGCTAAAGAGTCATTTCGTAGATATGTAAAGTTTTTAAGATGTCGTAAAATGTAACAAATTATAAAGACAATTAGATATATAAAATGTCATAATATATTCAGTGTATATGTTGTTACATATTTGGATAAAGTCTCGGCAAGCATGTTGGTAGGTTAATATTGGTCTACTCATGTGGATAATCATCTCTATTTGTTTAGTATTAATAGAAGTAAGACTATTACTTATAGGAAAACCAATAAAGTTGTGAATGAAGATGTACCTATAAGTTAGGATCGCCTTGATAGTTGTATCAAGATTAGATCATTTATGAATTGATAATGATTGAAGTAAATGTACCCATTATTTATTGAACCTGTAAAATGTCATATTAGAATTTATGGGTTGAATTCAGGAGTAGACATTGCAAATGTCTAGATAAATATTTGTATGATGTTAGCTTTGAGAAAAATGCACTCTTTATTGGTAAAAAGAAAGAGATCGTAGCATGTGATTCATATCACATGTGATATGTGTTATATCGACAAAAAGAGTAGCTAGAGATTAGATCTTTACTTCTTTACTATGTGAAACCCTTGAATTATAAGTTAATCTTAATTTTAGCTGAGTGACTATTTAGCTGTCTACTTGAAGTTTTAACAGTTACTTTAGCATGTAACCTACTGACTATAGAAGATTTAGTCAATGGAGCATAACTAGGAAAATGACTAATTAGAATGAATAGATTGTAGCTAAAAAAGAAAATTAAAATAGATTTACATCCTTGATATTTATTCACTAGTCGACCAGTTATATTTTTTGTTGAATACATAAAATATAATTATGAATAATTATATTGATTAGATATATTGAATATGCTCTCGACATAATAGTTATTATGAGATATTAGAGATGTTCATATCGATGTAAATGATTTAATATAGAGTAAATGTAATATATTGATATATTCAATTTGTTTTGATGAGCAACTATGCAAAGTGTAACAACTTTCTTAACATCAATCGCTCAATATGTTTCTTATGGCATGAATCATTTTTCCTTAAGTATGAATTGAATGTTTTGATATGATATTTGTGACTTAATTCTTATATGATGTTTGTGACTTAACTTGGACGAGGGAAAGATGTTATGGACTTGTCCACAAAGCTCGCCCACTATTTCGCTTTTTCTATAAAAAAGGAGCTCGTCCAAGTTGAAGGAGTTAGTTGTTGATATCACAAGAGAAGTAGAACATCTAGGAACGAAGAGGGATTTGGTTTGTGCATGTTAAAAGACAGTTTAATTTTTCGTGATTACTCTTCTGACAATAAATACGGAGAATTCAGGATCTATCGTCATCAATCCATTATAAGTATTTTGTGATTCATGCTTTAGAATCTACCAAAGTATCTTAGTTAGAAAGGCAAGATTCCTATAAAAAAAAAAAATCAAGCGTTCAAATCTCAAAAATTTCAGGCTTTCTTCTTTTGACCGACACATATTCCGATGTAGTTTTAGTTGTAGATAATTATTGAAGCGCCGTTTTTATGATAATAAAAATAATAGTTTTTTTTATTAAAAAAAATCGCACAATATTTATATCGGACTATTATCTGCAAGTGACCGTGCGTGCCGTGCGCCCGGCAGCTTAAAAGGGCCGATTAGGCCCGCTCCGTGAGGCCCGTCTCGGCCCGGCCTGATGATAGGATTACATGACTAGGAGTCGAGGTAGGTTCCTCGGCAAGGGCATGGAAACGGAGAACGCGCCAGGTCCGTCGAAGATGGCGTCGAATGCGAAGGCCAAGCGAACTGGAGGAGGCCGGAGGGAGTTTCAATTCTGCTCGGTGTGCAGGTGCAACCACGACCAAGGGAATCGCCACAGGTACTTCCCCGGCCACGTCCGCGCGCTCACCACCCTCCTTTCTCGTTTCCATCGCAAGATCTCCGATCTCCGCTCCTTTGTACGAAATCCTTCCCTTCTTCTCCCCGAGCACGACGCCGCTCTCAATCGCCTCTGGTGCATCTTCTGCAGTTGTGATCTGCACGAGACAGACAGCCTCTTCGCACGGTAAACCCCTTCTCTTAATCTTACTTTCCCCTCATACAGTGTTGCTTAGGGTTTTCAAGGTTAAATTGGGGCATGTCCTTATGAAGATGGATGCCTTCGAGTACGCATGTCTGATAGCTGGGCTGTTTTGCAGTAGTAATGCGATCAGGCATCTGGCGAGCTCAATGCATCTGTTGAACCTGAAGAATTTCCTAGAGAAACACGGAGGAGGGATGGATCGGGTCGATTCTTTTAGGGTCTCTGAAGCAGATCTAGTGAAGGTAACTAACTTTTCTCTTTGGTCTAGAATGTATTAAATTGATTGAAGGTGGCCTAAGCACTGATATTTTTTTTTTAAATGTGCGGAGCACAATTTGCAAATAACCTTAGAAATAAGTAGAAACATTGTGATATAGAACAATACCTTTTGGTAAATTTTATAATTTACATTCATATCGGATGGAAAATTAATTCCGCCCTTTTTACAGTGTTTGTGGACCTTACACATAGTTTCTCTTATGGACTCCAGGAAAGCAGAAAAATCTTAAGCACTTGCAAAATAAGATTGCGTGTGAAACTAAAGGAAGTTACAACAGAACATGACCATTCATATATCAAGACACATTAGTTTAGAAGGAAAAAAGACCGAAGCATGATTTTAAATTTTGTCTTTGGTCATATCCTGCATTAGCATCGGCACTTTTCTACGCTATAATACAGTCTATACTAGTTGGAACCTGGCTTTTGCACTACATATTCTCTTCTTTTCTAAGTTACACCATATTGATATTCTATTGGATTCTATTACTAGTATTTCGTAAGTCAATAGAAAAAATATGTAAATCCTTAAGACTGATTGTTGATTTTCCTTATTTGGAATCAAATTGATCTTTGAAAATGTTTGTCTCATGTTCTGTTATCTTCTCACTGACTCTTTCCTAGGTTTCATGGTAATTTGTCAATTTGATCACTCGATGTTTTGCTTCAATATGGTTCTAAGATTCCATGGTTTCAAACTTTCATATTTCAAAGTCTTGTTTACCCTACCAAATTTCTCTATTTTTTTTTGGCAACTTGTGATGTTTTCCAACCTTGATCAGCTCATATGAAGTTCTATATCTTGAAGAATTCAAAATTAATTTTCTAAAGCTGCATACAGATTAGATTATAAATGAAAGGATGTTTCAGTTAATTTAGTTTATAATCGTTGACAATATATATATATATATTAAGATTAAGAATGTGCTCTCTTCATTGTTTTGATTTTACTTGGTAACTTTTTCATTATGAAATTACAACTTCAAAGGAGTATGAAGTTGAAACTGAATTTTCTAGCTTAATAACAAGCTAGATATACATTTAACCATTTTGCTATAATTAAAATATTCTCTTATCATACTGATTTTTCTGACTGTTTTGTCCAGCTTTTCTAATGCATGTATGTTATGATGATATTATGATTATATTACCGATTCTCTGAATTATGTATCATACCTTTATTTCCCACGTTAGGCGCTCCACCAGTATAGCTTTCTATTGTCTGCATAGCTTTATATTGTCTGTTTCAAGCTCCATACCACCCCTTATTGAGCTTTGCATTGCTTGTATTGCCTTGTACCGGTAGCATGCGCAAAAGTATCATGCATCACTTGCATCACAGTTGCTTTAGTCTCAACATAATGTGAAATGTTAACCATTGTCTGTACTGTCTTATACAACACTAGACTTAAATCCATAATCATAAATGCTTATGTTATTAGGTGGCATTCCTACACAAAATATGGTACCTTTGGCTCTCTGTTATTGGTACATACACTTATTCATTGTTGTTTTTAACTTCATGCAACATACTCTCGTTATTGTGATTTTCTGTTTTTCTGTTATTGTCTTTCATTGTAGGTGTTGGTGGAGCGCTTGAACTTCATGGACTGTAGGTTACAGTATTTTAGCCAGTGTTAAATTCAAATGTTTACAATGCTTTTATTTTTCAATGCATCTAGTTTCTTGATGCTTTTTAATTGTTATTTTATTATATTTCATCAGTCAATGCTGAAAGTGGGTTTTAGTAATTATATTATTATTATTTATCTATGTAGCAAAAATATTATATATTACATTCTTCATTTTCAATTTCTTAGTTCATTATATCCGAAATGTTGGTTTGCACATCATCACTTATGCTTGGAACATTTTCCTGAATTTTAAGTATAGTCAAATTGATCAAATTTATGATAAATTGTTAAATTTTAAATGCTTCCTGGTATGTATGCCTTAATGTTGCAAAACTAATGATTTCTTAGCGTTATAGCAACTTGGTGTAGTTTGCTTTCTACAAAGGAAAATGATAGTTACTTTGTAGTTTCTGCAATTGCAGTGGGAGAAGGGCTGTGAGGCTTTAAAAGGTGCAGTGCCATTTTCTTGCAATAGGACTATTGAACCATCGCTTGGCTCATCAAAAGATATCCAACATGCAGTTACCTCTAACATTGAAGAAAATTCTGTCCATTCTACTTTCTCATATATTTCTGATTCTGTTATACCTTTACAAAATCTTACCAATGAGAATTACGTGGAATACCATCCAAAAGTTAATGGATTCCCCATCAGTGGCTCCATTTCAAATGCTGCTACTTCCTGTTCAATAAGCATGGAGGGAAATGATGGCCTTAATAATGCCTGTATCTTTGGAAGCCCTTCAAGGCAATTATCAGGTCAGGATTCTTAAATTTGATATTTTTGTTCTGTCTCTTCATTTCTTAACTTATTTCATCCTGAATGATGTTATGTTTATTTCAGTTAGCACATCCACTTGCAATGTGAAGAACGTGATTAGACTGCCTCCAAACAATTCAATTGTAAGTTGTATCTTTTAGAATGTCTTTAAATTGTTTTATGATGGATGCCATATTCTTTCTTTCTAACATTTCAATGCACAGTGTGTTTTATTTCCGATAGCAAGCAGGACTAGTTCTTAATTAGAACTTGATCTGGGATTATCACATGATTCACACCTATCTCTTTCTTTAGAAATTGAGAAATATGAAGATGATTGGTATGCATGCGTAAAATTGCATGGGAAATAATGTATTATACTAGAAAGTCATGAATTTTGGATGGAACAAAAAGAAGCTAATATACTAACTTGATATTTTGACTATAGTGGATCAAAGACTATTATTATAACATATCCTGTATGCTTGGCTCTACCAATGGGTATCCCTGTACTTTTTATGTAAATACTTCATCTATCAAACTTGTAAAAGGATAAATCCACTACTCTCACTAACTGGACACTAGTATCGCCACTAATTCCACTTCTTCACATAATTAACTATCCTGTATATTACACTGCTGTTTCAGAAGTACAAACCCTTTGCTTGACACTTTATCATCTCCTTGTTTGATGGTGGGTGGTTAAGAGCCTTTTGATATGAGTGTACCTTGCTGGGGTTGGTGCACCTTTTGATTTAAGTTAGGCGGCAACTTCTCTAATTCAAATGTATTTTTATGTAGCAAAATACTGATGTTAATTTTATTTTGCATAGGATAAGCGAATTGGCTCTGCTGGAGATCCCAACCAGGGTACTCCTTGTCTCATAATTGCCATTTTCCTTTATTCTTGTCTCGGTCAGTGTCGACAGACCTATTATACTCGACCAAATTCACTTTCTTCTCTTTACGCAGTGTTGCCAGAGCCCACTCTAAGATCCTTGTCTTCAGAAGTCAGCCAACTGAATGTGCATGCCGGTGGTCCACCGCCTTGGTTTGAGATAAGCGAAGGCCAGGGAAGCAATGTAACGAAAGAAGATACAAATACTAACACACTAGCCTCTCAATCATTTCACTCCATGAAGTCAAAAGAGCTAAATCCAAAACGCGTGGGAGCTGCATGGGCTGAAAGAAGAAGAGCTGAACTAAAGATGGAGAAGAGAGAAATTGTCTCAAAGAGTTGGCTTCCGAATTTTGGTAGTGTGTGGCAAGAAGGTACCCGAAAGAAATCTCGAAAAGAATTTGAAATGAGAAATAGGATACATTCCGGTAATGAGAGCCCATCCGAGATTTCACCTAAGGTGCAGCCTTACATTAGCAAAAGACACCGCTCATCTGATTTGCCGGTGGCACCCGACATTTAATCCAGCAGTTCTGACTTTTACTTGGGATCAAACGATTCTCGGGCTCATCCCTCAGACCTTGCATTTTCTGGAGCCCTACGTCTTGGAGCTTTCCTCTTGAAATTTCAAAGAGTATAATGAAGTTTTGCAAATGTTGTTGTACAGCTTTCTATTATCTGTTTACCTGCTTCGAGACCTTCACATCTTGGGCATTTGTAGCCAAAACAGTTAGTGATGCGACTTAAAAGCTGACGTGTGTTGATCTTTCTAGCTTCTCCTTCTCTGGGATCGGAGGCGCAAAGAGGAGAAGTGGAATCGAAGGTGTCGTGCGTGAATCCTCGTAAAAAAACCCGAACGGGACGTGAAATTGGAGATTTTTAATTAAAAAAATAGTGAAAATTTAAAATTAATTTTTTTTTCGAAATTAATACGTGGATGAGCTAGTAACTAATTAATAATGAGGTTTAATATTTATATGGAAATATTTTAATTGTAGAGTGAAGTAAGTTTTTTTAACTGAAGAATACCGTTTTGTTGCTATTCTTGCTGGATATGGTAAAACTGCAATAATTAATTCTTAAGTACTAGTTTGTCATAATTTTATAGTTCATCATTAAAATATTATTAGAAATTGAATCTTAATCCTCTCTGAAATCTTTTTTTAAAATTTTTATCTTTGAATAAGTAATAAAAAAGAACATTTATATCAAAATAAAAAAAAATATTTGATTTGATTTTAAATTTCCTCTCATCAGTAAATAAAAATATTATTTTAGGTACCCTCACCCTGTAATTCTCAAAGAAAACGAGGGCATTTTGGTAATAATGGCTTTCGACGCGCATTATGGATCAGAGGACGAGGGTTTTGCCGTCTGCATCGCGAAAGTTTTCGCCCCTTCTTCCCTCCCTTCTCTCGCAGACGCATCGAACTACGCCGCCGCTTCCCATCCTGCTCCTGTTCGACCAGCCAAACCCTAGCCTGATTTCTTCCCCTTCGGACGCGCTACATTATGAAAGTGTAAATTCTCCCTTCCCCGAGGAAATCCTTTCGTTATCTTTTTGTTGATTCACGGTCGCGCATGGTCGTAATTGATGCGCCGCAGGTTACAGGCAAATGCCGGGGCGCTCACCAACTATGAGGTTCTCGAATTTTTACGCGGGAGAGGCGCGACGAGCGACCCTATGGGGTGCCTTGGTGCCGTTACGCCTTCCGAGTGCAAGGTGAGATCCGACGTTCTTTGATGTGAATTCTCCAACCCTGTTAACATTGCTTCGGTTATTGAGTGAGCAGGTCTATGATTGGCTGGTACAAACCGCTGCTTGCAATCAGACGAAGGAATCAATCGATGAGTTTTTGAATAAAGCCGAAAAGTTCAAACTTGCAAAAGCTGAGAAGCTCAATATCATAAACCTGCGGCCATCCAACCTAGCTATTATTGATCCGGTGTGTCTTTTTTGCTTTACTTTTTATTTTTCTGACGCACATTTATCCTTCAGATCATCAAATCATTGATCACGTGGATTAATTATTTACGTTCATGTTTTGATCTGTGCAAATAATTTTCATGCCATACCTCATCGAAGAGCATAGCATCATAGTATATTCACTGATTACCTCACTTGAAGAGTATGGCCTAACAAGTATTATTAAGGGCTATTATAATCTCCACTTCCACCTTCTTTTGTTCTTAGCTTAGCTGGGACAAAAATTCAGCATTAGAAGTTAGTTAAAGAAGTTGAGACTTTCACATTGATTAGGCAGCCAACTTAAGAAATCATATGCTTGATTTTATTGACTCTAACTCATGATAGATGAGGCTTACTAGTGTGGTAGGGAGCTTCTCTTTCATACCTTTTGTACACTGTCTATGACAAAGCTTTCTGTTTACAAATTCCTGAGAACTTGCATTAAATGTCTATTTAGATGTCGGTATATCATACACACTTAATAGTAAGATATAGGCATGTTCAATTTAAGATGCCAATTTCTGTGTGTAGAATTTGAAGAATGCCAAAAGGCATTGACAAAGATGATTCTAGTACAAGGAGGATTTTATAGTTGTTTCATGTGATTATTACTTAATACTTGTTATTTGTCTTCTATAAGACCTAAGCAAGGACAAGGTTTAAATGATATATGTAGGCGACATGTGGTAGGGCTATCTTTTATTCCATATGTAGTATGTGGACAAACATGTGGGGTGCATAAGTGGTTATTTTAAAGAAATTAGTCAAAAAGTTTAATTTTTTTTTAAGAATTTAATAAGAATAATATAATTGGCATCTACCATGAATAACACAATGAAAACCTAATGAGATATTCATTATTAACTCTTATCAATAGGCAGAAAAAAGTGTGAAACTAAAAATTTCCAAAGAAGCATAATGATTAAGTTCCTTATAACCATCACACTCTTTTCTCTCTTCATATTACAATGTTCTAATTAATTTCTATTGTATGATATAAGCGATCTTGAGATACTTGTTTGTCGAGATGACTCATTAACTGACAACATTTTGCAACTTAATGTTGCACCAAGCATGATACAAGTCTCCACTCTCTATTTAATCAAATAAACAGTCCATTTTACTCGTTGAATCTTTTACAATCAATGTTTCTCTTTTCCTTTTTACTTTGTCGATACTTTATGTTGCAATAGATTAGATATACACTTGATTAAGTTGTCTTTTCAGGTTTCTAATAGAATATACTTTTCAGTCTATTTAATATTTAGTTCAGGCTCTCTAGTGCTCATTGAGCTTAAAGGATTTACTTTAGGGTAGCCAATCATTAAGCAAAGTAGAAAAGCCTAAGTCAACTACTTGAGTTGATCTGATGATATGTTCTTGAAGAGGCAAGGTTTTAAAAGCACTTAAGCACACTTACTAGATTTGGAAGGGTGACACTGTCATATTGTTGTTCTACACCTTAGCGAAATCATGAACTGATTTTTTTATAACAATAATTCCTTTTGTTGTACACCTTAAAGAATCCTAAAATTTCATGTATCTTTTTCCATGCTCAACATATTGATGTTCAAACATTTCCTATTTGGAGTTTACATTGAAAAGACAATGCACTGAAATAAAGAGTAGGACAGATTTAAATAGGTTCGCGCCTATTGAATTGAACACTGAAGAATGAAGATGCATTTGTTCATTGCTAGGAGAAAGTTATGTATATTTCAGGCATCCTGTATAAGAATCAAGACCTTGCCTGGAAGTTGGAGCATATGTTGGATTATTCAAATTCCAAAAACTTTTTCCTAATGCAATATGCCTTTTTAGGAGCTCTTATCCAAATGCATCTGCTATTCACTTTTGTATTTAATTCAATACCGTGAATGATCTACTCAATTTGATCCTCAATTTGTCAATGTGGAACAACTTGTACCACAATTAAATTTTCAACTGGGCCACTTAACCTAGATCTTTACCATTATATATAAGTGATTAAGCTCAAAATATTTTGGTTCATCTCTAAATATCCTCCTTTTGCTCCTCGTATAAATTTATCTGTTGCTCTTTTACCTTTGCAGATTATAGAATACGGTGAGAAACGTCTAGCAAAAGACGAAGCTAAAGGGATAGACGAAGTTCAGGAACTTGTGGGTCTAGTGCTCGAGGTTTTACCACCGCCGCCGCCAAGACCTGAAGATGAGATGCAAGGTCAGGAAGAGATGCCCACTGAGAAACCACTGGAAGAAGATTAGTTTTGTTTGCAACAAATTCTTAGTTCAATGCTCATAAGCGATTGTACATGGATTTCATCGGGTAAGCTAACTGTTACACTGAATTAATGAAGTTTGATACTGTAAACAGACTAGTGTTAAGTTATTAATTGAGATGCTGTTTCTAATTTTCTTGGACAACTGAAATATCATTTTGGAGATTCTCGTTTCATTCAAGAAACAATACCTGTCAATAAATTATTGTTCCCTCAACATCAATTAGTCCCAATTCATTATTCTTCATTTTTCATCTGGCCTAACAAGTCATTATTCTTCATTACACCCGACGATCACTCCATCGGCAGCGGCCGATTGAAGGTCATCGAATCACATACCCTCGAGGAGGAACTTGCCGCATTGCCAAAGTAACAAGATGGCGTTTGATGAAAAATTTTCGTGGGACTGAGCCGATCATCCTAAAAATAGTCAATGAGATTAACTGAGATTATCATTCTTTAGGCCGATTTTATTATCTTGTCATTCGACTACTAAACTCCTCCAAACTCCTATACCTATTCAACTAGTTTGGCTCTTCCGCTACTAAACTCCTCCAAACTCCTATACCTATTCAACTAGTTTGGCTCTTCCGGATTCAAATCCTACAGAACTGCCACCCGATCCATCGAGGTCAGTGTTCACGAGTTTAACATTAGAGCTTGAGGATGAGATTGAATCAATTGCACTTGCAAGGTCAACTAATTTTGGATGGAGTCACAAAGGCAGATATTGATTTACAAAAGTCACAAGTAATTATATTTTCGGGTGGACAACAAAATAAAGTATATCCATTTCTCATCCACATAACGCAGCATTAAATTATGGGAGGAATTAATTTATTAAATGCAGAGTTGCCCATAACCATAAAATCTTCAACAACATAACCATTAATTATGAGAACAAAATTGTTCATACATATTTTGATAGCACTACAATATTTCGACTATTTCTCGTACTCCAATCTCTTCTACCTGGCCTTCCTATCGTTTCTATTCTTTTTTCTCATCTCCCTTTTCTCTAAATTGTATTCCTTTTTTATCATCATGCTGCGCATCGACAATTTAACTGCTGCAGCTGCTGCTGCTAAAGTTGCTTCTTCCTGAGTAATATCTGGAGTTCCCTGCAGTTCTGAGAGGAGCTTTTGCCCTCCTGGTATTTCATTGTCCTCCAGAACAACAGGATCATGGCTGTAGTTGAGTGATGGATCTTTTTCTGGAACAGAGATGACCTTGAGGCGGGTAGGTAAATGGGTTGCGCCCACCATAGGAAGATTCGATGCGCCCATAATCATCCACAAGCGTCGGGTCGAGGAACTCAGCACCAAACTGGTTGGGAAATAGGTCTCTTCAAAAGAAACAACCTACATGGAAGCAAAATAGTTAAAGCAATCTTTGGAACTCGCTTTTAGATGAATTTATTAGATGGAACTATGATCATCATTTTAGGAACATATGGAGTATGGTTTGACACCAGAAGAATGCATACATATAAGACTTGCTCAAAATAAATATAGCACATCGTGCAGTATAGTAACTACTACAGGCATTTGAGATAAAATTAGATTTAGAAATGAACCACAAAAAAAATCAGATACAAAACTATCCTGTAGTCAGAAGCACATCATTATGATATTACTTTTGCTCTTTCATTAACAAAAAGAACAGCCCGGTGTACAAAATCTTGCCATGCAGGATCCCGAGGAAGGATCCATTGTACGCAGTCTTACCTTGCTTTTTGCAAAAGGCTGTTTTCAGGATTCGAATCTGTGATCTTTTGATCACATAGTAACAACTTTACCGTTGCGCCAAGGCTCCCCTTCTTTCATTAGCAAGCATTTAGCAAATTAAAGATGAATATAGTGGAGGCATATGTTCTGATAAAATTATTACCTTGGCAACTGAAAGATTTCCATTTGGAAAATCACAATTCAAAAGTACCACTCCGTGCAAGCTGCAATAGCAAGTATTTCAAGATTTAGATAGCAGTGCATATGTAGCAACCAAAATTTCATCTGAATTACAAATGATATGTTTTAGTTCTACAAATCTACCCCATGGTTACCGGCTTAGCTACGCCCTAGGGGCAAACAATATGTTTTAATGAACTTACTTTTGAAGGGCAGCGACAATTATAGAACCGTCAAAAGAGGCGCAAAGATCAGTGACTGGTGAATAAATGTCCAGTCCATTGGATTGTAACTGTCCTGCCTTAAAAAGGTAAAGAAACAATAAATCATCATAATAATCGATTGGATGAATAAAAAAATAGATGGGGCCTGGATTCTCTTATGATGCATGGTTTAAGGATGACAATGGATCAAGAATAAATGCAGAAACTGAACAGATTCATGTCATTTGGGCATCCAGAAGCTGGAAACAGATGCACAACCTGATAACTAAAAAGAAAGTTGCTAGGAAAAAGAAACATATAGAAAACTGAAGAAAAGGCACATAGAAGAAAAGGCAAAATAAATAATCAACAAAAGGTTATTTCAATTCAATAAAGCATCAAAAATACCTCAAGGCATGTGCTCATCTATTTTTCTAATATAGGAGAAAATAAATGTTTAGTATCTAGTGTCACTTTAACCTTAAAATGGTGCACACTGGTCAATTCACAACAGCATATGAATCGAATGATGTGATGCAAAGACCCAAAGCAGAAAACTTTCAATTTGACAAAACATCTACTACATTTAGGTTACCAGCTGGCCATTTACTGCTCCCTCTATGAAATAACATGGCTTCCTGGACCTCTTCTAACCCAAACAAAGTTAGCTGAGAAATGCATGCTGAATTCTCATTAAGTCTGCGGAGCATCTTAAATTCACCAAACTTTGTAGTAGTCTACAGACTCTACCATGGCACTACCAGATGGAAAGGTAAAATGACAATTTCTAATTCAAGAACTGTACAACTAAATATGAATATTACATGCAGCAGAGGCTCCTCCCCATTAAAAAACAAAAAACGAGCATCACCTAAGTTACCTTAGCTCTAACTTCACAAGTAGCAAGCAGAGTGCCAGAAACAAAATCCCATAACCGAACCTACACAATGGAAAATGTTAATGGCAGACATACTTTGCATACTTCAGGTCAACAAGGTGCACTTACAGTTGAATCTCCGCTTCCAGAGAGAAGAAAACCATCAGCATGACCAAAAGGACATACAAAGGCAAGACAAGAAACAAAGCTGTAACAAGGACCCAAATTGATAGTGATCAGATTTTAAAGAAAAAGTGAGATCCTGTATTACAACAAGAAAAAGCTGTAACATAGAATTAGCTATGGAACAATTTAGCCAGCTTGCTTCAGATTAAAGAACTGACTATCAGTATAATGTCTTGAGAACATTGTCAGATTATTAGCATCAACATGCTGCCGTTTAATATTTCTTATGTGACCCGTTTATTCTTGTAGTACATTTGGCAATGGCCTGGGAAACACTAGAATATTAGTGAAGAAGACATCAATATCCAAATTGCATGGATTCCTTTTATCCAATTACAATAAAATTGCAAAAACATCCTACTTATTCTGGTATGCCAATTAGAGTAAGAACACCTGGTCCAGCTCAACTTGATGCCATGGTAACTGATCTCGGACTAGGGAATTGTGAAATTTTTTTAATAACCAAATTTGTGTCATTAAGTTGAGTGTGACAGACAAATTAGACTTCAATAACATATCATTGAGGAATTTTGTTGACTGTGATATAAAATTTTCTACACGTTAAAAATAGAGAGAAATCCAAATGAAATTTAGCCCACATGGAAGGCAATTTTGCATATAGGTATATCCAAAAAAATGCATAGGAAGCATTCATGTTAATCTCACTCTGTGTGACCAAGGCAGAAACTTTGTATTTCATGTGCACCATTTAGTGGTTCTTTAGGGAACCCAGTAACCTGCAAATGACAGTATGATAACACATACAAGGACATCAATTTTCAAAATTCTTAAAAACTACTACACTAATTCTACATATGACCAAATGAGCACAGGAAGAGTGTACATACACGAATTTTGAAGTCCCGATCTGCACTTACAATAAATCTATCGTCTGCTGAAAAATCCTTCAAAGAGAACAAAAGGAAAATAACCATAAACAGGTTTACAAACAAAATGAAACATACAACCAAACATATAAGAATCAATCAATTTAAGTTTTTAAAAAATACATTGAGGTCATCATCCATTAAAAAGGTTAAACTAGTTCCTTTGACATCTGAGATCTTCCAGATTGAATGCAAAAGAGCAGCTCAAACAAAAAAGAGTTTAGTCCACATTGAATTCAGGCTCAGGTCACAAGTCAACCACAAGGCTGAGAATTGTGGCACATCCTTAGGATGTCATGGTCTGTATTATATCTTTCTTTGCAGAGCAAAATCCAATGTACATTGTGCAAGGAACAAATTTATTTTGTAATTTAATTCTAATGTTTAAGTTTGCGAAATGCTTACATGGAAAAAAAACACATTTGCTGTTCATTTAAAGGAAAAGATATCCTATCCTCAGCTTGATCTTATTGAATCTAGTTAAGAGAATTTTCTAAGACATAAATCTTCTTTTTTATATTTTTATTGTAAAATATACATAGATATCAATAATCATGTGTTTCAAAAAGGGTTATTAACATGGCACTCCTCCCAGCTCATTAATGTGGATAACTTGGATTGCAGAACTGGAGAACCATCTCATGTCACTTGATATAAGTATAACCAATTCAATTGCAATGCTCCTATAGTAAATTGTAAATAAGAAATAATGCCATCTACTTCAAGATCAACAAATAAAACAGACTATAACATACAAAGGGAACAATGGGATCATATAATTATAATTATTATAAATAGTGGAATGTCGAAAATTAATACCAGTCTAGAGATAATGCTACAATAGTGACCAAGAATTGGCACAGGCTTGCTGTCAAATTTTAATCGTTGAACTTTTTCTTCATCAATTTCAATCAACCATACAACACCAAACTTATCAGCGAATGCAACATAATGACCACTGTGGCTAATAGCAACAGCGCTAACTCGTTTATCAGCAGGCCTGAAAATTGAAAATTGAAAATTGCAGCATTAAATGTCTCATCAACACAAACAATATATTTATAGAACAAAATGTTAAGCATTGAAAAACTCAACAAACCATGTCATATACAATAATTAATTTGTTGGCGCATTGACAAAGTTCACTGTATGGTTGATCAATAATAAAATCTAACTCTGCTAGTAATAACTCGCTCAGATTTTTGCACTGCACCACCGCCCATCACAAGATAACACTCAGAAGTAGAAGTAAATTATTACCCATGACTATTTTGTGCAAAACGAAGAGATGCATCAATATAGGACAAAAAGAAGGTGATAACCAAGTTCACAATGCAGCATAAACTCAGCCCTATTTTGGTCATCTCACCAGTGTACTTGGAATCTTAACTCTAAAGAGGAAGGGCAGGGGCAGTATTTAACAAACAGGTCATGACTCATGATCAGATAAAATTTTGATGTAACTATGAACATTCATGTAACTTTTACAAGTAAATTCAAGACACTGTTCACTGGAATCTCTAGAGAACATTCAAATACAAACTACATAAAAACACACAAATAACATTAATCACTTACACAGTCCAGATGCACCGCCAAGGATTTGTCACCCATATCTTGACAAGTTTGTCATCTCCAGCAGATGCAAACAATCGCCCATTTGCGCCAAATTTAATTGCTCTAATAGAATCTGTATGGGGAGACCCACCTGAATCATCTATTAATGAGACTGAGCAGTCACCTCTGTTGAGATTTGAATTAAGACAATTTTAAAAAATATCAGAGATGGGAAAGACATTATTGCTAAATTTTCCAACAAAGTTGACAATTCTCCAAACGGATGGTCTAAGTTAAATTTACCTTCACTATCAAAATAGTCGATGAAAATATTAACAAACAAAGAATTTATTAGCACCAAATGGTTTCAAAAAATACATAGGAAATTCCTAAAGGAAAATTCTTATTATATTGACAAACAAGACATAGATAGCAAAACTTAAAGAGCTCTAGCACTAGGTTTGTGCAACTATCCAAATCTAAATATCAGTATGCCCATAGTCTGAAAGTATTGATTTTATCTATTAAGATTTAAGAATTTACAAAGCTTACTCTAAATCGAACAGCCGGAGTTCAGATCCCACAGCAACGGCAACTGATTTCTCATATGGATGAATTGCAATAATTGCTGGAGAGACTTCACCATCCTTATTTTTCTCCTCTTCAATCAATTCATTTTCTACATCCTGTTCCCAAAGGGAAATGGCATTACAGGTCCAGTATCAAATTAAAAAAAAAAAAAAGCAGGAGGGGGGATAAACACCACATAATAATAATAATAAAAAAAATACATGCGTCTTTCTTTCCTCTTCTTTTAACAAGGACTGATTAACCAAGTTAGCATGTAACCCCCAAAGTTGTTAGGTGTACGATGAAAGAGCTGAAGTTAGTGTCTAGGACATAAATAATGTGGGAGAGCGTAAGGATTTATCCAAAATAACTTCTTTTAACCTGAGAGTACATCTAAGTAGTCTTATCTATCCAAGCAAAATCATTCTATCATAACACTAACCACAGCTGAACACCAGTTTCTATCGACCTCAGTTCGTGATTAAAATGAAAGAAAAGTTCACTTATTGACGACTCCTCGATATCGACCTCAGTCCGTGATCAGCTAGATCGAAAGAAGTGGCTAGCGGGAGAATAAAAGAGCAGAACAATCGACGTAGACAAAATTACCGCCGCGGTAGAAGCAACTTCCTCGCCGTCCCCGGCAACGAGTTCCGCCTCCTCTCCCATGACGCAGTCGAACTCGCCCACGGCGCTCCTCTCGTTGCGCTCGACCTCGCATAGTGGGGCGGGCCGGTTTGCCCTAATGTACGGGCCGCATCGCTCGCACCGATCACGTGCGCGGTACGTGAAAATTGAAGAGCAGTAACGGGTCGGGTCGGGTGGATCCGTCTAATTAAAATTCTAATTTTTTTAATTTTATTTTACAATTAATTTTACCAAAACGGCGTGTCGTCCACGTGTCACATCCCCAACGGCCTACTGAAGCCGGCCTCCAGAGACTGATGCATGGTTCACGTGCCGGATAGAGAAGCGGATTAATATTCCGATCAAATCTAAAAAAAACTAATTAACCATTTGTTTTAATTAATTAAAAGAAGAGATTAATAAAATTCGAAAAACACAAAACGAAATAGGGAATGGAAACAAATTTCTTTTGTGGAATTTCCATTTCGTTTCGGCTGTTGTATGAGGGGCAAAAGTGAGGCAGAGCACAGGCGAAGGTACAAGGAAATGGCAGTGGGGCTGCTGCTGCTGCTTCTGCTGCTTTTGCTCTTTCTCCTCCTCCTCCACCACCAGCTCCACCATTTTCTCGGCTCACCCATTCCCCAACAAAACAACAAACCAAAGCCCCATCAAGGCCACTTGGTTCTCCCTCGTATTTAAATCCCTCCCTCCCTACCCTTCTCTTTCTCTGGCCCATCTCCCTTTCCCTCTCTTACCCCCCTTCTTTCTCTCCATATATAGCTGGCCCGAGTTCGTTAGCCTCCTCCCTCCCAAAGGACGCTTCTTGCTGCGCCAGGCCGATTCCGGAGGCGGAGCGGATGGCGTTGTGCTGAGAAAGTTGGGATTTTGGACGCAATTGAGCCACGATTTCCTCGTGCCGCCTTGCTTACATGGGGAGGAGGGAGTACGACGGAGGCGGGGGAATGCCGGGATGGCTGTGTGGGCTGGTGGAAGAGAGCTTCTTCGTGGGTTGCCCCGCGCACGAGAGCCGGAAGAAGAACGAGAAGAACATCTTTTGCCTCGGCTGCTGCACCAGCATCTGCCCTCACTGCGCCCCCGACCACCGCTCCCACCCTCTCCTCCAGGTTCCATCTTAACCTGTGCCTCTCTTCTTCTTTTGATGTTGTTTCGTTGCTAAAAATGCCGTCTTTGCTACCTACTGTTTCTTCTCGAGTTCATGGTTAGAAATCACTTCTCAGGCAGTGGTTGAGGAATTGTTGATTTGACCGAGCTGGATTTTCTAAATCTTCGCTACTTCTAGCTCATAAAACTAGGCGATTAGGGAAGTTCCATGAAAATTATTTTCAAATGTTGTATGGCTTTTAGTATAAGCATCGGAAAGGAGGCAGGACTAGCCTGGTCGGAAAATAAGGGTTAAATTTAACTATGACCATCTTGGTTAGGTTTTGTTTGACATCAGAAAGCAGCAATTATTGCTGCTTATTTTGGTTCCTTGATTCTTCTTCCTATGCCAATAATTTTCTCCACCGCATGTAGTGCAGAAAGAGAGATGACATAGGAGTATAGTAACTGTCAGTAATGGATTTGCAGGCAGAGCTTCCCTGAATGGTGATGGCAGTAATGGCTCAAGCTCACATGTTGGTTGAAATATCAATTCATTTCTCTTTTGGTCATTGTTCTTTAATTGCACCCCAATCTCCTATACAAAACAGACGACCACAATTGCCACCGTAGACTAATTCGAGTCCTCTTCTAAACTCGACATGTTGTTCATTTCTCTTGCATGGGTTTGATCTCCAACAGCTAACCCACCATTGCTAACTAGACCTAGACCTGCCTTTTTTTCTCAGGATAAGTTCTCCTCCTCTTGGCTGCTTCCCTCAATTGTAGCCTTTCCTTCTTCTTCAGTTTCCTGCACATTTCTACGACTGTGGTAACTCTTTTGACCATACGACGACCATCATTCCCCCATTAAATCCTGTGTCCCTTTTTAGACCACCAACTAGCTTGGCCTATCCTCTATCTCGAGGGACGAGTTTACCATTTTACCTGCTTGAGTAACATGAGAGCAGTGCCTGCATTAAACTCAATTAATTGTGTAGGTGCGGCGCTACGTGTACAATGATGTGGTTAGATTGGATGATCTTGAGAAGCTCATAGACTGCTCATATGTTCAGGTTGTGTTCTTATGAATTAATTAGTATAAGTTTTTTGTTTTTATTCAAGTTGAAAGTTAATTTAGAGCTCTGTGTGAGACAGCCTTATACCATAAACAGTGCAAAAGTGATCTTTCTAAAGCCAAGGCCTCAATCGAGGCCTTCCAAGGGCTCTGCCAACATTTGCTTGACCTGTGACAGAATCCTCCAAGAGCCCTTCCACTTCTGCTCTCTCTCCTGCAAGGTACTACTTTCTCACTTTTGTAAAGAGGCTCCTGTGATAGATCCGTTTCATGGCAACTTTTTGTCTCCATTGATTAGTACAGTCAACGAAATCTTTCATGAATCATGAATTCAGCTGACCAGCTGCTACTATCCAAATGCAGATACACAAAAGAAACTTATTGTTACTGGTCAGAATATGAAGGCATGATGCACTACTATAACACTAATCCGATTGTTAAAAACATGTGTAGGTGGATCATTTTCTGATACAAGGTGAGGACTTGTCGAGCATACTAGTCGACGAATCCGAGATCGCCTTCTCTCACTTTGAGAACCTCAGGATGGACAGCTCCGACCCCCTCGAGGATGAAAGCCAGATGATCGCCGGTGGTGCGATAGTAGAAGAGCCACACAACAGCGACGGTGAGCCGTCCGACCACCACGACCATGGCAGGGGCAGCTCAGGAACAAAAAACAACAAGAGTGATGGTTTCTTCCCAAATCTAGTCCTATCTGCCAATAGCAACAATAACAACAACAACAACAAGAGGAGGAAGAACAAAGCTCCTCAAAGATCACATCTGTCCTAGCTAGTCTCATGGCATGAGAACAGAAATCCAAAAGAAATTTATCATTTTAGTCTGTGTCTGAGGAGTTGAACTTGAAACTGAGCACTTCCATTGCTGGTCAGGTGGTTGCAGTGGACCATGGTTGAGGTCCACAGTTGCCTACCAATTTTGCATTGATGCAATGGAATTAATAGTGCCATATATCTCTATCCATATAATATCTGTATCTATTTTCCATACTACGACAGTACTTCCAATCTTCTCAGCTAATCCACCGATCGAGGTGTCTTCTCAAGTAGAAATATCATATTTTTTTTTCTTCTTTGTGTTCTTCGTTGGTCTGTTGCACGGATTGGAGGACTGAGAAGTCTGCACACTGTAAACACTGCTGTTGTTGTCTTCTCCACGCAGCGATTCTGCTGCTAATCTTTCTTGCTTTGCACATGAACCCTAGTTTGTACTTGGAGGTTGTAGTGTGGTACACCGCGATAAAGGCCACTTTCATGATCTGAGAGCTCTATGGATTCTAGTCAAGTAGGACAACATGGGCACATCCAAATCAGGAGGCTCAGGGATATTTTAGAGCATTAATTGACATTGATTAAAAGATATTTGTCTCTTCTTCCTCTTTTTTTTTCTTTATTTTATTGACACCACAATTCTAGGATGACTATGAAAATTTTTTAGTGTCTACTAAGATAAATTGAAAAGCATTCGCAGTGAACGATTCATTAGTTCGACATTCTTAGGTCAACCGTGTAAAATCGAAACGAACAAGAGAGGGGTGGATCTCATTTTTAAAATTCTTCTTTTTATTTTTTAAAAACTTTTTGAAAACTCAAGTACACAATGGAGAAATAAAAGTGAGAATTATACATAGGAAAACGACACTTTTGTTTTTATTTGATTTATATTCTCGCTATTACTACTCCAAGATTCACGATCCCTTGAATCATTTCGATTAAGAAATCCACTAAATCCTCTCCTGAAGAACTTTTAAGTAGAGAAGTTGAATACACGAATGAAGAGAGTGTAACAGCTTACACTCTCTTATGCAAGTATAATAAAAACAAACAAATATAGTGTTTTACCATCATGGATTATAGGGGAAGATCGAAGCTCTGTGTCAATGTCATTCTGACTGTAACAGTTGGGCATAGTAGAGTTGCAATATAGCAATTGGGTGTAAACGACCTAGCAAAATCAAGTTAAAGTGCATAGAATAATGGATGTTCAGTGTTTTGGCCGAATGCCCATTTTATACAGAATTGAGGGCTCCTCCAATGACTAAGGGCGCCTCATGTAAAGCTTATTGATCCAATCCAATGCAATCATACGTTATCATCTTGATAACTTTTCTGATCCAGGATGCCTCCGATTGACTCAGGGCGCCTCAATTCTAGGTCCCTCTAAACAACCCAAGGCCCCTCCAATCCACTGGTTCAATACGACAATCTTTCGAAGGTCATAACTTTTAACTTGGGACTCCGACTCTGTCGATGGTCATGCATGCAAAATTTGAAGATCTACGCATGTATCTGCAATACAGAGTTAGAAATGTTGGTCCCTTGCAGTCGGAAAGAGGGGGTGAATTGCTTGAGAATAAAAATGAACCTTTCTTTACTTATAGCTTGATTAAAACTAGCACTTGTATAAAAAAAATTAACAAACTAATTAGGAAGAAAGAAGAGACACAGAAGAATTTACTTGGTTTGCAATCAGAAGATCACTAATCAAGATGTTGAAAAAGCTCATTAAAATCTCCTTCAGACGAAGAAACCTATTATAGTGTTAACAACTCATACAGTAGTAGAACAAACAAAGAAATTGATTACAAGTGATGATTTTTAGCTACTAGATTAGGGTTCTATTTATAGCCCTGATCTGGCGCCTAGATGTGGATAGAATTTTATCCACGTCGTACCAGATCGCAATAGGTGGTTTTACGATAAACTTTCTGGTCTGGGGCTCGAACCGGGCTGAACCAGCTCGACCAGGGGACGAGCCCGGGGCGCCCTGGGTCTGAGCGGTCCAAGTGCCTGGACCCAGTCTGGGTGCTCGGACCAAAGTTAACTTTCGGTTGACTTTTCGTTCGGGTCTTCTGCTCAGGCTCCGCTCGCTTGAGTGATTTCGGTCATCCGAAATAGGGCTCACTCTAACCCATTTTTCAGCCTTCTCGAGCAACCTTCCGCTCCAGATTTTCGTCCTTCAGAACCACTACGCATTTCCTTCTCGTCCACCAGCGTACTATTTTTCAGTGCCTCATCCCTCGAATGCACCTGTTGGAACCCCAAGGTTTTTTTTGGTGTGATCAACCAAGTTAGGTTAGGTCCTGTTATGTTTTGATCCTTGTGTCTAAGTGTGCAGGAGCTTAGGAGCACAGGAAGTCGAGCGGAAGATGCGACTAGTGAGAAGGACGACACGAGAGAGAGCCGACGGGCTCAGTGCGTCTAAGGGATGAGATGCTGTGGAAGATTGCACCGGTGGATGAGAAGGACACGCGCGGCGGTCCGAAGGATGAGAAGCCCGGGAGGAAGGTTGCTCGAGGAGAATGTCAAAATTGGGTTCGAGTGAGCCTTATTTTGATTGACCGAAATCACCCAAGCGAAAGAGCGAGAGGAAGAGAAAAAGAAGCTGAAGCCTTATGTTGGAAGGCATCTTCAAGCCTTCATGGAAGGTGCATTCCTTACGCATGGAAGGCGCCTTTAACTCATCATGGAAGGCACCTTCAACCAGGCAATTCTGACCGTTGCGGAAAAGGATAAAGTTTTATTCTTGGCCTCGCTGGAGGCGCCTCCCAGCCCTATGGAAGGCGCCTTCAGCCTACGGATAAGATTTTCCAGGGGCTATAAAAAGACTCCTGGATTTAGGAAAGAAGTAACAACTTTGGTATTCACTTTCCTAATCTTTTCTGAGCTTTCATTGTGTGTAAAAGGTTTTTCCGCCTTCAGCAAAGGAGATTCTTAGTGAGCTTTTATCTACCTTGGATTAACAACCATCTAGATTGTAACCAAGTAATTCTTGGCCTTTTACTTATTTTCTTTAAGTTGTTATTTCTATTTTAATTGCTTTGATAATCTAAGTCGAAAGACGAGAAAGGAGTTTTTTTTAGTGTTTCAGGCGACTCAACCCTCTCCAGCCGGCCTACCCGGACCAACAGCACCGAGCTTGTCAATTCTCTCCCGCATCATCATTTTCGCTAGCTGCATATTTTGCTCAACTTTCTATGCTCCTAAGCTCCTGCACACTTAGACACAAGGATCAAACCACAGCAGGACCTAACTTGACTTGGATGATCACATCAAAACTCCCACGGGTACTTACAAGAAAGATATATATGCATGATCACTTTATTTAGTCTTGGTCTCAACTTAGATTTTTCATGTTGGATCTAAGTTGGACCAGTACTTACAGTCCCACTGGGACTTGTTCTCATTGGAACTCTCTGCTCTGATTGCTTACCTGACTTACCCGTCAAATATCTGGTCTTCCAGACCTATTTGTACTTTCTCTGGTTCTTCTTAGTGTCTGATCAACCTGATTGTCTAAGACTTTCCTGCAACACTAAGTTAACACAATAAATATAAAATAATAAAGTAAAAGCAGTGTTAGCATCATTCAATATTCGTTGGTCTGCTCGACTGTGCATTTAGTCACACTCGTTTAGAGTTCACTTCTCCAAAACTTCTCATTACCTAGGATTACCTTCCCTAAAGTTTTCCCTTCCTTATATTTCACTCCTCTAAAACTTTTCATTATCTAAAATTACCTCCCCTTAGAGTTTTCCCTTGCTTAGGGTTCACTCCTCTAAGACTTTTCACTCCTAGGATACATTCCCTAGTATTTTTTTACATAATCTCTAGTTAGGATTAATCACTCGGTAGACTGATCACCCTTCTCTTACCTAACATCCAGTTAAGACTAGTCACTCATTAGACTTCATCCTTGCCTAACTTCCAGTCAGGACTTTCCACTTGACTAGGTCAACCTTGACCAAACTGTTGGAGCAATCTAGGTGCCCTAAGTTTTGATGTTTGGGCAAAGGTTTAAGTTAGGTTTATTGTTGTATTTGATATGCATTGTGAGTGTGCAGGATACAGGTACAACAAGGAAAGTCCAAGGGTGAGTCTTGGCGGTGTAAGTCCAAGCATGTAGTCTTGGCAACGTAAGTCCAAGTGTGATCTTGGAAAAGGAGGAAAGTCCAAGGATGAGTCTTGGCGGTGTAAGTCCAAGCATGTAGTCTTGGCAACGTAAGTCTAAGTGTGACTTGGCAATGGATGAAGTCCCGGAGGCGCGACCTCTTGGCAAAGGAAGACCCGACAACAATGACAAGGCCGATGGAAGCTCCAGAAGGCAAGACGTGAAGGATGGGGAGGCATCCGAGGGACGCAAGGCTGATGGAGGAGGCTAGAAGGCTAGGTCTAGGTTGGTCGGGCGAGAACGAGTGCTGAGTGAATGTACTCGAGGTAAAATCCTAGAATTAGGGTTTACTGTAGCAGCACTGTAGCGTTACTGTAGCAGTACTGTAGCGTTACTGTAGCAGTCGACTGGTGACTGTAGCAGTCGACTGGTAACGGGCAAATCAGGTTCTGATTTGTTCCAAGCTCTATAAGAAGGAGCTTGGTATGACCGGCCAAGGTGACGAAATTAGACTTGGTTAAGGTCTAATTAGTAGTCTACAAGTGCTCAAGAGTTTTCCTTGTGTCCAAGAGGTCTTGGTGAGTTTGTGGTGAGGTTTCTCCACCCACAAGGAGTTTGAGCTAGCCGGAGGTCTTCCGGGGAGTAATCCACCGACGGATAGGGATCGTCCACCTTACGGACACGCCGTGGAGTAGGAGCTTTATCTCCGAACCACGTAAATGATCGTGTAGCTTGGTTTGCATTCTTTCTTGTCTTGTATTTTGTTTAGCTTGTTTATTTTTGTATTATTCCGCTGCGCAAGCTAACAACGTAGGAAGTGAACAATTTGGGTGAGCCGCTATTCACCCCCTCTAGCGGGCACATCGGTCCTAACAATTGGTAATCTAGGTAAATTTTATTTATGCTAACTTGCCATGTTTTGTTTGCCTATCATATGTCATGACATCATATTTATATTTAACATTCATATTTTATTATGAAAAATACAAAAATACCATGTCATGTCATACATACATCATGTAACTATAGCTTGCTTTTCATTTTGAAAATTGCTTATTTTGATGTATGTCATGTAACATCATGCATTACTTTAATTCCCTTGTTATTTAAGGATAGATGGCATCTATTATAAATGGTAAATATCCCAACAAGAGGGATTATATCAAGTGGCATCCTAGATGGATGATCATGATTTTTACAATGCCTAGATAGAGATGCATGATCCCTTAGTTTAGGGCAAGACCAAATATACATCTCACAAAGAACTATAAGGTGACTTGTATGTGTTTTAATACACGTTAGATACAAGTGAGATGTTAAGATGGTGAACTAAACTCAAGATGTTGATCTAGTGCATCTTGTTGAGTTTTAGGTTCATCAAAACACATAGTTATGTGTCTTCCAATCATTGGGAAAGCTAATGTACAAGTCATGTGCATTGAGCCCAAAGAACGTGGTTGGATATTGGTTTTGAAAATGATTTCAAAATACTTTTGAAAAACCTTGGTGAAGACTATCTTTTGATAGTAATCATCATTGAAAAGTTAGATACAAATTAGGAGAAAACATTGAATTTTTCAAGAGTTGTGCCCTCTATTGCTACCACCAGAGAATCTAATGTGATGAATGGAGTGATGGATTGTGCCCTCTATTGTTTTCAGTAACTCTCTTTTTCACGGAGAATCTATTCCGATCACAATATATTCTTACTCCGCTTGTGGTGCTAAACTTGCTTCTTCTTAAGGGGATAGAATTATAATTATATATGTTTTCCATTTTTATCACCATTGATAAGCATTATAGTTCTATTTTATCTGATGTTGTAATTCTCTTTTAATATTATAGTTTTATTTCAATAAATACCATAATTATATTGTTCCATGTTAACCCTAATGACATCTAGGGACTATAGTATCATGATACTATAAAGATATTTAAATTATCATCCAGATATCTATAAATCATCGTATTTATAGACATTTTTTTCTTTAAATGAAAAACACAATCAAAAACTTTTACCTAGTGGCTTTTGGGACTTTAATGTAGTGGAAAAGCATTCAATCAATTTCTTTTGTATGGGATGAATCGGCCCATGCTTATATGAGTGATAAATTTCAACATTATTCGTTTAAATTGTTTATCAGGGACGGCTATATTCGACGGTCAATTGTTGAATGGCCAAGAACTTTGACTGCTTACGTTTGGTAAAGAGATTTTTTTTCCTTTAAATGTGAAGTATTCTATTGGAAAATGGAAAAAATCATGTTAGTTATTTTTAGATATGGAATCAAATTAGAAAATATTTTTGAAAGAATAGAAGAAATGTAATTATTTTAAAAGAATTGAAAATTTTATGTATGAAAAAAAAAACTTCTTACATAATTCGTTACTAAATAAATTTGCCAAAATAATTTTTAGAGTCATCAACAGCACGCCTTACCCTTTTTAAATTTACCAAATGGCATATTTTATGATTTGATTTTCACTCAATTAATAGGTATAAAAAGTGTTTGACAATTATAAAAAAAATTTATAGATGCCAAATTAGTATAAACTTTCCTCAAAAAATATTCATATTTAAATTTAAAAATTTTAATATTGTTGTCTATTCTTGTAGGAGATCGTCAAGGAATAATCCGCTAGACAACTGTCTTCTACGAGGTTGCTGGACGACAAGAGAGAGAGGCTGCGAGAGCTCAACTGTCAGAGACGCCAACAAAGTCTGGGAGAGAGAGAGAGAGAGAGAGAGAGAGAGAGAGAGAGAATATGAACTTCATGAGAGGCCCTAACTCATCCACTTCGACTTAAGTCAAGTATACGATAGGGAAAGGATAAAGAAGTACATTTAGAAGGATATGCTAGTAGTAACTGTTGGAAAAAATAATCTATCGTCGGAGATTTTTTGAGGACTTAATTGAATTTAAAATTATACAGAATTTAAATTCAACTTACAATAGAGATGAACTGAGCGGATAATCTCAGGTTGTTAGCAAGGGTTAGTTTTTGCTACATGACGAAAAGCGGTAGATTGGACTCAGTCGTCGAGGGGGTAGATCTGCTGAGCAATAGGTCTGTGTTGTTAAGCCGAGCAGTCGAGAGCACAGAGTCCGATCAAACAGAGCAGCCGTCCAACCAGAGAGACCGACCGAGCAGTACGATCGGGCGGCCAGTAAGGTCGACCGGGCAAAAAGGCTGACCAGGCAGTAAGACCGATTGGGAGGTACGGTCGGGCGGGTAAACAGGCCTAGCGAGAGGCAGGTCGGGCGAGCAAACAGGTCTGGCGATAGCCAGGCAGGCCGAGTGAAGCGACAGGGCGAGCATTCGGGTGAAGCGACAGGCTGAGCGTTTGGGCGAAGCGACAAGCTGAATAGTCAGAGAAGTTGGTTGGGCGGACGAAGAGACTGACCGGGCGAGTGGAGAGGTCGGTCAAGCGAAGGGGCCGACCGAGCAAGCTGACCGAGGCCTGCGAGAATCGCAGTTTCCTTGAAACAGATTTGCCCCACCTCCGACTGTGTTTCGAGACTTATTAGGGTCGTCTGTTTTCTAAGATACAACGGCTGACCGTAAATTCCACCAAGCACTGGTGGTCACAGCGAACTGAGAGACACCCGATTGCTATCATGGGCACTCTGCTGAGTTGCACAACAAAGAAGGAGGGAACACATGTAGAGAGCTTTTGTTACTTTTTTTCTTCTACATGTGATCGCAACTTTTTATATAGGCTGCTAGCAACTTACAATAGAGATGACCTGAGCGGATAATCACATGCTACTAGCAAGGGTTAGTTTTTGCTACATGCCGAAAAGCGGTAGATTGGACTCAGTCATCGAGGGGGCAGATCTGCTGAGCAGTAGGTCTGTGTTGCTAAGCCGAGCAGTCGAGAGCACAGAGTCCGATTGAACAGAGCAGCCGTCCAACCAGAGAGATCGACCGAGCAGTACGATCGGGCGGGCAGTAAGGCCGACCGGGCAAAAAGGCTGACCAGGCAGTACGGTCAGGCAGTAAGGCCGATTGGGAGGTACGGTCAGGCGGGTAAACAGGCCTAGCGAGAGGCAGGTCGGGCTAGCAAACAGGTCTGGCGAGAGCCAGGCAAGCCGAGTGAAGTGACAGGTCGAGCGTTCGGGTGAAGCGACAGGCTGAGCGTTTGGCCGAAGCGACAAGCCGAATAGTCAGAGAAGTTGGTTGGGCGGATGAAGAGACTGACTGGGCGAGTGGAGAGGTCGGTCAAGCGAAGGGGCCGACCGAGTGAGCTGACCGAGGCCTGCAAGAATCGTAGTTTCCTTGAAACAGATTTGCCCCACCTCCAGCTGTGCTTCGAGACTTATTAGGGTCGTCTGTTTCCTAGGATACAACGGCTGACCGTAAATTCCACCAAGCACTGGTGGTCACAGCGAACTGAGAGACACCCGATTGCTATCATGGGCACTCTGCTGAGTTGCACAACAAAGAAGGAGGGAACATAGTTGGAGAGCTTTTGTTACTTTTTTTCTTTTGCCTGTGATTGCAACTTTTTATATAGGAGTTCAGATCACCGTAGCGTTAATGGTCGATTAAATATCATTACTTGTCGAGCAGTGAAACACCGACCGTTTCACTTATTATCACTCGACCGTTCCGATTCTACATTAATCTCGAATTTAATGCATCTGTTATACAACAGTAAAAGGTTGGTTGTTCAGTTGGGCAAATTTTGTCCCGACCGGTCCAACATTCGGCGCGCAGATCGTGCCCACACACGAGTCAACATGGTTCAGTGTAATCTGAGCCCTGGATTTGCACCCCTGCACACCCACGCGTGAGAGAGAGTCTCTCCCCATGTATTGTTCACATCCTTAATGCATGTGAATCAATATAAACTAACCAACATGTCTTTAAGCTTCCAATGTGGAATTAAAATTTCATTCACAATAGAGCTTTTACCTCTTCCACCTCTTCTCCATTCATGCATATTCAACACTAACTTTGGAATGATTATGTGTGCACACACTTTTGTCCCTAAGAACGGGCTCCTTTTATATTAATGTCGTTGAAGAATGACATAGTATCTCTCCTAGTATTAATTGATGAAATGTCATACTCTAATAAGAAAAGTTTTATTTATATTATCATATCAAAGAGTCATATTATCATATCAGAGGGTCATGTCATCTCTATTTAGAAGATCATCTGGGGTCATGTCGACTCTTCATGTGTTATGATAATTCTCGTGTTGCATCAATTCACATGTTGTACATGTGCTATGTCAACCCATATGTTATCCCATGTGATATTGCCCAACTGGGGAAGTTGAGCCAAAGAGTTTGACATTTAATTAGTGGAGAGGCATCAGATCAGTAGAGCTAAGATGAATGAGCAAGGCGGTCGAATCAATGGATCCTAGATGATTGACTGGGGTGGTTGGATCGACAAATCCGAAATCATTGAGTAGGGTGGCCAGATCGACAAATCTAAAATAACTGAGCGAGATGGTCGGATCAACAGATAAAATAATTATACATGAGTATTAGATTGACGGGGCCAAGAGGACTGAGCAGGACAGTCGGATCGATGGAGCTGAGCCAACTGAGCTGATGACATTGAGTCGATGGATCTGAGTCAACTGGATTGATAGCATTGTCTCAAGAATATAGAGTTGAATGACGGAATGACTCGTCTTAAGTAGAATAAGTAGACCGAGTGAGAGTGCCCCATTGACCTATCATAATTTTAACCTCCCGGCCCTCTCAATTTGATTATTGACCTTTGTAGTGACTTCTAATATTCTGCACGTCATTATCAAAAGCTCTAGAGATCATATGGAGTACCATTGACTTCACCAAAAGGTAAGAGCACCTTAGTCCTGTACTAAACCCCTTTCCAGGTGTTGGACAATTGACAAAAGTCAACAGTTCACTTGCATTACATATGTTCCTTATGATTATAGATTTAACTTGTTTTGACTTTGAGTCATCAATCAGTCAACTCAAGGATCTATAGACCATCCAAATTGCTGCCCGAAGTCAATATCATCGACCAAACCTTCGAAACTCCACTCTTTACCCCACAATGATGGGGCACTAGTTGACTATGACCACGTACGCTGAGTTGCCATCTCAATCATTTTCACCATTTTCTTTCAACGGCCACAAAATCATGCACGTGGTTAAGATATCAAAAAGGGAAATATAATTTATCTAATATAATATTTTATTTTCATCGATTCTAAACACAATATTTATTTTTTATTAGAAATCAAATATTTGTAAGATTTTATCCATCACCTCTAAAATTAATCACTCAAAAAAAAAATATGAATAAAAAAATCAGAAATATATCAGCCAGAACAATGACAATCGGAATATCGAACGCATTAAATCATACAAAAAAAAAACAAATATTCGTCTAAAAGTATTCAAACTACTTTTCGGTTGGACCAATCTTTTTGTAGCTCACTTTTCGTTCAAAACAAAAAACGTTCGATCGAGACAAGGCATCTGCATTACAAGACATCCGATCCCTGATCTAATGGACCGAACCGGCCGGTTCAGCTCGGGTCTGGTGTGACTGTGCAAAGCACGGTTCGGACAACGGCGTTTACTATATTCTCCCGATGACAACATCATGTCAACACCAGCACAGTGCAGCTTCCCTTCCACCTCCAGACGCGAGCGAGGCTCACCTCTCGCTTCAAGCCCCATCGAGCTGCCCACCTTCCCTTTCTCTCAACATGAGCTCATCGCCATCTCCTTCTTTCGCTTTCCCTCTCCCCTATAAATTCTTTCCCATTCCCCTGTCTGATCCATCAAACTGAATCCAGTTCACCATGAAAAGGCCACTCTGTTTCAGTTCTGTTTCTTCGCTGTCTCTCTTGCTGGTCCTCCTCCTTCCTCTGGGAGGCTGTGCTTTGGACGACCTCTGTGACGGCGGCAGCCAGTTGGAGGTGGGCGGAGGAGACGCGGAGCGTCCCCTGCGGCTGAAGCTGATCGCCGTGGCGGCGATTCTGAGCGCCGGCGGCGTCGGGGTGGTGATTCCCCTGCTCGGCCGGTCGGTGGGCGCGTTCAGACCGGAGAGCGAACTGTTCTTCCTGATCAAAGCGTTCGCCGCCGGCGTCATCCTAGCCACGGGGCTCGTGCACATCCTCCCCGACGCCTTCGGCAGCTTGACGACGTCGCCGTGCGCGGAGAGGGCGTGGGGGGACTTCCCGGTGGCGGGGTTCGTGGCGATGTCGTCGGCGCTGGCGACCATGATGCTCGACTCCGCCGCCACCAGCTACTACGAGCGGCGGTCCCACTTCAGCAAGGCGCGGCCGCTGGAGGGGGAGGAGGAGGGCGGGGGCAGGGGCAGGGGCGGCGACGAGGAGGCGGCGGCGACGACCGCCGGCCACGGCCGCGTGCGCGTGCACACGCACGCCACGCACGGCCACGCGCACGGCGCGGTGGCGGCGGACGCGCCGGGGGAAGCGGAGCTCGCCGACGGCATCCGCCACCGCGTCATTTCCCAAGTACGCTGCTTACTTACATGCACGAATGAATTGAATTAGTTCACGGCGGAGTAATCTGACAATGGCCATTTGCAGGTTTTGGAGCTCGGAATTCTGGTGCATTCGGTGATCATCGGCGTTTCCTTGGGCGCATCTCAAAGATCCTCCACCATCAGGCCTCTGCTTGCGGCCCTGAGCTTCCATCAGTTCTTCGAAGGCATAGGTCTCGGCGGCTGCATAGTTCAGGTGAGACTAATCTCTACGAATCTCGCTTTAACATCGTTTTCGATTTTCTTTCCCAATAACAATAATTATAATAACTCTTAGGCAAAGTTCAGAGGCGGAACGACAGTGATCATGGCAGTGTTCTTCTCCCTGACAGCTCCGATCGGCATCTCCCTGGGCATCGCCATCGCCTCGAGCTACAACCGAGCCAGCTTCACTGCTCTCGCCGTGGAGGGCGTGCTGAATGCTGCCTCCGCAGGGATCCTAATTTACATGTCTCTGGTGGATCTGCTGGCGGCCGACCTGAAGAACCCGAAAATGCAGCTCAGAGGAAGGCTTCAACTGGGAGCTCACCTCGCTCTCCTTCTCGGTGCAGGTTCCATGTCCCTTCTCGCCAAGTGGGCATGATGCCGATGCTAGCTAGCAGTGACTGTCTGTCTGGTTCAAATCGGAAACCACCAAAACGATGATGCCTCGAGCTCTGGTCGGAGAGAAAAGGCATGGATTGGAAGAGCAAAATCTGTGCGTCTTTGGAGTACAGAAGATCAAGAAGAAAAATGAGGAGGAGGAGGAGGACTAGTTTTATTTAATTTTTGAATCAAAATCGAACTATTGGACAAAAGGGGAAGAAGCACATGAATGGAACATACATACACTCGAATTAACAGCACAGTCGCCATTGCTCGACAGTGGAGAAACCATGATAAATCAATAGTAATGAAAGAAATTTTAAAAAAAAGTAGGAAGGAGAATCAATGTCGAAGAAAGTGGGCATTGATCTCGAAACAAAAAGTTGCTTTAGAACGCAACGTTTTGCTACCGTCTGTATTCTCCTGTGAGCAGAAAGAAAGCACAGCATTGCCCCATAAATTGCAGCATAATGCAGAGGATACGGCATGAGAATGAGATGCTTCGAAAACCCACCTTTCGAACAGAAGCTTGATCGACAAGACTGAATAACAAAGGAGGGCTAAATTTCATATGAATGGTGGTGGATAGATCTCACACTTTCATATGAACATAAAATCAATAATTTTATTGTCTGGGGTTAGCGTCTCGACTATCCGTTTTCAGCTGTGTATCTGTATTTACCTCTCTCCATATCTGTGGGACCGGCTCTAGGGGCTGTTGACGTGGCGGTTTCATATTTTTATAAAATCAATAATTTCGTTGAACTAATTTGTATCTATTATTTAAATAGATTTTAAGGTTAATTTTTAATGAGTATGAAAATCTTGTTAAGTGGTTGATTTTCTCATATAAAAAGGAGAGTTGCGTTAAAATTAATTATTTTTATTTAATATTATATTAATAAGTAGATTTTAATTTAAAATGTTTTAAAATTTCATAAATTCATCAATCAATTTTTGAAGAAAATTGATTAATTGACCTAAAATTTTAGAAGTTTGATATTTATATTATTTTAGATGTTTTAATGAGTTTTTGATATATTTTACTAAGTCATTGTAGTTTGTAAGTTTACAAATTTATTATTTTCAATTTATATAGTGGAGAATTTAGATCAGGAGCATGAAAATTAAGAAAGTTTGCAAAAAGACATTTAAAAAATTTAAATGTGAAAAAAAGAGCTAAAACAGCTTTCTAAATTTTAAAACTTGAGTATAAATCTACTCACTCGATTCACTAAAAAAATTCATACGGTGTCGTATCAAAATTTTGGTATGATATAAATTTTATATTATTTATCTTAAATTTTGATATTGAAATGGTATATACCATAATGAAATATTAAATTTAATATGGATACTAATACTTTTGGTATACCTATAATATTAATGTATAAGTAAATATGATATATTAAAAATTTGATAATTTTTTCCCACTCCAAACATGTGCATGATAAAAAGTTAAAATTGTCCCCTTGGGACGGTGCGGTGGTTAAGACACCTCATGGGGTCAAAATTCGGCGTGACCGAGCATAACCTCCCTCATGTCTTGACCATTTGCATTAATGGCTAGTAGCCACCCGTGATTTACCTCCTCCGTGTTGGCCTAGAGACGGGTTGGCGGGGGCGCTGGGGCGAGTGAATCGCCTTTTACCACATGATAAAAAGTTAAAATTATGTCAAATCCGGAATATTCTTAAGTATTTTAAAATTTGAGTAAAAGAATTCAAAAAAAAAAATTGCTTAGTCAAACTCTTCGAGCTGACATGCCAATATTTTTGTTCACATGTCACACAAAAATTAAAATTCCTCTGGGAGATGTTCTTATAACCCTAATTTCGTTCTAATTTTTGAGATAACAAATGCACAATGTATAGTGCTATATCAAACTATCAATCCATAGAGTTGTAAATAAAGTCAAATCAAGTCCAGCTTTGAGATTCTAGTAGGGAAGATAATTTTTCTAAATCACATAGAAAATTTAATATCCAATCTTAATGGGAGAGAATATAGAAGAAATTTTTAGATCCGATTAAACGATCAAGTATTTGAGTATAGATATTTTTGAATTTAAGTATAGACTATGGAGATAGATATGGTAAAATTATATTCATACCCTACCTGATACCTGATATATATATATATAAGTCTTGTTTTTTATTAGTGATTCTGTCCGAGAGTAGAGACGATGGATGTTGGGGGCGTGGCGCTCCTGTTGATCGTTGGTAGACTTCTCGTCAGTGAAACCTGCAACCATAGCTGTCACGCCCCCAGAGGAGTCCTTACCGACAAAATTTCGGCAACATTTTCCCTGCACCAGTGACAATATGAAGCATAAGTACATATAACCACAGACATACTCATCAGCAGTATATAACAGCCCACACGGCTGGATAAATAACACAACCACACAGATTTAATATGCAGCCCACACGACTGAAACATAACACAGCGGAAATCACAACATATGGAACATCAAACACCAGAACAACTAACCGCAGGCCGACCCTGCTTGACACATAATCAACACATCAAATACAAGACAAACTCCATATAAAATATACAAATACGAGAACAAGTGCAAAACCAAATATGCGAACTGAAACACTAACGGTAGGAGTAGCTCAGTGTGACACGAGACTGGCGGACAGGATCTCTAGGCGACTCCATAAATCCTTTACCTGCTATCTGCGAAATAACTAGTTTATGAGGTGGTGAGTATAAAGACTCAGCAGGTAATAGACAGATAGTGCACGAGTATAGTAAAGAACTAGAGATACAAAGATATACGGTCTCGTAGGAAATATAACAGATACTAAAGTGATATCATAGTAAATGTCCATACCTGAAACCATATCCTACGCTAGTAAAGTCGGGAATAGTACAAACCTGCTACGGTACTGCTCATAACTACAAGAGCATCATGTGAGGTATACTACCAATAAGTATATCAATGTCTAAACACGTACCTCAGATATATATCTTAACCTATGTGAGCATATCAGCATAAGTAAGCAACAACAGCATAAATAAGCAATAGCAGCATAAGTAAGCAATCAGCAGATATAATAATAACAGCGTATGCACGGATGGTCACTCCCGCTCACCCCTCTGCACCATGACCCCTATATGGTTGAGAGGCCGGGACAATGACAGACTGTACACCACTCCAACAACCACTACTCTTGAGTGACCGAGAGGACAGTTGCATAATAGCTGAATAGCTACGTCTGCGACGGGGGTCCCTGCTGCCCACGACTCCAGCTATCACTACCCATGAGTGTACGAGTGGGGGACACGACAGGACAAGCGACACGCTCCAGCTACCACTACCCATGAGTGGCCGAGCGTGCAACCCTGGCCAACGACCCTCTCAACTACAAGGGACACATGGTCGCCGGCATGCATGCAATGACATGATGCGTAAAATGCAGCAGTCACCATCATATATATAAACAGAAACAGGTATGCTACATGAAGCCAGCATGCTCAATAAGAAACATGAATAAATAGCAGTCAAAGCAAGTAAACATAGTATCTGGTATCTATATATCCAGTATCTAGTAACTAGTATCTAGTGTCCGATATCTGCTAAATATCATGGATAACAACGAGAGACTGTATAGATACAGAAACGAGTAGCTCAAAGATTGAGTGGAAGTATCAAACGCAAGAAAAATAAGAGTGGAGTCAAGGTAAAAATAGTTTCTATCCAAAGATACCTCATGCACTAAGATCGATATATAATAAAGAGATAAAACAAGAAGTACCCGTCTTTAACTGTAGATCGTACCAAATAATCTCACGTTGAGATGTTCGTCTCAAATCAACATCCTGCATAATCATATAATATACAGTTTAGCTAGTTACATAAGTTACAACTAGCTAAACCCAAAGATCCAAACCCATAGATAAAACCCTAACCATAACTATTATTAATTATCCTTGACTAATTATTAGCTTCAATTACTCGCATTCGTGAATCATTTAACCTTCCCAACTATAATTTACAATCCCTTGATCAACAATCATATTATAACCATCTTCATCCACCTAATTAGATTAGGTTTATCATATCATCCAACCAATCCAAATATATCACACAATTACATATCGATTAATCCCCAACTAACACAATCTTCCTTTAGATTTAATCAATATCAACTTACTACCCAAAACCACCAATTAAACCCTTAATCACCTTAGGTTAAACAATCCCAAGTATTTCAGAATCAAATCAGCTGAAGCTAAACACAAATTAACTTCAATCACTTACCTAAGTCCGGAGGTGGTTGCTGGTAGTACACGACAGACAATCGAGGTCTACTACTGCTTCCCACTCCCTTCACTTGCTAGCCTTAATCTAATTCTCAACGATGAAACAGTGTGGAGAATAGAATTCCACCTTGAATCATATCAGGGGTAGGCCCGTGGCTGCTGGCAATAGTGTAAATATAGTATAAATGTGTTGAATTTAGGAAGATTTACATCTCCTTTTGAACTTTTTTATACTTATATATAAAAAAAATAAAAGGCAAATAAAAGGCAATTAGATAGATACTTTATTAAGGACTTGTATGTAAGAAAAATTTATATACCAGAGTGAAAATATATTTTTTTTTAAGATAGGAATTAATGAGGTAGAATAGTTTATTAGGAGCGAGTTCTGAGCAATTTTTTTTTAATTTTAAAATTTGAATCGCGTAATACTAATCTGCTCATGCGGGTTAAGTAAAATGCCGTTAATGAATGCCATTGCAAGAAAATATATTACGGTAAATAAAACTTGGTCCGGGCTTAACCCATCTTGGATTTGGTCAAACCGACTCACACGCGATCGAACCCGATCCTCACCCAATGACCACGACAACGCATACCACGAGTTGCATATAACGGAAAAATTATTTTTCTAAAATCACGGACAAACCGGACGGTTTTTCAGGCCGTCCGGTTTTCCTGGGACGGTTTACTCGGCCGAATCGCCGGCTCAGTTTTGTCTGTGACCTAGTTCATGATCCACTGGGAGGACCTTTCGGGTTAGATCGCTTCGGGTCCGATGCCCGAATCCGTATCTCATCTTTCGAAGAAGAGATTTATTTTTTATTTTTTTATTTAAAAAATAATATTACAGAAAAAGGGAAAACAAAAAGGGAAAACAAAAAGGGAAAAAAAACAAAGGAGCGAGCGAGCGAGTTCGATCGGTAAGAAACTCGGGACGAAGGAGAGCGAGGCGGAAAGCAAACCGAGCGCGAGATCATAATAAATTTTAAAGATTTGCCGGAGGAGGAGAAATAGCGCGCTGTGATTCGTTGAGATTTGTTTTTTGAATTCGACGGCCGCGCCGAATCGGGAGCAGCGGTGATTCGCTGAAGCCTCCCTCCGCCTCCATGGCGGCTTCGGTTGATAAACTGCAGCCTCCTTCGGGCTGCCGCGTCGAGGAGACCAAGACCCTCATCGCGTCCCTCAATCTCCTATCCCGCAACCTCCCCCTGCCGCCCGACGTACTCCGAGCCGTATCCTCAATCTACCATGCGGATTCTTCTGTACCTCCATCCAGGGAGGCCCAGTTGGAAAAGGAGAGTGCTCCGGCTCCGGAAGACGAGGTGGACAACGCGGACGGCGGCACTCCTTCATCTGGCGAAGAGGTCGTCTGGAAATCCTCGTTATATCGCTTGATTCTTATAGAAAATTATGGTTTTGATAGCAATGAACTTCTTTTTCGTTTTTGTTTGCTGCTCGACAAGAACTTATTTTGGAAAAAAAATCATCTTTTACAGAGTTGCTACGTTTTTGAGCATACATTTCTTAGATCTTTGGTACATGAAGTCACATGATCGTGAGTCAAAACTTAGATTATCATCCTTATAGAGGAATGCTCGCCAAAATATGAGAACAGACGGACCATGTATTTAGGGTGCATGTGTGATTTTTTTTGGGTTGAACAACTGATGTTCTGATGCACGTACATCAACGTTTCTAATTGTTAAAAGTGAGATGTGCGAGTATGTGGACATAAAAGATTAACATGTGAAAGTATAGCATTCGGTTCGAACTTTGTCTCGGATTGCATTAACTAGATTTTTAGTTTTGATTGTCTTGATTCTAAATGATGTTTTTGTCCTAATTCTTACGTGCAAAAATGTGCACGACATATCTGTTAAACGACATGATTTCTATTGACATAACATATGGTGGCTACGATAGGATATCATTTGCCGTTTTATATTTTCCATAAATGCTTTATAGGGAACTAGAGAAGTTTGTATAGTTCTGTGATCAGCGAACCAGGTCACAAACTTACCAATCTTGAAAAGGAATGGAAAACTTTGTATAGGTAAAGGTGCTTGCTAAACTGATGGTGTCCAATTTTATTTCTTATTTTATTAGTCATAAATGAAGTTGTCCTTCGTATCATAAGATAAGAAAAATGCTACATGCATAGTTAAATTAGAAGTGTGAAGGAAGTTGGACTCCATTACGAAGAAAGTAGATTCTAGCCTTCATTATTTCTATTCAATATAAGAAGTCGATATATTCAATATAGACTGTTGGCATACTGTGGTCATCATTTCCAGTTTATATGTTCATTAAAGTGGTCATGAACTTGACATATTCAAGTCTAAATCACTTTCCAAGATTCAATCTGCTGATGCTCTTTTGGCAACTCCAACCCATGTATTGAAAATTTCTCAAATATATAATGCAAGTTTAGAAGGTGGATATGAGTAGGAAAACTCAACTGGAAATGAGTGATATCCATTTACAAAATAAGTGAAAGTTAATTCAGATATTACAAGCAATTATGTTTCATTATAATAGTATCATCCTCATTAAAATAGTTGGCATCCAAATCCAACTTGAACATATATTGAGAAGGGAGTCTATGACTCAAAGTAAAAAGCACACCCTATATATTTGGTTCATCCTCCCTCGAGAGAACTTCTAGTCTTCTTCAAAATCCATTTTCCTTCATAATACTTGTGATAATTTTTCTGTTGCCCAGTACTGACAATTTGTATAGTTGCCCTCTCTTTTTGGAGAATATATACTTCCTCATTGAATCCTTTGATTAAAAACAATGTACACTTTATACATTTCTTTACAGATTCCTGCAGATTCAACTAGTGGAACATTGATTTCAGAGCTAGAAGATGCATTATTGAAGCAGAAACTAAGTCATATGTCTTCTTCAGCATTGAGAGAAACACAAGAAAGTCGCTTTAATAGTTTAATTCAACATCGCCTTACAGAACTTGAAGGTAATTTGATTTTCCTACCATGTTTACCTTTGGGCAAAGCAACTAATTCAAGTTCATTGTCTTTTCTTGAGAATTTTGTATAAAAATTATGTTTTTGGTAGGTAAGATACGTTCTAAAATGTTGATGTCATGCTACATTCAACAGTCTTATATTATCTCTTTTTTTTTTCCTTTGAAAAAAAAAATATTGCAATGTTTTTATCACCAGAGGTCTATATAGAAAATTATGACTCTACATCAAGGATCAAAGGTTTTGTCATCTCTCTTATCTAATAATAACAAGGAAATATTTTAATCTTCAAATACTTGGAAAGAGAAACCACCAAGTCACACTCTTTACTATCTATTTTCTCGATGGAGAACACAGTTTGATGACAGTAATAAAGATGACTTTTGTCTATAGGAAAGGCTGATAATTTTTTTTTTTTTTTTGCAAGCAAATACTTCTTGTTTCTTATTGCTGCTGTAATGAGAATTTTGTAGAGGAAAAGGACACACTCATACTAAAAGGTTTTGATCTTTGTGGGATAGACACTACTGCAAACTTTTAATTTAAAAGAAAAATATACAAATCTATTAATCTTAACCAGCATGATTGTATGATAGACTTGGTTGTGACACCTATTACTTTGTTATTTATGATTCTTCGGCTTAAGAAATATTGAAATTTCTGTTTATTCAACCTTTTAGTAATTTGGTTCTATATTTTAAACATGACATTTTAGTTGCCTAATAACTAGGACATATCCATGATGTCAAAGAAACAACCACATGCCTTCTCTTTTATCAACAAATATATTTTTTCTTTGGTTTTTCAGAGTTACCAGTGACCATGGGGGAAGACCTACAAATGAAGTGTTTGCTTGAGCTTTATGGCTTAAAGGTAACAACAAAACCTTATCACTTATCAGTAATTCTGAGTGTGAAAAAATTTTTCTCTTTCAAAATGAGTTGTCTTTATTTTTTATTCATTTTGTTATGCACTCATGTCCCAGATTGTCTCCTAATTGTTGTTTGATGCACATATTGTGTTTCTCTTTTGTGACTTTCCATGGAAAAAATGGAATTTAATTTTAAGCTTTGATAATTTATGATGAGGGATTTTTTGCATATTTACTCGAGTTTGCATGTACACTTACAATAAAAGAGCCAATTAATCATTATTTCTCAATGAATTAATAAATAAGAAATTATAGGCTTGTTATAAGAAAGTCAACCATCTTCATGTAATAGACACATTCCTCCATCTTATTGTTGATGGTCGTGATCAGATTTAGTTCTTGAGAGTATTCAAAATATCCTTGAGTTTTAATAAACCATGAAATTATACATTGGCCTTTTAGATCATTGGAAAATTTTATCAGTGGGCCTTTTTTTCTTTCTTTTTTAGTTTTTTTGTATTTGTAAATTTGATTAAAATGCTATGATGGATGTGAGAGATTATTAGAAAAGATGTAATAAAAATTCTTGATAACTTTTATCAAGGACCAATTGGGCATAGCTCTAATAAAGGATGATTTTAGTGTGAACAGATTAAGATTATAGACATCTTTAAAGATAACTAGTAGATTGTATCATTGCATAGTTAGATAAGCTAAATCAATTAAAAATTTGAAGGCATGAGGGATACAAGGAGCGGCTATAGAAAAATCTAACTACAGGGAGCGGCTAAAGAAAAATCTAACTAATGTAACTAAAATGGTTTAAGAGATTTGAATATTATTAATGATGTAATGCTACATTGAGTTCAATGGAAGTAGATGATCCATGTGGTTAATCCCAAATAGTTGTAAGACGGGCTTAATCATAGCGATGATGATGATGGTGTGGTATTTGGAAATTGTAAACACATATTTCATTGCTTTCTAGTGATGACTGTGCCAATTGCATGAGTTGGTATGGCTGGTACTTGGATTACTGCAGCATTTGGTTACCCATGCCAATTGTTTTGTTGTTTGTACCAAATAATTGATCTAATATTTATTTTAAACAAGTATGGTAGATTAAGATCTCTCTTTTAGACAATTTAACTAGAACTTGTTCAATCTGACATATAATCTTTTTTTCCCTGGTCCGTTAGCTGGGGAATTTGCATTCTCAAAAGTCATGTTGATTTATTGCTAGTGAATGTAAAGGTTTAAATATGTAATAGCTGATATGAATCTACCCATTTGAACTTCTCAAAGTTAATACATTAATTATGAAGTCTGAGTTGCTTGTGTCAAGTGTCTCCCTGTATTTTTTCTTGTTCTGATGACTTCTATAGGGGACTTACAGATATGAATTATTCATTGTTGTTACCGGTTATTCATTGTTGTTACTGGTCACTGTTACTAGAATCTATAATAGTGAGTTGATATTAACTGTTATAACTAAACATCCTCATGGTCAATATTTCTTTCGTCTCTTTGGCAGTTAGTAGAATTGCAGAGGAAAGTGCGTTCTGATGTCTGTGCAGAATACTGGTTGAATGAGAAATGTGCACACCCTGACAAACAATTGTTTGATTGGGGAATGATGAGATTAAGATATCCTTTTAGCATGTATGGTATTGGTGACAGTTTTCGAATTGAAGCTGATGATCGTCACAGGAAGAAAAGATACACAGAGGTTATATTCACAATTAGTAAATTTTAGATTTTTTTTTTTCAGTTTTAATGGTCAAATGCAATTAGTTGGAGATTGCCTATTGTTAGACACAGAAGAGTGACTAAATTTTCTCCCATTAAAAATTTTCACTCCAGAGGATGTCGAGGTTGGAAGAGGATGAAAAAAACCAGGCAGATATCAGGAAGAGGAAATTTTTTGCTGAAATTCTTAATTCTGCCCGTGAATTTCAGTTACAAGCACAAGCTATTCTCAAAAGAAGAAAGCAACGAAATGATGGAATTCAGGTCCAAATAACTATTTCTCTGTTTTTGAACTTCTCAGTGGATGAAACCTGTTGTTCCAATTCTAAGCTGGTTTTTCTAAGAATCTATTACTTAGTACAATTCATGCAATGAACTTATAATTAAACACCCTTCTTCTATTCCTAGAGAGATTCTAGAAACTTCCACAAAAATACTTCTATATTCATTTTTCTTCTTTTTGTTTTTCTACTTATTTTTTAAATTGCATTATGAGCGTATTTAGGCATGGCATGCTAGGCAAAGGCAACGTGCCACACGTGCAGAGAAATTGAGGTTCCAAGCACTGAAAGCTGATGATCAAGAAGCATACATGAAGATGGTGGAAGAAAGCAAAAATGAACGCTTGACGATGCTTTTGTCGAAGACCAATGAACTTCTTGTGTGTCTTGGAGCTGCAGTACAGCGGCAGAAGGACGCAGATGGCAATGAAGCAGCCAAAGACTCAGAATCTGAAAAGAATTCTGTCTCTAATTGTGAAACTCCAGGGGAGTTGTCTTTAGATGATGACAATGATTTTATTGATGCTGATTCCGGTCAATTTGAAAAAGCAAACGATTTGCTCGAAGGACAGCGCCAATATAATTCTGCTGTTCATTCAATACAGGAAAAGGTATATTATAAGAAGTCATATCCCATATTCAACTTTCTTTGTTTTTGTTTATCAAAAGATACAAGTTGATTTGTGATCAGATGGCTTCTAGGATCAGCTCATTATCACTGATCATGCTGCTTACATTTATAGAACTACAGTACTGGCCTTGTTGGTTAAAAAAAGTTATGAGAGTTCCTTACGCTTAAGTTTGTAAGTCCAACAGAAAGTGTTACAACTTTAAAAGATACTTCTGAGTCTCTGGCATGACATCTTCTGATACTAGAATTTTTTTTTAACTGGAATCCATCTAACAATACGAATTTTCTATGTTAGTACATCTCAATGGCTAATACGCTACATTTAACTATACTTTTTGATCTACATATGCTAGTTATAAACCAAACTCCTCTGGGTCGCTGTAACATAATCAAGTGTATTATGAAACATGTTATCTCCTCTCGTGTTGCTGCTTACATGATAACACTGCTGCTTAATGCAATAAAACTTTCATATGATAGTTAGAAGTTTGCTTTGTTGCTTCAGTCGCTACTTTGTTATGAAGTTGAATTTTGAATTTAGCATGTTTTTAATTTCCTGAGGCATGGAACTAAACAGAGGGTGCTTCACGTGTGTTTCATACAGTATATAGAATTGTGTTATTAGCAAAGCATGGTTGTGGAATAGAGTTGAAAGAACTTCTGGTTGTTGTCATTCCCTGATATTTGATGGAACATGGTCGTTGAAATTAATATTGGTATCTTCCAAAAATTAGGCATTGGTCCTTCCAAAAAGTAGCTGTTGGTCAATTGGATGGGTAGATTTGCTTGGATTAAATTGATAAAAAAAAACTATACATATTCCTGTGTTATGCTAGTAAATAATTATTATTGTGATTAATAGGCTGAGCTGAACTTGATATATTATCAGAATTGATATGCCTATTATTATTGCTAGTGAAAGAATAATATAGTTAGTTAAATAATCCATATAAATTACAAATATTATAAATAGAATTGATATGGTATTACAATTAATATTTATTTAGTATTAATGAATCATGCTCCACTTAGACGACCAATAAATGCTCCAGTTAGGCGATGTGAAACTATGATAAACATGCATATCAAACGAGGAAGAGGAAGACCAAAAAAGACTTGGTTAGCAATAATAAAACAAGATAAAATTTATTTAAATATAGATGATGATATAATAGGAGATAGAGCTCAATAGCGTAAAAGGATTCATACAGCCGATCCCACCTAGTGGGAAAAGGTTTGGTTGTTGTTGTTGTTGTTAATATTAATGAAATAATAAATTAATAATACTAAAAATATCAATATTTATTACTCTACGTTAATTTACAAATGATTAATTTAATTGATGGTGTTATTATTTTCAATATCAATCAATTAGATAACTTAATTAGTCTTCTAATTTTTAATTATTTCAACACTAACAATGATACAGCTATTTACAATATTAATCAAAATATTAGTAATATCGATATGACTAATTAATATAGAGATTTGAGGAATGAAATAAAATTGGGGTTTATGGTGGTAGACAAAGGGGAGAATGTGCCATTATATTAAACTGGTGGCCTTCTCTAGGGGATTGAAGAAAAGAAATCTTAATCTTTAGAGACCATACTTCGATAAAAGTTGAGAAAATTTCTATTGTTATTATTTAGAGACAATCATGACATGATATACATAGGACTTGCTATAACATTCTATAACCAAGACACCTAGTTTCAGATTGAACCCGCAAGATACATAATTAACAACTTAAATCATCCAATAACTCTAACACAAATATTTATAGTCACTTTTTATTTAGGTGTCAAAAAAAAAAAAAAGGGAACATAACTTAGTGATTCCAATATAAATGAATTGGTAGAACAAGAGGGATGAATGATCAATGGGTAGGTTAGGTCAATAGTTGGAGGTATAGTTTGTTGTCATTCTTCCATATATCCATGGGTAGAGCTAAAGATACAACAGTTAAACAAGGTGATACAATTTAAAGGTAAAATGGGGAAAAATTACTAACAAATGAAAGGTATCTGATGGCTCTTGATTGACTAATAATGATGCCCTCAATGGAGTTCATTGGCCAGGGAATTATATTTAGATAACCTTTACTAATGGTTTCTTATTACTTCCTGATACTCAAATTAGTAATTTAGCGCTGTATTACTTTTAATTTTATGAACAATTCACCCCCTCTAATTGTGCATTTCTGCCATTGGAATGTTAGAAATCATGTTTGGATTCTGCAGGTAACAGAACAACCAACACTACTTCAAGGTGGGGAGCTGAGACCTTATCAGATAGAAGGACTTCAATGGATGCTTTCGCTGTTTAACAATAATTTGAATGGTATTTTGGCTGATGAAATGGGTCTTGGAAAGACAATCCAGACCATTGCACTCATTGCATATTTGATGGAAAACAAGGGTGTCACTGGCCCACATTTGATTATAGCTCCAAAGGCAGTATTACCTAATTGGATTAATGAATTTTCAGCATGGGTGCCCAGGTGGATAGTGTAGCAATAAATTGTTCTAACATGAATATATGGTTTTTTTACTGACAACATGGTCAACTTTTTATTTGTCTCCAGTGTCACAGCAGTACTGTATGATGGGCGGCTAGATGAAAGGAAAGCAACGAGGGAAGAATATTCTGGAGAAGGAAAATTTAACGTGATGATCACACACTATGATCTGATAATGAGAGATAAAGCTTTTCTAAAGAAAATTCACTGGTACTACATGATAGTTGATGAAGGGCACCGCTTGAAAAACCATGAGTGTGCTCTTGCCAGGACGCTTGTGTCTGGGTATGCTCTCCAGTTGTAATTTCATTATGTGGCCTAGGTTCTAACATACACTGTTGCTCAAGATAGTTTTATGGTAAAGTTAGATTTTTTTTATTACTAATAAATCACTGAAGAAACATAGTTATATCGAAATAAAGTGCTTCCACTTAGATCTTAATGTTCTGACATACACTGTATTTGCTCAACATAGGTATATGGCAAAAGTAGATTTTTTTTTATTACTAATAACTCGCTGAAGAAACTGTTGATGTGCAACTTTTGATCTCAGGGCAAGGTACTGAATACGTGTTGATAGTAGGTAATGGTAAAGCATCTATGCAAGATGGTATTTTATCTGCCATACAGATGGGAAGAACAATATTAGGTTGGAAAATATCCATTTTTTTCATTGTTGTTTTTATTAGGAAAACTAGGTGAGAAAAGTGACTAAGTGAGAGCTGGAAGATCTCCTTTCTCTTCTTTTCTGCTTCTTTAGCCCCATTTTTCTTGTTGCCTGATAAAGGCGAAATGCATCTTCAATTCATAGTGGAGCTTTTATGCCCCCCAATGAGTGCGGATTAGTTCTGGGATGACTAGTCCATGTATTGTTTGCTGCTACACAGTCCTACAGTGGAGGAGTTGTGATTCATGTGGTCGATATAATTATGCCAAAATTTGGAAGTCTTTTCACTAGTTCCCTACATTTCATGGTTAATAGATCTTGAGTTAATATAATTGTATGCATAAAGCATTGGTAGATGTGGAATGAAACATCTGATGGTTACTTGTTAATTCTGTAAACCTGCTAAGCACACATTTAGAAGGGGTTTTCTACCCTGTTGTGGGTAGTTTATCTCATGGTTTGAAAATTTTTCAGTTCCATTCAGCATGAATGTAACATCTCGTTGTGCCCATGGATCAAAACCGAAATGAGACTAGCAGTCTAGCACTACTGATAGATCCTTCACAAACTCTATAGCTCGCAGTTGCTCGCTGTCTATTCGCTACCTGCTGTTGTTGCTTCACTTCTCTGCCACAGGCTGCATCTAATGAGTGTGAAGGATTGCCACTGTTGCTCTGCTCCTTTCTAAAACATAGAATAATTAATCCACAGCCCATTATATATTAACTTGTAAACACAAAACCCATTAACCAATTAAACTTATTCTTAGCCCTATCACTCAAAATGAGATCTTTACTCAGGCAAGCGAGGACATACTGGTTCACGACATCAGATGTAAGCCTTCTCTTCTTCTTCCTCTTATATATATATATATTTTTCTCCTGCTTCTCCTTCTCATCGATTCCACTCCTCATCAGTGCCACCAACACCATGTCTCAACATGTCAGCACAACACCTATACAATCTCATTCAGTTGGAGATCGAAACTCTAACCTCGAACCAAATTTTAGACTTTGGATTTAACATTGTTTGGTACCATTTTGAGTGTTTTTTTTTAAATAATAGAAATTTGATCTCTTCAAAATATTTTATTTTCTGAGTTTGGTTTGCTTGTAGATAGTTTTTCTTATGTATAAATTTATCTTTGAAGTGATTGAAATACATTCATGATGAAACTCCAGATTATTTCCAGTGTAATTTAAAATTTTAAGTTTCATTTCTTATCAGCTAATCATCTCTCTATAATGTCCTATTTGATGGAGGGTTCTTTTATTTCAGATATCGTATCCGCCGGAGACTCCTTTTGACTGGTACTCCAATACAGAATAGTTTACAGGAGTTGTGGGCATTGCTTAACTTTCTTCTACCGAGTATATTCAATTCAGTACAAAATTTTGAGGAATGGTTTAATGCACCATTTATGGATAAATGTGAACTTTCCCTTACAGATGAGGAAGAGTTGCTGATCATTCGCCGTTTGCATCAGGTGAGTAACCACTATATTATTTCTATTTGGTATCTTCTTCATACTATTAACTATAACACAATTTTGAAATCTCAGGTTATAAGGCCATTTTTACTAAGAAGGAAGAAAAATGAGGTGGAAAAGTATCTCCCAGGGAAAACACAAGTCATTCTAAAATGTGATTTGTCTGCATGGCAGAAAGCATATTATCTGCAAGTCACTGATCTTGGAAGGGTTGGACTTGAATCTGGTGAGTCAGGCTTGATACATACATTCTTCTGATGACATTTTCTAATAATTCTTCACCTTCTAATGTACAGGTAATTGTAATATAATTTTGATGACTTCTGGCTTCTGTCTTTGTAAATTCCAGATTGGAATTTGTGTGAATGCAAATTATAAATAAAAAACTCGAATTATTGATATTTAAACCATAAAATGAAGCTTTTGAACTTTGCAAGGATATGTTTGCAGTGTCTCAAGATTTTGTTTTCCCAACTACATCTGGCAACAATCTGGAACCTTTTTTTCATATGAACTCTATTTAGGACAATTGGCCATTGATTTAGTACAGATAAACAATTTATTTATATAATTTAACAAGGATGTTACAGATTTTTTTTAGCTTTGGTGATTAAAACTTATGGTAAGCTGAAAAATCTTAGATTTTTGTAATGCAACATCAAATGAGATTAAAGAAAAACAAAAGGGAGATAAAAATGTTGGACTCGGTAATATCTAATTGAATCTTGAAAAAAGGTCAACTTCACAAGATCAGTATTTTGTTTGGTTAACTAAATTATTCAATAAAATTTTAAGAAAGTTTCATATGATTAGAATGATATTAAGATTTAATTAGTTGAATAAATTATTGAGGATTAAGTGGAAGAGTCACACCTTGGAATTTTAGGAAAGTATTGCTGTAGCAAAAGGTGGTTACGCTTACCCCATACACCCCTCACAACCCATCCTCAGGTTATGTGAAGGGTGGTAAATCACGGGTTAGCTTATAGCCGACCACCAAGTGGCTAGGGGGTGGGGGGTTTTTCCCTAAGGGTATGCGGCCACCGGGAATTGATCCCTTATTCCATTATAGTAATTTTGTCACCCTCTAGTAGGCATCCCGTGGGGACTAATTGTTACAAGAATAAGAGGTAACATTTGTTTTGGGGGGGGGGGGGGGGGGGGTTGTTTGGGTTCTGACAATGGATGTAGTTTTATGTCCTCCAGATCAATTATAGATAATAAGTATTTAATAAGACAAGTAATAGAAAAATATTGATAATATATGAATGATTTGCTCATAAATTTTATCAACTTAAAAGAAAAGAGAGAGGAAGGAAATATAATTATTATCATTAGTGTTATTGATAATGCAATAAATTATTTTTCTGTAGTTGTAGGTTTATATATGTATCAGTTTATGTTTCGGTATTATGCTTATTGATGAGTCTAGATGGAACAAACTTCAAGCTTGAATTTTTGAGAGACTTTAGGAAAGTGTGTTTCATGCTTATGGGTCACTAGCAAAACATTATACATGGTCTGATAACATACCTAACCCGAAACATGTAACAGAGACAAAATCCGAAAGTAACATGAGATGGCCCAAATAGATAAGTGGGCGGACATGAATTAATCTATTTATCAAGAAAATTTGTTTTAAATAATAATATTTTTTATGTGATTTATATTCAATTCTTTAGATGGATTAGATAATTTTACACTATAAAATTCTGTTTTAATAAATATATAATTATTTTATATAGTTTTTTAGTTACTTGAATGACACGACTTGTTTATGACATGATTAGCACAACACGACATAAATTGCAACCCTTACCCGTGGATAAGGAAAATTGTGAGGGACACAGATGAGGTAGGGAAAAAAAGTTAAGGAAAATTTTCGATTTGGAGTTTTAGTCAGTAACAAGGGTGGAGTTAATGTCTGTCAATAAGGAAAAAATTTGTCACATCCAGATTTGGGTCAATATTGAGAACAAAATTGACAGGGACTGAGAAGAAGACTTGCAAGTTGAAGCCATTTTCCTCTCTTCATGTTATGGTGTATAATCTTCCTCTTCCTCCAAGCCATCATCAACAATGAGGGGGTGTTGACAGTGATTGCCCCCATAGACGAGAGTAGTAAAAGGTTAATTAACTTATTATCTGTTTCATTCAGTTTTAAATGGAATTAGATTGTTAATTTTTTTAATAAAGATGAAATACAAAACTAGACGTTTTGTCATAGATCATGAATAACTGTTCCTTTAATCATATTATGCTATTACATAAGGTATTACTGAATCTAATATATTTTATGATATAAAATACTGCCTTGATCGTTTAGGTTTGGTTTTCTACTCTTCTCTGATATGTTGTGTATTTGACCTCCATTTGCTATGCAGTAATTATCCTTTGCTACATTTTTCATCCACTATTTGCAGGAATCAAGTCAAAATCTCTTCAGAACTTATCAATGCAATTGAGGAAGTGCTGCAATCATCCATACCTCTTTGTGGGGGACTATAATATGTGGCAAAAAGAACAAATTGTTAGAGCATCAGGAAAATTTGAGTTGCTTGATCGATTACTTCCGAAACTGCAGAGAGCTGGTCACCGAGTGTTGTTGTTTTCCCAGATGACAAGGCTTATTGATATTCTAGAGATCTACTTGCAGTTATATGACTTCAAGTACCTCAGGCTTGATGGCTCTACAAAAACTGAAGAACGAGGGAAATTCCTCAAACAATTCAATGCTCCAGATTCTCCATATTTCATGTTTCTGTTGAGCACTAGAGCTGGTGGTCTTGGGCTGAACTTGCAAACTGCTGATACTGTCATAATTTTTGACAGTGATTGGAACCCTCAGATGGACCAGCAAGCAGAAGATCGAGCCCACCGTATTGGACAAAAGAAGGAGGTGCGAGTCTTTGTTTTGATTAGTGTTGGATCAATTGAAGAGGAAATATTGGAACGTGCAAAGCAGAAGATGGGCATAGATGCTAAGGTTATCCAGGCAGGATTATTCAATACAACCTCCACTGGTCTGTTCTCCTTGCACTGTGTTAGGAACTCATATATCAATCTTTATTAATGATCATCTCTCTCAATTGAATTTTAACACTCCTGATTATTATTTTTGCATTGTGCAGCACAAGACAGGCGACAGATGCTGCAGGAAATAATGCAGAGAGGTACAAGTTCACTTGGGACAGATGTGCCTAGTGAGAGAGAAATAAACCGTCTTGCGGCTCGAACTGAGGAGGAGTTTTGGTTGTTTGAGAGGATGGATGAAGAGAGAAGGCGGAAGGAAAGATACAGGTCAAGGCTGATGGAGGAAAATGAGGTGCCTGATTGGGTATTTCACAACACTAACAATGACAAAGCCAAATTGCAACTAGGTCAGGGTACACAAGGCAGCAGTGAAATCATTGGAAAGCGATCTCGCAAGGAAGTGGTATATGTTGATCTACTGAGTGATGTTCAATGGATGAAGGCTGTAGAAGCTGGAGAAGATGCATCAAAAATATCTTCTAGAAGGAAGAGGAAAGAACACCCTTCTGATGCATGTGAGTCTGTATCTAACAATGTGGACCAAGAAAGTTTGTCTGAGCAAAAGAATATTGGCAGATCTATATTTGACGATGATATCAGTAATGATTCACCGATCGTGTGCAAGTCTGATCTATTTCACAACAAAGATGAAGGTGAAAGTGATGCCAGCAGTTTTCCTGACAATTTTACTTGGAGAACCCACAAGAGAAAACGGTCAACCCATGGCATATGTAGTGGGCCTAAGATATGAAAGCGTCAAACATGATCCGTAATTTAGTTGCAATTGTCTGGCAGCAGTCAAAAAAATATATTAATCAAAGGTGGGTGCTAACTTGCTCATATTGCAAATTATTAACATTTATATTGATGATGGTGAAAGGACATGATTTTTTTTTAATTATTTTTCCTTGTTTTGATAATGATTCATCTCTGGCCCAAGATTTGTTCATTTACCTGCATCTGTTTGTGTAGTTTGTATTGTTAGTTATCTACACAGAAACAGAAAGTAAGTTTTTCTTCTTTTAAAGGGAGAGATATATGGAAAAAGGTTGGCCATGATTGTCATGTCTTCCTTGTGATCTGTAAGCTAAGTGGATGTTGTTCTTAGTCATAAACAACTAAAAGCTAGGGGTTAGCTATAAACTTGTGTGCTGTTATCATTGATACTTCTGTATCTGTTCTTTCTCTTGTTGATTTCATGGTTAAATCTTCTGGTTTGTCCTATCAGCAATGACACAACACTTGTATCTTTTCAAATGCAGCTAAGGATGCACAAATGCATGGTGTTTTTTCAGCCTGTCAAATTGTTGCTTGCAGTTGCTGAAGAAGCAGTCATGAGCAAATCCTGCCAAAATACATGGTGCAAGAACACACAAGTTGTGTTTTCTTGCCTTCATTGGTTTTTTTAGCTGGGTTCAGAATTATCTTCTCTACATATATGCAATTATCAAGATCGAACCTGAGAAATGAACAAGCATGTGATCTTCATTTGTCAAATGGTGTCTATTGTTTTTGATCTATTCATATGTGCCAAGCTTATCATGAGAGGTCTGGATCAGTCATTTTGTTTTGATCAGACAACTTGCTTGCAAAGCATTTTTTTTGTTGGACCTTTTGTTTTTCATATTTAAATTTGTTGCATATTAATACTAATAGAGGGACTGAATTCAAGTAAGTATTTTGAAATTGGAAAAGAAACATAAAATCTTACATTTTATTAGTTATTTGTTGCATTTTTTATATAAAATTTGACTTATGAATTGAAGAACTAAATTATTTATTTTTAATATTTTATTTTTAAGAATTTTATAATTAATCTATAAATAAATTTATAGAATAATATTTGTTTCTAAATGATAAATAATAGTTCGTTTTTTATGTTTGTTTTGCAAAGTTTGCTTGATTAATTAGTTTGCAAGAATAGCTTGTCATGATCATTTAATTCCATTGGATTAATGTTTCTAATGAATTCCAAGAAATTAAGTGACATGACACCAAATAATTTTCATTAAAATATAAAAATTTATCCACTTGTATTGAATTATAAAAATTAAAATATAAAAGTTTTGATTCGTTATGAGGATAAGTCCGTGCCATTCTGCAAAATGGTCTGCTATATATATTATTATTTTATTGAGAATATGTTCACTTTACTAATTAATTTTGATGAAGTCTCAAATAAAATTATGTTAATATCTTTTTTTACACTAAAAATAATTTCAAGGTTTATTAATATTTTTCATAATCGTATCAATCTGGGATCTAAAGTTCAAGATTCAGCTATGATGTATTATTGAAAATTTTTCTCATTAATCAATAAATCATTTAGAGTTTGAGACTCAGTTGTGGGGTATTATTGAAAAATTTTCTCATTAATCAATCAGGGATCTAGAGTTCGAGACTAACTGCGACGTATTATTGAGATTTTTTTCCATTAATCAATTAGAAATCTAGAGTTTTCTTTAGTCTCACTTCTTAGAATTAGTAACATTGCGAGCAGAGAAATTTCTATAAATATCTTGTGTCGGTGATGTTAGAAAGCCTAATTTTTTCAGAGACTAACTTCGATGTATTATTGAGATTTTTTTTCCATTAATCAATTAGAAATCTAGAGTTTTCTTTAGTCTCACTTCTTAGAATTAGTAACATTGCGAGTAGAGAAATTTCTATAAATATCTTGTGTCGGTGATGTTAGAAAGCCTAATTTTTTCAGTTTTTTGGCTAATATCAAGGATAATATTAAATTATTTTTTTATAAAGGGGAGTCCGTTACAATAACTTGGTGCTGGGATTCTCAAGCGTCATCATAGCATTGCACTATTGTATGGGGTTGACACACCCTTAACTAATTTATGGGTGATATTTTAGCTAAGATTAAGTGTAATATTTGTTCTTATCAATTTATTATCTGATATAAAGAATTAAATTAATTTTTTATGAAAAAAAGTCGGTTACCCGTATGCGTTCATGTATTATATTACACACACAACCAAAGACGGAGCCACATATAACTTGGGTGGAATAGTTGCCCCAACTCAATTTTTTATAAATACCCCTAGAGGTGTATATAATTATAAAAATATTAGAGTCTTACTAAAAAAAATAAAAATAGGGATAATACTTGTAAAAGGTTTAAACTATTTTTTATAAGTCAATTCTTCTTCACTCTGATCTCTCCCTGCATTACCCCACTTGGTATAAGGGGTTCATTCGTACTTAATGCTAATTTTTTTTTACTTAGAATTTAAGTTAATAGGATTTAGGTTAAATAAGTGAAAATTAAAAATAACATTAAATGCTCATAAATATAAATAAGTGTGCAAGATAACAAAACCAAGATCGTTAGATGTTACACATCAATTCATAAGCAAATAGTGTTAAAAAAAAATAGTAGCTCGAAGCACGAAACTCTCGCCATGCGAATTCTCAAATAATGATCCATTGTACGTAACTTTATCTTACTTTTTGCAAGAGACTATTTTCAGAATTCGAACTAATGACTTTTTGATCATATAGTAACAACTTTACCATTACACCAAGACTCCCCTTCATAAAATATAATATTTAGGTTAAAAGCACATAGTGTTAATTTTTTAAAATTTAAATTTAAAATATAAGATATAATATTTAGGTTAAAAGAAATATTTTTTTTTAAAAAAATAATTAATACTAAATGCTAGATGGAGAGGTTAACAACTCTTTACAAAATCTAATTCTTGGATCTCTTTAAAGAGATAATAAGGTGAAGGATTAAGATAAAGAATGCAGGTCAAATAGCTAAAAGAGTTCAGTAGAAGCGCGTTTCAAGGTCTTGCATAAAAACAATTTCTAATACTGTTGAATTCATTGATTAATGTATGACGGAGGAAGTCCATCTCATTACATGACACCAAACCATGAAGGGAAGAAAGGAAAGTCTCTATGGCATTTTGCTCTTGCAAGAAGAAAGTAATATTTGTATGACGCTGGATAAAGGGCCGCAACTCAAAAAGTTCGAGATATCGAACACTAATTACGTTTTATTAGGCGGCTTTTTTCTTCTCCAAGAGTAGCTCGATCATATCGGCAGCGTGTTGCACCGTCGAGATGCTCTGGGCGCTCTCTTCCTCCACGCTGATACCAAATTCCTCCTCCAGACCCATCACAATCTCAACCTGCGTTAGAAATTTATGTTTGTCAACAATGTGACTATTCTTAGAATTTTGTATATCTTTTGAAGAATCAAGTAGAAAGTAATGTAGGAAATTTTCAATTCTATGAGAGTTACAGTGTCGAGAGAATCAGCCCCAAGTTGAGAGAATATGGATTCTCCGGTGACCGGAGTGTCATCTGCGATCGCCAACTGCTTCCTCACTATGAAGCACACCTTCTCCATAGTCTCTGGCTTGGCCTGTTCAAAGAATCGGATGGTATTTAATACAATTTCATGGCGCGAAGGAATGACAAAGACATGGTTACAGTGGTGTAATATAATTTGTGCATTGTACGTGATTCCAACAAAACTACAATGAGATTGTGGAAACATAAAGCTATTTTTGAAATGCATAATGATCCATTAGGGAAAAGATACAATAACAACAGGCGAATCCGAAGATAATCTTATGGCCAACTGTGTGAACTTATATCCCTAGTAGTGTCCAACAGTCCAAGTCTTTGAGATCTACTATTAATTTAATTAAACAAAATTCTATTTAATCCCGCAGACTCCTATGCCTCCAACCAAGGTGTGTTTTAGTTAATCATGAAGTATAGGAAATAGTGACTATTCAATTAAAAATTTGACAACACTTTGTGATCTGCTGCTGCATAGACAATCATTATCATCTCAACCCTATGTCAAACAACTTAAGGAAAGAAAAGAGAAAAACAATCACTTGACAAAATTTCTTGGCATTCATCATTGATTCAACCCGCACAACATATAATACAAATTATGAGATTATATAGTACCAACAACTATGTTGGAACTCTACTGATTCAACTTGTCTAGTTATAAATCCATTGTTCATGTCTGAACATATTTATCTTTTTAATCTATTTTCTCTCATCGAAAATACATCTAACTGCTTCCGACACTTTTTTAGCTTTTCTAGAACTCCATGGATCCATCATAAAAACTAATTCATCTGCCACAAGCAATCTAATAGTCTGACATAAAGTATGACCAACCATATAATAATTTCATAGAATCTGTTTAGTCTACAAGGCACAACCTTCTTAAAAGACTCAAATTTATTCTTCTTTTAATGCATGTTCAACCATTTACTCTACGGATAAGAGTAATTAAAGGTCAACTTTGTAATGATAGCAAGGAGTTCCATGTGATGCATGACATCAAACATTGAGGGAAGAGTATTAATGTGGCATTTCACTCCTTGGTTATATTCTTGGTGTTCAAGGCAACTGATGGGTGTTTATATAAATATATATATAGTTGTCATCAGCACATCATTCAACGTTAGTTGTTGTATTCCCTAGCATATTTACAAACTAGCAATTATTTTTATCGCATGTCATTCACGCAATACTGTAATCTGCTTGGGTCGACTACAATCATAGTTGGTAAAGTGAATGGCCCGAGGATAGTCTACAATTGCCTTTGGGGCTCCTAGCGAATTGTGAATGACTATTCAAAACTAAGACTACGAAAGTACAAAGATCTACTCTCAGCGGATTACAGCGTGAATGGACTCCATTCACTCTACCCCTCTCCCTTATGGTTGAGCCTATCAGGTCTACGGGGATTACAGTGTGAATAGCTATGAAAAACTATGAAAGATTTGACTCAATCGATCCCTAGCAAGTCGTGAATGGCTTTGGGCCATTCAAAACTACCAAAGTACAAGGTCTACTCTCTCCCTCTCCCTTATGATTGAGCCTATTAGTGATACCCTAACTTTTAAGTCGAGCCATCTAAAGAAGCCCTTGTAGTCGGCCCTAAATTACGGTAAAGCGAGCATCTAAAGAAGTGCATGACATCAAACATTGAGGGAATAGAGTATTAATGTGGCATTTCACTCCTTGATGATGTTCTTGGTGTTCAAGGCAACTAAATATGAAATGATTTAAGATGATCAATCAAATTTACTAGCTCTGACATTTTGAAACTAATTATTATATTAAAGAAGAAAGTAACTAACACAGTTCGACGATAAAGGGAAGCATTAACTGGTGGGCGTCTATATAAATATATATATAGTTGTCATCAGCACATCATTCAACATTAGTTGTTGTATTCTCTAGCATCTTTACAAACTAGCATTTATTTTTGTCGTAGATAAATTACTTTTAGAAAAATCTAAAAAAAACCTAAAGAAGGATCTCAATAAATAAGCAAAATGACATAAGGCATGAGAGAATGCTGCATGTACAGTGCACACAAACAACAAAAAAGAGCATACAGCGCAAGAAACTCTGAGGCGAGGTGCCGAGCGGATTGAGACAGAGCCCTTTCTTTGGTTCGTGAAGGAAACTGATTTGAGACCAGAGATCCCATTAGATACCTGCAAAACAGGGAAAATATACATATGGCATTCTACAATGATTAAAGTTTTGGCTCAAATTAGAGAAGCATAAATATCATGGTGCATCATGAGTTTTGAAACTAGACTGAATGAATTCAAACGATCTCTGCAATATACAATCACCACATTAAGTGTATAAGTAAACAAGGACAATTGTAGTGTACTGAAAATAATTATGTCAGAAACGTGGCATTGCAACTACATCACAACAAACGTTACGAATGTAATCGGCTAGTGACAATTGGAGCAAACAGGGAAGGGAGGACCAATAGTAAATTATGAAGGCATAAATATAAAGGCCAGATGAGGTTAGCATGGCAAAGCAAGTAAACAATGAAGAGATGTTGAGGGTGTGATTCCTTATCCTCCTTAAATTAAGAGGTTTCTCGCTTAATGGAATTTGTCAATCAGAGATGAAAATTGGTAATGTAGATTTCGTATAAATTAAATGTTTATGCACTAGACATCATACCATTGGGATTCAGAGAAAAAAGGACGAGAAGGTTGACAAGGAAGAGAGGCAGAGAACATGGAATGATCCAATAAGACTTCAGCTAATCAACATGGAATGATCTACAATCGTCCAAACAAGAGACACCTCGTTAGATCTTGATTCAAATGGCGATATCGAAGCTGCCATGCTCTCAAAACATCTTTTACTCTCATTTATAATGATTATTTAGGATTTCCAGCGAGAAACTTAGGAAGAATGAAAAGGGCAACGCCTTCTCATCAGATATAAATTATTGAAGATTCCAGTGTGACAGAAAACTTCTCTGATATAAAAAACGGTTTTATTTCCTGGAATATGAGATGAAGTTCTCCTTTCAGATGATAAAGTTCAACCGAGACCAGAAATCTAAGAAAAAAGAATTAACAGCTACAAGAAATTATTCAATCCAGACATAAACCCGCATTACCAAGCAATGTACATGGAGAACAGATTCCATCTTATTGTTGATATAGTTGTTTAATTAGCTTAAAAGTCACAATCAAATAGCATACAGATCCAAAATCAAGGCATTCTACTCCATCTGATAGCTCAATTCTGAACGTAAATCAACCGTCTGTTTGCAATAAGAAACAGACCATGAAGAGATTACAAATGGAAAAAAAAAAAAAAACAGTCATTCCATTCGTTGTATCGCTACCAAACCCCTGCATGCCAAGAAATCATAAGGCGAATAACAATAGAACCCAGATCCAACCAAAAAACCTCGAAGAAGGTAGCGAATATAGAAGCAAATTCAGATCAAGCGAAGAAGAGGTGGATAGCGAATCCTACCTGCAGCAATCGCCGCGGCGGACGAACCGAGACCGCGAACGCAGTTCCAGCGACTGATGCCATCGGTCAGCGAGCGGAACGGAGACAACACGAAAAGGAAGCGAAAGAAACGAAAAAGCCGCTGAGTTGATCACGAAGTGCTTGAGAGATTAATGCAGAACTCCGTATATAAAGAGCGGGCCAGCTTGGGTATTATCGACATGCAATGACTAAAGTGCCACTACTACTGTTGTTACAAAGTCGGAAAACGGCGTGGTATTATAGTCATTTCACGAGGCGAGGGCCTACCTAATTTATATGTGATCAGGTCGAGCTCGCCTACCCTACTTTAAACGTGTATGGGACCTAGATCTTGACGGTCCAATCATCCTCTTTCTTTTGAATCAACGGTTGTCGTGGAACGCGATGGGCGGGGGAGGCGCCTGCTGCAGCATTGGCTTCATCGAACTCGAACGAAAACAGCAGGGACGGAAGGTTCGGGATCGGTTGCCGGATCCAAATCCGAATCCGCAACTCCCTTGAATAATTAGGTATATTAATGCTTTGAATTAAGTCCTCTTACTCTAGTTTTGTAAATTGTGTCCTCGGGCCGGGTATCATGGTCAAATCCTCTAATGATAAATCAAAATATCTGAAATTCAAAATTTAACTGTAACATATTAGGAAGAATTTTCTTCCTAATATCTTATTGTGTCCTCGGTTGTGGGTATCATGTCACATTTCTTTAAATATTTTCATTATTGATTATCATATTATTTACTTAAACATTTAAATATTAGATATTGAGTATGATTCATATATATGTAATGACATACAGGGATTAAAGAATAGCAAAAGACTCATCAAGGGAGAAATAAATCTGCGAGTGAAGAATGGAGCAAAGGTTACTACAGTTACCATTGGAACATATTTATTAAAATTTCCTAGTGAACTTATATTAGAATTAGATAATTGTTATTTTGTTCCAGCATTAATAAAAAATATTATTTATATTTCTTGCTTAAATAGACAAAAAAATTTCATTTAACTTTTAGTAGCAATTATGGTTATATAACTTTAAATGACATTCTTTATGACACTGAAACTTTATGCAATGATATCTACGTGTTAGATATATCTAGTGACGTACTAAATATCGAAAAGAGCAATAAACGCGCCCGAATAGATAATCAATTAACCTCTTACTCGTGGCATTGTCACCTTAACCATATAAGCAAGAAATGCATGTATGAATTGTAAACGATTGCAGTTCTCGAATAATTTGAATTAGATACATTTGATACATATGATTCATATTTAAAAAGCAAGATGACAAAGTTACCTTTTTCTTGAAAGGGTGAACGAGTTGATGAGTTGCTTGGGCTCGTACATACCGATGTATGTGGACCAATGATAACTCATACATTAAGAGGTTATAACTACTTCATTACTTTCATTTATTGATGATCACTCTCGTTATGAGTATGTGTATGTAATGAAACACAATTCTGAAACCTTTGAAAAGTTTAGAGAATTCAGAAATGAAGTAGAGAAATAACTTGGTAAAAATATTAAGATACTTTGATTCAATTGAGGTGGTGAATATTTAAGCCAAGAGTTTATAGATTATCTAAGGGATAATACTATATTCTCTCAATAGACTCCGCCTTATACGCCACAACATAATGGTGTATCAGAAAGACGTAATCGAACTTTATTAGACATGGTTAGATCAATGATGGATCGTGCAGATCTTCCCAAGACCTTTTGGGGTTATGCACTCATAATAGCTATTTACTTGCTAAACAGAGTCCCGACAAAGGCAATCTCAACTACTCCATATGAGGTATGAATTGGTAAGAAACTTCTCATATCTTATTTGAAGATATGGGGATGCCCTGCTTACGTGAAGAGTACTATATCAGATAAGTTGGACGTCAAATCTAATAAGTGTTTATTTATCGGATACTCTAAGGGCACTAAGGGTTACCAATTTTATCACTCCTTAGAACAAAAGGTGTTTGTTTAAAGTATGCTACCTTCCTAGAGAAAGAATTTCTCTTATAGGAAGCAAGTGGGAGTATGGTTGAACTTGATGAAGTTCAAGAGACTCTAATAAATACTAATGAGATGTCTAGTTAAGAACCACAACCGATTATGATATAACATCCTCGTAAATCAGGTAGAACACGCAATATTCCTGAGAGATATGGATCTCTCGTAAGAGAATTGAATGATGTGTTACTCATTGAGGATGAGGAGCAAGCATCCAAGAGTTGAAATATCTGTTTTGATGAGGCGATCAAACAGTTTGATTTCTCATAAAATCCAGACGAACCTTGTGTGTATCAAAAGGTTAGTGGGAGTGTAGTCGTATTCCTAATATTATATATTGATGACATATTGCTTATAGAAAATGATGTGCCAATTCTACAGTCAGTTAAAGTTTGGTTGCCCAATACGTTCCCCATGAAAGACATGGAAGAAGCAACTTACATCCTCGGGATAAAAATTTATAAAGATAGATCGAAAAAGTTACTTGGTCTTTGATAGTCGACATATATAGATAGAGTACTAAAATGGTTTAGCATGTCTGAATCCAAGAAATGTTTCACCTATATGGCATGGAATTCAACTTTCGAAGTCTATGTGCCCACGCACAGAAGACGAGAGGAGTTGCATGGATAAGATACCTTATGCGTCCGCAATAGGATCTATTATGTATTCTATGTTATGTACAAGACCCGATGTATCATATGCTCTGAGTGTTATGAGCAGATACCAGTCTGATCCAAGAATAGATTATTGGGTGGTTGTCAAGATGATCCTTAAGTACTTAAGAAGAACTAAGGATATATTCTTAGTTTATAAAGATGGTGATATGACCATACGCGGATATACAGATGGTAGTTTCCAAACAAACAAGGATGACTTCAAGTCCCAGTCTAGATTAATATTCATATTAAATGGAGGCGCAATTAGTTGGAAAAGTTCCAAGCAAGACACTATTGCAAATTCTATCTATGAGGCGAAATACATTGTAGCTTCAAAAGCAGTAAAGGTAGCGGTTTGGATCAAAAAGTTTGTTACTGAACTTGGAGTGGTTCCATCCATTATTGAAGCATTATCTGCTTACCGTGACAACACTGGAGCCATTGCACAAGCAAAGAACTCATCAGTGATCAAAACATGTGCTTCGCTATTGTCATCTGATCAAGGAGATCGTTAGTAGAAAAGAAATACAACTTAAGGAAATTCACATTGAAAGGAATCTAGTGAATCTTTTAACAAAGCCTCTACCACAAAGTGAGTTTGAGAGTCATGTCTGTGCTTATACTTTAGGACACTGTGGTGATTGGTTTTAAGCCAAGTGAGAGTGTTAGAATTTGAAGGGTGCCCTAAGGTAATCACCTTACGTTTTTTTTCTATTTATTTGATAAGTATAGATTCACTATTTGAATACATATTATATGTTTGATTGTTTTAAACTCATTTACTGAATATCCATAATATAATTCATAGATGAGAGAATTTGTGATTAGATCGCAACTAATAATTACCTCTATATGTGCAATTATGAATATATTAAAATTTTTCTAGTTGTCGAATTGATGTATTCGGACACCATCAATTCTGTAAGACTAACACGGGTTATACTCCATGGTTCGGCTAAGCAGCTGTTTTCTCACTGGCTGGAGACATTGAGATGTCGAGAGTTAAATGTGGATGCTGGTTACGGTAACTAGTTCATTGGAGTACTTGCTATAAGACTTCATATGGTTCTCTACATATATATAGATATGTCTGTGAAGTTCTTACTGCAGCACAAGCGTAAGTTTCCTTCGACTTGAGGTATACAAGTTATTTTGATCATGGAGACTTATACTTTGACATCTTAAGCAAGTATCTCATTGAGGTGTGGACCTGAGATGATTTGGTATAAGTTGAAGTGCCCGAAGGTGCTTGGATAGCCACAGAGGATTCACCGCTCCTTGCGAGGAGACGTATACCCTATGACCACTCGTCAGGATTATTACTCAAAGTCTTTGGCCAAAGCATCACATGTTAAAAGTGTAAGACTATTGTACACATATATGAGTAATTTGAATCTACAGAACAAGGAAGCATTACTTGGGCTAGGTGTGACGTAATCAATCTAGTGGGGACAAGACACATAGACCATGTCCTGAACCAAGTGGGTATAAGACGGGTGAAAGGAACGAGACACGATTCACTGTAGCTGCTGATGGGTTTAAAATTAATTCTAAAATCAATTATGATTTTCCGACTAATTGGAGATTATGATGTACTACTAGATGTCACTCATGATCGTTTTATAATTAAGTAATTAATTATGGACGATCAAGATAAATCGAAAACCTATTGGGTCATACGCACTAACGAGTCTCTAAAAGACATAAAATAAGTTAAAGAATATGATTCTTAGATCAAGAGATAAATGTTTGGTTGGACCATACATAAGACATATGACAATATTTGTTGCAATGGAAGCACGGATGAGCGACATCTCTTATGAAAGAGTTTGATCATATTTGGTTTAATCATGAATTAGTCATGAACCAATTTGGTTTAGTTGTGAACCAAACCAAAGGGTTAATGGGCTAATTTTTTATTAAGGGATAATGAGTTGGATTTGTACTTTCTAATCCAACTCATTAACGAGGGTTATATATTGATGTGGTTGCAAGAAAATTATACACATGAGATCATTAATTGACATATAAGGTTTTTGGAAAACCTTAACCCAATTTCCCTTCTCCTCTCCCTCTCCCCTCTCTCTTTACCGCCACTAACAAGGAGAAGCCTTTCTGTTGGTCCGGGTCGGCTGGCTGGAGAGGGTTGAGTTGCCTAACACATAAAAGCTAAACACCTTCTCGAACTTTTAAGTCAAGTTAGCAGCAATAGATAAGCTAAAATAAATAATAGATAGCATATTTGAACTCCTTGCAATCCCAGAAATTTATAGAAACTGAAATATGTGCAATCAGAACTCTCTAGGTAGGGATGGCAATGGGTCGAGTTCGGATCAGATTCTATATCCTTTGTTCCCATACCCATCGGGTATAGGATCTCCGATGGGTATACCCATACTCATTAAATGATCGGATATCTTCTATAGTTATAATTTTTCTTCTTTCTATCCAACTATTATCATTCAACAAAAATATATTAAAATTAACAACCTATTAATATATATATATATATATATATATATATATATATATATATATATAATTAAAAAAATAGATTAAACATCTATATAATCTCCTCCTAATATCAACAAAAATAGTAAGTTGATTTTGAAAAAAGAAAATTTTCTTTAATATATGTATATATATTATTTAATCGGGTATTTGGGTCGGGTATCGGGTATTGATAGTCCCTCCATACCCTCCTCCATTCGGGTCGGATGTCGGATTCTCCATCGGGTTCGGGTGAAATTGTCATCCCTATCTCTAGGTCCATGAGTAGGTTTCAGTCGAAACCCACTCATGGACCTAGAGAGCTCTGATTGCATCTATTTCAGTTCCTGTGAATTTCTAAGATTGCAAGGAGTTCAAATACGCTATCTATTATTTATTTTGACTTCTTGGAGGTGTTAAAATATAATAAAAAAGAATCGCCAAAATTTTTCACGTTAGGCCTGATATGGAATCATATTAGGCCCAACGTGGGCCTGATATCATTTCATATCAGCCCCAACGTGGAGAATTTTAGTGATTCTTCCTTATTACATTTTAACAGATCTGAGAAGCCGAAATAAACAATGAATAGCATATTTAAACTCCTTGCAACCCCAGAAATTCATAGGAACTGAAATGGGTGCAATCGGATCTCTTTATGTTCATCCGTGGGTTTCGACCAAAATCCACTGATGGACCTAGAGAGCTTCAATTGCACTCATTTAAGTTCCTGTGGATTTCTGAGGTTGCAAGAAGTTTAAATATACTATCCATTATTTATTTTGGCTTATCAAAGGCGCTAAAATATTTTTAGAAGAATTTACGTGCAAAAGAGAGGAAAAAAAAAGAGGAGAGAAAAGAGAAGAAACATTACATGCATAGGAGGAAAGAGAAGATAGAGAGAAATGATAGAGAAAATAAAAAGAGAGGTAATCAGGAGGGTAGAGTGGTAAAAGCATTGTAAAAAGGTGCATATTTTATTAAATAACAAAGTAGCATGTGTGTTTTAGTAAATTTGTAAACTTGAATATGCCTTTTGGAAAATTGACCTACGATCATTGTTGTTACCCGTTTTAAATGAAAAAGAAGTGAGGTAATCCCTTTTATTTCATCCTAGATTTCGTAATAGGAATTATGAATATTCGTCACTTTTTATTAGTTGCTTGAAATCCCATAGTACGCTTCTAGTTATATAATTCGATAATCAGAACTGTACTATTTGGTCAGAATTTGACGGATTAGAATTGAATTGTAATACATATATGTAATTAATATATAAAGATGATATTATTAAAATATTTTTCATAATAACTTATAAAATATATTCTGATTGATTAGATTTTAGTGATTTAGTATTGTCTGATATAATTATATTAGTAACTATATTAACTCTTTTACAATTTACCTCTGAAGATATGAAAAAAAAATCTCCCTAACACTCCAACTAGGAACAATATAGAAAATTGAGATATGTTTGACCAATGCTTTTGACCATCACAACGGACAAAAAAGCATTAAAGTCGAGTCATTAAATCAATATCTTAATTATTTTTCAAGCAACTAATCTAACTTATTGAGTGGTGGTCACATGCCTTCCTTCTTAAAGTATTTGGGTGGCGCATCTCATGCCATGCAAATATATTATTTAAAATTATGCATAAATTTATCTCCCTAAGTAACTATCAACTGAATCCATAATTAATACCTATCAACCACCAAAGGCACGAGAGTCGCTGTCAGATTTAAAATTAGCAAAAGAAATTTGCCATCACAAGTCTAGATAAATTATTTCGAACGTTTTTAAATTTATTCTATAATTAATGAGAAATTTTTTAGGATGATTAATTAATTAATTCGAAGGATGAACAAAGAAGAGATAAATTATATAAAAGGCAATGCTTTTTATTATGTGTGCCTGGACTGCCTGCCGGTAAACCAATAGGTATAGCTGTTGACCAAGACTTTGTTTTACTATTTTTTTCCTATTATTTTTTTACATTAAAAAAATCTATAATATTTTTTTCTATAATCTTTTTTTATTTCTTTACAACGAATTTATACGTGCAGGGAGTCATCTATGAGCTATTCAAATTTTGATCGAAAAATATTCGTTCAAATTTATCTGATTAAGTTAACGAGCCGAGTTCGAACATGATTTCGAGCTCGAAAATATTATCAAACTGAGCTCGACTTTAACAATATTTAATTCATGAGCTTATGAATATATTTGTTTAGAATCTCACAAACATATTTTTGTTAAGAGACTATATATATATAACTAAGCTCATTTAATTTTAAATGAGATTTTTTCGAGCTAAGCTCGAGTCGAACTCGATCTTAAGAACTAAAGTTTGAATTAAATTCGAACTATTTAGTTTTATTAAAACCGAACTCGAGCGTTAAAACTAAAGCTTAAATCAAACTCGAACCGAGCTCAAATTTAAGGATAACAATCAAGCCTGAGTTCGAATCTTTTATTGTTTGAATCAGCTTAACTCGTACCGTTCTAATTACTTAAGACTCTCAGAATTAAAATTAGAGAAATATCTCTTAGCTTTGCCTCAAACCTATGAAAACAAACATATAACTACTAACGGTCTCAATCCAAGGGCAACAATCGATTCATTATGGTGGTAAAAGGTGAATATGTTCATCCTCAGTGCCCCCGTCAATCCATCCCAGGGCCAACACAGAGGAGGTAAATCACGGGCGAGTGACAACTACTAGTCTTTGGAATAGTGACTAACATATAAGAGAGACATTTATCTCGACTTTACTAAGATTCGAACCTCAGATCTCATGATGATAATACTTCGTATGTTAACCACTAAATCCATCCGAAAGGATATGTAAATCCGTGTCATTGATTGATTCGATTTAATTAAAGTTTTAATAAATAAAATAATCAAGATTTTTCTTTTTAAAAAAAATGAATTAATCGAATTTCATCAATTATTTAAATTTAATCGAGATTGCAGCATTAAATCCACCACTGTCCTCTATACTTTCCGCGGAGCCCAGCTTCTCCCATCAGATACGGCAACCAGCGGGTACAGCCGTCCTCAGGTGCGTACGGGCTTACGCGCCACTCCGCGCGGGCCCCAGCCTTTTTCTCTCTTTCGTCGCTGCTTTTGCCGTACGGAATTTGCCGCCTCTCGATGTCGTCGTTACCCGAATCGGCATCCATTACGCTGGAATTAGCATCAATAAAATATACTACACCACGGAAACGCACTCTAACACGATTCCCTTCCTGGATCCAATGAAATGGAATGAAATGAATTATTAAACGGAAAGAAAGAAAGAAAGAAAGAGCAATTTTTTCATGTAATTATCCAGATAAATAATTAATTTGATAAATAATAATAATAAATCATAAAGAGAGGGGAGGGACAGCTTGCACGATCCCGAACGGCCCCTGTACTTGGGACGGGGGGTACCCATTGCGCCCCCACCCTTCCGCTGCCATCGCCAGGTAACGCCTTCTCCAATCCCCAACCGCCATGTGATCCTCCTCGTACACTTTTACCATATAGCCCTTTCGTTTGAACAATAGAGATCTATGAGGGCATTTTAGTCATTTGGTTTGTTTATTACGAGATATGAGCACTCGGTGGAGGCGGTAACCGGATCAGGCCTCGCTTCTTCGGCTCTTCGTCTCTCTCTCTCTCTCGTTTGCTAGAGAGGAAGGAATTTGAAGGGAAACGGATCTGCTTCTTCTTCTTCTTCTTTGAGTCATGCGATCCCGACGAGGAAGAGACTCGCTGCTCCGCCGGCCGACCAGCTTCTCCGACGCTCCTATCTTCCCCATTCTGCACCCCTTTGTCCCTCTCCCCTCCTTCCTGTTCATCCCCACCTGATGCTCTCGACGTCCTGCTGAAGCAGCGATGAATAGGCAGCCACCCTGCGATTGCGACATGGCAACCGTGTTCCCCCTCGACTTGCTCGCCAACATCCTCGACCGTGTACCCGACCCCCGAGACCGCAAGTCTTGCCGGCTCGTCTGCCGCGGGTTCCTCCGCGCCGAGGAACTCCATCGGCGCTCGCTCCGCGTCCTCCGCCTCGAGGCCCTCACTGGCCTGCTCCGCCGCTTTGCCGCTGGACTTGAGCGCCTCGATCTCTCTGCCTGCCCCGCCCTCGACGACCGCTCCCTCTCTGCAGCCCTCGCTGCCGGGGTGGATCTGTTGCGGCTCAGATCCGTAAGCCTTAGCCGCGCCAGTGGGGTTGGGTGGCGAGGCCTGATGGCTCTCGTGGATGCGTGCCCGCACCTGGAGGCTGTGGACCTGTCACACTGCGTCGGGGTGGGGGATCGGGAGGCCGCCGCGCTTGCGGCGGCCGCCGGGTTGAAGGAGTTGCGATTGGATAAGTGCCTCGGGCTGACAGATGTCGGGCTCGCGACGGTGGCGGTGGGGTGCGCCGGACTGGAGATACTCGGAATCAAGTGGTGTCTGGAGATTTCCGATATTGGGATCGATCTGCTCGCTAAGAAGTGCCAGGATCTGAAGGAGTTGGACATCTCATATCTCAAGGTAACTTTCCAGTTTCCACATCGAATTTCCATCGATTGTCATATCAAAAAGATATCTTTTGATCCCCAAAATATTCACCAAGGAGATCATTTGAAAGTATACTAGTTAATCTCCTTTATGTTGTTTATTGTAATTTTTTTATGGGATTTATATCTCAAGTTTTCAACTTCGCCTAGTAAGATCTTTCCATGCAATACTGGTTGTTAGCCAGTATTAGTTACTTATCTAAAAGGTGTTTTTTTCCCCCATTTGGTGGAGATCTCATGCGTTGTCATCTATTTCTCTTTTCAGATTACGAATAGATCGATCAACTCCATTTCCTCTCTTGGCAAGCTGGAAGTTCTGAATATGGTAGGATGCTCCGATATAGATGATGAGGGATTACAATCTCTAAAGCACCGAAACAACTCATTACGGGTAAGTGTTGTTGAATATTGTTCCTTTTTTTATTTCGAGCGACAGTCGTGGCTCTGTGGGAATCACCAAGCCAATGTATTTGAAGAGAAGCATAGCAGTTGGTTCCTGATACGTTTAGTCAATAATACTAATGCAGATGTTGATAGTTCAACCAATCGCTTGGGATATAACAGACAATGATTTTTGTTTATATTTTATTGCAGAGCATCAACGTCTCTCGTTGTGAAAATGTGACTTCTAGTGGCTTAACCTCAGTGATTGAAGGAAGCAATTGTCTTCAGAAACTCAATGTTGGAGATTGTTTTCCTGTAAGGTTTAGACACTTAGAAATAAGCACAATTTACTTGAAGAAAAGTCACAATACTGTTTTTCTTCTATGCTAGTGTTCATGTGGAAGTTGTACATCGCAGGAGCTGGCGCCGCTCTTCCTTTCGAAGTTGAATGGTTTGAAGGATAGCTTGACAGTATTGAAACTTGATGGTTTTCAAGTTTCTGCATCAAGTCTTAAGATAATTGGTCTGAACTGCAAGAACTTAGCTAAGATAGGGCTTAGCAAATGCCAATGGGTGACTGATGAGGGGATCTGTGAGCTTGTAGCTAGTTGCGTTCACTTAACAACTATTGATCTGACATGCTGTCGTCTGCTTACAGACAAAGCCCTTATGGCTATAGGAGATCAATGTAAACAGCTTCGATGCCTCCGATTAGAGTCCTGCAGTTTAATAACCGATAAGGGTCTGGAATATATTGGAACTTGTTGCTCCAATCTTGAGGAGATAGATCTCACAGACTGCAGTATAACTGATACTGGTAAGTTATTGTTCTCATCATTGTTGAATCATGAATAGCTTGTGTTTCTATGTTTCTAGTTGCATTGTATTAATTTCCATCTCTCTTCCAGCGATGCAGAATTTGTCTAGGTGTTCAAAGATGCTAGTCTTGAAACTAGGCCTTTGTTATATGATTTCCGATGAAGGCCTTGTTCATATTGCATCCAACTGCAGAAAGCTTCACGAACTTGATCTTTACCGGTATGTCTGTTTTCATATGCAATACATTCAACTTCTGCATGTCCTTCAAATCTGAAGGAAATTTCAAACAAACTTGACTGCACAGGTGCGTTGAGGTTACTGATGATGGTTTAGCTGCCATAGCAACTGGTTGCAAGTTGATACAAAAGTTAAACCTCTGCTACTGCACGAAGATATCTGACCGAGGTCTGAAGCAAGTCAGTCATTTGGTAGACCTTCGTGATCTGGAACTGAGAGGTTTGCCTCACGTTTCAAGTTCAGGCATTGCAAAAATCGCCATCGGTTGTCGACGCCTTTCTGAGCTGGATTTGAAGCGCTGCAATTTGGTAAATGATGAAGGTCTATTTGCTCTTGCCCAGTATACTGAAAACCTCAGACAGGTTAGTAACTTATAATCTCAAAAATAAAAACTAACTTATTGTATGTCGAAGATCTTAAAAGAAGCTTGTTCGATCTAATTCAACAATCTTTTTGCAGATAAATATATCATACTGTCCAGTTTCAGGCATGGGTTTGTGCATGTTACTTGGAACTCTGAAATGCCTACAAGATGTGAAGTTGGTACATCTCAGTCTTGTGCCAATTGAGTGGTTTGAGATTGCCCTGAGAGCTTCCTATGAAAAGTTAAAGAAGTTGAAGCTCCTCACCGGAATGAGGAACCTCCTTTCGCCATTGCTGATCGAGAAATTGCAATTAAGAGGGTGCCGAATTCGATGGGTCGATAAACCTCCGGCCGCTTGCTGATAGGCAAAACAAAACCCTGTTGATTGCTCTGTGTCTGCAAGCTGTGCTGCTTTCTTATTTTTTGATCGAATAATTTCCATTTTGATTTCTCGAACACACTTTTTAACAATGGATATTGCAATGAGTTCATTAAAGACGCATCATACAGATCTGTTTGTGATCATTTTCCTTAATTCTGAGCACATGAGATCATTAAACACTCTAATTCCAATTAATTAACTCAGTCAAACCTTAAGAGCATGCCAAATGCAACCAACTCACTTTTAATGTTCTCCGAACTCTGTCCGTATTCATTTTTTCAAAACTTCTTTTAACCAAAAAGTCTTTAAATGTTCCCCTAGACAATTGAAGGTTAATTTCATTACAGCCGATAACTTCATTACAGCCGACTGATTAGAATCAATTGATGACTGAATTTGTTGAGAAATAAATAATCTTTAGTAATTCCTAAAGTGTATGTCCTGACAATAAATATATTTTATCGATCAAAGTAGAGAAAGCTGTGATACAAAAGAAAACACTACACAAGTGCATTTACTCATAAAATCGAAACCTTTTGTTTAACCCTTTCGGGCTTAAATACTAATCCATAGAGCAATAAATCCGAGGAGATAATTTAGAAAACACTGCATCAGCCAAAGATTTTTCAACGCATCAGTGTGTGCTAATCCGTTCGCTCAGTGCGATATTGAAGGACTATTTGTCTCTGATCACAACGTAGTTATGACCATTGACCTTCTGTATCTTGGATATTCTGCGGAGAATGTCAGCAAAGATTTTCTTGTCCTGAAAACATAAAAAGAATGAAAACACCATTTGAATTAGTTTACTAGAGGTAGGGAGGGTTCTTGTTATAAATTTCAAGTTGGTTGATGATGTTCTTAGTTTTAAGGTCACGCAATAAGATTGATTTCAATGCCTAAAAGTGTAGGTCTCTTGAATAATAGACAGTCAGATTAAAGGATTCTAGTGATTGATCCAAGATTTGGAATCGCAAGCTTGAGTTTTGTATTTGTATTTACAGCAAGTAGCTGTTTATCAGTGATAGAATCAGATAATGAAATGTACCTCCGGAGCTTTCAGTCTGGATTTGAATTTTGCAACTAAATCCTGTGTCGTCACAGGACCACCAGCAGCAACAACAGCTCTAATTTCCTCCTCAGTGACTGCTGCTGTAGAAGGTGTCGATGAACCAGGTCTAGCAGTTGTAGATGGTGGTTTTGTGGACACACTAGGTTTAGATGAATTGACAGGCTCATCTTTAACAATTGACTGACAAAGAGGAATCGCATAATTGGTAACCGCAAATGCATAAGAAAACTAACAAGAACGTAAGGAGATACATACATTTTCCAGCTTCACCTTCTTTGCAGGCACAGAATTATTACTACTACTACTCTTCTCGTCGCTACCAGGTTTCCTCTTTGCTTTTGATGATTTAGATGCAGATGGAGTGGACCGGCCAGATACTGGGGGAGGTGTTGCCCTGGAGGGAGTACTTACTACTGGTTCATCCTTCGGAGTATCTTTTTGTTTTGGTGCTAACACAGGGGACATGCCAATTTCATCATCCTAGAAATGAAAGATGATTTCAAGAGTTAAAAAGAGTCCCAAACAATAGCATAGTCCAAGTTCAATGACAACAATCTACATTAATAGTAAATCAAAGTTGACAAATATCTTGCATTTCCTCCTAGCATTTGAAAGAATAACTAGAGATGAGTAGCTTCTCATATTTGAATCAACAAAAATGTTGGTTACTAACAGCCTGATTCAAGTAGCCAAGTATGTAGCCAATAGAGGACGATCACCATAAAAAGACAGCATTTGATTCAAAAATGAGAAAAGGTGAAGTATGTGAGAACTTGAGACCATGAAGTCCCAGAAGAGCTTAGTCTGGGAAAAGCAATCAGCCGGATGGTATAGGAAATAGATATATGTATTCCAGTCATGAATAACAAGAGTTTATTTAATTTTAAGTCTTTCTCAAGCCTATTCAATATTTTCAAGAAAACTAAGGTAGTTTGGTGGAATATATCTTTTGGATGCAAAAACAGTTAATATGAATTTGACGCCATATTTACTCCCACATGGAGTTATGCGCTAGACCAGGGATTTACAAAGACGAATTCATTTTGCGTATAGCTGGCCCCAACAAAGTCATTTGGTTGGTTCCTCCTATACCTATTAATATTGATCGTGACAAATGGTGCATTCTTATTAGAGGAATGGTGAAGAGTAGGAATTGGCTGTTTTTATGAAGGCACTGCTTTAAAGCTCACATGTTACCAATTACAGATAGTTTGAGTTATACTTGGATTTAGGTAGTGATGACGAATGAGTCTTAAGTGAAAGATTGTGAGGACCTAATCTGCACTTGCAGAGAGAGCTTATAAACTTAAAGAGCTATGATATTCATAAGGAAAATTCTTAAGGATAGACACATACATGATGGGACCCACCATTTCACTTTTTGTGGGTCCCATCATTTATGTGTCTATCCTTAAGAATTTTCCTTAAGAAACTTCCTTAAGAATATCATTTCTCAAACTTAAATGAGCAAAAGTATTACCAACTCGGACTTCAAGATTTTGGATCAATTGTTGGGCCTCAAACTTAATAAATTAATTTCTCTCATCTGATTAGTTTGTTACAAATGGCGTTAAATCAAAGCTTAACCATAAACATGACAAAGAGTGTGGAATGGTTTCTTGTCTGATGGCGAAGGCATTAATCAACCTCATATATTGCCAATTAAGCATTTCGGGTTATGTTGACCTTTAGATCTTAAGGATGATGTAAACCATTAACCGGGGGCGATTTTCACTCAATGAAGGTCATAGTTATGAGTTAATAAAGGAGATTACAAATGAGCGAACTACTATAAACTTAATATTAGTGAGAAGTTCAATAGTTCAACCAATCAAGTTGTTGAATCAATTATCTCATCTACATGGCTGTTAAGTTATATAAATGACACACAAGTAGGTGCATAAATGTGCTTAAAATAGTGCATAAATGTGCTTAAAATAATATATCATGCAAATCAGTTAGCAAGACATGTAAAAACAACTGTAGTATGTGCATGAAAAGTGTAGGCAATATACATGTGTTTGTATACAAAAATGCAAGTGGATAAAGAAAACTGTGCTTACATCATCTTCTTCTTCCTCCTCCTCACCCTCAGATTCATTTAATCCAGCAGCTTTTCCAAGCAGTTTCTTTAACTCCTTCCCTGATTTACTCAGACCACCATCTTCTTCATCCTCATCCTCCTCATCCTACGAGCATTCCAAACAATAGATCAGTGTAATTTTCCTGAGAATTTCGTAGAACACCATCAACAAATAGGAGCTTTTATGAGAAAGGAGTCAGAGCTTCTGAACTATACGAAACAAGCAAAAAATACCAACTGCTCACTATTTTATGTACATGTGTGTGAGCACCATGGAAATACAACAAAGATTATTGACTAAAAATCAGGGTGTCCCATATATATATATATATATATATATATATATATATATCAAAAGGGCCTCCCATCCTATTTTTCATATAAAAATACCCTTATTTCATTGTTGTTATAACAACTATGGTCATAGATGCTATAACAATGAAGCGATTTTAATTAAACTTGAGCAATTTAGATCAAGTTGAAAAAGAATAATTTGATATACCAGTTCTCCATGTATAGTAATTTTGACTAAGTTGAAACAATTTTTCTCTATGTTATAGCAGTTTGGGCAAAGTTGTTACAACAACGCTGGAACAATGATATTTTCAAGATGAAATATGATGAGGCACACTTTTGATGTGTATCTTTTTAAATGGAACACCCTTTTGATGATAACAAAAATAAGGAGCGTCCTTTTGATTATTGCCTAAGATTATTTGACCTAATCTAACTGAAATGAAAATTTGACCAACATCATGAGTACAACATGATGTCCTGTTGAATGGTGATTTATGATTGCGTCAAACAAACAAAGAATACATAGAACAAGAATTAAAATAAATTAACAAATCCAAATCATAAAGCAGCAATATTTCATGTAGAATGGTAATTCATGCACAAAAGCAGTAAAATATCTCATGAAAAAAAAAGGACAGACAACATATATGAACTCTCATTATGAGAAGCAGTTATTAGCGACAGAATCACAAGTAAATAAGCCTACAAAGTGAAATGTAGTCTATCAAATCTTCTCAGCTAGCAATTTTAAGACATTCAAAGATAAGTCAAAAGGAATCCAATAGTCTATGCAACAATGAATACTAGATCAAACACCATAAAATCTGAGGCAACCAACCCGCATATAGCAACCAAAAGCCCACAAATTCTCATTTTCAAATATTTTACATAAGAAACCTGCTTAATTTCGGGTGGAGCAGGAATCTCGGGAGCTAAATCTTCTCTTTCCTCAGGATCATTACCGACAGCTTCATCATCATCTGTGAAGGTCTCTTCATGTTCCCAGTCATCACCTAAAGATGCAAAATCAATATGATCCATGAATAAATGCACCGACACATGTACCAAAATCATCAACACTAACTTTATGAAAGATTAAACATATAGAAAATCCAAAATTATTGAGTGAAACTAACAGGCACCAATATACAGGTACTTTAATAAACTCAAGCAAATTTAAATGTGTGACAATCAGCATACACTGAAACAATGGAAATGAGCAATCATCAATGAAAGAAACTAAGCTGAGAAGTAGCAAAAACATTGATCCTCAACGTGAGTTAAAGGTGTCACTGGAAACCAGTCATTTCCAGCTAATGAAAGGATAATCAGCTATGAAAGACTTGCCACTTGAAAAAGTTTCAAAAGCATTAAAGAAAATGCAAACAAGCCACACTGATTCATGTTGGATTTAAGGCAAAGAAATGAGAACTCAATATAACCTATACAAGTATTAAATGACAAAGAAAATATGTGGAATGAAACAATAAGAGTCTTGCCTAGACAAACTTAGTCCAAGAATTTCTTTATCACAAGTAAAAATAAAAGTGCCCTCACCTTGTTTTGTTTTGTTAGATCTAGTATAGAATTATATTCTTTATGGCCATGATGTGATGCATATATACTGCAACCACACGAAAGAAAAAAGCCAAGAGAGGGTATAAAACAATTTAAAGTCATTTAACCAAAACAACTATAATATCTTCTCAACCTAATAAATCTGCAAGCACAAAATAGCATGCACTAAAATCAGAAGCAACAAAACTAATCAGAAATCACATTACTATGACCCACCTTTTTCGATGTCATCATCATCTAAATCAAAATCACCTCCTTTAGCACCTTCTTCATCATCATCAACACCCTTTTTGTTAAGTCCAAGCCTATTCTTTCTTGCCTCCTCTTCTTCCTCATCTTCATCGCCCTTGTCAGAGTGATCTCCTTCATCATTGCTCTTCCCTTTCTTTGCTTTATTGCTTCCCTCAGCCTCAGCTTTGGTGATACCTTCATTTTTCTTCAATTCACCAAAAGCAGCAGCGCCATTAATTGCTGCCTTCATCATCCACCTCTCATATCCAGTTGCATTATGCCTCCTTTTGTTCATTTTCTCTTCAGCCTCTTCTAAAGTCAATTGTTTGTATTGTGCAATCTTGGTAAAATTGTACCTATAGATACATATAGAGTCCCCATAAGCTCCGAGTAGAAATCACCAAGAATGTTCACGGAATCCACCTTGAATGCATACTTGATATGGAATGAATGCAATTTTAAGGGACAAGGGCAGACCAGCAATGTGATGTTAATTAACTTACAAAAGAAATAACAAAAAAAAACAAGAGAAATAGCAACAGAGAAACAACAATTGAGAATCAAAGGAAATAAAAAAAAAATATTTTCGTCCTAGAGACCAACTCATACCAGGAACCAGCTGGAAAAGCAAGAAACTCCTTTCCTTGCATCATTAACAGAAAATAAGTAGCAGTTGAAGATTGTGAGCCCTCCAATTGACCCTGAAACTGAAACTGGCCAGTTTCATCTTCCAATATCCACGGTTTGTTCTTGTATTTCTCCTGCACCATTATAGTGAAGTCCCATACATCAAGAAAGGAATAGAAATACAATAGGAATAAGGCAATAGGAATAAGGCAAAAAGTTATCAAAGATATTACAACTATCCAAATTAAAGATGTAGTGTGCACACTATAATCTAATTCAGAGACTTCTTTCACAATACATGGAAGAACTAATGCCCTATGTTGTGCCTAAAGAATGTTCACACATTTCCACAATAACATAATATCATCCACTTTGGACCTAAGCCCTCATGACTTTGCTCTTAGGTTCTCCCCAAAAGGCTTCATTCCAATGGAGATATTCTACATCCTTTTAAACCCATGATCTTTACCAAATATTTCTAATGTGGGACTTTAATTGAACCCCAACAATCTTCCTCTCAAACGAAGGACAACAATTACTCTCATGGTCCGGGCCTCCCTGCGAGCATCTAGTCACTCTGACCTGCTCTGGGCCTCCCTGCAAGCATCTGCATCTGGTCACCTTGACCTGCTCCGGGCCTCCCGCGAGCATTTGGTCACTTTGACCTGCTTCGAGCACCTTGACCTGCTTCGGGCCTCCCTGCGAGTATCCGATCATCCTAACCTACTCACTTCCCCGTAAGTATCCAGTCATCCTGACCTGCTCCAAGCCTTTTCGCAAGCATCCAGTTATCTTGACCTACTTAAGGCCTCTCCGTGAGCATCCGGTCACCCTGACATATTCCGGTCACTTTTGACCTTGCTTCGAGCCTTCCCGCAAGCATCCGGTCATCCTGACCTACTTCGGGTCTTCCCGCGAATATCTGATTACCCTGACCTACTTCGGGTCTCCCCGCGAGCATCCGATCACCTTGACCTGCTTCAGGTCTCTTCGCGAGCATCCAATCACCCTGACCTACTCGCCTCTCCGCAAGAATCCGGTCACCCTGACCTGCTCCAGGCCTCCCTACAAGCATCCAATCATCCTGACCTCGTGAGGCCTAGACCCTCATGGATTCGCCCTTAGGCTCTGATACCAATTGTTGCGCAAAGACAGGGGCAACACCTCTCAATCTCGTGGTTCGGAAGAAGAGGAAGAGAAAAAGAGATCGCGCGGAGCAACAAGGCAAAGACATGCAAAAGGAGAGCAAACACGAGGAAGGAAAAGAAGAAGAGAAACGAAAAGTTACCGTGGTTCGGCGATGTGTCTACTCCACAAAAACGGCCGAAACTTTATTAGAATTCTCTCACACAAGAGAATCATATCCATTGATTCTTGTGATTGTTGTTGTTACCAGATCCATGTTGAGATTTGCTCCTACCACACTCTTGGTTGTTATTTACCACAAGTCCTTCTCCCTGAGAAACTTCATCGCTTGTTTTTTTTCCTTTGGTGAAAATCCAACAACGTACCTGTGATCTCCTCCAATTTGAGAGTTTCCTTACCCCACGTCACAGTAGTAACCAAATTCTCATACGTAGAAGATAAAGGTAGAGAATTCAACAACATCAACGCCTTGTCTTCGTCTTCGATCTTCATATCAACCCGCTTCAGATCGCTCACAATCTGGTTGAATAAGTTGATGTGCTGGCTCAGATCGGTTCCTTCTGTCATTTTCAGCCCGAATAATTTCTGCTTAAGATACAGCTTATTTGTCACTGACTTTGACATATATCGGCTTTCCAGTCTTTGCCAAACTGCTACCGGTGACTCCTCATCCATAACATGGTACATCACATCATCCGTAAGACAAAGCCTTATTGTTGTCACTGCCTTTGCCTAAAGTTCTTCCCAATCTGATCTCTCCATACTTTCCGATTTTCTTTCTCCTAGCGTCTTCACCGTGCCTTGTTGCACCAACAAGTCCTTGACTTTTCTCTGCCATAATCCGAAGTTTCTGATCCCGTTAAACTTCACCATATCAAACTTCACAAAAGTCGTCCCCAACATATTAAAGAAATCCGTCAAAACCTGTAGCTTTAATACCATTTGTTGTACCTAAAGGATGTTCATATATCTCCACAATGATATGATATTGTGCACTTTGGGTGGCTTTGTTCTTGGGCTCTCCCCAAGGCCTCATTCCAATGGAGATATCCTACATTCTTTTAAACCAATGATGTTTACCAAATCTTTCCAATGTGGGACTTTGAACCCCAACACCCTGTTTACTCTAAGGATGAACAAGGAAAAGGATGAATTATACAAGAGTTGAGAGACTTTCCCCTGTTTACTTGATGTAAAATTAATTAAAGGATGGATTCTAAATCCATAGTTAATCAATTTCTCTTATTTTTCATCAACCCAAAATTGGGCATTCCTTGCTCTCGCAACTCTAGTAATTCTGATGCAACAAATAACTATCGGTTCCGTTTTGCGGAGAAGCGATCTTCTAAATCTATTGATTCCCTAGAATGCCTGAAGATAGGCAACCAAACTCGATGTATGGGAAAAAAGGCATGGTCCCAAATTCTTATTAATAAAAAACTCTCTTAAAAAACAACTAAACAAGATGCTTATATATACCCAAACTCCTGATTGCAATACAAAACTACCAAAAATACCCTAAATGCCAAAAATATAAAATTACTAAAATTAGTAAAAAGATGTTCGAAGCCTTCGAAAAGGCCCTAAACAATTTTTTCGGATTTGAAATTTGACGGTTAAGGGTTCCAACAAATATAGATCTATGAGAGAGCTATAAGTGAAAAAAAAAACATAGCCTTATTCTGATATATGGCCTTCGAAAATTTGCTATGTCATTCCCGCATCAGTCTTCGATAGTTATCCACTACATCATTGTCAAAACAAGCTTCAATTTGGTTGGTCGACGCATTAATGTCTTCTCGGTGACATGATTCCACCGGATCAACTTGACTCTAATACCAACTAAAGTAGCGGATAACTATCAATTTCATTGATTTGCACACGAATACCATATTCTTTTAAACCCTGTTGATTACGTATTATACAAGGAGATAGACAACCAAACTCGACGTTTGGGAAGAAATGGCACGGCCATAAATTCTTATTAATCAAAAACTTGCCAAAAACAATTAAACAGGTATTTAAATAGACTCAAACCCTAACCCTGCGAAAGACAAAAATACCCATAAACCCTAGACTTGAAAAATAATAAAAATAATAACAAAAAAGGATAAAAATATTCGGAGCCAAAACAAGCTTTGATTTGATTGGTAGACCATCCTGTGGTTCATCCCGAGTCATAAATTATGGGTTCTCTACCAGTTTGCTCTGTCGTCCCGCATCATTTGGTCTCGACCAAGGTAGCATGCCTTTGTGCACTCTCCAGCAATGTTGGTGCAGCACCTTCATGACTGTTTAGCGGAATCAAATATGCATACAGATTCATGCTTAACCCAACTGATTGAGTAGTATAGTCAACAAGACAACAACTAGGGATTTTCCAGATGTTCAACCTTAATTGATGTAACCTACAAAATCCAAGGTTGTGAGCAGTTCTTTGTCTCTAATATATTAAAATAAGAGCATTAGAATTTTTTTTAAAAGACAAAAATATTGCTGAGTATAGATATATATGTCTTCATGCTTTGGTTAGGTTGTAATAAACTTAGATGAAGACTCAGTGCATGCACTAAAATCAATCCTATTGGGATACAAAATCTTACAACAACAACAACAACCAAGTCTTATCCCACTAGGGTTCGGCTATACGGATCCTTTTATACTATTTAGCTCTATTTCCTACTTATATCATCATCTATACTTAAATAAATTTTATCTTATTTTATTATTGCTAATCAAGTCTTTTTTTTTTTCCTCTTCCTCATTTCATATGCATGTTTGTCATAGTTTCACATCGCCTAATTGGAGCATTTATTGGTCGTCTAATTATATGCTCGTACCATCTTAAATGGGTCTATCAGAGTTTTCCCTCAATAGATGCAACTTCGACTTTCTCTCTAATGTTCTCATTTCTTATTCCGTCCATTCTTGTATGTCCACACATTTACCTTAACATCCTCATCTTTGCAACTCTTATCTTCTATTCATGTGCTCGAGTCATAGCCCAACATTCAACACCATATAACATAACAGATTTATCTGCGGTTTTGTAAATTTTCTTTTAAGTCTTATATTTTACGGTCACATAAAACAACCGACGCTCTCCTCCATTTCAACCATCTTTCTTAACCCGTCATCTCCTATCTTAACAATTGTCTCATTACGCCAAATATTGTTAAACTTAAAATCTATATATTCTGTTTTTATTCTACTAAACCTAAAACCTTTCCCTTTTAATGTTTCCCGCCAAGATTCTAATTTAGCATTTACTCATTCACGTGTTTTATCTACCAAAACAATATCACCTACAAACAACATACACTACGGTAATGTGTCTTGAATATGTATAGTAAGTTTGTCTATAATTAATGTAAAAAGATAGGGACTTAGAGCAGATCCTTGATGTAATCCGATCTTTATTAGAAATGGTTCAGTTACTCCGCCTGAAGTCTTTAATCTAGTCGTTACGTCCTAGTATATATCCTTAATTAGTTCAATATATGTTACGCTAACACCTATCTTTTCTAGAATTCTCCATATAATATCTGAACTCTATCATAGGTTTTTTCTAAGTTAATGAATACCATATGTAGATCTTGTTTTTACTCCTGATGTTTTTCAATTAATTATCTAAGATGTTTAGCTTCTATTGTCAACCTTCCAGATATGAATCCAAATTGATTTTCGGTCACCGTGATCTCCTTAATTTTTTTTCTATTACTTTTTCCAAAAATTTCATGGAATGACTCATTAGTTTAATACCCCTATAGTTTGCAATTTTGTATGTCTCCCTTGTTCTTATATAAGGGAACTAGAGTGCTTATCCTCCATTGATCAAACATTTTTTTCGTTTTCAATATCATGTTAAATAATTTTGTAAGTCATTCAATACAGTGTTTCCCTAGGCACTTCCATACTTTTATCAGAATATCATCTGGTCCAACGACTTTTGTGCATCCCATTTAAAGCTTATTCTACTTCTGAAGTTTGAATTCTACGATAAAAATTTAAATTTATCTGCTTATTTGACCTACTTAAATTATCTAAATTAAGTTGGTCACCTAAATTTTTATTAAAAAGTTGATGAAAATACCTCTTCCACACTCTTTTATTTCTCCATCGTTTATTAGTACCCTATTCATCTTTAATACAAATATATAATTCTTTATAAGATATTCATTTTTTCTTCATTTTCTCTTATACTTTTTCATTCCATCACCAAGATTCCTTACTTAGTGGTGCACGTCCCTTTGACTCACCGAGTACACTCTTAGCTATTATTTTTAACTTTGAGACCATCTTATCCCATATCGTATTAGAATCACCGTATATTTCACCTAATGCTTGTACTCCTACCTTCTCCTTAAATATATTTTACTTCCTATCCTTTTAACTTCCACCACTTAATTCTAGGAGTTGTATATATATTTTTTCTATTCAGACTATGTTTGAGATGTATATCCAACACTACTAACCTATGTTGGGTAGTTAAGCTTTCTTTAGGGATGACTTGTAATGTTTATAAATCTTTTTATCTTTCTTCCTAACCATAAGAAAATCAATTTGCGATTTATTATTCCTAGTTTTGAACATTACTAACTATTCCTCTATTTTCTTAAAAAATATATTAGCTAATATAAGGTTATATGCTATCGCAAAATTTAATATAATTTACCTTCCTCATTTCTCATTCCAAATGCATAACCACATGTACCCTCTCATATTCCTCATTTTTCACTTCGACATGGTAATTTAGATAACCTCCTATTAAAATCATTTCATTTGGTCGAATGTTTTGTAATATTTCATCTAAGTCGTCCCAAAACCTTAATTTGGCAGCTTCATCTAATCCTACTTGCGATGCATATACGCTAATTTGTTCATAGTTTCTTTCACTACTATTATCTTAAGGGCTATTATTCTATCTCTTTTTCTAACTACTTCTACAACTTCATCCTTTAACGAACTATCTACAATAATATCCACTCTATATCTTGCTTTACTCTTTTCTGTGTACCATAAGTTAAAACCTAAGTTCTCTATCAATTTTGCCTTCTCGCCAACCTATTTTGTCTCTTGTACACACAAAATACTAATTCTTCTCTTAATCATCGTATCTACTACCTCCATTGATTTACCCGTGAAAGTTCCTATGTTCTATATTCCAAATCTTAGATTATTAGTTTTTCTTTCATATTTGTTCTTATCCAACTTATGGTGTGAGAACTTTTGTCTATTTAACACTACACCTAAGTTCTCATATAGATGTAGCAGTCCTTGTCGATACACCACAGTCAGACCATTCAATGCGAACTCTTACATATTTAGCACTACACCCAAGTTCTGGAGATGTAACAGTCTTTGCCCAGACATTACAGTCGAACCTTGCAACGCGTTTCTTCTGGGAAACAACCTAGCATTAACATAATAGTTTAATGAATCCATTTATTGAATATTTATCATAGTTTTAACATTAGTTGATAACCTAACACAACCATCCTCCTTTATCTAGGCTTGGGACTGACCATGACTGTTCGTCACAGACGGAGTTTAATGAATGGATCAAGGATCCAAGACAATAAGAATTGACAATTTGGCTTCTAAACCATGACTATCTTATATTCTCCAACAAGCAATAGCTGTGAACATTTTTCAAGCACAGTAAGATAAAAAAAAAAAGAGGCCAAGTAGGTAGAAAAGCATGGTAATGAATAGACATACCCGCAAAGTGTCAGTTAGTTGACGTCCCTGAAGACCTTCTTTGTGGAGAGACCACCTATTTTCTGCACTATTCTTTGAAAATGGAGGCAAGCCGGAGACATACCTTCCAATATAGAAAGCCTTATCAGTGCTAGCACTTGCCCGTACATTGTACTCCTAAGCATAAGATGAAACGCAAAGTTACAATTAAAGAAAGGTCCAAGCAATGAACCAATGTAAAATTATAATCAGAAAACACTCAATCATTTCCTAAGGAGCTCATTCAGAAAATATACAGTTGATGATACGTAGAGGGTAATACATAAGACTCAATAAGAATATTGCCAGATTTTGTAAGGAATGCCAAATAAATAAAAGACGAGATATAGAGTTAAAAAAAGGCAGATCTAGTCATGGATAAGTGACATCATTTTTCTCTTAAGTATTAACTACTGAATGAATGATTTTTCAACCGTTGTTAATTATAAAGGCACTAAACCTAAACACAAGGCATGCTTCGAGTTTCCTTTTTTTACCAATCAAACATAAAGTATGAGGGAAACTAGACAGGAATCCATTCAAAAACCCTAATCTTCGTACGCAAGGAAAACTGACAGAATCCGAACAAAAACGTAGGTTCTAACACGGATCAAGCCCACACCCGGATCAATTGGGTGATGAAGGCGCCGCAATGCTGGCAGCGGCCGCGATTGGCCGCCATGCTCTTGCCGCATGAAAGACACAGCGTGGTGTGCTTGCAACCGCTCCCGTAGAGGTCGGACGCCGAGCCGCAGCCACTGCAGCATGGCTTCAGCACCAAGTCGAAGCTCATGGCGGCACACTGCAAGACGGAAAGATGGAACAGGCCTCGGCTCTCTTCAGGCTCGATAACGCTGTTAGTTGCAGAGAAAGAACAGAAAGCCGCCTTGAGTCTCTTACTGGAGTTCAGCTCGGTAGGGTTACGAGGATTGCTCGGCGGAGGATAGAAGAAGAAGAGGAGGAGAATAGAGGCGATTAAGGAAAGACTAAGGATCGAAGACCTTTCGGAACACTAGACAAGGAATGGGGATCGACCAGAGATCAGAAAAGTTGATATATCAATTGGGACGCCTCATTTTTGTAAAATATTAAAAAGGCTCCCCGTTTTAGTTTTTTTTCATGTCAATTTACCATTACGTACATAAAGTATTATTATATAAATTTTTTCTTAAATTTAATTAAAATTATTCAATAATAATTGTGAAGTTAAGATTAAACATTTTTAAAAGGGTAATAATTGTTGGTAATGGTAATAATTGTTGGTCCATGTAGGCTGATAAGAGGAAGGTGAATTATCTATAAATATAATTTAGAATTTTTCTTTTGACACACGTTAGTTTAATGAGAAATAAAACACACAAAAAGAAAACAAGAGACAAAAAAAATATTTGGTTATAATCGTGGAGGTTGTTAATTGAAGATGATGAAAGCTCATTAAAATTCTCCTTCGATATAGGCAAAGAAGTCTCTTACAAAAAGTAAAAGCACAAACAACTTAAACACAGAATTACGAATGAAGCACAAGTGTGTGTTATCTTGAACTCCTAGGACCAGAGCTCTATTTATAATCTACTAATCGAATTTGTCCGTTGGCTGATGTGGCAGCTCTGGGCATTTAGAGCAAGTCAAGGCGCCCTAGTGGTGTACCTCATCTACTTCGCAACGACTCTTCAACGACTTGATGATAATATTTTATCCTCGCTTGGGTGTCTGGATCGGTCCGGGCAGTTGGATTGGTGTTGACGTGGATTCCGAATGTCATCCTCGTAGCAACTTCTCGATGGGGTGCCTGTTCCGGACCAAGGTGGTCCGGGTGCCCGAACCAAGTCCAGGCACCTGGATAAGTCAATTTTATATTGACTTGTTCGACTGTTACTCCGGTCGCTTGGGTGATTCTCTGGCATCAAGAGTTGAGTTCACCCGAACCCAACTTCAACCTTCTCCTTGAGCAGATTTTTTTCTTCCCAGCTTCTTGTCCCTTGGAAGCGTTGCACAATCCTTCTTGTCCGCTGGTATACTCTTCCGCAGCTCTTCATCCCTCGGATGCACCGAGCCTATCAACTTACTTCCATATTATTCTTCTTGCTAGCTGAGTCTTCCGCTCGACTTCTTGTGTTCCTAAATCCCTGCACACTTAGACACAAGGCATAAAAAACATAGAGCCCAGTTGATCACATCAAAACTCACTAGGGGTTTTATAATCTTCTCCTTTTTTATGTTCAACACAAGTTAAGTTAGGGTAAAACAAATAATAAAATAAATAATTATTGTAAGTAAATACAATAAATTAGCAATTATAACATTTTAAAAAAATTGTAATAAAATCTTAAAATGTATACTCCTAAACTTAATCTCTAACCTTCCCCCTTTGATTAAAAAATATCAAAGAAAATATGAAAAAGTTTAGAAAACTAGTGAAATTTTTTCTAAATGTGTAAGACAAAATTATCAGTTATATGTCTTTTTACCATAATTAAGTTCAAAAAGAATAATTTTTAATTAATTAATCATAAGTTTTTGTAAAAATAATTTAAAAATTATTTAATGTGTCGAAAATTTTTAAAATTTTTGTCAATAATAATCATAGTAATTAAAAACTATGATAAAAATTTAAGTGTAGAACTTTTTATTTTAACCTTAGAAAATATTTTTAAATATTTAAAAATAGTTTTCGAATACTAAAAAATCTGATTGATTTTCATATATATTCAAAATACAATGGTAATTAGCCAAAAAAATAAAGTTTTTTAAAATTCATCTTCAAAAAATTTTAAACTTTAAATTATATTTTTTTGATAAAAATTCATAAAAAATATATAATCGTCGAAAAATCCTAAAAAAATTTAATACTAACTGTTAATTTATTTTTGCATCACAAGAAAAAATTTCATATTTTATTTTTGCATCACAAGAAAAAATTTCAATATAAAATATGAAGAGTAGGTATATAGACTAATTGATTTTGTAAATAATATTTAAAATTAACATAAATTAATATTAAAACATGTATAAAAATTAATTTTAATCAAGTTAAAATGATTTAGGAACCCAAAATAAATTCCTACTTACTATATAATTTATCAGAAATTTTTGTGGTATATAATTTCTAGATTTTTTTCCTAATTTTGCCCTTGTGAAATCTAAAATACCAATTTAACCCTGAAAAATTTTAGAATTCTGAACATTTGAATATGCATAATTCTATTTCAATATTCTTATTTGCTCTTTTAAGTTAGAGTTTTCCATTTGAATTTTGTCAAAAAGTTCTAATGGACATGTTTTAGGTAAGTTTATTTTTTAACTCCTTATTTTCTATTTTTAAATCCATACATTTATTTCGTAGTTTGCATAATGATCTACATAACATCTTTATACCTTCATACAACTTATTAGGAGGTAAGAGTCGTACCTCACTTATCATGTCGGACTCGTAATTCGAAGCTCCTCTTTCATCAATCATCTTAATGCTCATTTAGGATGAGTTTGCTTTATCTCCGACTTCGTGCAATTCTAGAAATTTCTCCCAAATTTTGTAGCTAACTCATAGGCTCCGATCGGATTAACTTTTTATGGCGGTAGAACTGTAAAATACAGCACCTAAATATAACCTTAAGGGAATTTTTAAAAAATTTCTGAAAATTTTTTGGAGCTCGTATGATGAGTTTAAGGGGATCAATTATGGGTCATGGGAAAGCCTGTTTAAGCTACCCATTTAAACGAGGAAAAATTTTATTTTCCTTTTTCCTTTTTTTCGTTTTCTTTTTCTTCTCCCATCGCCGAACCCCTCACCCGACTGCCCCTTCCTCCTCTTCTTCTACTCTTCGTCTTCCCCACCGACAGCGCCGCCTCGCGCCGCTTCTTCTCCCTCGCGTATAAGGTAGTGGCCAAGAGGAATCGGGCACTTCTTCCCAATTCCTCTTCCCCATCTCTTCCTTTCATCCGCCGAGCCACCGCTGGCCACCTTGCTTTCAGCCCCCCAACGCGTCGAGCAGCGGCCACTGGGCATTAACTCTGACGGTTCTTCCCTCGCGCTACTACCTCCGTTCCTCTCCCTCTCACTGTGGTCATCTCTCCGTGGAAACCCCGTGCCCTACAAATCCGATCGCTCGCCGCTGCATCCTAGCACGGGACGATCTTCGACCAAGGGCAGAGATTCGAGTCTAGATCTGTCTCTGCGCGCCACTGCCGACCACCGGATCGGGCTACTCCAGCCTCTCTGAGCACTAGCCGATGATCCACCATTGACGACTTCCTCCTTCCTTGGTCCACCATCGACGACCATCCTTCTCCTTTCTATTGGATCCCCGTTCTTGCCCTCGTTGGCGCAGATCTGCTATCGATCTCTCAGGTAGGTCAGACTGTCCAATGCTTGCTGATTGTATCCTGATCTTCCCCTTTCTACTGTCGGTTTATTTCTCGACTACTAATCTTTTAGCCACTTTCTAATTGGTCTTCGGTAAGGGGAACGTTGGCTGCAACATCTCTTGGAATATAGCTACTGTGATTCGGCAGCAACATCTCGTGGAATCTAGTTACCGAAATCCAACAATAACACCTCTTAGGACCAGCTACTCTGACATATTTGCCTGTGATCAACCGGAGGGGTTTGGTGTTTAGGTAAGAAGTAGAGGAATTGTTTCATTGTTGTAGAGTACCCAGGTTTGAAGCTAGGAAAGGTTAGGGATGAATTTTACTCGAATTTATTTAAGTTTAGGTTAATTATGTATAGATTTTGATCAAATTGAATAGTGGAAGGGTTAGGGTTAATGGAGCTAACTCTAATTAACTTGTGAGTTATATTTAGTTAGAGATTAAGTAATGGATTTAATCTAAGCTTCGGATTAGACTCGATTATGTAGCTAACCTAGATATAATGAAAGAATTAGGGTTCCTGGTAAATAAGAACTTGGTTTAGCTGATTTGATATATATATGTGGGAGTAGCTAAATTAAATGTGTTGTTACAGGACTCTGATTTGTGACGAGCTGCTTTACGTGGGGTTTATTTTGGCACACGTTATTTTTGAGGCGGGTACCTTGACTTATCTTTTAGATATTATCATTTGATATGCATAGTATATTTTAATGAATAGTAATACTTATGTTACATCTGCATCGGTACGCCATTACTTGATTCCTTCATCATGCTTATTTATTACCTGTTTTGCATCCATTACCCTCTTGATTATTTATGCTCATAGAGATAGTGACATATCATGTCTTATGATATACCAGACTAGATATTTATCATATCTGATATGTGTGCCTAGATCTTCTTATTTGAGACATTTATTTTTGGTACATGTTTTATGGAAGTAGATGTGGTCAAGATTTGCATGCTTAGTGTCATGCACTATCTCGCATGATTGCATGCTGAGCGATTGTCGGCTCCATTATTGTTGAGCACATCGCTAGTTACATGGATCTGCATACACAACCACTCATGGGTTAGTGGTTTTTATTTAGGCAAGGTGTGTTGTAGCAGGTTGCTCTGTCAGTGCTCCGCTGGTTCACTCATGGATAGTGTGACGCAGCGTTGTAGTAGGACAAGGATCCCTCCTCTGGACTAGCTCAGGGAGATGAGAGCATTGAGCTCCCCCACTTATGATTTGGGGTAGGAGGATAGGTGTGTTGGTGTGGTTAGCACTAACGATCCAACTCAAGTCTTGATGAATATGTTAAGTTATTTTCATATTGATCTAACACTTCTACAAACTGTACAGGAGAAGCCCAAACGGGTCGATGGGTTGACCTGACATCTAGCACGAAGTCCAGCTAGGTCAACGGGCCGATCGGATAGTTGGCACGAAGTTCAGACGGGTCGATGGGCTGACCAGACATTTGGCACGAAGTTCAGCTAGGTCAAAGGGTCGACCGGATAGCTGGCATGAAATCCAGATGAGTCGAAGGACTGACCGGACGTTTGGCAGGTAAGTGGAGGTAAGTCACTGGAGGGAAGTGACTGTGAGGACGCATTTTTGGGAAGGTAACATTAGGTGTCGATCCAACTTAGATCCATTTCGAAAATCTAAGTTGAGATCATGACTAGATTCCGGTCTTGAGGAGATGGAATCTAATTACTACTTTTATTACTCTTATAACTTAACTATGCTAACACTTTGTTTTGTAGGATATATAATTTACATTTGCCTCTAGACTAACATTTTCTTGCAGGAAGGAGATTGTTGGAAAATACGGGTCCAGGCGCCCGGAGGCAAGTTTTATCCTCCAACGCGCGTCGACATGTGGAGCTTCATGGTTGGTTGGGCTACGCCACACTCCAGGCGCCCGGATGGGATCCGGGCACCCGAGCCTCCTATATAAGGAGGGTGAGGCCTTGAGCACAATACAACTGAACACAAGATCTTCCATTGCTTGTTGTGCTCCTGTAACGCTGCGAAGCTACTCCGACAACAAGAGGCTCAAGCTTTTTCTTTTCAGTGTTGTCAGTATTCCTTTCTAATAATTCCTGTACTTAGTTTTTGCAATAACTTTGCGAATTATTAGTAATTGTCCAATGAAAGCACTCAACGAGTGCGGGCCTTAGAGTAAGAGTCGACCAAGGCTCCGAACCAAGTAAAAAGGTTCATGTTAGCATTGTTCTGTTTTCGTGTTTTCCGTTGCGTACTCAATATTCTTTTCGATGATTTAAATCGATATTCACCCTCCCCTTTATTGAATTACACAATCCAACAAGTAGTATCAGAGCAGGTACCGCTCTGAATTGGTGCAACCACCAATCGAGCAAGGGGGATTCTTTTTTTAAAAAAGTAAAATAGATATCATTTGGGTTTAAGAAATATCCTTACGTCTTTCGTTTTTTTCCCTCCAAAATTATTTTTGAAAACATCATTTTCATCTTTTCACCATTGGTCGGTATTAGCGAAATATCGCATTTTCAAAAATTTATAATAATATTTTTAAATATTTTATTATAAAAAAATTATTATTATTATTATTTTCACGCATATTTCTTTATCTCTCACACTGCTTACCTCAAGACAAAGTTTTAGAAATTATTTCTTGTTTATTTTTTTTTGCATATACCAATGTCTATTCAAGAAAGACAGAGCATCCACGAACCACCACCATACGATCAAGAAGATTTCAATTACTAGAGGCGAAGAATAGAATGTTTCTTAGGAAGTCTAAACTTTGATTATTGGCTGATATTGAGAAAATCTTCTTAGAACTAAACAAAAATGTAAGTAAAATTATTTATTTTATGCAGACTAGAAAAGTACAAGAATGCACATGAGCTTTGGACCTAGTTGATCAAGTTTCACGAGGAGCCGATGGAACTAGAAGATCAAGTCAAAATCAAATCTGGACTCGAGTCAAATCCAATCGAAAAGCCTACTGAATTAAGGGTTGCGCTCAAGGTTAGTAATATTTACCAAAATATCCCTGCTAGTAGTAGTTTAAAAAATATGCATGTTAATATTTCTGAAAATATACGTGAAAATAATGTATTTGATAATACATGCAAAAATACCCCTAGGATTTTATCTGATAAAATAAATCTAATTAATTAAAAAAATTCAGAAAATATGAAAATAATTAATAACCCTAAAAATTCAAATGATAACCAAATCAATTTGAATGACTCTACCTCTAAGAAAAATTCAACTAATAATATTAAAAATATTATTGTACATAAAAATTTAAATAAATTAACACATTCAGAAAAGTTAAATATTAAAAATTTAAATTTAAACTTAAATAATTCTGAAAATTCAAATGATAATGATGACAAGGTCAATATTGATCTAGATAAAATTAATAAATTTCTTAAAAAATTATTTAATAATCTAGACAATATCAATCCAGAAAATCCTATCCAAATCCAAGATAATTTAATTTAAAAAAAAATTAAATTTTAAAGACAAGACTAATCTAATAAATTCAACCAATCATATTAACTTAAAAGGCAAAGAAAATATAAAGATAAAATCAAACAATTTGACAAAATCAAAACTAAATTTAACAAACTTAAATGTTAAAGATAACATGTTAAACAAAGATAATCTAGAAAATTAAAAATTAATAATTAATAAAAGGTTAAAAGATAAACCTTTAAAGAGATATAATTCAAATAATTCAATTAATTCAAAATTAATAAAATCTTAAACATTAAATATAATCTTTTTAAAGAAGGACAATTTGACCAATTCAATTAATTCAAAATTATAAACTTAAATTTAAAGTTACAAATTAAACATTAAATCTTAACTAAAACTAAAACCTAAATCAGATCAATAATTCAGGGGAGACTCCAGAATATTTGATACCTCCAAAACAAACCTACCTGACAGGGTAACCAAAACCAACCTATCCGATAGGATAATTAGGATTAGTTCAAAGGGATAATAGTTTAACTTGACCTACGGTACTGGTGAAGTTTTGGATAATAATACGTTAGGGAAGCTTAGTTTATGCATGTCTAGGAAAATATGACTTCGACCTGGTGCATTTAGTTAAGTGGAACTAACCAAAGCTACCCCTTACGGATCCTAACTAGTTAGACCATAGGGTGTATTAAGTTCAGTGGATAGCACTATTTGGAAAACATTGAAGGCATGGTTACTCTAATGATGTCCAAGTGACTCTAATAGTTACTCGAAAGCTAAACCTGAATCTAACACAAATTTAAACCAAACCCTAAAACTGAACCTAACTCATCTCACAAAATTATAGGTTTTCCTGATTGAAAACATAGATCAGGTAAGATGACTAAGGACTTCGAATCAAATCGAACCGAATCGAAACAAATCGAATCGAATCGAACTAAATAAATTAAATTAAGTTAAATAAAATAAAATTAAATTAAGTTAAATTAAATTAAACTAATTTAAATTAAAAATCATATACAAAATTATTTAAAAATCATTTTAAAAATTATTTAAAATTTCTTTTAATTTTTTTTAAAAATTATTTAAAAACCATTTTAAAAAATTTAAAAATCATTTTAAAATACTTTTAAAAATTTCTTTAAAAATTATTTAAAAACCATTTGAAAAACTTTAAAAATCATTATAAAAATTATTTTAAAAACTTTAAAAAACATTTTAAAAATTATTTAAAAATTATTATAAAAATTAATTAAAAACTATTTTAAAAACTTTAAAAATCATTTTAAAAACTCTTTTAAAAACTTTAAAAACATTTTAAAAATTATTTTAAAATTATTTAAAAAAATTATTTTAAAAATTATTTAAAACCCATTTTAAAAACTTTAAAAATCATTTTAAAAATTCTTTAAAAAACTTTAAAAATCATTTTTAAATTATTTAAAAAATTCTTTTAAAAATTTTAAAAATCATTTAAAATTTTATTTAAAAATCATTTTAAAAATTATTTTAAAAAATTCTTTTAAAAATGTATCTAAAAATCATTTTAAAAATCCTTTTAAAAATTATTTAAAACCCATTTTTAAAAAAGTTTTAAAAATTCTTTTAAATTTATTTAAAAATCATTTTAAAAATTCTTTTAAAAATTCTTTTAAAATCATTTTAATAATTCTTTTAAAAAATATATAAAACTATCTTAAAAAAAACCTTTTATAAATTCTTTTAAATTTATTTAAATATCATTTGAAAAACCTTTTAAAAATTCTTTTAAAAATTATTTAAAAATCATTTTTTAAACCTTTTAAAAAATTCTTTTAAATTTATTTGAAAATAATTTTAAAAATCCTTTTAAAAATTCTTTTAAAAATTATTTAAAACCCATTAATTTTTTTGAAATTTTATTTAAAAATCATTTTAAAAATCTTTAAAAATTATTTAAAAATCATTTTAAAAACCTTTTAAAATTCTTTTAAAAATTATTTTTAAAAATCCTTTTAAAAATCCTTTTACAAATCTATTTAAAATACTCTTTTAAAATTTATTTTAAAATCTTTCTAAAAATCCTTTTAAAATCTATTTTAACTTAAAAAATTATGTTTTTAACTTAAAAATTAGTTTAAAAATTTATTTTAACTTAAAAAGGATTTCAAGTAAACTTAATGTTAAACTAAATCCTAATGAAATTATTAACATTTGATTCTAAACTGAATTAAATAATTAATAAGTAAATAATTGAAGTAAAAATTTCAAAAATTAACTACTCTAAATTAGACTTGACTTTAAAACTTAACCTTAATTTAACTCAATCAATAAATACGATTGATTCAAAATCTTAACCTTAATGTTAATGTTAGTCAAAATCTTAACTTCAATGTATTAAATCATAATTAACAATTGATTCAAATTGAACCTTAATAAATTAATGCTAATTCTAAACTTAGCTAATACTAATTAAGCGTAACTTAAGTTACTTAATCAAAACTTAAAGATTAAGTAAATGAAAAATAAAATATAAATTATAACTATTATTTTTAATCCATTGATATTAAGTCAATTAATATGAAATTTAATCTGATAAGTCAAGTAAAATAAAAGTTAATCAATAAATTATTGATAATGATTAACTATTATTAAGTTTGTAACAAATTACTTATTACTTATTATTGAGAATAATTGTTTATTGATTAATTTTAATCTTATTTTTATCAAACAATTATACCAAGTATATAGAAATACTTATGTAAAGAATATACTCGATAAACATAAGGGTTACTAACACTGAATTTCTTAAATACTTAGGTAGAAAAATTTGTTAAGGCTTTGAAATTTAACCCAAGCCTTAGCTTAACTTAAGAGGGAGAGATAAATTAAGGGGGGAGTAATAAATTCAGGAGAATATCAAATTTAGAGAGAGAATCATTTTGTAAAATAAAAAAATTAGTCTCCTAAAGTTTATTTAAATTTCTCAGATTGCTTTTCTAAAATCCTACCTCAATTTTTCGGGTAAATATTTTCAAAAGTTTTATTTTAAAGTTATATCAGATTCAGGAGGAGGATTAATTATTTTTCATACTTATTTCTCATTAGTTTGAAATTAGCTTTTGAAAAATATTTTCTTAATTTGATTTTAAACTAACCTTTATAAAATTAAGTTTTTATTGGATCCAATTCTTTTTGAAAATTGGTTTTGAAAACATATTTTTGGAAATTGATTTTGAAAACATGATTTTACTTAGGTATAATAGTTGGTTTTGAAAATTGAATTTTCCAAACATAGTTTTGAAAATTAATTTAAAAAGTTAGATTTTACAAACTTAGTTTTGAAAATTTTACTTAGTTTTGAAAATTTGATTTGAAAATTAGACTTAGCCTTAATAATCTCCCTTTTGTAAAAAAATGCTATATTTGAAAAGTGTGTTTTAAATTTGCAAAGCTTATTTAAAAAATTAGGTTAAATTTGCAAATTTTATCTTTAAAAATTACTCAAAATTTTTACAAAGTTATCTTTCAAAAGTTATCTATCTAAAGTTTAAAACTTAGTTATTTTTTTTTGAAACAACTAAAAGCTAAGGTTTTAAGTAAAATATTCTATGTTTTCTACTTTAGACTCCCCCAAGTCAATTTGACTTTAATTCTTTGATTTTCTTTTACATCTGTGTTATTTTTTGATGAATGTCAAAGGGGGAGGGTTAGGTGGCTTAAGTTAGTTAAAACAAATCAACAAAATATAACTTAAAAACTAACTTAAAAACCTTATCATTGCTTGTTTACTTGCATATTTTTACTAACTTAACCCAGGTTGTCATTGCATCAAAAAGGGAGAGATTGTTGGTACTGTGAGATCTCGAAAAATTTAATTAATAGGGTTATTTGGAAAATAGCCTTATAGAATTTTTTCAGAATTTTTAGAAATTTTCTAGGAATTTTTCAGAGCTCGTATGACGGGTTTTGAGGGGATTAATTAACGGGTACGGATAAAGCCTGTTTGGGATACCCGTTTAGGTGAGGAAAAGGTTTAATTAAAAATTCCTTTTTATTTCCTCAACCAAACGACATTTCCCGAATCGAGCCCTCTTCCTCCTCTTTCCCGATCTCCCCTCCCTTCTCTCTGTTCTCTCTTGCGGACAGCCGACGCCGACGCCGACAGGATTAGGGCTCCAACTCCAGCGATCGTTGGTGTCACTTGAGGAGGAAGCTTCTGGATTGAGCTCAGATTCGACCGACGCCTTTCATCTCCGGGCTGCAAACATTCGCGTCTTCTTGCGCCGATCACTGAGGCCATTGAATCGAGCGAGATCCACTCAGTCGCCGATGTGGAAGAGAAATTAGGGCTTCAAGGGTAAGCAATTCGAACCTTATCCCTTCTATTTCTCCGATCTGTGCCCTAGCATTGCCTGTGATTCCCCGATCTCTTCTCTGGCTGACGGCGAGGTCCACAAGGTCGCCCTAGCAGCGATCTTGGAGGTAGGTGATTAATTAGGTTGTGGTTTGAATTAGTGATCTATGTTTTTGATCCTCATTTTTCTTGCGGTTGAATTAGGTCACGGATTGGAGGCATTGAAGATCAGTGAGTTTGTTCTTGAGCTGTCGGGCAGAGTCTAGGTTTGTAATTGATCAGTGATGATCTTCCGATTGGGTGATTTCTTCTGGAGACAACCTTTTGAGGTAAGTTAGGTTTTTAATTAGGTTGGTGTTTGGATCCGTGATCCCCATGGCTTGATCTAATTACTTGCTATAATTTCCAGATCAGCTTCTTTGCTGTGTTTGAGGTATCGGTTGAAGTGGGAAAGAATTCCAACAAGTGTTGTATTCTATGATCGGAAATTGAGTGTTGTGGATCAACAAGCGTGGCTGTGAAGTTTTGTTTTGTGCTGTGGTGTTCTTTGATCCTTTCTTGGTTCCGGCAGCACACCAACCAACAGCCTCCTAGTTCCAACATCAACAATAGCTGGGATTGAGGTAAGGTGTAGTGATGTTGATACATGATTAGAGTGATTGATTAGTGTATGTAGGTTTTTGATTTTAGATGTAGATCATGGTTAGATTTGATTAATCTAGATGGTGATACATGTTGTAATTAGTTGTTGATTATGTGTAGAATTAATCTAATGGAATGGTTAGGGTTAGGGTAATTAACCCTAGTCAACCGTTGGATTTCTAATCTAATTGGTGATTAGGGATTAAGTAACTAATCCTAATTAACCATTAGATTTAATTATGTAGATTGAGGTTGTGTTTATTAGGGTTTTGACCTAATTTAGTTTTAGGGATTTTATTTAGCTATTAATTTGGATTTAGCTAAATAAAAAATATATATATTGTTTGTTGACACAGGACTCTGATTCGAGACAGGCGTCTGGACCTTGGATTGCTTGATTGTACCTTCTTTTTGAGGCGGGTACCCTTTGACTTATCTCTTGATAGCGTCTTATGATATGTGCAGTTTATATATACTTACTAGTGTTGGTAGTTAGTATTTCCTTGGTTTAGTTTAGTTGATACCTATCATGTTTCTTCTGTTAGTTGCTTTATATTAGAACTGGATGCTTTTATCTTTGGCCATGTGTATCTATGTTTATAGAGATGAGTATGTATATTATAGTGCTCCACTATACCGGATTAGTTGCTTTACATGTTTGTTACGTGCTCTTGGATTCATGATACTTATATCATTGTTATATGTGATGTTCTTGGATTTATGCTGTTTATATCATGGTTATAAATGTGTTTATCTTTTTGGCACCTACACATATGGAGGAGGATATGTCCAGGTATGACATACTGTAGCCGCATGCACCATATTGCATGATTGCATGCTGAGCGATTGACGACTCCATTATTGTTGAGCTCGTCGGCCGGCTACATGGGCCTGCACACAACGTGACCACTGCATGGGTAGTGGCAAAGCACTCAGGGTGTGTATGGTAGGTTGCCCGGTGGTGCTCCGCTAGGACGCTCATGGGTAGCGTGACAGGAGCGTGGTAGCACGCCGGGGTCCCTCCCCGTCATTGTGTACCGGGAGATGAGAGCATTGCGCTCCCTCACTATGTTTGAGGTAGGAGGATAGGTGTACTCCGACAGCATCCCGTCCACTCGGTCACTCATCAGGGGTTGTGACGATATAGTGCACGATTGTCACAGCCTACCCACTCGGTCTCACCATTGTGTGTGAGATGGCTGAGCATGGCAGTAGGGGTGACCAGGACATGTCATTTGCATCATATGCACAGATTGCATTATTTGTGATTGATGCATTTTGGTGATTGCACATGATTGACATGCATACAGGTTATTTGCTTTTACTCTGACTATTTTTATCTGTGTATGTTCACAGTCAGTTGCACAAGCCTCGCAGGTGAGTATAGTTTATTTCAGTTATGCATTTTCTTATTATTCTTGCTATAGACTGTACTTTATGCCTATTGCTGGTTATTACAGTTTATTTCAACTATGCATATCTGTTATACTGTTAGGAGACTGTACTTAGGTTGTACTGTTAGGAAACTGTACTGTAGGCTCTATGGTTTAGTGTACTGTACCATAGGATATTACTGGTAGTTATATGTTGCTGTACATATCTATTGGATTACTTGCTGAGTTCTTTGAACTCACCCCGTTGTTATTATTTTTCAGGTTGAGGCCGTCGGGAGATATTCCAGTCGCTAGCCCCATTATCGCGAGGATTTTCTTTTTCGAATTACATTTTACTTTTGCATCTTATATACGTGTATTGTGGGTTTGTATTGTGGACATTGAATATTCAGGTTTGCTACTTTTGTTTTCCGTTGCGGATTTTCTCATTACTTCGTGGATTTGTTTTCTTCGTTGTAGTGGAGTAGGATGTTTACATATATCTTCGAGGATTCTTTATCGTCATTTCCCTATTAAACTGCGTGGATTGATTTTATGTTGAACTGTGTGGAATGTTGATATAAACTACGTGGTTTGTTTCTTATTTGTATTGTATTGTTCCGGCCGTGTGTGGCCGAGGTATAGATATATGTATTCTGGATTCATATTGTCACCCGTACAGGGGAGATGTTGCCGAAATTTCTTCGGACAGGGACTACCTGGGGTGTGACAATTTATTTGGTATCAGAGCATGAGTTACGATGCTCTGTATTTTCTTTTTATCTGATACCAATTTATTTGGTATCAGAGCAAGGTACACGATACTTGCTCTTCGTTTTGGATTTTTGAGATTTATCTGATACCAATTTATTTGGTATCAGAGCAGGTTTATGATACCTGCTTCTGTGTTATGGATTTGTGAGCTTATCTGATACTAGTTCGTACGACTTTTGCGAGCTTATCTGGATATTTTCGGATTGTACGGATTTTCGTCGATTTTATCGTTTCGGAATTCCGTGGAATTTTGATGAGGTTTTATTGGTTCTATTTGGTGCTAAGCAGCGACAGGACATCTCTAGACGACAAACAGGTAAATTTAGGTAATTTTATAGATTTTATACCTGTAGTGATATCTGGGTAACATTTTGTTGCAGATATGACACATACACGTGTTCCGGTACTTAGACGTGGTCGCACACGTAAGAGGCCGATAAATTCTCCTGAGACAGAGTCTCCAGAGAGATCTGCTAGGGTCGAGCCTGTCCGTCAGGGACAGACTCGTCGGGATATTATAGGCACGTCGGATTATAAGATCTCGACAGTTCCGACTTCAGAGGTACATACCTCGACTGTACCACTAGTGGTATCACCTTCAGTATACCCGACACCCCCTCTAGTCGTGCCTACTACTGTGTACTTGAGGTACGAGATGAGGCAGAGATATGGTGGGACACACAGCGCTTGATTATAGACGAGCAGCATATACCTGGACGAGATTTAGAGAGGCATTCGAGAGTCAGTATTTTCCCCGGGCCGGCAAGATTTTCTGAGTCTTCGACAGAATAACCTGTAACGATCCAATTTTTCCTATTTCAAGTTCTAAAAGTTCATAAAAATATTTGGAAATACTTTTAAAATATTCTAGAGATTTTTAGAAATTTTTAGAGTATTTTTACGTAATTTTTGGAGGTCGTTTAGTAAGGTTACAAAAAGAAAGAAGTTTGGATAAAAAAAAATGTTGAAGGTGAGACTCGAACCCAAGACCTTGACCCGAGCTGAACCTCAGCCGAACCCAGCCCAACCAACCGGTCTGCAGTTATTTTGTGAATATATATGGAGTGAAATGTATATATGCAGTAGTTGGAACATTTAAAAGAAATTCGAAAATGAAAGGCGCGGCTGAGGGATCGAAGCTACGATCTGTGGCTTCGGTTAAAAGCCGGTTAACCAGCTGTGCAGGCGAGTTTTTGTTAATTAAGGAAAGAATGGGTTATATTTAAAGTATAGTTAGTAATAGAAAACCTAGTTATAAAGGGATTAGGTTTTCTTTCTTGCCGAGAACCCGATTTTTCTTCTCTTCTTTTTCTTCACGCGCGACAGCGTTCCTGTGCTCGGGCGGAAACAACGCCGAGCCTAGGGCATCAACTTCGACGGCCGGCCGAGCACCTTTTTCGTGAGATCTTCACACGGTGGTGGTCACCTCGTCAAGGAGAGCACACGGGTGTCAAGGGCTCGCCGAAACAGCCACACCTCCGAAGCCCTAGAGGTCGTCTCCGTCGGTTGTAAGTCCAAGAACGCTCGGTGAGTTGCTACTCACCTGCAGTAGGAGTAGTTCCGGGCTTCGAATTGTTTTCTTTGCTTTCGGATTTGTTTGAAGTTCCCTTATGTTTTTTTGAGATTATTTGAAGCATGTTGTGAGCTTGCCTGTGTGTTTACTGCCGTGTACTTCAAAGAGGGGAACCAATGGTATGAATTAGGCATGTTTGTTTTTTTTTGATATAGGGCAACTGATCTGGAACAGGGGAAGAGCTGTGGTTTCGGGTTGCTTGTAGTGGTTGCTGCTATGACCATTAAATCCGAATTTGCTAGGTTGATTATGGGATCATTTTATTGTTGAGTAATTCGGATTTGGGTTTGTGCCATGCAATGGGTGTGGATCACTCTTATTTGGGAGTTCTGTTGGTTTCCTTTTAATGGCTTGGTTTCCTTGCTTTAGTTTTGTACAGCATTAGGATGAATAGAAAGGTAAGAGTAGTAAGTGTTTCTTGTTGTCTTGCTTTTGGATTTCCTTCCTGAACAACATTAGGATAACTTGGAATTAAAAGAGTAGTTTAAGGAATTATTTTGCATTGAATTATGTTTTGGTTCCTTATATGCTCTAATGTTCATGCATCAATTTTTGATAGCAGCAGCATTCTTTTTAGTAGATAACAATATTAAAGCCTTAATCAGAGTTTAAAGAGGTTGATGAGATGGTGATACTGTGCTCAGAATGCTCATGTTTCTTTTACAAGTTTTATCAGTTTTGGGTTGGTTTTAATAAGCAATGAACATAAGATAGCTTGATTAAATTTTGAGAATGTAGTTAGTTTTCTTTATTGCTGTTAGATTTAAGTTTGAACAACCCTTATAGTTAGCATTTCAGATAGAGATTTCCTGATTTAGATTTCTTTGTTATGCTACCAGGAACCTCAATTTTAGATTTCTGTTAAGCATTAGTGCTAATTTATGTTATTGTAGCATGTCTAAAGAAGTTTGATTTGTTTTCTTTTACTTGATTCTGTTGATACATACTTAAAGAAACCTGTTGCTCTATAAAAACTCTAGGATCTACCTGTAGGTGGGAAGAATAAGAGTTTTAATAAATCCTTTAGGGATTTATAAGAAGTTATAAGAAAGAGAGACCAAGGTCTTAATAGAATCCCTAATTTTAAGAATTGGGATCAGTAGCATATCAAGTGCTCAAAGAAATGCCAAGGCATTTTATTATAAGAGAATTGAAGAATAACAAGTATAAGGAAGTAATAGTTAAAAAGAAAATAAGTATTTTACTTTTTAATGGCATGTACCGGACACAAGGTCCAGGACACAAGGTCCATTGGGTGGGCTCCTAGATCACCCCTAGGCACAAGATCGCCTAGAAGTACCTTAGTAGTTTCGGGATTAGCTACCTCGACTCTTATTAAGGATGCGCGCAAATTGGTACAATGCCGGGCCTAAAAGAAGTTTATTATTATTTTGAAGTATTAAAGTATAAGTTTTGGAACAAATGAAACAAGCTTCAAATATGTTTAGAATTAGAAAGTTTAGTTTCTTGTTATTTGAAGCATGCAGTAGTAGTTTTATTTGTTTCTTGCTATTAGATTATTCAGCATGTTTAGCTTTATTTGCTTTCAGCATGCAGTTATAGTTTTATTCTTGTGAGTGTGAGTAGCTTTACATGTTTAGTAGCTTTACATGTTTAGTATTTCAGTTAGTATGATTCCTTTATTGGTTTATGAGCATGATTAGCTATACATGTTTAGTATTTCAGTTAGTATGATTCCTTTGCTATTTATGAGCATGAGTAGTTTTATATGTTAGCATTCAGTTTTAGCATGTTTTTATTTACATACATGGATATCGAGTTTTTGTGAGTAGATAGCGCTCACTAAGCTTTATGCTTATAGACTGCATTTCCTCCTACTGCAGATAAAGGAAAGGAAAAGATTTAGCAAGGAAGGCGACAAGGTGGTGGTGATGAAGGTGTGTGATGGCTGGACTATGGGGAGATCAAGAGTTTGCTAAGGAATTGTCAAGACTTTTCTGTTTAGAGTTCTTTTAGTTTTCTTTAAATGTTATTATGAGTTGAGACTGTAATTAAGTTTATTCCGCACTTGTAGTTGAGTTCTATTGATGGAGTGATATAGTTGTTTGCTATTGCTAGAGTAGTTTCCTTATTTGTGATATTATACTGCGTGGTTGTGAAAATATATGTTCCAGCCGCCTGTGGCTGAGTATTGTTTGTTTGTATTGTTGATTTGGTCACCGGTACAGGGGAGATTCTGTCGAAATTTTTCCGTAGGGATTCCTCGTAGTTTTTAATTATACCGGTTAAGTAGAGTTAGTAGTTAGGTAACGTCCACCTTTAGAGTAGTAGTAGTAGTGTAGAAGGTGGGTCGTTACAGTTGGTATCAGAGCAGGTCCCATTCTCCAGCATCACACATCAGCACCAACTTTGTCGTCTTCAAGTAAGAAATTATTTAAGTTTTCTTTCTTATGCTTTCTTTATTATTTGCAGTATAGAGTATTTTCTTGTATGCGCTTTAGTAAGATAGAAGTTTGTTTCTCTTTTATTCATATACCTAAGTTTGGTTAGAAAGAATAGAGAATATATCAAGTCTTTCTTTTCTTTGTATAATTAGATGTCAAGAAGAGGACGCCCCCGTACCGCTCGTACTGAGGACCAGGCTTAAGAGAACGAAGGGTCAGAAGCAACTGAACCAAATCTCTCTGAAGTTGTCGCTCAACTCCAGAGACAAGTAGCAAAGCAACAGCAAGTGATCGTCAATCTGATAGCGAATCAGCCGCCAGTCCCTCCCACTCCTCCAACGATCAATATGGAGACTCCAGTGGTGATTGAGGTTCCACTAGCCGCCCTGGAAGTTCCCACAGCACCTAGAAGATAAGAAGCTTACCTGATACAGTGGCTGAAACTGAAACCAGAAAGTTTCTCAGGCACGACTGAGCCCTGGGATGCTTAGGCTTGGTTCAAGACATTGGAGAGCACCATGGAGCTTCTTGACTGGCCAGAAGTTGAGAAGGTCAAGTGTGCTTCATTTTGCCTATCTGGGGATGCTCGTATGTGGTGGGAGAGAGTTAAAAGCAAGAGAGCAGTCAATCAGATGAGTTGGGCTGACTTTGAAGCAGAGTTTTATGAAGAATTCTTCCGTCAGCGGATCACCAATAAGCATTATGAGGAGTTTATAGAATTCAGACAAGGTGACCTGTCAGTGGAAGAAGCAGTAAAGAAATTCAATAGGCTAGCTCGTCTCTGCCCAGAGCTAGTAAGCACGGAGAAAGAACGAGTCAGACTGATGCTTAGGATGCTGAGGCCAGTGATAGCACTTAATGTGAGTAGTGGAGCTCATTAGCCTCAGACTGGCGAAGAGCTAGTCAGCAGAGCATTAGTCGCTGAGCACTATCTGGATAGCATCAGAGCACAACGAGCGCAGCATAAGTCAGTCAAGATCGAAGATAAGACAGCTGGGAGTCAGAAACCTCAGGCAAATCAGCAGAACTGGAAAGGCAAGGGTAACAAGAGAAAGCAGTGGAACTCAGGAGGTAACCAGAAGGGAGGACCAGCAAACAAGCAGACTAAGTTCCCTCCCTGTCCTAAATGTGGGAAAATACATCCAGGAGTCTGTCTTTTGGGTAAGACTGGATGTTATTCGTGTGGGCAGGAAGGACATATGGCTAGGGAGTGTCCTAACAAGCTCAAAGCACCTCAGCCACAACCAATACAATATGGAGGCAAGCCTCAGTTACATTACATGCCTGCAACTCTGGAAGGACCTCATCTCAGTCAAGGAAGGTTGGAAGCTCCACCAGCATCCAATGCCGGAGTATTCTCCTCACTAAAGAGGAAGTTGCTAGTGCTTCCACGGTCATATGTCAAGTAGTTATTTTTCAACATATAGCTACTGCACTATTTGATACTCGGGCGACCCATTCTTTTGTATCCATACCTTTTGCCAAAGAATTACGGTACCTCAGAAAGCATGAATTCCAAGTTCCCGACAACCCTACCTGGGGAAGTCATGGAATCCGACTAGTGGTTTCGGGCTGTAATCCGAGAGCTATATGTTAATCTGGTAGTTCTCGCTATGCAGGATTTCGATATCATTTTGGGTATGGATTTCCTCAGCAAGTACAGTGCTTCAGTGGACTGCCGCAGAAGGAAAGTGATCTTTAGTCCAGAAGGTGAACCATCCTTTGAATTTACAGGAGTGCCAAAGAGGAAGACCCAGAAATTCCTCTCTTCCCTCACAGCTCACCAGATGCTAGCTAAAGGGGTGTGCTAGTTTTCTTGCGCACATCGTGAGTACAGAAGAACAAGAAAGACCCAAGCAGGAGGAAGTTCGGGTAGTCTGTGAGTATCCAGAGGTATTCCCAGAAGAGCTACCTGGACTACCTCCCAACAGAGAAGTGGAGTTTGAGATTGAACTGGTTCCTGGTACCGGTCCAATTTCAAAAGCTCCATACCGCATGTCTCCAGCAGAGCTAAAAGAACTACAAGAATAACTTCAGGAGCTACTTGACAAAGGCTTCATCCTCCCTAGTCACTCACCTTGGGGAGCTCCTGTGTTGTTTGTCAAGAAGAAGGATGGATCTATGCGGATGTGCATAGATTATAGGGCTCTGAATCAAGTGACCATCAAGAATAAGTATCCACTGCCCAGAATCGACGACTTATTTGATCAGTTGAGAGGGGCAACAGTGTTCTCCAAGATAGACCTGTGCTCTGGGTACCATCAGTTGAAAGTGAAGGAAAAAGATATACCCAGAACGGCTTTCAGGACCAGATACGGACACTACGAGTTCGTAGTCATGCCTTTTGGTGTGACTAATGCACCTGCAGTTTTCATGGACCTGATGAACAGAGTGTTCAGAGAATACCTTGACAAGTTTGTCATTGTGTTCATCGACGACATTCTAGTCTATTCCAGAACCTCAGAGGAGCATGACACGCACTTGAGAATAGTATTGCAAACCCTTCAGCAAAAGCAGCTTTACGCGAAATTCTTAAAGTGCGAATTCTGGTTAGATCAGGTGACATTTCTAGGTCATATAATTTCTAAAGAAGGCATTCAAGTGGATCCAGCCAAAATAGAAGCAGTCAACAACTGGAGCAGACCCAAGAATGCCAGGGAGATCAGAAGCTTCCTTGGTTTAGCTGGGTACTACAGGAAATTCGTGGAGGATTTTTCCAGGATAGCCTCTCCACTAACAACCCTCACCAGAAAGAACAGGAGGTTTGAATGGTCAGATAAATGTGAGCAGAGTTTCCAAGAGTTGAAGAAGAGACTGACCAGTGCTCATAGTCCCATAAAGTGACAAGAGTTTTGACATCTATAGTGATGCTTCCAAGATGGACTTAGGAGTTGTACTCATGCGGGAAGGAAAAGTGATAGCTTATGCTTCCAGAAACTCAAAAATTATGAAAAGAACTACCCCACTCATGATCTTGAGTTGGCTGTGGTCTTTGCATTAAAACTCTGCGACATTATTTGTATGGCGTTCAGTGCAGAATACAGACCATCTAGTCTTAAGTACTTCTTCACCGGAAGGACTTAAACATGAGACAGAGGTGGCTAGAGTTGGTCAAAGATTATGACCGTGAAATCCTCTACCATCCGGGCAAAGCTAATAAAGTGGCGGATGCACTAAGCGAAAATCCAATGATGCCCTTGTCATCATTAGCCCTGCCACTGCAGAAGGAGTTGTCAGATTTTGGAATGGAAATTATTTATGGGCAACTCTCTGCATTGACCTTAGAGTCAACCCTGCTTGAGGATATACAGAGAAAGCAAAGTGAAGATCCAAATATCCAAAAGATCAAGCACGGGATACAAGAAGAAGGAAATTCGGAGTTTCGAGTATCAGACAGTGGAATTCTTTATCAGGGGAGCCGCCTTTGTGTTCCCAATGATGAAGAGATGAGAAAGAAAATTTTAGAAGAAGCTCATAGTACACCTTATTCCATGCATCCTGGTTCTACCAAGATGTATCAAGACATGAAACAGAGATTCTGGTGGTCTGGACTCAAAAGAGATGTAGCTAAATATGTCAGTACCTACCTGACATGTCAGAGGGTCAAGCAGAACACCAGAGACCAGGAGGAGTTCTTCAGCTTCTTCCAATACCAGAATGGAAATGGGAAGATATATCCATGGACTTCATAACGGGTCTTCCAAGAACCACAAATGGATATGATGCGATATGGGTGACAGTGGACAGATTGACCAAGTCTGCTCATTTTCTAGCCATCAAGGTGTCTCACTTTATAGAGCAGTTGGTACAGCTATATGTTAAAGAGGTGATCAGACTTCACGGAGTTCCTAAATCTATTGTGTCTGATAGAGATGGACGCTTCACCTCACACTTTTGGGAGTGTGTTCAGAATGCACTAGGCACCAAACTCAAGTTCAGCACAGCCTTCCATCCTTAGACTGATGGACAGACAGAGTGAGCAAATCAGATTCTAGAAGATATGCTCAGAGCTTGTACACTAGATTTCAAGGGAAGTTGGTGCAAGTACCTATGCTTAGCTGAATTTGCCTACAACAATAGCTATCAAGCCACCATCAAGATGACTCCTTATGAGGCACTGTATGGCAGGAAGTGCAGATCACCCATTTGCTGGCAAGAAGCAGGTGAGAGAAAAGAAATGGAAGTAGAACTGGGCATTCAGACAGAACTGATAGATGAGACTACTCAGGCTATCCAGAAGATCAGACAGAGGATTGAGTAGACAGAAGAGTTATGCTGACACACGCCGTAGGCCACTTGAGTTCCAAGTAGGGGATTCAGTTTTTCTCAAGGTTGCTCCGATGAAGGGAGTGATGAGATTTGGCAAGAAGGGTAAGTTAAGTCCTCGCTATGTAGGACCCTATTCGGTTACAGAGAGGATTGGGAAGGTAGCTTACAAGCTGGATTTACCACAAGACATGTCAGCAATACACAATGTATTTCATGTCTCTATGCTAAAGAAGTGCATTCACGACCCTAGCCAAGTGATTCAGCCTCAGTCAGTGCAGATCCAAGAGAATCTTAGTTATGAGAGCAGACCTACACAGATAGTGGACAGAGCAGTCAAGAGATTGAGAAACAAAGAAGTACCACTAGTGAAGGTCGTCTGGCAGAACCAGAAGCACGAGGAAATCACTTGGGAGCGGGAGGACAGTATGAGAGAGAAATATCCAGAGCTATTCTAAGTTCGAGGATGAACTTTTTATAAGGTATGGGGGATTGTAACGACCCAATTTTCCCTATTTCAATTTCTAAAAGTTCATAAAAATATTTGAAAATACTTTTAAAATATTCTAGAGATTTTTAGGAATTTTTAGAGTATTTTTACGTAATTTTTGGAGGTCGTTTAGTAGGGTTACAAAAAGAAAGAAGTTTGGATAAAAAAAAACGTTGAAGGTGAGACTCGAACCCAAGACCTTGACCCGAGCCGAACCTCAGCCGAACCCAGCCCAACCAACCGGTCTGCAGTTATTTTGTGAATATATATGGAGTGAAATGTATATATGCAGTAGTTGGAACATTTAAAAGAAATTCGAAAATGAAAGGCGCGGCTGAGGGATCGAAGCTACGATCTGTGGCTTCGGTTAAAAGCCGGTTAACCAGCTGTGCCGACGAGTTTTTGTTAATTAAGGAAAGAACGGGTTATATTTAAAGTATAGTTAGTAATAGAAAACCTAGTTATAAAGGGATTAGGTTTTCTTTCTTGCCGAGAACCCGATTTTTCTTCTCTTCTTTTTCTTCACGCGCGACAGCGTTCCTGTGCTCGGGCGGAAACAACGCCGAGCCTAGGGCATTGACTTCGCCGGCCGGCCGAGCACCTTTTTCGTGAGATCTTCAGACGGTGGTGGTCACCTCGTCGAGGAGAGCACACGGGTGTCAAGGGCTCGCCGAAACAGCCACACCTCCAAAGCCCTAGAGGTCGTCTCCGTCGGTTGTAAGTCCAAGAACGCTCGGTGAGTTGCTACTCACCTGTAGTAGGAGTAGTTCCGGGCTTCGAATTGTTTTCCTTGCTTTCGGATTTGTTTGAAGTTCCCTTATGTTTTTTTGAGATTATTTGAAGCATGTTGTGAGCTTGCCTGTGTGTTTACTGCCGTGTACTTCAAAGAGGGGAACCAATGGTATGAATTAGGCATGTTTGTTTTTTTTTTATATAGGGCAACTGATCTGGAACAGGGGAAGAGCTGTGGTTTCGGGTTGCTTGTAGTGGTTGCTGCTATGACCATTAAATCCGAATTTGCTAGGTTGATTATGGGATCATTTTATTGTTGAGTAATTCGGATTTGGGTTTGTGCCATGCAATGGGTGTGGATCACTCTTATTTGGGAGTTCTGTTGGTTTTCTTTTAATGGCTTGGTTTCCTTGCTTTAGTTTTGTACAGCATTAGGATGAATAGAAAGGTAAGAGTAGTAAGTGTTTCTTGTTGTCTTGCTTCTGGATTTCCTTCCTGAACAACATTAGGATAGCTTGGAATTAAAAGAGTAGTTTAAGGAATTATTTTGCATTGAATTATGTTTTGGTTCCTTATATGCTCTAATGTTCATGCATCAATTTTTGATAGCAGCAGCATTCTTTTTAGTAGATAACAATATTAAAGCCTTAATCATAGTTTAAAGAGGTTGATGAGATGGTGATACTGTGCTCAGAATGCTCATGTTTCTTTTACAAGTTCTATCAGTTTTGGGTTGGTTTTAATAAGCAATGAACATAAGATAGCTTGATTAAATTTTGAGCATGTAGTTAGTTTTCTTTATTGCTGTTAGATTTAAGTTTGAACAACCCTTATAGTTAGCATTTCAGATAGAGATTTCTTGATTTAGATTTCTTTGTTATGCTACCAGGAACCTCAATTTTAGATTTCTGTTAAGCATTAGTGCTGATTTATGTTATTGTAGCATGTCTAAAGAAGTTTGATTTGTTTTCTTTTGCTTGATTCTGTTGATACATGCTTAAAGAGACCTGTTGCTCTATAAAAACTCTAGGATCTATCTGTAGGTGGGAAGAATAAGAGTTTTAATAAATCCTTTAGGGATTTATAAGAAGTTATAAGAAAGAGAGACCAAGGTCTTAATAGAATCCCTAATTTTAAGAATTGGGATCAGTAGCATTTCAAGTGCTCAAAGAAATGCCAAGGCATTTTATTATAAGAGAATTGAAGAATAACAAGTATAAGGAAGTAATAGTTAAAAAGAAAATAAGTATTTTACTTTTTAATGACATGCACCGGACACAATGTCCAGGACACAAGGTCTATTGGGTGGGCTCCTAGATCTCCCCTAGGCACAAGATCGCCTAGAAGTACCTTAGTAGTTTCGGGATTAGCTACCTCGAATCTTATTAAGGATGCACGCAAATTGGTACAATGCCGGGCCTAAAAGAAGTTTATTATTATTTTGAAGTATTAAAGTATAAGTTTTGGAACAAATGAAACAAGCTTCAAATATGTTTAGAATTAGAAAGTTCAGTTTCTTGTTATTTGAAGCATGCAGTAGTAGTTTTATTTGTTTCTTGCTATTAGATTATTCAGCATGTTTAGCTTTATTTGCTTTCAGCATGCAGTTATAGTTTTATTCTTGTGAGTGTGAGTAGCTTTACATGTTTAGTAGCTTTACATGTTTAGTTTTTCAGTTAGTATGATTCCTTTATTGGTTTATGAGCATGATTAGCTATACATGTTTAGTATTTCAGTTAGTATGATTCCTTTGCTATTTATGAGCATGAGTAGTTTTATATGTTAGCATTCAGTTTTAGCATGTTTTTATTTACATACATGGATATCGAGTTTTTGTGAGTAGATAGCGCTCACTAAGCTTTATGCTTATAGACTGCATTTCCTCCTACTGCAGATAAAGGAAAGGAAAAGATTTAGCAAGGAAGGCGACAAGGTGGTGGTGATGAAGGTGTGTGATGGCTGGACTATGGGGAGATCAAGAGTTTGCTAAGGAATTGTCAAGACTTTTCTGTTTAGAGTTCTTTTAGTTTTCTTTAAATGTTATTATGAGTTGAGACTGTAATTAAGTTTATTCCGCACTTGTAGTTGGGTTCTATTGATGGAGTGATATAGTTGTTTGCTATTGCTAGAGTAGTTTCCTTATTTGTGATATTATACTGCGTGGTTGTGAAAATATATGTTTCAGCCGCCTGTGGCTGAGTATTGTTTGTTTGTATTGTTGATTTGGTCACCGGTACAGGGGAGATTCTGCCGAAATTTTTCCGTAGGGATTCCTCATAGTTTTTAATTATACCGGTTAAGTAGAGTTAGTAGTTAGGTAACGTCCACCTTTAGAGTAGTAGTAGTAGTGTAGAAGGTGGGTCGTTACATAACCGCTCAGTGATGGAATATAATGCTGAATTTAATCGGTTGGCCAGATTCTGTCTTGAGTTAGTTGTCGAGGATAGATCTCGTATGCTTTAGGTTGTCCAGGGACTGGACGAGCATCTTCAGGTGAAGATTTGCCGATTTTGGTAGTTCATCATATACAGAGGCACTGGATAGAGCTCTTATGATTGAGTCTGCTCATCAGAGAGTGAAAGTAGACAAGAAGAGGAAGCAGACTGATCGGACTTCCGGACAGATCCAGCAGGTACAGACTACTGGGCAGCAGCAAAGCAGTCGCATTCACACGGGTCAGAGTACTTCTGGGTCATCTGGCCGACCCCAGAAGTCAGGATGCTCTGCATCAGGACGTTCCTGGTCTTCTCAGCAGAACCGGAAACAGTCCACCGGTGCTCTCACTGCACCCGATGCGGGTCCCGAGATTGCATCATCTCTGCTTGTACTCTGGGACAGTCAGTTTGTTATTATTGTAAACTGCCTGGGCACGTGAGTCGAAACTGTTCACCGAAGGCTCAACATGTAGCTTTCTGGATTTCTGTTCCGGGTGGACAGTTTGGTCAGTCCGGGACTCAGCGAGGAGGGCCAAGAGCTCAATCTTCGCATCGTCAGCAGAGGACTGCTCCTCCTGCAGCAGTTGCATATGGCATGCACGGGCAGGAGCATTCCGGTGTCCTTATGGAGAACCCCATGATATTCCGCCTTAGTGTTCTCCTGTACTATTCGTCAAGAAGAAGGATGGTACTCTGATGTTGTGCATCGATTATAGGCAGTAGAATGCAGTGACTATCAGGAATAAGTATCCCTTGCCACGGATTGTGGATTTATTTGATCAGCTTAGAGATACATCAGTGTATTCTAAGATTGATCTGCGGTCTGGATATCATCAGCTGAGAGTTAGAGATTCTGATATTCAGACAACAGCATTTCACGCCAGATACGGACATTACGAGTTTTTGGTAATGTCATTTAGGCTTACCAATGCTCCTGCAGTATTTATGGATCTGATGAACCGTATCTTTCTGGAGTACCTAGATCAGTTTGTTATTGTGTTTATCGATAATATATTGATCTATTCGCATTCTGAGGAGGAGCACACGCAGCATCTTCGCATAGTCTTGGAGACTCTGCGACGACATCATCTGTATGCGAAGTTCAGCAAGTGTGCATTTTGGCTATCCTCAGTTGGTTTTATAGGACACGTGGTGTCAAGCCGATGTATTTCAGTAGATCCTTAGAAGGTCGAGGCTATCACTAGCTGGGAGCAACCGAAGTCAGTGCAGGAGATCCGCAGTTTCTTGGGACTGGCTGGATATTATAGACGATTCGTCAAGGGTTTCTCCAGTATTGCTATGCCGTTGACACGTCTGACCAGGAAAGGCGTGAAGTTCACGTGGTCAGAGGCTTGTGAGACCAGCTTCCAGGAGCTGAAGCGGAGATTAGTATCAACACCAGTTTTGGTTTTACCTTCTGGTGATGACGGATTCGTACTTTACACAGACACATCTCTTCAGGGCTTGGGCGCTGTCTTGATGCAGCACGGTAGGGTAGTCTCCTATGCTTCTCGTCAGTTGAAGGAGCATGAGAAGAACTATCCAGTACATGATTTAGAGCTAGCCGCCATTATCTTTGCTTTGAAGATTTGGCGATATCATCTTTATGGTATTACTTTTGAGATTCTTACTGATCATAAGAGTCTCAAATATATTTTCACACAGAAAGAACTCAATCTTCGACAGAGGAGATGGATGGAGTTCCTGAAGGATTATGATTGTACTATTAGCTACCATCCGGGTAAAGCTAATGTGGTTGCTGATGCACTTAGCAGGAAGTCCAGAGGGACTTTAGCTTGTCACCGAGTTTTAGTCACGGACTTGATTCAGGGATTCTCCGAGTTGGGCCTTGAGGAGCAGGGACGGACAGAGCAGGGTATTCTGGTTACCATGGTTGCTCAGTCGTCGATCAGGATGAGGATTCGAGAGGCCCAGGCCGGAGATCAGCATATACAGTTCATTAGCAGCCAGATAGCTTCCGGACAGCAGACCGAGTTTACACGAGATGATGAGGGGATTGTTTATTTCCGAGGCAGATTATGTGTACCTCAGTCTCACTCGGTCATGGAGGAGTTACTTCAGGAGGTTCATCGTTCTAGATTTGCTATCCACCCAGGTGGGACCCGTATGTATCGTGATTTGAGGCGTTCCTATTGGTGGAACGGTACGAAGAAAGACATTACAAATTTTGTAGTTAGATGTCTTGTCTGTCAGCAGGTGAAGGCCGAGCACCAGAGACCTGCTGGATTACTTCAGAGGATCCCTATTCCAGAGTGGAAGTGGGAGCATATTACTATGGATTTAGTAGTGGGATTGCCTAGAACTCGACGAGGCCATGATGCGATTTGGGTAGTCGTTGACCGATTAACCAAATCCGCACATTTTATAGCGATTCGGGAGATAGATTCTTTGGATCGATTAGCAGAGCTATACTGTCATGAGATTATTAGATTACATAGTGTTCCTTTGAGCATCATATCGGATAGAGACCCACGGTTCACGTCCCGATTCTGGCAGAGTCTGCAGCAGGCCTTGGGCACACAACTTCGTTTCAGTACGGCATTCCATCCGCAGACAGATGGACAGCCAGAGCGGACCATTCAAACTTTGGAGGACTTGCTGAGGTCTTGTGTTATGGACTTCAGAGGCAGTTGGTGTTAGGATCCTTTGTACTAGGCTAGAGAGGGGGGTGTGAATAGCCGACCCCAATCTTTCGCGTTTCTTTCTATAAACTAGGGTTAGCGCAGCGGAAACTAAATGCAGAAAGAAAATAGGAGAAGAAAGACAAACCATATAACGAGGTTCGGAGATGAACTCCTACTCCTCGGCGTGTCCGTAAGGTGGACGAAGCCTACCAATCCGTCGGTGGATGAGTCCCCGGAAACCCGGCTAATAGATACTCCTTGTGGGTGGAGAAACCTCACCACAATCTTTGCAACAGCAATAGGAGTACAAATAGGAACAAGAAAACAAGAACAGAAATGTAAACAACACTTGCTTGCCTTCTTGGAAGTCCGAGAGGAACCAACAGCAGCTTCTCGGATCCAAGCCTAGCTAGAGAACCAGCAACAGGAAGAAGCTCACGCGAAGCTTTAGCACCCAACGAGCTCAACAAAGCTCGGCAGAAGAAGAAGCGAAGCTTCAGGTGAGAGAACTTCGGAAGGAAGAGGAAGTAGTGTAAGAGAGCCTCCACCAAGTCCTCAGCCATCTTTTATACCGCGAAGAAGAAGAGCAGAGAACTAGCCGTTGCGTCGCACAGGAGATTCTGATCGGTCCATGGACCGATCAGGAACCTCCTGATCGGTCCACGCATCGATCAGCCGTCCTCGTCGATCGGCGTCTCGATCGGCTCGCGGACCGATCAGGAACCTCCGATCGGTCTATGGATCGATCAGCCGCCTCACCATCGATCTATGCTGATCGGTCCCCCGACCGATCAGGGTCTGATCGGCAGACCGATCCACGGCTTTCTTCGCGAGGTTGCCTCGATCGGTCTCCGCATCGATCAGATTACAACCGCGAGCCATCGATCGATTCGATCGGTCACTGACCGATCGTGGCAAATCAGATCATCCGGATCGGTCACCGCACCGATCCAAAACTTCTCACCCTAAACCTAAGGCTTCCACACCAACATCCGGTCAACCTTGACTGTTGGTACATCATCCCTAGCATCCGGTCACTCCTTGACCTGCTAGCACTCCTCGCTAAGTGTCCGGTCAATCCTTTCGACCCACTTAGACTTTTCCCCACCGATGTCCGATCACCCTCGATCCATCTGGATTTTTGCCCGGCTTCACTCACGTGACTTTCCACTGCCTATTCACTTAGGACTTTCCACGCCCGCTTCACTCACCAGATTTTCCAACCGCCTAACATCCCAGTTAGGACTTTCCCACCGCCTGGCTTCACTCACCGGGACTTTCCAACTGCCTAACATCCCAGTTAGGACTTTCCCACCGCCTGGCTTCACTCACCAGATTTTCCAACTGCCCAACATCCCTCACTAGGACTTTCCCACCGCTTCACTCACCAGACTTTCCAACCGCCTAACATCCCAGTTAGGACTTTTCCACTTGCCAAGCTCCCTGCTTGGACTTTTCCCGTGCCAAGCTCCCTGCTTGGACTTCTCCAGTGCCAAGTCTCCATACTTGGACTTTTCAGGTCAACCAGGTCAATCCTTGACCTAGGGTTGCACCAATAATCTCCCAACCATCTATTCTTGTCTCACATCAAGAATAGAACTCTCTCACGAGTGTCAAACATCAACATGCAACTCAACTAGGTCAACCCTGACCTAAGGTTGCACCGACAATCTTCCCAAGTCAAACATCAAAATACAACTCGAGTCGGGTCAACCAGGTCAACCTTGACCTAAGGTTGCACCAACAATCTCCCCCTTTTTGATGTTTGACAAAACCCATAATCAAGTTAGGTTAACCCGATAACCTAACTTAGGTTTTCCAGTGCCATCTTCCAATGTCCAATGTTCTTTCCTTGAACATTCTCTGGACATTCTCCCCTTAGGTTAACCCGATAACCTAACTTGGGTTCTCCAATAATTCTCCCCCTTTTTGACACACATCAAAAAGAATTCCAATGTTCTTCCTCGAACATTCCTTGACATTCTTCCCCTAGCTTAGGTTAACCCGATAACCTAACTTGGGTTCTCCAATAATTCTCCAATGAACACTCTCCCCTTTTTGACACACATCAAAAAGAAAAAGGAGGGTATCAAGGTCAAGAGTTTCTTCCTAATGAAAGTCCCATACCTTTCATTGAAACTCTTAATTTCCCCCTTGATACTAAACTCAACAATCAACTTAGTGATAATCCCATATCACTAATCCTCAAAAGTCTTAAGGAGTAAAAACTCCCCCTAAAAGTCAACTCCCCTTGACAATTAGGTAAAACTCCCCCTAAAGGTCAACTCCCCCTTTACCATTGCACCAACAATGTCTTTGTGAGTTCCAAACCTTTAGAAATCCAAAAACACCACTTCCATAACTGAAATTTCAGACAACAGTTGAAAAATCAGAAATTCGGCACGCCCTGATCGGTCACCAGACCGATCATCCCTTCACCAGATCGCACTCGTGCTACTGGAACTCACTGGATCGGTCTGCAGACCGATCCATCTTCCCTGGATCAGTCCCCGGACCGATCCAGCCACTGAAATCAGAACTTCTGATTTCCCCTTCCGGAAAATCAGAAACTCCTAATAAATTCAAGAAAATTCCAAAAATTACGAAACTTTGAGGATACATTCCTCATATCATACACTATCATGGAAAAATAGTTTTCTATGAAAATAACTTCCATTTTTCAATCTTGATACAAAGTTCAAAAACTTTGAAATAGTTCAAGTTTAACTCAACTTTGTATCACAATGTTCAATGATGAATGCAATCACTAGGAAAGCTTCATCAAGGTTTTTCAAAACAATTTTAAAATGCTTTTAAAACCATTTGAATTTAGGACCATAATCTTAGGGCTAGATGTACATGACTTGTACACAAGCTTTCCCTATGATCCTTAATTTCTTGAATTAGGGTCATCTAGGTACAAGGACTATGCACCTTGATCCTAACTCATGATCCTAATATCTCACACACATCTAAGGTGTATCAAACCACATTCAAGTCAATTTGATGTGAGATATGGGTTAAGGTCAACTTAGGCTAAGTTCTCATGCATTTTCTAAACACTAATTTGATCTCAATATCAAATTATATGTTTGTCCTCAAATCAATTTCATTGATTATAATGCAAGAGATGATGACATGACATATAATGATATCATAAGTAAAAACATGTGCCAATGTCATGATGTCATGGCATAAAGTTTGAAAACTTAAATAAAGCATGACATATAAACTAGCCTAAGCATTATCATGACATTTCAAATGATAATAAGATAAATATGATGTCATGGCATGGCATATGACAACCAATCATGGCAAGTTAGCACAAATAAAATACCTAAATTCCCTATCTAAGTATCCTTAGCCTTAGCTAACTTAAAATCTAACCCTAGATTGCCCATATGTCCCTAAGAGAAAACCAAAATCCCAATTATGGTATTTCTCTAGGTTTTCTTAAATTGTGCCAAATAAGATTAAAATCGATATTTTTTAAATATGGCACAATTTACTCTTCAAGGAGTAAATAATAATTCTTTTTCATTTTCAAAGGTTATCAAAACCTCGAAAATGCTCCTTGAGTGTCAATTTCCTCAAAGTTGGGTTAACTACCCTTCTAATTGGAGTTGACACTCTCTAACCCATCTATGGGGTAGAGAAGATGCTCCTAGGAACCCAATACCTATTTGAGCTCATTGGGTTCACTAAATATTCACTAGGGATAACTTCCCTAGCAACCCTCCTAATGACCCTCTTAGGCTTTGAAGCCTTGGTCATTTGGGATTCATCAAGATCAACTCTAGGGGTGACTCCCCTTGTGACCTTGGTGGTGGTCTTCCTAGCCCTAGGTTTTGTTCCATAATCGAATGGAACATTATGATAAGTGGGCTTGACCATTTGGGACTTAGGTTTGTGACTCAAACCTTTCTTGTCCTTGGACTTGGGTTTTTGACTCTTAAACCCTAGAGATGACTTCTCCATGTTTTTAAGAGCCTTTTCTAAATTATCAAGTCTTGACCTCAAGACTTGATTTTCCTTCTCTAATACCTCAAGCTTTAATTTATCATTATTCCTTGAGGTATTTCTAGGCATGTGTCTAGATGATTTGGGATTTCTACCTAGGTTCTCCTTAACCTTAGATGAGTTAATCCTAGTGTTATCATTTCTAGCATTGTCCTTACCTAGACTAACATGCTTGGCACCTAAGCACATATATCGATTTCTATGATTATCATGCTTATCATTCTTGACAATTGCAATAAGACTACTAGCATGTATCTTATTAGAAGTGCAAGAATGAACCTTAGAGAATACCTTAGGGTTTGCCTTCGCTCCCCCTTTACACATGCTTGGTCTTTTGTCCTTGTGAGATTGCCTCCCCCTTGGACATTGACTCCTATAATGTCCCCGTTGCTTGCATTGGAAGCACACCACGTGCTCCTTGCCCTTGCGTTTTGGGACTCCGACTTCCTTGATCTTTGGCGCCGGTGGAGTCTTCTTAGTCTTCTTTGGACATTTACTCTTGTAATGTCCAAATTCCCTACACTCAAAACACATTATATGCAATTTACTTGAACTTAAGGTGTTTAAGTTACCTAGGGTTGAGGATAGATGGATGCTCTCTTCTTCATCCCTCCCGGAGGTAGAAGCTTCTTCTTCGTGCTCCGAACTTGAAGAAGAACTCTCCTCCTCTTCGTCCTTAGATGTTGAGTAACCCTCAACTTCTAATTCCTCTCCTCCATGATGTGAGCTACTTGATGACTCACTTGTCTCCTCTTCATGATTTGAAGTGGAGCTCTCCTCATGGTACTTGGCCAAGTTATCCCATAATTCCTTGGCATTGTTGTAACCTATCTTACACAAGATGTTAGTAGGCAATGAAAATTCAATTATTCTCGTTACCTCTTCGTTGATTTCAGATTTGTGAATTTGTTCTTTGGTCCACTCCTTCTTCTCAAGAGGTTTTCCTTCCTTATCCACCGGAGGAGTAAAACCTTCTTGTACACAAAACCAATTCATTATGTTAGTCATAAGAAAGTACTTCATCCTTACCTTCCAATACGCGAAGTCGCCGCATTCGTAGAAGGGTGGAATGGTGATGTCTTCTCCATAGAGATCCATTCTCTAGCTTTGCTCCCACGGGTGTGAATCCGATGAAGAGCAACCTCGCTCTGATACCACTTGTTAGGATCCTTTGTGCTAGGCTAGAGAGGGGGGTGTGAATAGCCGACCCCAATCTTTCGCGTTTCTTTCTATAAACTAGGGTTAGCGCAGCGGAAACTAAATGCAGAAAGAAAATAGGAGAAGAAAGACAAACCATATAACGAGGTTCGGAGATGAACTCCTACTCCTCGGCGTGTCCGTAAGGTGGACGAAGCCTACCAATCCGTCGGTGGATGAGTCCCCGGAAACCCGGCTAATAGATACTCCTTGTGGGTGGAGAAACCTCACCACAATCTTTGCAACAGCAATAGGAGTACAAATAGGAACAAGAAAACAAGAACAGAAATGTAAACAACACTTGCTTGCCTTCTTGAAGTCAGCAGGAACCCTGGTGAAGCAGCAGCTTCTCGGATCCAAGCCTAGCTAGAGAACCAGCAACAGGAAGAAGCTCACGCGAAGCTTTAGCACCCAACGAGCTCAACAAAGCTCAGCAGGAAGAAGAAGCAGAAGCTTCAGGCAGGAGAGAACTTCCAGAAGGAAGAGGAAGTAGCTGCAGAAGAGAGCCTCCACCGAAGTCCTGTAGCCATCTTTTATACCTGCGAAGAAGAAGAGCAGAGAACTAGCCGTTGCGTCGCAACGGCTAGATTCCTGATCGGTCCATGGACCGATCAGGGAACCTCCTGATCGGTCCACAGACCGATCAGGCTTCGGTCCCTCGTCTGATCGGCGTCTCCTGATCGGTCCGTGGACCGATCAGGAACCTCCACGATCGGCTACTGAGTGGAATCTGATCGGTCACCAACCCTATGGATCGGTCCCCGACCGATCAGGCGTGTCACCAGCAGACCGATCCACGGCTTTCTTCGCGAGGTTGCGTTGCCTCGATCGGTCTCGCACCAATCGATTACAATCGATGAGCCATCGATTCGATTCGATCGGTCACCGGACCGATCAGGCAACCGCAAGATCACCGGATCGGTCACCGCATCGATCCAAAACTTCTCACCCTAAACCTAAGGCTTCCACACCAACATCCGGTCAACCTTGACTGTTGGTACATCATCCCTAGCATCCGGTCTCCCTTGACCTGCTAGCACTCCTCGCTAAGTGTCCGATCAATTCACCCACTTAGACTTTTCCCCACCGGATGTCCGATCACCCTCGATCCATCTGGATTTTTCCTGCCCGGCTTCACTCACGGGACTTTCCACACCGCCTAACATCCCAGTTAGGACTTTCCCACCGCCTCGCTTCACTCACCGTGATTTTCCAACCGCCTAACATCCGCTTAGGACTTTCCCACCGCCAGCTTCACTCATCAGACTTTCCACACCGCCTAACATCCCGGTTAGGACTTTCCCACCGGCTTCACTCACCAGGATTTTCCAACTGCCTAACATCCCAGTTAGGACTTTCCCACTGCCTGGCTTCACTCACCAGGACTTTCCAACTGCCTAACATCCCAGTTAGGACTTTTCCACTTGCCAAGCTCCCTGCTTGGACTTTTCCCGTGCCAAGCTCCCTGCTTGGACTTCTCCAGTGCCAAGTCTCCATACTTGGACTTTTCAGGTCAACCAGGTCAATCCTTGACCTAGGGTTGCACCAATAATCTCCCAACCATCTATTCTTGTCTCACATCAAGAATAGAACTCTCTCACGAGTGTCAAACATCAACATGCAACTCAACTAGGTCAACCCTGACCTAAGGTTGCACCGACAATCTTCCCAAGTCAAACATCAAAATACAACTCGAGTCGGGTCAACCAGGTCAACCTTGACCTAAGGTTGCACCAACAGTTGGGAGGACCACCTGCCCTTGGTGGAGTTCGCCTACAACAACAGCTATCATTCGGCTATCCAGATGGCGCCGTTTGAAGCTTTGTATGGTAGACCATGTCGGACACCCATCCTCTGGGAGGAGGTTGGGGAGGCCCAGCTGATAGGACCTCAGAGAGCTCAGCAAGAGGCAGAGTTGGTTCGTACTATTAGGCGGAGGATGTCTGAGGCTCAGGACCGTCAGAAGAGTTATGCTGATCAGAGACGGAGACCCCTGGAGTTCTCTATTGGTGATCAGGTATTTCTGAGAGCTTCACCCATGAAAGGGGTGAAGAGATTTGGTCTTTGAGGTAAGCTAGCTCCACGATATATTGGGCTATTCCAGATCTTGGAGAGGATTGGAGCAGTAGCTTACCATCTAGCGCTACCACCATCTCTAGCTGGCATTCACGATGTATTCCATGTATCTATGCTGAGGTGATACGTATCTGATCCGGCACATGTTCTGTCAGATATATCTATTCTTATTCAGCCTAATGTTACTTACGAGGAGGTTCCAGTGTGGATTCTGGAACACAGAGAGCGTCAGCTGAGAAACAAGACTGTCCGACTGGTTAAAGTCGGATGACAGCATCATTCTGACGAGGAGGCTACTTGGGAGTCGTAGGATACGATCCGAGCTCGATACCTTCATCTTTTTACTTGAGGTATGTGAGTTAGAGTTTCTTTCAGCATTTATACTGTTTGGTTATATCCTAATGTTTGCTGTTGGTTATAGCGAAATTTGGGGACCAAATTTTTATTAGTAGGGGAGGATGTGAGATCTCAGAAAATTTAATTAATAGGGTTATTTGGAAAATAGCCTTATATAAATTTTCTGGAATTTTTAGAAATTTTCTAGGAATTTTTCGGAGCTCGTATGATGGGTTTTGAGAGGATTAATTAACGGGTACGGATAAAGCCTGTTTGGGATACCCGTTTAGGTGAGGAAAAGGTTTAATTATAAATTCCTTTTTATTTCCTCAACCAAACGCCGTTTCTTGAATCGAGCCCTCTTCCTCCTCTTTCCCGATCTCCCCTCCCTTCTCTCTGTTCTCTCTTGCGGACAGCCGACGCCGACAGGATTAGGGCTCCAGCTCCAGCGATCGTTGGTGTCACTTGAGGAGGAAGCTTCTGGATTGAGCTCAGATTCGACCGACGCCTTTCATCTCCGGGCTGCAAACATTCGCGTCTTCTTGCGCCGATCACTGAGGCCATTGAATCGAGCGAGATCCACTCAGTCGCCGATGTGGAAGAGCAATTAGGGCTTCAAGGGTAAGCAATTCGAACCTTATCCCTTCTATTTCTCCGATCTGTGCCCTAGCATTGCCTGTGATTCCCCGATCTCTTCTCTGGCTGATGGCGAGGTGCACAAGGTCACCCTAGCAGCGATCTTGGAGGTAGGTGATTAATTAGGTTGTGGTTTGGATTAGTGATCTATGTTTTTGATCCTCATTTTTCTTGCGGTTGAATTAGGTCACGGATTGGAGGCATTGAAGATCAGTGAGTTTGTTCTTGAGCTGTCGGGCAGAGTCTAGGTTTGTAATTGATCAGTGATGATCTTCCGATTGGGTGATTTCTTCTGGAGACAACCTTTTGAGGTAAGTTAGGTTTTTAATTAGGTTGGTGTTTGGCTCCGTGATCCTCATGGTTTGATCTAATTACTTGCTATAATTTCCAGATCAGCTTCTTTGCTGTGTTTGAGGTATCGGTTGAAGTGGGAAAGAATTCCAACAAGTGTTGTATTCTATGATCGAAAATTGAGTGTTGTGGATCAACAAGCGTGGCTGTGAAGTTTTGTTTTGTGCTGTGGTGTTCTTTGATCCTTTCTTGGTTCCGGCAGCACACCAACCAACAGCCTCCTAGTTCCAACATCAACAATAGCTGGGATTGAGGTAAGGTGTAGTGATGTTGATACATGATTAGAGTGATTGATTAGTGTATGTAGGTTTTTGATTTTAGATGTAGATCATGGTTAGATTTGATTAATCTAGATGGTGATACATGTTGTAATTAGTTGTTGATTATGTGTAGAATTAATCTAATGGAATGGTTAGGGTTAGGGTAATTAACCCTAGTCAACCGTTGGATTTCTAATCTAATTGGTGATTAGGGATTAAGTAACTAATCCTAATTAACCATTAGATTTAATTATGTAGATTGAGGTTGTGTTTATTAAGGTTTTGACCTAATTTAGTTTTAGGGATTTTATTTAGCTATTAATTTGGATTTAGCTAAATAAAAAATATATATATTGTTTGTTGACACAGGACTCTGATTCGAGACGGGCGTCTGGACCTTGGATTGCTTGATTGTACCTTCTTTTTGAGGCGGGTACCCTTTGACTTATCTCTTGATAGTGTCTTATGATATGTGCAGTTTATATATACTTACTAGTGTTGGTAGTTAGTATTTCCTTGGTTTAGTTTAGTTGATACCTATCATGTTTCTTCTGTTAGTTGCTTTACATTAGAACTGGATGCTTTTATCTTTGGCCATGTGTATCTATGTTTATAGAGATGAATATGTATATTATAGTGCTCCACTATACCGGATTAGTTGCTTTACATGTTTGTTACGTGCTCTTGGATTCATGATACTTATATCATTGTTATATGTGATGTTCTTAGATTTATGCTGTTTATATCATGGTTATAAATGTGTTTATCTTTTTGGCACCTACACATATGGAGGAGGATATGTCCAGGTATGACATACTGTAGCCGCATGCACCATATTGCATGATTGCATGCTGAGCGATTGACGACTCCATTATTGTTGAGCTCGTCGGTCGGCTACATGGGCCTGCACACAACGTGACCACTGCATGGGTAGTGGCAAAGCACCTGTGTGTGGTAGGTTGCCGGTGGTGCTCCGCCAGACGCCGGGTAGCGTGACAGAGCGCAGCACGGGGTCCCTCCCGTCACATCTTGAGATGAGGCATATCGCCCCTCACTATGTTTGAGGTAGGAGGATAGGTGTACTCGACAAGATCCCGCCCACTGGTCACTCATCAGGGGTTGTGACGATAGAGTGCACGGTTGTCACAACCCTACCCACCCGGTCTCACCATTACGTGTGAGATGGCCGAGTACGGCAAGGGGTGACCGGACATGTCATTCAGATCATACGCATGCATCGCATTATTCGTGATCGATGCATTTGGTGATCGCATACGATCGATACGCATACGTGTTATTTGCTTTTACTCCGACTATTTTTATCTGCACATGTTCATGCCTCGCAGTGAGTATAGTTTATTTCGATTGATTTTCTTATTATTCTTGCTATAGATTGTACTTTATCATATTTGGTTATTACAGTTTATTTCAACTATGCATATCTGTTATATTGTTAGGAGATTGTACTGTAGGCTAACTGTATCGTAGGCTCTATGGTTTAGTGTCCATAGGATATTACTGGTAGTTATATGTTGCTGTACATATCTATTGGATTACTTGCTGAGTTCTTTGAACTCACCCCGTTGTTATTATTTTTCAGGTTGAGGCCGTCGGGAGATATTCCAGTCGCTAGCCCCATTATCGCGAGGATTTTCTTTTTCAGATTACATTTTACTTTTGCATCTTATATACGTGTATTGTGGGTTTGTATTGTGGACATTGAATATTCAGGTTTGCTACTTTTGTTTTCCGCTGCGGATTTTCTCATTACTTCGTGGATTTGTTTTCTTCGTTGTAGTGGAGTAGGATGTTTACATATATCTTCGAGGATTCTTTATCGTCATTTCCCTATTAAACTGCGTGGATTGATTTTATGTTGAACTGTGTGGAATGTTGATATAAACTGCGTGGTTTGTTTCTTATTTGTATTGTATTGTTCCGGCCGTGTGTGGCCGAGGTATAGATATATGTATTATGGATTCATATTGTCACCCGTACAGGGAAGATGTTGCCGAAATTTCTTCGGACAGGGACTACCTGGGGCGTGACAGGTACGATTAGCACTAACGGTCTAACTCAAATTTTGATAAATGACAAAGTAGGTTAAGTTAGTTTCATATTGATCTAACACTTCTACGAAGTGTACAGGAGAAGCTCAGACGGGTCGACGGGCTGACCTGACATCTAGCATGAAGTCCAGCTATGTCGACGGGTCGACCGGATAACTGGTACGAAGTCTAGATGGGTCGAAGGGTTGACCAGACGTTTGACACGAAGTCCAACTAAGTCAAAGGGTCGACCGGATAGCTGATACGAAGTCCAGACAGGTCGAAGGGTTGACCGGATGTTTGGCAGGTAAGTGGAGGTAAGTCACTAGAGGGGAGTGACTGTGAGGACGCGTTTCTCGGAAGCGAATATTAGGCGTCGATCCAACTTAGATCCATTTCGGAAATATATGTTGAGATCGTGACTAGATTCCGGTCTTAAGGAGACGAAATCTAATTACTACTTTTATTACTCTTATAGCTTAACTGTGCTAACACTCTATTTTGTAGAATATATAATTTACATTTGCCTCCGGACTAACATTTTCTTGTAGGAAGGAGATTGCTGGAAAATAAGGGTTCGGACGCCCGAAAGGGATTCGGGCACCCAGAGGTTCGGGCGCCCGGAGGCAAGTTTTATCCTCCAATGCGCGTTAACACGTGGAGCTTTATGGTTGGCTGGGCTACATCACTCTCCAGGCATCCGGAAGGGATCCGGGCACCCTGAGCCTCCTTTATAAGGAGGGTGAGACCTTGAGCACAATACAACTGAACACAAGATCTTCCATTGTTTGCTGTGCTTCTGCGACGCTGCGAAGCTACTCCAACAACAAGAGGCTCAAGCTTTTTCTTTTCAGTGCTGTCGGTATTCCTTTCTAATAATTCCTGTACTTAGTTTTTGTAATAACTTTACGAATTATTAGTAATTACCCAATGAAAGCACTCAACAAGTGCGGCCTTTGGAGTATGAGTCGACCAAGACTCCGAACCAAGTAAAATGGTTCATATTAGCATTATTCTGTTTTCGTGTTTTCCGCTGCGTACTCAATATTCTTTTCGATGATTTAAATCAATATTCACCCCCTCTATCGAATTACACGATCCAACAAGGTGTACTCCGATAGCATCCTATCCATTCGGTCACTCAGGAGCAGTGATGACAGAGCGCATAGTTGTCACAACCCTACCCACTCGGTCTCACCATCGTGTGTGAGATGACTGACTGGCATCAGGGGTGACCAGAATATGTCATTTGCATCATATGCATGATTCCATTTATTGCTTGTGTTTGCTGCATATTTAGTGGATGCATATGATTGACATGCATACAGGAGATATGACATTTTTTGTCTGACGACCTTATTATTCTGATAGGAGATCCTGGTGAGTACAACTTCTCCAATTTCCTTCAATTTTGCATTTTTCATTATTATTCCAAGAGACTGTACGCATAATTGTTACTATTGGTTATTTTCTACTATGCATGTCAACTTAGTATCCGCTGAGTGTTGGACTCACCCTATTGATATATTTTCTATTTTAAGTTGAAGTTGTCAGGAGGTTCCAGTTGCTAGTCCCGACCCCATTAGGTATCGAGGTGGTTTTATATTATCGGACTTATGTTTCCTTGTTAGTGAACTACATTCTTGTGATGTATGTGTTTTGCACTTTAGATTTTATATCGTGCTGGGGTATGATGTCCATGTTTCCGCTACGAAGGTTTCCAATGTGTTGGTTGCCCTCGTTGTAGTGAAGTAGGTTTTTACCATTATAACTGTGTGATTGTGTCAGCCGGATGTTGAATTATATAAACTGCATGGAATGCTTATCTTATTTCATTATAAATGTTCCAGCCGTGTTGGACGAGGTTTGGGAACCCTGAGAGCTTTGTAGTAAGTTTCAGATTGTCATCCGTACAGGAGAGATGCTGTCGAAATTTTCTCGGTAGGGACTCTCCTGGGGCGTGACAAGAACGCTCAGCAAAAAAAAATCTACTTTATGGTTTGCCACGAAGTCAGCTTGCTCTTTAGAGCATCCACAATGCATCATTGTTATAACACCCACCACCTCATCAAAAAGTATGGGGTCCACTGCCACATCACCGTTATAACAACATTTCTCTTTCACCTACATTCTTTTTAACATTAACACTCATTATTTATGTGTCTCACATTCCACTCAATTATCTTAAAATTATATCATATTAAATAAATATATTTTAAATATGTTTAAAAAAAGTTAAATTATTATTATTATTTTTAATAATAATCTTATTTTTTTAAAAAAAAATACTGTTTTTCAAATTTAAATTATAAATTTTATGTTTTACATATCTCAATTTTAAATTTTAAACTTTTTAAATTTTTAATAAATAATTTTTTTTTAAAAAAATTAAACATGGGGTGGGCCAGCTCTGGGGTGGGCCCACCCCACCTTTGCTTGAACGCATTCAAGCAAAGGGGTGTATAATGCTTTGAAAGCAAAGGAGTGTTATAACACCCAAACAACACATGCATTGTAGGTGCTCTTATTGCTCCACAAGTGTTCTTATTTCTCAGCTCCGTGTTGATCTATGGGTGTTACAAAACCATACTTAATAGTGAGAAAAATATCAAAATCCATTTTTAAAAATACCTCTATTTTCTTTTTCCAATTTGTAAAATCTCTCTCGAACTTCCGTGGATGAATACTCGCTCCAGCCATCTTGTTGCCTCAATTGACGATTAGTCTTTCTAAGGCAATTGAGCTCTGATACCAATTGTTAGCCCCGTGTAGGTCGTTATTGCCTGGAAGCACAATTTAGAACTTTTCTTTTACTATTGTTCTTAGCAAAGACACATGTTAGTTTAATTAGAAATAAAACACATATAAAGAAAGTATAAGACACGAAAGAATTTACTTGGTTACAACCAAGGAAGTTGTTAATCCAAAGTGATGAAAGCTCTCTAAAATTCTCCTTTGATGTAGGCGGAGAAGCCTCTTATAAAAGTGAAAGCACGAACAACTTAAAACAGAATTATGAATGAAGTACAAGTGTGTGTTATCTTAAACTCCTAGGACTAGGGCTTTATTTATAGTCTACTAGTCGAATTTGTCCATTGGCTGACGTGGCAGCTCTAGGCGCTTGGAGAAGGTCTGGGCGCCCCCAACGGTGCACCTTATCTACTTTTCAACGGCTCTTCAATGACTTGATGATAATATTTTATCCTTGCCCGGGCTCCTGGATCGATCAAGGTGCTTGGATTGGCGTTGATGTGGACTCCGAATGTTATCCTCGCAACAACGTCTCGATGGGGTGCCTGTTTTAGACCAAGGTGGTCAGAGCGCTCGGACCAAGTCCAAGCGCTTGGACAAATCAAGTTTGTGTTGACTTGTTCGGCTGCTACTCCGGTCGCTTGGGTGATTCTCTGGGCATCCAAAGTCGAGCTCACCTGAACCCAACTCTGGCTTTCTCCTCGAGCAAACTTCTTTCCAAGCTTCTTTTCCCTCGGAAGGGTCACACACATCCTTCTTGTCTGTCGGTATACTCTTCCGCAGCTTTTTGTCCCTCAAATGCACCGAGCCAGTCGACTCGCTACCCGTCCCATGCTTTTCACTAGCTACACATTCCACTCGACTTTTTATGTTCTTAAGTCCCTGCACACTTAGACATAAGACATAAAAAATGCAGAGTCTAACTTAATCTAGTTGATCACATCAAAACTCACCCAGGATATTTACAATAATCACATGACAATTCAAATCCATTGTTATTTCTTTATAGGATGCCCCATCCCACCTGTCAAGTATACTATTATTTTCTTCCACTATACGTATTAAATTCTAAATCGGTGAGGCACATTGTAACAACTACGATTTCATATTGGTTAATAGTAGTTACTATTTTGTAGCTAGTATAATGTATATTTAATCTATTCAAAAATATTCATATTGTAATAGTTAGGAAATCATAATTGCTACAACGTTGATTCAACTCAGTTCACCTACCATTCACATTGTAATAACTACGATTTTGTAGCTACTATAATGCAGAGTCTATCTGCTCATTTATTTTATTAGTTATGATTTCATAACTACTGGTTGGCCCACCCCGCTAAATAATTTAAGCGGATTAAGTTAAAATTTTATCAACCCATTTTAAAACGAGTCCAAACGGGCGCATAGGTTCGTCACTTGCATGGGTCGAGCCACGACTGGCTTGGGTTGGCCCGCAGGTTGAGAAAATATAAAAAAATTAAAAAAAGATTTTATATACTTGAGAACAACGCTATAGACTTGGCAATTTATCAAACAACGTAGCTGGTTTTGCTTATTACCTAAAAAGCATACACATTTTGGAATTGATCAAATCACATAGTTTTTTTTATTTTCTTTCCCATAATACCTCTCATTCTTTTTATTTTATTTTTTCAAAAAAAAAATCCTTAATCTCCCAGCTTTCTTTTTTCATCTCCGTTTCCTCCATCCTTAGATTACCGAGAGCGGCTGTCTGTCGTTATCCCTTCACCTCCACCTAGTAGCGCAAAGAGATGTGGTAAGTTAGCGAAAGTTTAAGATTAAGGCTGAGCTTTGGAGCCTCGTCACTCCTTTCCTCTAGTTGTTCAAGTAAGATGATGGCGGCTTTGCCCTCTACTAGATCCCGCAATTATTCGCCTATGCTCTCAATTTCCCCATCTCCAAGTTCCTATAGGCATAGAGCAAGGTCATGGTCATGGGTGACATCGCTACTGTCGCCCTAGTCTTCCATGTTGCTCTCATTTGGCTCCTCGTAGGCCACTTTGGCCTTCGCCTCCCCGGTGTGGTGGTGTCGCTCAACTTGGCCTGATGGATCGTGGTGGGAGGCCAATTCACGTACAATGCCATGGGGAACTTCCCTAGCGCATGGAATGACTTCAGCTAGGCAACATTTGCTGAATTGGGCTCCTTTACATGACTCTCCATTGGATCCTCCATAATGCTTTGGTAATTGACATATATAATAAAAGATGAATCGATCAATTCAAAACTATAACTCGACCTCAAACAAATTCTTTGCTACATATCCCTCAATTGCCTTGCTTCTTCTTCTTCTTCTTTTTTTTTTTTCAATTTACAACCTCAAGTTCTAGTACTACATGATACTGATTGTCTTAGTTGATCATTTGAAGGATACTCAAATTGTAGTTGTTGTCGTATTATGATACTACATGATACTATTGTTGGAGGCCAGACCCTCTGGTCCAGAATTTTCTGGACCAGAATAGACCCTATTCATTCATTGGTTGAATGGACTGCACCCCATCTGTTAAACAGGTGGGATCCAGCTCATTCAACCAATGAATGAGTAAGGGACCAGGACTGGTCTAGGGATCTGGGACTAGAGGATCCCTGCCCCCATTGTTGTAATGCGTGTTGTTGTAAAACTCAATAAAACTGTTGTTGCTATTATTATTATAATTTTATGATGTGACAGTTGGAAATTTATCAAACAATACAGGTGATTATGTGTTTTCCCCGATCATGTATATCGTTTTGGAAATATCCAAACAACGTAGTCGCTTTCTTTCTTTTTATTTATCTCTCTCTTCCTTTTTATTTCTCTCACTTATTTTTTACTTATCTCTCTTCATTTTTACTATTTATTAAAAAATTCGAATCACTTTTTTTTTACTGTGTTGCTGATTTTTAGAAATCACCAACACAAAATTGTTGTTGATTTTTAGAAATCAACAACACAATGTTGTTGCTGAAATATTAGCAACACAATGCATTATGTTGCTGATTATGAACATAATGTATTGTGTTGCTGATTTTATATTGTTGACAAATCAACAACATAATATCGCTGATTTTTCAAAATCAACAATATAATATTGTGTTGCTGATTTTTCAGCATACAATGTACCTTGTTACTGATTTTATGCTATTGAAAAATCAACAACATAATGTCATGTTGCTGATTTTACTACTTATCTTTAAAAGACCGTAACTTTTCATTGATATTAAACCATAGGACGCAAAATATATCAAATTGAAGCTCATTCAGAGATCTTCGATTTGATATATTATGCATCTCATGATTCAATCTCAGTCAAAAGTTATGGTATCTCAAAATTTATGTTAGCAATAAAAGTGTTGCTAGTTTTTCAAAAATCAGCATGTAGGCCTGATATAATTCTATATCAGGCAAATGCTGGGATTTTTAGCCAATTGTTCCAATAATATTTTGACACATCTAATGAAGTCGAAATAAGTAATGGAGGGAATCGTTGGGCGCCTTACAATCTCAGAAATCGACATAATCTAAAATAGGTCTAATCAGACTTGTCTAGGTCCACAAGTGAATTTTAACCGAAATAGGTCCAATCGGACCTAGATAAGTCCGATATAACCAATTTTTGGTCTTGTGGATTTTTGATGTTGCAAAGAGTCCAACAATGTCTTTTATTGCTTATTTTAACTTCTCTAAAGGTATTAAAATATTATTGGAATAATCAACATTAAATCCCAACATAGTCCTGATATGAATCATATCAGGCCCAACGTTGTTGTTGATCTTCACACATGTTGTAAATTTTGAAAGGTCATAACTTTTGATTTAGTTTAAATAATGAAATGTATAATATCTCAAATCGAAACTCATTCAAATATCTTTGATTTGATATATTGTGCGTCTTGTATTTAGTTTAAATAATGAAATATATAATATCTCAAATCGAAACTCATTCAAATATCTTTGATTTGATATATTGTGCGTCTTATAGATCAACCTGAGTCAAAAGTTATAATCTCTTAAAGTTGAACTTGTAGTTGTAGCAACTATGGTTTCATAATTGCTACAATGCGTATGCTGGGTAAATTTTGAGAGATGCACAATATATCAAATCAAAGATATCTGAACGAGCTCTAATTTAATATATTGTGCGTTTCATGATTCACTCTGAATCAAAAGTTATGATATTTTAAAGTTTACAATATGCATGTTGCTGATCTTCTAAGATTAGCAACAACGTTGGACTTGATATGATTTATATCATGCCCACGTTGGGATTTATGCTGATTCTTCTAATAACCTTTTAACACCTTAGAAAAGTCAAAATAAGCAATGGAGGGAGATCGTTGGATTCCTTGGAGCCTCAGAAATCCACATGACTTAAAATGAGTTCAATCAGACTAAGGCTATAAAGAGTCCAACTGTACCCTCCATTGTATATTTTAGCTTCTCTAGAGGTGTTAAAATGTTATTTGAAAAATCAGCTAAAAAAATCCCAATGTGGGCCTGATAAAAAAAAATGATTAACTAGGCTAGGTAATGTCAAGCTTGGGGTGACCGGCCCGACCCCACGGAAGTTTCCCACCGGCCACCAGGGTAAATCGGGAAGCGCTCGCAGCGGGCAGCCCAGGAACCCAGCATCCTTTAGTTGCGTGCCCCATTTGGAGGAAAAATTTCTGCAAATTTGCCATAGTTGGGGCTCGAACCGTAAGTGCCTGGGTAACAACCTAGATGCCTTACCACTGCACCATAGTCCCAGGGGCCCAATGTGGGCCTAATACGAATTATATTATCATTGCTCTCAATATATTGTATCAAATTGATATTTGAGAGTATAAATATAATCAAAAAAATAGATCAGCACATAAGACGTTTCATGTCATTCAAGCTTTTTAGATTTATCAACCGATTGTAATCGAAAATCGACCAAAATCGACTGATGAACTAGCTGAGAATAACATGAAACCAAGTCATATGTATTCGTGTAGGTCTCTTGATTATATCTATGCTCTCAAACAATGATTTATTAACACGGATGTCTTTGAAAAATTTAATTCATATTAAAAAATCGATACTCTCAATATATTGTGCTAAATTGATGTTTGAGGACATGCATATAATCAGAAGAACTTGACAAACAAATAGGACATTGTTCCATATTATTTTGAGTTCTCTAGATCCATCAGCGGACTTTGGCTAAAATCGATCAAAATAGGCTAATGGACCTAATGAGCTCGAAATGACATGAAATCATATTTTACGTGTTGATTTAGTTTTTCTGATTATATATATGTCCTCAAATATCAATTCGATATATTGAGAGTAGTGATTTTTTAACACGAATGTGTTTAAAAAATCTAATTCGTGTTAAAAAAATTATTGCTCTGAATATATTGTGTTAAATTGATTTTTTTGAGAACATAAATATAATCAGGAGAACTAGACGAACACATAAAATCTATTCTATATCATTTCGAATTCTCTGGCCAAAACTAGCTGATGTACCTAGAGAGTTCGAAATAACATAAAACTAGATCATGTGTATTCGTCTAATTATACTTATTATATCTATATTTTTAAATATTAATTTGATATAACAATGATTTTTTGAATCTAAATAGGTTTTCTTTTTAAAAAAAAATTACGATATTTAGTAAACTTGGGTAAAAAATTGCGGGTTCAAAGGCACTTCCTCCTCGCGCTGTTCTCCTGCGATGCGATGAAATTATCACTGAGAAACATCATCGCCAGGCACAACCCTATTGCGCTTCTCGACTCCTCCTCTACCTCCGCCTCCGCCTGCAATCCCACCACCACCCTCGGCCAGGTCCTCCAAATCCATGGCCAGCTTCTCGTCCATGGCCGCCTCCACGACCCCGACGTCTTCGATCAGTTCGTCGCCGCCGTCGCCTTAGCCGCCGGCATCGCTTCCCCGTTCCTCCTTCAGTACTCCCATCGGCTTCTAGATCACTCCCCGCACTCCGACAGCGTCTTCCTCCTCAACTCTCTGATCCGCGCGCACATCCGTGGCCCCGACCCCGGCCACGCCTTCCACTTCTACCGCCGCCTCCTCGGCTCCCTCTCCCCGGACCGCTTCACCTTCACCTTCCTCGTCAGCGCCTGCGTTAAGGCTGCTGCCTCCCCGTTCTCCGCGGCTTCCGTGCACGCCGCCTCCATTCGCCGCGGCTTCGCCTCCGACCCGCACGTACACAGCGCCCTCATCCGAATGTACGCCGAGTTCGGTGACCTTGAAGCCGCCCTGCGCGTCTACTCGGAAGTACGCGACGCTGACACCGTCGCTCGCACCGCCATGCTGGGGGCCCTCGCTGCCGCCGGTGAAATTGACCACGCCCGAGAACTGTTCGACGATATGCCAAGCCGAGATCCCATCGCGTGGAACGCCATGATCGCTGGGTATTCGCAGGTTGGCCGATCGAGAGAGGCGCTGCAACTGTTCTCATCTATGCAATTGGAAGGCATGAGAGTGAGCGAGGCGACATTGGTGTCGGTCCTCACTGCGTGCGGCCATCTGGGCGCCTTGGATCAGGGCAAGTGGGTGCACTCCTACTTGCAAAGAAACAGGCTCCGTATCACAGTGACTCTGGGTACGGCCCTCGTGGACATGTACTCCAAGTGCGGCGACATGGAGTGGGCTATGGAGGTCTTCTGGAGGATGCAGGAGAAGAACGTCTACACCTGGAGTAGTGCGATGAGCGGGCTGGCAATGAATGGTGCCGGCAAAGAATGCCTCAAGCTGTTCGACCAGATGAAGGAGCTGGGCTTGCCGCCCAATGGTGTGACTTTCATCTCTGTCCTTCGAGGATGTAGTGTGGCCGGGTTGGTCGAGGAGGGTCGGCAGCACTTCGACTCGATGCATGAAAAGTATGGAATAAATCCATGGCGCGAGCACTATGGTTGCATGGTGGACTTGTATGGGAGAGCTGGCCTGTTGGATGATGCTGTTGATTTCATCAACAATATGCCCATTGAACCACATGCTGGTGCTTGGGGAGCTCTGCTCAATGCCTGCAGGATACATAGGAACATTGAATTGGGCGAGTATGCTATGAAAAAGCTAGTGGAGGTGGAGTCGAGGAACGATTCGGCATATGTCCTCATGTCGAACATGTATGCTGAGTCCAGGAACTGGGAAGGAGTTAACGATGTGAGGGAGTCGATGAAAGGCAAAGGGGTAAGGAAAGAGCCAGGCTGCAGTGTGATGGAGGTTGGCGGTGAGGTCCATGAGTTCTTTGTAGGGGGCAAGTCGCATCCCAGATACAAGGAAATTGTGTTGATGCTGCAAGAGATATTAAGGAAGTTGAGATTGGCTGGGTATACAGCTAAGACAAACGAGGTGATGTTCAATATTGAAGAAGAGGAGAAAGAGGATGCTCTGCGCTGGCACAGTGAGAAATTGGCCATTGCATTTGGGCTGATTGCGCTGGATGAAGGCACCTGCATCAGGATTGTGAAAAACTTAAGAGTGTGCTGGGATTGCCATGATACAAGCAAGTTGATATCGAGGGTGTTCCAGAGGGAGATCATCCTGAGAGACAGGAACCGATTTCACCACTTCAAAGATGGCAACTGTTCCTGCAAGGACTTCTGGTGATGCAGGATTATCATATTGGAAATGTATGATCAGTCCAGCTTTATCAGAAGCGACTATATTTGACTGTCTTTGCATACTTGAAGCTGATAGTTGGTTGCCGCTTGTTCTTAGTCTCAAAATCTCGTCGAGGACATGGAGAACATGGGAGTTCATGGCGTTCTGGTACAATGTAAAGCATTTGGTTAACTTACCACCAGTGAAACTACTTCTGATTCTTATCTACAGCACAACAATGTTATGTTGCTAAACTGATTTCTTGCAGTTGTAGCGTCGAAGCGATGAATTTGCTGTTGCTGCCAATGATAGAAAGATGCTGCTGAAACTTTAATTTCAAAGGAAAATGAGGCTCCTTTGCCTGCGATGCTGTACTTTAAGAAGATGTTTTGCTGAGTCACAAACCTACCTGCCAATTGATCCAATCTAGGAGAATTGAATGATGGAATATATATCTTTCGTCAATTAAAATGGTTTGAAGTTATATCTCTGGTTCAATAATGTCTTTGTCAGTTTGATGCCACATTGCTGATGTGGCTATAAATTGTTAATGCAGGATAGAGATTCTCATCCTATTCCCTAATCTAGATGTATCATTCTAAGATCCCATGACATTCAGCAACAGGATAATTCTCTTCTTGGACTTCTGGTGAGCATTCTCTAAGTTAGTAGGTCTTAGACAACATATATCAACTACAACTGAAGTTGCAAAGCTGACATCTGCAAGTCATGCTGAACCTATGCATTGGTGCTCTATACAAAATTAATAATAAAGTGTCGAAACATCAGCGAGAAGTTCAAATTGAGGAACTCGTTTGTATCCATCCACTGTTTAGGTCTCACACTGCGATTGACAAGAGCATCAACATCTATAATCACTGATACATTGTCATCCTGACGTGCATTGCTATATCATACTAATTTGATGAACATCTCACATCAATTTTTTGAGGTTTATCTCTCCCTGTAGTCAATGTACCCCTTGACAGGACCTACTAAAGTCAAAGCTTCGTTAAGAGCCTCCAATAAATACTCAGGGTGATCCTCTATCCATGCATGGCCATCTTGTCTGGGCAATTTGCATAGAACTTTTCCCACAATCTGCAGGAAATTGTTAGTACATAACCTAAAAGCCTAACAGGTATAAGCGAGTTGCATGGAAGAAAGTTGAAGGTCCATAGGAACATAAAATTTAAATTTAAATTGATATCGATAAAAAGATTTGTGTAGATGACCCTAAATGTTAAAAACTCACACGGTTTAAGCTCCTAGCTAATCAGATTTCTCATAAATCCGTAGGAAAATGTCTCTCGTTGTTTCTAAAGATGTTAGAATACAAATACACATGCCAATTGCATATAAACATGAATATCCTGTCGGAAAGATGCTTAAAATAGAAGTATGTATTGGTCACAACAAGAAAGACTGAGAATAAGAAAGACAACTTCAGAAAATAAAACATATGCAGTATGGAAACAAAGATAGATTTACTTGTTGATATGGAAGTAGTGGCTGAGCTTCGAAATGGTGAACATAATACCTTTCGTGCATAACCACCATAAGCTATTCCACCAATATAGGCTTGTCTAGGATCAATTTGCTCATCTTCAATCCTCGCTTCTGAAGAATTGCCTATGACATCTGCATGTTAAAGTATCACTTATCATTGCAATAACTCAAATCGCTTTCTACAAACCTTTTGTCACAAAGCAAAATATCATGCTCAAGAAGACGTTATATAAGATGCTTTTAAGTTCCATGTTCCCGTGAAAATGAAACTATTACACAGCTGAGCCTCATTCACTGAACAAAGTGCCTCGCGAGTAACTAGGAAATCTCCTTACAATCAATATGGTTCGTCTGAAACAGCCCATATTTCTTTAAGCTCTCAATAGTGAAAGCATTAGTGCCACCAGCCAACTGATAAAACCCTACAAAGGGAAAAATTGAGTTATTGATGCTGTTTCGAAGAAGTTAATTCAGTCATTGCTTGCATTTTTCATAAAAAAATATCCTACATATCTACCATGAGGCTTGTTGCATGTAGCAGCCAACTGAATGGCAAAGGCAATTGCCTCTCTTGTTGCACCCTTGCCAATGTCTCCACTCATAGGGCGACCATCCAACTATAGTTAAGTAGGTAAGTTGGAATATGTATACATTAACCAGAATAAGATGCATCCAAAGGAAACTACAACAGAAGTCCATAAACAAACGATATAACTATTATTATAACAAGTCTAAAAGATCTAAAATGGGCATATTCCTGTTTGAATGTATTATCAGCAACTAGATTCATATGTAAATCTGTAAGGGCCCATTTGTAATTTTCATATTTGAAATAATATCTATATATCAGAAGAGGAACCTACTTAAGGTTCCATGAGGAAATAATTCCCCCTTAATTAACATGGTATTAGAGTTTAGTGGCTCTTCACTATCTTCCACATTATCCAACACTGTTGTCCCCATGTTATCTCAGGCTCCCGTAACATAGTCTTCTTTGTGTGTGTGTCTCCGCATGTCATCTGCTGTTCAACTGCTGATTTCTGGGTTGCTAACCCGAAATCATCATCATACAGTTCTTGTTATCATTGCCAAAGTGTTGTCATTGCTACAATAGCGCCTTCTGCATGCATCGTTTTTCATACTTCTAACTCAGGATCAAAGTTGGTGAAAAAAAATGTATCTAATCTTGCTTGGAGATAATTATCAGAGTCACTTTTAAACATGATCAATCTTACCCGTTGATATGCTGTCTATGAAATGTGTATTTACTGCAAATGAGGGTCTGGAAACACCAGATACTAAATAATTTGAGTGACGTTTTAGTTTACATTGTAGACTGACCTGCCACAAATTGTAGCATTTGAGATGAGGCTGCATTGTCTCGTATATCATATTCATCACCTGTAAAGTTGATTCACCCACATTGGGCAAACTAACCTGAAATATTTTGTACATTGTCATCGATCAAATTAGCCAATTAAAAAGGTTAGTGGCTTGCATCATAATTAGAAAAATTACATTATCAACTTTGGGTTTCAGTCCAACTGGTTATCAAATGCAAAGAGGAATTTGCTTTCCTTACCAAATCACTCATTTTCTACTAGTTAACAAGTCAACAACTACAAACATATTATATCCCTGGGCTTTATAGTCACTCTACTTGTAATGAATTTATTCATTAATATAATTAATCTCGATTAATCGTATCAACATTTGCTAAAAGAAATCCTTTGGCATGAAGGTCTTCCAGCCTAGCAGATTACTGATTATACTATAACAAACCATGGATAATTGATAGGAAGATTAAAAAGAAATGGCACCAGCAAATAAACCATCTGACAACTTGACTTACTGCCACTAGCTTTGCATTTTCAACCGAATCCACTAGGCTATCCCAAAGCAGGTTGAACAAATCAGTGCGCCTATCAAGTTTTGCAACATAAAAAACACTCCAAATCACCGAGATTAGAACAAGAAGTTCAAAGAGACCCCTAAAGCGAAAAATCAATAAGAACAAAAACCTTCCACTAGTATGTATCTCTATAGCATCAACATCACTCCTTTGCAAAAGCTTACTAGTAGTAGTAGGATCTCGGGCATAAGTAGTAGCACCTAAAATCAACCAAACACATTATACATTTTATTCTTCTGACTGAGTACAATAAGAATTAGAAGAAGAGGAAAACACATCATACAGCATTAAAGGAAAAAACTCATGAATGTATAATAAAACCGAAAGGAGATTTGAAGTAATAAAAGAGAAAGAGGTAATACTCACTTATTCTATCATATGGGCAGCTGGAAAAGCAGCGTCCACATCCATAACATCGTTCGGTGATAACTCCACCCTGGATAACAAACTAATAAACTGAAACCTAAGAATACAAATATGAACCTAAGTGAGGGTGGGAGAATAAGCACCTGCAGTTTATCCAGTCTATTGTTCTCTACTGAACCACCTCCCTCAACCACCCTCTGTATCACTATTGCAGAAGCAGGGCAAACTTTTTCACATGGTCTAGGGCAATCAGAAGGGCAGTCCTCAGGATCAAATTCTGGGAATAGAGAATGGAGTAACACAGCATATTAAGATAGATAAATAGAGCTAGAGAGGAATGCTAAATAGAAATATAAGAGAAGTATGAGAAATGGTGATCATAAATATCACCTGTGGAGACATTGTATATCATAATTATCACCTATGCAACAACATATTCTAGGATTTTTACCTTCCATTTTCCTTAAAAAAAACGAAGGTAAATCACAAGAGACAAAAAATGAAAAAAAAAAAAAAAGGAAGAGAGAAACCATAATTCACTGACATAAATGTGGTCATCAGAAATACCTTCCCTTATCTTGACTCATTAATGTGAACTAACAGTGTATCATAAAACCATTATACTTCCCATGAACATACTGAAGAAACAATGAACAACAAACATCCAATACTAGGCTTAAGAAGAATAAACAAATACAGAAGATAGAATTAAAAACCTCAATAATTTAGGGATGAAGAAAACAAATTTGCATTTTTTGTTACCTACCTCAACACATGTAGCTAAAGAGTTATTAATGAACACAACAATGCAAAATAATTATTAAAAAATAACACAATTTAAACATGAACATAACCACACAGGAGACAAATGAATGAAAAATTACTCAATAGAAAAGAGACTGATGATCTAGAGAAGATGACGAGTGGTGCGGCAATTGAGAGCTTTGGTAATGCAATATTGATAATGTGTGCTTAAAAAGCATGTGATGTCTTTCTTAGCTTTCCTCAAACTGAAGATAACACAGATCTTAAGTTTGCAAAGATGGAAACAAAATGAAGGAATGTAGAGATTAAAATAGAAACGAGGATAAAAAATATCAGGAGAGAAAGAGATCATAAAGATAGGGGAAGGAGATCTCAGTACATGGAACATCTTCCTAAACACGCATGAATAACGTAATCGACCATTTATCAACTGCGCGCATTAAAAGTACCAGCTTTGCGGAAATGAACGTCTTCCTTATCATCGTTAACACTAATCATCACCCAGGGCCTCTTGACCATTGCTATCGACATTGCGGCATCAATGCCCTCATTAACAGCACCAACAACGGCCGCATCTGCTGCACAATCAATGCAATCGACTGCACATGTCCCGGTTATAAGTCGAGGCACCAATTTCTTGAAGGTTATTAATGACATCTCAAAGAAACTTCTTTAATACCTCCAGCAAGTGTATACACAAGAGACAAATTCCTGACATCCGCGGCATCCTGTCGAAGAAAGAAAGACGCGAAGGAAATCATCGGAAAGAAAGACGCGAAGGAAATCATCGGAAGAAACGCGAGATTTTCGTTCCACGAGGTAAGGAAGAAAGAACAAACCTCAAAACTTGCGCCGCAAATGAGCTTAACCCAATTCCCCTGGCGAAGAGACTGAATGGGAGAGGGGATCGGCGAGTTAGGAAGGCTCTTCACAGTGGAGAGGACGAGGGCTTTGATGTCATTGAGATGACCCCGTAGATCGGAGCGAACGAGCGAGGGGACGAGGGAAGAGGAAGCGGGACAGTAACTGGCGAAGGCTACCGGAGAAGGCATCGATCAATGGACGACGGTCTTGCGGATAATGGTCGAAGTCAATAATTTTTGTTTTAGCAACTTATAATATTTTATTAGATTATCTATAAATCGAATTCTATTTATTTATTTTTCATAATTTTAATATAAATATATTTAAATTAAAATTCAAATAATTTAATTTCACTCGAATTAAATTCAAATTTTATTCCGAACCACACGTATCAATTGATCTTGTCCGAAAATCAAAGGGGCGGAAAGCTGAGGATGTGGTACTCACGCTGACCTCCTATGGACTTCGTGTAGACATGCAACATAGACTACGTCAGTGCCGAGCTAGGGAAGGGGTCCTAAGTGTTGGTCCTCCGATGCTCAAGTTAGTCACCGACGATGAGGAATGAAGCGAAGCAACAAGAACTGTAGCATAAACAGTGAATATCGCATACCTCCGTTGTTGCTTGGACCTCCCCTTTTATTTAGAACTCCGACAGCGCGCGTGCACGCTCTCCAAAGTGGGTACGCATCTCAAATTTTTCCTGAAAAGACTTGTCAGTAAAGTGTCACTGATACAGTACCTTAACGGGTCGAGCATATTGTTGAACCCCGTGGTGGTTTTGATGTGATCAACCAAGTTAGGTTAGGTCCTGCTTGTTATTTGATCCCTGTGTCTAAGTGTGCAGAAACTTAGGAGCGCAGGAAGTCGAGCGGAAGACGCAGTTAGCGAGAAGGACGACATGGGAAGGGAGCCGACGGGCTCGGTGCATCCGAATGACGAGAAAGCTACGGAAGAGTACTCCGGTGGATGAGAAGAACGTGCGTGGCGTTCGAGGGACGAGAAGCCGGGATGGAAGCCTGCTCGAGGAAAAGACCGGAAAATAGATTCGGGTGAGCCCTATTTCGGATAGCGGAGATCACCCAAGCAAACGGAGCCGGAGCGGAAAAGACTCGGACCGAGGCGAGCTGAAACGGAGCAGAAGGCCCGGACCAAAAGTCAAACTTGAGTTGACTTTCATGTTCGGGTGCCTGGAACAGCCCGGGGCACCCGGAGTTGGATTTTGACCAGATCGAGTCAAAACTCGATCTGAACGTTGGGGGATAAAATTTTATATCCTCAGGGCGCCCCGACCAAGGCTACATATAAATAAAGTCTTGGTCCAGATCTTTTAATCAATTCATGCAATCAACTCTGTATTCATTTCTAGCAATAGTTCTGAGCTTTTAGTGTGTAAAAAGCTTCTCCGCCTTCAGAGAAGGAGATCGTTAGTACACTTTTCATCGCCTTGGATTAACAACCATCTTGGTTGTAACCAAATAAACTTCTGGTCTTCTCTGATTCTTTTTGTTTTATTACTTTATTGTTATTGCTATTTATTCTGAGTTGAAAGTCTTGAGGAGGGTATCTTTAATTTTACAGGCAATTCACTCCCTCTTGTCGGCCCCCGCTGCTCCAACAAGTGGTATCAGAGCACGACAGTCTCAGAAGGATTAACCACCGACTGAAACACAAAGATCAGGACGATGGCCGGCGCGAACATTCATCCCCCGAAGTTTGACAGAGACTTCGCTACTTCGAAGCGAAAAATGGAAGTATTTTTTAAGACCGAATTTGATATTCTTTTAATAATCAAATATGGATATGCAGCGCCAAAAGACAAAGAAAAATACAACTGGACGAAAAAGGAGCAGGCCGATTTTGTGGCGAACGAAAAAGCGGAATTTCACCTACTCAACGTTCTGCCGCCCTAGGAGGTAAGTTGAATCGGAAGCTACGACTCCGCCAAAAACCTCTGGGATAAATTCCTGGAACTCCACGAAAGCATCTCAGAAGCAAAGCTAGCAAGGCGCGACATCCTTCGGACCTAGTTAACGAACCTCCGGATGAACAACAACGAGAAGGTAACGCAACTCCAGGCAAGAATTAAGGAGTTTATAACTCAACTGACCAACCTCGGAGAACCGGTAACAAACCGAGACTCTATCCGGTATGCGCTCAACGCCTTCCCAAGAACTCCAGAGTGGGCGTCCTTGATAGATGCTTACTACATCTCTAAGGACCTTGAGGTAAGTAGTTTAGAAAATTTATTCTCTACATTTGAACTTCACGAGTCTCGAATCGCAGAGACTAAACAAACGGAGAAGACGAACCTCAATATTGCCCTACAAGCCGAAAAGGACGATCCCGATTCTGCAGCATCGATCGACGAAACTGAAGCGGCTCTTCTGGTAAGAAAATTAAATAAATTTATTAAAACTAATAAATTTAGATCGCAGTCGAAAAAACATCAACGCTATAAAAAGATAGTTCGATGCTATAATTGCAACGAGGGAGGGCACATCAAGGATGACTGCCCCAAATTAAAGAAAAAGGACAAGTCTCAGAGACCGATATCCACTAAACACAAAAGTTTAAAGGTCACTTGGGATGATTCTTCATCATCCGAATCAGAAGTCGAAGCTTTCTCTGGAGTAGCACTGATGGCCAACCATCTCTTTGAAGATGACTCTGACTCAGAGATGAGCATAGATGAAGGGGGAGGATCCTCAGAAGAAAAAGAAAGTTGCGACGAAGGGAGAGCATCACCAAGAGAGGTAAGGTACGTGATCTCACCCCTACTCGGTCCTTTCAATTTATCAAAGTGCTTATGAAAGATCTAGTAAAATTAGAAAAACAAAATGCTGAATTGAAATTGAATTTAACAAAAGTATACCCACTAGAAATGTATGATAATTTAAAATTAGAAAATGAAAGATTAAAAATTGAAATTGAGAAGTTGAAAAATAATCATGCATGCTTAAATAAATTTCCAAAATCAAAACTAAGAACTTTTGAAAAATTAAATTGGTATATTAGAAAACATCAGGGACAACTTAGGAAAGTTCCAAGAAACTATATACCCCATAAGTTTATGATTAATCCAGTAAGAAGGAACCTTTACTAGGTTCCAAAACCATTCCTAGATTAAATTTAAAAAGTTAAAGGCTTTCAGTGAGAAAATTAAACAGTGAATTTCTTTATGAGGCTTTGACTAAAAAGTGGTTGTTGCTCTAATAACTAAGAAGGCCTAGTGCTTCGCCACTGTCTAGAAGCCAAATATAGAAATGAAATGTTTAATTAACTTTCTTAAAAAGTATTAAAATTAGAATTAAACAATGTTTGTAAAAGTTCTTCAAACATTTCCTTTCCTTCAAAAATATTTTTTCAGAAAATATCCTTGTTTAAGTTAATTTTTTTTAAAAAATCTATATTTAGAGAAATTCTATTGCGAAAATTCTTTTAAAATCATTTTTTAACTTAATTTTTTTTTGAAAAATCTTTAAAACTATTTTTACCTAACTTAAAAAGTCCTCTAAAACTTAGAATTTTCTCTCTCTTTTAAAATCTTGGATTAACTTAGAATTTTACGAAATTTTAAGGAAATTCCTAGAAATCTTTTTGAAACTAACTGATTTTTGTACTCAGATTTTTTTTTATTTTCTCAAACATATCTATATTTTCAAAATCATCTCTGAAAAATTTTATTTACCCTTCTTTTATACTTTTTTACCCAATTCTTTTTGCTTTGATCAAAGGGGGAAAAGTAGGTATACAAGTTAAGGGGGAGTTAGGAAAATTGATAAATTAAAAATTTTTTTGGTATTGTAATTTTTATACTTAAACTGTTAGTTAGTAATTTCTTTCAAATTAGCATGTGTGACCGATCAGGAGGTTGCCTGATCGGTCTAGGGGATGCTGGATCGGTCACTGGACCGATCCAGGGAGCTCCTGATCGGTCTGGTGACCGATCAGAGCGTGCCAAATGCTGATTTTTTGACTGTTGACTGAAATTTCAGCTATGGAAGTTGGTGGTTTAGATTTCTAAAGGTTTGAAACTCTCCAAGACATTGTTGGTGCAATGGTCAAGGGGGAGTTGACCTTTAGGGGGAGTTTTTATTCCTAAAGACTTGAGTGATATGGGATTATCACTAAGTTAATTGTTGACCTTAGTATCAAGGGGGAAATTAAGAGTTTCAATGAAAGGTATGGGACTCTCATTAGGAAGAAACTCTTGACCTTGATTCACTCTTTTTGATGTGTGTCAAAAAGGGGGAGAATGGGAGAATGTCCAAAGAATGTTCAAGGAAGAACATTGGAAAACCTAAGTTAGGTTATCGGTTTAACCTAACTTGATTATGGTTTTGTCAAACATCAAAAAGGGGGAGATTGTTGGTGCAACCTTAGGTCAAGGTTTACTCGAGTTGACCTGACTCGAGTTGACCTGACTCGAGTTGACCTGACTCGAGTTGTATTTTGATGTTTGACGAGAATAGAAAAGTTCTATTATGATGTTTGACGAGAATAGAAGAGTTGTATCAAGAATATTGGAAAACTTGGGAGGTTGTGGGTGCAACCCTTGGTCAAGGTTGACCTGGTTGACCCGACTTGAGTTGATCTATTTCGAGAAGTCCAAGCAGGGAGCTTGGCATGGGAAAAGTCCAAGCAGGGACTTGGCACGGAGAAGTACAAGTATGGAAGCTTGGCATGTGGAAGTCGGAGAGGGCTTGGTAGCTCGTTCTCCGGACTGTGGTCAGAGAGGGCTCGGTAGCTCATTCTCTGGACCTGATGGAGTCGGAGAGGGCTCGGTAGCTCGTTCTCCGGACTATGGTCAGAGAGGGCTCGGTAGCTCTTTCTCTGGACCTGATGTGGAAGTCGGAGAGGGCTCGGTAGCTCGTTCTCCGGACTAGGTCAGAGAGGGCTTGGTAGCTCGTTCTCTGGACCGGACGAAGTCGGAGAGGGCTCGGTAGCTCGTTCTCCAGACTAGGTCAGAGAGAGCTCGGTAGCTCGTTCTCTAGACCAGGAAGGCAGATGGAAAATCCTGGTGAGTGAAGCCAGGTAAAAGTCCTAGTGAGTGAAGCTAGGCAGTTTGGAAGTCCTGGTGAGTGAAGCCAGGCAGATTGGAAACCCTAGTGAGTAAAGCTAGGTGAAAGTCTTGGTGAGTGAAGCTGGGCAAGAAAAATCCAGATGGATCAAGGATGATCGGACATCTGGTGTTGAGAAGGTCAAGGGAGTGACCGGATACTTGGCACGAAGAGAAAAGTCCAAGTGGGTCAAAGGGATTGACCGGACACTTGATGGGGAGTCTTAGCAGGTCAAGGGAGTGACCAGATGCTAAGCATGATGTACCAATAGGTCAAGGTTGACCGGATGTTGGTGTGGGAGACTTGGGACTTGGTATTGGGAAAAACCAAGCTTTGGATCGATCTGGGGACCGATCCAGTGATACGGCTGATCGGTCTGGTGACCGATCAGTAACCAAACAGAATGCTTCTGTGGATTATCTGATCGGTCTGAAGACCGATCAGGAAGCAAACAGAAGAGAAGAAGGAGAAAGGCTGATCGGTCCAGGGACCGATCAGACTCCTCCTGGACCGATCAGGACATAGCCTGATCGGTTCCCAAGACCGATCAGGGACAGTGTGGACCGATCAGGTTGGAGCCTGATCGGTCCAGACCTAGCCGTTGTGAGTGACAACGGCTAGATCTCAGTCTTCTGTGTCTTCTTCTGCCTTCACAGGTTTGCAGGTTCAGCTATATAAAGAGTCGAGCGACTCTACAGGACCTTCTTCTTGCTTCTGCAAGTTCTTCCAGGTTCCTTCTGCGAGCTTTGCTGAGCTCGTACTTCTTGAAGCTTCGCGTGAGCTTCCCTGCTGCTGGCATCCGTGAAGCTGATGCTACATCAACGGACTCCAGACGAGAAGGCAAGCTTGTTTGTTTTACATTCATATTGTCTTGTGCTTCTTCGTATTTTGTGTACTTCTATCTTGCTGTTGCAAGAGTTATTGTGGCGAGGTTTCTCCACCCAGAATGAGTGTTTATTAGCCGATTTTCCGGGGTCTCATCCACCGACGGATTGAGAGGATTCGTCCACCTTACGGACACGCCGAGGAGTAGGAGTTTCATCTCCGAACCTCGTTACATCGCTGTGCTTGAGGTTTGATTTCTCTATTTACGTTTCTGTTGTTATTTTTCCGCTGCGCTAACTTGATTTGTAGAAAGAAACGTGAATTTGGGGTCGGCTATTCACACCCCCCTCTCTAGCCGCTATCCGAAGGTCCTAACAATTATAAGTTACAAACTACATTGCCATAACTAGCAGTCTATTATTAATTATTGTGAAATAATTATTTGTTGGATATTGGGGCCTTAAATGGACCAAAATGATTTTGAGGAAGGAAGCCATCAATTGTTGAAAGTCGTAATTGACTTCAAAATTGAAATCTATGATTCGCGTAGATAGATTTAGACTATTAATTTGCTCAAAACCGATTAAGGGTGAATGAGAAATTAATGTTTAAAGTCGGCCCAAAATAACATTTATTATTCATTAATAAAGTGCATGGGAGAATAGTCCCACATCGAAAATTCTCGATGTGTATTCTCTACTTATTAATGAAGATGTGTTAATGGAGTTAACACAAAAATAAAAGGACAGGTGCTCCCTTAGCCCAAGGCGAGCAGGTGCTCGCACCTGTGAGCCCGCCACCCGCCACGTGCGCACGTGCGCAATGGGCGCTTTGTAGGCGCACTTTGCACTTGTAGACTTGATATGAAGCATCGAATCAATGAATCCAGATCTGATGGCCGATGACAATAGGCGGGATCTGAGGGTCACAACTCCTCAGATCTGATGGATGAGATTGAAGTGGGCTTGGTGAAGGGTTACAACCCTTCAAAATGGATGATCTAGATCGATCCAGCCCAAGGAACACATCCACTCACCCAAAGGACACTCAACCTCTTCTTTCAGTATAAATAGAACCTTCCAGATGATGGAATAGAAACTCAATCCTCTCTTCTCTTCCTCAAGCATTCATCTCATCTTGTGCATTCAAGAGTCCAAGAAGTCTACTAGAAGGTTCGCTGGTCTCGGAAGTCGGAGTGCTACGATTTCGAGACGTTCGTCGTCGTTGTATCTTGGGAATGAATTGCAACAATCCGTTAAGCTCCGTAGCGGAGCAATATCGTTTACGGAGATAGTGTCGAACACTAGCCTCAACGATCAGTTTGCATACTCCAGAAGCTACCCGGACTTAACAGTCGTAAACGATATTTCGTGCAAACTGATATGGCTACCAACGACATTCCGATGGCCGTTCCAACCGTCGTTCCGACCGCCATTCCGACAACCATTCCGCACGGAGAAAAGTCGGAGAAATTCACCGGAACCGACTTCAAAAGATGGCAGCAGAAGATGCTGTTTTATCTAACAACGCTAAACCTTGTACGGTTTTTGCACGAAGACACGCCAGCCGCTACGGAAGGTAGTAAGGCTGCTAGCGATGCGTGGTCTCACGGAGATTTTCTGTGCCGTAATTATATACTCAACGCCTTGGACAACACGTTATATAACTTATATTGTTCTCTGGAGACGACGAAATCTTTGTGGGAATCCCTTGAGAAGAAATACAAGACCGAAAATGCTAGATTGAAGAAATTCATCGTCGGTCGGTTTCTGGATTTCAAGATGGTGGACTCAAAAAGCGTTTCATCTCAAGTCCAAGATATGCAATTAATACTGCACGATCTGGACGCCGAAGGCATGAAGCTGAATGAGACATTCGCAGTTGCTGCGGTAATTGAGAAGCTCCCTCCGTCATGGAAGGATTTCAAGAATTACCTAAAGCACAAGCAAAAGGAGATAGGGCTGCAAGACCTGATCCTGAGGCTACGAATAGAGGAGGATAATCGAAAGTTATCCGACTCCAGAGGAACCAAGCGGACTATAGACGAAATGTCCAACCTGGTCGAGCCGAACGCTAAAAAGCCGAAGCAGTTCAAAAAGAAGGCTCAAGCAAAGAAGTTCAAAGGCTCCTGCTACAACTGTGGAAAAGCAGGACACCTGTCCAAGGACTGCAGACGCCCAAAGAAGCCAACCAAGGGGCCAAAGGATGCTGCGAATCATGTCGCAACCTCTCTTGAGGACTTGGATCTCACTGCGGTTGTATTTGAAGCCAACTTGGTGGATACCAACCCGAAGCAGTGGTTCATTGATACTGGAGCAACTCGTTATATCTGTTCCTATTAGGCGATGTTCTCCAAGTATACTCCGATAAATGGCAGGAAGCTCTATATGGGTAATTCCACGACGTCGCCAATTGTTGGACTTGGAAAGGTTGTTCTGAAGATGACGTTCGGAAAGGAGCTAACACTCATTGATGTACTCCATGTTCCCGACATCAGTAAGAACCTAGTTTCTGGAGCGGCATTGGTCAAGGCCGGATTTAGGCTAGTGTTCCAGTTAGACAACTTTGTACTTACGAAGAATGGTGTCTTCCTAAGAAAGGGGTACCTAGAAAAGGGTCTATTCAAAATGGTTGTAATGCCTGTACTCCGAAATTTTGATGGTAATAAAATAAATGCTTCCAGCTATGTTGTTGAGTGTTTTAATTTATGGCATGATCGACTCGGACATGTGCATAATAATACTCTCAAACGTCTCGTCAAATTAAATTTATTACCAAACGTCAATGTTGACGGAACACACAAATGTGAAGTGTGCGTGGAAGCGAAAATGACGAAACTACCTTTTCATTCGGTGGAAAGGACAACAACTTCTCTAGAGTTAATACATAATGATCTATGTGACTTGAAATTTGTGCAAACTAGAGGAGGTAAAAAATATTTTATTACTTTTATCGATGACTGCACAAAGTTCTGTTATGTCTTTCTTTTAAGAAGTAAAGACGAAGCCCTAGAGGCGTTCAGAACCTATAAAACAGAAGTTGAAAATCAACTTGACAAACGAATTAAAATAATTCGAAGCGATAGAGGTGGAGAATATGGTACACCGTTTGATGAATTTTGTACAGAATCTGGCATTATCTATCAAACAACGGCGCCTTACTCACCTCAATTAAACGGTGTTGCCGAACGTAAAAATCAGACACTAAAAGAAATGATGAATGCCTTGTTGATAAATTCAGGCTTACCTCAAAACTTGTGGGGGGAAGCAATATTATCGGCAAATCACATTCTCAACAGAATCCCTCATAAGAAAAATGATAAAACTCTATATGAACTATGGAAAGGCCGCGAGCCATCGTACAAATACCTGAAAGTGTGGGGGTGCTTGGCAAAGGTCGAAGTACCTAAACCAAAGCAAGTAAAGATCGGACCTAAAACGTTCGATGCGGTATTTGTCGGATATGCCCATAATAGTAGTGCATATCGTTTCCTAGTTCACAAATCAAACATTCCTGATATACATGTGGGAACAACCATAGAATCTCGGAATGCGATATTCTTTGAAAACGTATTCCCAAATAAAAAGGGAAACGTTGAAAGTGATAACAACGGAAGTTCAAACAAAAATGACGTTACCGAACTTAGCTGTTATAAAAGGACTATTGACGATCAAAGTGAAGAGCCACGTCGTAGCAAACGGACTAGAGTTGAGAAATCGTTCGGGCCAGATTTCATGGCTTTCATGTCAGAAATGGAACCAAGAACATTAAGTAAAGCTCTCTCTAGACCCGATGCTCCAATGTGGAAAGAAGCTGTCAATAGTGAAATTGAGTCTATCATGAATAATCATACTTGGGAATTAGTAGACCTTCCTTCTGGTAATAAACCATTAGGTTGAAAGTGGATACTAAAACGTAAGTATAAAGCTGATGGATCAATTGACAAGTATAAGGCCAGACTTGTAGCCAAGGGGTACAAGCAAGAGGAAGACCTTAATTACTTCGATACATACTCACCGGTGACAAGGATTACGTCCATACGAGTGCTAATAGCCATTGCAGCACTGTATGACCTTGAAATACATCAAATGGATGTTAAGACTGCGTTCTTAAATGGTGAATTGGAAGAAGAAATTTATATGGAGCAACCCGAAGGGTTCATGGCTCCTGAAAATGAGAAAAAGGTGTGTCGACTTGTTAAGTTGTTGTACGGACTTAAGCAAGCGCCTAAACAATGACATGAAAAATTTGACAAAGTAATGCTGTCAAACGAATTCAGAATAAATGAATGTGACAAATGCATTTATATCAAAAACACACCTGAAGGCTATGTAATTGTCTGTCTATACGTAGACGACATGCTAATAATGAGCAGTAATCATAATGTAATCATGACTACAAATAAAATGTTGACCAGAAATTTTGATATGAAAGATATGGGTCAAGCAGATGTTATATTGGGAATTAAAATTCTCAGGACATCAGAAGGGATAGTTTTAACACAATCCAATTATGTAAAATCTGTATTGAAAAAATTCAATGCGTACGATCTCTCTACAGTGAAAACACCTATGGATCTAAGTCAACACTTAGCGAAAAACCATGGTGAGACCATATCGCAGTTGGAATATTCTCAGATAATAGGCAGTTTGATGTATCTCACAAACTGCACACGTCCAGATATTGCTTGTATGGTCAATAAACTGAGTCGTTTTACGAGTAATCCAAAAGACACCCATTGGAAAGCATTGATGCGAGTTCTCAGATATTTGAAATATACTATGAACTATGGATTACATTATGACAAAATATCCCGCTGTGTTGGAAGGATATTGTGATGCTAATTGGATATCAGATACAAAAGACTCCAAATCCACTAGTGGATATGTATTCACGATCGGTGGGGGAGCAGTATCTTGGAAATCCACTAAGCAGACTTGCATTGCTCGGTCAACTATGGAATCCGAGTTTATAGCACTAGACAAAGCAGCTGAGGAAGCTGAATGGCTGCGGAATTTCTTGGAAGATATTCCGAGCTGGATGAAACCTGTGCCTGCCGTACTAATCCACTGCGATAGTCAATCGGCGATTGGAAGGGCACAGAGTAATATGTATAATGGGAAGTCACGACATATACGTCGTAGACATAATACCATTAGGCAATTGATCTCGAATGGAGTGATTGCAATCGACTATGTTAAGTCCAAAGATAATTTGGCAGATCCTCTAACGAAGGGGTTGAGTCGAGATCAAGTATACTGCTCATCAAGAGGAATGAGATTAAAAATCTACAACTGAAAACGACTGTAGCGGTAATCCAACCTTGTTGACTGGAGATCCCAAGATCTTGGTTCAATGGGACAACGAAGTTATAGAAGTTGTGGTCCAGCACAGTAGATAGTTTATCTCTATCCCAATACTAGGATGAATTTGTGCTATCCTACCTCATGTAGTGAGGTTAAGCTTATGCTTTTAGTGACTTCTATATCTGATAAGGTGGAGTATGGCAGGATACTCTTGATAGAAGTGTCACCTATGTGAGTGTGAAGACAGGCCGCTTCAATGAAACACTCATGAATCCAAGATGGTATCCATGGCCGAAACGGAACCAACCATGAGAACCTAAAGTAGGTGAGATAGATCTCTGTGTGGGTGTTATTGTCTAAGTATACACCAACAGCTGAGCAGTTCAAGACATCACGTTCACTGCGTAGCCTAGTATACTCGATAGCATTTCACTACGGAAGGTTCAAAGCCACAAGCTACCTCTCCCGATGCAGTGACTTATCGACTGGACTCTTGTAAAGTGTCAGCATGCATACACGCATTGCATTAATTTCCATTCATGTGGGGGATTGTTGGATATTGGGGCCTTAAATGGACCAAAACGATTTTGAGGAAGGAAGCCATCAATTGTTGAAAGTCGTAATTGACTTCAAAATTGAAATCTACGATTTGCGTAGATAGATTTAGACTATTAATTTGCTCAAAACCGAATAAGGGTGAATGAGAAATTAATGTTTAAAGTCGACCCAAAATAACATTTATTATTCATTAATAAAGTGCATGGGAGAATAGTCCCACATCGGAAATTCTCGATGTGTATTCTCTACTTATTAATGAAGATGTGTTAATGGAGTTAACACAAAAATAAAAGGACAGGTGCTCCCTTAGCCCAAGGCGAGCAGGTGCTCGCACCTGTGAGCCCGCCACCCGCCACGTGCGCACGTGCGCAATGGACGCTTTATAGGCGCACTTTGCACTTGTAGACTTGATCTGAAGCATCGAATCAATGAATCCAGATCCGATGGCTGATGACAATAGGCGGGATCTGAGGGTCACAACTCCTCAGATCTGATGGATGAGATTGAAGTGGGCTTGGTGAAGGGTTACAACCCTTCAGAATGGATGATCTAGATCGATCCAGCCCAAGGAACACATCCACTCACCCAAAGGACACTCAACCTCTCCTTTCAGTATAAATAGAACCCTCCAGATGATGGAATAGAAACTCAATCCTCTCTTCTCTTCCTCAAGCATTCATCTCATCTTGTGCATTCAAGAGTCCAAGAAGTCTACTAGAAGGTTCGTTGGTCTCGGAAGTCGGAGTGCTACGATTCCGAGACGTTCGTCGTCGTTGTATCTTGGGAACGAATTGCAACAATCCGTTAAGCACCGTAGCAGAGCAATATCGTTTACGGAGATAGTGTCGAATACTAGCCTCGACGATCAGTTTGCATATTCCAGAAGCTACCCGTACTTAACATTATTCGGATACAAGAAATTTATTTCTTGACGTTCTTTTAAGTTATGGAAACTTTTTAATTAGTTTTTTATGATAAGCTGGCACAAATTTGATAGAAAAAAAATATTAAAATAAATTACACTCGTTTTTAATCCTCGCCTTTGCCGCCAGGTAAGGAAAATGTCGTCTCAACAGGTATTTATATATTTTTATAATGATATGATATGGTTCATGATTTTAATCTAAATTCTTATGATTTTATCTTGATTTTTTTCTAAAAGGTCTTATATCAATAGAGATATCATGTATCATTTCAATCCCATAATCTTTATCAAATCCTTCCAATGTGCGATTTTGATTGAACTCTAACAATCCTCCCCTCAAACGAAGGACCACAATTATTCTTATGGTGCGGACCTCCCTGTGAGCATCTTGTCACATTGATCTGTTCAGGGCTTCCTTGTAAGCATCCGGTCACCCTGACCTGTTTCGAGGTCTTTCCCATAAGCATCCGGTTATCCTAATCTGTTCCGAACCTCCCCGTAAGCAGTTTGATCCTGTCAATCTTGATCTGCTTCAGACTTCCCTGCGAGCATCCAGTCATCCTGACTTACTCACCTCCCTGCAAGTATCTGGTCACTTTGACTTGCTCCAGGTCTCTCTGCAAGTATCCAATCATCCTAACCTACTCCGGGCCCACCCTCAACTTCATTTAAGGCTACCCCATATGACATCTGGTTCAGACTATAACTCTGACATTATTTATTGTGCTCAAAAGGATATCCACATATCTCAACAATGACATAATATTATCCATTTTAGGACTAGACTCTCATGATTTTACTCTTGGATTCTTTTCAAAAACCTTATGTCAATAAAAATATCATCTATCCTTTTAATCTCATGATCTTTATCAAATTTTTTTAATATAGAATCTTGATTCAACTCCAACACGATGAATCGGCAGGTCAACTGTTGCCCTAGCCCTCGTCCTACTTCTCATAACCCGCCCAAATCAACCCTAATAATTTTTTAATCAGAATCAAACTTTAAAAAAACCTCAATCATATTGTTTTAGTTTCATGATAATTTTTTCAAATTAAATTAACATATTATAACCCAATATACAATAATTAAAATATTTTTTAATAAAATAAATATATTCAAAATATCACTAAAAAGTAACTCGTCTTTGCCAAAAATACTGATGGATAAACTGGTCAATTCATTCAGTTTTTGTTATGACATTGTTGATAGAAAAAAAGTTTTAATGAACTTTAACTAGGATAAATTTAGTTATGCATTTGATACAATAATTAAGATAGTCAATAATAAAAAATGATAATCTCAATTAGTTTCATTGATTATATCAGGACAATCGATCTGATTCTATAGAAATTTGTCATCAGTCATCAAGATAAATCAGGAAGCGCACGCGGCAATCAGTCCAGAAGTTTAGCATCCTTTCGTTACACTCTCCATTTGGAAGAAAATTTTTTACAAATACGTCGTAACTGAGGTTCAAACTCTGAATATTTAGATGACAATCTAGATATCCTATCCTAACATCACGGTCAATAAAATTGTATAAACAATGCAAGTATTCATCTATTTTCTTCACGTAATTCACTATAGTAATTGTTGATTTTGTTTTCTCTATAATGAACACTTCAAGAATGTAACTTGAAAAATAAATCATTCCTATAAATATCATAACAACCCCTAACAGTGAAATTTTTTTTTAAAAATTTTTACAAGATCTCAATAAAGCTTCCCACGTTGTAATCTCTCCAAATTGAAAAAATCAAATGTTTCTTTTACTTTTTAAATTGTTCAAATTATATTTTTATAAAAGAACGAGCTTTATGATTAAACCGCGCCACAATGGATGACATGTTTTGGCCGTATCAGATGCTAGAATATGGAAGATGGTCGTACCAACCAACACAATCAATCTATACTTGTTATTGAAAAGTTCATCCTCATATATAGCGTAGACGGTGGGCGCATAATATTTCTAGTATAATGGCCAAATGTCGATTCTCAAGAATTGACGACTTAGAATTATCCTGTCATGTACTTATCACCTGTGTACCTATATAAACCTCTAAATCAGTTCGGTCCATACGTTCAATTTTAAGCTAATTGCTCGGTCTTAAATCTTTCCTGCACCCTTACCTCTTAATCATAGCTATGCATCAATGCCCTAATTAACAAAGCTAACGACCACATCTGTTGCACAATCAATTCAATCAACTGCACGTGTCCTTATATTTTTGAGAGATTGATATAAGAATATTGGACCGCACATCTGCTGTGAGCGTTTTCTAATTATTTTAATAATTGATAAAAAAATTTTATGGAACTGGATAGTTACTCTAGAATTAATGAGCATAAATCTGATATATGATGTCAACTAAAAAAACTTAGGACAAACACGAGTGTCATTAATACCAATTATAAAGCAAGACATCATTTTCTTTCTGGAAAGTTACAAACGAGCTTAACCCAATTCCCGTAGCCAAGAGACTAAATGGGAGAGGAAATAGTAGGAGTGTAAATGAACCAAGTCGCTTGTGAACTATTTGAACCTCAATTTGATAAAAGCTTGTTTAAGCTTATTTAATGAGGTTCGTTAAGATAAACAAACCAAGTTCAAACTTTACAATATTCGGCTCGTTAACTCGTGAACATGTTCATTAAGCTCATAAATCAATTTTTAAATAAAAAAAATAATAGTTTTAATAATGAATTTATAGATTTTACACTTGACTTATGAAATATATAGATAAATATATTAAATTTATTTATTAGAATAAAGTTATAAATTTTAATAAAAATATTATAATTTTCTCTAAATATATAATTATGTTTTTAATAAATATTTAAATTTATAATTTATATTTATTAATCTCGTTAATGTTCGATAAAAACTTGAATAAGCTCATGAGCCATAAATATATTCGTTAAATAAAACTCGAGTTCGGCTCGATTATAAACGAGCCAAACTCAAACATTCAAGAGTTCGGATCAGCTCGATTTGATTACACCCCTAGGAGATAGGCGAGTTGGAAGGCTCTTCACAATGGACACGACTCTGCTTTGACGTTATTGAGATGCCCCGGTAGTCGGAGCGAACGAGCAAGGGAACCAAGAAAGAGGAAATGAGAGAGCAGTAGGCAAAGGCTACCGGAGAAGGCATGATTCAGCTAGAAAAAAAAAAAAATTAACCCTTACCTAAATGAATAGCCGATTCAAGAACGCTAGAAAAAATATTTGATGGATATTTGAAATTATCAAATTCAGTCAAATTTTTTTTTCCCTAATTTTAATTTAAATGCAGATAATTTATATTGCAGGACATCTTTATTATATAAAAAATTAAAGACACACAAATATGGACCTAGCCACAAATACACATCCATACTTCATCATAATACTCCTTCAAGAGCCTCCTCTTGAGGCCACCGGCCGGTGGTACAATGATCAGTTGCGCTTTGCACGGCTTGCAACCATTGCACTTGTTGTCACATTCAGGCGGAGCGGATCCTCCTATGGCTATCCGCCTCCATTTCTTGGTTGTGACCTCCTTGTTCATCTGCGCATTAGAGCTTTCTTTACTTACGATCTCAGCATGTATTCCTCTACCTGATAATAGATTAAAACAATGATCATATATTGGAAAAAAAGGATGTTAACTAAAAATAATTGCCCGGATTATACCATTAATGATGGAGAAGGAAATAATGAGACATAGAGCCGCAATTCCTTTCAACTCCATTGACAAAATATTAGATTTGTTATGTGAGAGGAGCAACAAATACAGTGGATATATTTATAGTGTCAATTCACTACCTCGATGGATTATGAATTGAAACTATATTTACAAAACTAGTCGCTAATTATTGTGAAATTAATAATTATTCGTATACAAGGAATTTATTTATTGTCATTAATTATTTTTAGTTATTATTGGAAACTCTTTAATTGTAATTTTGTGCCACACAATGTATTGGAAGGGAAAAAATATTTAAAATAATTTATCTTACTATTTTATTATTAATTTATCTCTGTACTCTTTTATGACTAATTGGATAAACCCAAAATAAAATTAATAATTTTCATAGATATATCAATATCTAAAGTTTGAGATTAGCTGTATTATTAGACTTTGAGATTTAGCTTTAATTGAGATTTTTTAATTAATTAATTAGAAATTTAGAATTATCTTTGGTCCCAAATCTTAAAATCGGTAATAATAGGAGCATAAAAACTTCTATAAAAATTTTGGGATTGCGATGTAAAAAAATATATTTTTGGTAACTTTTTGGTTAACATCAAATATCAAATATGATATTAAATTAATTTTTTTATAAGGAGAAGTTTGTCATACTAATATCATTTTTTATGGTATAAAAAGTTAAATTAATTATTTAATTAAGTATGTTCCCGGTATTATATTACTAAAATTTGATAGTTTTGATTATACTTTTTCCGCCTTTCGGTCTTAAATTGATAAAAATAAAAATAATTTTCTTATTTAAATAGTAAATTAAATAAAAAAAATAAAAGCTTAATTATTTTATTGGAACAGCTTGTTGTTTCAGTTCATCAACCCTTTAATTCCTCACCATCGCCGCCGGCCGGCGGGGAAGATGAGGCGATGGTGTAACGACCCAATTTTTCTCATTTCAAGTTCTAAAGGGCCATAAAAGTATTTGGAAATGCCTTTAAAATATTCTAGAGATTTTTAGGAATTTTTAGAGTATTTTTACGTAATTTTTGGAGGTCGTTTAGTATTTTTACAAAACCAAAGAAGTTTAAGCAAAAAGCGTTGGAGAAGGGGTTCGAACCCGCGACCTCGGGTCGGACCAAACCAAGCCAAACCGGCTTGACCAGCTGGGATAAGAGATTTATGTTAATCTCAAATAGAGTTAAATAAGGTTATAGTATAGTTGAGTTATATCCGATTACTTATAAAAGGGAAATAAGTTTTGGGATTTTAGAAAACCTAAACATTTTCTCTCCTCCCTCGCGACGGCGTCTCCTCTCCTCGGGCGAAAATCGCAGCTCAAACCTAGGCGATTCCGGCGACCGGCGAGCTCTCTCCTCCACGGATTCTTCACGAAGCCGAACTTCTCTCGTCAAGGGGAGCGCGCGGGCACAAGAAGAAGTCAAAAGTTTCAAGCTTTGGAACACTAGACCTTCCTCTCCTTCGGTTGTAAGTCCAAGAACCGGCGGTAAGTACTACTCACCTGTGGTAGGAGTTGCTCCGGGCTTCGATTTGATTTCTTTGCTTCCGGTTTTCATAGTGCCGAGTAGAACTTTATGCTAGGGTTTTCCTTCCTTGCTCTGTTTGTCAAGCCGAACGGTTATACCTAATTGCAGTAGAGTTTTGAGTTTTGGGAATGGACATGCTCCAATTGCAGCAGACCGAACATCCCTTGTTTGAGGTCTTGGTTCTCCTTGTGTTTGAATCTGCCGTGAGTTCTATGTGGAAAGAATTGGGGGACTTTGGCTTTCTTTTGGGTATTCTGCCATGAGCTTCACAAGGAAATCAAGGTTTCGTTTAGGTTAGTTGAGCATGTAGTATGATTCTAGTGCCAAGTAGAATTGTATGCATTCTATCCTTAATTATTGCTAGGGATTTTGGCCGTGCACAGTGGAGTTTCGGTTGATTCCTTGCTGCCCTGTTTAGGATCATACCGAACAGATCATTATAGTTATCCCATGTCGCTGCCATGAGTTCGCTTAAGGATGCATTGTCTTGGCTTGCTGTTGAATGCTTTGAGTTGTATGTTGTACATGAATTTCCTTGCTTTAAGGTCATGTTGTACATAGTTAAAGTAGCATGTTACCTTATTTTGTATAGCATGTTTAAAGGCCTTAAAGGTAGCATCCTTTGTCTATTTTACAACATGCTTGAGAAGCCCTAAAGTAGTATTCTTTGTCTATGCTTTATAACATGATTAGAATCCCTAAAGTAGCATTTTTGCCCTATTTTACAGCATGTTTAGGAAGTCCAAAATTAGCTTCCTTTTTGCTCTATTTTGTAGCATGATTAGCAAGTTTGAATTAGCTTTCTTTTGCTTTATTTATAGCATGATTAGAATCATTCCATGCTTGATTTTACAGCATGTTTAGAAGTACTAAAACAGCATCCTTTGCCATGTTTTCACCGTATGATTCAAAGGCTTTAAATTGCTTTCTTTAGTTAGCTTGTAGCATGATCAGTAAGCTTTAAGTTATTTGTTTTATTCTGTTATATAGCATGGTTAGTTGAGTATACACCTATACTTATTAAGTATATCTAAAGGACTCCCACAATCTTTAATAAAAGATAATAAGGAAGATAAAAGAATAAGAAAGATAACAAGTAAGTCAAGCAAGAGGCTAGTACCCGACATCCAAGAGCTTGTCGTTAAACAAATCCAGGTGACCATTTCCGAGGTCTTGGCCCTGGTAGACCGAGGTCTGCTCTTTTAGGATTGGTGGCTCGCAACCCCAACCTATTAGGGAACGCGCATGAGTTGGTACTAGGCCTGGGCCCCAGAAAAGAAAACCAAAGAAAAGAAAAGTTAAGAAAGAAAGAAAGAAGAAGAAAGTAAAAGATAGAAATTAAAAGATTAATTTCTAACACAAGGATACAAGAAATGAAATAAGTTCCAAGCTTAGAATAAATAAGAATGGTTAGTTTCTTTAATTCTAAGTTTACATAGTTGGTTTCTTGTTATTCTGCTTGATACTGAGTATGATTTGTATCTAGTTCATTTTCTGTATACCATGAGCATATGCAGATAGTTTTAGTATTTCAGTTTCAGTACTTATGCATTTCATTTATGCATTTCGAGTTTTGTGAGATAGATTAGTACTTACTAAGCGTTTTCGCTTATAGATCTTTTCTTTTTCCTCCTACCGCAGATAAAGGAAAAGCTAAGATATGAAGGGAGGCGACAGGGTGGTGGTGATGATGGATGTGTGTGGTGACTGAACTATGGAGAGGTCCAGAGGGGACTAGCAAGACTTATTTATTTTGAGTTTATGATTGAGTTTGATGTGCATTGTAGCTTATTATGCTTCATTCTGGGAGCTTGAGTTTAGTTCATGTTGCTAGATTAGTTTTTTGATTTTGATATGATTTATTACTGCGTGGTTGTGAATAAATTGTGATCCAGCCGCATGTGGCTGTGTATATATCTTGTGTATTATAGATTTGGTCACCGGTACAGGGGAGACTCTGCCGAAATTTTTCGGTAGGAATTCCTCTGAACCGTGATAAAATCTACCTGACTCTAATTATAGAGTCAGTGCCACTAGGAGTGAAGTTATAGTTAGGTAACAACCTCCCTTAGAGAGTAGTGGTAAGAAAGAGGGTGGTTGCTACAGTTGGTATCAGAGCAGTGTTCCATTCTCCAGCATCACACACACATCAGCATCATCCTTGCCGTCTCCAAGTAGGAAAGTATTTAAATCCTTTCTTTATTTTGCTTTCCCTATTATTAACTGCAGTATAGAGTACTTTTTTTGAGTACTAAAGTAAGATAGAAGATTTAGTTTCCCTTTTCTTTATTCATATTTATGTATGTTTAGAAAGGATAGAGAAATGTTTAGAAGTACCTACTCATAGGTGTTGAAAGTCAAGAATCATGTATAAGTAAGATATATCTAGAAAGTATAGTGATAATTGTAAGTTTTCTTTTCCTCTGCCTGACTTGATGCCAAGAAGAGGACGTCCTCGTACCGCTGGTACTGAGAACCAAGATCAGGAGAACGAAGAGCTTAGATCAACTGAGCCCAATCTCTCTGAAGTTGTTGCCTAACTCCAGAGACAAGTAAGTGATTGCCAATTTAATGGCCAATCAGAAGCCAGCTACTCCCACTCCCCAACCATTAATGTGGAAACCCCAGTGGTGACTGAAGTCTTATCGGTTGCCCTGGCAGTCGCCACAACACCTAGAAGACAAGAAGCATACCTTATCCAGTGGCTGAAGCTGAAACCAGAAAGATTCTCAGGCACGACTGAGCCTTGGGATGCCCAGACTTGGTTCAAGACACTTGAGAGCACAATGGAGCTTCTTGACTGGCCAGAAGTCGAGAAGGTCAAGTGCGCCTCTTTCTGCCTGTCTGGAGATGCTCGTATGTGGTGGGAGAGGATAAAGACCAAGAGAGCAGCCGATCAGATGAGCTGGGCAGATTTTCAGTTAGAGATCTATGAAGAGTTCTATCACCAACAAGCACTAAGAGGAGTTTATAGAGTTCAAGTCAGCCAAGATAGAAGACAAGACAGTGGGAAAACAGAGACCCCAGTCAAGTAAGTGTAGAAGAACAGAAAGAAGGTAAGACAGAGAGGGGTTTGGGTGGTTTGCGAATATCCCGAAGTGTTCTCAGCAGATCTACCTGGACTACCTCCCAATAAATGAGTGGATTTGAGATTGAATTAGTTCCTGAAACCGGTCTAATTTCAAAAGCTCCGTATCGCATGTCTCCAGCAGAGCTGAAGGAGTTATAAGAACAACTACAGGAGTTACTTGACAAAGGCTTCATTCGCCCTAGTCATTCACCCCGGGGAGCTCCAGAGTCGTTCGTTAAGAAGAAAGACGGATCCGTGCTAATGTGCATAGATCTCAAAGCGCTAAGAAAAGTAGCAGTTAAGGACAAGTACCCCTTTCCAGGATCGATGACTTATTTGATCCGTAAAGAGGAGCAACAGTGTTCTCAAAGATAGACTTGCGCTCTGGGTACCATCAGCTGAAGGTGAAAGAAAGAGACATACCCAGAACAGCTTTCAGAACCAGATACGGACACTACAAGTTTGTAGTCATGTATTTTGGTGTGACTAATGCACCAGCGGTCTTCATGGACTTAATGAATAGAGTGTTCAGAGAATATCTTGATAAATTTGTCATCGTATTCATCGACGACATTCTGGTCTATTCAAGGATCCCAGAGGAGCACGACACGCACTTGAGGATGGTACTGCAGACTCTGCAGCAAAAGTAGCTTTATGCTAAATTCTCAAAGTGCAAGTTCTGGTTAAATCAGGTGGCGTTTTTAGGTCACATTATTTCTGAAAAAGGTATTCAAGTGGATCCAGCCAAGGTGGAAGCGGTCAACAACTGGAGTAGACCCAAGAACGTCAGAGAGATCAGAAGCTTCCTCGGTTTAGCTGGGTACTACAGGAAGTTCGTGGGGGACTTTTCCAAGATAGCCTCTCCACTAACAGCCCTCACCAGAAAGAACAAGAGATTCGAATGGTCAGATAAATGTGAGCAGAGTTTCGAAGAGCTAAAGAAGAGATTGATCAGTGCTCCCATTTTGACTGTTCCACAGAGCGACAAGAGTTTTGACATCTACAGTGATGCTTCCAAGATGGGCTTAGGAGCTGTACTCATGCAAGAAGGAAAAGTCATAGCTTATGCTTCCAGACAACTCAAAGACTATGAGAAGAACTACCATACTCATGATCTCGAGCTGGCAGCTGTAGTTTTTGCACTTAAACTCTGGCGACATTATTTGTATGGAGTCCAGTGTAGAATTTTCACAGATCATCAGAGTTTTAAGTACTTCTTCACTCAGAAGGACTTAAACATGAGACAGCGTAGGTGGCTGGAGTTGGTCAAAGATTACGACTGTGAAATTCTCTACCACCCAGGCAAAGCTAACAAAGTGGCAGATGCACTCAGCAGAAAATCTAGTGCATCACTGATGTCTTTGTCATCACTAGCCCTGCCAAGGAGTTGTCGATTTTGGGCTTGAAATTATCGAAGGACGCCTCTACATTGACCTTAGAGTCTACACTGCTTGTGATACAGAGAAAGCAAAGTGAAGATCCGGACATCCGGAAGATCAAGCAAGGGATACAGAAGAAGACAACTCGAGTTTAGAGTAGATAGCGGAATTCTTTATCAGGGGAGTCGCATTTGCGTGCCCAATGATGAGGAACTGAGAAAGAAGATCTTAGAGGAAGCTCACAGTACACCATATTCCATGCATCCTGGTTCTACCAAGATGTATCAAGACGTGAAACAGAGATTCTGGTGGTCTGGACTCAAAAGAGATGTAGCTAAGTATGTCAGTACCTGCTTGACATGCCAGAGAGTCAAAGCAGAACACCAGAGACCAGGAGGAGTTCTCCAGCCTCTCCCAATACCAGAATGGAAATGGGAAGACATTTCCATGGACTTCATAACAGGTCTTCCAAGAACCACCAGTGGATATGATGCGATATGGGTAATAGTAGACCGATTGACCAAGTCTGCTCACTTCCTAGCCATCAAGGTGTCCCACTCCATAGAGCAGTTGGCCCAGCTATATGTTAAAGAGGTAGTCAGACTTCATGGAGTTCCTAAATCTATCGTTTCTGATAGAGATGGGCGCTTCACCTCACATTTTTGGGAGTGCGTTCAGAATGCACTAGGCACCAAACTCAAGTTCAGCACAGCTTTCCATCCGCAGACTGATGGACAGACAGAGCGAGTGAATCAGATTTTAGAAGACATGCTCAGAGCTTGTGCGCTAGATTTCAAAGGAAGTTGGTGCAAGTATTTGTGCTTAGCTGAATTCGCTTACAACAATAGCTATCAGGCTACCATTAAGATGGCACCTTATGAAGCACTATATGGCAGGAAATGCAGATCACCCATATGCTGGCAAGAAGCAGGAGAGAGAAAGGAGATAGAAGCAGAGTTGGGCATTCAGACAGAGGTGATAGATGAGACTACTCAAGCAATCCAGAAAATCAGACAGAGAATTGAGACTGCCCAGAGCAGACAGAAGAGTTATGCTGACACACGCCGTAGGCCATTGGAATTCCAAATAGGAGATTCAGTTTTCCTCAAGGTCGCTCCTATGAAGGGAGTGATGAGATTTGGCAAGAAGGGCAAATTAAGTCCTCGCTATGTAGGACCTTACCTGATCATAGAGAGGATTGGGAAAGTAGCTTACAGGCTGGACTTACCACAAGACATGTCAGCGATACACAATGTGTTTCATGTCTCTATGCTAAAGAAGTGTCTCCATGACCCGAGCCAAGTGATTCAGCCGCAGTCAGTGCAGATCCAAGAGGATCTTAGTTATGAGAGCAGACCTACACAGATAGTGGACAGAGCAGTCAAGAGGTTGAGAAATAAAGAAGTACCACTAGTGAAGGTCGTCTGGCAGAACCAGAGGCACGAGGAAATCACTTGGGAGCGGGAGGACAGTATGAGACAGAAGTATCCAGAGCTATTCTAAGTTCGAGGACGAACTTTTTATAAGGTATGGGGGATTGTAACGACCCAATTTTTCTCATTTCAAGTTCTAAAGGGCCATAAAAGTATTTGGAAATGCCTTTAAAATATTCTAGAGATTTTTAGGAATTTTTAGAGTATTTTTACGTAATTTTTGGAGGTCGTTTAGTATTTTTACAAAACCAAAGAAGTTTAAGCAAAAAGCGTTGGAGAAGGGGTTCGAACCCGCGACCTCGGGTCGGACCAAACCAAGCCAAACCGGCTTGACCAGCTGGGATAAGAGATTTATGTTAATCTCAAATAGAGTTAAATAAGGTTATAGTATAGTTGAGTTATATCCGATTACTTATAAAAGGGAAATAAGTTTTGGGATTTTAGAAAACCTAAACATTTTCTCTCCTCCCTCGCGACGTTGTCTCCTCTCCTCGGGCGAAAATCGCAGCTCAAACCTAGGCGATTCCGGCGACCGGCGAGCTCTCTCCTCCACGGATTCTTCACGAAGCTGAACTTCTCTCGTCAAGGGGAGCGCGCGGGCACAAGAAGAAGTCAAAAGTTTCAAGCTTTGGAACCCTAGACCTTCCTCTCCTTCGGTTGTAAGTCCAAGAACCGGCGGTAAGTACTACTCACCTGCGGTAGGAGTTGCTCCGGGCTTCGATTTGATTTCTTTGCTTCCGGTTTTCATAGTGCCGAGTAGAACTTTATGCTAGGGTTTTCCTTCCTTGCTCTGTTTGTCAAGCCGAACGGTTATACCTAATTGCAGTAGAGTTTTGAGTTTTGGGAATGGACATGCTCCAATTGCAGCAGACCGAACATCCCTTGTTTGAGGTCTTGGTTCTCCTTGTTTTTGAATCTGCCATGAGTTCTATGTGGAAAGAATTGGGGGACTTTGGCTTTCTTTTGGGTATTCTGCCGTGAGCTTCACAGGGAAATCAAGGTTTCGTTTAGGTTAGTTGAGCATGTAGTATGATTCTAGTGCCAAGTAGAATTGTATGCATTCTATCCTTAATTATTGCTAGGGATTTTGGCCGTGCACAGTGGAGTTTCGGTTGATTCCTTGCTGCCCTGTTTAGGATCATACCGAACAGATCATTATAGTTATCCCATGTCGCTGCCATGAGTTCGCTTAAGGATGCATTGTCTTGGCTTGCTGTTGAATGCTTTGAGTTGTATGTTGTACATGAATTTCCTTGCTTTAAGGTCATGTTGTACATAGTTAAAGTAGCATGTTACCTTATTTTGTATAGCATGTTTAAAGGCCTTAAAGGTAGCATCCTTTGTCTATTTTACAGCATGCTTGAGAAGCCCTAAAGTAGTATTCTTTGTCTATGCTTTATAACATGATTAGAATCCCTAAAGTAGCATTTTTGCCCTATTTTACAGCATGTTTAGGAAGTCCAAAATTAGCTTCCTTTTTGCTCTATTTTGTAGCATGATTAGCAAGTTTGAATTAGCTTTCTTTTGCTTTATTTATAGCATGATTAGAATCATTCCATGCTTGATTTTACAGCATGTTTAGAAGTACTAAAACAGCATCCTTTGCCATGTTTTCACCGTATGATTCAAAGGCTTTAAATTGCTTTCTTTAGTTAGCTTGTAGCATGATCAGTAAGCTTTAAGTTATTTGTTTTATTCTGTTATATAGCATGGTTAGTTGAGTATACACCTATACTTATTAAGTATATCTAAAGGACTCCCACAATCTTTAATAAAAGATAATAAGGAAGATAAAAGAATAAGAAAGATAACAAGTAAGTCAAGCAAGAGGCTAGTACCCGACATCCAAGAGCTTGTCGTTAAACAAATCCAGGTGACCATTTCCGAGGTCTTGGCCCTGGTAGACCGAGGTCTGCTCTTTTAGGATTGGTGGCTCGCAACCCCAACCTATTAGGGAACGCGCATGAGTTGGTACTAGGCCTGGGCCCCAGAAAAGAAAACCAAAGAAAAGAAAAGTTAAGAAAGAAAGAAAGAAGAAGAAAGTAAAAGATAGAAATTAAAAGATTAATTTCTAACACAAGGATACAAGAAATGAAATAAGTTCCAAGCTTAGAATAAATAAGAATGGTTAGTTTCTTTAATTCTAAGTTTACATAGTTGGTTTCTTGTTATTCTGCTTGATACTGAGTATGATTTGTATCTAGTTCATTTTCTGTATACCATGAGCATATGCAGATAGTTTTAGTATTTCAGTTTCAGTACTTATGCATTTCATTTATGCATTTCGAGTTTTGTGAGATAGATTAGTACTTACTAAGCGTTTTCGCTTATAGATCTTTTCTTTTTCCTCCTACCGCAGATAAAGGAAAAGCTAAGATATGAAGGGAGGCGACAGGGTGGTGGTGATGATGGATGTGTGTGGTGACTGAACTATGGAGAGGTCCAGAGGGGACTAGCAAGACTTATTTATTTTGAGTTTATGATTGAGTTTGATGTGCATTGTAGCTTATTATGCTTCATTCTGGGAGCTTGAGTTTAGTTCATGTTGCTAGATTAGTTTTTTGATTTTGATATGATTTATTACTGCGTGGTTGTGAATAAATTGTGATCCAGCCGCATGTGGCTGTGTATATATCTTGTGTATTATAGATTTGGTCACCGGTACAGGGGAGACTCTGCCGAAATTTTTCGGTAGGAATTCCTCTGAACCGTGATAAAATCTACCTGACTCTAATTATAGAGTCAGTGCCACTAGGAGTGAAGTTATAGTTAGGTAACAACCTCCCTTAGAGAGTAGTGGTAAGAAAGAGGGTGGTTGCTACAGATGGACTGGCGGCGGCGTCATCCTTGCCCTCACACTACTTCTCATAACCCGCCACGCCCTTCTCCTCGCCTCCACCTACGCCGCTGCTACTCAACATCTGTCCCCCTCCCTCCCCGCTGCTCCTCCGCCTGTGCTTTCTGCTCTCCCTCAACTCTCAACGAATCCCTGGCCTTGACGATCCGTTCCTTGCGCACAATTTCACCGCCTCGCCGCCTCAGCTCGGCACTTTTAATTCGAGTATGGCCGTGTGGGCTTATATGCGTGCTCTCCTCCTCAGATCCGACGCGCTCCCTGGTACTGCAGACGGTGTGTTGGAGGCATCTATTGCGTGGAAGGAGCTGGCCGGGTGTCTCTCTGAGCGAGAGGATCGATGACAAAGAGGCCTCTTTTGTGCTCCCTGATGCTGCCCAGCTCGAGAAGAGGAGCTGTCCTTTTTCCATCAGCAGAAGCAGGAGCTCCGACACGATCCCGTGTGGGTTTGTGGAGGACACTGCGGTGACCTGGTTGGATCTCCCGTCGGGGTCAATGGCAGTGGCCGATTTTGGATTCAACTCGCGGGTCTGATCTTTCCGAATGGATAGAGAAAGAAATAATATAATATTTTTTTTGATTATCTTATTGTTAAAATCAATAAATTTATTTATATAAATTTTTTAAAATAATAATAGAAAGATTAAATGAGACATGCAATTATAATAATTATAAACATAATAATATAATAGATTTGGAAATATTATTTTTCCTATTTGATTCATGAATCTTGATTGTGTGCCAAATATAATAAATTTCAATTTATTGAAATCAATTAAAGATTATTTCTATTGTTGTCATTAACCCCGACAAACTCAACGAGAGTGTCTGAACGTTGAATTTGAGTGCTAACTTGGTGAAACGTTGTCTAGATAATGACTTGGTAAATATATCAGCAATTTGATCTTCCGAAGAAATATAAGAAATCGAAAGTTGTCGAGTCGCCATACTCTCACGAACAAAATGAAAATCAATCTCTATAGGGGTATCAATTCGGGTGGGTCGGGTCGGGTTGAGTTTTTTTTTTTACCCAACCCGAACCCGACCCGAACCCGAGTTCAACACAAAACACCTAAACCCGAACCCGACCAACCCGAATCCGACCCATATAACCCGAAAATCCGATTCAAAATGACTTTTTTGGGCTATTTTCCCTATAATTCTTCACTTTTATCTCAATACTCCATCATTATCATACAAACATGATATTAATATATAAAACATCTAAATTTTTAAAATAAAATATGATTTAACCCTAAAAAAATCCCACAAAACTCTATATTTAAGTCAACCCGGGTCAACCCGAACCCGACCCGACCCAACTCGAAAATTTTTAACTCTCCAACCCTCCAACCCGAACCCGATCCGAACCCGAAAATGTTCAACCCGAACCTGATTTTTTTCGGGTTGACTCGGGTTGGGTCGTCGGGTCGGGTTCATTTTTGACACCCCTAAATCTCTACATGCTTGGTATGAGGATGAAAAACATGATTTGTTGCAAGATAAGTTGCTTCAATATTATCACACCATATTTTAGGTGTAGCAGTTGGGAAAAAGTGTAATTCTGAAAGAAGATATTGTAGCCAAATAATTTCTGACGTTGCGTTAGCGATACCTTTATATTCAGCTTCAGTACTCGAGCGAGAGACTGTAGGTTGCTTCTTTGAAAGCCAAGAAATAAGATTTCACCCAAGAAATATAGCATATCCACTAACATCTATCTTCAGGAGATCAAAACCAATCTGCATCACTGTAGGCAATCAACTCTCGTGAAAACTGACGATATAAAATAAGACCATATAGAATAGTGCCTTTGAGATATCGAAATATTCTTTTAACACATTTTCAATGATGTTCAGTAGGAGCATGCATAAATTGATAGATACGATTCACAGCGAAAGCAATATCGGGTCGTGTAATTGTGACATATTATAGGGCACCAACAATACTACGGTAGATCTGGGGTTAGACATCAAAGAGGAGGATGAAGGTGTAGTGAAACCACCTTCAATGATTGGTGTGGAGATAGGATGTGCACAATCCATTTTAGCTTGTTGTAGGAGCCTAGTAATGTATTTGCTCTGAGAGAGAAGCTCTATGCCAAGCAAAAAATGAGCATTACCAAGATTCCGAATAAGAAACTCTTGACGAAGAAGATGTAGTAAAGTAGTAATGTCATTTTGATCACTACCCGTTATTAATATATCATCCATATAAATCAGAACAACTATTGAAAATCCTCATTGCATTTGTAGAATAGGGAAGAGTCTATTTTTCAGCTAGAAAACCCCTGAATACGAAGCCAGGTAGATAGACGATGAAACCATGCACGAGGTGCTTGTCGAAGACCATATATAAACTTTTGAAGTTGACACACATGTGTTGAAAGTTGCGGGTGGATGAATCCAGGAGGTTGCTCGATATAAACAGTTTCTTCAAGGTGTCCATGAAGAAAAGCATTAGAAACATCTAATTAGCATATTGACCAATTAGAGCTTACAGCTATAGACAGTAACAATTTGATAGTTGTAATTTTTGATGACTGGAGTAAAAGTATAATTAAAGTTAATACCTAACTGTTGATTAAAGCCTTTAGCAACAAGGCGAGCTTTGTAACGTTCAATAGAACCATCTGTATGATACTTAATTCGGTAAACCCATTTAGAGCTCACAATATTCATAGATGGAGTACGAGGGACTAAGCTCTAGGTTGCATTACGAAGAAGAGTATCAAATTCTGTAACCATCGCAGCACGCCAATTTGGATCTTTGACTGCCTGTGTAAAACTAGAAGGTTTAACAAAATTTGAAGAAGCAAGAAGAGTACGTAGAAGAGGATAACGAGTGGAAACTGATTGACATGGTACATAAATATCACTTAGAGGAAGCATCCGCCGAGGAATATCATTATCAGAGCTACTCGGAGATGAGTGGTCAGATGGATGAGAATCAGAACTAGAGAGTGGATCACCACTAGCCGCCAAGTTTATAGGAACTTGTGGAGATGGAATAGGACTCAAGATAGCATCCCCCCTTGTACTTTCAATATGTTCTTATGAATCAATATGTGGGGCTTCTAGTATATTGCTTGGTGATATTAGATAATTACTTTGATTATATGAAGGAGGATCTGAGGTAGCAACTACAAACGGAAAACAGAGATTCTTCAAAAGTAACATGTCGAGAAATATATATCCGACTGGTCGAAATATGTAGTCAACGGTATTCATGATGCAAATTATTATAACCAAGAAAAACACATTGTAAAGAGCGAGAGTTTAACTTGTGCTTAGAGTAAGGTCGTAGCCAAGGATAACGTGTGTAACCAAAGATACGAAAAAATGAGTAATCTGAAGACAATTATAAAGTCTTTCCAAGGGACACTTATTTTAAAGTAGTGAAATGGGTAAATGATTGATAAGGTAGACTGCAGTTTGGATGACATTATCCCAAAATTTATGTGAAACCGAGGCATGATTAAGAAGAACTAAGACAGTTTTAACCACATGACAATGTTTTCTCTCGGTGGATCCATTTTGTTCTGGAGTGTGGGGACAAGAGACTCGATGGATGATGCTAGAGGAAGTAAAATGACGATGAAGCGTTTGATACTCTCCACCCCAATCAGAATGAAGAGAGAGGATTTTACGATCAAAATATCGCTCAACTTATTTTTGAAAGCGACAAAAAATATCAAAGAGATCAAACTATCTTTTTATAGGAAAAATCCAAGTAAACTTGCTGAAATTATCAATAAAAATAACATAATAAAGAAAACCTTGATTAAATAGAATAGGAGCAGGACCTCACACATCAGAGTAAATAATTTCTAAAGGAAAACTAGAAGTGTGAGAAGAAGACACAAAAGGTAATTTATGAGATTTTGTTTTCATGCAAGCTACACATAAATGAGAAGAGGAGGCTAAAGAAATTGATAAATCATACCGGTTAATAATATTCTGAACAACATGTAGAGACGGATGACCAAGACGTGTGTGCCAAGAGAATTTATCAGTTCTCCAACAAACGTATTAGTATAGGTGGGCTGAAGATGATAAAGACTGTCTTTAATATTTTCTCGGAGTAGAATATTTCCTGTTGTGGAATCCTTCACAAGACAATAATGAGGATGAAATTCAAAGAATACATTATTATCAAGAGCAAACTGACGGATGAAAAGTAAATTTTTAGTAATAGAAGGAACATGAAGAGTGTTGCCCATGCGAAAAGTACCACCATATGAATGAAAGAATGTGTTTCTAATGTGAGCAATTTGTAAATCTGAGTCATTGCCTATTTGTATCATGTAGGGTCCATGATAAGGTGAAGCTTCTGTGATAATATTATACTCCGGTGTAACATGATGAGTGTAGGATAGAAAGCGCTAGAAGAGGGGGTGAATAGTTCTCATGGCTAATTCGTTTATTAGAGTAAAACACGCAGCGGAAAAATGCACATGTAGGGTCCGTACGTTCAATATTAAAGTTATTGTTCGGTCTTAAATCTTTCCTGCACCCTTACCTCTTAACCATAGTTATGCATCAATTCCCTAATTAACAAAGCCAAAGGCCACCTATGTTGCACAATCAATGCAATCAACTGCACATGTCCTTATATTTTTCAGAGATTGACATAAGAATACTGGACTGATAGATAGTACGTTGTAAAAGTTTCCTAATTATTTTGGTGGCTGATAAATTTTTTTTATGAAACTGGATAATTACTCTAGAATTAATGGGCATAAGCCTAATACATGATGTTAATTAAAAGAAATTAGGACAAACAAAGTGTTATTAATACCAGTTATAAAGCAAGACACCATTTTCTTTCTCGAAGGTTACAAATGAGCTTAACCCAATCTCCATAGCCAAGAGACTGAATGGGAGAGGAGATATCGAGATAGGCGAGATTTAAGAACGCTAGAAAAAATATTTGATAGATATTTGAAATTATCAAATTCGAGTTGAAATCTTTTCTTTTTCATAATTTAAAAATAAATGCAGATAATTTATATTGTAGGACATTTTTATTATATAAAAAATTAAAGACACACACAAATATGGACCTAGCCACAAATACACATCCATACTTCATCATAATACTCCGGCTGTAAGAGCCTCCTCTTGCCACCGGCCGGTGGTACAATGATCAGTTGCGCTTTGCACGGCTTGCAACCATTGCACTTGTTGTCACATTCAGGCGGAGCCGAATCTCCTATGGCTATCCGCCTCCATTCCTTGGTTGTGACCTCCTTGTTCATCTGTGCATTAGAGCTTTCTTCACTTGCGATCTCAGCATGTATTCCTCTACCTGATAATAGATTAAAACAATGATCATATATGGGAAAAAAAAAGGATATTAACTAAAAATAATTGGCCGGATTATACCATTAATGATGGAGAAGGAAATAATGAGACATAGTGCCGCAATTCCTTTCAACTCCATTGACAAAATATAAGATTTGTTATGTGAGAGGAGCAACAAATACAGTGGATATATTTATAGTGTCAATTCACTACCTCGATGAATTATGAATTGAAACTATATTTACAAGACTAGTCGCTAATTATTGTGAAATTAATAATTATTCGTATACAAGGAATTTATTTATTGTCATTAATTATTTTTAGCTATTATTGGAAACTCTTTAATTGTATTTTTGTGCCACGCAATGTATTGGAAGGAAAAAAATATTTAAAATAAATTATCTTCCTATTTTTATTATAAATTTTTATCTGTACTCTTTTATGACTAATTGGATGAACCCAAAATAAAATTAGTAATTTTCATAAATATATCAATCAATATCTAAAGTTTGATAGAGTTTGAGATTTAGCTTCACCATATTATTAAAAAAATTTTATTAATTAATTAGAAATTTAGAATTATCTTTAATTTCACATCTTAGAATTGGTAATAATATGAGTAGAAAAATTTCTATAAAAATTTTGGGATAACGATGTTAAAAAATATATTTTCCTTAATATTTTAGCTAACATCAAATATGATATTAAATTAATTATTTTTATGATGAGATGTTTATTATAGTAAAATGGTGTTTTATGATATAAAAAATTAAATTAATTTTTTAATAAAGTATGTTACCCGTTCATGTATTATATTAATAAAATTTGATATTTTCGATTATACTTTTCCATCTTTCGATCTGAAATTAATAAAAATAAAAATAATTTTCTTATTTAAATCGTAAATTAAATTAAAAAATAAAAACTTAATTATTTTATTGGAACAGCTTGTTGTTTCAGTTCATCGACCCTTTAATTCCTCGCCATCGCCCCCAGCCGGCAGGGAAGATGAGGCGATGGACCGGCGGCGGCGTCATCCTTGCCCTCGCACTACTTCTCATAACCCGCCACGCCCTTCTCCTCGCCTCCACCTACGCCGCTGCTCCTCAGCATCTGTCCCCCTTGTTGGAAATTAAACTTGATTATTTGTTGATAAAATTTTATGGAGATAGAATGGTGAGGTGACAAGTCTTGACTAGAGATAGGATAGAGATAGAACTTGATGAATTGATAATTTTGATAAGAGTTCGTGGAGATATAATTGTAAAAAAAAAATATCATGATTATCTCATATTAGTGCTTATCCAATAAGCCTATAAATATGTACTTTTTTTTCATGAATGAACAAGTTGAGTTTTCTATTTTCTTCTACTCCTCTTCCACATAGAGTTATTTCTCCTCTTCCACATTTTTCCTTCTATAATTCTTTTTCTTCTCCCATAATTTCTGTTTCTAACAAAGTGGTATCAGAGCTATGGCTAATGGAGGTATGGTTCCCTTCCAAGTTCCAGTACTCAAAGCGAGTAATTATGACAATTGGAGTATCAAGATGAAGGCGCTTCTTGGAGCTCATGCTGTTTGGGAAGTTATAGAAAAAGGCTACGTTGAGGCTCGTGATGACTCGACGTTATCTTCAACTGAAAAAGACAGTCTGAGAGATTTAAGAAAGAGAGACAAGAAGGCTCTCTTTCTCATTTATCAAGCTTTAGATGAGGATGGTTTTGAGAAGATTTCAAGTGCTACTTCAGCCAAGCAAGCATGAGAAAAGCTCCAAGTCTCATATCAAGGAGAAGAAAAAGTAAAAAAGGTACGACTTCAGACATTAAGAAATCAATTTGATGCTCTTCGTATGAAAGAAGGTGAATTAGTATCTGATTACTTTTCTAGAGTCTACCATTTCCAATCAACTAAAGAGAAATGGTGAAAAACTAGAAGAAGTAACTATTATTGAGAAAATTCTTCGATCATTGGATTCAAAATTTGATAGCATTACAACCATCATCGAAGAGACCAAGGATCTACAGGTCATGACGATTGAGCAACTCCTGGGTTCATTACAAGCCCATGAAGAAAAGAAGAAGATAAATGAAGAAATTACTCAACAACTCCTAAAGACGACTCGTCAACCGACAAAGAAAGATGAAAGCTTCAGTAACAATAGAAGTCAACGTGGAAGAGGTCGTGGATATGGACGAGGTCGTCCTAATGAGCAAGGATGGGTCTCCAACAACAACAATGAAAGAGGAGAACATTCAACAAGAGGACGTGGAAGAGGGTATACAAACTCGAGGTACGATAAATCTCAAGTTAAGTGCTACAATTGTGACAAATTTGGACATTATGCAAAAGAATGTAGATCGCCCAAGAATAAAGTATATGAAAGAGTAAATTATATGGAAGAAAGGAAAGAAGAAGATGACACCCTACTGCTAGCGTATAAAGATAATGAAAGAGAAGAAGACACAATTTGGTATCTCGACACAGGTGCAAGCAATCATATGTGTGGGAAAAGAAACATGTTCGTAGAGCTTGATGAATCAGTTGGTGGTAATGTATCCTTCGGAGATGAATCAAAGATTGAGGTAAAAGGCAAAGGTAACATTCTCATCCGTTTTGAGAATGGAAAACATGAATTTATCTCAAATGTTTTCTTTGTACCAAATATGAAGAGCAACATCCTAAGCTTAGGATAACTTTTGGCAAAAGGGTATGATATTCATCTAAAAGATGGTATGCTCATCTTGAAAGATCATATTGGTTGCTTAATTGCTAAGGTACCTATGTCAAAAAATAGAATGTTCTTACTTAATATTCAAAATGATGTCGTCAACTGTCTTAAAGCTTGTTACAAAGACATCACTTGGCTATGGCATCTTCGATTTGGACATCTGAATTTTGGAGGACTAGAACTGCTTTCAAAGAAGGAGATGGTGAGAGGACTACCTTACATCAAACATCCTGATCAAGTATGTGAAGCATGTCTACATGGGAAGCAATTTAGAAGAGGTTTTCCAAAGGAGTCAAGTTCAAGAGCTCAAAAGCCTCTTGAACTTATACATACAAATGTTTGTGGTCCGATAATGCCAAGTTCACTTGGTAAGAGTAATTATTTCATTCTTTTCATAAATGATTTTTCTCGAAAAACTTGGGTATACTTCTTGAAGCAAAAATCGGAGGCCTTCGGCATATTCAAGAAATTTAAAGCTACCATAGAGAAGGAGAGCGGTCTCGAGGTCAAATTTGTTGGTGCGGGAAGCATCCGACGATCGAACCTGAGTTTTGATAATGGCAAAGGATTCAAAGTTAAGGTTTGTGGTGATCTAACATGTAGAATAAGTGTTTCAGGAAAGTCCTAGCTGCGGTTAGGCAAAGGGAAAATCCTAATGGGTGGTAACCTTTGGTCCTAGGGGGCGGTAACCCTAGGTGAGGGAAAATCCTAAGGGGCGGCAACCTTAGGTCCTAGGGGGCGGTAACCCTAGGTGAGGGAAAATCCTAAGGGGCGGCAACCTTAGGTCCTAGGGGGCGGTAACCCTAGGTGAAGGAAAACCCTAAGGGGCGGCAACCTTAGGTCCTAGGGGGTGGCAACCCTAGGTGGAGAAAAACCCTAGGGGGCGGTAACCCTAGGTCCTAGGGGGTGGTAACCCTAGGCGGAAAGTCCAGTCGGTCTGGAGGACTGGACTGGCATCAGGTAATCTCTCCTGAGGGGAGTAGGTGAGGACGCGTTCCCCATAGAGGGAACAGTAGGCGTCGGGTCGACCTAGGGTTTCCGGTTGGAAATCCGAAGTCAGACTCGGACAGTCCGAAGACTGTCAGTTCTTCTTTACTATGATTTATCAGATTCTAACACTGTCTTGCAGGGTATTTGCTCGGACTAACCTTGTTTTGCAGGAGAGGAACCTGCTGGAAAAAGGTGGTTCGGGCGCTCGGGATGGATCCGGGCGCCCGGAGGTCCAGGCGCTCGGAACAGGTCTGGGCGCTCGGGACCAAGTTTTATCCCTGCTGCGACTTCGCCACGTGGAGCATCCTAGTTGGTTGGCCACGTCACACTCCAGGCGCCCGGAAGGGATCCAGGCGCCCGGAATGTCATATAAAAAGAGGGTCGAGGGAGCAGCTAATATATAAGATTTTTCTAAGCTTTCTTCTGTGAAGTGCTGCCATCGAGACGACCTTGAAGTGCTACGACTCGACGCCGACGACCCGAAGCTCAAACTCTTCAATCTTTCGTTGTCGGTATTAGTTTTCGCTTTACATAATTGCAATCTCTACTGTATTTCAGTTGTAATATTTTATGAGCTTATAGTTGTTGCCCACAGAAAGCGATCAAGGATCGCGGGCCTTCGAGTAGGAGTCGTCCCATGCTCCGAACGAAGTAAACTCCCTGTGTCGTTCTGTGCTTGCTTTACTTTTTCCGCCGCGTTACTTAATTTTACGATTCCGATATTTCGAAAAATGAAATAGCCACGAGCGCTATTCACCCCCCCTCTAGCGCTTTCGATCCATCAATTGGTATCAGAGCGGGGTCATTTTGAATCGGTGCAACCACCATTCAAAATATTTTTCGTGGTATTTTCAGATTTTTCGGAGTCGATTAGAATTTAGCTTCATAGCTATATTCTAATTCTTTTTCTCGAATCGGTTTTCTGCTCGGAGTTGGTGCAGCACCACCCGAGTTCGTGATCCATTTTCTTCCTTCCGCGCTACTAAGCCAGGACCAAGTCCTGGAACATCTTGTCAGTTGTTTTCTTTTTAGGTTGATCTGAAATGACCCTTCAAGAAGGCTACAGTACAGCCCGCCCTCCGCTATTCACCGGAGATGACTTCGGGTACTGGAAGGGTCGGATGAAGGCATATCTCCAGACTCACTTTGAAGTCTGGATGATTGTCAAAACCGGACTCCAACTGCCAACTGATAGCGCCGGCAAACCACTACCATACGAGGATTGGGACTCATCTCTTATTAAGAAGGTGGAAGCTAATGCCAAGGCAACGTGCACCCTCCAGTGTGGCCTATCAAAAGAAGAACTCAACCGCGTCAGCCCCTTCAACAGTGCCAAAGAGTTGTGGGAGAAGCTCATTGAACTTCACGAAGGGACATCCGACACCAAAGTAAGTAAAAGAGACTTAATTTTCAATAAATGATTTAACATCAAATTGCAGGAAGGTGAATCAGCTGCCCAACTCCATGCTCGGATTTAAGATCTGTTCAATGGTCTTCATGCAATTGGACAGAAGGTAGACAACCGGGACATCATAAGGTATTCTTTAAATGCTTTTCCAAGGAACACCTTGTGGGCATCCATGGTAGATGCCTACAAGGTCTCCAAGGACTTATCTACCATTAAGTTAGATGAACTTTTTGCAGAATTTGAACTTCACGAACAGACTAATGCACGCTCGACCAAGAAAGGGTTGGCTTTGGTTGCAGGAACAGGGAGAACGCGCGAATCAAAAATCAAGCGCAGAACCGAACCTGAGTCAGAAGAAGAACCAGATTCGGAAGACGACAATGAACTTACAATCGAAATATTCAACTTGGTAAAGAAGCTCTGCAAAAAGAAGAGCTTTAACAAAAAGGATGTCAGAAAGGCCATCCAGTCTAAAGAAGCCCAACCAAGCTCGAAGGTTAAATTCGAAGTGACCTGCTACGGGTGCAATCAAAAGGGGCACATCAAGGCAAACTGCCCGAACCAGAAGGATCCAAAGAAACCAAAAAGAAAGAAGGCATTGAAGGCAACATGGGACAAGTCTTCTTCCGAGGAATTCGACGACGAAGAACTAGAGCAGACTAACTTTCTCGCATTGACAGCCCGGGACTACACCAACAAATCCGGAAGCGAGGACGAATCGGAATCCGAGTCCGAGAGAAGCCACGGATCCACATCCGTTTCCGAAGGGCCAAACCCCTCTGTAAGTCAAAATAGGTTATATTGCATAATTAATTATTTAATGCATAAAGTAGCTAAGTCCAAAATTCGAATCAAGTCGCTTCTAAAGGAGGTAACACTCCTTAAAGAGACGACTAATAACGAATCCTTGACTGATCCAGTTCAGACTGGAACCTCAACTCAAGTTCAAAAACTTGAGGAAGAGAATTCCAACCTAAAAAGTCAAGTCAAGGATTTGAAGACAACCTTAGAACGATTTTCCTTGGGGTCCAAGAATCTTAACTTGATTCTTGGAACACAAAGGGCAATCTACAATCGAACTGGACTAGGATACAAAACGAAAAACAAATATAGGTCATACCTATCTCTCATACAAAGAACCAATAGAAAAACGGTCCAAGCATGGGTTGCCAAGTCCAACCTAATCAATCAAGTTGGACTTGGACAGTATTGGGTCCCTAAGGATCAAATACATTACCTCAATAGACCTTATCGAGGCTATGATCCAGGGGGAGCTAAAACGATCAAAATTCGAAATTAATTATTAAAATTAAAATTCTAAATTCTAAATTCGAAATTAATTATTAAAATTCAAAATTCAAAATTTGAAATTAATTATTAAAATTCAAAATTCAAAATTTAAAATTTGAAATTAATTATTCAAAATTTGAAATTAATTATTAAAATTCAAAATTCAAACTCGAAATTAATTATTAAAATTCAAAATTCAAACTCGAAATTAATTATTCAAAAATCAAAATTCGAAATTAATTATTCAAAATTCAAATTCGAAATCAATTATTAAAATTCAAAATTCAAAATTCAAAATTCAAAATTAATTATTCGAAATTAATTCAAAAATTCAAAATAGAAGGAGGGTCCAGAATAGCTGGCAACTCCGAAATCTATTTACTCGACTGGGTAACCGAACTTAATCTACCCGAAATGGGTAAATAAGAGTAGATTACCCGACAGGGTAAGTAAGGATAGATTAAAAGGGTTAGATTTAACTTGAAACACAGTACTGGTGAAGTTTTTGGATGATAGTACGTTGGGGAAGCTTGGGCATCGCATGCCTAGGAAGATATGGCTTCGACCTAGTGCATTTGGCCAAGTGGAACTAACCGAAGCTACCCTTAAATGGATCCTAACTAGTTAGACCAAAGTTCAGTATTAAGTTCAATGGGTAGGACTATTTGGAAAACCTCAAAGACATGGTTACTTTAATGAGCTCCTTGTGACTCACCATAGTTCAGAAGTTTATCCAAAGAACACTTACTTGTTGAACCCAAAGCTAAACCCGAATCTAACATAAAGTTAAACTAAACCCTAAAAATTGAACTAATTCATCTCACAAAATGATAGGATTCCCTGATTGAAAACATACATCGGGTGAGATGACTAAGCAAATTAAAATTTAAATATTTTTCCAAATTAATTAACTTAATTATTTTTCAAAATTAAGTAACTTAGAAATTTATTCTTAAAATTAAACTCTTTAAAAAAATAATAATAATAAAAAAACCGAACAAAACAGGGGTCAAAAACCAAGGGCGGGCACCCCCGGTATACGACCCCGGGGCGCTCGCAGAGGACCCGGGCGCCCCGCCTAACACGACCCCAGGCGCCCGGAACAGATCCGGGCGCCCGGACTCCCTTATAAATAGGGAGCAGGGGGCGCCCCCTACCCTTGTACCTCCAAGTTTTCCTTAAGCTTTTCAGGCTTCACTGCGAAAACTTTCAAAATTAAAATTTTCCGCGATTGATATGGAGTCGCGACTCAACCGAGGTCGTCAGTTCTAAAATTTCTTACGATGGCTCGTCGGTAAAATTATTGGGGTTTTCGGGCCGCGAAAACCGCTTTTCGCATCGCGGAAACCCTGAATCACCCATGCCACCGGATCCGTGCAAAGGAAAAATTCGAAAAATTTCGAGTACGAGTTAGAAAACTTCGATTTACACTAAATCTACAAAGGTTAAGATGTATATACCCTTGATGCGCGCCCTACGTGATTCCCGCTCGTCCAAAATGCAGGATCTCTAGACCGTCAAGCGTACGGTCCTCTAGAAGTATCCACACGGACAACTTAGGTGGAGAAGACCTAAACAAAGGTGTGCTAGCACCTTGATAGGCCATGGCAAGAAGAGGAGAGGGAGAGAGCAAGAAGAACTCAAGGAGGAAGAAGAAGGAATGAATGAGAGAATAATTTTCAAAATGAAAGTTATTCTTCTCATTCAAGTGGCCGACCACCATCATGTGTGTAACTCTCCACATTAATGCATTAAGTGTCATTAATGTGAAGCCATTAAAGAGAATGACTTTGTAACTTCCATGAGGTGGCACCCAATGATGATGTGGAGTAACATCATTAGTCCACATCAATGCCAACTCACTAATGAGGTGGCATAAAGTCAAGTCTAACTTGACTTTTCATCTTCCTCTCAAGTCAAGTCAAACTTGACCAAATCTCTTCCATGGTTGATCTAATCTAACCATTTGATTCAAGCCAACTTAATATAATGAATCTAATTCATTAAATTAAATTGATCTAATGAGTCATAATCTAAATTAGACTCATTGTATACATGAATCAACTTGAGTCTAACTCAATTAGCCCAATTTGGATTGCTCTTAATCCAATTGGATCCATCAAATGAATCAAGTCCTCTTGGCTCATCATATGAACCTAATCTCCATCTAATTGTCCTTAGTGTGTGACCCTATAGGTTCTTGTAACGTTGGCAATGCCCCTAAATCTATTTAGGAGCATAAGTAATGAGCGGTATCTAGCAACACATCATTACTACCCAAGTTACAAGAATGTTGAGATCCAACATCACCTTGTGACTACTAGTTGTGACTCCTCACAATATATGACAAGTGTCCTTCTATCCTAGACATCTAGATTGGCCAATGTGAGGCATAGACCGTGTCATCCTCTGACCAATCTAAATCTTGAACTCCAAGTAGACTCACTAAATCAAATGAGCTCAATATCCTATATTGACTCATTTGGGCATGGCCATGCACTTCGTGGTCTCACTCTATCAAGAATATCGATGTTTCTCCCGTTATATAGGAGGGATAGATCCCATCTACATCACTCACATCCCTCTGCATAATTTGTTACATACCCAGTAATCGCCTTTATAGTCCACCCAGTTACGGGTGACGTTTGACGAAACTAAAGTACATAACTCCTTATGTAGGGAACCATGGTGACTTCAGGTCAAAGGACTAGTAGTCATACTAATAGCCACATGAGAAAGTATATGACACTCATATAAAGATCCATGATACTTTCTTATGGCGGGTCATTCAGTATACATTCTCTAATGCATACCCATGTGTCAACTTGATATCTCTATATCCATGACTTGTGAGATCAAGTCATCGAGTTGACCTACATGCTAGTCTTATTGCATTAACATTGTTCCTGAATGTTAATACTCGAGTAGGAATGATTTAGAGTAGTACTCCCTATATCATCTCACTATCGGTTCAACTAACCGATTGATATAGGTAAGAACCTTCTACTCAAGGACGTTACTATACTTAGTTTATTTGGCACCAATACAAGTAAGTATAATAACCAAAAACCAAATGCCTTTATTTATATAGAATATGATACAACAAGTCCAAAATAAAATCATCAAATGATTGGCTCTAGGGCTCTAGCTAACAATCTCCCACTAGCACTAGTGCCAATCAGTGTAGGCTCTAAGCCCAAATGACCTAGTGTGACCATCATGCTTCTTCTGTGCCAAAGCCTTGGTTAAGGGATCTGCGATGTTAGCCTCTGTAGTTACTCTGAAAATCTTCACATCTCCTCTCTCGATGATCTCTCGAATGAGATGGAAGCGCCGTAGTATGTGTTTGGTCCGCTGGTGTGAGCGAGGTTCCTTCGCCTGTGCTATAGCTCCATTGTTGTCATAATAGAGCTCAATAGGGTTAGCAATGCTAGGAACCACCCCAAGTTCAGTGATGAACTTGCGAATCCAAACTGCCTCCTTTGCTGTCTCTGATGCAGCAATATACTCTGCCTCTGTCGTAGAATCAGCTACTGTATCCTGCTTCGAACTCTTCCAGCTCACAACACCACCATTAATGCAAAATACGAACCCCGATTGCGATCTATAGTCATCCTGATCGGTCTGGAATCTAGCATCACTGTAACCCTTTACAGCTAGCTCATCATTGCCTCCATATATCAAGAAATATTCTTTAGTCCTTCTTAAGTACTTAAGAATATTCTTGACCGCTATTCAGTGACTTTCACCTGGATCTGACTGGTATCTGCTCGTCATGCTCAAAGCGTACGAGACATCAGGTCGAGTACATAGCATGACGTACATGATCGATCCTATGGCTGAGGCATAAGGGATCTGATCCATGCGGTCTCTCTTCTCTCTAGAAGAGGGACCTTGAGTCTTCGAAAGACTCACGCCATGTGATATCGGCAGAAATCCCTTCTTGGAATTCTGCATGGCAAACCGAAGGAGTACCTTGTCAATGTATGTACTCTGACTTAGGCCAAGCAATCTCTTAGATCTATCTCTATAGATCTATATCCCTAGAATGTGGGATGCCTCACCTAAGTCCTTCATTGAGAAGCAACTCCCTAGCCAGGTCTTGACAGATTGAAGCATAGGGATGTCCTTCCCAATGAGTAGTATGTCATCCACATACAATATGAGGAAGACAACTATATCCCCTACAACCTTCTTGTAGACACAAGGCTCATCTTCGTTCTTGATGAAACCAAACTGTTTGATTGCATCATCGAAATGAAGATTCCAGCTCCGAGAAGCTTGCTTTAGTCCATAAATGGACCTATGCAGCTTGCATACTCTGCTAGTATGCTGTGGATCTACAAAACCCTCAGGTTGTGTCATGTACACATCCTCGAGTAGGTTTCCATTCAGAAACGCGGTTTTGACATCCATCTGCCATATCTCATAGTCATGGTAGGCTGCAATAGCAAGCATGATCCGAATGGACTTAAACATCGCTACTGGAGAAAAGGTTTCATCATAGTTAATACCATAAATCTGCTTGAAACCTTTAGCTACCAAGCGACCCTTATAAATAAGTCCATCCATGTCAGTCTTTCTCTTAAAGACCCACTTACACCCAATGGGTTTTACTCCTTCAGGTGGATCAACCAAAGTCCATACTTAGTTGGTGTACATGGATTCCATTTCGGATCTCATGGCTTCTAGCCATTACTCGGAATATGGTCTCATCACAGCTTCCTGATAGGTGGTAGGCTCATCCTCTATGAGCATAACGTCATCATTGTCAGACAAGAGAAATGAGTATCTCTCAGGCTGACGACGTACCCTATCAGACCTGCGAAGAGGTATGTCTACTTGAACTGGTTGTTGTTCCTCAACTCCTTGTGGAATAACATTATCCACAACACTTTGTGGTTCTAGTTCAATTTCCATCAAGGCATTAGTGCTATTGTTCGCATCTTGAACTTCTTCAAGATCGAGCGCGCTCCCACTAGTCTTTCTAGAAACAAAGTCCCTTTCTAGAAAGACCCCAGTTTTTGCCACAACTACCTTGTGCTGATTGGGAATGTAGAAGTAATATCCCTTAGTTTCCTTGGGATATCCTATGAAATAGCATTTGCCAGATTTGGGTCCTAATTTGTCTGAGACTTGACGTCTAACGTAAGCCTCACAACCCCAAATCATCATGAAAGACACCTGGGCATCTCTCCCAGTCCATATCCTATATGGTGTCTTTATCACGGCCTTGGATGGAACTCGGTTGAGTATAAAAGCTGCCGTGTCTAGAGCTTAACCCCAAAGGTATGTCGGAAGATCTGTGTGACTCATCATAGATCGCACCATATCTAATAGGGTACGATTCCTCCTTTCGGATACACCATTCCACTATGGTGTTCCAGGAGGAGTGAGTTGGGATAGAATCCCACACTCAGCTAGGTAGTCACAAAACTCATGGCTAAAGTATTCTCCACCTCGATCGGATCGAAGTATCTTAATACTCTTGCCAAGCTGGTTATGTACTTCATTCTTGAATTCTTTGAACTTTTCAAAGGATTCAGACTTATGTGTCATCAAGTACACATAACCATATCTACTGAAGTCATCAGTAAATGTGATGAAGTACCTATAATCGCCTCTAGCAGCGACATTGAAAGGGCCACATACATCACTATGTATGAGTCCTAACAAATTAGTCGTTCTCTCGCTGTGCCCACTAAAAGGAGTCTTGGTCATCTTGCCTCGTAGGCATGACTCGCATACCTCATATGATTCAAAATCAAATGAGTCCAGCATACCATCCTTATGGAGCTGGGATAAGCGCTTGTCATTTATATGACCTAAGCGACAGTGCCAGAGGTAGGTTTGGTTCATGTCATTTGACTTGAACCTTTTGGTATTTATGTTATAGATAGGGCTCTCAAGGTCTAGAATATAGAGTCCGTTTATCAGAGGTGCACTACAATAGAACATATCGTTTAAATAGACGGAACAACATTTGTTCTTTATAGTAAACGAGAAACCTTTCTTGTCCAAACAAGAAACTAATATAATGTTCTTAGTTAATGCAGGCACATAACAACAATCGACTAACTCTAGTACAAGCCCAGTGGGCAGAGATAGAAAGTAAGTCCCTACAACAACAGCAACAACCCGTGCTCCATTGCCTACTCGTAGGTCCACCTCGCCCTTTGTCAATGCCCTACTATTTCTCAACGCCTGCACATTAGTACAAATGTGAGAATCACATCCAGTATCTAATACCCATGATGTTGAAATAGATAGATTGACTTCTATAACATATATACCTGAAGTGGAAGTCTCACTTCGCTTCTTCTTAAGATCCTCCAAGTATACCTTGCAGTTCCTCTTCCAGTGCCCGGTTTGACCGCAGTGGAAGCAGGTAGCATCCTTGGCGACCCCTCCTTTAGGCTTCAGTGCCTTGCCTTTGCCCTTGGCTTGGGACTTTCCCTTGCCTTTGGGCTTGCCCTTGCCCTTATGTTTCTGAACCATCAGAACAGTGTTGGGTTTAGCCTTCTTAAGGTTTAGCTCAGCAGTTCTTAACATGCTAAGCAGCTCGGGCAGTGGCTTGTCAATCTCGTTCATATTGTAGTTTAGAACCAATTGACTGTAGCTATCCAGCAAGGATTGCAAGATCAGGTCAGTGGCCAGCTCTTGGACAAGTGGGAACCCCAACCTTTGTAGGTTCTCTATGTACCCAAACATTTTGAGTACATATGGGCCTACAGGAGCCCCGTCTGACATCTTGCACTGAAACAGTGCCCTTGAGATCTCAAATCTCTCATGTCTCGCTTGACCTTGATACAGTTGACGAAGATGTTCAACCATATCATAAGCGCCCATTAACTCGTGTTGCTTCTGAAGCTCAGAATTCATGGTCGCGAGCATTAGACATGACACATCTAATGCGTCATCTTGATGCTTCTTGTAAGCATTTTGTCACCATGGGCATTGGCGGAGGAGCCTGAATGGGCTGCCCAACGCATGCTTACGTCCCGAGTGAGAACTATTCTCGTGTTCTGCATCACGAAGTTTGCTCCGTTGAGCTTGTCCTTCTCAAGGACAAATCGCAGAGAGAAGGTGTTCGTATTTGACGTCATGGTAATCTACAACAGAAATAAAAGCAGAAATAAATACCATATTCTAAATCATTTAATTAGGCCTTTAACTAAATGATGCTCCCACTGAATTCTATAATTCATGTGGGACAAGATCCACATCATACTAACCCTTGAGTTAGCTTTGGCTAATACGCCCGAGAATCAATATAAACGTGATTTTGTCCTACCTTTCCAACCATTGGAAGAATGCCTATAGTTGTACTCGATCCAACCGAGTAAACTAGGAATACTCAATCTAATTGAGTTTGTATTCACCCATGCGTTGATAGGCGGGACCAAGATTGTCCCTCCGTACCCTACCAAGATAGTATGTGTTGCTCTGCTTTGGTAGATTCAACAACAGCATGCGATCGAGGTAGTGGTAGGTATCACGGCATGGTAGGCATTAGAGTTGACGTAATTTAGATCTAATCTAAACGTCGATGTGTATCAAATACATGATAGATCTAATCTATTCGATAGAGTGCATCTTGTACATGATGTAGATCTAATCTAATCGTAAGGGTGCATCTTGTGCACGATTTAGATCTAATCTAATCGTAAGGCACTAATTAATTACTAAATTATGCATCACATACAAAAAATCAATTAATTAAATAATTTTTGTGATTTAGTCATGGCTCTACTACGATCTTCTCAAGCCAATGAGAAGATCAGATGGTCAACCTAGGGTCAATAGCTTCTTAAGCGCTTTCCTTTTGACCACCTTGTGTTGCTCGCGCCCTCCTCGTAACTCCGTCTCGAGTTCACCTTCCACCGCTCCAATTTTTGTACATTACAATTTTTTAAACTCGAGTTACATTCGAGTCTAAATCTAATTTACAACAAGAATATATAAAAGAGAGGCACGATGCGCAGGTCACGAATGATATACAACACACGCAAACACAAATGACGGCGCGCAGGCCGTATTATAAATTACAACACAATTTCCAAATCTAATTTGGGTCATTTGGGCCATGACTATCACAAAATTAATATATAATTCAAAATTATAAATTTTTCATAATTTTTTCATAATTTTACAATTTTATGGGTAAATTTTTCCCGGCGGTCTCGATCAGGGATTTCGGGCGCAATCGCGGAGCAAATCCCCTTGCGGGGTTAGGGGAAGTACCCCTACCCGCGATCTAACCATCGCGAGTTGATCCTAAGCGATCCAATAGCGCCTAAGCCCGCTGTCCCAAAACGTTTTGGGGTCGAAACTTCGCCTTTTCGTGAAAAACTTCTCGGTAGTCGAAGCCTACAAGTGTCTAAACACTTGTGCTTCGTTACTACGAGAAAATAACCCATTAAAACTATAAAAACATCAATTTACATAAAGTTTACAGATTTATATTTTTCATAAAAATATGAAACGAAACTCGTACTCGCTTTGCACGTGGCTCTGATATACCACTGTTGGGTTTTTCGGGCCGCGAAAACCGCTTTTCGCATCGCGGAAACCCCGAATCACCCATGCCACCGGATCCGTGCAAAGGAAAAATTTGAAAAATTTCGAGTACGAGTTAGAAAACTTCGATTTACACTAAATCTACAAAGGTTAAGATGTATATACCCTTGATGCGTGCCCTACGCGAATCCCGCTCATCCAAAATGCTGGATCTCTAGACCGTCAAGCGTACGGTCCTCTAGAAGTATCCACACGGACAACTTAGGTGGAGAAGACCTAAACAAAGGTGTGCTAGCACCTTCATAGGCCACGGCAAGAAGAGGAGAGGGAGAGAGCAAGAAGAACTCAAGGAGGAAGAAGAAGGAATGAATGAGAGAATAATTTTCAAAATGAAAGTTATTCTTCTCATTCAAGTGGCCGACCACCATCATGTGTGTAACTCTCCACATTAATGTATTAAGTGTCATTAATGTGAAGCCATTAAAGAGAATGACTTTGTAACTTCCATGAGGTGGCACCCAATGATGATGTGGAGTAACATCATTAGTTCACATCAATGCCAACTCACCAATAAGGTGGCATAAAGTCAAGTCTAACTTGACTTTTCATCTTCCTCTCAAGTCAAGTCAAAGTTGACCAAATCTCTTCCATGGTTGATCTAATCTAACCATTTGATTCAAGCCAACTTAATATAATGAATCTAATTCATTAAATTAAATTAATCTAATGAGTCATAATCTAAATTAGACTCATTGTATACATGAATCAACTTGAGTCTAACTCAATTAGCCCAATTTGGATTACTCTTAATCCAATTGGATCCATCAAATGAATCAAGTTCTCTTGGCTCATCATATGAACCTAATCTCCATCTAATTGTCTTTAGTGTGTGACCCTATAGGTTCTTGTAACGTTGGCAATGCCCCTAAACCCATTTAGGAGCATAAGTAATGAGCGGTATCTAGCAACACATCATTACTACCCAAGTTACAAGAATGTTGAGATCCAACATCACCTTGTGACTACTAGTTGTGACTCCTCACAATATATGACAAGTGTCCTTCTATCCTAGACATCTAGATTGGCCAATGTGAGGCATAGACCGTGTCATCCTCTGACCAATCTAAATCTTGAACTCCAAGTAGACTCACTAAATCAAATGAGCTCAATATCCTATATTGACTCATTTGGGCATGGCCATGCACTTCGTGGACTCACTCTATCAAGAATATCGATGTTTCTCCCATCATATAGGAGGGATAGATCCCATCTACATCACTCACATCCCTCTGCATAATTTGTTACATACCCAGTAATCGCCTTTATAGTCCACCCAGTTACGGGTGACGTTTGACGAAACTAAAGTACATAACTCCTTATGTAGGGAACCATGGTGACTTCAAGTCTAAGGACTAGTAGTCATACTAATAGCCACATGAGAAAGTATATGACACTCATATAACGATCCATGATACTTTCTCATGGCGGGTCATTCAGTATACATTCTCTAATGCATACCCATGTGTCAACTTGATATCTCTATATCCATGACTTGTGAGATCAAGTCATCGAGTTGACCTACCTGCTAGTCTTATTGCATTAACATTGTCCCTGAATGTTAATACTCGAGTAGGAATGATTTAGAGTAGTGTTCCCTATATCATCTCACTATCGGTTCAACTAACCGATTGATATAGGTAAGAACCTTCTACTCAAGGACGTTACTATACTTAGTTTATTTGACACCAATATAAGTAAGTATAATAACCAAAAACCAAATGTCTTTATTTATATAGAATATGATACAACAAGTCCAAAATACAATTATCAAATGATTGGCTCTAGGGCTCTAGCTAACAAAAATTTCTATCCCTTCTTAAATTTTATTCCAAAACTTATAATGCTTGTTTATTTCTTAGTATAATATTAGTTTGAAATTTAGGAAGCGTTCTAAATCTGGTGCTGGGCCCTCTACACCTAGCATTGACCCTAGGTTTCCCACCGACGAACTTAGGCTTAAGTTTGAGTCAACGATTTACATGGCCATTAGAACCAAATGTATAGATAGAGCGTTCTTTCTACGCTCTTGTGTTCCATCCGTCAAGGCTATAAACCACTATAGGTTGCGGAACCTTGTTGAGTGTACCAGCTCGGTAAACATAAGTTTGTGTGCCGAATTTTACAACAACCTAGTAAAAATAGACGACTTTACCTATACCACTAGGGCAGCTAGGACGGATATCTCACTATCCCCCACTACCATTCGTGAGTTTCTAGGGTTACGAGAGTCACCCTGCACCTTTTTGTGCTATCCTCCCAGGGAGCTACCTTTTGGAGATCCCTACTCACATATTACCCTTGATACAATCTATTCGTATTTTTTTGAGGACCAGCGTGATCCCACTGTGACCCAGTTTAGGTCAGTTACCCTTAGAGTTCAGGACTACGCCCTTTATAGGGTCCTAGTGTTTTGCATTCTACCGCTAACCACCCACGACATTGCGGTGATGCGTCCATTCCACTCCTTTCTTCTTTATGCCCTGTGTCATAGGTTAGACATAGACATCAGCCTACACATCTTTTCCACTATTATCTACGCAGCTGGATACGTGACCAGCGGAAGGATACATATGCCCTACTGTCACATTCTGACAGCTTACATGTCCTCCTTGCACATTGATGTCACCAGAGGTGACACCCGCTACATGACCGAGTTTGACATTATAGGAGCCAGGAACTTCTCCCTAGCTAGTATCCATATAGATGATGAGGGTACCATGTCCTGGCAGAGGGGGGCACAGCACCAGCAGGAGGAGGAGGCAGAGCAGGATGAGTTCATGTTGGCACTATTTCCTGAGGACGCCGCTCCTGTCCCACCACCAGCTCGAGCACCACGCCCAGCTCCCCGCACTCTAGCCGATCGAGTATCTGGACTAGAGAGGGCTATGTCGAGCCTCCAGCACGAGAGCTCCAAGTTTCATCGAGACATACGGCGAGAGGTCTCCGATCTACGACGAGAGGTACGACAGGAGGTCTCCGACTTACGACGAGACGTACAGTAGGAGATCTCCGACCTGCGCCGAGATCTACGAGAGGATGATCGGGCTTGTCACACTGAGCTCCTGACACTACTCCGGTCGCTGGGTTCCGGACCACCTCCCTCATCATCTCAGTAGCTCGACTGTAGCTCCATTATGACAGCATGTAGCAACACCTTTTATCTATGTTGACTATTACTTCAGACTTGATTGATTCTGCCTTAATTTAATAGATCAGGGTAGAATAGGTATCTTCAAATCAGTCCTCTTAATGCTTTTTGGTTTAAAATTACATTTCTAAAATTCTAGGCAAAATTCTGATTTTTCAATCCCTACTTTACTAGACTTTCTAAATTTGGACTTAGCCTAGGCTTTTTACCTAGAAATCATGTTCCCCCAGGACTCAGCCAGAGCATCTCACAAACACCTAGGTTTACCTTGGTTGTGTTTGTAAAACATAGAACGGTGTGAGATGCATAGAGTACAGCCTGGACTCAAGAATGCTTATTTCTGTGCATCAATATGAGTCTGGGCGTTAAAGACTTTATTAACATTAATCAAATCAAGTCTTCCAGCCCTAGTCAAATCTAACTGGATCAATTAACTTGACTTGACTAACCAAGTGAACACTGTTGCTGTCTAGGCAATCAGCAAGTAGCTAAAGGTTAGACAGTTGGTGAAGGAAATAATAAGTTCAAGCATGCTTGTACTTAAGGGATCTGATACCTAATCAAAACAAATCTTAACTCATGCTTGGACCTTAGGGCTCTGATACCTTACTAAAACAAAATTTGTAAACTATTAAACACTAAGGTTAACGCTTCTCCTTTACCTTAAGTATCTTTGAAATTCATTTATCTTAAACAGCTTTTCAAAAACTTTTTCAAATTTACGACTTTCAAGTCTCTTCTAGTTAATTTTTTTTTTAATTCTGTTAGAAAATTCACTAAATTAAAAAGAGCTGAATATATCACAAAGAAAAATATCCTCTAGCAAAATCAATGGTTTAAAGTTCTTTTTGCACGTAAACTATTTTCCTTAGCCAAATTTTCTTTCAAAAATGTTGCTATTAAAACCAATTCTAAGATGTTGCTTTTAACTTATTTTTTTTTGCCTCTTGCCTAAGTTAAGATTTTAAAACAAATTCTGCTAAGTTTTGTCTTGAAAAGTTAAGTTTTTTTCAAAACTAGCTTATTTTTGATATATGGCAATGGGGGAGAGTAGAGAAATTCAAAGAGAACAAAAATCCAAGTAGAGAATTCAAAGAGAAAAAAAATCCAAAGGGGAGGTTATATTAAGGGGGAGTTTGGAATGCCATTTTTTTCTTTCTTTCCTTGTACTTAAACCTTACTGCATATTATTACTTAACTTTGAATTTCGATTGCCATAATCAAAAATGGGAAGATTGTTGGTGCGGGAAGCATCCGACGATCAAACCTGAGTTTTGATAATGACAAAGGATTCAAAGTTAAGGTTTGTGGTGATCTAACATGTTGAATAAGTGTTTCAGGAAAGTCCTACCTGCGATTAGGCAAAGGGAAAATCCTAAGGGGTGGTAACCTTAGGTCCTAGGGGGCGGTAACCCTAGGTGAGGGAAAATCCTAAGGGGCGGTAACCTTAGGTCCTAGGGGGCGGTAACCCTAGGTGAAGGAAAATCCTAAGGGGCGGCAACCTTAGGTCCTAGGGGGCGGTAACCCTAGGTGAAGGAAAACTAAGGGGCAGCAACCTTAGGTCCTAGGGGGTGGCAACCCTAGGTGGAGAAAAACCCTAGGGGGCGGTAACCCTAGGTCCTAGGGGGTGGTAACCCTAGGCGGAAAGTCCAGTCGGTCTGGAGGACCGGACTGACATCAGGTAATCTCTCCTGAGGGGAGTAGGTGAGGACGCGTTCCCCGTAGAGGGAACAGTAGGCGTCGGGTCGATTCGAAGTCAGACTCGGACAGTCCGAAGACTGTCAGTTCTTCTTTACTATGATTTATCAGATTCTAACACTGTCTTGCAGGGTATTTGCTCGGACTAACCTTGTTTTACAGGAGAGGAACCTGCTGGAAAAAGGTGGTCCAGGCGCCCGGAGGTCCAGGCGCTCGGAACAGGTCCGGGCGCCCGGGACCAAGTTTTATCCCTGCCGCGACTTCGCCACGTGGAGCATACTGGTTGGTTGGCCACGTCACACTCCAGGCGCTCGGAAGGGATCGAGGCGCCCGGAATGTCATATAAAAAGAGGGTCGAGGGAGCAGCTAATATACAAGATTTTTCTAAGCTTTCTTCTGTGAAGTGCTGCCATCGAGACAACCTTGAAGTGCTACAACTCGACGCCGATGACCCGAAGCTCAGACTCTTCGATCTTTCGTTGTCGGTATTAGTTTTCACTTTACATAATTGCAATCTCTACTGTATTCCAGTTGTAATATTTTACGAGCTTATAGTTGTTGCTCACGGAAAGCGATCAAGGATCGCGGGCCTTCGAGTAGGAGTCATCCCAAGCTCCGAACGAAGTAAACTCCCTGTGTCGTTCTGTGCTTGCTTTACTTTTTCCGCCGCGTTACTTAATTTTACGATTCCGATATTTCGAAAAACGAAATAGCCACGAGCGCTATTCATCCCCCCCTCTAGCACTTTCGATCCATCAAAAGCTATGCGTTCTGATCGAGGAGGAGAATTTACCTCAAAGGAGTTTCAAGAATTTTGTGAAACCAACGGAATACGACGACCCTTGATAGTTCCAAGATCCCGTCAACAAAATGGAGTGGCAGAAAGAAAGAATCGAACCATCCTTGACATGACAAAGAGCATTCTCAAAAGCAAGAGGCTACTAAAGGAACTTTGGGCAGAAGCGGTTGCATGTGCAGTATACTTATCCAACCGATCACCAACTAGGAGTGTGTGGGGCAAGACACCACAAGAAGCGTGGAGCGGAAGGAAACCTGGAATTTCTCATCTAAGAGTTTTTGGGAGTATAACACATGTTCATGTGTCTGATGAAGCAAGAAGCAAACTGGATGATAAAAGTAAGAAATTTATTTTTATTGGCTATGATACTAACTCAAAAGGGTATAAGCTATACAATCCAGATACTGGGAAGACAATCATCAGCCGAGATGTCATATTTAATGAAGAAGAAGAATGGAATTGGGAATCTCGAAATGAAGATTGCAACTTCTTCCCGTGCTTTGAAGAAGAAGATGTGGAGCAACTAAGGGTGGAGCAACCAAGGGTGGAGCAAATAAGAGAGGAACCTACTACTCCACTAGTAACACCAACATCAAGTACTTAAGGAAATTCATCTGCATCAACTTCAAGTGAGAGAGTACCACGCTTTAGAAGCTTACGAGACATTTATGAGGTAACTGAAAATCAAGATAATATTACTCTATTTTGTCTTTTTGCGGATTGCGAGCCTATAGATTTCCAAGAAGCTATAAAGAGCAAAAGGTGGAAAGATGCAATGGATGAAGAAATCAAGGCGATAGAGAAGAATGACACATGGGAGTTAACGACACTTCCTAAAGGACATAAGGCGATTGGTGTGAAGTGAGTATACAAAATAAAGAATAATGCCAAAGGAGAAGTAGAAAGATATAAAGCAAGATTGGTGGCAAAAGGCTACAGTCAAAGATCTGGCATTGATTATGATGAGGTATTCGCTCCCGTTGCTCGATTAGAAACTGTCAGACTAATCATTGCTTTAGCAGCTCAAAATAAGTGAAAATACATCAAATGGAAGTAAAATTTGCTTTTTTAAATAGAGTTCTTGAAGAAGAAGTCTATATTCAGCAACCATCAGGTATGAAGTTAAAGGACAAGTAGACAGAGTTCTAAAATTGAAGAAGGCTCTCTACGGGCTAAAGCAAGCACCAAGGGCATGGAATAGCCGAATAGACAAGCACCTGCAAGAGAAAGGCTTCATCAAATGTCCTTATGAACATGCATTATACATTCAGAGTAAGGATAAAGATGTTTTGATTGTATGCCTATATGTCGATGACTTGATCTTCACAGGAAGCAATCCAAGTATGTTTGGAGAATTTAAAGAAGTGATGACTAAAGAGTTTGAAATGACTGATATTAGGCTCATGGCATACTATCTGGGCATTGAAGTGAACCAAAGGGAAGATGGAAGCTTCATCTCACAAGCAGGTTATGCAAGAGAGATATTAAAGAAGTTCAGGATGGATAACAGTAAGTCTATAAATACCCTAGTAGAATGTGGAGTCAAGCTATCAAAGCAAGATGAAGAAGAAAAAGTTGATCCAACATTTTTTAAGAGTTTGGTTGGAAGTTTACGATACTTGACGTGCACAAGGCCTGATATTTTTTATGCTGTTGGACTTGTTAGTCGCTACATGGAAGATCCAACTACTACCCACCTTAAGATCGCTAAGAGAATTTTACGCTATATCAAAAGTACGATAGATTTTGGATTACGTTATTCAACATCTAACCACTTCAAACTTGAAGGATATAGTGACAGTGATTGTGGTGGAGATATAGATGATAGAAAGAGCACTACAGGATTTGTGTTCTTTATGGGAGATACAACTTTCACTTGGATGTCGAAAAAATAGCCTATTGTCACACTTTTTACTTGTGAAGCAGAGTATGTGGCTATGGCTTCATGTGTTTGTCATGCTGTTTGGCTCAGAAATTTATTGAATGAGTTAAGTTTACCACAAGAAGAGGCAACCAAGATACGAGTTGATAACAAGTCTACAATAGCACTAGCAAAAAATCCAATCTTCCATGATAGAAGCAAGCATATTGATACGCGCTTCCACTATATCAGAGAATGTATTACAAGAAAAGAGGTGCAAGTGGAATACATAAAGTCTCAAGATCAAGTTGCTGATATTTTTGCCAAGCTACTCAAATTTGAAGACTTCATCAAAATGCGATATTTGCTTGGAGTCACAAAATCAAGTTTAAGAGGGGGTGTTGGAAATTAAACTTGATTATTTGTTGATAAAATTTTATGGAGATAGAATGGTGAGGTGGCAAGTCTTGACTAGAGATAGGATAGAGATAGAACTTGATGAATTGGTAATTTTGATAAGAGTTCATGGAGATAGAATTTAAAAAAAAAATATCATGATTATCTCATATTAGTGCTTATCCAATAAACCTATAAATATCTACTTCTTTTTCATGAATGAACAAGTTGAGTTTTCTATTTTCTTCTACTCCTCTTCCACATAGAGTTATTTCTCCTCTTCCACATTTTTCCTTCTATAATTCTTTTTCTTCTCCCATAATTTCTGTTTCCAACACCCCTCCCTCCCTGCTGCTCCTCCGCCTGTGCTTTCTGCTCTCCCTTAACTCTCACCGGATCCCTAGCCTCGACGATCCCTTCCTTGCCCACAATTTCACCGCCTCGCCGCCTCAGCTCGGCACTTTTAATTTGAGTATGGCCGTGTGGGCTCATATGCGTGCTCTCCTCCTCAGATCCGACGCGCTCCCTGGTACTGCAGACGGTGTGTTGGAGGCATCTATTGTGTGGAAGGAGCTGGCCGGGTGTCTCTCTGAGCGAGAGGATCGATGACAAAGAGGCCTCTTTTGTGCTCCTTGATGTTGCCCAGCTCGAGAAGAGGAGCTATCCTTTTTCTATCAGCGGAAGAGGGAGCTCCAGCACGATCCCGTGTGGGTTTATGGAGGACTCTGCGGTGAGACTGGTTGGATCTCCCATCGGGGTCAATGGCAGTGGTCGATTTTGGATTCAACTCGCGGGTCTGATCTTTCCGAATGGATAGAGAAAGAAATAATATAATATTTTTTGATTATCTTATTGTTAAAATCAATAAATTTATTTATATAATTTTTTTAAAATAATAATAGAAAGATTAAATGAGACATGCAATTATAATAATTATAAACATAATAATATAATAAATTTGGAAATATTATTTTTCCTATTTGATTCATGAATCTTGATTGTGTGCCAAATATAATAAATCTCAATTTATTGAAATCAATTAAAGATTATTTCTATTGTTGTCATTACCCCCGTCAAATTCAACGAGAGTGTCTGAACGTTGAATTTGAGTGCTAACTTGGTGAAACATTGTCTAGATAATGACTTGGTAAATATATCAGCAATTTGATCTTCCGTAGAAATATAAGAAATAGAAAGTTGTCGAGTCGCCACACTCTCGTGAACAAAATGAAAATTAATCTCTTAGGGGTGTCAATTCGGGTGGGTCGGGTCGGGTTGAGTTTTTTTTTTTTACCCAATCCGAACCCGACCCGAACCTGAGTTCAACCTAAAACACCTAAACCCGAACCCGGCCAACTCGATCAACCCGAATCCGACCCATATAACCCGAAAATCCGATTCAAAATGACTTTTTTGGGCTATTTTCCCTATAATTCTTCACTTTTATCTCAATACTCCATCATTATCATACAAACAAGAGATTAATATATAAAACATCTAATTTTTTAAAATAAAATATGATTTAACCCAAAAAAAACCCCACAAAACCCTATATTTAAGTCAACCCGGGTCAACCCGAACCCGACCCGACCTAACCCGAAAATTTTTAACTCTCCAACCCTCTAACCTGAACCCGACCCGAACCCGAAAATGTCTAACCTGAACCTGATTTTTTTCGGATCGACTCTGGTTGGGTCGTCCGGTCGGGTTCATTTTTGACACCCCTAAATCTCTACATGCTTGGTATGAGGATGAAAAACATGATTTGTTGCAAGATAAGTTGCTTCAATATTATCACACCATATTTTAGGTGTAGCAGTTGGGAAAAAGTGTAATTCTGAAAGAAGATATTGTAGCCAAATAATTTCTGACGTTGCGTTAGCGATACCTTTAAATTCAGCTTCAGTACTCGAGCGAGAGACTGTAGGTTGCTTCTTTGAAAGCCAAGAAATAAGATTTCACCCAAGAAATATAGCATATCCACTAACATCTATCTTCAGGAGATCAAAACCAATCTGCATCACTGTAGGCAATCAACTCTCGTGAAAACTGACGATATAAAATAAGACCATATAGAATAGTGCCTTTGAGATATCGAAATATTCTTTTAACACATTTTCAATGATGTTCAGTAGGAGCATGCATAAATTGATAGATACGATTCACAGCGAAAGCAATATCGGGTCGTGGTAATTGTGACATATTATAGGGCACCAACAATACTACGGTAGATCTGGGGTTAGACATCAGAGAGGAGGATGAAGGTGCAGTGAAACCACCTTCAATGATTGGTGTGGAGATAGGATGTGCACCATCCATTTTAGCTTGTTGTAGGAGCCTAGTAATGTATTTGCTCTGAGAGAGAAGCTCTATGCCAAGCAAAAAATGAGCATTACCAAGATTCCGAATAAGAAACTCTTGACGAAGAAGGTGTAGTAAAGTAGTAATGTCATTTTGATCACTACCCGTTATTAATATATTATCCATATAAATCAGAACAACTATTGAAAATCCTCATTACATTTGTAGAATAGGGAAGAGTCTATTTTTAAGCTAGAAAATCCCTGAACCTGAAGCCAGGTAGATAGACGATGAAACCATGCACGAGATGCTTGTCGAAGACCATATATAGACTTTTGAAGTTGACACACATGTGTTGAAAGTTGCGGGTGGATGAATCCAGGAGGTTGCTCGATATAAACAATTTCTTCAAGGTGTCCATGAAGAAAAGCATTAGAAACATCTAATTAGCGTATTGACCAATTAGAGCTTACAGCTATAGACAGTAACAATTTGATAGTTGTAATTTTTGATGACTGGAGTAAAAGTATATTTAAAGTCAATACCTAACTGTTGATTAAAGCCTTTAGCAACAAGGCGAGCTTTGTAACGTTCAATAGAACCATCTGTATGATACTTAATTTGGTAAACCCATTTAGAGCTCACAATATTCATAGATGGGGTACGAGGGACTAAGCTCCAGGTTGCATTAAGAAGAAGAGTATCAAATTCTGTAACCATCGCAGCACGCCAATTTGGATTTTTGACTGCCTGTGTAAAACTAGAAGGTTTAACAAAATTTAAAGAAGCAAGAAGAGTACGTGGAAGAGGATAACGAGTGGAAACTGATTGACATGGTAAATAAATATCACTTTAAGGAAGCATCCGCCGAGGAATATCATTATCAGAGCTACTCGGAGATGAGTGGTCAGATGGATGAGAATTAGAACTAGAAAGTGGATCACCACTAGCCGCCAAGTTTATAGGAACTTGTGGAGATGGAATAGGACTCAAGATAGCATCCCCCCTTGTACTTTCAATATGTTCTTATGAATCAATATGTGGGGCTTCTAGTATATTGCTTGGTGATATTAGATAATTACCTTGATTATATGAAGGAGGATCTGAGGTAGCAACTACAAACGGAAAACAAAGATTCATCAAAAGTAACATGTCGAGAAATATATATCCGACTGGTCGAAATATGTAGTCAATGGTATTCACGATGCAAATTACTATAACCAAGAAAAACACATTGTAAAGAGCGAGGGTTTAACTTGTGCTTAGAGTAAGGTCGTAGCCAAGGATAACATATGTAACCAAAGATACGAAAGAATGAGTAATCTGAAGACAATTATAAAGTCTTTCCAAGGGACACTTATTTTAAAGTAGTGAAATGGGTAAATGATTGATAAGGTAGACTGCAGTTTGGATGACATTATCCCAAAATTTAAGTGAAACCGAGGCATGATTAAGAAGAACTAAGACAGTTTTAACCACATGACAATGTTTTCTCTCGGTGGATCCATTTTGTTCAGGAGTGTGGGGACAAGAGACTCGATAGATGATGCCAGAGGAAGTAAAATGATGATGAAGTGTTTGATACTCTCCACCCCAATCAGAATGAAGGGAGAGAATTTTACGATCAAAATATCGCTCAACTTATTTTTGAAAGCGACAAAAAATATCAAAGAGATCAAACTATCTTTTTATAGGAAAAATCCAAGTAAACTTGCTGAAATTATCAATAAAAATAACATAATAAAGAAAACCTTGATTAAATAGAATAGGAGCAGGACCTCACACATCAGAGTAAATAATTTCTAAAGGAAAACTAGAAGTGCGAGAAGAAGACACAAAAGGTAATTTATGAGATTTTGTTTTCATGCAAGCTTCACATAAATGAGAAGAGGAGGCTAAAGAAATTGGTAAATCATACCGGTTAATAATATTCTGAACAACATGTAGAGACGGATGACCAAGACGTGCGTGCCAAGAGAATTTATCGGTTCTCCAATAAACGTATTAGTATAGGTGGGCTGAAGATGATAAAGACTGTCTTTAATATTTTCTCGGAGTAGAATATTTCCTGTTGTGGAATCCTTCACAAAACAATAATGAGGATGGAATTCAAAGAATACATTATTATCAAGAGCAAACTAACGGATGGAAAGTAAATTTTTAGTAATAGAAGGAACATGAAGAGTGTTGCGCATGCGAAAAGTACCACCATATGAATGAAAGGATGTGTTTCTAATGTGAGCAATTTGCAAATCTAAGTCATTACCTATTTGTATCATCTAGGGTCCATGATAAGGTGAAGCTTTTGTGAGAATATTATACTCCAGTGTAACATGATGAGTGTAGGATAGAAAGCGCTAGAAGAGGGGGTGAATAGTGCTCATGGCTAATTCGTTTATTAGAGTAAAACACGCAGCGGAAAAATAAAATAATACATGAACACCAAGAGTTTTATTTGGTTCGGAGCCTGTGGTGACTCCTACTCAAAGGCCCACACTCGTTGAATGTTTACTATGGACAATCACTATCAATTTAAAAAATTATAATCTTAAGTACAGTTAATTAAATGCAGTAAAATATACCAACGACTAAAAATTAGTAAACTTGAAGCTTTTGGTCGTCAGAGTCGAGTTGCAACTTTGACGGATCGTTCTTTGAGTAGCACACGGAAGAAGGATCGCGATTTCAAGTTCTTTCTAAGCTGTTGCTCAAACCAGGCCTATATAGCCCGTGGAGGGCGCCTCCAACAACATAGAGGGCGGCCCAAGCCTGTCGAAATCACAGTGTCGATAAGCTCTCCATCTTCACTGCTTATCCGCCTGAGGACTCCTCCAAGTTCCATAGAGGGCACCCTCCAAGCAGCGTCCAGGGCACCTCCAAGCTCCATGCAGGACACCCTCCATCCAGCGCCCAAGGTGCCTCCAAGCTCCATAGAGGGCGCCGTCGCACCTTGTTGCGGGGTTGTTGATCAAGTCACTCGAGGCACCTCCAAGCTCCAAGGAGGAAACCTCAGGACTGTTCAATCGAGGTTTTTCTTGTGTGATTTCTGTCCTACAAGGTATACCTTACAAAACAAAGTCAGTACAACCAAATAAGATAAATAAAACTTATTTTGACAGTCTCCGAACTGTCCGGTTTTGACTCCAGATTTCACTTTCGGAAATCCTAGGTCGAACCGATGCCTATTATTCTCTCGTCGGGGAACGCGTCCTCACCCACTCCTCTCAGGAGAGTTTACTTGTTGTTAGATCGGTCCTCCAGACCGACTGGTCTTTCTGCCTAGTGTTACGACCCCCTAGGGTTTTCCTCAGCCTAGGGTTACCACCCCTTAGGACAAAGGGTTATCACCCCCTAGGGTTTTCCTCAGCCTAGGGTTACCGCCCCCTATGACCTAGGGTTACTACCCCCTAGGATTTTCCTTAGCCTAAGGTTACCGCCCCCTAGGACCTAGGGTTACCACCCCCTAGGGTTTTCCACCTGCCTAACCTCAGCTAGGACTTTTCCTCACTTAGGGTTACCACCCCCTAGGACCTAGGGTTACTACCCCCTAGGACCTAGGGTTACCACCCCCTAGGACCTAGGGTTACCACCCCCTAGGTCCTCACTTAACTTTGGACCTTTTGACATAATCAAAACCCAGGTTTGATCGTCGGATGCGTCCCGCACCGACAATCTCCCCTTTTTTGATTATGACAATATGGTTCAAAGTTAAGTAAAACATAACAAAAAAAATGGAAATTTAAGTATGAGGATAAATATAATACTTTATAACAAACTCCCTTACTCTCTTTCATAAAAGTTATGTTTAAATTCTTATAGTTGACTTTTCTCTCCCCCTTTGATATAAATCAAAAATAGTACTAAGTAGAGAGAAAGTTGTAAAATATTTATTCTATTTAACTTTATGCTCCCCCTGAAGGGTAAAAACTTAGCTAATTTTTAAGCATTTGAAAGTGAGTCAATTTTTTCTATTTTAAAAACTTGGCTAAACTTAGCTTTTGAAAATAAGTGTTTGGATAAACACTTAGTTTAATTTATAACATAGACTTAGCTAATTATTTTGTCAAGTACTTAGCTTTCAAAAGAAGTTGATTAAAAACTTGGCATTAAAAATTAAGGTTTTTTAGAAAAAAAACTTAGTTAAAAGTGCTCAACTTAAAATAAATTTTAATTAATGCTTAGTTTTAAAAAATAATAATAAAAACTAAGTTAAGTACTTAGCTCCTTTTTTTTAATTAAAGACTTAGCTAAACTTCAGCTTTAAAAAATACTTAGTTTTCTAAACACAGACTTGTTAGAATGTATACTAAAAGTCTAGCTTTTTGTAAAGATTTATTTTGAAATAAGAATCACATTGGTCAAATCTCTACATTTATGATAAATGTAGTTATCCATTTAATTTATATTGTAGAAAACATGGTATGAGGAGACACACAGAAGATCATGTTATTAGTTCCTTATAAATTATAAACAATTGCTCACAACCAAGATGGAATGAGACAAACCATTGGAGTGGTTGTAGTATAATTAGGTATTAGTTTATCTTAACTAATAAATTACACTAGTACACTATGAGTGTATTGAGTAGGACCATTTGAGGTTGTTCTTTTTATACTGACTACATAAAAGAACAAAACCTCTATTATTATGAAAATGTGCACTCTTAATCATGATATAATAACAAACACGTATACTTAATATTTATTTTTTTAATTTATCAAAGGGTGTAATTTAGTTCGTTAAATCAATAGGTCCGATAAGTTGGGAAATGATATTATTTATATGGTGTATTGTTGATTATAGAATAAAATTGTGTCCTAGTAATCTAAGTTGATGATGTCCCCTTGAGGAGCTCATAAGGATTGTCATGTAAACCCTGCAGGTGGACTTAGTTCGACATTACAATAAGGTTGAGTGGTACTACTCATGGAGCTAGATATTAATTAAGTGAGTGTCAGTAACTCATTTAATTAATGGACATTCAATATCTTAAACATAGGGAGATTGATACACTCATAATAAGAAGGAGCCCATAATGTAATTTAGGATTGGTGCGGTAGTTCAATAGTAGCTCTTTAGTGATATGACTTATTATTGATGAACTTGAGTTGGGTGTTTGGGGCGAACATGGAAAGCTCAAGCTTATCGGGAGACCAAAACAAATTCCTCCTCTCGGTCCCTATTGTAGCCTCTTATATATAATCTTATATCCACCCAAAGCCTAGCCTCTTAGCCCATGCTAGGGGCCGGCCCCTATCCTTGCTTGGAGCCCAAGCAAGGGGCTGACCAAGCCAAACTTGGAGCTCATGCTAGGGTTGGCCAAGCCTTGCTTGGTGCCCAAGCAAGTGGTCGGCCAAGTAAGGAAAGGAAAGGAAAATTTTATTAAAAATAAAATTTTGATAAAATCTTTCCTTTTATGTTTTTATCCACATGATTTTAAAAGAAAGTTTTTAATTTTAAAATCTTTCCTTTTATAGATTTTCTACAAAGGATTAAAAAAGAGATTAGATATCTTTCCTTATTTGTAGATATCTATAATGTTAAAAGAAAGATTTTAATTTTTAAGAAAACTTTCCTTTTTTGTAACCATGATATAAAAGGAGTTTTATTTCTAAAATCTTATATTTTATAGATATCCATAAAAGGATTTAAAAGAGAGAGATTTTAATTTATAAAATATTCCTTTTATAGCTAACTACAAAAGGGATATTTTAAAAGAGAGATTTTAATTTTTGTTTAAAATCTTTCCTTGTTTTGTTAACAAGAGGTGGTCGGCCATGCCATGAATAGAAAAGAAAGTTTTATTTTTTGTTATAAAACTTTCCCTTTTTGGATTCACCAAGGATTATAAAAGAGAGGTAAAGGGTGCCTTCATGGAACACAACTTCCATTCTATTGTTCCTCTCTCTTTTCCTTTGGTGGCCGACCCTCTTCCTTTCTCTCTTTTCCTTTTGTTTTCCACATTATGGCCGGCGGCATCAAGTCTACTAGGAGCTTTGGTGGCCGGTTACTAGGAGGAGAAGAAGAAGAGAAAGTAGGCCCTCTTGTCTAGATCCCTTTGGTGGTCAGAGCTTGGAGGAAGAGAAGAAGGCTTTAGTGGATTTCTTCTTGGTAGATCGTCGCCCACACAACGTCCAAGAGAAGGAAAGGAATAAAATAGAAGATAAAGAGGTTTTTATTAACAAAGAAAGATATAACTAGTTGTCTTATTCCTCATCATACTAATTTTCTTTGTACGGATTTTTGAATTACCAAACACAAGAGGCTAAGGATTCTAGGCAATCGAATTTATGTTTCGATATTGTGTTTCTTTTGTTTTTCGATCTTGTGATTCGATTATTCTTAGTGGTTAAACCTAGGGTTATTATAAGGAGATTAAATATTGAATTTCGTTGAAAGGCTTTGTTTAGGAAGTGGTGGATGATCTTATACCCAAGAAGGTCTAGTGGCTCGCCATGTTTAACCTGGAAGCCAATCTTTGAAATAAATATTTAATTAACTTTGTAACATGGGTGGATTTGGATTAATAATGTTAAGCATCGTTTGTGATCCAAGTCTAAACCTCTAAGAACAGATAAGTTGAACTTGGAATCAATAATGTTAAGTACTGTTTCCGATTCCAAATTTAATTTCTAAAGAACACAATAGGTTGCTAGGAAAGGTTCGGAACTTGTACAAAATTTTTATACAGGGGAACCAATACGATATTCTGAATAGTAACCAACAATTGATATCAGTGCTAGGATATTGCCTCTCTGTGTTTGGTTTTTCAGTTTAATTATGCACATGTCGTACATATTTTAGGCATGATAATAGTAGGATGTGCAAATAGATTAACTCTATGGTTGCAGGCTATTGGTTGGTCCTAGGAGGATCGTACCGGTTTCACTGTAAAAAAATTTTGTACAAGTGTCGAACTTTTTCCTAAACAACCTATTGTATTCTTTAGAAGTTAAATTAGGTATCGTAAACGAACTTAACATTATTGATTCCAAACTTAACTTATTTTTTCTTAATGGTTTAGACTTGGATCGCAAGTGGAACTTAACATTATTGATCCAAATCAACCTATGTTATAAATTCAATTAAATATTAATTTCCAAAATTGACTTCCAGGACTGCATGGCGAGGCACATGACCTTCTTGGGTATGGGAGCATCCACCACCGCCTAGACAAAACCTTTTAAGGAAAACTAATATTTAATTTCCTTATAAAACTCTAGGTTTAACCAAAAAGAACAATCGAATCACAAATTCGAAAAAGAAGAAAACACAAACTCGAAAAAACTATTTCGAAAACTCTAGAATCATATGCTTCTTGTGTTTGGTATTTCCAAAAACAACTATACAAAGAAAACTAGTATGATGCGGAAAACAATTACTAGTTATACCTTTCTTTGTAAGCAAATAACCTCTTGATCTTCTACCGTATTCCTCTTCTAATCTCGGACGTTGTGTGGGCAACGATCTTCCGAGATGAGAACCACCAAGCTCCTTCTTCTCCAAGCTAGATTCGGCCACCATCAATTCTCCAAGAGAAGTAGAGGTTCGGCCATCACCATCAAGCTCCAAGGGATGCTAGAAACAAAGTCTCCTTTCTCTCCTTCTTCTCCTAGCTAGAACTGACCACCATCACCAACTCCAAAAGAAAGATGAAACCGGCCACTAAAGAAGAAGAGAAGAGGAGAGGGAGAACCTCTAGGGCCGGCCATACGAAGGAGAATAAGAGAGGAAGAAAAGAATAGAGTTCATCTCTTGAAGACACCTCTAATCCCTCTTTTATAATCCTTGGTCTTGGCAAATAAAGAAATTTAAATAAAAACTTCCTTAATTCTTTTGCCATGAAAAGGAAAATTTTAATTAATTAAAATTTAAATCCTTTTCTTAATTGTAATGGCCGGCCACTTTAAACTCCAAAACAAGGAGAGTTTAATTAACATAAGAATTAAAAACTTCCTAATTTGTTTCCGGAAATTTATAAAAAAAATTCTCCAATAATTTTTCCCTTCATGGTGGATTATAAAAAGAAATTTTTATAAATTAAAATCTTTCTTTTAAACATGTGGACAATTTTCAAAAAGGAAAGTTATCTCTCTACAAATAAGGAAAGATATCAAATATTTTCTTAATCTTTTGTAGAAACTTATAAAATAAATATTTAATTTTTAAACTCTCTTTTAAATCATGAACATGGTTAAAAAAGGAAAGTTTTCTCAAAATTAAACTCTACCTTTCAATCTACAAATAAGGAAAGATTTCAAATCTTTTCTTAATCTTTTGTAGAAAGCTATAAAAGGAAAAATTTAAATTTTAAACTCTCTTTTAAAACCATGGAATCCACATAAGAAAAATTTATAAATAAAATTCCTTTTAATGTGATGTGGCCGACCACATCATGCTTGGATTCCAAGCATTGGTCGACCACCAACTTGGCTCAACCACTTGGTCTTGGCCGACCCTAGCTTGGGTTCCAAGCTAGCTTGGCCGGCCCCCTTGGGTTGCGTAAGAAGTGGGTATGTGGTGAGTATAAATCTCTATATACAAGAGGCTACGATAGGGACCGAGAGGAGGAATTGGATTTGGTCTCCTGATAAAATTAAGCTTCCCGTGTTCGCCACGAACACACAACTTAACTTCATCAATAATAATTCATACCACTAAAGAATTATTATTGAACTACCGCACCAATCTGAAATTATATTTTGGGCTCCTTCTTATTATGAGTATTTTAGTCTCCCTGTGTTTAAGATGTCGAATGCCCACTAATTAAATGAGTTACTGACAACTCACTTATTTAATATCTTAGTCCAAGAGTAGTACCACTCAACCTCATCGTCATGTCGGACTAAGTCTACCTGCAGGGTTTAACATGACAATCCTTATGAGCTTCTCTTGGGGTCATTCTCAACCTAAATTACTAGGACACAGTTTCCTTCTATAATCAACAACACACACTATAAGTAATATCATTTCTCAACTTATCGAGCTTATTGATTTATCGAGCTAAATCTCACCCATTGATAAGTCAAAGAAATAAATACTAAATATATGTGTTTTTTATTATATTAGGATTAAGAGCACACATTTCTATAATAACTAAGGTCTAGTTCTTTTATCAAGTCAGTATAAAAAGAACTTACCTAAAATGGTCCTACTCAATACACTTAGAGTGTACTAGTATAATTTATTAGTCAAGATAAACTAATCCCTAATCACACTACGACTTTACCGACGGTTTGTTCCTTTCCATCTTAGTCGTGAGCAACTATTTATAATTTATAAAGAACTAATAACATGATCTTCTGTGCGTGACACCACACACCATGTTATCTACGATATAAATTAATTAAACAACTACACTTAACATAAATGTAGATATTTTTGACCAATGTGAATCTTTATTTCAAAATAAATGTTTACAAAAACTAAGCTTTTAGTATACACTCTAACACAGGCATCCTAGATCCAACTATTATGACCATAATGTGTTTGTCTGTGATTGGACCCTCGGACATGTCGAGGGTATTTTATGTGTGTGCATGATTATATGTATTAAATACAGCAAGAGCTGTATTAGTTTTAGGATTTTACTTTTTGTTCGATCTAGATTACATGTACATTCCTTCGTGGAATATAGGATCGATAAATGTAAAATTCTATTTTTGTCACGGATCGTATCCTTGCGAGGCGTGGTACTATTTGAGGACCCGAGGCGTAGTGGAAACAGAAGCAAGATAGATGCGACAACTAGACCCGATTGCGGTGGCTAAAGATGGCAGCAGCTAGGGTTGACAGCACATAGAGGACAGTGATGTAAGAGACCATAATAGTTGGAAAATTATTTTTCCATATTTATTGCTTTTTATTTGCTATGATGTGTGTGTGCATGTGATGTGTGCTTGCATGATAAAATCCTCATCTTAAATAACTAAGTGGGAGAGTGATTTATAGATAAATTTCACGGTCTCCATTACTGGTTTGTAAGTGATGCAAACAAACTTGCGCGTTGGCTCTGAGTGCCTCCCTCCACATCGGATGAGTTTGTTTGCGGATCACTAGATCAAACTTCCTTTATGGATGGTTATAGAAAATTATTTAGGAGCGTGCGATCTTCTCCAACTGAAGAGACACAATCCTATTTAATGGACTAAGTATCAAGTAATGGTATACACTTAGGCGCATTTAATAGTATCCTCCCCAATGGAGTCACTACTATTATTTGTGTGATCAAAGGAATACCAATTATTAATTTTATTTGTCATAAAGTTAGAATGACAAGAATAAAATTAATGGGTAAAACCTCCTCTTACAAATGTTTGAATTTGTATACGTCCACACTAACGTGACTTACAAAATTCACGGTGTTTTGAGGTGTTGGTGAATTTAAATAATATTGTTTGAGGACTCAATATTATTCTAAATTCTAAAGTATTGACCAAAACCTATTTTATGATTCTTAGGATGACTTTTAATTCACTGGCTATTATTCTGAAAGAGAACAAACTTACTGGTCCAAATTACATAAATTGGAAAACGTTGTCCTAATTGCTGAAGGCTATAAGTTTGTACTATTAGAGGTCTGCCATAATGAGCCTAATAGTGATTCTAGTTGTAACGACCCAATTTTCCCTATTCTGAGTTTCAAACGTCCATAAAAATGTTTGAAAATACTGTTAAAATATTCTAGAGATTTTTAGAAATTTTTAGAGTATTTTTGCGTAATTTTTGGAGGTCGTTTAGCATTTTTACAAAACCAAAGAAGTTTAGGCAAAAAGCGTTGGAAGTGAGGTTTGAACCCGGGACCTCGGGTCGGACTGAACCAAGCCAAACCGGCTTGACTAGCTGGGATAAGAGATTTATGTTAATCTCATATAGAGTTAAATAAGGTTATAATATAGTTGGGTTATATCCGAATACTTATAAAAGGAAATAAGTTTTGGGATTTTAAGGAAAACCGAACTTTTTCTCCCGAAAACCTAATTTCCTTCGCTCTTCTCCCTCGCGACGGCGCAAAGCTGCGGCGGAAACCTAGAGCGAGCTAGGGTTGGAGATTCCGGCGCCGGCGAGACTTGATTCCAGCCGTCCCTCATCCACGGTGGCTGTTCCCGACGGAGAGAAGCCCGAGAGCTCCGAGAACACGCCGGAAAAGCTGCTACCTGAGCCCTGCCCTAGAAGCCCTCCTTCCCTTCTTCTCGGTTGTAAGTCCAAGAAAGCAAGTAAGTACTACTCACCTGTGGTAGGAGTTGCTCCGAGCTTCGATTTGTGTTCTTTGCTTTCGGATTGTAGTGTACAGCATGCGTTCTTGGCTTTGGGTGTTCTGCCGTGGGCTTCACAAAGGGATCAAGAACTAGTTTAGTTTAATTGAGCATGTAGGATAGTTTTGCGCCGAATCTAAGCTTGCTAGGGATTAAGTTTTGTTTCTCCTTGTCCTTTTGAATCTGCCGTGGCCTTCAGGAAGGAGAAAGGGCTTAATGGATTTAACCTTGATTAATGATGCTTTAGCTTTTGTTGATTCTGTAATTTCTGGACAGATATATTGGCTTGGGTCATTTTCTTTATGCTGCTGTGAGTTGATTAAGAAGAGGAGAAGGGATTTAAATTGTCACAGCAATCACCCCTTTTAATAGCATATTCTTAACAGAATAGTTGATTTCCTTTGCTACCGTATCAAGCTTTGCATAGGTGTAAACCTCAGCAGATTATAGCCTGGTTGTAAGGATTCGGGTTAGCTTATTTTGCTACCATATCTAGCATTCCAGTGTTCAGTTCCTTTGCATTTTAACATGCAATTTAGTTTTAGAATTTCTTAGCTTTGCTCTATGTTGTAGCATGTTTAGAAAGCTTAAAGTTGCATTCTTTTGCCTATTTTTACAGCATGTTTAGAAGCACTGAAGTAGCATTCTATGCCCTGTTTTTACATGTTTAGAAGTATTAAAGTAGCATTCTTTGCCTATTTTTACAGCATGTTTAGAAGTATTAAAGTAGCATTCTTTGCCTATATTTACAGCATGTTTAGAAGCACTAAAGTAGCATTCTATGCCATGTTTTTATAGCATGATTAGTAAGTTCAGATGTGCTTTCTTTTCCTTTATTTTATAGCATGTTTAGAAAGTCCAGATTTGCTTTCCTTTGCTCTATTTTATAACCGGCTTAGGGAGTTCAGATTTGTTTCCTTTGTGTTATTTTTATATAGCATGCTTGGTTAGTTGTAATCCTATACTTGTTAGATATATATCTAAAGGATTCTAATAAGCTCTAATAAAGGATTATGAGAAGTATGAGTAAAGAAAAAGACCAAGGTCTAATTAAAAGAGATAACAAGTAAATTAAAGTAAGAGGCTAGTACCCGACATCCAAGAGCTTGTCGTTAAACAAATCCATGTGACCATTTCCGAGGTCTTGGCCCTGGTAGACCGAGGTCTGCTCTTTTAGGATTGGTGGCTCGCAACCCCAACCTATTAGGGAACGCGCATGAGTTGGTACTAGGCCTGGGCCCAAGAAAAGAAAACTAAAAGAAAAGAAAAGTTAAGAAAGAAAGAAAGAAGAAGTGAGTAAAAGATAGGAATTAAAAGATTAATTTCTAACACAAGGATATAAGAAATGAAATAAGTTCCAAGCTTAGAATAAATAAGAATGGTTAGTTTCTTTGATTCTAAGTTTACATTGTTAGTTTCTTGTTATCCTGCTTGATACTGAGTATGATTTGTATTCCGTTCATTTTCTGTATACCATGAGCACATGCAGATAGCTTTAGCATTTCAGTTTCAGTATTATTGCATTACATTTATGCATTTCGAGTTTTGTGAGATAGATTAGTACTTACTAAGCGTTTTCGCTTATAGATCTTTTGTTTTTTTCCTCCTACCGCAGATAAAGGAAAAGCTAAGATATGAAGGGAGGCGACAGGGTGGTGGTGATGATGGATGTGTGTGATGACTGGACTATGGAGAGATCCAGAATGAGCTGGCAAATTGCCAAGACTTTTCTGTTTAGTTCTTTTAGTTCTCTTTTAAGTGTTATTATGGGTTGAGACTGTAATTAAGTTTATTCCGCATTTGTAATTAGTTTTCTTTTATTATGAGTTGGAGTAGTATAGTTGTTGCTATTGCTAGAGTAGTTTCTTTCTTCCTGTTGATTTATTACTGCGTGGTTGTGAATAAAATGTGTTCCAGCCGCCTGTGGCTGCGTATATATCTTATGTATTATGGATTTGGTCACCGGTACAGGGGAGATTCTGCCGAATTTTTTGGTGGGAATTCCTCTGAACTGTGATAAAATCTACCTAACTCTAATTATAGAGTCAGTGCCACTAGGAGGGAAGTTATAGTTAGGTAACAATCTCCCTTAGAGAGTAGTAGTAAGAAAGGGCGGTTGTTACAGTTGGTATCAGAGCAGTGTTCCATTCTCCAGCATCACACACACATCAGCATCATCCTCGCCGTCTCCAAGTAAGAAAGTATTTAAATTCCTTTCTTATTTCTGCTTTCCTTATTTTTACTGCAGTATAGAGTACTTTCCTTTTTAGTACTAAAGTAAGATAGAAGATTTAGTTTCCCTTTTATTTATTCATATTTAAGTATGATTAGAAGGGTTAAAGTAAGATATCAAGCCTTTACCTTTCATAATTAGATGGCAAGAAGAGGGCGTCCCCGTGCTACTCACACTGAGGAACCAGCTCAAGAGAACGAAGTGCCTAGAGCAACTGAGCCCAATCTTTCTGAAGTGGTTGCTCAGCTCCAGAGGCAAGTAGCAGAGCAATAGCAAGTGATTGCCAATCTGATGGCAAACCAGCAAGCAGTTCCTCCCCCTCCTCCAGTTGTCACTGCAGAGACCCCAGTGGTAACTGAGACTCCACCAGCTACTCAGGGAACCGTCACAGCACCCCAGAGACCAGAAGATTATCTTATACAGTGGCTGAAGCTGAAACTAGAGAGCTTCTCAGGCACGACTGAGCCCTGGGATGCCCAGGCTTGGTTTAAAACACTAGAGAGCACTATGGAGCTTCTTGACTGGCCAGAAGTCGAGAAGGTCAAGTGCGCCTCTTTCTGCCTGTCTGGAGATGCTCGTATGTGGTGGGAGAGGATAAAGACCAAGAGAGCAGCTGATCAGATGAGCTGGGCTGATTTTCAGTCAGAGTTTTATGAAGAGTTCTTTCACCTGCAGATCACCAACAAGCACTACGAGGAGTTTATAGAGTTCAAGCAAGGTGACCTGTCAGTGGAGGAAGCAGCCAAGAAGTTCAACAGGTTAGCTCGTCTCTGTCCAGAGCTAGTGAGTACAGAGAAGGAGCGAGTCAGGCTGATGCTCAGAATGCTGAGACCACAGATAGCACTGAATGTGAGTAGTGGAGCTCATCGACCCCAGACTGGCGAAGAATTGATCAGTAGAGCATTAATTGCTGAACATTACATGAACAACATCAAAGCACAGCGAGCACAACATAAGCCAGTGAAGACAGAGGACAAGACAGCAGGAAGCCAGAAGTCACAGCCAAGCAAGAAGAACTGGAAGGGCAAAGGTAAAAGGAAGCAGTGGAACACAGAAGGTGGCCAGAAGGGAGGACCAGCAAACAAGCAGACCAAGTTCCCTCCCTGTCCCAAATGTGGAAGAACACATCCAGGAGCTTGTCTTCTGGGTAAGACTGGATGTTACTCCTGTGGTCAGGAAGGACACATGGCTAAAGAGTGTCCTAATAAATTCAAAGCACCTCAGCCACAGCCATTGCAATATGGAGGCCAGCCTGCACAGTTGCACCACATGGGAGCAGCACTAGAGGGACCCTACATCAGTCAAGGAAGGTCAAGCCCCACCGGTTCCCCTTTGATGGCGCGAGTATTCTCCTCACCAAAGAAGAAGTCGCTAGTGCCTCCACGGTAATGAGTCAAGTAGTTATTTTCCAGACATAGCTCTGCTATTTGACAGGGCGACCCATTCTTTGTATCGATACCTTTTGCCGATGGTTTACAGTGCCTACGAAAGTATGAACTCAAGTTCCCGACAACCCTACCTTCCGGGAAGTCATGGAATCCAATCGATGGCTTCGAGCTGTAGAATTGCAGACCGAGAGCTATATGTAAATCTAATAGTCCTCGCCATGCAGTTCGATATCATTTTGGTATGGATTTCCTCGGCAAGTACAGGACTACCGCAGAAAGAAAGTAATTTTTAGTCAAGGTGAGCCAACTTTTGAGTTCACCGGAGTGCCAAGGAGGAAGACCCAGAAGCTCCTCTCATCCCTAGCAGCACACCAGATGTTAGCTAAAGGGTGTGCAGGTTTTCTTGCATACATAGTAAAGGCAGAAGAGGAGAAGGGACTCAAGCAGGAGGAGGTCCGGGTAGTATGCGAGTATCCAGAAGTATTTCCAGAAGAGCTACCTGGACTACCTCCCAACAGAGAGGTGGAATTTGAGATTGAATTGGTTCCTGGAACCGGTCCAATTTCGAAAGCTCCGTATCGCATGTCTCCAGCAGAGCTGAAGGAGTTACAAGAGCAACTACAGGAGTTATTGGACAAAGGCTTCATTCGCCTAGTCACTCACCTTGGGGAGCTCCTGTGTTGTTTGTCAAGAAGAAAGATGGGACAATGCGGATGTGCATAGACTATAGAGCTTTGAATCAAGTGACAATCAAGAACAAATACCCCCTTCCCAGGATCGATGACTTATTTGATCAGTTAAGAGGAGCGACGGTGTTCTCAAAGATAGACTTGCGCTCTGGGTACCATCAGCTGAAGGTGAAAGAAAGAGATATACCCAGAACGGCATTCAGAACCAGATATGGACACTACGAGTTTGTAGTTATGCCATTTGGAGTGACCAATGCACCTGCGGTCTTCATGGACCTAATGAACAGAGTGTTCAGAGAATATCTTGACAAATTTGTCATTGTATTCATCGATGACATTCTGGTCTATTCAAGGACCCCAGAGGAGCATGACACGCACTTGAGGATAGTACTGCAGACTCTTCAGCAGAAGCAACTTTATGCTAAATTCTCAAAGTGCGAGTTCTGGTTAAATCAAGTGGCGTTTTTAGGTCACATTATTTCCAAAGAAGGTATTCAAGTGGATCCAGCCAAAGTGGAAGCGGTCAACAACTGGAGTAGACCCAAGAACGTCAGAGAGATCAGAAGCTTCCTTGGTCTAGCAGGGTACTACAGGAAGTTCGTGGAGGATTTTTCCAGGATAGCTTCTCCGCTAACAGCCCTCACCAGAAAGAACAAGAGATTCGAATGGTCAGATAAATGTGAGCAGAGCTTCCAAGAGCTAAAGAAGAGATTGATCAGTGCTCCCATTCTGACTGTTCCACAGAGCGACAAGAGTTTCGACATCTACAGCGATGCTTCCAAGATGGGTTTAGGAGCTGTACTCATGCAAGAAGGAAAGGTCATAGCTTATGCTTCCAGACAACTCAAAGACTATGAGAAGAACTACCCTACTCATGATCTCGAGCTGGCAGCTGTAGTTTTTGCACTTAAACTCTGGCGACATTATTTGTATGGAGTCCAGTGTAGAATTTTCACAGATCATCAGAGTCTTAAGTACTTCTTCACTCAGAAGGACTTAAACATGAGACAGCGTAGGTGGCTGGAATTGGTCAAAGATTACGACTGTGAAATTCTCTACCACCCAGGCAAAGCTAACAAAGTGGCAGATGCACTCAGCAGAAAATCTAGTGCATCACTGATGTCTTTGTCATCACTAGCCCTGCCACTGCAGAAGGAGTTGTGGACTTGAAATTATCGAAGGACAGCTCTCTGCATTGACCTTAGAGTCCACATTGCTTGTGGAGATACAGAGAAAGCAAAGTGAAGATCCGGATATCCAGAAGATCAAGCAGGGGATACAGAAAGAAGACAACTCAGAGTTTAGAGTAACAGACAGCGGAATTCTTTATCAGGGGAGTCGCATTTGCGTGCCCAATGATGAGGAACTGAGAAAGAAGATCTTAGAGGAAGCTCACAGTACACCATACTCCATGCATCCTGGTTCTTCCAAAATGTACCAAGATGTGAAACAGAGGTTTTGGTGGTCAGGACTCAAAAGAGATGTAGCTAAGTATGTCAGTACCTGCTTGACATGCCAGAGAGTCAAAGCAGAACACCAGAGACCAGGAGGAGTTCTTCAGCCTCTTCCAATACCAGAATGGAAATGGGAAGACATTTCCATGGACTTCATAACAGGTCTTCCAAGAACCACCAGTGGATATGATGCGATATGGGTAATAGTAGACCGATTGACCAAGTCTGCTCACTTCCTAGCCATCAAGGTGTCCCACTCCATAGAGCAGTTGGCCCAGCTATATGTTAAAGAGGTAGTCAGACTTCATGGAGTTCCTAAATCTATCGTTTCTGATAGAGATGGGCGCTTCACCTCACACTTTTGGGAGTGCGTTCAGAATGCACTAGGCACCAAACTCAAGTTCAGCACAGCTTTCCATCCGCAGACTGATGGACAGACAGAGCGAGTGAATCAGATTTTAGAAGACATGCTCAGAGCTTGTGCGCTAGATTTCAAAGGAAGTTGGTGCAAGTATTTGTGCTTAGCTGAATTCGCTTACAACAATAGCTATCAGGCCACCATCAAGATGGCACCTTATGAAGCACTATATGGCAGGAAATGCAGATCACCCATATGCTGGCAAGAAGCAGGAGAGAGAAAAGAGATGGAAGCAGAGTTGGGCATTCAGACAGAAGTGATAGACGAGACTACTCAAGCAATCCAGAAAATCAGACAGAGAATTGAGACTGCCCAGAGCAGACAGAAAAGTTATGCTGACACACGCCGTAGGCCATTGGAATTCCAAGTAGGAGATTCAGTTTTCCTCAAGGTCGCTCCTATGAAGGGAGTGATGAGATTTGGCAAGAAGGGCAAATTAAGTCCTCGCTATGTAGGACCTTACCTGATCATAGAGAGGATTGGGAAAGTAGCTTACAGGCTGGACTTACCACAAGACATGTCAGCAATACACAATGTGTTTCATGTCTCTATGCTAAAGAAGTGTCTCCATGACCCGAGCCAAGTGATTCATCCTCAGTCAGTGCAGATCCAAGAGGATCTTAGTTATGAGAGCAGACCTACACAGATAGTGGACAGAGCAGTCAAGAGATTGAGAAATAAAGAAGTACCACTAGTGAAGGTCGTCTGGCAGAACCAGAAGTACGAGGAAATCACTTGGGAGCGGGAGGACAGTATGAGACAGAAGTATCCAGAGCTATTCTAAGTTCGAGGACGAACTTTTTATAAGGTATGGGGGATTGTACGTCCATAAAAATGTTTGAAAATACTGCTAAAATATTCTAGAGATTTTTAGAAATTTTTAGAGTATTTTTGCGTAATTTTTGGAGGTCGTTTAGCATTTTTACAAAACCAAAGAAATTTAGGCAAAAAGCGTTGGAAGTGAGGTTTGAACCCGGGACCTCGGGTCGGACTGAACCAAGCCAAACCGGCTTGACCAGCTGGGATAAGAGATTTATGTTAATCTCATATAGAGTTAAATAAGGTTATAGTATAGTTGGGTTATATCCGAATACTTATAAAAGGAAATAAGTTTTGGGATTTTAAGGAAAACCGAACTTTTTCTCCCGAAAACCTAATTTCCTTCGCTCTTCTCCCTCGCGACGGCGCAAAGCTGCGGCGGAAACCTAGAACGAGCTAGGGTTGGAGATTCCGGTGCCGGCGAGACTTGATTCCAGCCGTCCCTCATCCACGGTGGCTGTTCCCGACGGAGAGAAGCCCGAGAGCTCCGAGAACACGCCGGAAAAGCTGCTACCTGAGCCCTAGAAGCCCTCCTTCCCTTCTTCTCGGTTGTAAGTCCAAGAAAGCAAGTAAGTACTACTCACCTGTGGTAGGAGTTGCTCCGAGCTTCGATTTGTGTTCTTTGCTTTCGGATTGTAGTGTACAGCATGCGTTCTTGGCTTTGGGTGTTCTGCCGTGGGCTTCACAAAGGGATCAAGAACTAGTTTAGTTTAATTGATCATGTAGGATAGTTTTGCGCCGAATCTAAGCTTGCTAGGGATTAAGTTTTGTTTCTCCTTGTCCTTTTGAATCTGCCGTGGCCTTCAGGAAGGAGAAAGGGCTTAATGGATTTAACCTTGATTAATGATGCTTTAGCTTTTGTTGATTCTGTAATTTCTGGACAGATATATTGGCTTGGGTCATTTTCTTTATGCTGCTGTGAGTTGATTAAGAAGAGGAGAAGGGATTTAAATTGTCACAGCAATCACCCCTTTTAATAGCATATTCTTAACAGAATAGTTGATTTCCTTTGCTACCGTATCAAGCTTTGCATAGGTGTAAACCTCAGCAGATTATAGCCTGGTTGTAAGGATTCGGGTTAGCTTATTTTGCTACCATATCTAGCATTCCAGTGTTCAGTTCCTTTGCATTTTAACATGCAATTTAGTTTTAGAATTTCTTAGCTTTGCTCTATGTTGTAGCATGTTTAGAAAGCTTAAAGTTGCATTCTTTTGCCTATTTTTACAGCATGTTTAGAAGCACTGAAGTAGCATTCTATGCCCTGTTTTTACAGCATGTTTAGAAGTATTAAAGTAGCATTCTTTGCCTATTTTTACAGCATGTTTAGAAGTATTAAAGTAGCATTCTTTGCCTATATTTACATCATGTTTAGAAGCACCAAAGTAGCATTCTATGCCATGTTTTTATAGCATGATTAGTAAGTTCAGATGTGCTTTCTTTTCCTTTATTTTATAGCATGTTTAGAAAGTCCAGATTTGCTTTCCTTTGCTCTATTTTATAACCGGCTTAGGGAGTTCAGATTTGTTTCCTTTGTGTTATTTTTATATAGCATGCTTGGTTAGTTGTAATCCTATACTTGTTAGATATATATCTAAAGGATTCTAATAAGCTCTAATAAAGGATTATGAGAAGTATGAGTAAAGAAAAAGACCAAGGTCTAATTAAAAGAGATAACAAGTAAATTAAAGTAAGAGGCTAGTACCCGACATCCAAGAGCTTGTCGTTAAACAAATCCAGGTGACCATTTCCGAGGTCTTGGCCCTGGTAGACCGAGGTCTGCTCTTTTAGGATTGGTGGCTCGCAACCCCAACCTATTAGGGAACGCGCATGAGTTGGTACTAGGCCTGGGCCCAAGAAAAGAAAACTAAAAGAAAAGAAAAGTTAAGAAAGAAAGAAAGAATAAGTGAGTAAAAGATAGGAATTAAAAGATTAATTTCTAACACAAGGATATAAGAAATGAAATAAGTTCCAAGCTTAGAATAAATAAGAATGGTTAGTTTCTTTGATTCTAAGTTTACATTGTTAGTTTCTTGTTATCCTGCTTGATACTGAGTATGATTTGTATTCCGTTCATTTTCTGTATACCATGAGCACATGCAGATAGCTTTAGCATTTCAGTTTCAGTATTATTGCATTACATTTATGCATTTCGAGTTTTGTGAGATAGATTAGTACTTACTAAGCGTTTTCGCTTATAGATCTTTTGTTTTTTTCCTCCTACCGCAGATAAAGGAAAAGCTAAGATATGAAGGGAGGCGACAGGGTGGTGGTGATGATGGATGTGTGTGATGACTGGACTATGGAGAGATCCAGAATGAGCTGGCAAATTGCCAAGACTTTTCTGTTTAGTTCTTTTAGTTCTCTTTTAAGTGTTATTATGGGTTGAGACTGTAATTAAGTTTATTCCGCATTTGTAATTAGTTTTCTTTTATTATGAGTTGGAGTAGTATAGTTGTTGCTATTGCTAGAGTAGTTTCTTTCTTCCTGTTGATTTATTACTGCGTGGTTGTGAATAAAATGTGTTCCAGCCGCCTGTGGCTGCGTATATATCTTATGTATTATGGATTTGGTCACCGGTACAGGGGAGATTCTGCCGAATTTTTTGGTGGGAATTCCTCTGAACTGTGATAAAATCTACCTGACTCTAATTATACAGTCAGTGCCACTAGGAGGGAAGTTATAGTTAGGTAACAATCTCCCTTAGAGAGTAGTAGTAAGAAAGGGCGGTTGTTACACTAGTGAAGAGGAAATTGAGTATCATAAGAAATGGGTCAAGGCAGATGAGATGACGCGGTGTTACATTTTGGCTTCTATGTCAAATGTGCTGCAATAGCAGTATCAGTCCATGCCTATAGCCTATAACATGATGTATAATCTCAAGGAACTCTTCGGATACCAGAATCAGGCTACTAGGCAAGAGACTATGAAAAACTTAATGGCAGCCACCATGTCTAAGGGGATACCCGTAAGGGATCATATTCTAAAGATGATGGCTAACTCGTCTTTGCCAAAAATACTAATGGATAAATTGGTCAATTCATTCAGTTTTTGTTATGACATTGTTGATAGGAAAAAAGTTTTAATGAACTTTAACTAGGATAAACTTGGTTATGCATTTGATGGTAATAAAGATAGTCAATAAGATTGTATAAACAATGCAATGCAAGTATTTGAAATGTTCATCTATTTTCTTCACATAATTCACTATATTAATTGTCGATTTTGTTTCTCTCGATAATGAACATCTCTATAAATATCATAACAACTCCTACAAGTGAAAGTTTTTTTTTAAAAAATAATTTACAAGATCTCAATAAAGCTTCCCACTGTTGTAATATCTCCAAATTAAAAAAATCAAATATTTCTTTGTACTTTTTAAATGGTTCAAATTATACTTTTATAGTAGTTTTTTAGCTGAACTGGATTAAACCGCGCCACAATGGGTGACATGTCTTGGCCGTATCAGATGTTAGAATATGAAATACGGTCGTGCCAAGCAACACAGTCAATCTATACTTGTTATTAAAAAATTCGGTCGGTTCAATTAATTTAAAAATATTTTAGTGGCTCTATTTTGACCAAATCAGTTCGGTCCGTACGTTCAATTTTAAACTTATTGTTCGGTCTTAAATCTTTCCTGCACCCTTACCTCTTAACCATAGCTATGCATCAATGCCCTAATTAACAAAGCCAAAGGTCACCTATGTTGCACAATCAATGCAATCAACTGCACATGTCCTTATATTTTTCAGAGATTGACATAAGAATACTGGACTGATAGATAGTACACTGTAAAAGTTTCCTAATTATTTTGGTGGCTGATAAATTTTTTTTATGAAACTGGATAATTACTCTAGAATTAATGGCCATAAGCCTAATACATGATGTCAATTAAAAAAACTTAGGACAAACAAAGTGTTATTAATACCAGTTATAAAGCAAGACACCATTTTCTTTCTCGAAGGTTACAAATGAGCTTAACCCAATCTCCATAGCCAAGAGACTGAATGGGAGAGGAGATACCGAGATAGGCGAGATTCAAGAACGCTAGAAAAATTTTTTGATAGATATTTGAAATTATCAAATTCGAGTTGAAATCTTTTCTTTTTCATAATTTAAATATAAATGCAGATAATTTATATTGTAGGACATCTTTATTATATAAAAAATTAAAGACACACACAAATATGGACCTAGCCACAAATACACATCCATACTTCATCATAATACTCCGGTTGCAAGAGCCTCCTCTTGCCACCGGCCGGTGGTACAATGATCAGTTGCGCTTTGCACGGCTTGCAACCATTGCACTTGTTGTCACATTCAGGCGGAGCCGAATCTCCTATGGCTATCCGCCTCCATTCCTTGGTTGTGACCTCCTTGTTCATCTGTGCATTAGAGCTTTCTTCACTTGCGATCTCAGCATGTATTCCTCTACCTGATAATAGATTAAAACAATGATCATATATTGGAAAAAAAAAAGGATATTAACTAAAAATAATTGGCCGGATTATACCATTAATGATGGAGAAGGAAATAATGAGACATAGAGCCGCAATTCCTTTCAACTCCATTGACAAAATATAAGATTTGTTATGTGAGAGGAGCAACAAATACAGTGGATATATTTATAGTGTCAATTCACTACCTCGATGAATTATGAATTGAAACTATATTTACAAGACTAGTCGCTAATTATTGTGAAATTAATAATTATTCGTATACAAGGAATTTATTTATTGTCATTAATTATTTTTAGTTATTATTGGAAACTCTTTAATTGTATTTTTGTACCACACGATGTATTGGAAGGAAAAAAATATTTAAAATAAATTATCTAACTATTTTTATTATAAATTTTTATCTGTACTCTTTTATGATTAATTGGACGAACCCAAAATAAAATTAGTAATTTTCATAAATATATCAATCAATATCTAAAGTTTGAAAGAGTTTGAGATTTAGCTTCACCATATTATTAAAATTTTTTTATTAATTAATTAGAAATTTAGAATTATCTTTAATTTCACATCTTAGAATTGGTAATAATATGAGTAGAAAAATTTCTATAAAAATTTTGGGTTAATGATGTTAAAAAATATATTTTCCTTAATATTTTAGCTAACATCAAATATGATATTAAATTAATTGTTTTTATGATGAGATGTTTATTATAGTAAAATGGTGTTTTATGATATAAAAAATTAAATTAATTTTTTAATAAAGTATGTTACACGTTCATGTATTATATTAATAAAATTTGATATTTTCGATTATACTTTTCCGTCTTTCGGTCTTAAATTAATAAAAATAAAAATAATTTTCTTATTTAAATCGTAAATTAAATTAAAAAATAAAAACTTAATTATTTTATTGGAACAGCTTGTTGTTTCAGTTCATCGACCCTTTAATTCCTCGCCATCGCCCCCAGCCGGCAGGGAAGATGAGGCGATGGACCGGCGGCGGCGTCATCCTTGCCCTCGCACTACTTCTCATAACCCGCCACGCCCTTCTCCTCGCCTCCACCTACGTTGCTGCTCCTCTGTCCCCTTGTTGGAAATTAAACTTGATTATTTGTTGATAAAATTTTATGGAGATAGAATGGTGAGGTGACAAGTCTTGACTAGAGATAGGATAGAGATAGAACTTGATGAATTGATAATTTTGATAAGAGTTCGTGGAGATAGAATTTAAAAAAAAAATATCATGATTATCTCATATTAGTGCTTATCCAATAAGCCTATAAATATGTACTTTTTTTTCATGAATGAACAAGTTGAGTTTTCTATTTTCTTCTACTCCTCTTCCACATAGAGTTATTTCTCCTCTTCCACATTTTTCCTTCTATAATTCTTTTTCTTCTCCCATAATTTCTGTTTCTAACAAAGTGGTATCAGAGCTATGGCTAATGGAGGTATGGTTCCCTTCCAAGTTCCAGTACTCAAAGCGAGTAATTATGACAATTGGAGTATCAAGATGAAGGCGCTTCTTGGAGCTCATGCTGTTTGGGAAGTTATAGAAAAAGGCTACGTTGAGGCTCGTGATGACTCGACGTTATCTTCAACTGAAAAAGACAGTCTGAGAGATTTAAGAAAGAGAGACAAGAAGGCTCTCTTTCTCATTTATCAAGCTTTAGATGAGGATGGTTTTGAGAAGATTTCAAGTGCTACTTCAGCCAAGCAAGCATGAGAAAAGCTCCAAGTCTCATATCAAGGAGAAGAAAAAGTAAAAAAGGTACGACTTCAGACATTAAGAAATCAATTTGATGCTCTTCGTATGAAAGAAGGTGAATTAGTATCTGATTACTTTTCTAGAGTCTCTACCATTTCCAATCAACTAAAGAGAAATGGTGAAAAACTAGAAGAAATAACTATTATTGAGAAAATTCTTCGATCATTGGATTCAAAATTTGATAGCATTACAACCATCATCGAAGAGACCAAGGATCTACAGGTCATGACGATTGAGCAACTCCTGGGTTCATTACAAGCCCATGAAGAAAAGAAGAAGATAAATGAAGAAATTACTCAACAACTCCTAAAGACGACTCGTCAACCGACAAAGAAAGATGAAAGCTTCAGTAACAATAGAAGTCAACGTGGAAGAGGTCGTGGATATGGACGAGGTCGTCCTAATGAGCAAGGATGGGTCTCCAACAACAACAATGAAAGAGGAGAACATTCAACAAGAGGACGTGGAAGAGGGTATACAAACTCGAGGTACGATAAATCTCAAGTTAAGTGCTACAATTGTGACAAATTTGGACATTATGCAAAAGAATGTAGATCGCCCAAGAATAAAGTATATGAAAGAGTAAATTATATGGAAGAAAGGAAAGAAGAAGATGACACCCTACTGCTAGCGTATAAAGATAATGAAAGAGAAGAAGACACAATTTGGTATCTCGACACTGGTGCAAGCAATCATATGTGTGGAAAAAGAAACATGTTCGTAGAGCTTGATGAATCAGTTGGTGGTAATGTATCCTTCGGAGATGAATCAAAGATTGAGGTAAAAGGCAAAGGTAACATTCTCATCCGTTTGAAGAATGGAAAACATGAATTTATCTTAAATGTTTTCTTTGTACCAAATATGAAGAGCAACATCCTAAGCTTAGGACAACTTTTGGCAAAAGGGTATGATATTCATCTAAAAGATGGTATGCTCATCTTGAAAGATCATATTGGTTGCTTAATTGTTAAGGTACCTATGTCAAAAAATAGAATGTTCTTACTTAATATTAAAAATGATGTCGTCAACTGTCTCAAAGCTTGTTACAAAGACATCACTTGGCTATGACATCTTCGATTTGGACATCTGAATTTTGGAGGACTAGAACTGCTTTCAAAGAAGGAGATGGTGAGAGGACTACTTTACATCAAACATCCTGATAAAGTATGTGAAGCATGTCTACGTGGGAAGCAATTTAGAAGAGGTTTTCCAAAGGAGTCAAGTTCAAGAGCTCAAAAGCCTCTTGAACTTATACATATAGATGTTTGAGGTTCGATAAAGCCAAGTTCATTTGGTAAGAGTAATTATTTCATTCTTTTCATAGATGATTTTTCTCAAAAAACTTGGGTATACTTCTTGAAGCAAAAATCGGAGGCCTTCGACATATTCAAGAAATTTAAAGCTACCATAGAGAAGGAGAGCGGTCTCGAGGTCAAAGCTATGCGTTCTGATCGAGGAGAAGAATTTACCTCAAAGGAGTTTCAAGAATTTTGTGAAGCCAACGGAATACGACAACCCTTGACAGCTCCAAGATCCCCTCAACAAAATAGAGTGGCAGAAAGAAAGAATCGAACCATCCTTGACATGACAAGGAGCATTCTCAAAAGCAAGAGGCTACCAAAGGAACTTTGGGAAGAAGCGGTTGCATGTGCAGTATACTTATCCAACCGATCACCAACTAGGAGTGTGTGGGGGCAAGACACCACAAGAAGCGTGGAGCGGAAGGAAACCTGGAATTTCTCATCTAAGAGTTTTTGGGAGTATAGCACATGTTCATGTGTCTGATGAAGCAAGAAGCAAACTGGATGATAAAAGTAAGAAATTTATTTTTATTGGCTATGATACTAACTCAAAAGGGTATAAGCTATACAATCCAGATACTGGGAAGACAATCATCAGCCGAGATGTCATATTTAATGAAGAAGAAGAATGGAATTGGGAATCTCGAAATGAAGATTGCAACTTCTTCCCGTGCTTTGAAGAAGAAGATGTGGAGCAACTAAGGGTGGAGCAACCAAGGGTGGAGCAAATAAGAGAGGAACCTACTACTCCACTAGTAACACCAACATCAAGTACTCAAGGAAATTCATCTGCATCAACTTCAAGTGAGAGAGTACCACACTTTAGAAGCTTACGAGACATTTATGAGGTAACTGAAAATCAAGATAATATTACTCTATTTTATCTTTTTGTGGATTGCGAGCCTATAGATTTCCAAGAAGCTATAAAAAGCAAAAGGTGGAAAGATGCAATGGATGAAAAAATCAAGGCGATAGAGAAGAATGACACATGGGAGTTAACGACACTTCCTAAAGGACATAAGGCGATTGGTGTGAAGTGGGTATACAAAATAAAGAAGAATGCCAAAGGAGAAGTAGAAAGATATAAAGCAAGATTGGTGGCAAAAGGCTACAGTCAAAGATCTGGCATTGATTATGATGAGGTATTCGCTCCCGTTGCTCGATTAGAAACTGTCAGACTAATCATTGCTTTAGCAGCTCAAAATAAGTGAAAAATACATCAAATGAATGTAAAATATGCTTTTTTAAATAGAGTTCTTGAAGAAGAAGTCTATATTCAGCAACCATCAGGCTATGAAGTTAAAGGACAAGTAGATAGAGTTCTAAAATTGAAGAAGGCTCTCTACGGGCTAAAGCAAGCACCAAGGGCATGGAATAGCCGAATAGACAAGCACCTGCAAGAGAAAGGCTTCATCAAATTGTCTTATGAACATGCATTATACATTCAGAGTAAGGATAATGATGTTTTGATTGTATGCCTATATGTCGATGACTTGATCTTCACAGGAAGCAATCCAAGTATGTTTGGAGAATTTAAAGAAGTGATGACTAAAGAGTTTGAAATGACTGATATTGGGCTCATGGCATACTATCTGGGCATTGAAGTGAACCAAAGGGAAGATGGAAGCTTCATCTCACAAGCAGGTTATGCAAGAGAGATATTAAAGAAGTTCAGGATGGATAACAGTAAGTCTATAAATACCCTTGTAGAATGTGGAGTCAAGCTATCAAAGCATGATGAGAAGAAAAAGTTGATCCAACATTTTTTAAGAGTTTGGTCGGAAGTTTACGATACTTGACGTGCACAAGGCCTGATATTCTTTATGCTGTTGGACTTGTTAGTCGCTATATGGAAGATCCAACTGCTACCCACCTTAAGATCACTAAGAGAATTTTGCGATATATCAAAGGTACGATAGATTTTGGATTACTTTATTCAACATCTAACCACTTCAAACTTGAAGGATATAGTGACAGTGATTGTGGTGGAGATATAGATGATAGAAAGAGCACTACAGGATTTATGTTCTTTATGGGAGATACAACTTTCACTTGGATGTCGAAAAAACAGCCTATTGTCATACTTTCTACTTGTGAAGCAGAGTATGTGGCTGCGACTTCATGTGTTTGTCATGCTGTTTGGCTCAGAAATTTATTGAATGAGTTAAGTTTACCACAAGAAGAGGCAACCAAGATACGAGTTGATAACAAGTCTACAATAACACTAGCAAAAAATCCAGTCTTCCATGATAGAAGCAAGCACATTGATACGCGCTTCCACTATATCAGAGAATGTATTATAAGAAAAGAGGTGCAAGTGGAATACATAAAGTCTCAAGATCAAGTTGCTGATATTTTTACCAAGCCACTCAAATTTGAAGACTTCATCAAAATGCGATATTTGCTTGGAGTCACAAAATCAAGTTTAAGAGGGGGTGTTGGAAATTAAACTTGATTATTTGTTGATAAAATTTTATGGAGATAGAATGGTGAGGTGGCAAGTCTTGACTAGAGATAGGATAGAGATAGAACTTGATGAATTGATAATTTTGATAAGAGTTCGTGGAGATAGAATTTTTTTTAAAAATATCATGATTATCTCATATTAGTGCTTATCCAATAAGCCTATAAATATGTACTTCTTTTTCATGAATGAACAAGTTGAGTTTTCTATTTTCTTCTACTCCTCTTCCACATAGAGTTATTTCTCCTCTTCCACATTTTTCCTTCTATAATTCTTTTTCTTCTCCCATAATTTTTGTTTCCAACACCCCTCCCTCCCCGCTGCTCCTCCGCCTGTGCTTTCTGCTCTCCCTCAACTCTCACCGGATCCTTGGCCTCGACGATCCCTTCCTTGCCCACAATTTCACCGCCTCGCCGCCTCAGCTCGACACTTTTAATTCGAGTATGGCCGTGTGGGCTCATATGCGTGCTCTCCTCCTCAGATCCGACGCACTCCCTGGTACTGCAGACGGTGTGTTGGAGGCATCTATTGCATGTACGGAGCTGGCCGGGTGTCTCTCTGAGCGAGAGGATCGATGACAAAGAGGCCTCTTTTGTGCTCCTTGATGATGCCCAGCTCGAGAAGAGGAGCTATCCTTTTTCCATCAGCGGAAGCGGGAGCTCCGGCATGATCCCGTGTGGGTTTGTGGAGGACTTTGCGGTGAGACTGGTTGGATCTCCCGTCGGGGTCAATGGCAGTGGTCGATTTTGGATTCAACTCGCGGGTCTGATCTTTCCGAATGGATAGAGAAAGAAATAATATAATATTTTTTGATTATCTTATTGTTAAAACCAATAAATTTATTTATATAAATTTTTTAAAATAATAATAGAAAGATTAAATGAGACATGCAATTATAATAATTATAAACATAATAATATAATAAATTTGGAAATATTATTTTTCCTATTTGATTCATGAATCTTGATTGTGTGCCAAATATAATAAATCTCAATTTATTGAAATCAATTAAAGATTATTTCTATTGTTGTCATTATCCCTGACAAACTCAACGAGAGTGTCTGAACGTTGAATTTGAGTGCTAACTTGGTGAAACGTTGTCTAGATAATGACTTGGTAAATATATCAGCAATTTGATCTTCCGTAGAAATATAAGAAATAGAAAGTTGTCGAGTCGCCACACTCTCGCGAACAAAATGAAAATCAATCTCTATAGGGGTGTCAATTCGGGTGGGTCGGGTCGGGTTGAGTTTTTTTTTTTACCCAACCCGAACCCGACCCAAACCTGAGTTCAACCCAAAACACCTAAACCCGAACCCGGACAACCCGATCAACCCGAATCCGACCCATATAACCGGAAAGTCCGATTCAAAATGACTTTTTTGGGCTATTTTCCCTATAATTCTTCACTATTATCTCAATACTCCATCATCATCATACAAACATGATATTAATATATAAAACATCTAATTTTTTAAAATAAAATATGATTTAACCCAAAAAAACCCCACAAAACTCTATATTTATGTCAACCCGGGTCAACTCGAACCCGACCCGACCCAACACGAAAATTTTTAACTCTCCAACCCTCCAACCTGAACTCGACCTGAACCCGAAAATGTCTAACCCGAACCTGATTTTTTTCGGGTCGACTCGGGTTGGGTCGTCGGGTCAGGTTCATTTTTGACACCCCTAAATCTCTACATGCTTGGTATGAGGATGAAAAACATGATTTGTTGCAAGATAAGTTGCCTCAATATTATCACACCATATTTTAGGTGTAGTAGTTGGGAAAAAGTGTAATTCTGAAAGAAGATATTGTAGCCAAATAATTTCTGACGTTGCGTTAGCGATACCTTTATATTCAGCTTCAGTACTCGAGCGAGAGACTGTAGGCTGCTTCTTTGAAAGCCAAGAAATAAGATTTCACCAAGAAATATAGCATATCCACTAACATCTATCTTCAGGAGATCAAAACCAATCTGCATCACTGTAGGCAATCAACTCTCGTGAAAACTGACGATATAAAATAAGACCATATAGAATAGTGCCTTTGAGATATCGAAAAATTCTTTTAACACATTTTCAATGATGTTCAGTAGGAGCATGCATAAATTGATAGATACGATTCACAGCGAAAGTAATATCGGGTCGTGTAATTGTGACATATTATAGGGCGCCAACAATACTACGGTAGATATGGGGTTAGACATCAAAGAGGAGGATGAAGGTGCAGTGAAACCACCTTCAATGATTGGTGTGGAGATAGGATGTGCGCCATCCATTTTAGCTTGTTGTAGGAGCCTAGTAATGTATTTGCTCTGAGAGAGAAGCTCTATGCCAAGCAAAAAATGAGCATTACCAAGATTCCGAATAAGAAACTCTTGACGAAGAAGATGTAGTAAAGTAGTAATGTCATTTTGATCACTACCCGTTATTAATATATCATCCATATAAATCAGAACAACTAATGAAAATCCTCATTACATTTGTAGAATAGGGAAGAATCTATTTTTAAGCTAGAAAATCCCTGAATATGAAGCCAGGTAGATAGACGATGAAACCATGCACGAGGTGCTTGTCGAAGACCATATATAGACTTTTGAAGTTGACACACATGTGTTGAAAGTTGCGGGTGGATGAATCCAGGAGGTTGCTCGATATAAACAGTTTCTTCAAGGTGTCCATGAAGAAAAGCATTAGAAACATCTAATTAGCGTATTGACCAATTAGAGCTTACAGCTATAGACAGTAAGAATTTGATAGTTGTAATTTTTGATGACTGGAGTAAAAGTATAATTAAAGTCAATACCTAACTGTTGATTAAAGCCTTTAGCAACAAGGCGAGCTTTGTAACGTTCAATAGAACCATCTGTATGATACTTAATTCGGTAAACCCATTTAGAGCTCACAATATTCATAGATGGGGTACGAGGGACTAAGCTCTAGGTTGCATTATGAAGAAGAGTATCAAATTCTGTAACCATCGCAGCACGCCAATTTGGATCTTTGACTGCCTGTGTAAAACTAGAAGGTTTAACAAAATTTGAAGAAGCAAGAAGAGTACGTGGAAGAGGATAACGAGTGGAAACTGATTGACATGGTACATAAATATCACTTAAAGGAAGCATCCGTCGAGGAATATCATTATCAGAGCTACTCGGAGATGAGTGGTCAGATGGATGAGAATCAGAACTAGAGAGTGGATCACCACTAGTCGCCAAGTTTATAGGAACTTGTGGAGATGGAATAGGACTCAAGATAGCATCCCCCCTTGTACTTTCAATATGTTCTTATGAATCAATATGTGGGGCTTCTAGTATATTGCTTGGTGATATTAGATAATTACCTCGATTATATGAAGGAGGATCTGAGGTAGCAACTACAAACGGAAAACAAAGATTCATCAAAAGTAACATGTCGAGAAATATATATCCGATTGGTCGAAATATGTAGTCAACGGTATTCACGATGCAAATTACTATAACCAAGAAAAACACATTGTAAAGAGCGAGGGTTTAACTTGTGCTTAGAGTAAGGTCGTAGCCAAGGATAACATGTGTAACCAAAGATACGAAAGAATGAGTAATCTGAAGACAATTATAAAGTCTTTCCAAGGGACACTTATTTTAAAGTAGTGAAATGGGTAAATGATTGATAAGGTAGACTGCAGTTTGGATGACATTATCCCAAAATTTAAGTGAAACCGAGGCATGATTAAGAAGAACTAAGACAATTTTAACCACATGACAATGTTTTCTCTCGGTGGATCCATTTTGTTCAGGAGTGTGGGGACAAGAGACTCGATGGATGATGCCAGAGGAAGTAAAATGACGATGAAGCGTTTAATACTCTCCACCCCAATCAGAATGAAGGGAGAGGATTTTACGATCAAAATATCGCTCAACTTATTTTTGAAAGCGACAAAAAATATCAAAGAGATCAAACTATCTTTTTATAGGAAAAATCCAAGTAAACTTGCTGAAATTATCAATAAAAATAACATAATAAAGAAAACCTTGATTAAATAGAATAGGAGCAGGACCTCACACATCAAAGTAAATAATTTCTAAAGGAAAACTAGAAGTGCGAGAAGAAGACACAAAAGGTAATTTATGAGATTTTGTTTTCATGCAAGCTTCACATAAATGAGAAGAGGAGGCTAAAGAAATTGGTAAATCATACCGGTTAATAATATTCTAAACAACATGTAGAGACGGATGACCAAGACGTGCGTGCCAAGAGAATTTATCGGTTCTCCAACAAACGTATTAGTATAGGTGGGCTGAAGATGATAAAGACTGTCTTTAATATTTTCTCGGAGTAGAATATTTCCTATTGTGGAATCCTTCACAAAACAATAATGAGGATGGAATTCAAAGAATACATTATTATCAAGAGCAAACTAACGGATGGAAAATAAATTTTTAGTAATAGAAGGAACATGAAGAGTGTTGCGCATGCGAAAAGTATCACCATATGAATGAAAGGATGTGTTTCTAATGTGAGCAATTTGCAAATCTAAGTCATTGCCTATTTGTATCATCTAGGGTCCATGATAAGGTGAAGCTTTTGTGAGAATATTATAATCCGGTGTAACATGATGAGTGTAGGATAGAAAGCGCTAGAAGAGGGGGTGAATAGTGCTCATGGCTAATTCGTTTATTAGAGTAAAACACGCAGCGGAAAAATAAAATAATACATGAACACCAAGAGATTTATTTGGTTCGGAGCCTATGGTGACTCCTACTTAAAGGCCCACACTCGTTGAATGTTTACTATGGACAATCACTATCAATTCAAAAAATTACAATCTTAAGTACAGTTAATTAAATGCAGTAAAATATACCAACGACTAAAAATTAGTAAACTTGAAGCTTTTGGTCGTCGGAGTCGAGTTGCAACTTTGACGGATCGTTCTTTGAGTAGCACACGAAAGAAGGATCGCGATTTCAAGTTCTTTCTAAGCTGTTGCTCAAACCAGGCCTATATAGCCCGTGGAGGGCGCCTCCAACAACATAGAGGGCGGCCCTAAGCCTGTCGAAATCGCAGTGTCGATAAGCTCTCCATCTTCACTGCTTATCCGCCTGAGGACTCCTCCAAATTCCATAGAGGGCACCCTCCAAGCAGCGTCCAGGGCACCTCCAAGCTCCATGCAGGACACCCTCCATCCAGCGCCCAAGGTGCCTCCAAGCTCCATAGAGGGCACCCTCACACCTTGTTGCGGGGTTGTTGATCAAGTCACTCGAGGCACCTCCAAGCTCCAAGGAGGAAGCCTCAGGACTGTTTAATCGAGGTTTTTCTTGTGTGATTTCTATCCTACAAGGTATGTTAGTCTACAAACAAGGTATACCTTACAAAACAAAGTCAGTACAACCAAATAAGATAAATAAAACTTATTTTGACAGTCTCCGAACTGTCCGGTTTTGACTCCAGATTTCACTTTCGGAAATCCTAGGTCGAACCGATGCCTATTATTCTCTCGTCGGGGAACGCGTCCTCACCCACTCCTCTCAGGAGAGTTTACTTGTTTTTAGATCGGTCCTCCAGACCGACTGGTCTTTCTGCCTAGTGTTACCACCCCCTAGGGTTTTCCTCAGCCTAGGGTTACCACCCCTTAGGACAAAGGGTTACCACCCCCTAGGGGTTTCCTCAGCCTAGGGTTACAACCCCCTATGACCTAGGGTTACTACCCCCTAGGATTTTCCTTAGCCTAAGGTTACCGCCCCCTAGGACCTAGGGTTACCACCCCCTAGGGTTTTCCACCTGCCTAACCTCAGCTACCACCCCCTAGGACCTAGGGTTACCACCCCCTAGGACCTAGGGTTACCACCCCCTAGGATCTAGGATTACCACCCCCTAAGGTTTTCCACTTGCATAACCGCAGCTAGGACTTTTGCCTAAGTACACTTAGGACTTTCCTACAATCTCATTCAAACTTGTTAGATTACAACTTAACTTTGGACCCTTTGACATAATCAAAACCCAGGTTTGATCGTCGGATGCGTCCCGCACCGACAATCTCCCCTTTTTTGATTATGACAATATGGTTTAAAGTTAAGTAAAATATAACAAAAAAAAAAAGGAAATTTAAGTATGAGGATAAATATAATACTTTATAACAAACTCCCTTACTCTCTTTCATAAAAGTTATGTTTAAATTCTTATAGTTGACTTTTCTCTCCCCCTTTGATATAAATCAAAAATAGTACTAAGTAGAGAGAAAGTTGTAAAATATTTATTCTATTTAACTTTATGCTCCCCCTGAAGGGTAAAAACTTAGCTAATTTTTAAGCATTTGAAAGTGAGTCAATTTTTTCTATTTTAAAAACTTGGCTAAACTTAGCTTTTGAAAATAAGTGTTTGGATAAACACTTAGTTTAATTTATAACATAGACTTAGCTAATTATTTTGTCAAGTACTTAGCTTTTAAAAGAAGTTGATTAAAAACTTGGCATTAAAAATTAAGGTTTTTTTAGAAAAAAAACTTAGTTAAAAGTGCTCAACTTAAAATAAATTTTAATTAATGCTTAGTTTTAAAAAATAATAATAAAAACTAAGTTATGTACTTAGCTCCTTTTTTTTTTAATTAAAGACTTAGCTAAACTTCAGCTTTAAAAAATACTTAGTTTTCTAAACACAGACTTGTTAGAATGTATACTAAAAGTCTAGCTTTTTGTAAAGATTTATTTTGAAATAAGAATCACATTGGTCAAATCTCTACATTTATGATAAATGTAGTTATCCATTTAATTTATATTGTAGAAAACATGGTATGAGGAGACACACAGAAGATCATGTTATTAGTTCCTTATAAATTATAAACAATTGCTCACAACCAAGATGGAATGAGACAAACCATTGGAGTGGTTGTAGTATAATTAGGTATTAGTTTATCTTAACTAATAAATTACACTAGTACACTATGAGTGTATTGAGTAGGACCATTTGAGGTTGTTCTTTTTATACTGACTACATAAAAGAACAAAACCTCTATTATTATGAAAATGTGCACTCTTAATCATGATATAATAACAAACACGTATACTTAATATTTATTTTTTTAATTTATCAAAGGGTGTAATTTAGTTCGTTAAATCAATAGGTCCGATAAGTTGGGAAATGATATTATTTATATGGTGTGTTGTTGATTATAGAATGAAATTATGTCCTAGTAATCTAAGTTGATGATGTCCCCTTGAGGAGCTCATAAGGATTGTCATGTAAACCCTGCAGGTGGACTTAGTCCGACATTACAATAAGGTTGAGTGGTACTACTCATGGAGCTAGATATTAATTAAGTGAGTGTCAGTAACTCATTTAATTAATGGACATTCAATATCTTAAACATAGGGAGATTGATACACTCATAATAAGAAGGAGCCCATAATGTAATTTAGGATTGGTGCGGTAATTCAATAGTAGCTCTTTAGTGATATGAGTTATTATTGATGAACTTGAGTTGGGTGTTTGGGGCGAACATGGAAAGCTCAAGCTCATCGGGAGACCAAAACAAATTCCTCCTCTCGGTCCCTATTGTAGCCTCTTATATATAATCTTATATCCACCCAAAGCCTAGCCTCTTAGCCCATGCTAGGGGCCGGCCCCTATCCTTGCTTGGAGCCCAAGCAAGGGGCCGGCCAAGCCAAACTTGGAGCTCAAGCTAGGGTTGGCCAAGCCTTGCTTGGTGCCCAAGCAAGTGGTCGGCCAAGTAAGGAAAGGAAAGGAAAATTTTATTAAAAATAAAATTTTGATAAAATCTTTCCTTTTATGTTTTTATCCACATGATTTTAAAAGAATATTTTTAATTTTAAAATCTTTCCTTTTATAAATTTTCTACAAAGGATTAAAAAAGAGATTAGATATCTTTCCTTATTTGTAGATATCTATAATGTTAAAAGAAAGATTTTAATTTTTAAGAAAACTTTCCTTTTTTGTAACCATGATATAAAAGGAGTTTTATTTCTAAAATCTTATATTTTATAGAAATCTATAAAAGGATTTAAAAGAGAGAGATTTTAATTTATAAAATATTCCTTTTATAGCTAACTACAAAAGGGATATTTTAAAAGAGAGATTTTAATTTTTGTTTAAAATATTTCCTTGTTTTGTTAACAAGAGGTGGTCGGCCATGCCATGAATAGAAAAGAAAATTTTATTTTTTGTTATAAAACTTTCCCTTTTTGGATTCACCAAGGATTATAAAAGAGAGGTAAAGGGTGCCTTCATGGAACACAACTTCCATTCTATTGTTCCTCTCTCTTTTCCTTTGGTGGCCGACCCTCTTCCTTTCTCTCTTTTCCTTTTGTTTTCCACATTGTGGCCGGCGGCATCAAGTCTACTAGGAGCTTTGGTGGCCGGTTACTAGGAGGAGAAGAAGAAGAGAAAGTAGGCCCTCTTGTCTAGATCCCTTTGGTGGTCAGAGCTTGGAGGAAGAGAAGAAGGCTTTAGTGGATTTCTTCTTGGTAGATCGTCGCCCACACAACGTCCAAGAGAAGGAAAGGAATAAAATAGAAGATAAAGAGGTTTTTATTAACAAAGAAAGATATAACTAGTTGTCTTATTCCTCATCATACTAGTTTTCTTTGTACGGATTTTTGAATTACCAAACACAAGAGGCTAAGGATTCTAGGCAATCGAATTTATGTTTCGATATTGTGTTTCTTTTGTTTTTCGATCTTGTGATTCGATTATTCTTAGTGGTTAAACCTAGGGTTATTATAAGGAGATTAAATATTGAATTTCATTGAAAAAGGCTTTGTTTAGGAAGTGGTGGATGATCTTATACCCAAGAAGGTCTAGTGGCTCGCCATGTTTAACCTGGAAGCAGATCTTTGAAATAAATATTTAATTAACTTTGTAAAATGGGTGGATTTGGATTAATAATGTTAAGCATCGTTTGTGATCCAAGTCTAAACCTCTAAGAACAGATAAGTTGAACTTGGAATCAATAATGTTAAGTTCTGTTTCCGATTCCAAATTTAATTTCTAAAGAACACAATAGGTTACTAGGAAAGGTTTGGAACTTGTACAAAATTTTTGTACAGGGGAACCAGTACGATATTCTGAATAGTAACCAACAATTGGTATCAGTGCTAGGATATTGCCTCTCTGTGTTTGGTTTTTCAATTTAATTATGCACATGTCATACATATTTTAGGCATGATAATAGTAGGATATGCAAATAGATTAACTCTATGGTTGCAGGCTGTTGGTTGGTCCTAGGAGGATCGTACCGGTTTCACTGTACAAAAATTTTGTACAAGTGTCGAACCTTTTCCTAAACAACCTATTGTATTCTTTAGAAGTTAAATTAGGAATCGTAAACGAACTTAACATTATTGATTCCAAACTTAACTTATCTGTTCTTAATCGTTTAGACTTGGATCGCAAGTGGAACTTAACATTATTGATCCAAATCAACCTATGTTATAAATTCAATTAAATATTAATTTCCAAAACTGACTTCCAGGACTGCATGGCGAGGCACATGACCTTCTTGGGTATGGGAGCATCCACCACCGCCTAGACAAAGCCTTTTAAGAAAATCTAATATTTAATTTCCTTATATAACTCTAGGTTTAACCTAAAAGAACAATCGAATCACAAATTCGAAAAAGAAGAAAACAAAAACTCGAAAAAACTATTTCGAAAACTCTAGAATCATATGCTTCTTGTGTTTGGTATTTCCAAAAATAACTATACAAAGAAAACTAGTATGATGCGGAAAACAATTACTAGTTATACCTTTCTTTGTAAGCAAATACCTCTTGATCTTCTACCGTATTCCTCTTCTAATCTCGGACGTTGTGTGGACAACGACCTTCCGAGACGAGAACCACCAAGCTCCTTCTTCTCCAATCTAGATTCGGCCACCATCAATTCTCCAAGAGAAGTAGAGGTTCGGCCATCACCACCAAGCTCCAAGGGATGCTAGAAACAAAGTCTCCTTTCTCTCCTTCTTCTCCTAGCTAGAACCGGCCACCATCACCAACTCCAAAAGAAAGATGCAACCGGCCACTAAAGAAGAAGAGAAGAGGAGAGGGAGAACCTCTAGGGCCGGCCATACGAAGGAGAAAATGAGAGGAAGAAAAGAATAGAGTTCATCTCTTGAAGACACCTCTAATCCCTCTTTTATAATCCTTGGTCTTGGCAAATATGGAAATTTAAATAAAAACTTCCTTAATTCTTTTACCATGAAAAGGAAAATTTTAATTAATTAAAATTTAAATCTTTTTCTTAATTGTAATGGCCGGCCACTTTAAACTCCAAAACAAGGAGAGTTTAATTAACATAAGAATTAAAAACTTCCTAATTTGTTTCCGGAAATTTATAAAAAAAATTCTCCAATAATTTTTCCCTTCATGGTGGATTATAAAAAGAAATTTTTATAAATTAAAATCTTTCTTTTAAACATGTGGACAATTTTCAAAAAGGAAAGTTATCTCTCTATAAATAAGGAAAGATATCAAATATTTTCTTAATCTTTTGTAGAAACTTATAAAATAAATATTTAATTTTTAAACTCTCTTTTAAATCATGAACATGGTTAAAAAAGGAAATTTTTCTCAAAATTAAAATCTACCTTTCAATCTACAAATAAGGAAAGATTTCAAATCTTTTCTTAATCTTTTGTAGAAAGCTATAAAAGGATAGATTTAAATTTTAAACTCTCTTTTAAAACCATGGAATCCACATAAGAAAAAATTATAAATAAAATTCCTTTTAATGTGATGTGGCCGACCACATCATGCTTGGATTCCAAGCATTGGTCGACCACCAACTTGGCTCAACCACTTGGTCTTGGCCGACCCTAGCTTGGGTTCCAAGCTAGCTTGGCCGGCCCCCTTGGGTTGCGTAAGAAGTGAGTATGTGGTGGGTATAAATCTCTATATACAAGAGGCTACGATAGGGACCGAGAGGAGGAATTGGATTTGGTCTCCTGATAAAATTAAGCTTCCCGTGTTCGCCACGAACACACAACTTAACTTCATCAATAATAATTCATACCACTAAAGAATTATTATTGAACTACCGCACCAATTTGAAATTATATTTTGGGCTCCTTCTTATTATGAGTATTTTAGTCTCCCTGTGTTTAAGATGTCGAATGCCCACTAATTAAATGAGTTACTGACAACTCACTTATTTAATATCTTAGTCCAAGAGTAGTACCACTCAACCTCATCGTCATGTCGGACTAAGTCCACCTGCAGGGTTTAACATGACAATCCTTATGAGCTTCTCTTGGGGTCATTCTCAACCTAAATTACTAGGACACAGTTTCCTTCTATAATCAACAACACACACTATAAGTAATATCATTTCTCAACTTATCGAGCTTATTGATTTATCGAGCTAAATCTCACCCATTGATAAGTCAAAGAAATAAATACTAAATATATGTGTTTGTTATTATATTAGGATTAAGAGCACACATTTCTATAATAACTAAGGTCTAGTTCTTTTATCAAGTCAGTATAAAAAGAACTTACCTAAAATGGTCCTACTCAATACACTTAGAGTGTACTAGTATAATTTATTAGTCAAGATAAACTAATCCCTAATCACACTACGACTTTACCGACGGTTTGTTCCTTTCCATCTTAGTCGTGAGCAACTGTTTATAATTTATAAAGAACTAATAACATGATCTTCTATGCGTGACACCACACACCATGTTATCTACGATATAAATTAATTAAACAACTACACTTAACATAAATGTAGATATTTTTGACCAATGTGAATCTTTATTTCAAAATAAATGTTTACAAAAACTAAGCTTTTAGTATACACTCTAACACAGGCATCCTAGATCCAACTATTATGACCATAATGTGTTTGTCTGTGATTGGACCCTCGGACATGTCGAGGGTATTTTATGTGTGTGCATGATTATATGTATTAAATACAGCAAGAACTGTATTAGTTTTAGGATTTTACTTTTTGTTCGATCTAGATTACATGTACATTCCTTCGTGGAATATAGGATCGATAAATGTAAAATTCTATTTTTGTCATGGATCGTATCCTTGCGAGGCATGGTACTATTTGAGGACCCGAGGCGTAGTGGAAACAGAAGCAAGATAGATGCGACAACTAGACCCGATTGCGGTGGCTAAAGATGGCAGCAGCTAGGGTTGGCAGCACACAGAGGACAGTGATGTAAGAGACCATAATAGTTGGAAAATTATTTTTCCATATTTATTACTTTTTATTTGCTATGATGTGTGTGTGCATGTGATGTGTGCTTGCATGATAAAATCCTCATCTTAAATAACTAAGTGGGAGAGTGATTTATAGATAAATTTCATGGTCTCCATTACTGGTTTGTAAGTGATGCAAACAAACTTGTGCGTTGGCTCTGAGTGCCTCCCTCCACATCGGATGAGTTTGTTTGCGGATCACTAGATCAAACTTCCTTTATGGATGGTTATAGAAAATTATTTAGGAGCGTGCGATCTTCTCCAACTGAAGAGACACAATCCTATTTAATGGACTAAGTATCAAGTAATGGTATACACTTAGGCGCATTTAATAGTATCCTCCCCAATGGAGTCACTACTGTTATTTATGTGATCAAAGGAATACCAACTATTAATTTTATTTGTCATAAAGTTAGAATGACAAGAATAAAATTAATAGGTAAAACCTCCTCTTACAAATGTTTGAATTTGTATACGTCCACACTAACGTGACTTACAAAATTCACGGTGTTTTGAGGTGTTGGTGAATTTAAATAATATTGTTTGAGGACTCAATATTATTCTAAATTCTAAAGTATTGGCCAAAACCTATTTTATGATTCTTAGGATGACTTTCAATTCACTGGCTATTATTCTGAAAGAGAACTAAGTTACTGGTCCAAATTACATAAATTGGAAAAAAACCTGGATATTGTCCTAATTGCTGAAGGCTATAAGTTTGTACTATTAGAGGTCTGCCCTAATGAGCCTAATAGTGATTCTAGTGAAGAGGAAATTGAGTATCATAAGAAATGGGTCAAGGCAGATGAGATGACGCGGTGTTACATTTTGGCTTCTATGTCAAATGTGCTGCAACATCAGTATCAGTCCATGACTACAGCCTATAACATGATGTACAATCTCAAGGAACTCTTCGGATACCAGAATCAGGCTACTAGGCAAGAGACTATGAGAAACTTAATGGCAGCCACCATGTCTAAGGGGATACCCGTAAGGGATCATATTCTAAAGATGATGGCTAACTCGTCTTTGCCAAAAATACTAATGGATAAATTGGTCAATTCATTCAGTTTTTGTTATGACATTGTTGATAGGAAAAAGTTTTAATGAACTTTAACTAGGATAAACTTGGTTATGCATTTGATGGTAATAAAGATAGTCAATAAGATTGTATAAACAATGCAATGCAAGTATTTGAAATGTTCATCTATTTTCTTCACATAATTCACTATATTAATTGTCGATTTTGTTTCTCTCGATAATGAACATCTCTATAAATATCATTACAACTTCTACAAGTGAAAGTTTTTTTTTAAAAAATAATTTACAAGATCTCAATAAATCTTCCCACTGTTGTAATCTCTCCAAATTAAAAAAATCAAATGTTTCTTTGTACTTTTTAAATGGTTCAAATTATACTTTTATAGTAGTTTTTTAGCTGAACTGGATTAAACCGCGCCACAATGGGTGACATGTCTTGGCCGCATCAGATGTTAGAATATGAAATACGGTCGTGCCAAGCAACACAGTCAATCTATACTTGTTATTGAAAAATTCGGTCGGTTCAATTAATTTAAAAATATTTTAGTGGCTCTACTTTGACTAAATCAGTTCGGTCAGTACGTTCAATTTTAAACTTATTGTTCGGTCTTAAATCTTTCCTGCACCCTTACCTCTTAACCATAGCTATGCATCAATGCCCTAATTAACAAAGCCAAAGGCCACCTATGTTGCACAATCAATGCAATCAACTACACATGTCCTTATATTTTTCAGAGATTGACATAAGAATACTGGACTGATAGATAGTACACTGTAAAAGTTTCCTAATTATTTTGGTGGCTGATAAATATTTTTTATGAAACTGGATAATTACTCTAGAATTAATGGCCATAAGCCTAATACATGATATCAATTAAAAAAACTTAGGACAAACAAAGTGTTATTAATACCAGTTATAAAGCAAGACACCATTTTCTTTCTCGAAGGTTACAAATGAGCTTAACCCAATCTCCATAGCCAAGAGACTGAATGGGAGAGGAGATACCGAGATAGGCGAGATTCAAGAACGCTAGAAAAAATATTTGATAGATATTTGAAATTATCAAATGAGTTGAAATCTTTTCTTTTTCATAATTTAAATATAAATGCAGATAATTTATATTGTAGGACATCTTTATTATATAAAAAATTAAAGAAACACACATATATGGACCTAGCCACAAATACACATCCATACTTCATCATAATACTCCGGCTGCAAGAGCCTCCTTTTGCCACCGGCCGGTGGTACAATGATCAGTTGCGCTTTGCACGGCTTGCAACCATTGCACTTGTTGTCACATTCAGGCGGAGCCGAATCTCCTATGGCTATCCGCCTCCATTCCTTGGTCGTGACCTCCTTGTTCATCTGTGCATTAGAGCTTTCTTCACTTGCGATCTCAGCATGTATTCCTCTACCTGATAATAGATTAAAACAATGATCATATATTGGAAAAAAAAAGGATATTAACTAAAAATAATTGCCCGGATTATACCACAAATGATGGAGAAGGAAATAATGAGACATAGAGCCGCAATTCCTTTCAACTCCATTGACAAAATATTAGATTTGTTATGTGAGAGGAGCAACAAATACAGTGGATATATTTATAGGGTCAATTCACTACCTCGATGGATTATGAATTGAAACTATATTTACAAGACTAGTCGCTAATTATTGTGAAATTAATAATTATTCGTATACAAGGAATTTATTTATTGTCATTAATTATTTTTAGTTATTATTGGAAACTCTTTAATTGTATTTTTGTGCCACACAAATTATTGGAAGGAAAAAAATATTTAAAATAAATTATCTTGCTAGTTTTATTATAAATTTTTATCTGTACTCTTTTATGACTAATTGGATGAACCCAAAATAAAATTAGTAATTTTCATAAATATATCAATCAATATCTAAAGTTTAAGATTTAGCTTCAACATATTATTAAAATTTCTTTATTATTTAATTAGAAATTTAGAATTATCTTTAATTCCATATCTTAGAATTGATAATAATATGAGTAGAAAAATTTCTATAAAAATTTTGGGATAACGATATTAAAAAATATATTTTCCTTAATTTTTTAGTTAACATCAAATATGATATTAAATTAATTATTTTTACAAGGAGAAGTTTATTATAGTAAAATGGTGTTTTATGATATAAAAAATTAAATTAATTTTTTAATAAAGTATGTTACCCGTTCTTGTATTATATTACTAAAATATGATATTTTCGATTATACTTTTCCGCCTTTCGGTCTTAAATTAATAAAAATAAAAATAATTTTTTTATTTAAATCGTAAATTAAATAAAAAAATAAAAACTTAATTATTTTATTGGAACAACTTGTTGTTTCAGTTCATCGACCCTTTAATTCCTCACCATCGCCCCCAGCCGGCGGGGAAGATGAGGCGATGGACCGGCGGGGGCGTCATCTTTGCCCTCGCACTACTTCTCATAACCCGCCACGCCCTTCTACTCGCCTCCACCTACGCCGCTGCTCCTCAGCATCTGTCCCCCTCCCTCCCCGCTGCTCCTCCGCCTGTGCTTTCTGCTCTCCCTCAACTCTCACCGGATCCCTGGCCTCGACGATCCCTTCCCTGCGCACAATTTCACCGCCTCGCCGCCTCAGCTCGGCACTTTTAACTCGAGTATGGCCATGTGGGCTCATATGCGCGCTCTCCTCCTCAGATCCGACACGCTCCCTGGTACTGCAGACGGTGTGTTGGAGGCATCTATTGCGTGGTAGGAGCTGGCCGGGTGTCTCTCTGAGCGAGAGGATCGATGACGAAGAGGCCTCTTTTGTGCTCCCTGATGCTGCCCAGCTCGAGAAAGGAGCTGGGCACAATCCCGTGTGGGTTTGTGGAGGACTCTGCGGTGACAATGGTTGGATCTCCTGTTGGGGTCAATGGCAATGGCCGATTTTTGATTCATCTCGCGGATCTGATCTTTCCGAATGGATAGAGAAAAGAAATAATATAATATTTTTTAATTATCTTATTATTAAAATCAATAAATTTATTTATACAAATTTTTTAAAATAATAATGGAAAGATTAAATGAGACATACAATTATAATAATTATAAACATATTAATATAATAGATTTGGAAATATTATTTTTTCTATTTGATTCATGAATCTTGTGTCAAATATAATAAATTTCAATTGATTGAAATCAATTAAAGATTATTTCTATTGTTGTCATTATCCCCGACAAACTCAATGAGAGTGTCTGAACATTGAATTTGAGTGCTAACTTGGTGAAACATTGTCTAGATAATGACTTGGTAAATATATTAGCAATTTGATCTTCCGTAGAAATATAAGAAATCGAAAGTTGTCGAGTCGTCACACGCTCGCAAACAAAATGAAAATCAATCTCTACATGCTTGGTATGAGGATGAAAAACATGATTTGTTGAAAGATAAGTTGCTTCAATATTATCACATCATATTTTAGGTGTAGCAGTTGGGAAAAAGTGTAATTCTGAAAGAAGAGATTATAGCCAAATAATTTCTGACATTGCGTTAGCGATACCTTTATATTCAGCTTCAGTACTCGAGTGAGAGATTGTAGGTTGCTTCTTTGAAAGCTAAGAAATAAGATTTCACCCAAGAAATATAGCATATCCACTAACATCTATCTTCAGGAGATCAAACCCAATCTGCATCACTGTAGGCAATCAACTCTCGTGAAAACTGACGATATAAAAGAAGACCATGTAGAATAGTGCCTTTGAGATATCGAAGAATTCTTTTAACACCTTTTCAATGATGTTCAATAGGAGCATGCATAAATTGGTAGACACGAGTCATAGCGAAAGCAATATCGGGTCGTGTAATTATGACATATTATAGGGCACCAACAATACTACGGTAGATCTGGGGTTAGACATCAAAGAGGAGGATGAAGGTGCAGTGAAACCACCTTCAATGATTGATATGGAGATAGGATGTGCACCATCCATTTTAGCTTGTTGTAGGAGCTTAGTAATGTATTTGCTCTGAGAGAGAAGCTTTATGCCAAGCAAAAAATGAGCATTGCCAAGATTCCGAATAAGAAACTCTTAACGAAGAAGATGTAGTAAAGTAGTAATACCATTTTGATCACTACCCGTTATTAATATATCATCCACATAAATCAGAACAACTATTGAAAATCCTCATTACATTTGTAGAATAGGGAAGAGTCTATTTTTGAGCTAGGAAATCCCTGAGTATGAAACCAGGTAGATAGACGATGAAACCATGCACGAGGTGTTTGTCGAAGACCATATATAGACTCTTGAAGTTGACGCACATGTGTTGAAAGTTGCGGGTGGATGAATCCAGGAGGTTGCTCCATATAAACTGTAACGCCCGAAAATTTTCAAAATAATTATTAGAAATATCCTAGTATTTTTTTTTGGAATTTTAGGATATTTTTACAGAATTTTTAGAGTAGCGGAGGTAGCAAAAATAAATAGAATCGTAAAATAGCCTACGCGGGAATTGAACCCGAGACTTAGCAAACTCTATGACTTATGGTAACTCTAGTAACCAAGTGAACCCAGCAGGGCCGTGTTGAAAGAAGAGGGAATCAATTAGATTTATAGTTAAGTTGGGTGAATTAACCACTTAATATAAATAGAAAATAATTAAGTGAGGAGTTAATTTCTGATCGTGATTTCTCTTCCCAAACCCTCACACACCGCCGACTTCTCTCTCCCTCACCCTCTCGGCGCCCAAGTCCAAGGAAGCCTAGGGTTTCATCCCAAGGGCTATAGGAGCACCTTCCGGCAACGACTTCGGCTCAAGAACGCTCCTCTCCGAGAGAAGAGCACGTAGACGCAAGGAGATCGACGAAGGGATCTTCTCCACCGGAAATCTAGCGATCAGATCGTAAGGAAATCTAGCACAGGAAGTAAGAAACCCCTCACCTGCAGTATAAGTAGTGTTGGTTGCTACTCGGAAAACCTAGAGGTTCCACTGTACAAAAATTTTGTACAAAGGTCTGAACCTTTTCCTAGCTACCATGTGTTCTTTTAAATTAAATTTTGGATCGCCTGCGGAACTTAACACGTTTGATCCAAAACTTAATCTATTTGTTCTTTAAGGTTTAGACTTGGATCTCCTGCGGAACTTAACACGTTTGATCCAAATCACCTAAGTTATTAATTCCATTAAATATTAATTTCCATAATTGGTTCCCAGTACTGACGTGGCGAGGCACATGACCTTCTTGGATATGGGAACAACCACCACCGACTAGACAAAACCTTTTATGAAAAGCTAATATTTAAATTCCTAAAATAACTTTAGGTCAACCAAAAAGAACAATCAAATCACAAGGAAAAGAAAAATAAAAGAACACAACTTCGAAAAACATATTCGAAATACTAGAATCGTAAGCCTCTTGTATTTGATATTATTTCCATAAATAACTAGCATGATGCGGAAAGGAAAAATTACTAGTTATACCTTCTAAAAAGACCTCTTGATCTTCTACCGTATTCTTCTTCTAACCTCGGACGTTGTGTGGGCAACGATCTTCCGAGATGAGAACCACCAAGCACCTTCTTCTTCCTTGCAAATTTCGGCCACCACAATTCTCCAAGAGAAGTAGAGGTCCGGCCACCACCACCAAGCTCCAAGGGATACAAGAAACAAAACCACCTTTCTCTCCTTCTTCTCCTAGCTAGAACCGGCCACCATCAAGAGCTCCAAGAGAGGTTGCCACCGGCCATAAGAAGAAGAGAAGAGGAAGAAGCTAGGGCCGGCCACCAAGGAGGAAAAGAGAGGAGAAGAATAATAGAGTTGATCACCCGTGAAGGCACCTCTACCCCCTCTTTTATAATCCTTGGTCTTGACAAATAAAGAAATTTTAATAAAAAATTCCATAATTCTTTTGTCATAAAAAAGAAAAATTATTTCAATTAAAAAACAATTTTCTTCTTTTAATAATAATGGCCGGCCACTTCTAATTCCCCAAAACAAGGAAAATTTAATTCACACAAGAATTAAAACTTCCTAATTTGTTTCTAGAAATTTATAAAAATTTCTCCAATAATTTTTATCCCTTCATGATTGGTTAATAAAAAGGAAATTTTATAAATTAAAATTCTTCATTTAAACATGTGGATAATTTCCAAAAGGAAAGTTATCTCTAAAAATTAAAATCTCTTTTCAATCTACAAATAAGGAAAGATATCAAATCTTTTCTTAATCTTTTGTAGAAACTAATAAAAGAGAATATTTAATTTTTAAACTTCTCTTTTAAATTATTATCATGGTTAAAAAGGAAAGTTTTTCTTTAAAAATAAAATCTCCTTTCAATCTACAAATAAGGAAAGATTTCAAATCTTTTCTTAATCTTTTGTAGAAAGCTTTAAAAGGAAAGATTTAATTTTTAAACTCTCTTTTAAAACTATGATATCCACATAAGAAATAATTTTAATAAAAAATCCTTTTTAATATGATGTGGCCGGCCACCTAAGCTTGGGCTCCAAGCTATTGGCCGGCCACCTTAAGGCCAACCTTTAGGCTTGGCCGGCCCTAAGCTTGAGCTTCATGCTTAGCTTGGCCGGCCCCTATTGGTTGGGTAAGAAGGTGGGTATGTGGTGAGTATAAATCTCTATATACAAGAGGCTACGATAGGGACCGAGAGGAGGAATTGGTTTTGGTCTCCCGATGAAATTAAGCTTCCCGTGTTCGCCCCGAACACACAACTTAATTCCATCAATAATAATTCATTCCACTAAAGAACTATTATTGAACTACCGCACCAATCCCAAATTACATTTTGGGCTCCTTCTTATTATGAGTGTGTTAGTCTCCCTGTGTTTAAGATGTCAAATGTCCACTAATTAAGCAAGTTACTGACAACTCATTTAATTAATATCTTAGTCCAAGAGTAGTACCACTCAACCTTATCGTCATGTCGGACTAAGTCCACCTGCAGGGTTTAACATGACAATCCTTATGAGCTCCTCTTGAGGACATTCTCAACCTAGATCACTAGGACACAGTTTCCTTCTATAATCAACAATACACACTATAAGTGATATCATTTCCCAACTTATCGGGCTTATTGATTCATCGAACTAAATCTCACCCATTGATAAATTAAAGAAATAAATATCAAATATATGTGCTTGTTATTATATTAGGATTAAGAGCACACACTTCCATAATAACTGAGGTCTTTGTTTCTTTATAAAGTCAGTATAAAAGAAACGACCTCTAATGGTCCTACTCAATACACTCTAAGTGTACTAGTGTAATTATATAGTTAAGATAAACTAATACCTAATTACACTACGACCTTCCAATGGTTTGTTCCTTTCCATTATGGTCGTGAGTTACTGTTTATAATTTATAAGGTACTGATAACATGATCCTCTGTGTGTGACACCACACACCATGTTATCTACAATATAAATTAATTGAACAACTACATTTATCATAAATGTAGACATTTGACCAATGTGATTCTTATTTCTAGATAAATGTTTATACCAAAAGCTAAGCTTTTAGTATATATTCTAACAATCTCCCACTTATACTAAAAGACTAAGCTGCCATATCTGCTGCCATACATCTGATTCCCAACCCTTCAACATGTCCATCAAAAGCTCTCGCCTTAAGGACCTTAGTGAAAAGATCTATAGGTCATCATCTGATGCATTCTAGGCGGCAACAACTTCTCCTCGTTTATACGACTTCTCGTATTGGGTGGTACTTGCGCTCTATTGTGTTTACTTGGCTTATAGACTCATGATTTCTTCGAGTTTGTTACTGCACCATTATTATTACAATAAATTGTAATAATCTTTGGTCAAACTAGAAATCATATCTAAATCTATCTTGAGGTAATTAAGTCATTCAGCTTTTATGGCTTCCTCAGAGGCTTGCCATATACTAAGCTTCTATGGTGGAGTCCAGAAAAACACCTATGCTTATCACTCTTCCATAGTTATGACTTTACCTCCTAAAGTAAACATAAAACCCCGAGGTTGACTTATTATTGTCCCTATCCGATTGGAAGTCAAAATCCATGCAACCCACAGGGACCAAATTAACTGCCTTGTAAGCTAGCATATAATCTCTAGTTCCTCTAAGGTACTTTAATATATGCTTTACTGTAGTCCAATGTCCTTGTCTAGGGTTACTTTGATATCTGCTAACTATGCCCTTGGCAAAACAGATTTCTGATCTCGTGCATAGCATACATTAGGTTCTCTAACTGCCGAAGCATAAAGAACTGCCTACATGTCCTCAATCTCCTTTGATGTCATCGGAGACATCTCTTTAGATAAAGACACTCCATGCTTAAAAGGTAAGAAACCTTTCTAGGAGTTTTGCATGCTTAAAATGAGCAAGGATTTTTCCGATGTATCAAGCTTGGGATAAGTAAAATATATTTTTTCTTGCGATCCCTTATTACTTTGATCTCAAGAATATATACATTCTCCCAAGTCCTTAAAATGCCTAAGTCACAATTTAAAATGCGACTTAGGCATTTTAATAGTTTAACTAAATGCGATAGAAGCATTTATTTAGTATATGCAGTTTTACTACAGCTTATATGGGACTACGATCCAATGGGTGGGCTCCCACAGTCGCCTCTAGGTTCAGATAACCTAGCTCTAGGTTCAGATAACCTAGAAATAACAAGATAAGAAATTTCAGCTATAATCAGTATTTTACTTTCAGCAGAGGCACTGTACTGGACTAGATGTCCATTGGGTTGGGCTCCCACAGTCGTCCCTAGGTTTAGATAACCTAGTAAACCCTACTAAATTTGGGACTTGCAAACCCGGGTCTAGTTAGATATGCGCGCATAGCAAGTATAGTTGCCGGGCCCATCAGCAGCATGATTATGTATTTTAATCTACTATGGTAAATAGTTTTCAAAACTCACAAATCAGTTGTGTGTACAGTTTAATTTCAGTTCTAGCTTAGTTTTAGTGTAGCTCAGTTCATGCTTTAGCTTAGCTCTTTCTTATTGATACATGTGATAATTCTATGATCAGTTTTGATTCTATGTTTTGTATGATAGTACTTCATGCCATCCTTTAACATGTTCAGCGTAGATTTCAATAGCATGTTTTAAAAGCATACATTGCATCGCTATGCATGTTTTGTGAGGTAGATGGTTTCTTACTAAGCGTAAAGCTTACAGATACTTCTTTCCTTATACTGCAGATAAGGGTAAAGGAAGGATGGATTAGCGGAGGCTGGAGGACAATGCGATGAAGATGTGTGTGGAAAAAAAAAGGAACTTGGAATAACGATGTTTGGGCACTAGCCCACTTAGAACATAGCATTTTCTTTATGTCATTGCTTTCCTGCACTTTAGTTGTTTAAGTGTTTAGAATTATGACAGTTATGCATAGATGGTTAGTTGTCATGATATTAGCTAGCTAACCATAAGTAATGTTATGCCTAGTAGTTCTATTTGATGCTTATAGAGTTGATACATGTGATTTTGGCACGAACCAGTGCTGAAATCAGACTTCTGCTATGAAATCAGAAACCCCGATCGATCGGCCGATCGATTGGGGGTCTTCAATCGATCAGCTGATCGATTGGTGATCTTGTTCCACGAACAGTAAGCTGTTGGATCGATCAGTCGATCGATCCAGTCGCTCTCTGTCGTGAACAGGAAGTTGGCGGATCGATCAACCGATCGATCGAGGAATCAGGGAATTTGCTCCTGCGAATAGAGAGCTCTGGAATCGATCACTGGATCGATTGACCGATCTGGATCGATCAGCCGATCGATCCAGAATATTACCCCGAGCACAGTAGCAATCTGAATCGATCCATGGATCGATCCAACAGCTTGTAATCGGTTGAGTTCAATCTGGATCGATTGGGAAGCTGGGTTTTGACCAAGAGACCTTGTAATTCAGCTCCTTGACCATATGGGATGTAGGATATACCAGGTATACCTTAGATTACATCCCTCGGCACATGTAGGACCAAGAACTTGTATTAGTTTAGCAAAGTTTTAAATTGGTACAGCTTTCCGCACCTAGACTTAGTGGTGGTCATGGATATAGTTTAGCACAGCATAATGTGACGGTCCGGCCTTACAGCCTAGCCAGTAGAAGGCGGGCCGTTACAGAGTGGTATTAGAGAAAAAGTTCCATACTTCCTGCACAAACAACAGCATTGAACTTGCAGCTTCCAAGTAAGAACATCTCTCACTTTATTTATGTTTCTTGTTTTCATGTTTAGAGATAACTAAAGTATGTTTATTCATGATAGTGTCTAACATGATAACCATAGTTATGCAAATATGATTGTCTTAGTTATGTATGTCCTCCCTGTCTCTAGAAATGGCACAAGGACGCCCAGCTAGAAGGGCACCAGCTACTGAGCCCCAGCATGAGGCAGGCAGTTTAGTGCCTCCCCCAGACCTTACAGCAGTAGTGGCTCAGTTACAGAAGCAACTAGCTGAACATCAACAGGAGATAGCCACCCTCAGGGCTAATCAGCAGAACACTCCCACTGTCACCCCAGAACCCAATTTAGCGACCCCAGTGGTGATAGAGGTTCCACCAGTCCAACCTGCAGCACCAGTAGCCCCAGTAGTAGGGGCAAGGGGAGAAGTCTATCTGATCCAGTGGCAGAGAGTTAAGCCAGAGAACTTCTCAGGCACCAGTGAACCATGGGATGCTCAGGCCTGGTTCAAAACACTGGAGAGTACGATGGAGCTTCTGGACTGACCAGAACATGAGAAGGTGAAGTGCGCCTCCTTCTGCCTAGTAGGAGATGCACGCATGTGGTGGGAGAGAATTAGAGTGAAGCGCCCAGTAAACCAGATGACATGGGCTGACTTCGAGAAAGAATTCTTTGAGGAGTTCTTTCACATGCGGGTCACAAACCGTCACTGCGATGAGTTTACTGAATTTTGCCAGGGCAATCTTCAAGTTGAGGAGGCCGTGAAGAAATTCAACAGGCTGGCTCGTCTGTGTCCCGAATTAGTCAGCACTGAAAAGGAAAGGGTCTGACTGATGCTTAAGATGCTGAGGTCGGACATAGCACTGAATGTAGCTAGTGGCGTTCATAGGCCACAAACCACAGAAGAACTAGTAAGTAGTGCCCTCATCACGGAACATTACCAGAATAGTATCAAGCAGCAGAAGCAAGTTCTCTCAGAATCCAAAGGCCAAGGAGGCTCAGGTACTCAGAAACATCAGGGCCACAGCTCCCACGGCTCTAACTGGAAAGGGAACTCCAGCAACAAACGCAAACCCGGGAGTTACCCAAAAGGAGGACCAGCTAGTAAACAGCCTAGTTATCCCAAATATGATACTTGTGGGAAATTCCACCCTGGAGTTTGTCGTAAGGGCACACGGGGATGCTTCGAATGTGGACAAGAGGGACATATGGCTAAGCAGTGCCCAAACAAGACTGGTGTTCCTCAGCCACAGCCGATTCAGTACGACGGCCAGCCAGCTCAGTTACATCATATGCAGGCTGCTTTAGATGGTCCGCACATCAGCCAGGGCAGACTAGAAGCCTCTCCAGCTACGACCAATGCGAGGATTTACTCACTCACCAGAGAGGACGTAGCGACTGCCTTGACAGTTGTTTCAGGTCATATTAGTATTTTACAACAAAGTACAACTGTCTTATTCGATACTGGGGCAACCCATTCCTATATATCCAGGATGTTTTCCAAAAAGTTAGCAATACCCCCAGAGGTACTCAGCAGTCAGTTTTTGACAACACTGCCTTCAGGGGAAATTATGGCATCCACACACTGACTCAGAGCAGTGCCAGTCATTATAGCAGACAGAGAACTCTTTTGTGATCTAATAGTGCTAAATATGACTGATTACGATGTTATTTTTGGGATGGACTTCCTGATCAGATACGGTGCCTCTATAGAGCGTCGTAAACAGAAAGTCGTATTCCAACCCGAAGCAGAAGTGCAGTTCAAGTACATTGGAGAACCGAAGAGAAACGCCAAGAAGTTTCTCTCAGCTGTAAAAGCACAGAAATTAATGGATTCAGAATGTACGGGATTCCTAGCACATGTAGTCAATACCAGTCAGAATAGGGACCAATAGCTAGAAGGGGTCCGAGTTGTATGTGACTACCCAGCAGTCTTCCCTGAAGAGTTACCAGGCCTAGCACCAGACAGGGAGATTGAATTTGAGATAGAACTCATTCCCGGTACGAATCCTATCTCTAAAGCACCTTACCGCATGGCTCCAGCAGAACTGAAGGAACTTCATGAGCAACTACAGGAGCTGCTTGACAAGGGCTTCATACGTCCTAGTCACTCACCATGGGGAGCGCCTGTATTGTTCGTGAAGAAGAAGGACGGGAGCATGCGCCTGTGTATAGATTACCGAGCACTGAACCAAGTCGCGATCAAGAACAGGTATTCTCTTCCCAGAATAGATGACCTGTTCGATTAGCTAAAGGGAGCAGCAGTGTTCTCTAAGATAGACCTCAGATCAGGTTATCATCAGGTGAAAGTTAAAGAAGGGGATATACCCAAGACAGCATTCAGGACTAGATACGGACATTATGAGTTCGTAGTCATGCCCTTTGGCGTGACAAATGCTCCAGCTACTTTTATGGACCTCATGAATAGAGTATTCAGGGACTATCTAGATAGATTTGTTATTGTGTTTATCGATGACATTCTTATCTATTCAGGAACTCAGGAAGTACACACAGAGCACCTGAAAATAGTGTTGCAGACTCTTCAACAGAACCAGCTATACGCCAAATTCACGAAATATGAATTTTGGTTAGATTAGGTGTCCTTCCTGGGTCACATCATCTCAAAGGATGGTATCATGGTAGACCCTAGTAAAGTAGAAACTGTGAGTAACTGGGAAAGACCCAAGAACGCCAGTGAGATCAGAAGCTTTCTGGGATTAGCAGGTTATTACAGAAAATTCGTAGAGGACTTCTCTAGGATAGCCTCCCCACTGACAGCTCTTACCAGAAAGAATAGGAAATTTTAGTGGACAGAGGACTGTGAGAACAGCTTCAGCGAGTTAAAAAGGAGGTTGACCAGTGCTCCTATTTTGGCTCTACCAGAAAACACAGACAGCTTTGATATTTATAGTGACGCCTCTAAATTGGGACTAGGAGCAGTACTGATGCAAAATGGCAAGGTAATCGCCTACGCCTCCAGACAACTCAAGGACTATGAGAGGAACTATCCTACTCATGATCTTGAGCTTGCAGCAGTCGTGTTCGCTCTCAAAATTTGGAGACATTACCTATACGGAGCTCAGTGTAGAGTGTATACAGATCATCAGAGTCTGAAGTATTTCTTCACTCAGAAGGATCTGAATATGCGACAGCGCAGATGGCTAGAGCTGGTCAAGGACTATGACATAGACATCCTCTACCACCCAGGAAAAGCAAATAAGGTGGTAGACGCACTTAGCAGAAAGTCCAGTGCTACCTTATTATCCCTAGCAGCCATGTCACCACCCTTACAAAAAGAGATTACAGATTTCAGTCTCGAACTTATAGTGGGACAGCTCTCTACTATGACTTTAGCATCTACCCTACTTGATGACATCCAGACAGCTCAGGAACACGATCCTGAAATTTAGAAAATCAAGCAAGGGATAGTAGAACCAGGAAGTGGAGAGTTCAGAATAGTTGATAGTGGGGCAGTATATTTCGGTGACACACTATGTGTTCCAGATCAGGAGGAACTACAAAGGAAGATTTTAGATGAAGCTCACAAGACTCCCTACGCGATGCATCCTGGCTCCACCAAGATGTATCAGGACTTGAAGAAATGTTTTTGGTGGCCTGGGATGAAGAGAGACATCGCTAGATATGTCAGCACCTGTCTAACCTGTCAGAGGGTCAAGGCAGAACATCAGAGACCAGGAGGAGTTCTGCAGCCTATCCAGATCCCAGAATAGAAGTGGGAAGATATTTCCATGGACTTCATAGTGGGATTACCCAGAACCACGAATGGTTTTGACGCCATCTGGGTAATAGTCGACAGATTGACTAAATCAGCCCACTTCTTAGCTATCAGGATATCCTACTCCATGGAGCAGCTAGCTCAGTTGTATCTCAAGGAGATCGTCAAACTGCATGGAGTTCCACGAACTATCATCTCAGACAGAGACAGTTGGTTCACGTCACACTTCTGGGAGTGTGTACAGTCAGCATTGGGCACCAAGTTAAAATTTAGCACAGCTTTCCATCCTCAGACAGATGGTCAGACGGAGAGGGTAAATCAGGTACTCGAAGATATGCTCCGAGCATGTGCCCTAGACTTCAAGGGAAGTTGGTGCAAATATCTGAGTCTAGCAAAATTTGCATACAACAACAGCTATCAGGCCACTATCGGTATGACACCCTACGAGGCTCTCTATGGGTGGAGGTGTAGATCTCCAATCTGCTGGTATGAGAGTGGCGAACAGAAGGAACTAGAACTTCAGACGGATCTAGTAGCAGACACCACAGCAGCTATACAGCAGATCCGCCAGAAGATAGAGACAGCTCAGAGCCGCCAGAAAAGCTATGCTGATACGCGGCGCAGACCCTTAGAGTTTTCCGTTGGGGATTCGGTGTTCCTCAGAGTAGCTCCCATGAAGGGAGTAATGCGTTTTGGGAAGAAGGGAAAATTAAGTCCCAGATATGTGGGACCATACCTTATCACTAGAAGAGTTGGCAAGGTAGCATATGAGCTAGAGCGATCCCAGGAGATGTCAGCTATCCATAATGTATTTCATGTCTCTATGCTGAAGAAACATATCCCAGATGCCACCCAGGTGATTGAGCCCCAGACGGTACAAGTCCGCGAAGACCTCAGCTATGATAGTCGGCCTATTCAGATAATAGACCGAGCAGTTAAGAAATTGTGGAATAAAGAGGTACCATTAGTAAAAGTTATTTGGCAAAGTCACACAGCAGAAGAGGCAACTTGGGAGACAGAAGTCAGTATGAGACAGAAGTACCCAGAGTTATTCTAAGTTCGAGGACGAACTTTTTATAAGGTATGGGGGATTATAACGTTCAAAAATTCTCAAAAAAATTATTAGAAATATCCTAGTATTTTTCTGGAATTTTAGAATATTTTTACAGAATTTTTAGAGTAGCGGAGGTAACAAAAATAAATAGAATCGTAAAATAGCCTACGCGGGAATAGAACCCGAGACCTAGCAAACTCTATGACTTATGGTGAACTCTAGTAACCAAGTGAACCCAGCAGGGCCGTGCTGAAAGAAGAGGGAATAAATTAGATTTATAGTTAAGTTGGGCGAATTAACCACTTAATATAAATAGAAAATAATTAAGTGAGGAGTTAATTTCTGATCGTGATTTCTCTTCCCAAACCCTCACACACCGCCGACTTCTCTCTCCCTCACCCTCTCGGCGCCCAAGTCCAAGGAAGCCTAGGGTTTCATCCCAAGGGCTATAGGAGCACCTTCCGGCAATGACTTCGGCTCGAGAACGCTCCTCTCCGAGAGAAGAGCACGTAGACTTGAGGAGATCGACGAAGGGATCTTCTCCACCGGAAATCTAGCGATCAGATCGTAAGGAAATCTAGCGCAAGAAGTAAGAAACCCCTCACCTGCAGTATAAGTAGCTCTCGTATGATTGCATGCTTTAGTTTAGTAGTATATGGATTTTTAGCACATAGGGTGTGCAACAGCGCACGCCAAGTGCTCGATAGTATGTTTAGCACAATTTAAAATGCGACTTAGGCATTTTAATAGTTTAACTAAATGTGATAGAAGCATTTATTTAGTATATGCAGTTTTACTACAGCTTATATGGGACTACGGTCCAATGGGTGGGCTCCCACAGTCGCCTCTAGGTTCAGATAACCTAGCTCTAGGTTCAGATAACCTAGCTCTAGGTTCAGATAACCTAGCTCTAGGTTCAGATAACCTAGAAATAACAAGATAAGAAATTTCAGCTATAATCAGTAATTTACTTTCAGCAGAGGCACTGTACTGGAATAGATGTCCATTGGGTTGGGCTCCCACAGTCGTCCCTAGGTTTAGATAACCTAGTAAACCCTACTAAATTTGGGACCTGCAAACCCGGGTCTAGTTAGGGATGCGCGCATAGCAAGTACAGTTGCCGGGCCCATCAGCAGCATGATTATGTATTTTAATCTACTATGGTAAATAGTTTTCAAAACTCACAAATCAGTTGTGTGTACAGTTTAATTTCAGTTCTAGCTTAGTTTTAGTGTAGCTCAGTTCATGCTTTAGCTTAGCTCTTTCTTATTGATACATGTGATAATTCTATGATCAGTTTTGATTCTATGTTTTGTATGATAGTACGTCATGCCATCCTTTAACATGTTCAGCGTAGATTTCAATAGCATGTTTTAAAAGCATACATTGCATCGCTATGCATGTTTTGTGAGGTAGATGGTTTCTTACTAAGCGTAAAGCTTACAGATACTTATTTCCTTATACTGCAGATAAGGGTAAAGGAAGGATGGATTAGCGGAGGCTGGAGGACAATGCGATGAAGATGTGTGTGGAAAAATAAGGAACTTGGAATAACGATGTTTGGGCACTAGCCCACTTAGAACATAGCATTTTCTTTATGTCATTGCTTTCCTGCACTTTAGTTGTTTAAGTGTTTAGAATTATGACAGTTATGCATAGATGGTTAGTTGTCATGATATTAGCTAGCTAACCATAAGTAATGTTATGCCTAGTAGTTCTATTTGATGCTTATAGAGTTGATACATGTGATTTTGGCATGAACCAGTGCTGAAATCAGACTTCTGCTATGAAATCAGAAACCCCGATTGATCGGCCGATCGATTGGGGGTCTTCAATTGATCAGCTGATCGATTGGTGATCTTGTTCCGCGAACAGTAAGTTGCTGGATCGATCAGTCGATCGATCCAGTCGCTCTCTGTCGCGAACAGGAAGTTGGCGGATCGATCAACCGATCGATCGAGGAATCAGGGAATTTGCTCCCGCGAATAGAGAGCTCTGGAATCGATCACTGGATCGATTGACCGGTCTGGATCGATCAGCCGATCAATCCAGAATATTACCCCGAGCACAGTATCAATCTGAATCGATCCATGGATCGATCCAACAGCTTGTAATCGGTTGAGTTCAATTTGGATCGATTGGGAAGCTGGGTTTTGACCAAGAGACCTTGTAATTCAGCTCCTTGACCATAGGGGATGTAGGATATACCAGGTATACCTTAGATTGCATCCCTCGGCACATGTAGGACCAAGAACTTGTATTAGTTTAGCAAAGTTTTAAATTGGTACAGCTTTCCGCACCTAGACTTAGTGGTGGTCATGGATATAGTTTAGCACAGCATAATGTGACGGTCCGGCCTTACAGCCTAGCCAGTAGAAGGCGGGTCGTTACATAAACAGTTTGTTCAAGGTATCCATGAAGAAAAGCATTAGAAACATCTAATTAGTATATTGACCAATTAGAGCTTACAGCTATAAACAGTAACAATTTGATAGTTGTAATTTTTGATGACTAGACTAAAAGTATCATTAAAGTCAATACCTAACTGTTGATTAAAGCCTTTAGCAACAAGGCGAGCTTTGTAACGCTCAATAGAACCATCTGTATGATACTTAATTCGGTAAACCCATTTAGAGCTCACAATATTCATAGATGGGGTACGAGGGACTAAGCTCCAGGTTGCATTACGAAGAAGAGTATCAAATTCTGTAACCATCGTAGCACGCCAATTTGGATCTTTGACTGTCTGTGTAAAACTAGAAGGTTCAACAAAATTTGAAGAAGCAAGAAGAGTACGTGGAAGAGGATAACGGGTGGAAACTGATTGACATGGTACATAAATATCGCTTAGAGGAAGCATCCGCCGAGGAATATCATCATCAGAGCTACTCGGAGATGAGTGGTTAGATGGATGAGAATCAGAACTAGAGAGTGGATCACCACTAGCCGCCAAGTTTATAGGAACTTGTGGAGATGGAATAGGACTCAAGATACCATCCCCCCTTGTACTTTCAATATGTCCTTATTATTGGTTAGTCCTAGGAAAACTTACCGGATCCACTGTACAAAATTTTTTGTACAAGTGTCGAACCTTTCCTTAAATAACCTATTGTGTTCTTTAGAAGTTAAATTAGGAATCACAGACGGAACTTAACATTATTGATTCCAAATTTAACTTATCTGTTCTTAATGGTTTAGATTTGAATCGCAAACGAAACTTAACATTATTGATTCAAATCCACCTATGTTATTAATTCCATTAAATATTAATTTCCAAAATTAGCTTCCAGGACTGCATGGCGAGACACATGACCTTCTTGGATATGGGAGAACCACCACCGCCTAGACAAAGCCTTTTAAGGAAAGCTAATATTTAATTTCCTTAAATAACTCTAGGTTAACCAAAAAGAACAATCGAATCACAAATACGAAAAAGAAAGAAAATACAAACTCGAAAAATAAATTCGAAAAACTAGATCTAATGCCTCTTGTGTTTGGAATTCTTACAAAAAGAAATAACTAGCATGATGTGGAAAACAATTACTAATTATACCTTTTCTTTGTATGCTAATGACCTCGAGATCTTCTGCCGTATTCCTCGCCTCGCCTTGGACGTCGTGTGGGAGACGATCCTCCAAGATGAACACCACCCAAAAGCTTTCTTCCTCTTCCTCTAAAATCCGGCCACCACCACCACCAAGGAGAAAAGAGCAAAGGGAAAGGAGAAGGAGAAGGGGCCAACCACACCAAGATCTCTAAGCAAGAGAATAAGAGTTGTGTCTCATGAAGCCTCCTCACCCCTTCTTTTATAATACTTGCCCAAGACAAATAAGGAAAGAATTTTATAAAAATTAAAATCTTCCTCTAGTTTTTCATTTTCCCTTTTAATTTTCCTTTTCTTTCCTCTTGATTGAATCAATCACCAAATCAATTTGGATGATGAATTTAGGGGGCGTTTGGTTCTTTCCTAGGAATATGAATCGGAATGGGAATTATTGTATTGTGGAATGGGAATGGGTATGAGCATGAATTTCACTCTTAAAAATAATGTTTGGTTAGTTGCATATTTTCTATCGGAATAAATCAAAATTTCCTTTTTTACCCTTAAAGAAAAATAAGAGAAAAGATTAGATGTGAGAGAAAAATGAATGTGTGAGAAAAATATGATGAAAGACAATGATGAGAGAAAGTCTGATGAGAGAAAAAGTGTGATGAAAAAGAATGAAGAGAGAGAAAATATGATGAGAGAAAATGAGAAAAGAGAGTGTGATAGGAGAGAACATGATGAGAGAAGATGAGAGAGAAAATATGATGTGAGAGAAAATATGATGAGAGTGGATGAAGAGAGAGAAAATGTATTGAGAAAAAAAGGAGAGAGAGTGTGATGAGAGAGATTAAGGAGAGAGAAAGTATGGTGAGAGAGAAAGTATGATGAGAGAAAGTGTGATGAGAAAAAAAAAGAACAATGAGTGTGATAGGAGAGATTGAGGAGAGAGAAAGTATGATGAGAAAGAAAGTATGATGAGAGCGAAAGTGTGTTGAGGAAAAAAAAAGGAGGGAGTGTGATAAGAGAGATTGAGTAGAGAGAAAGTGTGATGAGAAAAAAAAAGAGAACAGTGAGTGTGATGAGAGAGATTGAGGAGAGAGAAAGTATGATGAGAAAGAAAGTGTGTTGAGGAAAAAAAGGAGGGAGTGTGACAAGAGAGATTGAGGAGAGAGAAAGTGTGATGAGAGTGAAAGTGTGATGAGAAAAAAATAAAAAAGAGAGTATGATGGGAGAGATTGAGGAGAGAGAATATGTGATGAGAGAGAAAGTATGATGAGAAAAAAAAGAAGGAAGAGAGTGCAATAGAAGAGATTGAGGAGAGAAAAAGTATGATGAGAGAGAAAGTGTAATGAGAAAAAAGAGGAAAGAGAGTGTGATAAAAGAGATTAAGGAGAGAGAAAGTGTATGATAAAATGATGAGAAAGAAAATATGATGAGAGAGAACAAAGAGAGAAAAGTGATATGAAAGAAAAAATAAATAAACATATTTTGATATTTGATATAAAGGGAGAAAATTTTAATTTTAGGTCAAGGGTATTTTTGGAATAAGAGAATATTTTGATTGATGAAAATAGGGTAATGACTCATTGAAGAGGAGGTACATGGGAATGAGTTATTACCCAATTTCAAGGATTCATTCCCTTATTTATAATCTTATTCTATAATCCAAACATTAACAATGACAATCAATGATTTCCATTCCCATTCCCCACTCCTATTCCCCTAAACCAAACACCCCCTTATTTTTTGTTTTGGCCGGCCACCTTACTTGGGCACCAAGCAAGGGTGGTCGACCCCTATAAAAGGAAGGAAATAATTTTTTAATAAAATTTTACAAGAAAAAAAACTCTTATAAAATTTTACAAACTCTCTTTCCTAAAGTAGGAGTTAAAAAAGGAAAATTCTAAAAATTAAAACCATGTTTTAAAAATTAAAACTTTTCTTATAAAATTTTCTTTTTTAACATGGTGATAGAAAATTTAAATTTTAAAACTTCTCTTCCTTTTTTTCTGAACCATGAGGATGATTAAAAAAGGAAATTTTAAAATCTTTTAAAACATGTGGCCTAATTCAAATAAGGAAAGTTTTTAAAATTAAAATCTCTTTTTTAAAACTTATAGTTTTCTACAAAGAGAAGATTTTAAAAATTCAAAACTCCCCTTCTTGTTTGAATTATTGTGGCCGGCCCCTACATGCTTGGACACCAAGCAAAGGGCCAGCCCCTATAGAAGAGGATGTGGTCGGCCATTGCTTGGTCACCAAACAATGGACCGGCCCCCTTCTTGTACACCAAGAAGAGCCTTACATTTGGATGGACTTGAGGTTATAATGAGGCTACGACAGGGACCTAGAGAAGAAATTGGTTTTGGCCTTCCGATGAGCTTGAGTATCCCGTGTTTGCCCTGAACACACAACTCAAGTTCATCGATAATAACTCATTCCACTAGAGAGTTATTATCGCACTACTGCACCAATCCCAAATTACATTATGGACTCCTTCTTATCATGAGTATGTTAGTCTCCCTGTGTTTAAGATTACGAATGTCCACTAATTAAGTAAGTTACTGACAACTCACTTAATTAATATCTAGCTCCAAGAGTAGTACCACTCAACTTCATTGTCATGTCGGACTAAGTCCACCTGCAGGGTTTAACATGGCAATCCTTATGAGCTCCTCTTTGGGACATTCTCAACCTAGATGTAACACCCCACCCTCCTCACTACTAGCCTGTGAGGGCGGAGCGCTACTGGACTACTAACTTATCTTAACTAACATTGCACACATGTGAATATCAATACATAAACTCTCTAAACATGCAACTGATAGCAGCGGAAAACATAAACAACTTATCTCTACATTCTACTCCAGCATATGAACACAACTAAAACTATACATCAATCTAAACATGCTGAAATATATGTATTAATCTGAACATGCATGCAACCATTGTACAACTCAGATAATAGGTCTAATGTGCATAACAATTTAAATGAAAGAATTCTAAATACATGACAATCTTAATAAATTCTTATGCTAAATCCCAAGGCTTCTATAGTCCAGGCATCACACATCCATCCGCACCTCCTTGTCGCCTTCCTTTGCTATAACTTTTCCTTTCCTTTATCTGCAGTAAGAGGAAATGCAACTATAAGCAAAATTGCTTAGTAAGCGCTATCTAACTCACAAAACTCGAATATGCATATAAATACAGCAATGCTAAAAACTGAATCTGTAAAAAGAAAACTACTCATGCTCATCTAATAGCAAAGCACTAAAATTTACATACTCATGATATACAAGAATAAAACTGCATGCTGGAAGACAAGGCTAATCATGCACAATAACTACTCAGGAAACAAATAAAATTAATACTGCATGATTCGAATTAAAAGAAACTAACTTGCTGAATTTTAAACACTTTCTGAATCTTATTTCTTTTGTTTAAAAACTTATACTTTAATACTTCAAAATAATAATAAATTTTCTTCTTGGGCCCAGGCATAGTACCAAAGCGCGCTCCCTAATAGAAACTGGGGTAGCAACCCACCAGTTCTACGAGGGTAAAGACCTCGATCTTACCAGGGCCAAGACCTCGGAATTGGTCACATGGATTTATTTAACGACAACCTCAGAAGTCAGGTACTAGCCTCTTAAAAAAGTAAAATACTTGTTATCTTTTATTACTTCTAATATATAATGCCTCGGCATTTTCTTCAAGCACCTTGTGTGCCAAAATACCTAAAGTCTTGACTTTGGGATCTACTTAAGGCCTTGACCTTTTTCTTTCTTTTCTTTATCTTTCTTATACTTGTTAATACCTCTAATAAAAGAATGCTTCTTTAAAAACTGAAATGTTTAAACAAATTCTAACTTTGAAATGCATAAACAAAAATCTGCATACTATGCTAATCGAAATTCTGCATACTATGCTAATCGAAATTCTGCATACTATACTAACCAAATTCTGCACTTGTAAGCTTAATAAAATTCTGCACTTGTGAACTTAATAAAATCTGCATTATAAACTTAATAAAATCTGCACTTGTAAGCTTAATAAAATCTGCACTTGTAAACTAAAAATCCTTGCAAACATGTTCACAACCGAAACTTACATAAAGCAACAAAATTCAAAACTGTAAAACTCCACACGAACAGAGCATGCTCATCAAGTCACAAGCAATAGATCTAACTCAACCGACCAAAACATTAAATTCCGAACAGCATGCTTCAACAAGAGAAATCTAACTATAATGCTTAAGGTAATACTGTGGTCTTCTAATCTGTTCATGCTCTATACTTCATCTCAAAACTAAATCTATTTAAGGTCACAAGCAACCAAAAAAACTAAAACTGTTTCATACTTTAAGAATCTAAAAACTGAGACTATCTATTCATAACACATGCACCCAAACTAAAGCATAAAACCCATGACATGCCAATCCAAATCTACATACATAAAAACATAATGTACAACAATCCCGAATGCATTTATACTAGCATAAACATGCACAAAAACTAAACCTGAAACTTTATGCACAAAACTAAACTTGAAACTTAATGCACAAAACTAAACCTGAAACTTAATGCCACAGCAGGAAACCATAAAGAACAGAATGCTCAACATGCTCAACCCCTACATGCTCCTTCTTTGAGACTCACGACAACTGAACAAAAGGAACCCAAATTGCAACTATACTACATGCCTTGTAGCACGGCAAGGAAGACCAAGATGCAACTAGTAAGGAAAACATTGCTACTAGAAATCTAGAACCATACTTGTTACTCATACCCAGTGCCACGGTAACAACAAAACAAAACATTGCTAGATTTCATAGGGTCCTACATCATACCCTGCTTAGGCTCCTGTTCAGCTGAGACAACTTAAGGCTTTGCTTAACCGGAGGTCTCTGGTTCGAACCTCGGCTTAATTTCTTTATTTTTGCAACTTGTTTCTTTTGGTAAAAATACCAAACAAACTCCAAAAATTGCATAAAAATACGCTAAAAATTTCTAAAAATCTATAGAATATTTCTAAAGCATTTCTATATATTTTTAACCACTATTAGAACTCGTAATAAAGAAATTTGGGTTATTACACTAGATAACTAGGACACAGATTCCTTCTATAATCAACAACACACACTATAAGTAATATCATTTCCCAACTTATCGGGCATATTGATTTATCGAGCTAAACCTCACCCTTTGATAAGTCAAATAAATAAATATTAAATATATGTGCTTGTTATTATATTAGGATTAAGAGCACACACTTCCATAATAACTAAGTCTAGTTCTTTTATTAAGTCAGTACAAAAAGAACTTACCTAAATGGTCCTACTCAATACACATAGAGTGTACTAGTGTAATTTATTAATCAAGATAAACTAATACTTAATTACACTACGACTATTCCAATGGTTTGTTCCTTTCCATCTTAGTCGTGAGCAACTGTTTATAATTTATAAAGAACCGTCAACATGATCTTCTGTGTGTGACACCACACACCATGTTGTCTACTATATAAATTAATTGAACAATTACATTTAATAAATAAATGTAGATATTGACCAATGTGATTCTTTTATTTCAAAAATAAATGTTTACAAAAGCTAGACTTTTAGTATACACTCCAACAATCTCCCACTTATACTAAAAGACTAAGCTGCCATTTCTATTGCCATATATCTAATTCCCATCCCCTCCACATGCCGATCAAAAGCTTTCGCCGGAAGGGCCTTAGTGAAAGGATTTGCTAGGTTATCTACTGATGCAATCTTGGCGACGACAACTTCTCCTCGCTTGACGATGTCTCGTATCAGGTGGTACTTGCACTCTATATGTTTACTTGGCTTATGGGCTCGTGGTTCCTTCGAGTTTACAACTGCACTGCTATTATCACAATAAATTGTGATGATCTTGGGCAAACCAGGAATCACATCTAAGTCCATTAGAAAGTTCCTGAGCCATACAGCTTCTTTGGCTGCCTCAGAGGCTGCCACATACTCAGCTTCCATGGTTGAGTCCGAGATGCATTTCTGCTTAATACTCCTCCATGCAATGGCTCCACCTCCTAGAGTAAACACATAGCTTGACGTAGACTTACTATTGTCCTTATCTGATTGGAAATTCGAATCCGTGTAACCCACAAGGAGCAAATCGTCTGCTTGGTAGACTAGCATATAATCTCTAGTCCTTCTCAGGTACTTTAATATATGCTTCACAGCAGTCCAATGTCCTTGTCTAGGGTTTCTCTAATATCTGCTAACCATGCCCACGGTAAAACAGATATCAGGTCTCGTACACAACATTGCATACATAAGGCTTCCTACAGCCGAAGCATAAGGAACTGCCTTCATGTCTTCCATCTCCTTTGATGTCTTTGTAGACATCTCTTTAGATAAGGCTACTCCATGCCTAATAGGGAAGAAACCTTTCTTGGAGTTCTGTATGCTAAAACGAGCAAGGATCGCGTCTATATATGAAGCTTGAGTTAGGCACAACATTCTTTTCTTACGATCCCTTATAACTTTGATCCCAAGAATGTGTACACATTCTCCTAAGTCCTTCATATCAAATTGTTTGGACAGTCATACCCTTACGTCCGATAATACCTTGATATTGTTGCCAATTAACAAAATATCACCTACGTATAGTACAAGAAATACCACCACGTTTCCGTTACACTTCTTATATACACAAGACTCATTCGGACACTGAATAAATACATATGATTGGATTACTTCATTAAATCAGATGTTCCAAGATCTTGAAGCTTGCTTCAGTCCATAAATAGACCGATTGAGTTTGCACACTAGATGCTCTTTGCCCTTTTCAATGAATCCTTCTGGTTGCTTCATATAGATGTTTTCTTCAAGACTTCCATTAAGGAAAGCTGTCTTGACATCAATTTGCCAAATCTCATAATCCATATGAGCGGCAATGGATAAGAATATCCGGATAGACTTAAGCATGACTATCGGCGAAAAGGTCTCCTCATAATCGATTCCCTCTTTCTGAGTGTACCCTTTCACTACAA